>NC_057870.1:28270153-29729385 GCF_019740435.1 Gambusia affinis | reverse complement strand
ACAGAAAACAACTAAGACGGGGCACCTAAATGGCTTAATGTATTCTGTGCTACGAAAATTGTTATAAAACTTCTATAATGGGTGTTTGCCATTACAACTTGGAAGTAAGGGAAGCATCACTCATAGGGTCACATCGAATGTCAAAGACTTAACCTGGTCCAGAAATGGTGACCAAATTCTTGAGAATGTGATTTCAGAGCCTTTGAGAGTATGCCAAATTTTTTCCAGTTTTATGAATGAAAGTGCATCTTTTATCCAATGAGAGTGTGTGGGTGGGAGAGGATTCTTCCAATGCATCAGTATAATGCGCCTAGCGAGTAGTGTGAGGAAGGCCACAAGGTCAGCATGATGGGGTGACAGCAACTGGTTTTTGGGGAGGACACCAAATAAAGCAATGAGTGGAGAGGGTTGTACTGTGGTCGAGGTGATTACAGAGAGTGAGTCAAAAGTAGATTTCCAAAATTGAGATAAAGAGGAACAAGTCCAAAACATATGGCTGAGAGTGGCTGGACCCAAACCACACTTCACACAACTTGAATCCACGTCCGGAAATATTCGAGCCAGTTTGCTTTTGGACCAGTGTGCTCTATGGACGACTTTACACTGAATTATTCTGTGTCGGGCACAAATTGATGAGGTGTGAATGCGTTCTAGAATAGTTTGCCACATTTCATTGTCAATTTCTATATTAAGCTCATCAGACCAAGTAGCCTGAAGATGGCCAAGCCCAGGAGACAGATCGGACATTAAGAGATTGTATATTTTTGATATTGTACCCTTTGGAGTGGGACTGATTTCTAGCAGTTGATCAACCATCTTGGGGGCAGGGATTATTGGAAAACCTGGGACACGATGACAAATAAAGTCTCTAACTTGTAGGAATCTAAAAAAGTGGACAGCAGGTAAGTTAAAATTTGAAGATAATTGAGCAAATGAGGCAAAAGTACCATCTAAGTATAGATCTTTCACAGAAAAAAGCCCATGGCTTTTCCACACTGAAAAAGTATCATCAATGAGCGAAGGTGGAAAAAGAGGATTAGAGTTTAGTGGTGATAAAAGAGGTATTCTCTGGATCCCAAAATGTTGCATAATCTGAGCCCATATTCTGAGGCAGTTCTTAACAATTATATTTTTAGTGTAAGTTATAGGAGAAGTTGCAGGAGGGAGGCATAAAAGAGAATACAAGGAAACAGAGCTACATGAGGCCTCCTCTATTGGTAGCCATTTGGGAGTCTCACAGCTCACATTGCTCCAGAATAGCATTGTACGAATATTAGCAGACCGATAATAGCACAAGAAATTTGGCATGGCAAGCCCTCCCATTTCTTTACTTTTCTGCAGGATACTCTTTCGTATTCTAGGAGGTTTTTTGTTCCATATGAAGTGAAAAACTGAAGCATCGAGTGTCCTAAAAAAATGTTTTGGGATAAACACTGGTAAACACTGAAATAGGTACAAGAATTTCGGCAAAACATTCATCTTGATACAGCTGATCCTGCCTGCTAAAGAAAGTGGCAGCATGGACCAACGCTGTAAGTCCTGATTCAGCTGGTCAAGTAAGGGAGTAGAATTAACTTTAAAAAGTTGAGAGTAATTCTTAGTTACATGAATTCCTAAGTACTTAAATGCTTGCAGCGAGATCTTGAATGGTAAACTGGTGAGAGGATAGGTTGTAGCTGCATCATTAATTGGAAATAATTCACTTTTATTAAAGTTCAGTTTATATCCAGATATTTGTCCAAACTTCTCAAGCATGTCTAATACCAGAGGCATGGAGGTCTCTGGGTCTGAGACAAAGAGTAAGAGGTCATCAGCGTATAAAGAGACTTTATGGTCTACCCCACCTCTCGTGATGCCGCACATGGGACTGGATCTGAGGGCTGCAGCTAAAGGCTCTATAGCAATTGCAAACAGAAGAGGGGAGAGTGGGCAGCCTTGACGCGTTCCACGGCCTAGATGAAAATATTCTGAGTGGTCATTATTTGTGCGAACACTGGCTAATGGAGAAGTATATAACAGTTTGACCCAAGAAATAAAGGAACAGCCAAACCCAAAGCGTCGTAAGGTGTAAAACAAATAGGACCATTCTACTCGGTCAAAAGCCTTTTCGGCATCCATTGAAATAATCACTTCAGGGGTATCAGCTGATGTAGGTGAGTACATTATATTTAGCAACCGCCTAATATTATGAAAGGAGTGTCTGTTTTTAATGAAGCCTGTCTGGTCAGAGTCGATGATTTTGGTCATGATTACTTCCAGACGTTTTGCCAACATTTTTGCCAAAATCTTGACATCTGTACAGAGCAATGAAATTGGCCGGTAGTTGTTGCAGACTCGTGGGTCTTTATCTTTCTTTAGGATAAGCGAAATAGTAGCTTGTCGCATTGTGAGAGGGAGAGCACCAGATTCACCTGCTTCCTTAAGCATGTTAAGCAGAAGGGGAGATAGCTTGTCAGAAAAGACCTTATAGAACTCTGATGGAAAGCCATCAGGTCCAGGGCATTTTCCACTCTGCATTGATAATATAGCACTCTTAACCTCAGCGAGTGTAAAGGGCTTGTCTAAATCAGAGGCAGTTTCTGGATCGATCGTAGGGATAGTAAAACTATCAAAGAAACTTTCATATTGAGCATGATCGGGTGAACACTCTGAGGTGTATAAAGCAGAATAGAAGTCTCTAAACTGATTGTTGATAATTTGTGGATTAATAGAAGTCCCATTGGAGATGTTGATCTCAGCGATGTGCTGGTTTGAAGCTCTCTGTCGGATCTGATGAGCAAGAATTTTGCTGGGCTTGTCACCAAACTCGTAATAACTATAACGGGATTTTAATAATAGTGCCACAGCTGTGTCAGAGGCTAGAGTGTCAAATTCAGCCTTTTTTATCAACAGATTTTTTTATAAGGTCTGGAACAGGGGACTCTGCACATTTTGTTTGCAGGTCAGATATGGCTTTAGATAGGGTAAGACTTTTTTGTGTGGTTGTTCTTCTAAGACAGGGGTGTCAAACTCAATTTCACCAAGGGCCACTTCAGCATATTGGCCACCCTCAACGGGCCACATTGACGGTATATATTAGGAATTATTTATACCGTCCTCCAGACTGCAATTTATAGATGCGTCCCTGCTAAAACATACCCCATACAAAAGGTTGACTTCCCTCAGTAGCAGCAACTCAGTTCTGTATAGGCCTATGAATGAGTCAAAGATCTAGGTGTGTTAGTTGGAGAAGGAACGCATCTAAAGTTGCAGAGTGATAGGTCTGGAAAACTAGACTTGGTCAACCCTAGCATAAATGTATGGAAATACAATGTTAAAAATAAATTAAACAACACCTCATATTGTTAAGTAACTGATTTTATGTATTCAAGTTTTAAATATTACATTTGAGTTTGCATGGATGTAAAATTACTGCTCAGTTGAAAAATTACAATACTTAAATCAGTGTTTAAAGATAAGCAGACAAAGAATAAAAACAAGTTTTGCTGTTAACTCTCAACTTCATTCACAAAACGTTTGTTATTTATTACACAACGAACATGTATTTCACATAAGAACAAAACAATTAGGCGATGTTGCCTGTCCTTGAACACAAAGCTGATCCCTTTTCACTCTGTCACCAACTCACACATATCCTCATTCACCAGTTGTGTTCTGTAAATAAACACAAAACAAAACACAAGCAAAATCAATAAACTATATTCATATTCCAGTATACTGAGTTTTGGTTTTACATTAATTCTATTTTAATTCAGTTTGTTTGTGCTTACCAATGTTTTCTGGCCGGATGTCTGGCACCGTTTTCTCCTTGTCAGTTCGTCGATGTCTGGTTTTAGTTCTTGTGCTGTGGCACTCCGCATAAAAGCAGCGTGTAGGTTTTCGTCAGTAATGCGCGATCTGTGCTTGGTCTTGTTTAAATTCATTATTGAAAACATCTGTTCGCACAGATAGGTGCTTCCAAACATGGACAAAACACGAGCTGCATGGAGTCGAAGCTGTGGCATCAAATCAGGGGGAAGTAGACGGTAAAAGTCCTCAATTGAAACATCACGGAACTTCGCTCTCAGGCCACTGTCGCTTTGAAGCTCAATTAACTCCATCTGGAGGCGGTGGGGCGCACTGCAGACATCGGCGGTGAAAGGATTGGCAAAGATGTCAAAACTAGAGTGTTGCGATTTAAAGTCATAAAAGCGCCGATCAAACTCATTTGTTAACAGAGTTAGTTTGGTAGTTAACCGAGCACATGAAAAAGCACCGGGAGATGAGGCTGAGATGATCTGACATGCAGGAAAGTGGACGAGATTGTTTTGTTCCACCTGGTACTTCCATAGATCGAGTTTGCGCTGGAAAGCTGTGATCATGTCGGACATCTGTGTGATGACTTGTTTACGTCCTTGTAGTTTCTGATTTAGCTGAGCAAGATGCTCGGTGACGTCACATAACATAGCAAATTCACACAGCCATTTCGGATCGGACAGTTCAGACAAGGGTTTTCCTTTGTTTTTCATGAAAAGATCGATTTCTTCTCGAAGTTCAAAAAATCGTTTAAGGACTTTGCTCCTACTCAGCCACCTTACTTCTGTATGGTACGGCATATCTTCATGCTCTGAACCCACCTCCTGCAAGAACATCTGAAACTGGCGGTGATTCAGGCCGCGCGCCCGAATAAAGTTGACTGTTTTCATGACAGTGGTCATCACATTATCCAGCTCCAGAACCTTTCCACACAGCGCTTCCTGATGGATAAGGCAATGATACGTGATCAGCGGCGTCTGATTGTTGCTTTTTTGCATTTTTTCCTTCATTAGTCCAACCAAGCCTGTTTTTCCTCCACACATCGCAGGTGCACCGTCTGTAGTTAGTCCCACCAACCTTTCCCACGGCAATTTATTTTTACCGACAGACTTCTCCACTGCATCAAAAATGTCCCGGCCGGTTGTGGTTCCATGCAGCGCCACTATATCCAGGAGCTCCTCTGTTACAGACAGGTCTGGCTTCACCCCTCTAATAAAAATGGACAAATGCGCCGTATCCACGTTGTCTGTGCTTTCATCCACAGCTAATGAAAAAGCTAGACAGCTGCCCATTTCTTCGGCCAGCTGTGTCGATAAATTTCCGGCAATTTCTTTAACTCGTTCCGCGATGGTATTTCTTGACAAACTGACATTTTGGAAAGTCTGTACTTTATCGGGACACACCTGCTCACACACCTTTAGCATACACTGCTTCAAAAATGCACCCTCCGAAAAAGATTTTGAAGCTCGGGCGATTTCTTCAGCTACAATAAAGCTTGCTTTCACCGCTGCATCAGTTTTGGCTGTGGCTTTTGTAAACAATTTCTGCTGCATTTGCAATCTGCCTTTTAAATCTGCTACAATTTTTTGTTTTTCTTGAAGGCTAAATTTCGCGTACTTAGCTCCGTGTTTTGTTTCAAAATGCCGACGTATATTGTATTCTTTCACAACGGACACTGCCCCAGAACACAAAAGACATACTGGTTTTTCACCTTGTAGTACAAAGAGGTATTCGTTTTCCCATCGTTCATGAAACAGTCTTCCTTGTAAATCGATTTTTCTATTCTTAGACATTTTGATGTTAGCTTGTCGATGTTTCAGTTTTATTCGCTGGGAAAATTAATAATCAGCTTGAGGTGACTCTGCTGCACTCTAGTGGCGAGAAGCCCTAATGTTGGCTGGTAACAATCGGAAGGCATTATGGGAGATGTAGTTTGTGGTCAATTTGTGCTCAAAACCTATTTTAAGTCAATCAATAGCCCTGTAAAACGGTGGTGGGAGGGAGAGGGCCACATAAAATCACGTAGCGGGCCACATGTGGCCCGCGGGCCTTGAGTTTGACACATGTGTTCTAAGATATGATGAGTAA
Source organism: Gambusia affinis (assembly GCF_019740435.1). NCBI lineage: Eukaryota > Metazoa > Chordata > Actinopteri > Cyprinodontiformes > Poeciliidae > Gambusia > Gambusia affinis. The sequence goes on along the minus strand of NC_057870.1, from coordinate 29,723,502 downwards.
GCGATTATCTCCCCCCGTAAATATGCCTTACATGTCTCCCAAATTGTTGCAGCTGATACATCTGGGGTAACATTAGAGGAGACAAACAGGTCTAAACGGTCATTCATGGTTTTGACAAAAACAGTATCATTGAGTAAAACGGATTTAAAACGCCACGGTGGCCGTGAAGCAGGTCTGCCTGGGAGAGAGAGGTCCAAGATGACAGGAGAGTGGTCTGAGATTACAATGGGATTATAGCAACATGACCTGACTGAGGAGAGCAGTTTGTTATCAAGAAGAAAGAAGTCAATTCTAGAGAAAGTAGAATGCACTGGGGAAAAAAAGGAAAATTTTCTGGTGTTAGGGTTAAAATATCGCCAAACGTCTGAGACTGCATATTGCTGCATAAATGTATGTAGAACTTTGGATGACTTGGAGACTGAATGTGACTTGCTTGAGGAACGGTCAAGTAAAGGGTCAAGGCAGCAGTTAAAGTCACCCCCAAGAATGAGCTGGCTGTTATTTAGATCAGGAAGTGAGAAGAAAACTTTTTTGAAAAAGTCCTCATCATCCCAGTTTGGACCATATATGTTTACTAATGCCAAATTGCTGCTGCTAATTCTTCCCAGGAAAATAACATAGCGGCCGTTAGGGTCTGATATGACTTTGGTCACCGAGAAGGAAACAGATTTATGTATTAGAATAGCAACCCCACGTGCCTTGCTATTAAATGATGAATGATGCACCTGGCCAACCCAACCACAGCGAAGCCTGAGCTGGTCTGACATTTTTAAGTGTGCTTCCTGTAAAAAAGCTATTTTTGTGTTTAAATGTTTTAGGTGATTGAATACTTTTTTACGCTTTATAGGAGAGTTCAACTCTTTCACATTCCAACTGACAAATCTTAAAGAATCCTCTGGTGCTAATGGGGCGTTAATACTTGGCATAGTACCCTAGGTGTGATATATATGAAAATGACAGAGAGCTATGAAATGTAGCACATATGTAATGAGTAGCATCAGTACATGCAGATAAAGGAGACCCGCAAAATACACACACAAAAAAGGGAAGAGAAAACCAAAAGGAAAAAGAAAAGAAAAACAGAAAAAAAGGTGTCGCAAAAGGCTGGCACCAAAACTCTGATAAACCTATCAGCATATTTTATTACTTCCTTCTTCCTAAATCCCAGCTACTAGCCATCGCGTTATGAAAAAACAGACAGATTCGAACCTCATTCCTTACAGCTTCGAATGATCAAGCTGCGTATATGTAATGTATTACAGTATTATTCACTAACAAATAGGCCCAACAAGCCGCAATGAATTAGTAAAATAAATCGCAATTGAAAAGAGAAAAGAAACCAGAAACCAATGTTAGATTTCCAAAGACAAAGGATGTACCTGGGCTTTTGTTTTTTTAAGCCTAACCCAAATCCTGGACGAATTTAGCCGCATCCGCGGCCGACGGGAGCCACTTCTTATCTCCGTTCGGGAGTGTGATGCGCAACTTTGCAGGAAATAGCAACGCCGGCTTGTATCCCGGCTTGTATCCCGCTTGTATCATGGCACCTCTGTATTCGCAGCGCTGCTTCACAACCTCTGGACTGTAGTCATCATAGAAGCGGATCCTATGCCCCTGGTAAGACAGTGCACCCCTCTTGCGGGCTTCGCGGATAATCAGGTCTTTCTCTTGGAATCTGTGGAAGCGCAGGATAACAGGGCGAGGACGGGATCCCGGAGCGGGCTTGGGGGCGAGGGTGCGGTGCGCTCGATCTATCTCAGGAGGGGAAGGGAGCGTGTCTTGACCGAAGACTTCAATCAAAAGCTGAGAAAAAAACGAGGATGGCCGGGGACCTTCTATATCTTCTGGTAAGCCGACAATGCGAATGTTTTGGCGCCTGCTGCGCCCCTCCAGATCCACCACTTTAGCTCTCAGTATCTCATTTTCTTTTTGAAGATTAGCACACACCTTCTCCACCTGCAGCAAGCGCGCATCAGAAGCAGTTGCATTATCTTCCAATGAGCAAATACGCTGACCGTGATCCGTGATAGTAGAGTTGATGCTGTTCAGTGTGGAGTTCAGAGACTCAAAAGACAATTTGAACTCCGCAGACAGGGCCTCTTTATGACTGCTAAGGAGCGAGCTAATGTCCGCCATTGTTATGCTAGCTGTAGTCGGGGGCGCATCTTTTTCTCGTTCAGAGGGTTTTCCTTTGGTCTTGGATATGACAACTTGAGTTTACGAGAAATAATAACTTAAAAACAAAAAACAAATACTGTACTCTTTGCAAAGGAGATGAGGTTTCAGGGAAGTATGTAAAGCACAGATGCAGCAGCAGTCCAAGCGAGCGTCTACTCCTCACGCATCCCAACCGGAAGTCCGCTCCTAATTTTATTTCTATAGCACATTTTCAGCAACAAGCCAATACAAAGTGCTTTACAGGAATTAAAATGAAATACAAACAAAATAACAAACCAAAGGAAAGAGCAAGAAGAAGAAAAATAATCTAATGTTGATCGATTCAAAGTTTATAAACTAGATGCTCCTGTTCAGGGTTGCAAGATCAGTATAAGTAAATATCCTCTGGTCTAATTCCTTTGTCTCTATTTTGTAGTTCAAATATTTTAGTAAACTTGAAATATGTAAAACTAACATACGAGTAACTTTTTAGCAAGATATAGATTGTTTTAAATCAATGATTTCTTAATATGGAATTATTGGCAGATTATTTAACCTGTAAAGCCATTTTTCCCATAAATTAATTCATCAGCCAATAGAACTAGTACTTTGTCATCAATATTAAGGATTTATTAAAAACAATCCTCAAACCACAGAAACAGGTTGTTGTCTGCATTATTAGCAAAAATAATCTATTTTCAGATGCTTATTTGCATTTTGGGTGATGCACTGCAAAAACACAAAGTCTGGTCTTTACATGTGCATGTTGCTGTAACTGAGCACAGTCACTACATGTGCTACTGTAGACCAATATTAATACTGCTGCTGCTCAATCCTAATCCTGCTAAATCTTTCTGGTTCCACATCAGGGTTCTTTGTCCCTCTGAGGGGGACTTCCCTGATGCGGCTCGGATCGGATCGGTTCATTTATTCATATAAATGCCTGAATGTGAAGCCTGCAGCTGTTCTGGGCGTACAGGAGAAGCAGAACATGGCGGCGGAGCTCAGCTCACCTGCAGCCAATCCAAGGTAACGCCTATAACGCAGCAAATCTAAAAGCACAAATCAGAGATCCTGATTGTCATGGAGCCACGATGCAAAGTTTTATTAAATATTTCAGGTCTCGTATAACTTGAGGGACATTAAAGGTATTAAAGCTTCAACAGGTGCAAAGATAAGAAAACAGATCTGGGATTACTCAGCCGCAAAAGGTATTTCAAGAGTTTTGATCAAATAATCCTTCGTGAAGCTGATTTTCTTGGTGGGACTGTTTGGATCTGGCTTTGTGTTGTGACTCTACTGCTTTAATAACTAAACGCAGTGAATTCAGAGGAAATTCTGCTCATTTGGGTGAAAACTGAATGCTAAAGCAGGTTAGTAATTAGACCTGTCTCGATAACAAACTTTACTGGACGATCAATTGTCCCAGAAGTTTTTGTGATAAACAATAATATTGTTGTTTTGAGACCTTTTTCCAGTAATGGCACTAAAATAAATAAAATGTGAAGATTTGGGTTTTCTGTGTGTTAATTTAGTTCCTGTGTCGTCTTTTCCACCCCTTGATTGATCCCAGCTGTGTCCTGTTTCCCCTGATTACCTTCCCTGTGTATTAATATCCAGAGTGTCTGGATTTCCCTGCTGGATCTTTGTGTTGACTTTGGTGCCAGTGCTACCAGTGCTACCAGTGCTACCAGTGCTACCAGTGCTACCAGTGCTACCAGTGCTACCAGTGCTACCAGTGCTACCAGTGTCTGTGTTTACCTTGTCTCTTTGCTCACCTGTGCTGCCTGGATTTCTGTACACTTCCTTATTAAAACTATCATTTGCATCTTGTCTGGGTCCAGATTGGAGCGGAATCTGAAGTTGACAGAGCAGAATCAACACAACAATTGCTGATCTTGGGCGGCTGGCATAAAACTGGATGTGACTGGACTGCTATGGTTGAGAATGATTGAGATGATGAGATGGATTTAGGTGACTGGACTCCAGTGCGTGGTAGTAGAGGATCGGGAAAGGAGTGAAAAGAAGATAACTTGTCAGAGACTCAAAGTAGTAAACGGAGGAAGGAGGATGAAGGTATTCAACTCAGTCCATTAGCTCTGTTGAGATAATTAAAAAAAGAAGTTTGGAGAGCTGTCATTGGCTAAGATCCTTAGAGATGGGAATCTGTTGGTTACAGTGAGAAATGAAGAACAGAAAAACAAAGTGATGAACACCCAGAGTAATTTTGCAAAAAAATGATTACTTAGATAAAGATTTTGGGAGAGGATAAAGTAGTAAGAGGGGTGATCACAAGTATTCCAGCGGGGGAAGATCTAGAAAAGTTCAGATGCGGTATTTATGGAGGTGAAGTCAGCAAAATTAAAAGAATGATGAGAACAGTTGAAGGTGAAAGAGTGGAAAGTCTCTCTGTAATGTTGGAGTTTCAAACAAATGTTCTTCCTGAAAGGGTAAAAGTCGGGTGTATGTGCTTTCCTGTATGGCTGTAAATCCCTCCTCCTCTCAGGTGTTATAAATGCCAGAGATATGAACACATCACAGCAGCATGTAGGGGAAAACAAAGATGTCCAAAGTGTGGAGGAGTTACATTAAACTTTAACTTTGTGCTCAAGAAATGTTCCTGTTTATGTTCCCCCCCAATAATGAGAGGGGATTTACGCCCTTGCTTCAACTTCCAAACTTTTGACCATGTTGACCAACTTTTCCCTGTTTGAAGTAACCATTGGGTCAACTTCTTAGACTTTTTTTGAAACTTAAAAATACCAAAATAATTTAAACTGACAAGAACCTGTGAACGGCCGTTAATAGAATATTTAATGAGGGCAGCCTAATATTTGTACAACCTTCACTGTTGAAGCTAAAGAATGTCAAAGTAGTTGTTTTTCTTTATTTATTCAGCTTTAATACGCTGGCAGCAAAACTCTGCAGCAAATACATTTTAGGACTTTGCTTCAGCAACACTTATAAAACCTGTGTTTTAGGTATTTTTTCTTCAAAAAAAAAAAAACAATCACATTCAATCATGGATCATAATATTGTGAGTTATGTTTGATTTTATCAAACAATTTTGCTGGAAGTTGATGCTTGAAGTTCAGGTCGACATTGAGAACCGCTTCATTCTGTAGTAATACTCCTCAGACACCAGAGGGCGCCACAACATCGGTTATAAAATGGCTTCACTATAAACAATTTTGAACAATAATATAGATACCGGTTTGTTTGGGGGTCTTTCACTGAAACGTCAAGTTTTCTATTTATATTATATTTTCCTTCCGAAAATATGTAAAATAATCTGATTTAGAAACATAAAACCTAACCAAGCCAATCCAATAAAATATGTTTTTTTTTATTCAGATTAAATTATTAATAAATGTTAACTTTATCCAACCTCTCACCATTGTACACACCAGCGACTTTATTTGCTACAGTTGTTCAAATTGTTGTTAATAGAGTTGTACGATACTGTGTATTTTATTATTCTAATTTATTTTATATCAATCTGAAACCATGTAAATACCGGACCGGTGTCGCTGATTTTAACACTGATTTATCAAACTTCTGATCTTTTGGTGTTTGGTGTGTTTTCCTTTGACTTATTTTGTTCAAACCTTAAAGTTTGTATTTTACAAAATACTTTAACATGTTTACACAAGTAACAGAAACAATTGAAATGTGTGTGGATTTTTTCCTAAACAAAAAAATATATTGTAAGATCTACTAACCTGCGACAAGGGGATCGGTGACTATGAATCTTTATAATCAAATAACGTATCAGAACTCGGTTCAAGTCAGGAGGAGCAAGGGAAACAATGTGTTGAACAAAACACATTTATTACACATTTTGACAATAACACTAACAAAACAAAATAGTCAAAGTTTCCTTTTAATAGTCCTAAGTCAAGTCAGTCAAGTTCAAGAGTTTCTTTTTCTTTGATTTGTTTTCAGTTCAGTTTTCAGATCTGAATGTTATTTTGTAGCTACCCGGGTAGTGTTAATATGTGCAATCCCACCGATCTAGTGGAACAGAAGAAGTTTACTTCTTTGGCATCGTAGTGGACACAATGTGAATCCTCTCTTGTGGATCCTGGCTCGCCGTTCTTCATGCGTTGTCTCTCAACACAAAAAAAAACAAAACAACCTGCATGTAGCAGAAACATCTTTCACTATCGTGCCATATGTGATTCTAAGTCACTTCAGTGAAATTTTATCTCCTCACTCCGTGTAGATAAAATGATTTCCAGCAGTGATAAATAACTTTTGTCTTTCAGTTCAACAAAACATCACAAAATATTATTCACTGAATTGACATCAATATCTTTTTTAGCACTATTAAATTCCATACAGAGGAATAAATAACTCACTGTCACTAAATACTTTATCAGTATCAGCATTTCAACAAGATGTGTAATATTAGCAGAATAGCTTTTGTGAGTTAGCCATTATAAGCATTGCTAATTCACATATAAAACATCATAGAGAACATGTATTCTTACCCACAAACATGTATGTCCGATTGTTTTTTTTTTTCCCTTTTAACAATAAAACTATAAAATTACGTTTGCAGTATAACTTTTATTACATAACAGTTTGGTTTTCTATTACATTGCATACAGCGGTAAAACCAGCGGGCCGAATGTGGTGGAATTCTTCTTGTGTTGCTAGGTGACGGGCTGGGTTTGGCTGACGTTGCCAAGTAACGGTGCAATACCCCTCGATTGAGTCTTCAGATTTCGTCAGTTATGCTGACATTGTTGACTTGTACTTCGCTAGAACCTCCCATTAAACATGAAACATTCAGTCAGCACTTAGGGTGAAATGTCTGTGTTTATTGACAGTGACCCTCCTTTGGTAAACAAAAATATCTCGTAACAGTCAAATACCTTGTTATAAAGAATGAGATGTCATAAGTAAGGATTCCTTGGCTGTTTTACTAAACACAAAACATTTAAAGGATTTTACTTGAACTATATACAAATACGATAAATAATAAATAAATTAAAAAATTAACATATTTTTCAAAGACAAAATGATTTGTGAAAGGAACCTGGATATTTATGAAGAGATGCAGAGATGAAAAAATAGAAACCTGCTTTACCCAAAACGAGTTTTACATTCTAAAAACATGTTTTAAATCAATAATGTGTCTTCCATTTTTATTTTTTTTCATTATATCGTTCAGATTCATAAATGTTATGTTGTTTTTTCTTTGTTTACCACTCATGATTTATTGCCAGTCACTCAACATCTCTGAGATGAATAATATGTTACTTTGCTCTTGTTCATCAATAACCATAGCAGAGTAGAGAATATAAATACATACATATAACACTGGCAAAAAAAACCCCAATACCATAAAAAATCAAAGTCATGTGTGTTCAAGTATAGGAAATATAGGTTAAGAGAAGTGATATCTTTCAAATTAACATCAAGTTTTCATCTAATAAGTCTAAGAATCGTAGTAATTGATGATAAAATTATATTTAAAATATATCAGTGTGTTTTGTGTTAGTTTTTTGTACATTCTTCTGAAAAGTTTTACTTTTGGGTTGACAATGAGTAAAAATGCAGACAAAATCCAAAACGAAACTTTGAAAATACTTCAGAAAGTCAGAACAGTTGTGTGTGTGTGTGTGTGTGTGTGTGTGTGTGTGTGTGTGTGTGTGTGTGTGTGTGTGTGTGGTTAAGAGCAAAATAAACTCAAAAAGACTAAACATGTCTAAAGATGTACAATAAGTAACTTTTCAATCAGCAAATCAATTTCTCAGCAGGAATTAAAATAAACATACTTTCTATTTGAATACAATATAATTAGGACTGCAACTAACGATTATGTTAGTAATCGATTATTCTACCACTATTCTGATGATTAATCAATTAATCTGGTTAAAAAATTGGCACATTGTCATTTTTTAAATGTAATGACAGAAATCTTTTTATACAAGATAAAAAATACATTAAAAGATGCAAATAAATAAGTAAAATAAATATGTTATTGTCTACAATGCAATAACATAACATTCTTTTAGTGAAAGCTTGATCATTTGTAGCTGCTTCTGCAGCGAACAAAATACTTCTATCAACATTTTAAAAGCTCAGCGCTTTCTCCTTGTCTTATCAGTATAGGGCAGCTATATCATTATTTTTTGGATTAACCGATTCATATCTGCACAGCAAAAGGTGCTTAATAGATGTTTTGACACAATTTGAAACAGATGAAGCAAAAACTACCGTACATGACTTGAGGAGTTTTGTTATCTTAAAAGCAAAATGTCTAAATTTTTTGTACAGCTTTTGGTTTAATTACTGCTCTGAAAATGTTGTTCTTTCAGCAAATTGCCTTTTTAAGAGCCTGTATTCTCCAGTTAACAAATAATTGATTACTAAATTGGTTGGTGATTATTTGAATAATCGGTTAATCACTGTTAATACGATTAATCGTTTCAGCTCTAATACTAAGCATTTACAGTTTGTTTATGATTAGATACATTTGCTCACAGTCTCCTTCTTGGTCAAACGTCTGTCAGAAGCTACTTGCTCTGATGTAACCTGTCCGTCGATCGATCATCGTTCTCTTGGCTGTTGAACAACGGAGGACTAAACAACGGCGCAGTCACAGAGGCTGAGTTCAAAGCTGAGCTGATGTGGGTGCTGCTGCTTACTGCCGTTGAAGCAGAGGCTGCAGGATAGACCTGGATGTCAACAGCAACAGAGGTGAGGCCCAGAGAGACGTGATGAGAGACGAGCAGAGGAGGGCTGCCGTGTGAGATGCTGAGGCTGTGGTGGACGGGTGCGGCACAAGGCTCCGCGCTGCGCAGCGTTAGAGTGGAGTGTAGAGCGTCTTCTCGTCTGGAGGGCGGGGACGGGGAGCGAGAGGGTAAAGATGATGGACCTGACATGGGCTGGTGGACTGCAGCTGGATGCTGGGCAGCGACAAACTGCATCTCTTATCTTCCTCCAGTGACGAGTCAATCTGAAAAATACAGAAGAAGATCAGGCCGTTATAAAAGAAAAAAAGAATTTTGACTTTAATCTCAGAATCAGAATTGTTTAAGTTGTTTATGCACCATCAGGCAAATCTAATCTGCACATTCTCAGTACACCTGAGAATGTTTGGTTAGTTTCATTTGACATAGACAGACACAAAGTTATATTTAGATTTAGAGTTCAAAGTCAGAATTCTTTTTTTAAATTATTGGCCCTAATCCTCTTCCATAGAAAAGGAGTCAAGTGGATCCTTATAGATATCTTAAAAATGGAAAAAAAAGGAAAGTAAAGAAATCCCAAAAAGTATTGATGATTTTGCTGAAGGTGACCTATTATGTTTTTGTATTTCCATTTGGATCTCAACTGCTTCTAAAAACAGTTTAAGAAAAACACAGAGTTGATTTTTGGCAATAAGTTAATATTTATCGGCAACCCCAGCCACACCCAGCCCGTTACCTAGCAACCCAAGCGGAGTTCCAGCATGTTTGGTCAGTTGGTTTTACTGCTGTATGCACTGTACAATGGCTGCTGGAAAAGACAAGTGTTTTGTTGCTGACTTACCATCCACAAACCACTTATTGCATTTTTGTTGATTGTGCAGGAGGCGGTGCTTCTGCTTTTCAAAGATACACGGTTGTATAATTGCGCATCTGTTTGCAGCCATTTCCACATGCAAGCGTAAACATTGAGTTAGGGGGCGTGGCCAGCAGCAGCTTATTTTTGATTTAAAGTGACAAGACGCCCTAAAACAGCTCATTATGAAAGGAGCTCAAAATAGGCAGAACTGATCAGACTAAAATCTGATAATGTAAGAATGATTTTGTGTGAAAATTGTGAGGAACACATTTTGTGCAGCCCGTAGATCTAACCTGTTCAAGAAAGCCTAATAAGTTCCCTCTGATTTTCAAACCTAATGCTTGGAAATTATGTTTAAATTAGTAAAATGAATTTCATATGTGTGATTTCAGACCTTGGTGTCAACAATGGGCTCAGGATGAGTCTCCACAGTCACTGAGTGGTGGTCCACTGCGGGGTGGCAGACATCTTGAATCTCCTCAAACGTTGGCTCCATCTGCACAATGACCAGGCTGGGCGCTGCAGGTCGGGCCCGAGTATCTGACGTGTTGGGGCTCTGCTCAATCACGGTGACAGAGTCATCATCCTCAAAAGCTCTGTACACACAGACAGCTGATGTTTAAGTTACTTTATGTTTGTTTAAGATCCTCAGGACTGCTTTTTGCTTGTTTTTGTGTTTTGTAGTTTTATATTCACCTGTTTTCATACGTGTGTCCAGCAGCTTGGCGGTCAGCGTGTCGTTTTGGGACTCCAAGATTCCTTTGAGCTGCAAAGGTTGTGGCTAACATTAAATTAAGGGGGGTTTTGTTAAGGTTGCTTAGACGATAAGCTAATTGAGCCAATTTTGTCAACATGAAAAAATGTTTTTATTATTAATTATTTAGCTTAATTATTATTAAGCTAACTAATTATTATTAATTATTAGTTATTTAGCTTTAAGAGGTTGTTAAACCTTTATGTCTTTATTTGAAACTTATTTAGCTTTCTATGAAAAAGCAGAAATGTGCCTACATTTAGATTGTTTTAGGATAAATAAATTAATTTAGTTAATTCTCTTATTTCATAAGAGTATCAACATTTTCTGGGACATATTTTACATAATACTGCCCCCTCCATGACCTTTAAAACATTAATGCTTGTTTCACACCAAGACAAGAGTTCAGCTTGTTAAGCTGTTACTGTAAAGTATTGACAGCTAATTTGTTAGCACATGTTGTGTGAAGCAAGTCATTTTAGGTTAAAAAAAAACAAAAAAAAAAAAACTTTTTATACATGCAGCTGTATGTCTTGTTATTGAGTCAAACTACAGAACTGGAAGTGAGAGAAAATCTTTGAATGACAAAGTTAATCTCCAGACAAAAATCTGTCCTGAAACCTTTTTATTTAAAAAGAATTTAAAGGATTATTGTTTTAGTATATCTGTGCATGTATTGCAAATCACTAATACAATTTAATCAATTTTAAGTTAATATGTTTCTACTAATGGCATTTAAAATGATGCTTCTTGTCTTTTGACATGTAAACAGTGTTTACTTCAATGTGCTGTGAAAGTAAGGACACATTTTTCAGCCATTTAGGACAATCAGAAAATAAAATAATGTGCTACCTGCTCGACCTGGAGGTAAAGGGTCGTTCTTCTGGACGACTGAATAAAATGTGACGGTTATGAAGATAAAAGCCAGGGAAATGCCGACTCCCACCACAATGGGGATGTCATGTTTCTCAAGTGCAGGCAGCCATGATGGCGACTGTTGTGTTCCTCTGGGAGAGAATAAAAATTAGACACAAAAAGCAACTTCTACAATAATTTTATACATTTTAAACTAATCTGGGAATTTCTGGCTTATTCTTACAGGAAGTAAACCTTTTTTGTGATCTTTGAAAATGGTTTTAAATTAAGAGTAAGCGTTCAATAAGTGTTTTAAATATTTTTCTTTGGCTGCGTTTACATCCCTGTTTTACATGCTATGCTAAGCATATTTTGAAGTGTGTTCCTAAAAAATAAAGAACGGTCATAAAAATGTGTAAAAAAGCATCAAAAATTGAGAAAAAGTGAAAAACTATCATTCAAAACCAATTTACTTCGATAGTTTAATTTTGTTTTGCAGAAGAGAGCTGTTAACACTAACCCAATACTTATACAGTTAAATAATTGATGGAGTACATCATCTTAAAATTTATATTCTTTTTTTTTACCAAGCAATATTAAAAACTGATTTGTAAAAATAGAAAGCAAATAAGACTGGACAGGAACTGAGATTTTTGTCAAATTTGATTGAGAACCATGACGATAGAAAGATAAATTTAAATTAAAGGTGTCAGTTTATGCAGATAAAACAAGTGAAATCTCTTTTACCACCTAAAAGAAATGTGAAAATCATTTTGATGGAGTGAAAGTGAAAGTGAAGCTGAGAGTTTGTTGTGTTTTGAAATACGAGTTCAAAAAGCAAATTTTTATGTCTGAATTGGGGGCAGAAACTCTATTCTGCTCCTTTTCACTCAAGATTTATTATAGTTGTTACATGAACTATTCTTATTTAATATCGAGTACATTCAATAAAAAATAAAATGTAGAGAAAATTTTCAAAAGATTAAATAAAAACTGCTTATTTCACCCACATGGGATGGTTGCTGGTCATTGGGGACTGGGAGGTGTTCCTCCTTTTCCAGTCTGTCAGCTCTGTGCTGTTGGATGGTTGATCTTTCTGTGTGGAGTTCGCCTGATTCAACCAGTACACATGACTGGTGTTTACTGGGTCTGATACTGGGTGGTGCTGTTGAGATGGTCCAGGGTTTAACGTTGCTGCTGTGGGCCGATCATCAAACTGTAATGGCGGAGGTTTGGTGATTAAAGATGGTGGAAGTTGCATGTCGGGGCTTTCAAGATGAAACTTTGGGAGAAAACTCATTGGTGTGGCAGGCCGGTGAGTTGTTTGTTGGGGAGAAGCTGAAAAGTGCAAAGCAGTTGGTTTATTTGGAGAAATCTGTGATGTTGTCTCTTTTTTGGAGAGGATATTCCTTTGGTGGAAAGAACTGGGTTTTAAATGATACGATTCCCCTCCTGAAGTAACTTTCACTGAATCAGAGGGTTTCATTTTAATCTGGGAAACAGAAATCTGTGTTGGCACTGGTGTTTCTGACCACATCAATTTATCTTTTAAATTCACTGGAGACTCATTGTTTTCTTTAGATTGCAGAAATTGATGTGTTGACGTCGATGTCGGACTGAAACCCTGACTGGTAGCTGCCGGCGTTGAACCGACTGGTCGACTGGTGGAAGTTAAATGTTGATCCTTTTCCAGAGGACGTTTGGGGTTGAGATCTCCTGACAGGAAGTTTGGATGCGGCGGAGGCGGCAATATTGGAGGCTGGATCTGTGTAACAACAAGCTGCTGGGCTGGATGGATCACTTCCTCCAAAACCCGATCAGGTCTCGACGGCGGCGCCTTTAACTCAGCTGTGAATTTTCTCGAAAAAGCTGGAGATGTGGTTGTGATGCTGCAGCTGAAACCTGGAAATGTTCAAAGAAATGGTCAATGTTTCTCTTTTATTGATATGTGAGATATGATTAATCATGAAGGGAATGTTCACCTGTTGGTTTTTACTAAAGTAAAAAGTTTTGTTTTTAATACTGGTTGGAAAACAACAAGAAATATCAGATTCTCAAAACTTTGTTTTACAAGTTTATAAACAATTCTTAAAAACTTTAATGAGTGATGTATGGAAAATGTAAGTACACAACACATTCTCACACCCGACTCGTCATATATTGACGAGTTGGGACGCCGTCTGACCATGCGTCACATATTGACGCGAAGGGTATACCCTTCGCGTCAATATGTAACGATTGGGCAGGTTCCTTCACGTAAAATTTTGACGATTTTGACGATTTTGGAAGGTCGCATGTTTTACATGGATTATTTACGCGAATGGTCCTCGCAAACACTGCCGACACTTCAAAACCCAAAAATTGGTTAGGTTTAGGGCAAAAATTACGGTAAGGCATCAGGTAAAACCCTTCGCGTCACATATTGACGCGAAAGGGGTACCCCTCGCGTCAATATGTGACGAGGACGGAAGTCCCATGCGTCAATATATGACGAGTTGGGAGTGAGAGTGGGTTGAAGTACACTATAAAAACATCAAACATCAGTACTGAAATACCAGCAGCTGTGGCAGAATTTTACCATATAAATCCAAATTTTAATGTATTTGTACAGTAAAATCCATATAAATCTGAATTTTACCAGATTTATACAGTAAACTTGGGAACCACAACTGACAATTTTTTATAGTTCACTTTTGGTTTAGTACACTTGAAATTTGACAAAACTAACTTAAAAGTAAGTTTTCAGAAGAAGATGGATTTTTAGTCAATAATTTGTGAATAAAGATTAAAAAAAAGTACAAGTTCAATTTTTTCAAATTTTTTCTGTTTTAAGTTAAAACAAATGTGCCAGTGGAAGTTGTACTCTTTGCATCTATAGTCAAAAATGACTTAAACTAAACACAAGCTTGTTTAACTTGATAGATAGTTTTGTCTTAAGGTGGACTACAATAGTTGCACTAAAACTTTGACCAAAGATTCCTCTGAAGATTTTGTGTTTTGCAGTGTGGATGCATTTAATGCATTTGCTGTTTTTTTCTATCAACACCCATTGTTCACTTCAGAGAGACTAAAGTCTGGTCTTGGTTGTCCGTTTTATGCTCACAAATATTTTTCACACCTTTTATTTAATTGTTTAGTGTCACTGGAGGCTGATCAAGCTGCAGCCTTTTAATTCTTCGTCTTAAAAGTAAAGATATTCAAACAGTCTAAAGGAAACCAAATTTACTTTTTAAGACTTATTTTGTTTAGTCTTTAAACTGAGAGATTAAATCATTTCAAGAATATTGAATAATGCAGTGGAAGAGAAGTTTGGTTTTGTCTTTTGTGTTTTTGATTTGCAACAATTTTACTTATTTCTTTCTTCCATTTACCAAAATGATTAAAATCTGTCAAAAATAATTTAAGAAACACAACAAGACCAGGCAGGTGAGTCTGACATGCTCTGACAAAACTTTGGTTCAAAGAATTAAAAAAAATTTAAGTTAAAAATAAAATAAAGGAAAAAAAAACCATGCAAGTCAAAGTCTTTAAAATCTCGAAGGAATGTTTTGTCGCTGAATCGTAACCATTCAAAAAAATTTACTTCACCCCCAGAAATTCAAAGGATACAAGCTGACAATCGTGCAAAAACAAAAGTAGTTACTGTTACCTACAGAGACCTTTTTCTGCAGATACGTACATGTTGTTAACTTTTGCTGAGCCACCAGATGGGGATGATGAGCTGGTTGAAGGTTCTGCTCAGCTGAAACATGATGATCTTCGCTAACATTAGAGCTCTTAAAAATATCAAAACAAAGGATTTCATGAGAACAAATTCATTTGACACTGAAACATCATTAACTACAAATGTATCAAATGGATGAAAGGCCACAAATGTCACAAATGTCATAAATAATGGAACGTCGTCATTTATGAAGCTTTGTTGAGAACTGAAGTGATGCATGAAAAGCAAATAAATGATTTTCCACACAAGCCTGAGGAAATGTTTTCACATCTTTACTCACAGCAGACAGAACCGGCTTTGTCTGTTTCTCTCTATAAGCAGGACGATCTTCAGCTTAGCAACAAAAACAGCATCAAGGAGAATCAGAGACAGAACCTCATGCAGAAACACGTCTTCTGCAGGTCACTCATCTGGCATGATTTTACAGAGTTAATCTGATTTTCAGTTGCACATTTAAAAGTAACCATTTAGATAGTTGATTTGATCTAAATCACACAAGCACACACACAAAAATAGTAATAATAGTTCTTACAGTCCATAAACGCTCCAACTGCAACCAATGAGATTCAAAACCAAGTCAAAGAGAAATAATTCGGAAGTGTTGTATTCATGTGTTCATTACAAAAAAACGAGTCCACTCTTTGTAGCTTTAGTCAAAGAAATATTTACAGAAACAATAATTAAATACAAACAAGAGGGAAAAAAAAAACAGAAAGATGAAAAAGTAATTAAATCTCCAATATGAAAGTTTCAGATTTCAAGTAAAGCTTTGAATAATTCTCTGTTTTATTTCCCTTTTAATCTGTATTAACTGCTGCATTTTCATTCACATATAATTGTGCGAATTGTAATTATAAAAATAAATTTGCTTAATGGAAACATGAACATTTTTGACAAAACATTTTTAAATAAGAAGTTTTTTTATTTAAAAAATTTCAGCTGCATGAAAATTTGTGTATTTCAGTACAAACACTTTTTTAATGCAATGGAAAGACTATTTTAAAAATCATGAGTCATGTGACCAACAGCAGGATGCTACTACTGGCTGAAAAGACCAAAAAGACGACAGGAAGTAGTAGGAGGATGCATGTTTTTTAATGGCTTATCGAGTGAACAAACTTATTCATCTGATTTTAATTGTTTCTCATTTAATGGAAACACTGCAATTGCAAAACTGTTTGGGTTTTTTTTACATTAGGGGAATAACAACACAGCTTCTCACACATTTGTAGTTTAAAGCATCTTCTGAAGAGGAATAAACAAACCTGTGACGGTGAGGATTGTGCGTCTCTGGTGGCGTCCGGCTCTGTTCTCAGCAGTACAGACGAACTCTCCTGCATCCGAAAGCTGAACTCTGGAAATGTGCAGGGCTCCGTTTTCTACATGAGTTATGAATCAAGCAGAGCTGACATGTGGTTACATGTAGGCTGAGTGTGGAGATGAACCTGTTCGCGTCCAGGACTCACCGTCTACATGTTTGGAGTCAGTGAGGTTGACGGGAGAGCGAGTCTCTGCTCTGGTCCAGCTGTATGTAATGGGCTGAACCCCAACTGCTCTGCAGGGCAGAACCACTGATGACCCGGCGGTGCTGCTCATTCTGCTCACAAAAACCTCAATAATGGGACTCACTGGAAATAATAATAAATAAATAAAAAAAGAAAGAATCCATTATGTACATATACGACTACTGCAAGTATAATTACCCAAACAAAACATGGAACATTTTGAGTTATTAGTTGTTTACTGTCCATGTTTGACAAATTTATCATTTCTTCTTCAAGGTGAGCTGTAGTGGAACAGTTAATCAAAGAGATAAATCCTGAATATGCAATGATTAGGGTTGAAACGATTAATCGGATTAATCATGATGAATCAATTATTCAAATACTTGTCAACTAATTTAGTAATCAATTAATTGTTACCGGGAATGTAAGGACACAAAAAGAGCAGTAATTATAATTAAGCAACAACTGCACAAAATGTATATTTTTAAGACATTTTAAGACGAGATGAAGATGATTTGATTATTGATTTGTGAATAACTGTGCTTCATACCCAGAAAGGTTTTTTTTTTTTTCTTTAGTTTATTGTATCACAACATCATCATGAATGTCAATTTATCTCATTTTGGACCCAAGAACCTTTAGATATAAATTCAGTACTTTACAAAGTAAGAGTTACCAGCAACTCTCAGCAGGGCTGTGCTGTGGCTTCTTCCCAAAACGTTGGAGGCTTCACACACGTAGAACGCCTCGTCGTAGATCCTGGCAGACTGGATGTAGAGAGTAGCATTTCTCTGTCTGGGTGAGAGAGGTACACGGTACAAACCAAGTCAGTTAATAAGTAAGAAATTATAATGTTCAAATACTCAAGCACTGGATACAAAGTTAGAGAAAAAGCAGATCAACACTGTAGAAGACAGCTTTAAGGGTGAAATATTCAGGTTCCTTGAACAGGTTGGGACAGATCTATGGGTTATACAACACATGTTCATTAGATCTTTTGCACAGATTCATCCTTAGATAATGAGATTTTAGTGTCATGAGATGTTTTAGGGCCTCTTGTCACTTTAAATGAAAATAACCTGCCATGTCCCCAAACTCAACATTTACACTCATGTGAAAGTGGCTGAAATAAAATGTGCAATCATACAACCATACATCTTTGAAAAGCAGAAGTAGAGCCTCCTGAACAACCAACAAAAATATAGAGAGTGGTTTTAGATAGTAAGTCAACAACAAAACACTTCTCTTTTCCACCAGCCATTGTATAGCGCATATAGCGGTAAAACCAGCTGACCAAATGTGCTGGATCTCTGCTTGTATTTGCCAGATTACAGTAAGGTCCATTGACATTTTGGAAATGGCTCATATTTCAGATAGTGAAACATTAACTTATTGCCAAGAAATCAGCGGGTGTTTTCTAGAAGCAGTAGAGACCCAAAAAGGAAGTACAAAATCTGCAAAAGGTGAATGTTGCATAACAGGTTCCCTTTAAAAACATGAAAAAACAAGAAACTTGTGTTCTTTGCGAGAATAAAACAAAAGAATTAGGTTTTTAAACAATATAGCTTTGTAAAATATTTGTTAAGTGTTTTATTCAACACACCAACATGGGAACCTACCCGAGTGCAACTTTCCCTCCGGTTTGCTTGGAGTGGCCTCTTTTCTTCCAGCTGATGGAGGGCGAAGGATGACCGGACACCTCACACTCCAGCACTGCTGGGGCTCCCACAGGAACTATCAATACTGGGGGCCACAGTTTCACTAAAGGAGGGGCTACAGCAAGAAAGAGAAAGAAGAAATAAAGCTTTCTGAAACCCAAGCTCATTTCTTTATGCTACTCTGGAAACACACAAAAACTTAAGTGTTTTGGTCTAGTTTCTAGTCCAAATGTATTAGTACACTTTGAAGTAAGACAACTTACTTCCAGAATGAGCTGTTTTAGGGCCTCTTGTCATTTTAAATCCCAATTACTTGCTGAAAGGTTACTTGTAAGTTAGTTTTGTCTTATTTCAAGTGTACGAAGATACTTGCACTATAAACTGGAACAGAAACATTTGTTAAGGTTTTGTGTTTTTGCCCTGCAGTCTGGGGCAGCGTGTGTAGTTTTGTGTTTTTCCCACACCCAGCACCGTCACAGTCGCTCTTCTAGAAGTGAGGAATCTTTGGAGGTGAGAGTTCGACGCCCTGCAGAAGTAAACACCACCATCATGCTCCTGGATGCTGAAGGAAAAGCATGAAAAATGCAGAAAGTTTTGCTAGAGTGGAAGATATAATGATTTGTCCAATTATATGTGTTTTAGAAGAGAGACCTGTGAAAGAAGAGGTCTCCACTGGGTAACACAGTCATGTTTACTGCAGGAGAGAGAAGCTGGTTGTCTTTGAACCAGGACAGATCAGCTTCTGGTCGACTGTATGGAGGTCTGCAGCTGAGCGTCACGTTTTCTCCTGTCCTGACAGTCAAGCTTGAGGGCTGCTGCACAAAACTCCAATGCATGTCTGAAAACACATGACTGCATGCTCAAATGTGTGGCAGTATTTGCTTTTTGATAATTTTGTTAAAATTCAAAGTACCGGCTAGAAGCAGGAAAGCTGACTGTGACTTGATGGTCTCTTCCTGGTTTGATGCTTCACAGTGATACCAGCCTTCGTCCTGCTTTGTCACATTTCTAATACAAACACAAAGGAAACTTTTGATTTCAGCAGATATAAACTCAAAGATTCAAAATCTTCAGTTTTTGTCTTAGTATTCATACTAGCAGGTTTTACTAACGTTGCTATGATATTCAAAAACTGAACTCATAAAAATGTAATTAAAGAACTGCGTGCAAAGCTGCAGTAAACTCAAAAATAAACACTAACACAAAGAAAATCATTCACTATATGAAAATAAAGACAGATGTTGAGCTTGGTGGGTTTGTAAATTGCAGGACTTTTATTTAAATACAAAAACAATTTTCATCAAGATTAAGATCAGATGAAAGAAACTGTGGATTTTGTCAGCTGCTTCTCCAACAATATAATCCCTAGAATTAATATTTCACCTATACATTCTGTAATTTTAACAAATTAACCCTCTATGGCAAGACATTTTATTGTTTTGGGAAAATTTATTTTCCTGCATTGTTTGGGAACTTGGTGGTCTCTAATTACATATCAGTCTTCAAAGGGGACCTTGACTCCTCCCAGAACCAGATTTGGGTTTGTTGCCTCAGGGCATCATTGAGCTACCAGGGATCTAAAACATGAAGGTTTTCTACAGGGATTATGAGAAGTGAAATACAAATCAGACAAAAACTAAATTCATAAAAAAACTTTTTTGACAAAAATAAATCAGACATGGTTCCAACTCACCAAATATAAAATAAACTGTTGCTGTTAGTCAATAATAAAGTTAAAAAATTGGCGTTAAAATTATTTTGTAATCAACTGCATATCAACAGTAATATTGTCTGAGCAAAAGGGCCCCAACTGCACAATGTTGCCCCTGAGGCAACAAACAAAAAACAGTTTTAGCATAGAAATTATTTTCAAAATTGTCTTGAAATGATCTTCAATGCTTCTTTACATACACTCAGACATGAAAATATTTTTAGTTAGAATTCATGTTTAAATGAAGAAAACATGAAGAAAAGACTACTAGGTGTAGCATGCAACTCTCCCTCATAAAAAGGTCGACTCCCCATCCAATAAAAGGTTACATGAACCTCAATATTTCTTTAATTTGGACAAAAATGTGTCTGGTGGTATTTTAATCATGTACAATATAAACATTAGCAGGGTCAAATCTGGTTTTTCACAAAACCAGATTTGTGAAAAACTGGTATATATGACTGATATACATATCATATTAATTTGGATACATCAATAATCCAAATTATTGATGTAATTTGGAGTCTAGAGGGCCACATAAAAAGCTACGGCAGGCCAGATTTGGCCCCCGGGCCTCGAGTTTGACACATGCTTAAAAACATGTTGTGCAGCATTAAAAGGAGCCTGTCAGAGAGCAGAAACCGAATGTTTCCCTGCTGTCCTGTGGAGTGTCTGACCTCAGGATGAGCAGCTGCCCATTGTTCAGGAGGCTGAATGCGGCCGAGCAGCTCGACAGGAGGCAGCCGTCTTTGAACCAGTGCACCATGGGAACAGGGAAGCCACGGACTGTGCACTGCATGGAGACCTCAGTTCCCATGGTAACCGTGATGTTGTCAGGGCCCTGGACGAGCTTCGGACCCAGAGGAACACCTACGGCACAGACTGTTTGTCATAAATGTTGTGGCGTTTTTCAGGAAGTGACTGTTTGTGTTTGAAAGAGTTTGTTCTCACCTTCCACAGTTATCTTGGCTGGTTTACTCCTCCTGCTGATGTTCAGCTGAGAGTTGTGTGCAACACAAACATACATCCCATCATCCTGCAATGTTACATTGAAAATGTGCAGCGTGCCTGAAGTTTTCTTCTGTTGGCCTCCTCCATATTCCCCCTTAACAGGAAAGAAATCAGAAAACTTTGTTAAATTGTCTGTAAAATTACACTTTTTATCTGAATGTGTTATTTTTCTTTGTGTCTCTTTCCAAGCTACCAAAGATTTCAGATTCCAAAATAAGTGATTCGTCTCATCAAATATTTAAGATTGATTGAGAAAGTAGCAGGTAAAGCAAATAGATTCTGACAATGATTCATCTAAATGTATTCAGCATTTTATGCTGATACAAATATAAAGATAAATCAGCGTAAAAATCCTGAGCAAAAGAAAAACATCTAAAGAAGAGAACAAGAACAAAGTTGCAAAAGTATAAATAATGTTTTTTTTCACTGAACAGAAAAGAGTTTATCAGCAGCAATAGATTCAAGATTAAATTAGAATATGACATTGTTGACTGAGTTTGGTTTTTATTAATTGAGTGAGTTCTAGAAATCTAGAAAGTAAAGATAATTGGCATCATTGAAAGTGATTGAGAAGACTTTAAAGTATCAAACTGAGTTTATTGGGAGTTTTTAAACAGACTGCAGATGAATTAAAATGTTTAAAGTTTAGACAGATCTTAGAAGTAGAGGATCTAGATGAAACATATTTTTTTTCCTGCCTCACCTGAAACTGTCTGCCTCTTGCGACGATCCGTCCGTCTTTCAGCCATGAGACGTTTGCTGCAGGCGAACTTTCTCCAGACACACACTGCAGGAAAACAGCCTCTCCTTCCTTCACTGTCTGGTCCTGGGGACTAAAGAAAACATCCTCCAAACCTGGAAACCAGAAATATTAGAGACACGCTTAACAGATATTAAATCCAGTTATCATTCAGAAATGAATCCACTGGGGAAGTTTGGAATCAGTAGATGAGCTTATTTATGACTGTTTTCTATTTGGTTTATGCAGAAACTATCAGCATTATGAAAAGGATAGAAAAAAAAATTGTTTTTGAAGTGACTATGGATAACAAACGACTCAAGTTCAGGCAGATGTGTATGGTAGAACTCAGATAAAACAAACAATTCATAAAAAGGTTCATGAATTAAATTTCCTGGCAAATTAATAGAACTAAAGGTTGATGGAGTCAAATATACAACATTACTGGGTGAATCAATATATGAAACACAAACCAGGGTGTAAACTGCATCAAAAATGCAACAAGTGTCAGGATTTGGTTTTTGTGTGTGTTTCTAGATTATTGAGTCTTTCCCTTGACTGTCTCCAGCTGTTCCTTGTTCCCCCTGATTATCTCCCCGTGTATCTAAACTCACCTGTGTGCCCTGCTCCCTGTCGGATCCTTGTCGTATGTTGTGTCTGGTCTATCCTGCTCTGGTTCATTCGTGTGCTCGTCTCCAGTTGCTACCAGTGACTGAGCTGCTAGCCTCACTGCTCACCTGTGCTGCCTGGATTTTGTGTTTTTCTTTATTAAAACCATCATTTTCACCAATGCCTGGGTCCACTGCATCCATCCTCCACCACAATGACCACAGTTCATTACAATAAGAAACATCCAGCGGTTACAATAAAGCATAAATTCATGCCTTTTGTTAAAAATACAAAACAAAAGGAGTCGACACTTTCTGACTGGCAATCCTTTCTCAGAGCAGTTTATTTAACTTCTGCAAAGATATTTTCTCACAGCTAGAAATAGTTTTCTACATAATGTATATTTAGTTTTCATTATGAATATTATATGGTGCAAGAACCTTGTGATGCAAACTAAAGCTGCTATAAATCCTATGGATAGTTCAATATTTATGATGCATTTTGCATCTTAGTGCATGCATTGTGTTGCTGAAGAATTACTAAAATGCTTTGTCCTGGACACAAACATGCATAAAATTAAAAGAAGTAGAATTAAAAGGTAAAAGTCGTTTATGAATCAATATCAATCTTTCCAAGTTGAGAAAAATCTTCCTACATCGTCTTAATTCTTTAAAGATGATATTTCAGTTAAATTTGTTTGCTGTTTGTTAATTGTGGATTAGCAAGACAACATCATTGTGCACTCCTCAAATCCAAACTGGGATAGGGTTAGGATGTAAATCCAGTTCATTATTATAATTAAAGTTATTTGGTGTGTGATGTGAAAGAGAAGCCTGCAGGACTCACCCAGAGGAGATGCGACTGCCGAGCCAAACAGGATGAGCGAGCAGACCAGGGAAGTCATCTGTGACAACAAACAGATGGAGACACAGACCTGCATCCTACTGCAGAGCTCCATCAGGAGAAGGAAACCAACATGCAGCTTCATCCATGGTGTCGGTCTGTGATGTGCACATAAAAGTGAAGTGCATCTTCTTAAATATTTTCATGCAAACTGATGCATATTGAGTCCTGCATAGTGTTCTGTATTATTCCTCGTGTCTTCAAGCAAATATATAATATTTGTCACTTTATCTCCTTAAATAAGTGAAATGTCTCTGAACAGAGGTCTAGTTTTTGATCAGTTTCCAGTAAATGTATTCAGCAGATGAATTTAACATAATTCACTCCCCGCCTCCTGTTCTCTTGGGCCCTCCCTTGTCGCTTTGCTTCGTTCCTATTTTGGTTGTGAGTCTGTGTGGCACCACGGCGAGCTCAGCTTTGTCCTCTTTAGTCCCTTGAATGGGCACAGCCTCTTTACAGAGCTCACACGGTGGCCCTCCACTCAATGAAAGTGACATGAAAAGAGGCTGCGCAGCTTTGTACTGTGAAGATCAGTTATTGGCCCCTGCGAGGACAGCTACCCGTCTGATCGGTCGCGCTTTCATCGAAGGGTCTGATCCCTTTTAGTTTGAACCTGACACAAATTTTGGGTTTTGCACTGATGAAGTTGCAAAAAAGTTCTACAGTTTAAAATTTGCAATGTGGTAAATACTCATAACAGCGGTCAACAGAGAGTCCATCAGGACACAACAGAGATGGAGACGTAATGTTCAATTCACATGTGCTAAACCTTATCAGTTTATTGTTCAATTTAAATTCAAGTTTCTAACATTTAATTAATACACTCTGTTAGAAAACAACTTTTTTTCTCCTACCACCTTGTGTGGATCTGGAGTTAATTCTCTGAGATCTGTGTTCATCTTTCCTTTTGAAGATATTTTCATTGCTCTATTTGTGTTAATTGGTCTCCCTCCCTTAGTTTCCCAGACTTCCTCCTGCCACGGCTGTTTTGTTTTACTTCTGTTTGTATTTTAATGCTTTGTGTTTTTGTTTCAGTTCATATCAGAGTAGATGGGGATAAACATTTAAACAGTATAATTTTCCCTCCATGTCACACATATTTTTGCTGGTCAGTTGCATAAAAGCCAAACAGAATAAACCAAAGTTTGTGATTGTAATGTTAAAAAATATGTAAAACTTTAAATACATGTACGGTTTTTTATTTTTTAGTTTTATTAAACCATTAGATTCTCTAATTATTCAGCAAATCAGTGAACAAAACTTTTGTTATGTTGTGCTCTACCACTCCACGCCACTAGGTGGAGCCGCCGACAAGAAGTAAATGAGAAACGGCAGGAAGAGTAAGAATGATTACTGCCATGTTGCAGAGTACGTGACGGTACTGTGCGCCATTAACATCGGAAAATCAGGTTCTTCAAGTCGATTTTATCAATGTACAAAAGATGAAAAAACTAATTTACAATCGTCTGTGATTCTTTCAAAAATTAAAAAAAATAATCGTTTGTTTCTGCTGCTGCATGTTAATTATTCTAACACAAAACCAGTTAATGTCCCTCCATATCACTCCACGTAGCATCAGTCTGAAACATTTGTGCTCCAGTTTCTCCAAACCTTTTCCACCGTTAACAGAAATATATTCAGGGAACAAAACGGGAATCCTGTCTGGACATACTTGACCCGGTAAAAGAAAACATTATCAGAACAGAACTAATGTTATTCTCGATTGCTAAGCTAAATGCATGAGTGAATTGCTCCGTGGGTTTCCTGTAGAGCCCGTGGCTGCTTGTGCTGACACAATGCTAAGAGCTTGTGGGTGTTTTTATTTGTTTGACCAAGAAGGCTCACAGCAGATCATTTACACTGTTTAGCATGTCATTAAAGAGGTTTTTAGCCTTGAATAATTGTTTCCTTGAATGTTCTTCCACATTTTCTCACATCACTCCAACAAATTTTTGTGTTATGACTAGGTGAAAATAACACACAACTAAAACTGATTTAGATATTTGATTATTTTTAATCATGTGAATCTAAAAACTGATCCAAATGTTCAACAGCTTTGTAGTTAAAAGCAACTTTTTCTTACTATTTGTTTTAGTCAAAATAAGAACCATCTCCAGCGCAATATTGCATTAATAAACACTACAGAGGTTCTAATTATTGATTAGAAATCAGTAGAGGGATCTTTGTTAGTACGTCAATAATTGATGCTTGGAGTGTTTTCACATAAATGTAGGCTAATGGAGGTTAAAGTCACAGCACTCTCAGTCCATCTATGATGGGAATGTGGAGCAGTTTCCAAAAGTGAGATTATTTAAATTGAATATAACTAAAGCTTCAGAAAAGACAATCTTATTTAGAGAACTGCTTTCATGGCTATCTTTCTTTTTCAAGAGTTGTGCCAATGTTTATATTGTACTTTTGGTTTTTAGTGGCGAGATTCCCAGATTGGCTGACAATTGGAGTCACCATGCATGCTAACAGAATAAGCCTAAATGTTGAGATTTTAACATTACAATTTAGGATGTTTTGACGCTAAAATGTTGCAGAGAAAATACAAGTAGAGCCGTCAGATCAGTAGCTTCTGGTTTTCTCACTCACATGGCTGCAGACAGCGTGCTGCTATGGTCAGATGAAGTCTTTGCAAATGTAAATTGGCGGTCTGTTCAGCATAATCAAATGGAAATTAAAGTACAATTGTGCCAATTTATAATCTATGCCGGGAGGGTTATTTTAATGAAGAACAGCAGACATGGTTGATGAAATGTTACATCAGCAGCAAGAATGGAAATATTGTTAAAAGTTTGCCGCTTATTGCAAAGATGTGAAGAAAATAATAGGAAAGATCAACATAAATTTTCATCAATAGTAGAGTCAATGAATGTCTATGAAGGACTCTACTATTAACAGACTATATGTGGGGGTTTCCCATAAAGTTGAGGGAATCTGTGCTATGACTCGTCTTACCACTCATGGTTGTGGACAAAACCCTTGAACCTACAGCACAGAAACATTTTCCAAGCTCTCTCACAGACTAGTGTTTTATAAACGCTTGACTAACATTTTTAATCTAACTCCTCCACCTACATTCTCGCTGTAGGTTTACCCAGAGGAGCTCTGGATGAATATAAATAAATATATATATATTTATATTATATTATATATATATATATATATATAATTTATAAATATATAAATTAGCAGATCAAATTGCAGTAGGGTTTACAAACATACCTTTGGTATCTTCACTGTTCCCAGTTACTCCCAACAAAGATGTTGACCTAATCAACTATGTCCATGATAATGTCTTGAGGTTAGCCAATCTGACACGAGATGAAGGCCTAAAAGACCAACTGGCCCCATTGGTAGCCAAAAAGGGGAGCATCATCCATGTTTGCAGATATGTGCTGCACTTTTATACCCAATAACGGCACACCTGATGGGTCTATAACCAAAGCATTAGAAGGTCTGAAAACCTTAGAGTAAAACTATGCACAAGGATTCAGGGATCGATGGAGATAAATGGTTCAGCAACATGTTTGGGAAAAGGAAGGGAATTATGTCAGTTTCTACTGCTACATTTTTAGCTATCGTTGTTGAAAGTGGATTTTGCCATGATCCATTGCCGTAAGTCTCATTACTGCCGCTATTGAAGAGGGAACTAGTTGCCCTTCAGCTCCACCTCCCTACCAGATGTTGTTTTGATGCATCAATGAAGAAGACATTGACCAAGAGGGAATGTAGCTGATTGTAACTCTGGCTTAAAACTCCAGATCAAAGATTCTGTCTGACTGCAGGCTGATGGCCTCTCTGTACCATGTGTTGGGATTTAATCAGAACAGCAACAGAGATGGTCTCTTAGCACATTGTGGGAATGCAAGTCTGACTTTAATGATTCAGTGTGTTGCACTGTACTTTGATTTTTATGTAAGGATTAGTCAATTGTAGTTATTTTATAAGAGTTGTATAAGTTCTTAGAGGTGTGTAGGATAGATATACAAATCTATGAAATCAATATTTGAGCAAACAAGCTCATATTGCTGAAAAGTTTCCGTCTTCTTATTTTTATTTATTTTTAAGGACTGAACTTACTCGAGTGCTTTTTAATCGTGTTTTTTATTTAGTGGAAACACGGCAACCATGTTTTTTCTGCACTAGCAGAATATTGACAAAGTTTTGTGCATATTTGTAAAGGAAACGTAGATTGTTGTGCATCCCTATTTTTATTTTCTTTAAATATGGATTTGACGTTGATTTGAAGTAATTCCTTATCATCTGTATTTTATTATTGCAGTATTGTCAAACTCACAATCCTGCATTATTGAAAAACAAAAATGCAGAATTCTCCATGAATTTCCGTGATTCCAAAATCATAAAAAAGAAAAAAGAAAACTGTATTTATGGTATAAGCTGTAATTTTTGCACATTATTTGATTGAGGCTCAAATTCTTAACTCTATTCCTGTTTGCCTAAGTCTCTCCTCCCGAGCGGTTACCATAGGAACTAGAGTTTCATTGTTTTCTAATTTCTTGATCAACGGAAAAGTACAACAGGAGTTCCACGATGGATCAATGGATGCAAATCGATTAGTATTTATAGCATCTTAGGTGTTTGTGGCTGTTTGGTAGAAAACTGATCAGGAAGTTATTTTTTTACAGATCCAGCCAGAAAAGTTTGCATCTGTAAAATTTTCTGGGTATTTTATTGGAAATAAACTTTCCAATTATTGGAAATAGACTTTCCAATAATTAGTTGGGTTTTTTTTTCACATTCGAGAAATGTGAAAATGTTTTAATATGTTTTGGACTGAAACATTTTATTAAACCCACCTCTATTAACCGTTTTCATGTTGGTGCATCAAATGTGTATAAATGGGGAGATGAAGTTAATAAATATGGTAATTAGATGAAGTTAGATAAGATCTTTACTTTTCTCCAACACAGAAACATCTTAGCTGAGGTTCTGTTGAATTAGTTCGCTGGACAACAACTAAAATTTACCCAATTTTGTCCAAAGTCCATCTTATCTTACAACCTCACTCTCCAAATCTTTATTACAGACAACTGTAATTTCCAGGGATAAAATGCATCTCATATCTGTCCATAATCCAGTGTACAGAAAGAACATTTGCTTCTTTTAAAGATGTTCAGCTAGGGAAGTATTTAATCCTGTAGAGTCAAAACCTGCATATCTGAAGTTAATTATTTCAGGCAGCATTAACAGAATGTATCATTTCCACCTTGGGCAAGAACATTATAATTTTTACAGTAACAATTTATATACCAGGTCTTCTGAATTATCCATAAACTAACAAGCAACATAATTATTTTGTTTTTTGGAGGAAAAATCGTCCCTTTAAAACCAAACTCCTGGTAATTTGTGGCTTCCTGCTCATGTGGACAATAAATACAGATTGACCAGCTGAGCGCAGCAAAAAGAGTTTCTTTAAAAACGTCCGGTCCTCTCCCAGACTGAGCGGTGCCGAGTTCTGTGTTTGAGAGGAAACGATAGAGTAATCGTCCTGTCAGGGTTACGCAGCAGCAGCGGCGGCGGCGTCTTATCGAAAGAGGCGGTAGATGCGAGGCAGGCGGCCATCTTTGCTGGACAGCGCCGCCTGGATGTGTTCGTACGTCGGTAACTCCGTCAGATCTCCCAGAGCCGCCACTGCAGGTTTACTCCGCAGCATCTTGGTGGTCACTCTCTTGATGTCGCTGGCCGTCACGCTGCCTGCAAATGAATTTAAATAGCAGTTATGAAGGAGTAAGGCTGGGCGATATGGACATAGGATTTCATCACGATATTCTGAAACTGTCCCGCACTAACAACACTGTATTATATACAACCTGAAATGGAAATATTTCTTAGCTCGCTTATTGTTTTTTTTATTGTTTCTCTGTATTTTTTTTTATTTTTTTTTAACATAACTCACTTATGAGGTCACAGAGCTCGTGAGGCAGCTTTCTCTTTCCTGTAGACAGAACCTGGCGCCCGACATCTTCAAAGATAACGGGCCGGGACTCCAGATTCATCATCAACATGGACTTCAGCTGAGTCTTGGCTCGCTCCAACTCCATCTGGGTGAAAAGCGGAGGCTTCGTTTTTCCACTTACTGACGAATGGAAGCCAGTTTGTCTGGATTCTTACCTCTCCTGCGCTGCCGCCCATCTGGATGAACTCTCTGGTTATAATTTCCACCATTTCCCGCACCTGGAGAGCAACAATCAGCAACATTAAACCCTCTGGTCAGTAGGGCTAAAACGATTAATCGTGATTAATCGATTACTAAAATAACAGTCAACTAAGTTAGTAATTAATTTGTCATACAGACTGTAAAAAGGTTGGCTGCTAAATGAACAACATACTATGAAGATGTTAAACCAAAACTGAACAAAAATATATACATCTTGCATTTAAGATAAAAAAAAATAAAAAATCTCCTATTAAAGACCTTTTGTATAGAAACCATCAATTTCTAGTTCTGGCTATTCTGAATAAATTCAAAATGCTCCAAATTTGATTTTAGTCTATTTAACTCTTTGTATGATATTTAAATAATTAGAATAGCCAGGCAGCTAAACTAACATAATGCCGGTAATTTCTGATGGACAAACATATTTTTGTTTAAATAGAAGCTGATGGAAATTGATACATTAAATAAATTTAATCAGAATCTGTAAACCGTTTGAATACAGAAAAAAATAATGAATCAAATTGTTGCCCTAAAATTGAGAGACACTAAAGATTTGAATCTATCAATTATTAATCGGTTAATTATGAAAATAAAACCAGCAGTATTGATAACAGACACTTGCTGACAGTTGAAGGATTTTTCAGCTTTGCTACAAATGATCAAGCGTTCACTAAGCTATTGTTATTGTTGAATTTTAGGCAATAAAATGTTTATTTACAAAATTTTCTGGCTTTTATCAAATATAAATATTTTTGAAAATTCAAACTAACTTAATAAAAGAAAAGTTTGTTCTCATTTAACTTCAGAGAATGAGCAAAAAAAATTGTTTTTATTACATATAGGTAAACATCTGGCTTCAACTATAAATCATTTCAGTTTAATAAAATAATAAAAGTTTAAGCTTTTAATCAAACGTTAGATTTTACTCTATTACCAAACTGTGCAGTTTGAATATGAAGCACAGAAATCAAACCATTTCCAAACCTTGAAATTTAATTTCAACTATTTTGAGTTTGACTTTATTGAACACAGTGTAACAAAAGAACAAAGTCACACAAAGAAAATACATTTAAAACAAAAGACCAACAGTACATTTACAGATTCACAGGAGTGGGTGGCAGTATGAACTTATTTTTTATTTCATATTCAAGGATTTCAAGCACCTGTATGAACCCTGTACTGGAGTTTTATTTATTTTTTTAACCTGAAGCTGCGATACGAACCTGTCTGGGATCTGCGCTCGCATGGATGCAGAGCAGCCCGCTGTCCTCGTAGCTGTGATGGTAGGCAGTGGCGTTGTACATCCAGTGATGCCTGCAGAAGATAATTAGGTTGAATGTAACAAGAAAGCCGAGGATTTTAGCCTGAGTGTTTGAGGTTCTCACCTGTTGAGAACGTTCAGGTACAAACGAGTGAACATGCCTTTCCCAGGCCCTCCTGCTGAGAAGGAGCCGCCGCCTCCCATCATCATGTTCAACACAGCGAACGGGATGAAATCCTCCTCCTGTGGAGGGAATCACTTTAGTCTCCATGAACCAGGAGGCTGAGAGTCATGAATGTGCTGCGAACACCAACCAGGAAGGAGCAGCTCTCCAAGCCGATCATGATGTGGGTGAGTTCTGGGATCGGCGTCGGACCCAGACTCACGTCAGACATGTCCTTCTCCATCTGACAAATTAGAAAGGAAAATCATCATCCACCACAAACCAGGAGATTCAAGGTGACCTAGATTCATTGATATTCGAACAATGTTTGTTACATTTTTGCACAAAATCATTCTTAGATAACTAGATTTTAGTGTCATGAGTTACTTTAGACCAGACCTGGGCATTTTAAGGCCCGCGGGCCAGATATGGCCCGTTGGGCATCCCTGTCCGGCCCGCGTCCCCCCCCCCAGTCAAAACAAAACACCGTATTTTCGAGTGCATGCGACACAGCTGTCTTTTATTTTGAAAGGGCTTGAAGGCCCGTTTATGAATGCATACATAAATGCTAACGCACAGCAACAACAAGTGATGCTAGCAGCGAATACGATCCCCACAAAATGTCATCTCACGGTAAAAAAAGAAAAGTTGATTCCGAATTCTGCATTTTTAACAAGGCATGGACAGCGAAATATTTCTTTATTGAAGTCAAAGGCAAGGCCGTGTGTTTAGTTTGTGGTGCGCAGGTGGCTGTGTTAAAGGAATATAATATTCACGTCACTACGTGACCAAACACGAGAAGAGATACAAGAACTTTTCAGAGAAAGAGCGCGTCACTGAGTCGTCTGTACTAGCCAAGTTGCAAGCTAAACAAACACTTTTTACAAAACGCCTGGCATCTAGAGGAGCTGCAGTCAAGGCAAGTTTTGTCATATCCCAAAAGATTGCTAGGAAGAGCAAACCTTTCTCTGACGGAGAGTACATTAAGCAGTGCTAATATGTCCTGAGAAAAAAGACGCTTTTGAGAACATCTCCCTCTCCCGCATAAGCGAGAAGGATGGAGGACATCGAACCTGGTGCTGCAACTGAAAGACAGCGTGAATGATTTTGAGTACCGGTATTTTCCTGGCTTTGGATGAGAGCTGTGACATACGGGCACTGCCCAGCTGCTCATCTGTTATATTGTAATAGAAATTGCATAATAATGCAAGAACAAATGTTCAAAGATCAATAAACTTCAATAAATTCAGATGTGATGATATTTAACTATTAATTTGGAACAGCCAAACCACAAATTGTATTATTAATTTTACTGAATATTCTTCTTAACAAAAGAATATGATTTAAATATTTTATTACAACAAGAGGTATGAGAAAATGAATAATGAGTCAAGATTAAATTTGAGTCATTGCTGGATCGGCCCTCCAACATATTTCATATTTTTCATGCGGCCCCCTGAAGAAATTAATTGCCCACCCCTGCTTTAGACCCTCGTGTCACGTTAAATCCAAATAACTTGCTGCTGGCCACATTTATTTTCAAAACAGATCCCTGAAAATGGCTGCAAACTGATGTAATTACCTTATCATGTACATTTGAAAAGCAGAAGTGGATCCTCCTGCACAATGAACAAGAGTCCAGTGAGTAGTTTCTCAACACATCTGTCTTTTCCAACAGCCATTGTACAGTGAACTGTATACAGTTGTAAAACTGCTTCGGTTGCTAGGTAACAGAGCAGTCCCCATCGAATGTGACTTAACAATTCGATGAAACAAGGTTTTGAAAAGGCTCATTTTCCAGTCACCACAAAACCGTTAAAAACAGCTTGTAGGCCGGCTAAGACAACAAATTTTACAGAAAGATAAAACTGTGCCAAAAGCTATTGCAGTAAACAATAATAATGTTGTTTTGAGGCTATTTTCAAGTATTGTAATAGAAATTGCATAATAATGCAAGAACAAATGTTGGATAGAAAGATGAATGGATCTAATGGACATTTAGGACTCTGGAAAAGAAGTATGAAATAGTAGGAAGTATAGATAAAAAAATATGTTTTTATTAATATTTTATACATTCTAAATTATCCTACTCAGCTGCACATTTCTTGTTTAAATCTGGGTTATTTTTAATGGCTGTACAGAATTTTTTCCTATGTTGTAACTTTGTCCCTATTGCACAGTATTTTATGATAATAAAGGACATTTTCTATTCTCTTCTTTTAGAGTTTAAAGCACAAATTAAACAAAAAGTACTAAAACATTATTAACCTGATCAACCCACAGTTCTGTTGAAACTCCTGGTGGCCGTCCAGCTGAAACAGATCAATAAAGGTCACAGAGTTGTCACTCACAGCGTGGATCATCTCCGTCAGCAGCGGCTCGGGGTCCGGCCTCATGTTCAAATCTTCCAACTCAAAGCGAACCGCCATTCTGATCATCTCCACCTCTTCAAACTAATTATTTATTTGTTCTCCTCTGTGGATTGACCTCTGCAGCTCTGAGTGACAAGATTGAAAATAATATAAAATCAATCAATCAAGTTTAATTTGTATAGCACATTGCAGGTACAAGGCAGTTCAAAGTGCTTTATATGATAAAAACACAAAAATCAAAAAAATTTTTAATTTAATTTATCCAAGTGTCGTCATTTACACATCAAAATGTCAGCTAGTGTTTTGTTTATTGTGGTAAAAAAGCAACTCTAAACAAACTATAGACTGAAAACGGGTCTAGATTTAAAGAAACTCAGTGTTTTGGATGTTTTTTAAAATATTTATTTTTATTTGGAAAGATAATTAATTACATTTTTAGCCATTCAGGGTCGTGGATAAGGATGGAAGCAGAAAGTCCAAGGGATTTTATCCATATTGCCTTTCTGGTACTTTCTTTTACGGACTGTTGCTGATTTTAGTTGTGAACAGTGACAAAAATTTGCAGAACTGAACCAAACTGGGGAGCGCACCACCTCTCCAGGATCATAAAATTCACAAGAGTTTCGGCTGTTTTACAGTTTTCTGGGAGTTTGCTCCAGATTTGTGGAGCATAGAAGCTGCTTCTCCGAGTTTGGTTCTGGAGACATAAGAACTTTCCAGTTTGTGATGAGGAGAGAGAACTCTGGGTAAATACCTCGATGTTTGGCAGTCACAAATGCCCCCGTGTTTTTCCAGTGTGAGAAGGATTTCATCTTTACTCCCATACTGAGCTGTGGACTAAAAGAAACATTATTTAGCAGCTTGGGAACAATTTCACTTTTCTGCTTTGTTTTATTTTTGTTTACTTACAGAAAAGGCGAGTTTTTCTAAGAAGTGCCCAATTCCACTTGGATATTTTGCTTCATGTCTCGATCCAGAATTTATTAAAACTAAAAATAAAAAAAGAAATGTCAGGAAAACAAAACTTTTATCAATAGACTTTAGCTTCATTTCCATTAATCAATCAATCAAGTCTATTTGTGTAGCACATTTCATTAGCAAGGCAGTTCAAAGTGCTTTACATCATAAAAACATTTTAAGAAATCATAAATACATCAAATTTGCTAGTGTATTTATACATCAAATGCAACTCTAGACTGATGGCTTTTTAGTCTAGATTTAAAGTAACTCAGTGTTTCAGCTGTTTTTCAGTTTTCTGGAAGTTTGTTCCAGATTTGTGGTGCAATACAAATGTGCCCAAATCCCTGTCTGAATTCAGCTAATGTAAAAAAACCCACAATTTCACAATTAAAATACAATCACATGTGAATAAGCTTGTTCACAAAATAAATTATTAAAAATTATGGCAGCAACGGATGAAAACAGTTACATGGGATAATATTCATAATTCAGCAAACAGAGGAGGCGTCTTATTCAGGCGATGGAGCGACAAACCCTTTTACCTGGGAGCGGCTTTGTAAGCGCCGTTTTGGAGGAAATGTAGTCATCGATTTTACAGTGAATTTCTTTTCATAACTTTTAATCAGCGTTGTTTTGTGGTTAGTGGAAACACTGCTACAGAGAGGAGAAAAGTCTCTATGTTTGACATTCAGATTTAGAAAATGCAACTTACTTCCAACCGTACAGAATTGACCAAACTTGTTTTGAGAAGCAACTCTGAGGCCGTTTTCTAGAGTTGTGATCTTGGTCTCGTATTTTTCCTGACCATCCACAGATGCGAACACTGGCTTTGGGATGCCAGGCAGCGGCGTCGAGAGGGAGATATTGGGATATCCTCCGCCTGTGCTGTACTTTCTGTAGGCTGCAATTCCAAACCTTTAACAACAATAATGTAGGAGTCAGAGATGGTGGAAGGTTTAGAGCTTGCAGACATCTTTGGTGTCTTTAAAAATTAGCACCAGACTGATGAAAGCACTGGGCTAACAATTGATCCCATTCACTTCTGGGATGTTTTGCTGTTTTGGTAACAACAATCTCCCTATCTCTCTACAGATAATAAAAGATAAAATGATTTATTTAGTGAGACATCCAAACCATAGGGCAGCTTCAAATGATCAAACTCAGGAACAAAACATTAAATACATATGCAGCTGTTGATAAATAAAATCTAATATCACATAAAACTAATAGATATCTTTATAAGCTTTAGAAATCACTGTAAAGTGTTGATCCTACTGCTTTCTGACGCAAACAAACTGATGTAAGAGAAGGCTAACGCTCGATGCTAACTGCAGGCTAATCTTTAGGAGCCAGGGCGGACAACCGTTTAAAATCTGCACGTGACAGTGAAGCGCGTGCACCGCTGTGATTTTTACACCTCTTTACCTAAATGTCTCTCCCATAAAGTGTCAACTGTGAGAATGTGTGGACCGGTTACCTCTGAAACCGACACCAAGTCCTGCACCTCGACATGTGAGTCGCCATCCTGCTCGTCTTTGACCGGAAATCAACCCGGATCAAAATAGAAATTTCTTCCACCACTTCCGGGGCAGAGGTGCCTCCTTTTTTAAATTGTTCTATGAAACATAGTTTTGACACATTGCTTAAATTCTAATATTTTAAGTAAGGTGGAGTTTTTTCCGTTTCTTATAAAATCAGTACTTTTTTGTCAAATAGTTTCGTTCACATTCCAATTCAGAAGATGGCGGTAATTCACACTTTTGCTGTTTGCTAACAGCTTATGTATGGGGAAATTCAAGACGAAGAAGACGACACAGTTTAATGTCCCAATTTTGAAAATCTTCTCTCATGATATTCAGTTATCTTTATGCATTAAAACGTGACACTAAAAGAGACA
This sequence comes from Gambusia affinis, assembly GCF_019740435.1. Taxonomy (NCBI): domain Eukaryota; kingdom Metazoa; phylum Chordata; class Actinopteri; order Cyprinodontiformes; family Poeciliidae; genus Gambusia; species Gambusia affinis. The sequence goes on along the minus strand of NC_057870.1, from coordinate 29,687,476 downwards.
TCAAGTCACAAATCGGCGGGGATTTAGCCTTCATTTACAATTTTTCTAATTCAGTAGTAAAACATTGCTCACCGTATATTTTAATTTCTAGACAACTAAATCATGTTTAGCAACATTTCGTACTGAGTAACTGATCAAGAATAAGAATCGTTTGGATAAGAATCGTTTAATATTTACAAATTACATTATCAGACAGACCAAAAATATAGAGTTAAGTGGATATTTTGGTATTTTAAAGACAAAATGACAATATTAAAAAAAAAAAATCAGACAGAATAATTATTTTTTTCCAAATCAGTTCCTTTCAATGCAAAACTTATAAAACTTACACAAAAACTGCAGTTGTGTGTCTGTGTCAGGTAAATTTTTGATTAAATATTTTTTTATAGTTACAGAGTAGTTACAGAATTTTTTTCTGAAGTAGGAGTAGAGATATTTCACAATAAAAAATTACTCAAGTAAAAGTAAAAAATACAATATAGCAAAAATACTCTTAAAAGTTAGTTTTTTTGTTTGTTTGGGGTTTTTTTTTCAAAAAAGTTGCACAAGTAAATGTAATTGACTAAATTTAACTGGCTGTTACCCAACTCTGATTACAGTCAATTCAATTGTTATTTATTCATTTATCTCTAAGCTGTATCTTTTATAACTTCATTATGCTTTAACCTTACACGACAATGACAGTGTAGCCCCATTTAATCACATTCAGCTCTCTGTATCACTATTTTTGTCATTTAGAACCAAAACAGAACAATTGATCATTTAAAGTGGGTTGGAATCATTTATTTAGCCATTAGTGAATCAATTCTAACTCAGAAACAGGAGAAAGAAAAAAAGGCCAGTTGTTGGATAAGGTCAACACTTCCACACAACTTTGAAGCACTAAGAAGCTGCAGACGGAACCAGCAGGATTACATCAGTACCTCATTGGCCAGCCGCCCAGCAGACGTTTAGCTATCGATCCAAAGATGCTGCCCATCTTACAAATCACTGCAGTGGTGTGGTGGATATTTCTGCTTTCGCGGTGCAGTTCAGCGTATGAGCTGCAGGACACCATCCATACTCTGAAAGAAGATAACCTCCACCTGCAGCACCGCTTGGAGAACCTCACCCGAGCTCTCAAAGAGCTGAAGCACCTTCTGACAGAGACCTCCAAAGGTAGGAATGGAGTCATCACAGGACTGGCACACATTTCCAAAAAGGAAACTTCAGTTTGTTTGTTTTTGTTTTTTTACTCTAAAACAGCTTCTCAGGGGGAATTTGATCCTGCATATGTTCACGCCTGGAGGGAGTGGTCCCAGCATGGTGAGAAGTAGAAACAAAGTTTTTCTGAAAATAATTTCATTTAAATTAGATGTGAATGTGGTCAAAGCCACATAAAGACAGTTACAAAATCGGTCTTCTGTCACCTGAAGAACATCTACAGGATTAGAGGACTGATGTATCAGCAAGATCTAGAGAAAATCATCCATGCATTTATCTTTAGTCGCATTGATTACTGCCACAGTGTCTTCTCAGGTCTGTTTTTAAAAAAATCAATCCTCCAGCTGCAGCTAATCCAGATCGCTGCTGCTGGAGTTCTGACTAAAACCAGGAAAACAGAGCACCAGCTCTACTGTCCCTACATTGAGAGAATACTGCTATTCGTTTATTAATCACTGCAGACGCACCACAACACATTAAAGATCTCCCATTGTTGCATCAACCTTCCAGACCTCTCAGGTCTTCTGGTTCTGGGGATACAGAACCAGAACCAAACATGGAGAATCAGCTTTCAGCTTCTATGCACCACAAATCTGGAGCAAACTGCAAAACAGCTGGAACACTGAGTTCTTGTAAATCAAAGTAGAAACCTGACCTTTTTAAAGTTGAACCGTAATAAATTAAACATTGACCAACATATTTCATGCATTTATGATTTTTTATTGTTTGTTTTCATTTTGTAAAGCTCTTTGATCTGCCATGTTGCTGAAACGTGCTGCACAAATTAAATATTTTTGGATTTCTGATAAGTCTGCTATCTTTCAGGCATCAGTGCTGAGACTCACCAGATGTTGGAGCAGGCTTTGTGTTTAACTGAACTCCATGATGCTGCCCATCCCTTCTTCATCTCTTCAGGCCTCCTTCTCTTCCTCACATCTGTTGTCTCTGTTCTTGCTGCACACTTTTGGTTTTAATTAACAAATATTCAGCCATCAATCATAACGTAGAAATCCCAGATAATTCTGATATTATTTTTCAAAATTGTGAACTGTAAATGTATTGTAATAATAAAATGAATGAGTTTATTTAAATCTTTACAACTTAATTTGAGCTGTTTCTGTGAAAAATTTGCTTTTTCATGTGATATTGCATTGAAATAAGCAGAAATATAAAGAGAGTCTGCAGGATTATTATGTTTATATAACAAGTAATAATAAATAATATTTGCATTCAACTTGAGTGTGATTTTGATGATTAAATCTGATGGGACGATTGCTTAAAATAAGATGCTTTTCTTATTTACAGAAAGAGAAGAAGGATACAATTCAAGGATTGTATGAAAATGATCAGTTTCTCTGGTTTTACTGCTCATAGGTTTATGTTTGAGGAAAATGAACATTGTTCTTTTATTCTATGAACTACTGACAACATGTCTCCACAATTAAAAGCAAAAATGTTTTTATTTGCAGAAAATGAGATATGGTGCAAATAATAAAAATGATGCAGTGCTTTCACACCTAAAAAAATGCAAAGAAAAAAGTTTATACTCATTTAAAAACAACAATATTAATGTTTTAACTCAGGAAGAGTTCAGAAGTATTTGGTGAGATAACCAGAAAGTTATTATAAAATAATGTATAAAACATTTGTACAGTTGTAAGATCACAGATCTTCAGAAAATAATCACTTGCTCAGAAACAATTAATATTTCATTGATTACTACTATAAATGTTTTATATAAAAATGAATGAATTTTTACTTGCATTTTATAGTTTTCTTTTCCTAGAGACACAATTTTAAATAGAAAATACAAATAGTTTTACTCATATTTCTGCTGTTTTCTGGTTGTTCTGCTGATGCAATGACATCAGTTTGTGTCATCATAATTCCAGAATTCTACAGTGTCAAAGATTACAAAACCAAGGAAACACGTAGAAGATCCATTTTTGAACAACAGACTTAAAAGGTAAGATTTCTGGGACAAAAGTTGTTTCCAAACGCAAAAATAATAGAAAACATTTTACTTTTATTGTATGTGTTCAGACAGAATGGAATAACAATGAATGAGCAAAGGAACCCAAATTCTGAAGACTGGTTGGAGGACCTTAAGAAGATCAGAAATATGACATATGAAGAATTCAATGGACGCCTATGTATCTTTGAGGACATATGTCGAAATCTACACATTGAAGTAAGGGTGACCAGAATGTCTAGATCTCAGTATGGTGAATTCCTGGTCTTTTTGTCTGAGCACATCCAGACGCTGGAAGGGGTTTCTGAACGCTACCTTCCTCTTGCATATCTGCTTCGTACTGCATATCAGCGTCCTCGTGCATATCAGCTTCCTCCTGCATATCAGGAAGCCGAGACATCGGATAACAATGCCATCAACTGTCTTGGAAAATGGCTTCTCAATACATTTCTGACAATGTACCAGAACGGCTCTCTGCGGTACTGGCTCGATGCCTAGTATTTCAAAAATAAACAAGTGTCATGAAAAGCTATTGCAGATATATGCACTAATCATTTTACTTTTATTGTATGTGTTCAGACAGAATAGAATAACAATGAATGAGCAAAGGAACCCAAATTCTGAAGACAGGTTGAAGGACCTTAAGAAGATCAGAAATATGACATATGAAGAATTCAATGGACGCCTATGTATCTTTGAGGACATATGTCGAAATCTACACATTGAAGTAAGGGTGACCAGAATGTCTAGATCTGAGTATGGTGAATTCCTGGTCTTTTTGTCTGAGCACATCCAGAAGCTGGAAGAGGTTTTTGAACGCTCCCTTCCTCTTGCATATCTGCTTCGTACTGCATATCAGCGTCCTCGTGCATATCAGCGTCCTCGTGCATATCAGGAAGCCGAGACATCGGATAACAATGCCATCAACTGTCTAGGAAAATGGCTTCTCAATACATTTCTGACAATGTACCAGAACGGCTCTCTGCGGTACTGGCTCGATGGCTAGTATTTCAAAAATAAACAAGTGTCATGAAAAGCTATTGCAGATATATGCACTAATCATTTTATTAGAATATCATACCTCTATAAAATATGAAAAAACTTTAGTAATTTTAGCATATTTTTGTGTGTTTTACTATTGTCTGTAAAACTCTGAACAGGATTTTAGAACCCCCCCACCCCAGCATGCTGTGTTTGGCGCCGAACACCTGCAGTGTCACTTCCTCCAACCGCTTCTCCGCCCCGCCCAGGTCGCCGCTCGGCTTCAGGACGGAGCGCGCCGCTCTGCAAAATACTGCCTGCTAATCTGTTTTTGGTAAATAATTGGGTAGAAAAGGTGCTAAACAGTAAAAAGTCAGTGAAAAGAACCTAAGTGAAACAAAAATGCATTCAGGAAGAAATCTATGGTCAATTTATAAACTGGAGGAAAATGAGACAGTTTGTTATGATACTAATCTAATATTTGACAGTTGAAACATGTTTTTCCATTTCTTTCTGTTTGTATAAACAGAAAGAAATAAACTTAAACTTGTAGCTGTTATTAAAGCATTTGCTGCAGGTCTGACTAAGCGTCCTCATACTGACTATGTAGCATTTATTATCTGTACATCACTAAAAGTTAAACTTATCTCTATTGAAACTCCCCTCAAAATATCCTGGAATCACGCAGCCCTGAATAAACAGGCCGCTACAGTAAAATGGCTCATAATTGGCTAATTTTTCTACTTTATTATTCTCTGATTTAAAAATAAACATCTCAAATCTGAAAAATAAATGTAAACATCAGCAAAACTTTGCAGCTATTAACAAAACGAAGCAAAAAGTTTTTTATACATTTATTACCGGATATTACACATTAGGTTACATAAAAAGTTGCAAATTAAGACGGGTCATGTTGACATGATACCAAGACCCACAGGCACTTTTTTTTTAATACGAGCAAAATGCTTTTTAAGCTCGGAATGCAGGTTCATAGCTGTGCTACATACAGTACATTCAAAGTTTACAGTATTTATGGGATTAGATGAGAGGTAAGGCATAAAGTTAGTGTTTATGATGAGGACTGGATGGCCTAAACGATAGTAAACATTTCAACATAGTTTTTAAAGAAGTGAGTTCCCTGAAGAAAAGTTAAAGTTCTTCAAATAAATAAAAACATTAAATTTCCCTGAAATGGAAACAAGTCGTACCTTCCTTTTTCTTCTTCATGCTCTTTAAACTTTACTAACCTCGGTAGAAATGGTAGGACCAAAAAACAACAACAAAAAAAGCCAAACAGCTGCGTTTTCACAATAGTTAGGCTCAGTGCACTATAAATCACAAGGCATTTGATCGTTTAATCATAAAAATGCAACATTATGGCTAAAGATGCTAGTGAAACACAAATTAGGATGAATGAGGTCGAGTCAGTCGAAGGATGTGTGTGAAGAGAAACCCTCTCACTTTGCGTGTTTTGAGAAAAGAAGGCTAGATAAGTAAAGGCCAGACTGCTGATGTCTGCAAACCTCGTATCTGTCTGACCTTATGGTCCTTACACTCCGTCGTCCCAGCAGCTAAGACAACACTGGTTTTCGTTTTGGTCCATTTCCACGCGTGGCACAGAGAGTTCATGGGAACGTTTAAGAGATGGCGCAGATGGTGCTGCTTTGGCTCGATATGGCCTCCCTCCTCTTCAGCTCTCTGGCCGTCATCCTGCGCTTGATGCCCTCCAAGTACAAACTCCGGTCAAACAGTCCTCCACACAGAGGAATACTGACCAACACACAAGCAAATACAGTAAAGGGAAAATCTTATTACCATGGTCGATTAACAGGTTATGAGATTAAAATTACTTCCAGGAAATTTCCACCAAAAAAACACAAAAATTGTTAGCGTAATCTCAGAAATTTTATGGAAAAAAACTTCTGACTTTGAAAAGTCAAAACATTTCTGCAGGGTTTCCTCCAGTGTACTATAAGCCTGGCGGGCCGCCTGGCTTTACTTTTGCTCCCACCAGGGTTAGCTTTGCTAATTTATAAATTTTTTCTAAATGTTTGCACTTTTTAAGACTGGAGTTGGTGTACAAATATTAATCTTCCAATAACACATAATGATCAAGTGATTTCCTGTCAACTTTAAACATTTTTCAACTCAAAAACACAACGGCCGCTAGATGAATGATTGCTATCCAACCACCAGGCTTAGCAGCTTTTCTGGCGGAAACCTTTTTCTGAGCTCCAAAATACACAAATTAGCTAGAAAAACTCCAAAATTTTGAGATTCTCTGAAATTTTTTACAAAAAACCCCAGAAAATTTCTGAGAACAAAGTCAAAAATTTGTTAGAAAATCTCTTAAATTTTGGGATTAATCTCAGAAATTTTCTACAAAAACAAGGAAATCTGCGTTTCAAAAGTTGGGCATTGTTTAGAAAAAAATGAAATTTTGTAAAAAAATAAGTCTACTGAGCTCCAAAAGAAAACAAATGCCAGACAAAACCTGGAAAATTTGACATTGATCTCAGAGACTTTCTAGAAAAAACAAGGATTTTCTTTTCAAAATTCAATATTTGAAACTCAGAAATTTCCATGTAATGTAATTTAGCTTCATTTTAGTTTCTCAAGAAACAATATTTAAAAATCAGCAAATCCAAATCCATCCCTTCAGCTGAGCAAATTAAAATATTAAAATTTACAGTTTGCAGTTATTCATATCCCTGACAGCTTTAGGTGTAAACATGTTTCATTACTATTTTTCCGGCCCAACAGATTCCTAACCTGAATCTGATAGAAGATCTGTGGAGGATGTTAAAGATTAGGGTGATGGCCTGAAGGCCTTCCAACAGCAAATATTCACAGCTCAGCACCAAAGAGAAATGGTCAAAAAAACAATTGGAAACAGACTAAAAGCTGGTCAGCCATGTTAAGTACATGACTGCTATGAAGGGAATAAATTTCTATTAAACCTGATTGAAAACAAATGATTACAAACATGTTGGTTAAATAAGAATAATTTAAAATCTAAAACTGCTGCGGCTGTGAATAACATTGGGAATAGGTGACAGAAAATGTCTTTAATGGACTCACTTGTCTCTTCCCGGCCTGAGTTTGACCTGAAAGACGGCGATGACGGGTCGGTGGTCGGAGGTCTTTATGCTGGAGCAGCTGCTGTATTTCAGAACTCGTATGTCGTTGACCTGCCTGCTCCTGAACACGACTCTGTCCTGAGAAAACAAGAGCGCTAAAAAACACAAAGACCTAGAGCAACAAGACGCTGAACACAGCAGGTTGTCTTCTTACTGTGTATGAGGGCGTTCTCTGCTTGGAGGTGGTGTCGTAGTTGTCACAGCCGATGTCGAATTTATATGTTGGGAAGAAATGAACCGGTGCTTCTTGGAAACCTTTAAAGATCGAACCTGCACAGAGATGGACAACCAAATACGACAGAGTACCGGGGTCACACTGAGAAAAAAAATACAAAATAAAATTATGAGGTAAACTAGTAGGATGAAGTCGAAATAATACGAGATCAAAGTTAGAATATTTTGAGATTGTAGTCTTATTGTGAGGATAAAGTCATATTATGAAAGGTGTAATAATATGAGAATAATGCCAGAATATTTCAAGAATAAAGTGAAAATAATGAGATTATGGTTGCAATAATATGAGATTAAAGTCACAATATTTTGAGGTTGAAGTCATAATATTATGTAAGATAAAATACTATGAGAATAAAGTTATATTAACACAAGAATAAAGTTCTGAAAATATGAGAATACAGTCAACATTTTGAGAATAGAATCATATTAGAAGAATTAAGTTTCAATATTAGGACAATATTCTTAATAGTTCGACTTTATTCACAAAATTTTATGATTTTAGTCACATATTTTTTAAATTTATTTACATAATTTAAAGTTTTTAATTCACAGAATTTTATGAGTTGATTGTTGTAATTTTATAACGTAATTCTCATAATGTTAGGACTTTATTCTCGTCATTTTATTATTTTATTTTCTTAGCCTGGCTTTAATACTCTGTCTTCTCACCAAGCAGCCATATTGGCCATCTTTAGCCGTCCTCATACGTACCGTCCTTCATTTGGTTTGTCAGCTGGTCGTGCTCCAGCAGAGGACTCATATCGCCCCCTACTGTCCGCTGCATGATGGCTTCTACCTCCGCCCGGTCTTTACCGAGCCGGAAGTTGAAATCCCCAAACCAGAAGACCTGATCGAACCTTGAGGTGACATCGGCTGCAAGTAAACAAAAATATTTCCCGTGAAATAAAACAGGTTTTGGTTTAAAGGACAGCGCATCCAAAGCAAGGACGAGATATGATGAATAAAGAGGGAGATATGTGAGATATTAAAGGATAAATTTAAGAGACATGTTTTAAGGAAAAGAAATCTAAAAATACAAAATAAATGAAACAAGAAAAAATAAGAAAAAATCATACAATCAAAAACCCAAATAAATGACTAAATAAAAAAGACTGAAGTTTTGTAATTAGAAAGAAACATTATTATTTTTATTATTAATTAGTTTGAGGGATTCAGTCAGAGATTTTAGTTCTGGCAGGAAATGCGTAATATTAGTTGTTTGTGAGTAAAAAAGTTTGGTTATATTTTTTATTCAATAAAGACAAGAATATTCAAATGTTCCAGGAAAATGTTTGTTTACATTGTAAAAAACACCTAATTCATAATCACAGCTGTTGTTTTCATTTGTTCACATTCAAAGACACTGTAACGTCTGACCTGGTGAGGAGCGATAAGGGTTGGTGTCCGGAAGGCTTTTGGGCAGAGCTAAAGCTTCAATGATCTTGTTGTAATCAAGTATTCGCTCGTAAACTTTGGTATCTCCAGCTGAAGGAAAAACCAAGAAACAGAATCATCCAGAGATAAAGAGGAAACAAAAAAACAACAAAATAGTTGGGGCCTGCCCATAGCAATGCATAAGGAGAGCAGTGACTGACTTGCGAAGCAAGTCAGTCACTGCCTCCATGCATTGCATGGCAGGCACCTATTGTTCTACACCCAATAGAATGTTTCTTTAATACGTATTATTTATTATTCTTCCGTTATCAAGCACGTTAATGCGGCACCCACAAAAGTGGTATCAAAACGTGCGGCTCGTTCCCGGGAGGGGAGCTATTACTTTTGGTGGGCTTTGGAGTTACCATGGCGACGTAAAAAGCAAAAAACGACCCCAAAATCACTAACGAGCTCACCAGGTGCATCTCTCGTCGTCAAGGGGACGAGGCAACCAGTAAATCCTGAAAATACCCTATTTTTGAGGATTTTCTGTGTCGTCATAACTTTATGTAGAAACGCCATTCAAACTTCATTTTGTAGATACGTCCGTGTTCTTTTTTAAAGTGAAGACAGCACGTCAATATGTATTATGGTTTGTCCACAACTTCTTTCTAAGCGACCCAAAGTTTTTGATTTTTGGAAAAATCAGAGTGTGAAGGCCGCTCCGCTAGAGTGAGAGTCAGAGCGACATTTTGACCCCAAATCATTTTTTAACTCGCCCTCACGCTCACAAATATTGCATGATTGGTATCAAACTTGGTCATGACATTGATACGCGTGCCTGCTCCGGTCAAATGTTTTCAAAAATTATCTAGCGCTTACAGTTTTCTCTCCAGGTGCTTCAGAGCAAAGTCATGCGCCAGGGTAGCAGACAGATCTCACTGATTCACTTCCATGTATTTCTGATAAATTTCAGACCTTGGCACACACTTTTTTTATCTCATTGCTGTTAATACTGTGAGTGAGGTAGAGATATGAATGGCGGGACTATGTGAGACGACAAATAGCCCTCTCATATGCTTCAAACGGTTTTCGAATATGTATTACGGTTCCCGACGGTAAACAGTTTTTTGCAATGCTTTTTTTAGTCAAACTGGCTGGCTCAAACAGAGAATTGTCTCCCCCTGGATGTCTCACTCACAGCTGGCAGAGAGGATTATTTACCATGGCAACGGAACCCAGAGCAGGGAGATTTGCTGAGGACTACAAATACGCATCACTGTAGTTCGAACTACTAGTTCAGTTAAAACAGAGGAGGACTGAGCTGGCCTTTAGAAAAACTTGCTGCTATGGGCTGTATATAACTAATTTAACCCTGTCACTGTTACACATGGGATGAGTTTGGCCCTTTGAAATGAAGCTTACTGAAAATTTCAAAATAAAAGCCCTTGAAAATTTTTACATCAGGTCATTGCTTTTTTGAGCGTTATATGACTGATTTAATCCAATGACTGTTACACATGGGATGACTTTGACCCTTTCAAATGAAGCTTAACAAAAATTTCAAAATAAAAGCCTTGGGAATTTTTACATCATGTAATTGCTCTTTTTGGCTTTATGTGACTGGTTTATCCAAAGCACTCTTACACATTGGATTAGTGTGGGCATTTAATATGAAGCTTACTGCAAATTTCAAAATAAAAGCCTCAAAATGCCCTCTGACAGTGCACCACCGGAGGCGGTGCAGTGATATCATTCTGCATTATCTGTTTATCCCAGGTTAGGGAACTGCCTTGCACAGCAAGGCAGTTCATTAGCATTAGCCTTTTAGCTTAAATAAGCTATTACCTATTTTTCTTACTTATCTGCCATGTTTAGTATTCTGAAGGAATTAAGTAAATTACAGAGAACATTCTAATAATATCCCACATGCTACAGAGAGCATTCACGCTAACATTAGCATATTTGCTCATTTTAGCTAATACACTTACTTTATCATACTGAATGGTGCATGTCCAGTTTACTTAACATTATTGTGATTCTATTGATTGTATTGATTACATTGCAGCTTTCTTTAGCATTGATGCAAATTGTTAGCATCAGAACGCTGGGTCCAAACCGACGGGCACACTTTGGCAGGCCCCAGTTAAATTTCTTCAGGAATTTTCTAGTTTAGTCTTAGTACGCCTTCTTTACCATCTTCATCAGCAGACAAACCTACTCACATGTGAAGTGGGACGTTATGAAGAGAAAGGAAGTTCCAAAAAAGGTAAAGGTGATGCCGACGGCTCCTTTCGTCTTGATCTGAGAGATGATTCTGGTCGTGACTGTGGCATGTTCCACCTCTGATTTAATAAAACAATAAGAAAAGCTTGTGACTACAAACCAAAATTAACAAAAAGAATAATTAATAAATAAAACATGTATAATATCCTGAAATTGTTCACAAAATTTCTGTATTTTTCTGTAAGAATTTCTAAGGGCAACAAAGATTGAGCAAATGTAAAAATATGAGACTTTTAACTGTAATCTGAGGATCAGTATGAAAAGTCTGGGTGTATGTTAAATATTCTAATGGTTAAAGTTAAGATTATTAAAACAATTATTCAACTTTAGTGGTCAAATGAGAAACTTGTTTATATTGTAGCAAATCGATGTTGCAATTTTTATTTAAGGACTTCAACAAAATCTTTCTTGTATGAGTGGGAATTTTTGTATTCTTTATCATTTATTATGTTTAAACTTCCCCAAAACTGTCAAACTAACTTGTTTTTAGAACTAAATTTGATTCTAAAGACACATTTTGTGGCTATCATACATGATAACTTCACTTTGTATGAATTACTAGCATCATTTTTTTATTGAGAGTATCAATAAATGTCACTATAATACAACATAAATAAGAACCACTTGCAACCAAAACCGCAAATAAAATAGTTTATGATGTCTCTCTAAACAAAATTTCCCTTCAAAAAACAGTAATTATTATAATCGAAATTGTCAGTTTTGTTTATCATGCGATTATCTGACAATATGACTAAATTACGTTAAATTGTGCAGCTTAGAGATGCAAATCACATTTCGTTGTGATCAAAGTCCTAAGGAAGCACTTTGTCATGAGGTCACTGCCATGTAGTTGCTTAAAAAAGAGGGAATTAATTATTACTGTGTTTTTATCATTATCGCATTACTACCACAAAATATCATGATAAGACTTTCAAACTGCAAAACAAAGTAAAATAAATTTAGAGAGTTTTAGATTTTGAACCTATAATTTGAGTTTATGAAAGATAAACATACAGTAGTAAGTTGTATAAACTTTTTATCAATTTTGTCAAACCTACAGGAGTTGAATAAACTACAGTTTTTAAGTTAGCGCTTAAAAAACTGAAGAAAAAGACAGGAGTGGGAACTGTTTCCCAGAATGCTTAGCAGCACGTTTCTGTATCCAGTGTGTGTTATGTTTACTTTAATTAAACTGTCAGTTTGTAAAGCTTGAGGATAACGTCCTGTTCACTAAATGTTTTTATTGTGATGTTTAATAAAACTTATGATCAGATCAGAAATTTTGTTCATGCAATTTGAAACAAAAACTGTAATTGTTCTAAAGAAAAAAATAAGCAGTTATTTTAACTTGATATTGTGAGAGAAAATAATATGGAAATGTGGCTCTTTAACTACGTGAAGGAAGTTTTTTTCTTGCATATTGTGAAAAAATGATTTGGCTTAAATTGCAGCATTTAGTTAAAACTCACAATTCAAGATCAATGAACTTAAAAAAAACAATGTTTAGATAACTTGTCTCCTGTTGTTAAATCAATTTCATGAGTTAAAAACAAAACAATTTTCTTGTTGACTTTAATTTCATTTTCAAGGCAGCAGGTGGACTTTCATTTTCAAGTTAAGCCACCTTCAAATGTTTTACAGTGTACCCCCCCCCTTTAGTCTCTTGCACTTAGGACTGAAAGTCCCAACATGAATCTAAATTTCATCTATGATTGATTCACCATGTAAAGATAAGCAGCAGAGCGACAATAGAGGACAGACCTGAACAGAACCACATTAGATCTCTCCTGATAAACACGGTAAGATAGAGAACGCCATGCGACGCCGTGTAAAGCATAACATAGTGAGGTCCCAGAGTTTCCTGAAGACAGGTCTCCCACTCCCTCCTGCAAGCAAACACATGCATACAAATTGATAATTAACTCAACATTAATCGCAAAATCCCTCTACCTGGACGTACCTGTCAGGGCAGCCTTCCTGAACCCCAATGACGTAGAAATCCTGTGCAAAGTCAGAGTCCGTCGGAAGGAGGAGATCGTTCAGGTTGGTTGGTAAGAACTGAAAGGTCAGACGTTTAGTTGACCTGGAGGTTAACGACATTAACTGACATTGTAAGGGTGTGTGAAGCTTCCTCCTACCTTCTCTCCTTGCATGTTCCAGGTGACGACGTAAACACCAACTTGTCTGTCGGGGAAGTGGCGGTCCAGCTCCTCGGCCCCGAGCAAGGCACCGCTTCCCAGCATGCTCCCCTCCAGGAAACTCCTGGGACAGAACAAAATCAGGATTATTTTCTGCATCACAGCTGATGTCTAACATGAGAAAAAAAAAACAATCTTTAACAACTATTAAAGACAGACTAAAACCTTGGATTTCGTCTTTAATAGTTGCTGACAAGAGAAAAACTATCAAGACTTTAGTCTGTGACCCATTTTTGCCTTCATTCCTGTCAAAAATGAGGCTGAACAAGTATATTCTCTGATCCAATAACACCACCCTTCCTGCTCAAGATGTTGGTACATAATAAATTTGGAAAACCTGAAGTTGCAGTGAAACACAACAGAAACGGAAAACAAAATTTTGGCATTTTGACACTTTTTTTTCTTTGACGTTTTTGAAAAACAACATAAAGATGCAAGAAGACGCCTGTGTTAATGTACTAATTAAACCTGTCGCAATTAAGCGTTTGATCGCACAATAAACTGAATTGACAATTTTGATTCTAATGATTCATGTTTTTTGAAGGGAAGTTTTGTTTAGAGAGACATTATAATCCATTTTATTTTGGTTGTAAGTGGTTCTTATTTATGTTTTATTATTGTGTCTTTGTCACGTTTTATTTTGGATGTTTAAAATATCTTCCAGTTGCAGTGGTAAGTATTATTTACAAAATTAAAGTTTATTGGTCTTGCATTATTAAATCTCTAAAAAATGTTTTCTCGCTACGTTTTCTGGCATTTACAAACAGAAATAATTTTGGTAATTCTAACTTCAGACAGTGAGAAAAAATGTCTGTCTTTTGATATTTTAGGTGAATAAATTTTTTTTTTTTCAACCGTCAATAACATTTTCCAAATTTAGGCACTTGAACATTAGATTACACTTTATTACAAAACTGTGTAATTTGAATATCAAGCACTTTCCAAACCTTCAAAAAACATGAATTTCAAGCATTTTGAAGGATTTTAAGCATCCATATCAACTTTGCTAAAAGTCATCAGCATCTAATGACCCTGTTACACCAGGAAGAGTGATCTACACAAAAAACCATTAATGCCAACCTGATGGTAATCTGAGCCTGGCACTTACACGGCGTCCTAAGTCCACTTTACCTGTTTCGAACATCCTGGGGTCTGATGGGGCTTAGTACGCTGTAGATGGACTTCATGGAGTTTACCGAGGTGATGTCCGACCCCATGTTCTCCAGAAGCCGGCTGTCGCTCAGGTTCCTGTGGAGGCACTCACCGCCCTTCTCTTTGACCAGCATGCCATAATCCAAACAATCCCTGTCAATCCTATTAGCTGCCCGTAAAGTGGCTGACGCAAAGTTCCTGTCCAGAGCGGGCAGTGGCCCTGTGGGCTGCACTGGAAACAGCCGCGCCTTGGCGGCTCTCCCCCGTTGGTCGTCCGGGACGCTCTGCTGCCTGTACGGCCGAGCTTCGTGCTGCGGCTGCCGGCTCTTCCTGTCCTGGAAGACCGGAGATCCCACTGCGAACGCAGGCTGGGGTCTGGAGTTGGAGTTCTGCTCATTTGTCTGAGGTATTCTGTCATCTTTGAGAGAGTCTGTGGAGGAACCCGTCTCTGCTCTGTCACTCAGACTCTCCTGGCTGCTTCTCAGTTTCCTGGTCCTCATACTATCCTCCACAGACACACTTTTGCCAAACTTTGAAACTTTGGATATTGATGGAGGGCGAGGCAGATACACAGGGATCTCCCTGTCTGCCTGTGCTGCATCATTGTTGGTAGATTTTACATCAACTAAAGGAGTTTTGGTTTCTATGTCACCATAGTCTCCTTTCCCAGGAGCTTCACAGGGGCGGTTGAGAGTACAGTCCTCTCCATTCTCAGTCATCCTTTCTTCATGTCTGAAACAAGCTGTGGTGAGCTGGATAAAGCTTTTTCATTGCTATTAGAAGACCTGCAAAGAAACAGAAAGCAGCTCAGTAAAATGTAAAATAAGTTGCCTAGAGGAGCTGAGGTGGCAGAGAATATGAAAGGTATTGTTGAAATACAGATGATGCGTGGAAAAAGACAGTCTGATGACAGGAAAGTGAAATAAAACTTTATATCTACATGCAGAATACTATTAAAAGCAGAAAATTAACCTCACATCCCCCACCATGACCCATATGGCAGCATCCAAACAGAAATGCAGTTTTTTCAGCAGACACAGGGAAGGAAATCAGGGTAAACTGAGGGGAAATTCAAAGCAATTCTATTTGTTAAGATTCAAACTAACAAACCTGAACATGTCAGTTAGGTTTAGATCAGGGAGCTTCAGCTTAACAGCTACTGTCCTGAAGAGTTTATGTATCATTGCTACATTTGGTGGACTATCTGCATTTTGAGATTCCATTTAAGTTTGCGGTATTCTGTTATTTAACAAACAAAAACGTTTTCTACATAAATCAAGCGCTTCTGTTTCGTCTTGTACATCCCTAAAACATATATTGTTACTTTGGTCTCACAAACTTGCACGTTACAAATAATTTTTTCCATCTGTAACTTTTCCACACAAGCGAACTCTGATTTTTGATTTGAAAACCAAACCTTTAAGTTTAGTATCGCTTTTTATTGTCCTTCCAGCGCAGAATATCTTTAAGATGTTGTTGTTATAGCTGACATCGCTACACAATGTCACAAACTCAAATGTTTGACTCAATCAGTTAAGTCACTGCTGCTAGCGAACATTGTTACTTACTTACTTTACCAAAAATAAAGTTATTTCTAACTTAAACATATTTTACCACTTTTACGCGTTTTACTTTCTAACCAGAAAGTCTCACAACAAAAGCAGCTGTTTCATTTCCACCACTTTATGGGCACTGGGTAGTAATTCTGCTGTGGTTAGCAATGCTAACTGCTAATTAATAGCAACAATATATTCTAGCTAGCTGAGCTAAATAACGTTCCTGTTAAATCTATTTCAGCCGGATTAACATAAAATCTCCATTTATTTGTGTTCCTTTATTCAAAGAAATCGAAATCATGATAATGTAGTGTTACCTTCAGTGAACTGTCAACATCTGAGTAGCAATTTTAAAATTAGCTCTGCGACTTCCCTAGCAACGTTTAACAACACGGATTTTGTTGCCAAGAAGACAGAAGAGAACTGGATTGAGATGCGTCACAGCGCCCCCTCAGTCAGAAAGCTATATTACAACTGTTCAATCATTGTCAGTCGTTTTTAATTTTCTTTATGAAGTACCGATATTTTACAGTCAAAGGTGGGCAGAGTACACACAAATTGTACTTAGGTAAGAGTAGCACTACTTCAACATATTTTGACTCAAGTAAAAGTAAAAAGTAGCCATTCACAAAATCACCAAAGTAAGAGTAAAAACTATTTTGTAACTGATCAGGTCTGAGTTAATACTTAGAAATTATTATCAGTCAGACAAACAAAAAAAATTGACATGTTCAATGTCAAATTATTTCAATATAGATATCTTACGAAACTAAAACTCACAACAGATATTTTTTTTACACCTTTACAATGTCGATTATGCTCTGGTGACAATATTTGCTCCTTGTGATATCTTCTTGGCATCAAAATGTCACAACAGGGTAAGAAAATAAAAGATGAAAAAAATACAACAATAAACTTAGAGTACAAATAAGATCTCTTTTTTTCTTCATTCAGTGAAGTAGGGAGAGTATCCTGAAATTTCACTCACTTCATAATAATATTATCTAAATAAAAGTAAGGAGTAAGATGTAGTAAAACTACTCCTAAAGTATTTTACCCACAGAAATTATTCAAGTAAATGTAACTGAGTAAAAGTAACTATAGTTATTGTCACATTTATTGGATAAAAAAACAAAGTCAAGTCAAACCAGGGAAGACAAAAATCCAAAAACATAAAATCAGTTTTTAAAAAGCAGTATTAAATATTTTGTCCAAGTAATTTCTTTATTTTCTGTTAAGACTTTCTGATCCATGTGGTTTAATTTTGGATCATATTTAGTTAATTTTGCCTTAATATTTTTAGAGACGGCAGAACATGTTTTTCTCAAACTTGAACCATGAAAACATTTAAATAACTTTGAATATTGCAAAATGGCTACCTTAAACCCAGTGTAGAATCATCCTTAATTTATTTCTGGGATTACAAAAAATTCATACACATGATCAATTTGGTTTATTTTTATAGAGACAGCAAATGTAGTCTCAATTTCAACTCAATCACACAAATATTTCAATTGATCCAAGTTATAAATTATCAAACAGTACAGAATTCTCCATTAATTATTCAAAGTAGATTAAAACCAAATAAAAACAAAATCTGCAGCTTTAATTTCTACACATAGTATTTTAGTTTGTTTCTGTCATTATAGAATTGACTAAAAATTGTTATTTATTTGTATAATACTGTACCACATTTGACATTGTGTGGAGATTTGGGGCAATACATACAAAACAAATTTACAACCGTTGTACATAATATGAAAAAAATAAATCAATTCGAATACAACATAAAATGGGACAATGAGAACATACAAAGTTGTTATTTTTTAAATCAAATGCACTAAAATTATTGGACCTTGTAACATTTAAAACTGTTCAATTCACGTTTAAAGTAAAAAAGAAAAACATGATACAAGAAATGTTTTGTGACAGAGAAGGGAGTTATAATTTAAAAACAAATGTATTAGAACATGTAATGTGTAATGGACTAGATGATAGAAATATAAACCAACTTCAAAAACTGCTTAAAAGGAGCTTAATGGGAAACATGTTGCATAGTATGAGTGTCATCAAAAATGTTATTAATGATATTAAAAATGTATAAATAATTATACATTTAAGGATGAGAATGTGAGATTTTAGTGTCATATAATGTGGAAATACTTTAAGTTTGTCTAATGTTTGGAGATTTAAGTTTATTGTATCTTGTATCTTCTGCTCTTTTTGAACAGATAATTTAAAACTGCATGTCAATTGGGCATGATAATTTGTTTTAACTTTTATTTTCTTTAGTTTTTACTTTTTGTCAGTTTGAAGTAAATAAATAAAATAAAAAAATTTGTATTGTGTTAGCGCTTTTCGATCTTTCCTTTCAAATTGTTTTACCTCTTAATGGAATCACAATAACTTTCCACACGCTTAGCAACATGCCAAAAGGACTGACTGCACAAACCTCATTATGTCAGGGGGAAACAAAAACCAGAACGCTGCTGATGCTGAGGTAGGTCACGGTGAATGGACAACGTCAAGGTGAGAGCGCCGATTGTTAACCCCGCCATCCTTTCTGTGACCCGCCGACACTTTTCATGAGAAACAGCCGCTGAATGGATTTCTGAGCTGGCTGGCCCCCCGGGAATGTTGACGACCCTTTCCATATTCTGTGTTTTTCTATGGCAGTGTTGCTGGCTCAGGGAGTTTGAACAAAAAGGGGCAGTCTTTGGGTCAAGTATAAAAGGAAAGGGTTAAGCCAGGTAAGGCACAGTTTGGTGCAAGAGAAAGAACAACAGCAGTTCAGCAGCAGCAAAAGCCGACTGACAACCAAAATGACCTCTCCTGGAATGAACATGATGAGCAGGGTGAGTCTGACATTCTTTAATTATGTGTTTAGAGAAAAACTTATTAAAAAATGAAAAAAACAAACAGCGCGACTAATTACTATGCTCAAACTTTGTATAAGCTGGAGACGCAAATATGCATGTTTTTAAAATATGTATATTTTAAAAAGACTTTTTTTTGTCTGTTTTCCAGGTTTTCATATCGTTTTTGTTTCAAAATTTAATGTAGAGATGTTAACTATAAACTGCTTGTGCGTCAGAGGAAGGATAACTAATCTTTGCAATAATTAATTTTATCCAAACCTCCATCTCAGTGCATATCGCACCACTTTGACTCTTGGCTCGTCTTTTCACTGGCGTTTGCAACGCTGCATTGTTGACCGCAGTACAAGACCATGTAATGTGCTGCTGTGAGCTATGTATCTATGGCAAGCCAATTTAACATAAAATCAGTTTCACCGCACTTTCATTCCAGATACCTGGAAAGTAAGTTAGTTTATTACTTTATTATTTATTTTATTACTACTTTATTATTGCTTTATTTTATTATTATAAGTATTAGTAAATGAAGATATCTCTCATTATGTTTTGACTAGACCAAATGCCTATTTGAAATATCTTAATTACATCAATTATGTCAAATTTATCATCTAAAATGAACAAGAAATTCTTACATGTAAAATGCAATTATGACCAGTAGTAATTCAAAATGAATTTCAACAGTCGAAACATAAAGGAAGCCCAAAAAGAGCTGCAACAAATGTTGATTTCTGGCTTAAAGAAACAACTCGAGTTACCCAGATGTGGGTAGAGCACCCAAAAATTGTACTCAAGTAAAAGTAGAGCTACTTCAACATATTTTTCTCAAGTAAAAGTAAGAAGTAGCCATCCAAGAAATTACTCAAATATGAGTTAAAAAGTATTTGGTTAAAGGTCCACTCAAGTATTGAGTAATTAATCAAATTATTAATCATTTTATATTTAAAAACAAACCAAAATATAAAGTTAAATGGGAATTTTGGTATTTCAAGGACAAAAATGACAATAATTTACATAAGTAACAAAAAAATAACAAAATCAGGCATAAAAAATCTTTCAATTAAAAATGTAAAACTTATGAAACTTCAACAAAACCCTGCAGGTGTTTGTATCTGTTTATGGCAAATATTTGTTTAAAACATGTTTGTTTTTTATTCAGTAAAGTAGAGAATCCAGAAATTTTACTCATATAAAAGTAGCGGTACTTCATAATAAGGATTCACAGACTTTTTTAATGTCGTATCACCTTTGCTTGTTTGTGGTATGAAATTCAGACTCAGGACCCAGATTAAGAAATTTAATACTCAAATAAAAAATAACAACAACAAAGTAATTTTTGTAACATATAGATATGCATATTAAAAAAAGTGTGTGTAAATAATTTATAAAATTTAACAATTAAATAAATTTAGTAAATTAACACATTTATATCATTTATTAATAATCAAACTTATAATATTTATAAAATAAGATTACTCAAGTAAAAATAAAAAGTTCATACTAAATGTAATTGAGTAAATGTAGTTCATTCCTACGCTACTCTGGAGCTAACCAAAGTCTTTCCGTCTCAGGTCGTCTTCTACGAGGACCGGAACTTCCAGGGCCGCTCCTATGAGTGCATGAGCGACTGCCCAGACATGTCGTCCTACCTGAGCAGGTGTCACTCCTGCCGGGTGGAGAGAGGCTGCTTCATGGTCTACGACCGCACCAACTACATGGGCAACCAGTACTTCATGAGGAGGGGCGAGTACGCCGACTACATGAGCATGATGGGCATGAGCGACGGCATCCGGTCCTGCCGCATGATCCCCATGGTAACCAATCCCACACTCACCGCCAGGGGCGTGACTAGACTTTTTTTAAAGGGCCCGAGCAGGGGCACAAACTGTGAAAGGACAATGCTAGCAAAACAAAAAACAACAAAAGATTGAGAGAATAAAATTATAATTTTACTTTAATCTGTAAATATTATGACTTGATTCTCGTAACTTTATGATTTTATGCTCTTACGATATTATTATCTAAATAGCAATAATTTATACTCTTCAAAAGGACAAAATCTTAAGTATTTTTTGGTATTCTTTCTAGAGCACTTGAAATAAAACAAACTTAAAAGTAACTTTTCAGTAAGATATAGAGGCTTGTTTTTAGTAAATATTTTCTTATTATTTCCCATTTTATGAGTTAATTTATCTTCCAATGGAACTGTCACCTAGTTAAAGAGTACACATTTCTCTATTATTTTCACTCACAATATCAAGTTAAAGTAACTTATTTCACTTTAAAATAACTTAAATTCTTGTTTCAAATTTCTGTTCTGATAATGAATTTTATTAAATGTCATAATGAATTCTGACCAAAAACATTTAATGTTAAGATGACGTTATCCTCAAGTTGCAATAATATACACATTTGCCTTAATGAAACACCAGAGTCAGATCATTATAACAAACTTCTACCTCAGGATACAGAAACATGCCGCTAAGCATTCTGGGAAATAGTTCCCACACCTGTTTTCTCAGTTTTTTAAGTGCCTAAAAACTGTAGTTTATTCAACTTTTGGAGGTTTTACCAAATGAATAAAAGGTTAACACAATTTACTGCTATAAGTTTATCTTTCACAAACTCACATTTAGGTTCAAAATATAAAACTGGCTCAATTTATTTGACTTAAAGACTAGAAGACAGTAGACACAACTAAATCAAATCAAATCAAATTTTATTTGTATAGCACATTTCAGCATCAAGTCATTTCACAGTGCTTTACATCATGTCAAACACAGAAACACAATGCAACATAGAATCAACAATCAAAACACGATATTAAGTCAATTTCCATCATTAAATTTGTAATTGATTACGTTTCAAATACAATCCTAAACAGGTGGGTTTTCAGTCAAGACTTAAAGGAAGTCAGTGTTTCAGCTGTTTTACAGTTTTCTGGAAGTTTGTTCCAGATTTGTGGTGCATAGATGCTAAATGCTGCTTCTCCTCATTTGGTTCTGGTTCTGGGGATGCAGAGCAGAACCAGAACCAGAACCAGAACCTGAGAGATCTGGAAGGTTGATACAACAGCAGCAGATCTTTAATGCATTGTTGTGATAAACCATTCAGCGATTTATAAACTAACAGCAAAATTTTAAAGTCTATTCTTTGAGCTACAGGGAGCCAGTGTAGGAACTTTAAAACTGGTGTTATGTGCTCTATCTTCCCGGTTTTAGTCAGAACGCGAGCAGCAGGCGGCTCAAATGTTTTACAGCGTTGGTCCAGTGTTGTAATATTCTGAGCCGTAACCCTCTTTTTGTCTCGTGTCACAGTACAGAGGATCCTACAGGATGAGGATCTATGAGAGGGAGAACTTCGGGGGTCAGATGTACGAGATGATGGACGACTGCGACAGCATCATGGACCGCTACCGCATGTCCAACTGCATGTCCTGCAACGTGATGGACGGCCACTGGCTGATGTACGAGCAGCCCCATTTCAGAGGCAGGATGATGTACATGAGGCCTGGCGAGTACCGGAACTTCAGCAACATGGGCGGGAGCGGGATGAGGTGGATGAGCATGAGGCGCATCACCGACTCCTACTACTAAACTCTCTTTGCACTGAATAAAGCTGTCAAAAAATAAACTGCTGGGTTAAAGTCACTGCTTATTTCCAAACACTTTTTTTGTCAAACTTATTGATCAAAGCATAAGCTTGAAAAGTTTGAGACGTTTAAAATATAAATTTAAAAAATAAAAATCTATTTAGGTGACAAATTAGAAAAAAAGTGAAGTGGGAGGAAAATTACACCAGGTTTCAAAATATAAATTAAATTTAAAGTACCCAAAAATTACAGTCAAGTAAGAGTAGAAATTTTTCAACTTGTATTTACTCAAGTAAAAGTAAAAAGTAGCTGTCCAAGAAACTACGTAAGGGTAAAAAAGTATTTGGTAAAATCACTACTCAAAGTATTGAGTACCTGCTCTAAACATCAATCATTTAAGATTTAAAAAATGCTCAGCAGAGTAAATAAAACACATATTCAATTTTTCATTTCAAGGACAAAATTGAAATGAAAATTTTGTCTTTTTTCATTACAGTTCAACCAAATACATTTAACCACATTCAAATTCAGTCAAATTCCTTCCAGGTAAATGAACCATTTCCGGTTAAATTTGTTATGTTAACCGGAATCATTTAAGTTAAGTTGGAAACAGAGCAAAATTGATTCGGTATGTATGAGACAAAATAAAGACAGTCCACAAGAAACCGCTTTTAAACCTGCACTGCATTACATGACCACTAGGGGGAGACTAATCTAAAGTATTGCAATAGGAAAAAACCGTCAGTAGAAAATTCCTCTTTTATCACTTGATTTATTACGTCTTTGTCTTCAGACCTTCTTCAAAGAGTTTTGTTTTAAAATATTTTCTATTGTTTTTTGTTGAGTCTGTGAATTGGGTCACACTTGCAGAAAAACTGGCAATAAAGTGCAAATCACCACCATGATTTAGGCGTTGTCAGCTTTAAAAGCAGCACATTCAGTTTGCAGACAATGTGCAATTAAAAACAAACGATACTGAAAACAGTTTGAAAACTATTGTATCACATTGTCATGCATTCAGTCTTTATGCTCTTAAATTTGATTAACTAAGAGAGTGAAATATCCTCTTCTTGTTGAGGAAACAATAACTTTACAGTGAAACATATGTGGTTGTTCTCTGTATGTACTGTGTATTCTGAGTTCTGACACCATGTGGTTTCAACAGTTTCAGATAAAAATCACAAATAGATGTCAAACACCGCTTTAATAATCAATTTCTATTGACTTATTGTTTGGTTTGTAATATTAGTCAGACTCATCAGGAGTCAGACCTTCCAATAATATTTTTAAGCACCCTCAAGAAATTGTTTTATCAATCTGTCAGACTACAGACACATTCAATAAATCTTTATATTATTGAAAAGTTCATTTAATTCAGTAGCCTTCTCACAAAGTGAGACACATAAATTAATTAGACAGAGACAGATGCTTCAACACCTTTATTTCTCTTAATTGTGATGATTTTCTGCTAACAGATGATAAAATCACTACATTTAAAATGAGGATATTACGAAAGATCAATATAGAACTATTTTTTAAAAAAACAGATAGATGGGTTAAATGAAAAAGGTTCTTAATTTCAAAATATACTTTCAATCTGACAAATGATACTCACCGTGATGCATCTTCTAATTTACTAAAAAAAAAAAACCTAAAAAAACCCAACAATATTTATTTGGGTTTTGGTTGGTTTCTCATATTTCTTTAGAGATTTTCAAAATTCTCTTAGCATCTTGCAATCTGCTCTCAGGGTAAAGTTGGTTGGATGATCTAATATTAGCTTTAGCATTAGCAGATTTCTGACAGCTAGCAGTGGTTTTTGCATGTCCTTTACTTTTAGACTGCTTCCAGTGCAATGCAGTGACTGATTTCACATTATTTCAAGATCTTTTTTATAAGATTCACAGATTTATAGGGTGCTCAATATGAATTTCTGAATTTCTATCTGTTTAAATATAAATATTTCCATTTAAGAGCACATGTTGCTAAATCAGGAAAAACTCTTTCAAAGAAATGATTTTCTAATGATGTGTACCTGCTATAGTGTGTCTTTGTGTTTGTTTGTTTGTTTTGTTTTGTTGCCATTTTAAGAGGGAATTGCTGTGTGGGGTGTCCTAACTTATTCCTCACCAGATTTTTCAGTTGTTATTATCTATATAAATTAAATTTCTCAGTTTTGTTAAAATGTACATTAACTAACTGTATGTCCACATATGTTAGAGGAACACATCTTACAGAGTTGTAGTTCGTTTGAAGAAATTGTGCATATATGAGGAATTAGTTAATTCACAAAAGCATAAATAAATATCGCTAACATGAAAAAGATTTGATGGCCAGATTAGTTTCAGCTGAGGAGCTTTGCTGCTGCTGCCTTCCTGGTACAATAAAGGTGCCAAACACTGAGCTGGAAGAGGATTAGTCTGAATCCAAAAGGAAATAAAACTGTTATGTCTGTAGCATTTGCATATAAACCTCCAGGTTACAGACTAAATAGTATAACAGTTTTCCAGTTGTCTCTGTTTTTAATTTGGCTTTAGAGCCGCTCAGCTGTTGGAAACATAAATATTAATGTTGGACCACCTGAGATTGTTTTTCTGCCCTTCCTTTAGTTGTGCTCAAACAACAAAAGAAAAGTGCTGGAATCAATGTGCAAACACTCTAAAACAATTATCCAACAGGAAGTAAACTCGCACAAAACACATAAAACAGGGTTTCTACACTTTTCCCACAGTAAAATTCAAGCTGTTCTTAAGCACTGCCAGAGTTTTCAAACTTTTCCAACGGCACATTCTGGAAATAAAACAATAGAAATGAACTAAAGAAGGCAATTTCAGTTCACCATTATATGACATCATTTATTATTGGCAACAATGTCCTGTGATGGTATTCTATCAGCCACAAAACAAAGTAAAATATAGCAACATTTTATGTTTTAAAAATTCTCCCTCACTCCCCATAGACCAAAGTGGTCTGAGAACAAAAGACAAATTTAACAATAACGGAAAGAAAAATCCCAATTTAGTTAACTTTTGCTTAAAGGAATATAAAACCGCCTTCACTTCAATTACACGGATGAATTAGGATTAATAAATGTTCAGGAAATCAAACAAATCGGTTCAAATTAAATGCTGAAACACATAAATAAGTTTATTACAACTTTTCTACAAATCTGTGCTGTCAAGGACTTCGTACAGAAATCAAGAACTTTCCAAACCTTGAAAACACCTTATTCAAGTATTTTCAAGGCCTTCAAGCACCGGTGTTAACCCTGTAAAAAGTCGCGCAGTAATCATTCTACATTTTCTGGCAGCTAAATGCAATTCAAGTAAGTAGCTGCTTTTTAATTCACCACACAATTGCGCAATGTGACATTTTGAAAACAAATTTGCTTAATGGAAACACCATTAGTATTTAGCTTGCAAACTAAATATTTACTTTCAAACTAAATGTTTCAGTCTGAGCTAAATATTTTCTTTTCAAACTTAATATTTAGCTCAACTAAATATTTATTTCACAAACTAAATATTTAGCTCCAAACTAAATATTTTGTTTCAACCATTATGGTTGCACAGATTCTTCTCCAGGCTCAAACCATCCTTACCAGTTCTTCAAAGCAGCCTCTTAGTTTTGTCAAATGGATAGCATAAGTCCCTTCATATCTCATATCGTTTTCATTCCTCAACGGAGGATTTCACAAGCGCAACTTTCTAACATTCCTCCTCCCTCTTTTTCTTCTTCCTTCTTCCTCCAGAGAGCAGCCAATCCAGCGGCCGAGCGGGGAATCGATGCCCCGATACCAGATTCAGCCTAATGAGGATCAGAAACATCTTAATAAAGACCCGTAATCCACCACTTAATCCCTCATTACAAAATCATCTGCATTTTCTGGTGGTGCTCCATAAACCGCCGCAATGATGGCGCATTCAGGCCCATTGTTCTGGCTGGCCTCATCTCTCACCCAGGGCTACGACTCCCTTTGTCTCCCCTTGGTGTCAGTTTTATTTGATCCGCTCTCATTAGACTTTCAGACTAGATGAGCAGAAGGGGCTGAAAATAGTGCTTTTGTGTGCACTTCTATGTTATCTCTTGTCTGAAATGGAAAAGCAGACATATGTTTAATGAGGATGGGATGGACTGGGACCTCCAGATAGAGGAGCGCGTTGTGGAGAAGGTGCTGTGACCGATTACTGTTAAAGGACACAGCAATGTCTAATTATGACTTATGAGAAATTACTCTGAAGTGGGACAGAAAGATTAATCTGGGCAGCACAGAGATTCATAAAAGTATCACAATAAAAGTTTTACTCAACTTTAAAGGGAACCTATTGTGCAAAATTCACATTTTGAATTGGCTTCATGCTTCTAACAAAAGTCCAAACGCTTAAATAACACCCAAAAAGTGGCAATAAATTAAACAACTTAATGCTTTCTTGTTAGGTGTGCAGAAGCCTGTCTTCCTTCCTTCCTTCTTTTCTTCCTTCACTCCTTCCTTTCCTCCTTCCTTCCTTCCCTCCACTTGTCTTTCTATCTTCCTTTCTATTGTTTCTTCTTTAATAATTTAACCCTATAAATTCATAATTTTAATATAATTTCTACTGTAACAGAATCACAGTAATACAGATATGTTGTTCAAGGATTATGGTTTCTTTGTTCCAAATGGGATTATGGAGGAAAACATTTATTTAAACACTCAGCAGTAATAAGGCAGCCTGCACTGCTTTTTAGTTTTGAGAAATAGTTAACAAATAAGATGCCAAAGAAAAATAACCACATTCAAACAGACAGACACTAACGAAGAGGGTTGAAACTGAATTATGGGAAGAGAGGGAGAGAAATCTCTTTTTCCTTTAGGTGAAGCTGAGAGACGATGCTTGATCCACAGGGTTGGATAATTAGCCCCATGAAGGTACGAAGAGGCTGGCTTTTATCCTGCACTCGCTCTGCTTCATCATTACTTGGTGTGCTAAGGTGAGTGGGAGGTGGAGGGGGATGAAACAAAACAAATAAAACTCATTAAAGGTGCCGGAGTGGATACAAATCCCCCCTCTGCAGCGTGTTCAGGCGCTGCAGAAGCTTCATTAGCTGTGGTGAAAGGAGCCATCGTTATTCTGCCTGGATATGAACACAGATCAAAGCCTGCGATAGTTCACCGTCTTTTAACCTGAGGCGGGATTCTCAAAATCACAGCTCTCTGTTTGGCAGTTTTTCCATTTTTCCTGCACGGTTTTGGTCTGTGGAGTTGAAGAAAATCACTCTACACAGAAAGAGCAAATCTTCAGATTAAGAAATCGTTCACTTTTCTTCTCTCCTATCGTTCTCCTATCGTATCGCTAATGTCCTGGCAGCAGAGAGTTCAGTTAACTTTTGAAGTTACAAATTAGATGAGCGATCATCTACAAAATGACAAATTTATTACTTTGTGGGAGAATTTTCTACTTTAAAACCATTATTTTTAGACACTATAGATATAAATGCAGCCAGTGCTGTCAAATACTGATATATTTAATCTAATTAACACCTTCCATCACATTTTTTGACACTCCATGATCAGGATGAGTGAAGAAGGCTTTAAAGGGGATTTGTTAAGCAAAATGTATGTTCTTCCATTGCAAATGTTTTTTGGCAATAAGTTTATGCTTTCTGGTGTCTGGAAAATGAGCCGTTTCAACAACCTCCAGAATGTTACCATGCTGTAGTTACCTAGCAACCACAGCAAAGCCCAGCCCGTTACCTAGCAACCATGTGGAGCTCTAGCACGTTTAGTCAGCTGGTTTGCCCTGTACAATGGCTGCTGGAAAATTGAAGTGTTCAGTTGTTGCCTCTGCTGCACCACACCTGGATATAATAATTAGGTCATTAAGGCTCTGGAGAACTGATCTACACAATGAGGAGGTAATTAAGCCATTTCATTCCAGAGTTTTGTACCTGTGGCACATCTAAAAACTGCAGGACAGCGGTCCTTGAAGACTGGAGTCTGACACCAGTGCTATAGACCATAGACCAGAACACTTTTCAGATCCAAAGACCCCAACCTCTTGTGTTATGTCCCTCACATTTGCATCAGTAAGTCATTGAGAAATCAGTCCAGCTCAGAAAGGCTGTTTACACTGTAGCAGAGGCAGGTGCAGCAGTTTTCTCCTCAGGGCGGCTTAATGCTGTAACTGTTACCAAACAGAGAAACTGAGGAGGAGCATGTGCCAACATATTTGTTCTTTGCTAATTGTAGTAATAACATCTCCAGCTTACAGACAGCAGACACACGTTGGAGGCCTCAGGCACTAACTGGGCAACATACTGAATGAAGAACTACATGCCTGAAAATTTTTTTAAATTACTTAGGAGGACCTTAAGGTGATCTATATTGAACATGTCTGTAGGCTGTACAAAATATGCTCATTACGTTTTGTGCACAAAATTATTCTTAGTTAATGAGATTTCAGTCTGCTCCTGTCAGAATGACACTTTAAATTCAAATAAGCTGCTTGACACGCCCCCGACACCTCAACGTTTACACTCACACATGAAAATTGGTGCAACCAGATGGACCATCCAATAACCATATGTCATTGAAAAGCAGAAGTAGAGCCTCCTGCACAACCAACAGGAATGCAGCAAGGGGTTTCAGGTTGGTAAGTCAATAACAAAATGCTTGACTTTTCCAGCCGCCATTGTAAAACCATCTGACTGAACATCTTTTAGCTTCACTTGGGTTGCTGGGTAACAAATGTGACTTAACAATTGGGAGGTTTATGAAACGGCTCATTTTCCAGACACCAACAAACATTAACATATTTCCAAAAAATGGCTGGGTGTTTTTTTTTTTAAGTGCTTGGGTTGTTTTTGTAAATAGTTGAGACTCAACTGAAAGAATAGAAATGTACAAAAAGTGAATTTTGTGTGATAGGTCCCCTTTAAAGCGTAGTGTGGAATGTAAGTTCATGGAAATTATTTGCACCTTTTGATCTGTCAAAAGGTATCAGACGTTTCTGCTACAGTCCCACCCAAATGCTAACTCTGTAAACAGTTACAGAACCATTTCCTCCGCTTGTCTCAGCCATTGCTGATTAGCTTTTTAGGAGGAATGTCAGCCATGGCGCTTTGCGTTTCCGTCTCTGTGTTTGTTCTCCGTCCTCCTGTTTGTTCCAGCAGGGAGAAACAAACACCGGCAGCCCACTGATGTCATCCCTCCACATGCCCGGGAAGTGGAGAGGGAATTTTGTAGTGATGGGGCAAAGCTGATACTATTGTATGGTGTGCCACCCTCCCTTCCCCAACACAAGCACACCATGAAGCACTGGAGGTTGGTGGGGTCAGGCGGTGACCTCTGATGAGACCTTTTAGAGCCAATTGACTTACTACGGCACAATAATGTAATAAAATCAGGCTTCAAAACGTAACAAAACGTCATTAAAACATGAACGACTACGCAAAAGAAAATCAGATTTCAGAAAAAATCTGAATTGAGTGTTAAGGCTTGCAGTTTGAACACAGCCTTTGTTTTCAAAAGGAAATAAAGTAAATGGAAATTATCTTGTATGTTGTAAAGTTTTCTGTAAATAGTTTTTTTTATTTTTTTCTAGTAATTTAGAAGTAAGTTCTGGTATTCAATCTGTAAGGTATAAAAAGAATCAATATGAATTCTTGGAAATTAACCTTTAAGTTTTGAGAAGTTGTAAATTTAGTCCATAAGATTCAGGAAGCCACAGTTTACCCTACCAACACAGTACAATTCTTTTTGCTAACTTTCCTGCTAAAATACTACAATTTAAAAATGTCTACAGTGTTTACAAACAAAATTATTATTTTTTTGTTTATTTAGGTTAACTATCCTCAACTTGTGTTTTTATTTACTGTTTCATCTGATCTTGGTCTGTTTATCAACATAAGGAATGTCTATTAAAACACATTTCTTCATAAAAGTGACTACAAATTATTTATATTTTTAGGTTAACACTTATCTTAGAGATCTAACATGATGTAAATCCAAGTCACAAAGCTAAAATATTTCTAGTGAAAAGAAAATTACCAAATGAAACCATATAAAAATTAAATTTAACAATTTGCTTATGAAGAAATGCGTTTCTTCACATGTATAATTATATGACTAAGTTATTTTTGTTTTTGGATTGTTCATTAAACCAAGAGACATAACCTGACGTAAATCCAAATTACAAAGCTAAATTAATCTGAAGAAAAAACAAAGTTTTCCATTTTGTTACCAAATTAAACCAGATGAAGATAAAATTAAACTGTTTCTGGCTTTTTAAAATTATCATTGTTTCCACAATCGATTGTCTCAAATCTCCATTTAATTCTAATGAGGATAACATATTCAGTTTTAACTTTTTGACCCACATGCAGAATCAAAAAAGTCCAAGTTTAGGAATTAGTTTTATTTTCAAAAGAATGAGCAACAATTAACAGATCTTCTTGCTCTTTAGTGGTAAGTGTCACACAATCGGCGCCACTTTAGAATGGTTCTGGGTGAAGCGTGGGGGAAAGGTGCCCAGGGTCCTGTGTGGAGAATGGTTGACGGTGATTCCTGAGACGAGTAAAAGGAAGGTGGTGACACAGAGAACCAGAGGTCAGAGAGGTCAGAGGTCTGATGGAGCGGAGTGGAGAAGAGGGGAACGGCGGAGCAGGCAGGCAGGTAACTTGCAGGTAGGATCCACAGGAGGAGAAAACAGTTGAACTGATCCTTCTTGGAAAATCCAGTGAAAAACATAGAGGCAGCAAACACAAGGACTATGAAACTTCTGGTAAATGCTCAAGAGACGGATCAACGTTTGTGACAGCAGACAGCAATAGGAGGCCAGAGAGACGACCAGTACTGACTGAAGGCTCTGCTGCTCCTTTATCTCCAGCACTATGATGAGGCTGATGAGCTCCACCTGTGTAGGCTGCCCAGGTTCTCCACCAAGATCTTCGCTGGAAAAGATGCATCACTCGGACTCACATACACACACAGGAATACTGACGGAGGAGCTAGTTTACTTGAGGGAGTGCTTTATGTCTTGGGAGTCCGTTTCAGTGGATTGACCTCTGACCTTTGCCACATTAGCCCCTGTTAGTTGAGAACAAACACTTTAAAGACCAGTACGTTTGTTAACTTGGCTTAAAAGTCAAAGTTAACCATTAATACCAGGATGCATCAATTTCAGTCTAATCTTTGAATTCTCCTTTTAAACTTTAAACCATAATTTTAACATTAAATGTGTTTTTCGTGCATTTCAGTAACTGGATACAAATAAACTTTAAAGTTGCCCTCTAGCCAGTGACAGCAGATCTTTGACTTTAAGGAACTTCTTTAATTTCTTTGTGCAGCTAAACCGAGAAATTCACAGTAAAGCTTTTTGCCTGCAGTTGTGCTGGGAAGAAATTTATTAGCCTCTACTGACCTTCAGTGACCTCTGACCTGGGTCCAGACCCTTTAATAAAGCCAGCAGATACAATCCATATGGGGATTTAAAATAAAAGCCATTTAAAGTTATTTAATTAGAGCTCCACACATTTGTGTGAGTAGAGAATCCAAAAAGTGAAACTTCATTAGTGCAAACATTAACTGTTCATTTTAAGAGTTTGTGTGTATTATAAACTGATCTGGGATCTGGGATCTTCCCTCCGTAACACATTATAACATTATCAGTCTCTGGCGTGGGTCTTGTTGTTGACACAGCTGCCTTGTGGGTGTAAACTAACATGGCCAGGATGCACCTCCCTGCTGGCCAGACCACCAAAAAATAACACAGCAGCTGGAAGATAACTCCTAACTTTCTTTGACTTTTAAAGAAAAATCTTACAGATTTTAGAACAGAAAAATAGCTAAAGCCACACAAATTCCTATAGGATCTTCACTAAGCAACAACAACAGGCTTCTCTTCTCAGTTCAGATGGCTTCATGTGACTTTTGTATTTTCTCAAGTTTTCAGATGTTACAAGATGTGGATGACGTGAAATATTTAGGTGTGACAAAAAGCAAAACAGGAAAAAATCAGTTGTAAAACAAATGAAAGGGAAAACAACAGAACAGCTTGAGGGAAAATGAAAGTAGTTTTCATGCGGCTCACTGTCTAATAATTGTTTTAGTCATAGTTCATGGTTACTTACATCATTTCTATAGATCAAAATTTGCTAATAAATTAATTTAAGAACTTTATGAATAGTCAAGCAGTCATAATCCAACTCTTTTAGTGAAAATCATTGCCTCTAAAAAGAAAAAAATGTCAGGATATACCTTGCATGGCCAGAAGGAGGCAGTAGAGTCATTACTCACTCTTGATTATTTATTTATTTATTTATTTTCTGAAGATTAGAAACAAACCTTGACGACTAAACTCAACCATCTCCTGCTGAGTGATGCTGGCAGGATTTTTCTGTCACAGGTTCAGCGGTGATGATGAAGCAGAGAGGAAGGCACCCTGGTGGGGAAAACTACCCTGTGTTTGACCCACTCACCTCCTGCTAAAGCTGCACTCAGCCATTCAGCCTGGTGTGACTTTACCCAGAGACAATGGTGTCAGATAGTCGCTCCAGAGGGACAAGTGCTCTGAGGT
Source organism: Gambusia affinis (assembly GCF_019740435.1). Classification (NCBI taxonomy): domain Eukaryota; kingdom Metazoa; phylum Chordata; class Actinopteri; order Cyprinodontiformes; family Poeciliidae; genus Gambusia; species Gambusia affinis. The sequence goes on along the minus strand of NC_057870.1, from coordinate 29,654,362 downwards.
CTATATTTAACGCTGTGTTTGTGCTCCAGAGGAGCGCAGCGTTGTCTGTATTGTGATGTGGAGGTCAGAGGCTGGAGGATGAGCGAACATCCTCCCTGCAATGTGTAACAGGTGCTGCAGAAAGTGGTGTTGCCCCACGGGGGCCAAAGGGGGAAAATCTCTGACATCTACAGTTCACATGATTGTAAAAATGTCCATGTACGGAAGAGGATCAGTGCCACTGCGTTTTTTTCTCAGAATTCTGACTCTTTTTTTCTCAGAATTTTATTTACCAGTGGGGTTTTTTTTGTTTTGTTTGTTTTTTACATATTTGCCGAAACTGCCACCATGTCGTAACGGTATGGAAAAAATTCGCTCCTCTTCTTTCTCTTAGTGCTTAGGGGAGTGTTAGCACTGTCAATCACAATCTTGTCTGACTCTTCTCGTCCCTGTTTTGATCCCCCCTTACTCTCTGCTACTGCTACAGATTTTCCCTATCAGCAGATCCTCTATAGGCAAAATAGCAAGGCCACAGATGATGGCAGATAAACGCTTCAGGATGCTGTTTCTTAGCCATTAGCATTCAGCAGCAAGTACATGATAATGAGTGACAGCATTAAGACCCTCCTCCTGGCTCCGATTGGTTGTTTTATTGCTGGTAACTGAAAATCTCAGATATTTAATTTTAAAAAAGTAAGAATTCTGATTTTACAGTCAGAAATCAGATTATGAAAAGTCAGAATTATCAAGCTAAAGTCACAATTCTGAGAACGATTCAGAATCTGTTTTTGTTTTTGTTTGTTTGTTTGTTTGTTTTTTAAATCTCTAGTGGCCCTTATCTTCCTCCGTAGGCAACAGCTCTCCTGATCTCAAATGGTCCGTTTTACAGTAACCGTATCTTAGACGATCTGAGCTCATTTCCTGTTTCTTGTTCCCGACGCAATCAAGCTACAAAACGCTTTGCAGTTGTTTCCCAAAGATCCAGGAAGCCATTTTCTAATTTGTTTCGCTTCCATCACCTCTTTTTTCTCTAACTCTCGGTGACAACACGGCACAAAGAGCGGGCTGGTTCTTATCAGTGTGGGACTTTAAACACGGTTATTTACAGACCGTCAGAGGCCTCGGAGGAAGACGCCTGCTGGCCTTCAGACCCTGAGACGTAGTCCCTCGGCGAAGCGTCGGAGGCCTCGCTCCGGCTGCCATGTTTGATGGGTGTCGACAGCCACTTAACAAGACTTCAAAGGGGAATGTTGCAGATGTGTGACTGCTCTCAGGCTCCTAATCTGTTCAGAGGAGAGAGGGCATCCAGGCCGGATCTGTTTCATCCAACCGCACAGAGCCAGGGCTTTTTTCCGAGAGTCCTGCTGTAATGCGGTGCATTAGCGAGATAAAGGCCTCTCCTCACAGCTGTCTCATGCTGACAGACTCTTGGAAAAACTGATCCCTATCCTCTCCGCCGCCGTATCTCCTCTTCAGGTCTCTGCAGCCTCACACTTTCCTGAGCTCCGTCTTCACTTTTACCCTGAAAACTCTTTAATCATCCGACTCCTTGAGGTTTCGGGTTCATAACACAGTTCACCTCTCCGCAAAGCCTCAGCAATTTTTCAAGAGTTTCTCAGACTTGAGAATTATCAAAGATGTGAGTCTTCTTTATCTGTTTGCCACATAAGGACTTATTTTTAGGTTTAAAATAAAAAAAATAACTTTTTCGTTCCTTTATGGAAAAGTAGATCTGCCACCCCAACAAAATAAGAACTGATTTCAAACGTTCATTGTTCAAAATACATCTCATATTTACTGCAACAGATTGCAACGTCATAAATAGCTTTTATAATTACATAATAGGACAGTTTTCAAAAATATTTACCTGTCAGTTAAAAACGCAACTGTGCGAGACCCTGCTTATATTTTGGATGGACAATGATTTATTGATTCCTTTACTACAAAACTACTTTGCTTTATTATAATGTTGCCTTTTTGGTATATGGTAAGTCTTGGTATGGTAAACGTGGCGCTTGAGTGCTTTCAATGTAACATTTTTGGCCCTAATGGCAAAAAGTCATTTTTCCCCAAAAGATGATTTAAGTAGTTCTACTTAGAAAGTCATTATTTTAAAAAATACTGCTGCAGTTTAATAGTTATCAGTAATATAATGCTGTATTTTTAAGAGGACAGTGAGACAGATTTATCATAAATATCTTAAAACAGTTAAGTCAGACTTTTTAAATTTTACTCAATAAAATATTCTTATTTAACCCAAGACAATGTTCCTTTCGTGTTTTGAAGTTTACGGTTTGACTTTAACAGTGAAGAAACTCTCCATTAGCAGAGTAAATATGTCATGAAGACATTTTTGTACGTGTATTTAACAAATAATAAAAAAAAAAACCTTGTGCAAAATGTCATGTCAGAGTATTTTTAGGGAGGAATTATTGGTCAAAGTGTCAGATGGGCTCATGATAATCACAGTCAGTTGGAGAACCTGGAGGACCAACCATATTAGACAGCATGGGCCTCTACCACCCAAGATGTTTTACTTCTTAACAGTTTAAATCTTAAATAAATTTGACACGTCCTACCCCATAAAATTGAAATAAACCAGTAAAAGAGAGACACAGGATTTAAAATTCAGCCTTCTTGTGGCTCAGACACTCGGTCCATTAAACCCGGTGACATCAAAAGCTGGCTGCAGCTTATGAACAAACAGCTGTTTCAAACCAAACAGTGACACAGACCCGTTTATCCACCCTGGAGCTGTTGGCTCTGACACATATTAGCTCACTTTATTATTTACTGTCCTCATATGTTCAGAGATGTAACAAGTATCATAAAGCATGTCGAAAATGATTGATAAATAACAGATCAAGTGTTAAATACCTCTAAAATAACAAATCCCTTTGACAAATTAAATATATTTTTAATGGGTTAAAACTTTTTTTCAAACTTGCTCTTTTTCAGCAGCCGGTAAAACCAAATGTGCTGGAATTCAGGTTAGGTTGCTAGGTAACAGGGCTGGGCTTGGTCGAGGTTGCTAAGTAACGTCATATTCTCCTGGAATGTAACTTAGAAATCAAGAGAAAAAACATTAATTTATTGCTAAAAAACACTGCTAGGTCTTTTGTTTAAACACTTGGGCACTTTAGACCCAAATGGAAGTATAAAACTGCTCAAAATGTAAATTAAATGACAAACAATTAAAATTTTTCCACATGAAAAAGTCAAAGATACGAATAAAAGAAAGCAAATATTGTTTGTATAGCACATCTATGTGCAGTTTGCACTGTTCAAAATGCTTTACATAATATCTAATACTTATTTAATTTCGTTTTAGTATCACTAAAGTATTTTCGAATTAAAATAATTGAAAAAAAATATTACAAAAGGCAACAACAAATGAGAAAAGCAATTTGAAAAAAAAACCCCAATAGATTAAGACATTGTGTTACTGCTGGGAAGTAAACTATGAGTCTTCTATAGGAAAGAGCATAAAGTGATGGATTGGAAACCATCTTGATTTAGTTTGACAAACTGGGACATGGAGAAGCGACATTCCGGCTGGAGAGGAAGAGAAGCAGATGAAGAGAAGGAGGCTGGCCCCTAGACTTCACATCTGCCACCACCGCCCCCCAGGGGCCTCCAGGGGCCTCCAGGGCATGGGAACCATGCTCATCCACACCCCCAGTGCTCTTACTGGTCTCTGCGCAGACCTGGGTCCCCACCACTCTCACTTGTTTCCGTGTGACACATTTCTGTATTCGTGCTGCAGATCAGCAAAATTCCCCACGGGTCAGCCCTTCCCTCGGTCTTATCTGTCTCTTATCAAATGTTTTCAAAGTCAGGGCTTTGACTTGGTCATTTACATAACCTTAGAAAACTAAAGTGCTACCTTTTAATATTATACATCTGGATTCGTTTTAGTTTTATATGATCTATGGATTTGTTGTTTAAAACCCAAATAAGGGTTGAAATCACAAACCAGAAGATAAGAGACAGAAAAAGATCTCACTCAAGACCGCACTTCAGGGAAAAAGTGTCACAAGGTTTCCCATTATTTCCACTCCTCCCAGTACTGCCTTCCCTGTTTGTGTCATGGAAAATGAAAATACTTTTTCTTTTTCTCTTGGGAAATAGCCAGCTTTGACAAAACAGCAGTATTTGACTCCATGGGAATGAAAAGTTTAATTTTATCCAAGGCTCCTTTTTCAGAAAAGAGTTACAGACAAACAAGGACATGAGATTCGAAAAGAGAAGTTGAAGCGTATTAGAGATTAGATTTAATATTTAATGTTTTTTAACATCAAAATATAACTTAGTCATATTTAATGTATAAATAGAAAGTATGTTTGTATTTGAATTACTCCTTTGCTGATTCAGCAATAGGATTTGAGTCATTTTCTGCTGAAAGACCCAATTATTATTATTTTATTTTTAAATGCCAGAATTTATGACAAAGCACACTGGAACAACATCCAGAGTTCTTTAGTTTCTTCTTGTGCTGTTTTCTCAGCCACAGCTGCATCACATTTAATCATCTGAATCTTTGTGATTTTCCACATCTGCCTATGTATTAAAGTTTTTTACTTAAGCATTTTATTATTAAAGCACTCTGTTTCAACTATATTTTACTGTGCATTTAGGTGCTTTCTACTATAAACATGACAGAGTATGTGCAGGTCTTCAGCCTTACCAGACCAAAATAACTGGATCCATTAAAACTAGAATAATAGAACATTAAACGCTTCACGTTAATGTTAGTGACACTTGGACACCAATAAGGTAGAAATTAAGGGTGTTTCCGTTAAGACTCGGTTCAATTGGGGACCAAAATTGCAACATTTGTTACATTTTCGGCTGGGCTGGTGAAAAACCTGTTCCTCTCCTAGCCTGTGGTGGCGCTGCAACAAGAACAACTAAAGGAAACAACGCAAAAAAAACTTATGAGGAAGATACGTCTTTCTATGGAAGAGGATTAGGGCCACCGAAAAAAAATAAAAAATTCTGACTTTATTTATTTTTTATCGGTGGCCCTAATCCTCTTCCGTATTTTTCTTTGCAAAATGTAAACAAAAATGGAGCAGCGTCATATTTTTACGGTTGTAGGTTTGTCTTTGTTTTTTAAAAAAATCGGAAGCCATTTAAACTCGTGTTTGCTTTGGTTGTATTTACCCACAATGCCTTGCGCTACGAACCGCACCAAAGTTCACCTCAACTGAACAAAGAACTAATTTTTTAGGTGTTTTTGGTCCTCATCACAGTTCCCCAAATGAATAGTTATCAGACTCTCCAGGCAAACAAACTAAAGAGGACTAAATGGGACTAGTGTGAATTTGTTGTAAATGTTGTTTTAGATGATTTGATAAGCCAAAGAGTTTATTCAGCATTTTCAAAAACATTTTTTTTGCTTTTGTATACCACTGTGCAAAGTGCCATGGTAAACCTTGGATGCTTTTCCAGCCTTGTTAATTTAAGCTTTTTAATTATTGCTGTATTTGTTGATGTGGGAAAGTTTAGGTGAGTAACCATTTTCTTGCTGTCCTTTTGTGAAAAAAACTAAACCACTAACATTGATGTTATGTTCACTGAGAAAAAAGGAGAAACATGCCCGTGTCACATCATATGCCCCATGCTATCTTCTAGCAAACTAAAAATGTATGTTGTGTTTGGGCATTTTCTGTCTTTTTGTTGTTATTTTCCTGCGGTTTAATTTGCACAAGAAGGACAGATAGCATTTCCTCTCACTGGAGCGAACACAATATCCTTAAAAGTAAAACTGTATAAATGTTGGTTTGTATACACTGCCATTCATGATTATGTTCTTACTCGGTTACAGAGGGATTACAATGTTATTCTTGATTTATACTTATCCTCTACAAACAAAATGAAAAAAAGAAACAATAGATTAATGGCAGCATTGTTTCATTTTTTTCACAGTTTTGACAGTCAGTGTTACCACACCACATTATCTCGCCTCCCGTTGCGTGCCTAAAGTACTACAGCGCTTAGATCCCTGCCAGCTGCTAACAATGACACCCTGTGTGTGTAAAGACCTCTGTTACGGCGGTGGGCTTGCACACATGCATGCGCTGCAGCTGTCGGCAGGATGCAAGGCCTGCAGTCAGTGACCACAAAACAGCAGCCAGCTGCTTGCATGGAAGCCACCTTCTTATGTTTGCAGCTAATTGCTGCAGTGGTCTGTGGCGATACTATTAAGAGAAAAACTTGTTCCAGAAATCACACTTTTGCCCCATAAAGAAGTGGACGGTGACAATTTCCTTTTTTATATCATTATTGAAGAGCAAAACACAAGGATGGAAAAGCAGCAAGATATTATCAGACAGAGAAAAGATAAGATGGAAATGTTTTTATATTCCCCAGAAAAACAAGATGAGATATTGATCCGTTTATAGTTTTCTTCTTTCAGAAAAGTGTAAAATGTTGATTTTTCTTTGCTCATAATCATTGTTAGATAATGAGATTTTAGTCTGATCAGTTCTGTCTATTTCGAGCTCCTTTCAGAATGAGCTGTTTTAGGGCCACTTGTCACTTAAAATCCAAATAAGCTGCTGCTGCCCATGTCAAGTTTACACTCACATATGAAAATGGATGCAACCACTTGTACACATTTAAACAATTTTCTAGCATAACCAACTATAATACCTTCAGTTATATCAAGAATAGTTTAAAAGACTGAATGTTTTTGATGAGGAAATATTTTGACATGATATACAGTTTTAAAAAGTCGATTTTGCATAATACTCCCTCTTTAAAGAGGAAATCTGGTGTACGGTGTTCCCTAATAATGTGGACACGTCTGTATGTTAGCTTTGACACTTACAATCTGAGAATAAATACTCAACAATGTATTTTAACTGGATTTTAATTTGACAGCAGGAGACGGGAAACTCTGCCAGATTCCGACAAGTGCTACCCGCAACAAAACACAATCCGGCATGTGGAGAAATTCCTGTTTATCCCCCTGACAGCGTCTCAGACCTGTTCAGAGAAACTGGAGCATCTGTCAAGTATGTCTTATGTGTTTGATGTTAATTTGTTGTGAGTCTGGCAGGAAACAGGATACCTTTCTGACACATCAGATGCTTCTTCCTGGCAGGCAGTGGAAGATGTCAGGGACTGCAGCTTTATGATGGGTGATGACCTTAGCATGTTCACACAGCAAATGACAACTCTGACAGCTCAGCTTCTGTTATTTACCAAGTTTCCATGGATGATAATAAGGCAGTCACTATTTCCACCATGATGCTATAAATTAAAATGTTTAAACTGTTATGATCCGTGGAGGTGGAGCTATAAATTTTACCCAAATAAGTAAGAAATCCAATTAAAATTCCATGTGAATAAATTTGTTCACATGATAAGTTATTGAAAACCATGCAAAACCATAATCCTCCTACCATTTCCTGTCATCTTCTTTGTGATTTCTGCCAGTAGTAACATCCAGTTATTGATCATGTGGCTTCTGTGATCCAAAAATTGTTTAAAAAACCCAAAAACTTTAATTGCACAACTGAAAAACGAATTCACAGAAGCGCAAAAGCACTTTATTGAAATTTTTTATTTTTTTTAAAATTGTCATGTTTCCATTAAAACTGCAGTATATAACTTTTATTTAAAAAAAAAAAAAATCAAAACAGTTAAAAACCCTGCCATTACAGGAATGTAAGGAACCCAAACTTTTTCTGTGTCTTCTGGTAGACCGACCCAGTGGACTGAATCTCAGCCAGAAATAACTGGAATAAAATCACAGCACACAGTTTTGAAATGGACATTTTTATTTTTTAAAGTTGTAGTATGTAACTTTAATAAAGAACATGTTTTGTACTGTTTTGTTTGTTGAAACTGTCACTAAGACGTGACAGGTTGTTTTAAGACAGACCATCTGTGAAAAAAATGAGCTCCTCTGGCTGCAGTGCTAACTAGAAACAACTAATCAGAGCCAGAAGGCGGGTCTTAGTGCTGTCAATCACCTATGTGTGGCACTGCTCCCTCTCCACCCTGCTCTCTGCTAAGCTATAGCTCGCAGAGTCTGTTGTGAATGCTAGGCTAGTTAGCATGGCCATTGATGATGGCAGACGGTTTTCCTGTAACTGTACGTTGTTTTTCCGCTATTAGCACATTTAGCAGTGAGTACATGAGTTTGATTGAGAGCGCTAAGACCCTCCTCCTGGCTCTGATTGGTTGTTTTTGGTCTGGAGTAGCGGATTTCTTCCGAAGGCAATAGTAGCTCAGGGAGGAGGAGGAAGAGCCTGTTCTCATAATATGGTGACAGTTTTAATAAATATGTAAAAATAAAACAAAAATAAACTTATTCTATATAAGCTCCATACTTCAGCTTTAAGAAATAAAAATTTACATTTCAAAAGTACCTTTTATATTTATTCAGGCTATCTTTGTCTGAGATTCAGTCCAGTGAGTCGGTCTACCAGAAGACACAGAAGTAGCATGGGGTTCGTTACATTCCTGTCATGGTAGCCATTGCTGGCGTTCTGTCAGCGGCAGACACATGCTGACAAATTAAGTGGGGTCTGAACTCGGACATTTTTGACGTGACATTAATCACTGAGAACTCCCTCTGGAGAAAGTAAGCAGCGTACAGTATATCCTGTCTGCTCTGTAGAGCTGAACTACTGTTAAGAACGAACCTGTCAGCTAGGTTTTGGAGAAGATAAACATACAAGATTTGGCGCCTCGTTCGTCCTGGTAGCAGGATTTTAAACATAGATAACCACTTTATTTTACTGCAATGTTTATTGTTGTTTGGCTATTTTGTTTAAAGGTTAAACAGAAACTCTTCTGCATGATCAAGAGAATATTCTTTGAATAAAGAATGGTATTGAAGACGACTCTTTACTCTGCCCTTATTTGCTATCAGAACCTTGTAGTTTAATTTGGAGTTCAGCATTTTAGGGATGATTTATTATTCTGTGCTTTAACAATAATCACTTCCTGTTTGCATAGGTTTGCTCCCTGCGTTTGATGTCCTCTCCTGAGCTTACAACTTACCTCAAGCATTTCCTTTGTTCTAGGTCAGATCATCCCAAAATAAATGTTCGAGATTATTTTTAAATTTCCCTTCTTGCAACACCCTTTAAGATATATAATCTTTTATTTTTCTTTCACTTAATTCACTTATAAAAGAAGAAATTATTTAGGAACATCAGAAAATGTAAATCCTTTTCTAGAAAAACTCATTTATTATATAAATTGTTAAACTTTTAAAGGCAGCATTCTACTTACATGCCCAGTAGCTCTGTGCTCTCTGATTAATTGTTTTGTTCACATTTCTGCAGTGAAATCAACTTTGGCTTCCTCCTGTAAGGCACCAGACTGCAAGTAGGGAACAAACTTTATACTTTCCGGAGATTTTTTTGTTATTTTTTTTACCCTTGAGCACAATCGGTCTTGAAATTCACCTTATCACTACAGGAACCATGACCTCAGTCAGGCCGCCAACGCACAAGGAGTTGGTCCAACAGTGACAAGCTGATGTACACACAAACTTTCACCCATAACTCTAAGCCTATTGTTTCACTTGTCTTAATGTAAAACACTAAGAAACGTTGTGATTTTCATTCCAAGAAAAAAACAACAAAACAATTAAGCTTAAATTAAAGAGGATCTATTGTGCAAAATTCACATTTTGCATGTTTTGTACTTCCATCTGGGTTTCATCTGCTTCTGAACAAACCAGACACTTAATGAAAATAATTGGTTGTTTTTTTTGTAAAAAGTGGCTGCTAGAAGAGACTAGTGTTTTTTTATTGGACTTACTAATCGAAAAGCTCTTGCAGCACTTTTGTTGGTTGTGCAGGAGGTTCCGTTTCTGCTTTTCAAAGATGTACAGTTGTATAATTGTGCATATGTTTCCAGCCGTTTTCATGTGCGAGTGTAAACATTGAGTTGTGGGCGTGGGAGGTATGGTGTGAAATTAGTGTATTTCGCAAAACTGCAACACTGCAAACACTTTTTTCGCATTACATGTGATCAGTAGCCAGATGTTAAAACTGCTGGGAAAGATGAAATTATTTACTTTATTTTTTTTTAGATGTAATGAAAACACCGTGACATTAGCAGAATATTGACAAAGTTTTATGTACATTTGTAGTGGAAACGTAACTACTGTCTTTCTGAAAAACGAATGCAGTCCTCCCTTCTGTCCACGCAAAGAGTCGAAAGAAGCTGTCGAGGAAATATACAATGTACTAAGACATAAGGAAGAAGAAACTGTAAAATAAACTGCATATCATCTTGACAGAAAGTGACAAGTAACATTTGTTGAAAACAAACCACTGTGTGTGATGGATGTCGAGTAATCTCTGTGTGGAGCTGAGGCAGCTGGGAGATTGGCCACTGTTCAATCACTAATGAGCACCAGTGGCTGTGACCCAGTGTCCTTTGCTCAATAAAAGTCCTCGCCTCACTCCGGCCAGCTTTCAGCAATTAGCAAAGGGGCCGAACAGAGCTGCGATGAAAGGCGCGGAGCCTGTGTGGCTCTCGCCGCCGCCGGTTCGACTGTGTCAGATCCAGGCGCCTCGCTGTTCTCGACCGGGGCCGTTTGTGCACAGTGAGAGCCTTTATTCTCAGCATAGAGCAGACAACGATGGAGAAAATGACCAGTTCACCCCCATCAGGAGGTCATCTGCCCTGCAGAGGTCCGCACAGTTATCAAAGCCTGTCTGGGGTAAGAGGGGAGTGCAACAAACATTACACTAAAAGGGCATTTTTCAGACACTGAGAGGGTGGACAACATGAAACTTGTTTATCTCTTGATCACTGGGAAACTATGATGGAGCATTAGGGTCATACTGGGAATTTCTAAAAAATAAAATTACAAGAATAAAGTCATAATATTACACGAATAAAGTAGTAATACCAGGAGTAAGTTGTAATAATATGAGAATAAAGTAGTAATATTATGGCTTAATTCTTGTAATACTATCATAATACTATTGTATTCTTGTAATTATGAAAGCCCGTTTCCGCTATTCTGATAAAGAAAAATATAACATTATTATCTCATTATAGTGAGATGATGAGATATTTTTAAATCAAAGTTGCGGAAACGGGCTTCCATATGTAATAATATTTTTATTTACTTTTTTATTTTCTTAGCGTGGCTATAATACTCCGTCGTATTAAGATATAAGATCACAAATTATTTAGAAAAGGTTAAAACTGTTGAAAATATAATAAATAAGACTAAAATATATATTAAAACATAATGCTTGTAAAGAAATAACGTCTGAAGATGACAAGGGGGAAAAGGGAACGAGCTGCCGGTTACTGGTTGCCATGGTAACCGCCAACCGTCGAGCGCAGCATAGCATAATTTATATCGTAAATGTTAGGAGAAACAACTTTTTGACTAAACAAAATTAATTTTAAGAATATTAAGCCAATTAGGGCAAACTTTACATCTTTAATGATACTCTGTTAAATTCATACCTACTCAATGTATCACAGGGAAACCAATCGGTTAACCTAGCATGTTTAGCAAGGCCTGCTAACTTTATGTAGCAAGCAAGCAGAATATTCCAGAACATCATCACAAGACTAAAAAACACTGCGGATTTTGTTCACTTTTTAATAAGGAAAGAAAAAGACAACTAAATCCTTTGGAGCTTTCCATCTACAGCTGAAATAAATATTTTTGTTCTGTTGCTAAACTGACACAAAACCAAAACATTTACACAGCTGAACGGTTTAATAAAATTCAGTTATTCAAAGTCACTCGGCATTAGTGCAGTTTGAAGGATAATGTTCATGAAAATGATACCATCTGCTAGATTAGATCATCAACTGTCTTCTGTTGCAGCCAAAGGTGGATCATATAGACTCCCTGATTTTTATTTTTATTTTTACCCCCATTCAGAAGGGAAACAGTGCGTTGTCAAACATGAGCTACGTAAAATGTAAAGGTGAGACTAGATTAATTAAAATCAAAACAAAGTGAAATCCAAGCCTTTTTCAGGTAGCAGAAAAAGCTTGTTTGAACACAAACAGCAATATTATTTTCTCATGCAGGGTTTTTCCCAAAACGACTCCAGAAAAAAGAAAAAAAAATTCCCACAAAGGATGTGTATGGAGAGGTGAAATGTTATGGGGGTTGGTGGGTAAACAATAGTGAAAACCCTCAGGCCTTTTTCCGTTATGCTGCAGGGATCACAAGCTGGGAAGAAACAAGATGGCAGGTGTCACCTCTGAGAGTACCTGGGCGGGAAGCAAGAAGCGTTACCGCCTGACCTGATGCTGGCAGCAAAATAAATCATGCAGCGTAAGCATTCGCAAAACAACCGCAAACAGAGCAGGAATGTTGTGCTCAGCGGACGCAGTGTGGGAAACTGATGTCAGGCTAGATAAGAGCTGCTGAAGCTGCTGGAGGTGGGAATCTTACAGTTTCTGCTGAACTTGGACGATGAATCTGTATACCAAAAACTTTGTGATGTAGAAACACACAATATTCTCAACAACATGTGAGCTTGTAAAGTTTCTTTTGATTGTTATTTTACACCTAACCTTGGGTGAAAATATATAACCATTTCCTTTCCGTTCAGCTCTAGCCAGACATCTAATTTCCACCTTCCCAGTGTCTGGGAACTCAGACTCCCAGACACTGGAGGTCATCTATTTAATGAAAAGCTGGAGAGAGATGTCAATCATGTTTATTTGTATTGCACATTTCAGCAACATGGTAGTTCAAACATTAACAAAAATCAAAATGTAGTCAACAGTTGTGAAAACCAGTAACAGACATTTTGTCAAGTCATTAAAATAATCAATAAATATCAAACATGTTAGTCAGTGTTATTATCAATCAAAAGCAACTCTGTGCAGGTGGGTTTGTAGTTTAGATCTAAAGGAAGGAAGTCAGGGTTTCAACTGTTCAACAGTTTTCTGGAAGTTTATTCCAGATTTGTGGTGCATAGAAGCTGAATGCTGCTTCTCCTCGTTCAGTTCTGGTTCCTGGGATGCAGAGCAGACCAGAATCGGAAGACCTGAGAGGTCTGGAAGGTTGATACAACAGCAGCTGATCTTTAATGTATTGTGGTGCTAAGCTGTTCAGTGATTTATAAACTAAAAGCAGTGTTTTAAAGTCTATTCAAGGAGTTTAGAACTGGGGTGATATGCTTTGTTTTCCTGGTTTTAGTTAGAACTGCAGCAGCAGCGTTCTGGATCCGCTGCAGCTGGAGGATTGACTTTTTTATGCAAACCTATGAGGGCACTGTTGCAGTGAGATAAGCACATTGATGAGTTTCTTTAGATATTCCTGAACATTAGTCCTTTAATCCTGTAGATGTTTTTCAGGTGATAAAAGACTGACTTTGTAACTGTCTTCATCTGACTCTGAAGGTTCAGGTCTGAGTCCATCACCACACCCAGATTTTGGTTGTCTCTCTTGATCACTCTTTGGGAATAACTTAAGTTTTCTTTCTGTTCATCTGGAGAACGTTATGGCAAATCTCTAATTTATTCTACGCATCTGTTCGATTCTTGAATGGTAACTATGGTAACTGTACAATGGTTTGACAAATAACAAAACTTTCCACAGTTGTTTGTCAGATACAAATACAAGGAATTCATATTCATCTGAGGATAAAGAGTCAGTTGTTTTTAGGATTTTAAATGTACTGCCATGCATTTCTTTAACAGCATCTTTGATGAGTTTTACACATTTTTCTTTTTAAATTGTGTTTAAGTTTCAAGCTGATAATTATGACAAGATAAGAAAAGCGGTGTGAGAAACAGAGGAGAGTTGTGTGATGATAAGTGATAATACAGAATATCACATTGTCTTTTACTCCATTTCCTTACACATAGTAGCTCCTTTCAGGTTTCTGTTGACTGGAGGATCTTATTGTGTTTGGTTGTGGTGAAGTTATCGTCTTTTGTTTGCTGTTGAAGTCACTGATGTTGTGAGACTGAGCCACATGTCACTGGGTCACTGCTGGTTTACATACTTTAATCAGTGTGTGAAAGCGTCGGCTGGCAGCTGGTGGGATAAGAGCTAAGATGACTGCAGACTGAATAATAGGCTTTATACTGAGATAGATTATAATTATCAGCTATTTGGTGCTACGTATGAGATAGATGGATGAATAAATGGTTGGACAAACAGACAGATCTGAGCAACATCGGAAATAAATGTCTGCTCATCCAACTATTCAGCTTTTATTCAGTAAAAATCTCTAAAGCTTATTGTTGAACTGCAGCAGATTGTCATTTTAGGGTTGCAAAGTTTCCATAGAGACGATTAGAAACCATTTCTGTGGCAACTGATTGTTTAGGAGACATGCAGGAAATTTCTTTTATCCTACTATCACAAACAGATGCAGAGTTTATTAATGTATACTGTTACGTCAACTTTAGTCAGATAAGACAAAAATTGTACTTTTTGACAACAAAGAAAACAAACTATGAATATGTGGAAAAGCATCCAATGGCCAAAGCATCTTGAGTGTGGTGCGAGATTAGTGATGCTGTGGGCCTTTTTCTCTTCCAGAGGAAATGTAAACCTTTGCATCATGAGCTATTTGAAATACAAGGTAATTTTTAAAAATAAAATTCTGTCAAAAACATAGAAGTAACCTAAAATAGATCCTTGTTTTAGCTTTCATTTACTCAGTTACATTTACTTGAGATTTTTACTACGCTGTATGTTTTACTTTTACTTCAGTGATTTTATTAATATGAAGTATTGCTGTTTGTGTTAAAGTTTCATAAATGTTATATTGAAATAATCTGATTTGCCTGATTTTGTTATTTTGTAATTATGCTCTTTATATTAATTACTTTCATTTTTGTCATTAAATATAATCATTTCACATACATTCATATTTTAGTCCATCTGATAAGGTAATTTTTAAGTATTAAATGATGAATGTTTCGATCATTTGCTCAGTACTTTAGTTCCAAATACTTTTATACTTTTACTTGAATAAAGATATGTTGAAGTAGAGCTACTCTTACTTTAGTACAATTTTTTGGCAGTGTATTTTTCTCTGCACATTGAAAAAAAGTCTCTAATTTACGGTAAGATACCAGCAGGTTACCATATAAGTACGGTAAAATCTGTCATTATACGGTAAAATTCTGTATAAATATGACTGCTGGTATTTTACTGTGATTAGAGACTTTTTTTTGTGTGTGTGTGCCTATAACTAAATTAAAATAGAATCAGTGTTTATCAATATTCTTCCAGTCCTGACTCTGTAGAAAAGCCGTGAGTTAAGCTAAAGATGAGTATAATCTTTAAGATTTTTGAAAATGTTTCATCCTTCTGCTCGCCTGGTCCTACTTGCCAAAAAACATTGTACAAATTAAAAAGAAGTGGTGTCAATAAACGTGGAGGCTCTCGTGAATTTTAAACATCTTTTGCTGATTAGACAAATGAACTTTTTAAACCTGAAAAAAAAAAAACAGATGGAGAGTGATGCAAACTCTCATGCAAAGTCGGTGTTGGGAAAATGCTTAAAACTTCACAATGATGCATTGTTCTGTTGAAAAGTAATCACCATTTCACAGCTATTAGCAGTCATAAGATGAAACACAACTCTTTTTCTGCTTAATGCTCACACAGCAGTAGTTTAAGGATTAACACCACCTTTTTACGTCTCCTGCTGGAAAATGCATTTCCCACCATCGTGAGGTGGTCTTGTTCATGAGAGCCTGGAGGTGAAATTCAGACTGATTACAATCTTTTTTTTTTTTTTTAGTTTTGTTTTCACCTTCATGATAACTCTGCATGGAAGCTTCAAATAGTTGTTTTCTTTTTTGGAGCAGGATTATGTACACTATTAACAGCTAGCTGGTCTATAATTTACAAAAGACATTTGTTAAGCCTCCAGCAGGTAAAAGGGGGAATTCTGAACAAAAGTCAGCCATATCTTTGATCCTGTGGATCTATTTATGAGAACGCAAGAACAAGAAGCCAAGAGCCTTAATTGCAGAAAGCAAACACTGACTTCCTGAGGAGTGTGTACGTGCAGCACAGTGGTGGATTCTGTCATTTACATAAGGATGAGCAGGACCTGTTTCTGCAAGCTAATGGCGCTTATTATCAAATTATACATTCTGAAAGATGATTAAAGTGGAAGAAATAATTCACTTCTTATTTGCTTTAGATCTGACAATAATAGGTTGAAACATTTTTAAAGGATTTTTTTTTATGAATGCAGAAAGTTCCTCTCTCATCTTTAAATAAACCTCTCAGGAATCAGACTTTTACTGCATGATTTTAAAAGGTGACGTGAAAAGAATGAAGATAAGGAAAACAAGACTAACACAATGATCACACAAACTTCTATTTCATATTTTTAAAACCTGACTTTGAACGCATCAAGAATTGTCCAAATAAAAAAAAAAAAAAAGCAATATGTAAAGTTACAAAGTGAACAGCAAATTTGGGTTATTTCATAAGATAAACAATTGGAGTTTCATTTTTCAAAGTCATTTTTTCACCATTTTACTCATTCTCATATCCAGCTTTTATTTTGATAATCCACTTCTGGTTATTAAGTTAGCTTTGATTAATAACTGGCCAATAGTGTTTAGTTAGAGCTAGATACTTAGCCTGCTAATTAAATAGTTAGTTTGAAACTCTGACATTTACAAAGGAATAACTTGATGCAAGTTTTTTGTATTTTTTTTTCTCTTTTATGATAGACTAAATAACCCAAGTTATTGCTGTTAATACAGAAAAAGAGGCAAAACACCATTATGACAAAAAATTTTAAAACATATATTACTATCAGCACAAACTGAGTCAAAACCCAACACATATTATTATTGAACACAATAATTGTGTTCCTTTGCACAATTATTGTTATATGAACACATTGTGTTAAGCCTATCCCAAGCATTAATGATCAACATTGGGGCAAAAAAGACATTTTGTAAGAGTTGATAGTGTATTTTGAACTATTGCTAGCTGTGGGAGGTATTATAAAAAAAATATAAAAATAATAATCCATAAAAATCACAGGTTGGGGAAGTCGAGGGAACGTAGTACCAGAGGTGACCAATTTGAATTGAAGGAGAGATTTTGGGCCAGGCCTTCTCGTCCAACATTAATGTCTGACCTCCAGAAACGATTGTGGAAAAAAAACATCCCATAAACATACTCCTAAATCTTATGGAAAGCTTTCCCAGAAGAGTTAATGCTGTTTAAGCTGCAAAGAGCATGCCAATACAATTTTAAATCCAATGGATTAAGAATAATATGTCAGTCAGGCAAGTAAATACTTTTAGAAATATAGTGTATAGTGCAATATTTATTGATTCGCACTGAAGCTTGGACACAGCTTGGACGGGTTGACTCTGTGGCCCTGTGGGATTGTGGGTAAATATCTGAGGTTCAGTCATGAGGATAAAATGTCCCCTATCTAGATCATAAGTTGATATACATTTACCCAGTTCATAGTTAATGCCTGGGCTGAGGGGTACTTTCTGTGTTTCCCATTGCAAAACGTTTTAAGACAAACATTTGCTGGAAAATAACTGGTTACATGAGACTTTGATGCTTTGAGAGTTTATCATCCTGAGACTAAACGTCTTCTCAGGGTTAGAACAATATAACTGCAAGCCCCAGTAATCTGCGTGTCTATGCGCTGTTTGTTTGCAACACTAATCGCATAATTGCAGTTCATGGATGAGAAGGAAGAGTGAGGATTAGGGCACCTTTGTGTGTTGCTGTGAACAGTGTGGGAGCTCATGACCCGGTGCCACACAAAGAGAAAGGGAACCAGGTGGAACAAAAACCACCTGTGAGCTTCAGGAGAATCTACACATCTCTCTATAACAAATGACAATCAAAAAAATACTGATTCGTCATGAAGGCGAAGGTGCGCTGACAGAAAAGCCGAAACTATAACGCAGAAAAATATGGAAAAAAAAAACAAAACATGATGCTAATTGATTGTCGTGAGATAATCCACTTCATGATGCAAAGTTTTAACATTATCTAAAGCACAACCACAAATAGTACTTCTGTACAAATATATCCCTACTCAGGCATATTTTACTCTTTTCATCCTTTATTTTTATATTCAGCAACCTAGATTCTTGTTTTGTTATATTTTATATCTCTTAAGTTTACTATTGTGATAAAACCCATTTTTTTGTTTATTCAGACAGTATTTAACCCAGTTAACACAAAATAATGTTGAAATTTAATGACATGCTTTGTTGAAACAAAGTATATTAAGAAAATGTAACCTTTCATGTTAGGGAAAGACAATTGCCCCCTTAAAACAAAAGAAAACAATTTTTTTAAGCAAATAGCCTCTTATCAGTTGATTGTCAGTCATTTGGTAAGATTGATCAACTTTTGATTAACTGATTAATTGATAATTTGCATGTATGTCTTTGTGAAGAAGAGTAAACTCACAATAAACTGAAAAGTTGCCATCCAATTGTAGTTTTTCGAATACATCTCACTGGCTGCGTATTAAAAATTAAACATGAGAGAATCAAAATCTATTTTTTTGTAGAATTTTCTCATTATGTTGATTTTCAGTGGTTAGCTTTTATCTTTCCAAATCACTCTCCGTGGTTAAAACCATCTTTATAGGCCACAGAGGACATTGTGTGACATTCTTACTGAACCCAGAGTAAAACTGCCTTTGAGATGCCAAAGTGGTAAAATCAGGAGGAATTTGTTTAATGTTGCCTATTGTGTCTCCTTTCCAACTTTCTGCCTCCTCCCAATGCCAAAAATCTGATCAATTCCCCCCCTGACTTGGTTCACAGATCTATACTCAGACTTACTCAGACTTCCAAGAAAAGCAGGTTTCTCACGTTCTACTTTTACTGCTTGTTTGCTCCATTTCCTCTGTCTGTTTAACGTCTCAAATATGCATCCCGGACGAGGGCAGGGTTCTTTTAGAGTCATTAAAAGAAAAGTGGGAAGTGCCAGGACTGGAGTGAAATGGACTGTGACTGGGGGAAAGTGACACACCTAACAGTAAAAGTTAGGTGGTGGTTCCTATTCTGCAGGAAGTGATTCAGTGTTGGAGAATATGATGCTCTTTGGTGACTTCACCGTGTAAATGTTGGCATCCATGAATGTGCTTTTTAAACTTTCAGATGTAACTCACTTTTATGTTCACAACCAAGATGAGGTCAACAGTAATCAAGACTGTATTTTTGCAGGTGTATTCAAAAAAGGCAAATTTTCCTAGCAAATGTTTAGCCAGACACAAAAATTACATGTGAATTATATCTGCAGCCTGTGTTTTATATTTAACCAGAAGAGCTGTGATTAATAAGAAAAGAAAATTGTTTCAAACTTGGGAAAATGCCCTCTGGATCTCTGACACATGGCATGAAAGCTGGGTGTGTAGGAGTAAAACAGTCCTGGAAAGAGAGAAGGAATAAAGCAGAGGAAAGTAAATTACATCAGTATGGCAGAGGCAGAGCCAAAGGTAAAGCAGAATATTGGAGAGACTGGGTGTGAATGATGGAGGAAGCAGTGGAGGCAAAGTGGGATTATTCTCCCTTGGGAAAATCCACATAAGGGAAAGGCCACATACTTCTGAAACTCTACACACTGCAGTTCTTTTCCTGACTCACTGCACTAATGTTTGGGAAATCAACATTTTAAGCAACACTTAATCCCTTTGGGAAGCTTTTTCATCCTAAAAACACAGTTTCTGATATTACTTTTTCCATTAATTTACACGCTCCTCCCAAAACGGGGTTTTTACATAATGGCTGAGACTTTCCACAATGTAAACAGTGGGATGAATTCACAGCAGGCAGAGCCCAGACAGGTAAAGGTGACGTATTGTGCTTCCATGAACAGGTCAGGATAGCTCTGTGGGCTACAAAAACATGTTCATCACATTCATTTTGCACAAAATAATTCTCAACATTTCAGTCTGTTCAGTTCTGCCTATTCTGAGCTCCTCCCAGAATGAGCTGTTTTAGGGCCTCCAGTGACTTTAAATCCAAATAATCTGCTGTTTGCCACTCCCCCAACTAAACGTCTACACTCACAGGTGAAAATGGAGGCAAACAGATGCACAAATTTACAACTGTACATCTTTGAAAAGCAGACGAAGCGCTTTCTGTACAACCAAAAAGAATGCAGCAAGTGGTTTCTTAATGGTAAGTCAACAACAAAACACTTATCTTTTCCAGCAGTCATTGTGTTCTCAAAAGAAAGTTAAGTTTTCTAACAAATCCACAAAAACAAAATTGATTTTTAGATGAACAGTCTAAACACAAAAGCAAATTCTTTGGGATTAAAACAGCCATTTCCTTTCATTTTAGCAGCTATAACTGCTTTAATAGCAAACAGTGATGTTAAAACCACAAACTAAATAAAACAACCGAAACCTGCAGGATCTATGAAGTGAGACCCATTCAGAAAACAAGAACATATTGTTGTTTTGGCTCAAGGCACTTTGCAACATTTTTAAAACTATTTTGAAAAGAATGCTGAGATACAATAATGACAGAAAGTTAATCACAGACAATGCAATTGTAAGAACTAGTTCAGTAATGTGCTGATTTTATTTTTCCTATCCCAGATTTTTAATTGATAAAACTTTGGGAGCCAAGCGTTTCAACAACAGGGGTGAAGTGAAGCTGGGGCAACAAAACAGTTTGTCTTTGAGACTCTAATTCAGCCCCCATCCCCGTAAACAAAGGGAGGAAGTGGCGCTGTGTGACTGGTTTGCAGTGACTTCCTGTTTGTGATTATGTGTCCAAAAACAGAACCATGGTCTCTGGACCTCCGACGACTCTCCACTCGAGTCCAGGCAGCCGCTGACCCGCTGCGTCTAGCTGTCCACGCATTGTGCTCGGTAACCGGGGCGCCACAATACTGGGAAGCAGCTGCAGCTAACAGAAACGTGGCAAATGCATGGCATTGAGCATCTATAGTTTAATGTGTATTTTAACAAGCTGGCTCAGACAGTGTCACTGTTTTACTTTGACCTTATTCAATGGAATATTTGGAAAGAATAGCAAGTTTAACTTTTACAGCATTTTCAGGCAAAATATTAAAGAAAAACCGCCAGAAATGCAACACTTATAGCCAAATTAATCATTTAAAAAATAATAATAATAATTCAAACATTAAATGAAGGTATGAACGTACACTAAAAATATTTGAAAGTTATCTTACTAACCAAATTAAATATACAAAACTATAAATTGTAAAAAGACTCATCAAAAGCTAACCTAAATTCCCCAAAAAACAAAACACATGATAAAAAAATCTATAGTCACAATATCAAATTATTCTGGGCAAAAGATTGTCCCAGAAGCTATTTTAATAAAGTATTATATTGTTGTTTTGAGACCATTTTCATATAATATAATGGTATTGGTGTCATAATTCAAGATAGCATTGTCAAAGATCAGCAAAATTTTAATTCTGATGAACATTTAACACTGGAACTGGAAGATATTTTACATGAAAATGATTAAGTTTGTTTTTATTTATCATGTGATTAATTTATTTATTCCTCATTATTTCAACAAAATCACCAGGTAAATGCAAAACTAAATTAAAACTCAGAATTTAAGGCGTGCTGTGGTGGTGTAGGAGATAGCGCGACCCAAGTTTGGAGGCCTTCAGTCCTCGACGCGGCCGTCGCGAGTTCGATTCCCAGACCTGATGACATTTACCACATGTCTTCCCCCTTTACTTTCCCCTTTCCTGTCAGCCTACTGTCATATAAGGGACACTAGAGCCCACAAAAAGACCCCCTGGAGGGAGGGGGAAACCCTCAGAATTTAAATAGAAAAAATATTTTTAAACTCAAATTCTGAGAGAGTAATGCTGGGGTCTTCTTTTAATAATCACAATTATTAAAATTGTGATTACTTATAGAAATCTTGCAGTTTCCTGCCTGTCTCTAGCATCTCTAGCTTGACTGCTAGAGACAGGCAGGAACCTGCAAGGACAAGCAGGTGTAGACAATAGATGGATGGACGGATGGCTTTATTTATATACAAAAGCTGTGGGAAAACTCACATTGCAGCAGCAGCTAAGGCATTTTTTTTCCAGGCTTTTAGAAGGTCAGCACTGACCTGTAGAAATCCAACCCAGTCAATTTGAGATTTTCCAAACTTTCCCAACAAAACCTTTTTTCTTCCAGACTATCTGCTTCCCATAACCTTGCAACTGCAGGAAAACAGGAGCCAGGGACCCTCGCCTGCATTTCCTCACATTGGGAAACATAACCCACAATTCAGCTTTAAAGTCATTATCAGTTGTTAATAAGAACAATACAGCAACACCAGGATACATTAATCCCCGTTTGAAACACTAAGGAAATAATACAACTGCAATACAATGGCCAATTTTCCTTCCCTCAGCTCAGCTTGGGGCACCGTTCCTTTAAGAACTCTCTGTCCTGGATGTGAGGTGGATTTTGTTAAAGGTATGGCCCTGAACATGTCAGCTTGGCTTAGTGGGAAAGAGGAAACAAGCAGCCTTTCAACATTTCTCATACTTTGATTTGTATATATAAGATATGAAATGAAGTTATCCTGTTTCATCACTTTGCACAACATTGCTTCTGAAAAATTATTTAAAAAATTGTTTCTTCTCGCATTATTTAAAGGTGTTTAATTTTTACATGTTTTAAATCATTCTTAGTGGGATGTTAGTCTAGAAAATTCTGCCTATTTTGATCTCATTTCATAACGAGCTGTTTTAGGGCGTCTTGTCACTTTAAATCCCAATAAGCTGCTGATGGCCACTTCCCTCAACTCTATGTTTACACTCGCACATAAAAATTGCTGCAAAATAATACAGGATGCTACAACTGTACATCTTTGAAAAGCAAAAGTGGAGCCTGCTGCACAACCAACAAGAATGCAGTAAGTGGTTTCTGTTTCACCTGGACTCTTTTTCAGGAGGGATCGTCTCGAAAAACCAAGAAAACAGATTTAAAAGCAGTAATCCAATTTGTTAAAGAAAAAATAAGTAAAGATAATTTATGGAATCAACAGAGAAATAGTTCACCATTTCCCTGTGATGTAATTTCCTTAGCCTTACGTATGTATGTGCATGCATGGATGGAAACATGTACTTAACATAACAAAAACTTAAGAAAGTAAAAACCTGAACATGCAAATAAAATCCTACATTTTTGAAAGTCAACAACTAAATACCCCTCTCTTCCAACAGCCATTGCATTTTATATACAGCGGTAAAACCAGCTGACCAAAACATCCTGTGGATCTGTGTGGGTTGCTAGGTGACAGGCTGAACTAGGCTGTGGTTGCTAGGTAATGGAGGAACGCCCGTCGAATGTGACTAAACAATCAGGAGGTTTTTGAAACGGCTCATTTTCCAGGCACCAAAAAACATTAACTTCTTTCCATAAACCTTCTGGGTGCTTTTTTAAGCATTTGGTTGTTTTAAGAAGCAGTAAAAATCCAAATGAAAGTATAAACGCAAGTTCCCTTTAAGTTTGTTTTTTTAATGCAATTTACAAAATTAAATCAACTGCTTCACTCAATCACACACAGAAGGTTACTTAAACAAGCTTTTCATTGTAAATTGTGCATATGTCTTGAGTAAAACATTTCCTTAAAATGATCCACCACTGAACTGTATTAAATGTTTTTGGTTGGTCTGGCGAAACACATAACTTTTAAATATGCTTTGAGCTCAGCAAAAAAAAACACAAAAAAAACTGAGAAGTGAAAATCCCTCAGGGACTGGGAACTGATGAAGGCTGTACATTTTTTCCAGCCATTCACTTTTTAACAAGCCACTTAAACTGTGAGTGGTAAACAAGACTGTAATTAACATTAAAAAATGAGACCCACTCATTAAAAAGCGTGGCTCCAGTAATTTTATGGAAAATAAACAAAATCACGATGTTCCCAATAAAGCAACAGGGAGCTTTGGACTATGAAACATCTGGGTTATAATGGTTGACTTTAGATTTAACTTTATCCAGTGGATTGTAACAGTATTCACCCTCCTTTTTCTTTAAAAGCTGATCATAACCATTTTACGACCATTCTATTCATTTTTACCCTTAATTTAGAGTGCAGTGAAACATGTGTTGTAGCCATGACAACTGTAAACTAGGCAATTCATTTTAATATTAAAAATTAGTATTTGTGCAGATAAAGCACACTACAACACTAAACTAACAATAGTTTCATATAATCAGCTTAATAGAGCTGTGATTAATCACGATTACATATGCTCAACGTTGTACGCTTGGAAATAAACAAAATCCATGAAAATGTTTTTTTTCTTATCAAACCAAACATTTCAGATTTCCAGGTTTTTATATTTTGGAGGGTTTAAAAGAAATATCTATTTTTTCAAACTTAATTTAAATACTATAAGCTGGTTGTGCCTTGGTTAAGGATAATTCACTGTTACAGTAAGTTGGTTTCATACTACGTTGACTTTAATTTCCCGCCGAGCACAACAGTTATTTATTTATCTTCATATATATATATAATGTTAGGGGTTGTACTTATGCATTTATATTTAATTTCTTTTAATTATTTTTTTCAGCAATTATGTCTAAAATATACATATTGTTTCTTAATGGTATCACTCATTTCCACTCCTCGTGTTGCTAAAACGCTGAAAGGCTTTAAAAAAAACGCTTCAAACCCAAAATTAGAAGTAACTTTTAGAATTTTATTCACATTTTGTCCATTCTGATACATCAAATGTAGAAGACATTAATCAGTCTAAGTGTATATATCTTAATGCACAGCTTATTTTAAGGTTAAGATTATTTACTGGGATTTTCAACCAAATTCAATGTAGTCGGCCTCTTGTACGCTTCTGCTTCAAAGAACCACATGTAGTTCACACTTCAACCTCTGGGTTGGTGTCAAAATCTATAGCTATGCTTCGCTTTGGCTGAAAACGGCGAGAAGCTAATTAGCTTCACTGGTCCATAGTTATAGGTCCCACTTTGACCTATAAAGATCTGTAGTTTGTATTCCACATGGATAGTTTAGTACAATACACCAGCTGCTTTGTCCTGGTGGCATCTTATGTGTAAATATAGCACAGACTAATAGGAACTCAAATAGCCCCTTGGATCAAACCAATTTATTTAATTGGTTTAGATTTAGATTTTTATTGCTGAACCAAAAAAACCCCTAAGAATTTCATTAGGAACAAGGAGCAGAAAAGTTGGACTGTTCAAGTTTATCTTATGACATTTATTATTTTAGCTAAAGGAGGCTAAAAGGAGGAAAATTACTGGATTGGTCTGTGGTAAAAGCCTGGAGAAAGCTTTAGTGGGGAAAGCTGCAGAAGTTTGGTGAGGCCACTCACAAGAAAAAGAAATTACAAGTAATTTGTACTTTTGTCTCTAAAGCCTGGCTTATTAAAAATTTGGATTCCTTTTAAATAATGCAGTTTTCTCATCAGGTAAACAGATACAGAACAATTTAAATATAAACCATGTCTATTATTTGTCATGCAAATCAAATGTTTTTCAGTTTTTAGCAGAAATGAAGAAATATTGTTGTTTCTTTGCATGGTGTGGACTGAATAAGCATGACAAACTTGAGCGGATGTGTGGAAATGCCCAGAATCGTCCCTTTATGCGCCACATCTGCCCCTGCAGGCCGGCAGAGAGACGGCCACCCACGCTCCTCTCAAACAGAGGGCCATTTATGCAAAGCAGTATTAACTTTTTACACTCTTGGCATTAGCAGTGAATTCATATGTACAGTCAGTGCAGCCAGTTTAAATTATGTCACCAGCAGCTGCTGGGATCCTAAATGTTCAAATGCAACCATGAATCCTCTTAATGAACTGTACCATTGATTTTTGTGTAAAAAGGACTTTTTCAACACTGAACTGTCATGCAAGTGATTTTGTAAGGGTGGAATTATATTCATTAAAAAAAGTTGTTTTAATAACTAAATGAAACTCGTTACATAGATTAGTTACACGGAGAATGATGCTTTTAATACATTAATGCTTTTAATTAGGAAGATTTTCAGTTTACAGCTAATGAAAATACCACAGTCAGTTTTTTGGTCTGCTTCAGAGTTTGATTACACGTTCACATCTCGCCAATCAAACTGGACTTCCTGGAGGTCAAAGCAGACAAAACAGGGCGGGAGTGAATTTACCCTCTTAGTGAAAATTGACAGCGATGGTTTTAGTGACAAAACATTTTTGAGATTTGAGTTGTCTTGAAGTTATCAATATTATAATTTAACCAGAAAAGCTGGTTAAAATCCTGAACTATCACTGGAATTTGAAAGTATTTTGAAAGTTTGAGTTCTTCTATAAACAACAGTAAATAAATCAAACGTTCTTGTGTAGACTACATACATAAGACGTAGGTAAAGTAGCAAAACATATAAACAGATTAGTTCTCACTTTGCCTCCTGACTATCGTCAGACAGAAAAATTATGACCATTAAGGGACTGGCATGGATTGTAGAGTTTCTCACATGATTACATATGGATGAGGATGCAGGCCACAGCATCATCAGTCAGATTATAGTGTGTTTTCATCCAGCATTGAGCAGATGCTTGTTTTTTATGGTAATAAAGTGGAACAGGTCCTTCCATCTGTGCTATATCAGTCAGAGGGAAAAACCTCAACCCCCCAGTTTAACACAATGAAAAGGAAATCAACACAAATCCTGTTTACTCTCCACATCACAATGTGATGCAATAAACACATTTCCCCCATTTTCCCACAGTAAACA
The DNA here is from genome assembly GCF_019740435.1 of Gambusia affinis. Lineage (NCBI taxonomy): Eukaryota > Metazoa > Chordata > Actinopteri > Cyprinodontiformes > Poeciliidae > Gambusia > Gambusia affinis. The sequence continues at coordinate 29,627,686 of NC_057870.1, read as the reverse complement.
GAAGCACAATAGATATGTCAGTATAACACAGATTTTGTAAAGCCTGAAAAGTTTAAGAATAAGTGTGAAGCTTATAAATAGCAATATTTGGGACTGTATTGTAATGTTGTGTTACTGCAGTGCTGTTAGATCTGGCACTGGTTGAGCTTTAAGATGATAGTCACTGCAAAATGTTTTCATAATACTCACAAAATGACAAAATGACCCTGATAAACAGCTCAGTTTGACCTTGGGTCGAGCTCAGTGGGAAACCGCAAAGCTGAACACTGTGTGTGGATCACACACCATCTGTTTATGTTTGATAGTATGGTTTGTCAATATATTATTTGTAAAGCTTTTCACATGAAGCACTCATAGTAACCTACCGAAGCTGATTATACACTTAATGTAACAAAGACAGTCAAACCCAACAATCTACATTACAATAATCTTATGTGCCTCAATCAGTGTGGTTGTACATCATTTCATGTCTGCGGTTAACATCTTTCTCTTATGTTCATGTCTTCTAGCACACACTGGGTTCTGCATGCCTCTCCACATGGTGGTTCAGTCGGGTAAAAATAATAAAATTCTGTTAAAACTGATTTTTCAAAGAAATGCTCACCTATTTATCATTTCGCTGTTATCATTCTGGGAAAGAAAGTGACCTAACTAGATTAGCTGCCATAACTACATGGATGATACGCAGCTCTGCATTACGATGTCATCAGGTGACTCTGAACCCATCCAAGCACTGACCAGATTCTTCAAACAGATAAATGTGTGGATTTATCTGTTATCTGTTCTCCAGCTGAACGGAAACAAAACTGAAGTTATTATCTTTGGACCTAAAGAGGAACGCACAAATTATTACACCTAAAAACTAGAGATCAGGGACGAAGTTCATATGTAGTGTTAGACTCAGACCTGAACATTCAGAACCACATAAAGACAGTTATAAAGTTGGCCTTCTGTCACCTCAAGAACCCAGGATTAGAGGACAAATGTGCCACCAAGATCTAGAGAAACTCATTAATGTGTTTATCTGTAGTCGCATAATCCTCCAACCGCAGCTGATCCAGAACGCTGCTGCTGGAGTTCTGACTAAAACCAGGAAAACAGAGCACATCACCCCAGTTCTAAAGTCCCTAAATTGGCTCCCTGTAGTTCAGAGAATAGACTTTAAAATACTGTTAGTTTATAAATCACTGAACGGCTTTGATACAGTAACAGCATTAAAGATCTGCTGTTGTTGTATCGACATTCCTGACCTCTCAAGTCTTCCGGTTCTGGTTCTGCTCTGCATTCCCAGAACCAGAACCAAACGAGGAGAAGCAGGATTCAGCATCTATGCACCACAAATCTGCAACAAACACCAGAAAACTGAAAAATAGCCTTAACAGATCCTTCAAATCTAGACTAAAAACCCACCTGTTTAAAGTTGCTTTTGAAACATTATAAATAAAACAATCAATGTTCTGATGTGTAATGATGGCAAAATGTAATGTTTCAAATGTTGACTTTGTAATTTTTCTTTTTTTTACAATGTAAAGCACTTTGAAATGCCTAGTTGCTGAAATGTTCTGTACAAATAAGCTTGATTCATTGATAATTACAGGTATGACCCCAAATAACCCTGTTTCAGTAAAAAAAAAAAAAAAAAGAAGAAGTGTGTTTACTAACTAAGGAAATCGTTAGGACACCCTGCCCTTCAACAGTCAGAAGCATACCATATCAAATGTTGGAGGTTTAAACAGAGCAAAGCTCCTTTAATATGTTGAAAAATAATGTCCTGTAATGATATGACTTTGTGAGTGTTTGGGAATAAATGTGATGATGTCTTAGTTTATTCCTCACCAAGATTTTTAGTTTTCAAATTAAATTTTGCAAAACATGTCAGCTTTTACTTTATTGTTTTCAAATATTTGTGTATGAATGTGTTAAGCTGTTTCAGGGATTTGTAATTGTTTCATATCATATGTATTTGTCTCTCTGACAGGTGTTTTACCTGTAATCTCTTGGCAATCTCTCAAAGTGTCACTCAAAGTCTCATTGTACATATAACATCCTGGCAGCAACAAATACAACATTTCCAACCTTGTGCAGCAGTTAAGGCTGCAGCATTTGCTTTCTGTTGTGTAAACATTGGAATGAAAAGTGAAAAGTATTATGAAAGTTAAAATTAAATGAAAAGTATTGTTATTTTTGTATAATGCAGATTCTTTTGCCTGTTATTCACAACAGATGAATTAAAGCTAGATTTCTTTTACATTAAGCTCATATTTGTTTAATTATATAGACACATATCAACTACTGCAGCAGTAAGTCAAAACCAGCTTTAGTTGCCATGCTTGTGCACACAAACAATTAATTTAATTTTGTTTCCATTTTTCTGTCAATAAAGACATTTAAAAAAATGTATATATAAAAATAATTGTTTGGAAATATACAATGTTTTTTACAGAAGAGGTTGAATTATTGTAAATATGCGTGGTATCAATCTGGACACATATTTTGTGTCGAACTGAAGATACGTGTCTAAATGGTTTTTGTGTCCAGAATGTGTGGGGTCTGCAGTGAGCTGCCATTTTTTTAGGCATGTATATCTCTTGGCTGGAGGGAAGATTCAGCTTCAAAGATCCTCTTTGCAGTTATCATTGTTTGTTCCAAATTACTTCTCTTTGGAGAAATCATTTGGATTAGTTTAATATGTTAATAGATTCATACAAATCTCCTCGTTTGCTCCAGAGATGATATCAGCTGATTACTCCAACAGAATGTAATGCCACATGCTGTAAATTTGTTATCAGTCTATTTTGTTTATGACTGTGTGAGGCTCCTAAAAATGTATTCACACACCACCCGATGGGAATGTACTCCAGCTTCTGCTGACTTTCTGAACTTACTCAGTGAAACCCGTTTTAGGCATCATCAGCATTTATTTATCAGATCCTAACAGGTGACACGATTTCTTCCCAGCATTTGTCAGGGGGGGGGTGAGAGATGGGCAGATAAATGTGTGCAAACACAAGAATATTTCAATATTACTTGGATTCAAATCCGATCATCATTTATGTTTTATTTACATGTAAATGCTTTATTTTTGTTATAATGGTGCTTTTTATGGAGGAGATAATCTACAATGTTTTTGTAACAAAACTGGTAAATTTATTAATTTTACTAGATAATCATCTAATAAAAGCTTTAATAAACTTAAATCTCTCACCTGTTATGGTTGCCAGTTTCTTGAGGGTGAAGATTAAATGCAGAGTAAAGAATTTTTGTAACAATTTTTGTAACAATTTTTGTAAAAAAAAGCAAAGAAATTGTATTTGTATGACATATTTCACTGACAAAAATTACAAAAAACTTGACAAAAACAACAAGAATAAATAAATTATATGAGATGTATTATTTAAAACAAGTAGGCAATAGAATTTAAAGAAAGATAATCAGGAGTGTTGCACAAACCTAGGGGAGCTCCCTGAAGAACAACATTATAATAATAGTAGACCTGACACATATTTCTTATTCCTCCATGTGGGAATAAAATGCATTTCCCAATAAATGTGCAAGTCACTACTAAAAGGATTTTGAGCCTTTCTCTTAAAAAAAACCACACTGTTATTATTTTGAATGCAACTGTATGGAGTTTAATCCAAAGAAAAATAATTGAAACAGAAAAGGGAGAAATAGGCTGTTCTTTATGAACTCAGCTATTGTACAAACCAAACAAATATTTGAAAATATATGTTTCCACATTTCGAAATGGAGTAGATAAGGTCTGTGGGTTGGTCTGGACCAGAGCTGACCCATGGCACTGGCAAGTTAAGCAGCTGCTTAGAAACTCCGCACCAACAGGGGGCCCCGAAGAGCACCAAGCTAGCATGATAGCACGATATGGAGTGCTACAAATGAAAATATGAGTAGGGTCCCAAAAGGCTTAGCCGGCCCTGGGCTGGCCACTCCGTGATATTATTCATGTTGATGTGGACACAAGATTATTTGGTTACCGGTTTGGTCTGGATGATCGTCTTTTTGAAATACCTACTTAATGCTGCAGTAAGCTTTTATGCTTTTACAGAAAGCATAAAAGCTTTCTTGTCTCTGTGTTAAAACTGTCACTATGTTGTGACAGTATAATACGAGACAGATAAGATTTGAAAAGATCAAGTTGCGCCACCTTCTCTCTGCAGAAAGCAGAGCTACTATTTAGCATCTGAAAAATTGCATCATTCTTGGACAAAAACAACCAATCAGAGCCAGGAAGAGCCATTTAGCGCTTTGAATTATTGCTGCTAAATATGCTAAAGGCTGCTAAAGAGCTTACCATTCCGATAAAACCGTTTATTCATCATTGGTGGCCATGTTAACAAGACTTAGCATTTCTAGCAGGCTATGCACAAGAGTGATTGACAGCACTAAGACCCTCCTCCTATCTCTGGTTGTTTCTGACTGAGTGACTTACTAATGCCATTCCTACTAGGAAAATAATTATTATTCTAATAATTTTAACAAATGTGTCAAAAAAGTATATATTTTTATAAAAGTGACATTGCAGTCACGTTTAAATGATAAAAGGAAGATTTGCAAAATTAACAGTATCCAAGATAAAAAAAAAAATCAGATAGCCTACATTATTTTCAAAGTAATTTAGTAAACTTTGACTTCATCTGATACAAAACTTGTCAAAAACATTTATGTAGAGCCTAACTTGTCATTTATGTTTTTACTGTTTTTATTTAGCATCTCAGCAGCTAGCATCTTGAGGAAAACCTTTGGCGCTGATGTTCCACAAGTGTCAGCTAATTAACCATTTACTACGTGGGAAAACCGCTGGGGGACACAAAAAACAAACTCCCTGCTATCTCTTCATCAAGCTGCACAGCTTGTGCCTGTCTGGGGAACAACTATGTGATTGTTAGCGTGTCGGTGTGGAGGAAAAACGCCCCTTCAGAGCGGAGAGCAGCGGATGGAGACTTTCGTCCCTCAAATCATTTCCAACTCGGGACTTGAAGTGACAACGTCTCATGCCGGGTGTCTGCTTCACTTTCCCCCCCAACTCTCTGTGGATATACTCTTGGGTAAACGTAAAGGGTTTGTTTTTTCCCTGTCAAGGAGGAAGACATAATATTGGATCTATGAAAAAACCCACGTGGATTTTTATAATCTTTTTAAACCAGAAGGAATGCATATTTTTTTGTTAGTGAAACTAACTTTCCTGTTGTCGCTGATAGGAGTAACACGAGGTGAGTGACCGGGAACTTTCGGTTCATTATTGCCTTATAATATATTTGAAAAAGTGTAGTTTTGTTGTATCTTAGGCACAATCTTAACCTGTTTTTTTAACTTTCGTGTCAACCTGGAAAACTTTCTCCAACTTCCTGAACACACGCCGCAGATTTGTTAGACTGAACTGCCAACATAGATTCTTTTAAATTTACTTTTGTGGAATGTTGCACTTGTCTTATGAATATTAATAACACGTCTTTTCGTAAATCTCACCTCTCCTGGGTAAGTTTGCGCTCTCTTTTTTGCTCAGGCAGCTGTTCCAGACTTATCCAGCAAAAACCAAAAACTTTTTTTTCTCACTGGTTTGTGAATGTAAGCCTCTGCGGTTTGGACTGATAGTGTTTTGTTGCGATTGCACTGTTGTGTTACTCATATTTTTCAACTTCTGTCAAGCTGCGTTTTAGAGCATGCTGATGCCAAACTACACTCTGAGGTAGCAGTAGATGTCACAGGTAGACATCACATTTAAGAAGCATTACTGGGGCAATTTCAAATATTTGTGTGAGAAGGAAATCTTCCATAGTTTTTTCCTGCTACCTTAGCTCAAAACTCTGCTTTGTTAAAAATAAACTCAGGATGTTTTGCAGAGTACACATGTGTTAAAATGTTGCTTTTGCAGGTCTGAGATGCTCCATGCCCACAGAGTCATGTTTGAACCAGGGGAGGTGTGAAGCTACTCCAGATGGCAATGGAGAGTGCAAGTAAGTTTAATGTCTACATCTGTCTTCTGAATGTGCAAGTTATGACAAATGCCTGCACAGAAGAGTTGGAATGTGGGATTGTGGAGTCTGAAATGACTCAGAGGTTTTGGGGTTTGCATGTGAAGGAGATGAAGCGGTGTGCGCTCACACTGTTGGAGCTATTTCTGGGTGGCAAATGGTCAGAGGATGTAGAGTGAAATGAGTGGTGGACTCTGATGAGGGCAGGAGGTCACTGTGAGATACTGTGTTTGGGTATGTGTTGCTGCCACCACATTCTGTCGTCTCTCCAGCCAAACTCCTCTCCAGCCTTAAATCTTGTTTTTCTTTTCTTTCACGGAGCGACAGCTGGGTTTGCCAGAAGCTCGGCGACCATTGTTCTGCTCTGCGATTAATTCTGTGTGACTAATCTGGGAGAGGCTTCCCAGAGAGACCCTCAAACCCCGTCCTTTTGCCACCCCCCACACACCCTTCTCTTGGGAGTTTGTCCCCTCCTCAAAAGCCCTCAGTGCTCACTCTCTCTGATTGTCCAAGACAGATGGCTTGACGCTTTACAACCCATTAAAAAATGGAGAAAAAGTTTCTAGATTTGTATTTCTTAAAGTTTAAGTGTAAACCCAAACCTTCTTTTGCTTTCTTGTTTAAATGCCCACATTGGTATGAGCAGCAGCAGTCAGGTTCACTCCCTGCTGAATGATTGTGCCGACCGGGTCAAAGCTTCGGACAGCAACAAGTGGGCAGTCATCTTGGCCCCCCGCCACATCTTAATTTGGCCCGGTCATGTATTCACTCGTCGCTCACACACACGCACACACACACACACACACACACACACACCCCACCTTCCCACTGGGCCACAAAGCCATCATTGTGCCCTGCACTGTCCCACTCCTCAGACGTCTCCAATTATACACGGAGATGGACATTGGGTCAGGTTTGAACGGGCACACAAGGCCAAGCGAGTGATTGTGTATTTCAGTGTTACACTCTTTTTGTGATGGTTGTTATTGTGGCAATAAATGATCAATAAAAGGATTGTGAAAACTTGGGCAGATTTTCAAAGTTTGGATACTTTGATTATTTTAGCTGCTGATAATTTGTCCCTTTAGTTTTTCTCAAAGATTATCAACTAACAAGCTTAAGATCTGCTTTCATATTAATCAGCCATTCAGTGATGCCTTCTGAAGGCGGGAACTGAGCTGAGCAGTGCAGACCAGAAATAATATCTTGCAGATTCCAGTAGTACAATGGATGACCCAAATCAAAGCAGTTCAGGGCAGAGCTTCTTTCTGCCCAGGGAGATGAGAGGTATCGGGCCGACTTGATGTAGGGCGAGGAAGGATGCTGTTGAGGGATCACATACCTCCTTTGGCACTGTGTTGATTGCAGAGTGATGTGAACTGGTGATGATGGGATTTATTTGGTGCTTGAAAACCAAAGCTTCAAGTTTCATATTTTGTACATTCTTACAAAACTGAAAAAGTTGCAACCCACGTTTAATATCTTTATTTTGTTAAGAATTTAAAGTTATTTTGTAAAGTTTTTATGTTGATTTTGTCAAAATTTTCACCACGTTTATGTCCACTACCTGCACCTGAACACATTTTTATCCTCCTTATCTTTGAATCTGTGATTGTTTTAACCGCTCTTGGTGATACAAACAATGAGCACCAAGTGAATGGCTCCTGGATTGGCTGCTTTGCAAGTGCTAGCCTATAGCATGTCAGATAGCATTTCGCCTATGTATTTCAGCTTTCCCAGCCGCATATTCTTACAGTATTTTAAATACCACATCCACATAAACGTTTCACACAAGTCGAGGTGTCGATAATTATTGATTAGCTTTTTGTTTTAGATATTTGAAATACTGCCAAAATGATGACATTAATTTACCCGTTTTATCTGCTATTTCCTCTCGAGCTCGTGTGTTTATTTTCTCCCTTCACTCTACGAGGTTCTGTATTTTTAAGCAGTTATGAAACCTGATGGTGAAACCTGAAACTGCTCTGTAACCACTCAACAGACTGTTGCTAGGTAACCACAAGTTACTTAACAAGTTGTTGCTTGGTAACCAAAGAGTGAGTGAGTTAGTTGATACCACCAGCCTTGCTTAGCTGGGCGTGAGAGTTTGAGGTTTATTTATTCTTTTCAAAATGACAAGAATGATGAACTGAAGGTAAGTTGCTTGATGCTTATGACTTTTTAAAAAAACCTCACCTGGAAGCAGTTAAACCTTCCCTGAAAGTTGATGATCTGCTTTTTTACCAACTTTTTAGCCAGTAGCTCTTCAGGGATCATTTTTATGGTAGTCAATGCTATTTATTTATTTATTTTTTTGCAAAACTGTTATGTTTGGAACTGTTTAGATTTAGCTAAAAAACATAAATCAACAGAATCAGACGTTACAAAAAGTTAGTGGCAAAAGTATTTAACTCTCCGATTTAAAACTGGTTCTCTTTTGAATTGCCTTTTGTGTTGTGACAATACTCTGGTGTATCGCTAGGGGAATCTAGCAAACTTTCTACTGCTAGATTCTGGAGGATTCATAAGTTTAAGTGAAAATGTGAAGAAATTAGTGCTTGAAAAAGCATCCAGAAAAAATTTATAAAACCTTACTAAAAAACGGGCCAACGTTAGGACTTCTGCAAACTATTTTATGTAAACGTGACCTAAGGAGACGCTGGAGTTCTCGGTTGTGTAAGACTCACCTCAGTTGACCTGATTGTTGAAAGCATCTGTTTGTGCCTATCGTTTAAGTTCTCATGCATGGAAAGTATTGGAAAGTTTTCCAGAGGAAGTCACTAATTTGACACAAGATTAAGATTTCAACAAAAAAGAAATCATTTATTAAATTTTAGATAAATGAATCTTTAACTAACATAGTTCCTGTTGCTGCAGGATTGTTTAGCAGTCATATTTGTTCCTCCTTTTTTGGGATTTATAAGGTGGGATTTGAGGTGACAAGGAGAGCAGCAGCCATTAAGGGTTTAAAAACCTCAGGGCTTAAATTTTGCTGCTAAAACCAGTTGACTTTTTAGGGGTTTGAGCAAGTGATGCCTCCGATAACAATCTGAGTCATTAATTCCTCACTGGTATGTGTCCCTGCTACAGTATTCATTTACCTCAATGAAAGTGAGCCCTTGTCCCTCCAGTTCTGAGCATTCTTCAATGGCACCTCTGTTTGCCCCAGTCAGATGAGTCTATCTTAACTCCCCCTCACGTCCTGCGGTCCCCCCTCTGCGCTCCTATTCAGAGTCAGGAAGCAGCCTCGAAGTGGCCTGAGGGAAGAAAAGGTGCCGTATCTGATCATATCATCACACAAGCAGAAGCACATAGTGCAAGGCTTTTATATGGCCGCCGTCGCCAGTGTTAGGTTCCCTTTGGCTGTTGAGAGGAGTTTTCTGGCCGAAAGAAGCGACTTGGTGGTAGGGATCCTCTGCGAAGTGGATATTTGAGCTTTTGTGTTTGGCATATATGCCAAGACAAATCACATAAACTCTGATTGGAGTTACTGACAGTCTGCGTGAGGGTGTGTGTGTGTGTGTGTGTGTGTGTGTGTGCGTGCTTGAGAAACAAAGGTACTCCAAGCCACACTTCCTCTTTTCTATTATTTTCATCATCCCAGACCACCTGCTTGTGGGTTGATGTATAACAACCATGTGGGCCATCCACTCATCCAGACAGCAGCATGCTCCTTAATACCCATGATTACTTGTGGTTTTTGCCCATTGAGCTCCACACAAAACAGATTGATGATGTCTGCCAGGTGTTTTTTAGCTTTCAGTCACTCTCACTACCGGACACAAGTCATTCTCTGAATACGTAGGAGAAAGGGATGAGATGGGCTTTTATGGAAATCAATTGTAAATTAAATAATAATTTTAATTTTACAGGATGGGATCAATCAATCGGTATTTTACAATCTTCTCCATGATTATAAATGAGATTAACTATTCAAACGACAAGTACTAATGCTTAAGGGTGCATTCACACCCTCCGTTTGGTTGAAGTGAACTCTGGCGAATAATATATGAATGCGAAGTGGACCAGAGACCGCTCCACAAGCAGGAAGTGGACTTTAGACTTTAGTAAATACAACCAAAACAAACGTCTGTGTCTAGCGTATAGGGAGAAATGACTCGTGGTCTTTTACCACAGACAAATCCTACAGCCACTAAAATCTGATGCCACTCCACTTTTGTTTCCATTTCTTGTAGAAGGAAATCATACTCAGTGTCTTCTTTACAGGTTTTTGTGTAATTTCTTTCAGTAGTTCTTGCTGCAGCGCCCCCACAGGCAAGTGGGGAAACAAGTTTTTCAATTAATTGGGATCGTTTGGAGCAGTGCAGTGTGAAAGTAAACCGCATAATATATGCGGCTGAAAATGTAGCAAATGTTTGGATTTTGCTCCAGAATCGAACCGAGTCCACTGTGACTATGAGAATATTTTGAAATTATGTGGTTTGCTTAATTTAACTGTTACACTTCAGTCAGAAAACATATTAGAAAACCTGAGATACTACAGGAAGAGACCAGTTACTATTAGGTGTGCACCGATTGTAGTTTTCTAGCCAATCTGAAATTACCAATCTGTTATTTAGGATTAGAGTTTTGACTCACACCAAGAACAGCGCTACAAAACATGATCTCTAATATGCGACTGCTGAAAATGACAGATTGTATTGAATGAGTAAAGTTTCCTCTCTGTTAAAGTAACAAAAACAGATGTGGATAACTGGTAAACTGGCATAGAGATAAATAAATATCTGCTGTTAAATAAACGGATGTATATTAGGGTTGAAACAATTAATCAGATTAATCAGTTACTGACAAAATCGTCAACTAATTTACTAATGGACACATTAGTAAATTGTACTAATGTCCGGAAGGTCTATAAAAAGCCATTTGTTGAAAGAGCAACATACTCAGAGCAGTAATTAAGCCAAAAAAATCTACATTTTGTTTATTGTATGTTTATGTATTACATCATGTACTGTTGACCTGTTGATTAATTATTTGAAAAATTAATCACCAGATCATCTTTACACAGTGTTGATGTTGAGTCAAACAGAAAGGTCTGAGCTTTAGCTGCAGATGTATTTGCTACAAATCGTCAAGCATGCACTAAAGGAACGCTGTGTGTTGCTTTATAGGTAATAAAACACTTATTTTATTATTTTAAAAAGGACTTTAATTATTTATTTGCCATTTTTATGTATTTTTAATGTTGTGCCAAATAACTTTAAACAACAATAAGTTGTTAAATGAAAAATCTGCAGAACGTGGCCATTTTTTTTTTTATTGGATTACTCGATTAATCATCAGTATAATCAATAGAAAACTTGATTACTATAATAATCCTTAGCGGCAACTTTAATGTACAGTGATCCTCACTTCGGGGATATGGATTCGCATTTCGGATTTTCATAGACAGGAAGTAAAGCATTTTTTTTTTTGGTGCATTTTTGCATTCTGATTCGCTAAAAACTCACTCCCCTTCAGTGTCAAAACATACGTAATTGGCCATCATTTGTCGTTCAGTGCAGTTATGTGTGTACATAAAACAACTTGGCAAATTTACATTAAGTTGGCCTATATTTCAAAAACATCTCCTAAACCCATAACACACTGGACACACAAAGTGTTTGCTAATTGTAAAAAAAGTTTTCTATTTCCCATGGGCTGCATCCCGTGTTGCTCCGAGATTCACAGGGTCACTAATGACGGCTGCCAGATGTGGGCCGGCCAGGTCAGCTCTCCTGTACGATTACAGAGGAAGGGAAAAAGTGATGAACATAAGGAGAGGGCAAGAGCTGGAGAGTCCTGTAATTTCTGCACCCAGTTGGGATTCAGCGGTAAATTCAGTTCCCCTAAAAACAGTCAAGGATTTTCCAACAGAATTAGTTCTGCTCAGCAAGCTATTTTTATCCCAATAGAGTTCTGCACCCAGTTGGGATTCAGCGGTAAATTCAGTTCCCCTAAAAACAGTCAAGGATTTTCCAACAGAATTAGTTCTGCTCAGCAAGCTATTTTTATCCCAATAGAGTCAATTTGTGTGATTGCAGCTAAATCTAACTTTCTTCTCTTGTGGTGGTAAAGTTGACACTCTGGTTAGCCACGATACACACTGCTGGGAAAGCACAAGAGAGGGCAGGAAAAGGGGAGAAAAACAGGGCGGAGAGGCCCCTCTCCCCTTGGGCGAAGCTTTTAAAACAGATCAGACAAGACTAAAGAGGACTTAGCCGAGGCACAGAAGCAAACGGCCAGGAAATGAGAAGCAGTGGGGTGGTGGTGGGGGACAGACAGGATGAAGAGAAGGGAAGTCAGAGGTACAAACATGGTCCACTAACCCAGTTTGACTCCCAGATGAAGACACCTGAGACATCAAAGAAAAAAACGCCGGGTTATTAAATCACAGCCAATGTGAGACATAAAAACCAGACTATCGACATGAGGCTGTACGGCCTAAGTACGTTCTCCAAACAGATAACAGTAACTACCAGTAACAGTAACTACTGCTGCTAAAAAACCTGTTGTTTATTATAACTGTAATAATGTCTAAAGCCTTTTATTATTATTTCTGGATTTTTATAGTTAGTTAATCAGGTTATATGCCACTTACTGCTAGCTGTGGTTTAAAGCAATGCTAACTATTGGCAGCTTTTGTGGCCAATCCAGTGTCTGTGTTTTTTTTTGCAAAAACATTGCCCTCTAATGTATTCACGGTTCAGGATACAAGGATTTAATTATTTGCTAATTTTTCTGTGGAACGTAACTAAATTATAAGCTGAAAATGTGCCTACTTTAAAATATTCAAATGGAAATGCAGCTTGGAAAGCTACAAATCCTTGGTACAATGCTGTTTGATATGCTACTAGCTGGCATTTGCAAAACAACCAATGCAGGAGCGCCATTCATTTTCCTTGGCATTGATTGACTGATTTATACTAGTTTCTACTTCTGTTATTATACACTATGTGGACTAACGCATACTAAGGTGTATTTGATGTTTGAACAATTAAAATAGGGGGTTTTAGGCCTTTTTTTGAGTGTCCTTCAAGGATTTGTAGCTTTTCCTGAGTAGTTGAAGTACTACACCAACCCTGTTTACTTCACTTTAATCAAACTCTTGTTTGTTTGCCAAGGAAGTCTAGTTTGTTTGGGAATGTATGAATGCTCAATCAAACTCTTCTACGGAACAAGAAAGGAAACTCTGGTACCTTCAAACCTTTGTCTTGGTTTGGTTGAAATGGACCGAATGATTTCATATGTGAACACCAAGTGAACCGTAGACTGCACCAAAAGCAGGAAGTGGATTATAATGCAGGGTATTTTGGGTAAATACAACCAAAACAAACACAAAGTTTTAACCTTAGATTAAGAAATGGCTTGTGGTCTTTTACCAAAGACAAAAGAGAAATCCTACAACCACTAAATTCTCACAAAACTCCATTAGATTCTGTTTAGATTTTGTGATGAAGGAAGTTGCACTCTGTGTCTTCGTTAGATCGTTTTGTGACGTTTCCTTCAGTGGTTCTTGGTTCAGCGCCACCACAGGCAAGGAGGGGAACAGGTTTTTCAGTTAGTTTGGATTGTTTGACACAGTGCTGTGAGAAAGTGAATCTCTCCTGCTGAAAATGTTCCGAATGTTACAATTTTGGTTTCCAGTCGAACCGAGTTTGGACTATGAGTTGTGAAAACAGCCTGACATTTTAAAGCCCTTTAAATCTTGGGACCACCATGATTGCAGAAATGAGCAGTTTTGAAAGTGTTCCTTTGTGAAACCTGTTTTGGCAACCTGTTGAGATGTAATTATACCAATGAGAAAACTGGAGAATTACAGAAAACAGATCAGGTATACGTGTGAGAAAACCCAAAGACAAACAATAAAGTAACTGTATCTTGTTGGGTTGAATGTTTAAGAAATGTTCCAGTAAAACAGCTGCCTCCCTGGTTCATGTCTGTCCAGACCCGTTCTTTGGCACATCTCCTGCCCAAATCTTTTTCTCTAGTTGGGCAAATTATTCTGTACATTCAGTAATTTCATATTGTAATAATCCAAATTAAAATCTAAATTACAAGACAGATTAAATAAGTTTGTTTTAACTTGATATGTTTTTGCTTTAACTTAGAAATTTGTTAGTGTTGTCTGAGTATTAGTCACATTTCAACAGTTATCAGTAAAATTAGGGAATATTTACATATTACTTTGTGTCCCACAGAGCTTTACATGTTTCAATAATTGAATAAATAGACAACCTAATTCACTAAGCCTCTTAAAAAGCATCCAAAGCGATGTCCATGCAGCTGCCTGAATCTGTGTACTCACTCTGGGCTTTTATTTGTGTACAGTGCACATGTGTAGCCCACATATTACATCTCTCCATCTGCGCGTGACCTCAGAAAGATGGCAGATGGCAGATTGGCCCGGCAGTCAGGAAAACCCCTTTAAGAGTGACGCCAGGCGCAGGGTCAGATGTCACCACAACATCTGCTGCAGACTCGAGCCGCCGCCCCGGCGCTCTCGTGTGTCCCGTCCGTGGCAGCGCAGACCTGTTGCCACGGGCTACCGTGGAAGCATGTGAAAAAGAGAAGTGAGCGCAGAGGAGAACAATGACAGCAGCCGGGTTCAGGGATGACAGAGGAGATAACAGTATCCTCCTTACCGCGGAGATAGCTCCACTGCTGTCCTGCAGTTACATTATACCTCCCAAACACCTGATATTTGCTCAGCTTCTGATTTGTGCCTGTCTTTTCATGTCTTCTTTATTTACCTTTACCTGCCGCTGTTGAGATTATCTGGCTCTGCAGGCCACCAGATTTCTCTTGTTGAAGCAGCTGCTTTGCTCTGTTTGCTTTGAACACAGAAAGGACTCAATAAAGAAGTCTCTGAATATCTTGTATCTTGTTCACCTTTAAGACCTTCTGGAAGCAGTTGATTTTATGTCTTTGAAAGCTATTTTGAGCTAAGTATGATTTATTTTTTTTTTTACAAGTTTTTGCCAGGTTAAAGAGCAAACTGTTAGCATTCTTTGTGCAGCGTGTGCTGCAGTTGACTGACTGTTAGCGCCTCAGCTGGAGCTTGTTTGCATTGAGCTTCCATCAACCTGAGGGTGCGGTGTCTTTCTGTTTGTCTTCTCGGCCTTGTGCAAGACCTTTGGCTGTCATGCAGTACAGCTACTGCATTACTGTACTTAAGTAAATTTTTTCTTGTATCTATACTTTGTTTAAATCGATTTATTTGTGGGTACTTTTAACTTTTACTCCACTACATTTTACATTTCTGCAGTGTGTTGCACCACAAGTTAGTTTAGGCCTGTCACAATAACAAATTTAGCTGGATGATAAAAGTTATTGCGATAAACAATAATATTGTTGTTATGAGACCATTTTCAGGGAGTATAATGGCAATGACATAATAATGCAGGGCTTATTTACAGCCTCTCAAAATCAACTTCTGATGAACATTTAACACTTGGGATGAATGACATTTTAAAGATTCAAGATAAATAAACACAGGGAACAGTAAATAACGTGGGTACTGAGGTCTCTGAAACGAAACGTCCAGGTTAACAGACACCAGTTCACCAGACTGAAGAATTTTGCCATCTAATAATTTCATCCATTATTGGAAAGTGGAAAGGAAAAACAAACAATAACCCAAATGAAAATGATGTGTCTGGTTTTACTTTATTATGCGATTGATTCATTGCTGATTGCGACAGGGTTAGTCACATCGCTTGATTTTTTCATTTGTTTTTGAATTTGAAAGTTTGTAATGGTGTCAGGAAATTAAAATCTTGTTCACTATTGACCCTTTATTAGGTTGAACATACAGTATTTTTTAACTGAAGGACCTCATCAGTTCCTATTTCTCTTATGTGTCTGGTGCTATTTTACATGGACCTGTTAAACTAACACATTGGTTTTGCTTTGTGTTAAATAATAACCTTCAAAAATATAATTACTTCTCTTTCTTACTCAGTTTAACTCTGCAGATCATCCATGAAATTCTGATGCACAGTGTAAACTGTCACAAGCAGTTCACACAATAAGAACATGTATTAATATGAAGGCACACTTAATGCACTGCAAAAAAACAAAATCTTACCAAGTAAATTTGGTCTATTTTCTAGTGAAAATATCTTAGTACACTTGAAATAAGACAAAACTAACTTACAAGTAACTTTAATTTCTTAATATTAATTAATAAGTTCTTGTTCTTTTGTCAGATTATTTCATTTATAACAATAAATCTTTCCCATATTATAAGTGACATAATCTGCCAGTGAAGTTGTACTTTTTTTAATCAATATTAAGGAGTTATTCACTTAAAACAAGCTCCTATTACTTGCTGAAAAGTTACTTACTTTTAATTGAAGTGTACTAAGACATTTGTACTAAAAATAGAGCAAAATATTTGCTAATTTTTTATGTTTTTGCAGTTATTGTGCTTTAACATCAACCTGCCCATTAGAACAGAGATGGAAATGAGCCATCTGGCTTATTTCCATTTCACACTAGAAACTAAACCAAAAATACTTCAGATTTTCTCTTTTTGTTGTGTGATACTGCGATAGAGAATAGGTTAAGCAAGTACTTTTACTTTCAATACTTTAATTATTTTTAAAAGCACATATTTGTTTACTTTCTGTTTACTTGTACTTTGACTGAATTAAAGTGTTTGAGTACTTCACTGCTGTTTTGTAAGGTTTCAAAGCCTCTAAGACGTTTTTTTTTTTCTTCAGGAAACACGATGTGCAGCTGCTCACGAGCTTCTATTGAGGTTAAAAATCAGGCCAGGAGACTCTTTAGAGTAAAAATTCCTTCTCAACCAGCTTCCCCTTTCTCCTTTTGAGAGTCCTACCGAGTCCGTTCCAGTTGCCTTTCTTCCAGACTCTTTTGTTTCTCCCGCTGTTTGTGTGTGTTTTGGATTTTCAGCTTTGGTTTTGCTTGCTCTTGGCCCCAAACACTTAAAGAAAAGTGCAGGATCTATTCGGAGTCACTTGGAAGAAAGTCTGAGGAGGGCATTTAGCATCAGTTATAAATCTGAATGTGATGCCTCACCAGTGAAAAGAGGCGGTTAGACAGGAGTGGAGCGAGCTGGTTTTGGCGGGAAGGAAGGTGCACAGAGATGAAGGATTGGATGCCAGCAACTGTTCGGACTTTAAGAGAGGAAGTGAAACCAGCAGCGCGGGCCAGTTCAGGAACAGAGGACGTTTCATAGAAAGATTTTTCTGAGACAGTGGGAGGAGAAAAAAAGAGGGAAATGAGAGGAAAGAGGAGGTGTAACAGCTGAATACGCCGGGCCTGGAACGAGAGCGTTGAATGGGGAGTTGGGGGGTTGGCAATGGACCCACTTATGCTCCGTTTTCTCTTGTTCCTCGTTTCACTTAGAAGAACATACGAAAGAGGCGGCCATTCAAATGTCCACTCTACATTGAAGGTCCCAGCTTGCATTCATTCCTTATTTGATACAAGAAGTGTAATAAAATAATTTTTTTTAACTTTATTAGGATGTTTTGTGCACATAGAGGACAGTAGGTTGCAGGAAGGAGGCAGATATGGGAGATGAAGGGGGCGGGGTGGTGTGGGGGGGCGGCTGGCCGGGGCAGCAGCTGCTGTCTCCTCATTAACATGCGCACCTGCTCCCTGCGGCCTTTTTCCAGCAAGCTCGTGTGGCGCCTCACAACTCGAGCACTCGCCACCGCTGGGGTTTAACCGGACCGACCTCCCTCCCTCCCCACAAGCAGAGAAGCCCCCCGCCTCAGATATGTAGCACACATGCCTCTACTGTTCTTCATGACACTCGATATGTGGAAGAATTTGACATGTTGCTGATTGTATTAGAGCAATGGTGTCCAAACTGCGGCCTGTGGGCCATTTGTGGACCTTTTACTGACTTTTTTGGTGGCCCCCAAATTGCAATTCAAGATAAAAATTGGGGTTGATACAGTTGGAGACATTTTAATTGTACTTAAGGTAAAATTATTACAGACTAGCCATGGGGATTTATCGTATTGTTTATCATTTATTGGGAAAAATTCTTATCATGACGACAATAATTTTTATTTATCTTGATAAATTTGCATTACTGTTAAACAATTATTGGATATGTTGTTTTTACTATCTTCTCCACTAATTGAATTTGAAAATATGTTAAAATTCTTTTTATTAGTGCATTTTTTGCTATAAATCAAACTTCTTTAGGTGTCGTCCTGAAGAACGTTTTTCAAGGACAGCATTTGTGTCGGTGGCACTAAGAAAGCTAAAAATCCTAATAAAGATGTTTTTCACCATCATTTTTTTTGTTATTACAATAGGACCACAAAATATAGTGATAAAATTATTGATCTTTGGGAATTTGTTCTTGCGTTTCCATGCCATTACTTGAAAATGGTCTCAAAAGAACCATATTGTTTATCACACCCGGGTCAAACTTGAGGCCCGGGGGCCAAATCTGGCCCACTTTAGCTTTTTATGTGGCCGTCTAAGACTCCAAATTACACCAATAAGTCCCTCCAGTTTTTCACAAATACGCAATTGGTTTGTTATTCACACATAATCAACACAAAATCAACAAATCCCCACATTTTCTGTTTTTCTTTTACTGCAAAATTTTCTTAAAATTGGCCAAAGTAGTGACTGCTGCCTTAGCCTTACTTGATTAGCTTGATGTCAAGCTAATAATTAATAAAGTCACATTTAACATCATACATTAGTGCAAATATTTTAACAATTCCTTAGAAATATTTCTAAATTAGCCCCAAAAAATCTGTGATTTTGATCTAAACGAAACACAAAAACAATCATGAAATCCTGTGTGGACTGACCAAAGATGTTCAATATTATTTAATTTTAAGAAACACTGATAGAATGCTGAAACAAACAGCTATTTGTTGGTATTTTAACAGTTTAGTGGATTTTATCAGTACATCATGGGACAACCGGCCCTTTAAGAACATTCAGATTCAGATAATGAGTTTGACCTCCCTGGTTTATCCTCCAGCAGAATTTATCACCGTTACAGGACTTTGTGTACAGTGTGTTTTTGGTTTGTTGTTCTCAGATGCCTTTCGCCTCCATAGTTGTTTTCTTGGATTTGACATTTGACTCAGATTTGGTTTCCCCTTTGATCTTCTTGTTGACACCAATAACACGACACTCAGACAAGGTCCCACGTTTCGATCGCTGCTTGATGACTTGCCACCGCTGGCTGCTACTGTTTATGTTGCATTGAGCCTAGCATGTGATGTTTTCTTTTCCTTGTCACAGTCCGAAGGCTGCGTAATCCCCTGAGAGGGGGACCCTGTGTAAACACACAACTGTCCCCACAGAGGGGCCGCAGCTCGGCCCCCACACACACAAAGGTGCTGGACGCCCTGGGAATGTTTGGGGCCGCGTCCTGCCAGCCCCTCAGGGCTAACAGCCTCGCCGGGTTTAGTCAGGTATTTCACAGCGACTTTGGGTTTTGATGTCGTGGGAAGGCCGCCGGACAGGATGTTTCCTTCATGATATTGTGTCTGCGAGAGGCTGGACTCGCTACACTGTTCAAAGAAAATTGGTGCTTCAGAAATAGATTAAAAAGTCAATGGACATTTGTATTTACTAATAAACATGAACATGTGGCTAAATTCTATCTCCAATTTCATTTGCTGGGTAATTTTAAAGTTCAATAACTGCAAAAACATAAAATCTTAGCAAGTATTTTGGTTTAGTTTCTAGTGCAAATATCTTAGTACACTTGAATTAAGATGAAACTAACTTAGAGTAACTTTTCAGCAAGATATAGGAGCTTGTTTTAAGTCAGTCATTCCTTAATATTTATGAAAAATGACTAGTTCGAGATGCAGATTATTTCACCTGCAGTAAAACATTTCTCCCATATTTTATGTGAATTAATTTGTCTGTGGAACTAATAATTTTTCTTCCATATTAAAGAATGATTGACTTAAAACAAACTCCTGTATTTTGCTGGAAAGTTACTTGTAATTTAGTTTTGTCTTAATTCAAGTGAAGATATTTGCACTAGAAAATAGAACATAAATACTTTTTGTGCTTTTGCAGTGTGATATTGCATTACAGAATATATTCAGCATATACTGTTACTTTCATCACTTAAAGTATTTTTAAAAGCAAGTATTTGTTTACTTTGTCTATTCATTTGTACTTTTATTCTAGTGCAATGTTTGAGTACTTCTACACTGCTGTTTTGCAAAGTGTTTCCCATGTCATAAGTTAATTTATCTGCCAATAGAACAATCACTTTTCATCAATATTGAATTATTTAAAACAAGCCTCTACATCTTGCTGAAAAGTTTCTTTTCAGTCAGTTTAATCTTATTTCAGGTGTACTGTGATCTTTTCACTACAAACTAAATCAAAAATACTTGGTAATGTTTTGTAGTGTACAGGGATAAAAACACAAAATGACAAGAAGAAATTGACTCTTCCTTCCTGAAGATGGACATTTTTTCACCGCCTGTCTGATGCTGGAGCAAATCCTCTCAGCAGAGGAAGGAATAAGAGCAGCGAGGTGGTGGTATAGCGCTTTGAAGTTGCCATAATGTTGGCTCACAGCTCAGACACTGTGGCAAAGCCTTGTCCTCAGGATGAATGAGTGCTGACAAAAGGTCAAAATGAGCACTTTTCATCCCTGGGAGATGCTGGATGGTGCCGAGATGGCTGATTCTCTCCTGTGTCAGCTTTTGAAACAGAAAAATTTGGCAGAAGATCTGAAATACTGTAGTTTTTTTGTGTTGTGTTTGTAATGATTGAGACTTGCTGGCAGATCTTCTTTGTTGAAACCAGAAAAACCTCCAAGGTCAAGACTAGAGGATTGTGGCTGGTTGAAAACAGAGCTGATATCGATGGATTTGCATGTAATTATAAGAACTGAACTGAATGACAATAAGATGCATGCAACTGTGCAAAGTTCCTGCATATTATCCCGCAGTGTGTGTGCGCCGCTGTTCACTCAGACTTTAGGTGTGTGGCCCTTTTGTTGAGCCGTGTGCATCCTCTGGGGACGAGCCCTGGGCTCCCCTCATTGTAATTGTGAATGTGTGAATGTGTCTGTGTGATGTGAGGCTCCTCTCTCTGCAGGCATTTGTTCGCTGGGGTCCGCGCGACGTTTATGACTCAGACACAACCTGTGAGAAACATCACAGGAGTTTGTCCCGCTCTCCTCCTCTCCCAGTTTTACAGCCTCGGCACATTGTTCGCTGGGAGTGACGGCAGAGAGGCGGATGTGCCTTTTAAAGCAAAGGTTCTCATGGATGTGCTGCTGGATCTTTTTTGCTCCAGTTACTAAGTGCAGTTGCGCACAAAGCGAAGGATATTTGCTTGTTTGAGGCATTAGTCTTGGTTGGGTGGATATAGATAGTGGAGTCTTTTTCTTTTGCTAATGTAATGATGAAATTATTTAAAGAAAAGTTAAGACATTTGCTGACCTACAGAAGTTGTGATTTGTTTTTCACAAACGGGTTGATTTTCTAAATTTCTTCCCCTCTCATGGAACTGGGGCCGCCGGACAGGATGTTTCCTGTCCATTTGTTACTCAAACTAGAGACACAAGTCATTGATAAATAACTTAATTACTTAATCCCCCTACTGTGCAGTGTTGTGTTTTGATTGTTTGTTTATAAAAGAGGAACTGCGAAATTAATTTAGCAAAACATAATGTGTGATGACAAGAAATGTAATCTGATCTAATCTCATCAATCGACTGATAGTTGCTTGATAGGCGGGAATTTTCTTACAAACTTGAGTTTTTTCATGTATGAAGAATTTTTGTTTTAATATGCTGAATTTTAAAAAAGTACCTTTTATTTGAACAATTTATTGTGTCAGCTGTATTAAATACAAGCTAAATATTGTGGTTTTCTCACACATTGTTCACTAAGACATAAATTAAATCTTTAAAAACTGTGACTTAAGTTGCTTAATAGAAAAGAAAGATAAACAGAATAAAATATATAAAACACTTAATAAACAAAAATATTGACACCATTGTCAAGTAATATAACAGTAATGGCATAATAAAGAGAGAATACATTCTTAACTATCAAAAAACTTTATATTATAAAGAATATTTAACACTGGAACTGGAAGACATTTAAAATACCGAAAAATGCATGAATAAAACAACAAAAACAACAAACAAAATGAATTACAAAGTAAAGAAATTGTCAAATCACCAGACTGGAGATTGTTGTCATCCAGTTGTTGGTAGCAATAGAGAGAAAAGAGAAAAACGATAAATCATGCAAATGAAAATTATTGAGTTTGTTTTAACTTATCATGCAATTAATTGATCTGTTGCTTTTTGGCTGATTTGCATCTTGAGCATCTAAAGTCAGACACATCTGGTGAAGTTACGTCCTTTAGCATTACCACATTTTAACATGGCTCACTTTTCGGTTTCCAGTTCTGAGTCATGATTAGGCCTGAGTCCAACACTACAATTATAACCCACCCTGTTTTCAAACTCTTATAAATCCTAGTTGTTGCTGACCACACTCACTGCGTATGTCCAGATGCCGAGACGGATACGTGGGGAGCAGGTGCCAGTTTCATGATCCGTGCAACAACTTGTCATGTATGAACGGAGGCACTTGTCGGGCCGTCTCCAAGGGAAACACAGTGGACTTCAACTGCACCTGCAGAGCGGGCTACAGCGATCGCCGCTGTATGACGCCAGTCAATATCGCCTGCCTCAGCTCGCCGTGCCGCAACGGAGGCACCTGTGAGCCAGATGGTCTACTGAAGTATAGGTGCCGCTGCCCACCTGGATGGACAGGTAAGAGACGAGAGCTCTGTTGTAACAAGCTCATCACTCACAGCTAAGACTGGATACAATTTTCCCGTGACCTCAGGTAAAGATTGCGCAACAGCCGACCCGTGTGCCTCCAACCCATGTGCCAACGGCCAATGCTCTTCCGTCGATTCCACCTTCATCTGTACATGCACCCCGTTCTTCTTCGGACAAACCTGCAACCAAGACATCAACGAGTGCGACACCATCCCGCCACGCTGCAAAAACGGCGGGCTGTGCATCAACGAGGTCGGCGGCTACAGGTGCCAGTGTCCTCCGGAGTTCACTGGGAAGCACTGCGAGAGCCGCTACCTGCCCTGCAACCCGTCGCCCTGCCTGAATGGAGGCACCTGCATCCAGAAGGGAGAAACCAGCTACGAATGCTCCTGTGTGCCAGGTACCTTTAGAGACTTAGTATTTAAAATCAATTAGTTCTAGCTACAAGCATTAAACCTCGTTCAACCTCAGGCAAATATTAAAAGTACTTAATTGGTGAAACTAATTCAGGAGTGGCTACATTTTAAGTATTTGTAAGTGTATATATATATATATATATATATATATATATATATATATATATATGTTTCTTGTTCTCCTGTTAAAATCAATAAATAAATGTTAAAGAAAAATAAAAAATAAGGAGTGACTGAACACTGCAAACAAACTAAATCTTACCAAGTTTTTTGGTCTAGTTTCTAGTAAAAATGTCCTAGTACCTTGAAATAAGACAAAATTAACTTACAAGTAACTTTTGGCTTATTTTAATTAGATAAAACAAGCCATGTCACTTTCTACTTATGACATGGTAAAAATGTTTTCAAATGAAATAATCTGACTGTGTTAATATTCAAGAGAACCTATTATGCAAAATTCACATTTTGCACGTTTTTCTACTTGCCTGGTGAAAAACCACCCAGACGATTCTTGGCAATTAATTAATGTATACTAACCTGCTCAAGAAATATGTTGCGTTTAAGGAATTATTGACTTAAAACAAGTTTATATATCTAACTGAAAAGTTACTTTTATTAGTGTTGTCTTATTTCAAGTGTCAAGAAATTTGCAGTAGAAACTAGTCCAAAAATACTTGGTAGGATTTTGTGTTTTTGCAGTGAAGTGAGTCATTTCCTATCCCAACTCAGGAGCTAAAATGATCAGGACTCCTTGTTGCTGGTTAGGTGGTGATGTCATCTAAGGCTTGGTTTTTTCCTGCTTATGTTGTGTCCTCGGTGTGCATGCACACTGGTGTGTTTCTGCTTTTGTGTGTGAACCAAAGTGGAGCAGGAAGGCATCGGGAGCTTATCGTGAGGAAATGGCCAAGGGACAACATCCGTTTCACATGGTGGAAAGAAGGAAAGCTCAGGCCTGCACAACCCTCCGCCACTCAAGAATCACTTGTTTACTCTCTTTTTCCTAGTCAGTTCAGATGTTCTTGTGCAATTTTTGGCAGCTCTCCAATCCTTCTCAGGATTATCTTCTGTTCTTTGAAACACATGAAGGCGACTTTCTGGATTATCTGAGACGTTTGCTTCTTTAAACATTTAAAGACCAATTCGACACGATGATGCATCTTAGAGACATTATTGTCATCCATCTGTCTGTCCATCCATTCATCCATCCATTGGTTTATCCATCCATCCATCTATTCACCCATCCGTCTGTGTGTCCGTCCATCCATCTATCCATCCATCCATCCATCCGTCTATTCATCCATCTGTCTGTCCATCCATCCATTCATTCATCTTTTTATTCATCCATCATCTTTCCATCCATTGGTTTATTCATCCATCCAGCCATCCATGCATCCATCCATCTATTCATCCATCCATCCATCTATTCATCCATCCGTCCGTGTCCGTCCATCCATCTATTCATCCATTCATCCATCCATTGGTTTATCCATCCATCCAGCCATCCATGCATCCATCCGTCTATTCATCCATCCATCCATCCATCGGTTTATCCATCTTTTTATTCATCCATCCATACCTCTGTGCCAATAACGTTATGGTATTTACGGTAATTGTAATACATGCAAATACTCATCATGTTTTCAACTGCAATTCAATTTTTCAGGAATAAAAAACTGTAAGGAAGTGACAGTTATGCGCTGTGTTGGTTTTGCTTTGCGGGTTATGTAATCCAACACACCACCTTTTAGGTCCAGTGGTTGTTTCTGGTGCAGCCGTGAAACAGAGGGGATGTTATTACATGGCACGCTTCCCGCAGACCTCAGAAGGGCACAGCTGCCTTCTTTCTAGGGAAGGAAAAGACAGTTGACCACATTTAACTGAACAAAAGTGTCACTGCAGTTGTTTCACATCAGGAGAATGAGAAACTACATTTTTGAGGTTTGCAGTGCTTAAGAGGGCAACATTTCTCTTGTTGGGTTCAGGATTCTCAGGAAAGAACTGCAACCATAACATCGACGACTGTCCGGGTCACGAGTGCCAGAATGGAGGCACGTGTGTGGACGGAGTCAACACCTACAACTGCCAGTGTAAACCAGAATTTACAGGTTTGTACAACAACCTGACACGGAAAGTAAAATTATTTAAGAGTCCATCCATTGAAGAAAGAAATAACCCCTGTTTGTTTCCCCACAGGCCAGCTCTGCCTGGACGATGTCGATGAGTGCCAGCTCATGCCCAACGCTTGCCTGAA
Organism: Gambusia affinis; assembly: GCF_019740435.1. Classification (NCBI taxonomy): domain Eukaryota; kingdom Metazoa; phylum Chordata; class Actinopteri; order Cyprinodontiformes; family Poeciliidae; genus Gambusia; species Gambusia affinis. Next base: position 29,602,237 of record NC_057870.1, on the reverse strand, counting down.
CGGCGGCACATGCCACAACACATACGGCAGCTACCAGTGCGTGTGCGTGAACGGCTGGACCGGCGACGACTGCAGCGAGAATATTGACGACTGCGCCAGCGCGGCGTGCTACCAGGGATCCACCTGCCATGACCGCGTGGCTTCTTTCTACTGCGAATGTCCCCACGGCCGCACAGGTGTGTTGGTTTGGTTTATGGGACAACTCTCCAGCTCCCGTCTTATTTTGGATGTGCTTTCTTGTGCAGTTTGAAGTGTGTTATAGAAAGTTGAGAAATGATTGTTTGCTGGAGCCGTGGGTTCTGTTGAAGTTTTAAATTTTACCCAATCGCTAACTTTTGCCCATGACGTATGTAATTCTCCAATTTGACGCTGTGAAGCTTACCGGAAAATGCCTGCGCTGTAAACTGCAAAGAGAGAAGTGCCAGATGGCTGTTAATGGTAATTTAATATTTGGAAGCGTGACCCACATGGACAAGAACGGCTTTGTTTACTTCCTCTGCTGGCATTGCTAAAACTACAGGCAGATTACAATTCATTCACAACTTCTTTGTTTTGCTGATTGGCCCGCTGGAAATTCTTTCTGAGGGAATCCAAGTCAATGGGAGAAAGCCTGAACTGTGCTGTGAAGGGAGTTGAGAATTTTGTGGAATTGTGTAGGAAGGCAAGGAAACAGCTGGTAAACAACTTAAACAGTAAGATTTTAAAATCACACCAGAGGGTTTTTTTTCTTGAAAATATTGCATTCCTGTTAAAAAAGGAATTATCTTTAAGGTCATAAAATCTATGAAGATCAGATCCGTTGCAGTGACTAATGCATACGCAGTGAAAAACTGGTCACTCAGGAAAAAGAAAATAAGAAAAAGAAGAAGTCCCTGCCTCTCTCTGTGAACCCTAGCAAACTTTGAAACACCAAACCGAAACTACAGAATGCCAGTGGTCGTAAACTGTTTTAGTACATTCTGTCTATTATGTGAACATTCAGCCCTGAAAGGATAGCATATAAATACACAACTCATCCAAAGAAATAAAGGAAATAAAATCATATAGTTTTGGTCTGATGTGCATAAATGTTTTAGACTTTAAACTAGAGATGATCAACTTGAAATGAGTTAAAATAGGGCTGGACGATAAAGATGAAAAATTATATATCAGTCAATATCAACAATTATTGATTAGTATCTTGTTTTTTATATCTGATATACTTTCAAACTGGTAGCAATAGCATGACCTTTCCTGTTTTCACTCCATGTTGTTTTATTTTTAAGTAGTTATTAGGCACAGTGGTGAAACTTAAGTTGCTACTGTGCAGGTTACTCAGCAGCTTGTTGCTAGGTAGCCACAAGTTACTCAACAAGTTGTTGCTAGGTAACCAAAGAGCATGTGAGTTAGTTGATGCCACCAACCTTTCTTAGCAGGCTGTGAGAGGTTGAGTGGCTAAAGCTTTTCCTCTAACTACATCCCCCAGAATGCTGTGCGGTTCTGGATTGGAGTTCAATTTAATTATTAACTATTCTGTGGAATGTGTTTTCCTTTGATCTTGATATTTTATGTGTTTATCATGATATATTTTGTTGTTGACCTTTTTGGCCTCTCTTAAAGTGTTTTGCTTTTATTGGCATCAGGTGACTCTCACAGGAACCTCCAGTTTGGTTGGTTGATGTTTGTTTGGAAAGCGACAGCAAATGGAAATCATTAATATTCTTATTTTTGACGCTGCTGCAGGTCTGCTGTGCCAGCTGAAGGACGCCTGCATCAGTAACCCCTGTAAAAAGGACTCCAACTGCGACACCAACCCCGTCACAGGAACTCATATTTGTACCTGCCCTTTGGGATTCATCGGTCCTTCCTGTGATCAGGACATAGACGAATGCTCTTTGGGTAAAAACCAACTCCAAAGCCATTTATTTCCCAGTAACAAAACCAGAGTTACCAACAACATACAAGCTCAGGCTCTCCTGTTATTATGGGTGTAATGGTACCCTAAATTATAGCAAATGATACCCTCCAGGGTATTATTCCTGTAATCACACTAATGATTTTAGCTTTTTTTTCTAATATTAAACCACCAAAATGATGATGTAATCTCAAAGACATTGCGCTGGCTTTACCATGAAATTGCTGCTTGTTAGCAATCACCCAAAGGAAGCGAAATGAAAGCATGGATGTGTTTTAACAGGTTCCAACCCGTGTGAGCACGCTGGGAAGTGCATAAACACCAAGGGCTCGTTCCTGTGTAAGTGCCAGCGGGGGTACATGGGAACGCGCTGCGAGCTGGACATCAACGAGTGCAAGTCCAACCCGTGTCAGAACGAAGCCACCTGCCTGGACCAAATAGGAGACTTCCAATGCATCTGCATGCCAGGTGAGAAGCTACATTAGAAATCTGATTTGCCAATCCAAACTTTACCAGAATGATATCTGCTTTTTTTAAATGCAAAGAAATCTATTTTTTTATTTTGTTTCTGAGATTGGAAGTACAGTATTTTGATGGTACTGTAACTTTCTAGTCAATCAAATTAATCAAACGCAAGAAAGTATCAAATGACACATGAAATATGTGCATTAATGATGAACAGAAGAACTAATTTGTCCTCTGAAAGCCAAAAAATTTTATTTTTTTTGAGCTGAAGTAACCTCCATGGATACTGCTTTCAGTGCTTTTGTAGATGTTTAGTTTTATTTTTCAACCTTTCATTTGGTCATGAAATACGTAGCGGCTTTTGCACAATCCAAAATATTATTGTTTTATGTCTCTATGTAAGAGTCTCAAATTTGGAGAATCAACACTCTGTTTCTTTCACAAATGTGTGCAAAACTTTATCCATATTCCGCTACTTACGGAGAAATTTCATATTTGCCATTAAATATAAAATGAAATTAAAATAAATTAAGTGTGACAAAAGAAAATAAAATTAAATGAGTGAATAAAAAATAATTATATTTGGATGTAACGTCATCCTAAGGCATAATATCTCTAAAATCTCAATAATACACCAGTAATAACCCTTTCACAAGTAATATAAAACCTTTTTCTTATTTTTTAGCTCCTTTTTTCCTTGTATTTTGAAGTAAAATATTGGAAAGAGATTGCTGTGTACCAATAATTTACCTCAATATAATTTGACAAGCAATTAAATAAACCTAAGGAACATTAAATGATTACTACCTACTTATACAGAGACCAGAGTTCACTGCACTGAACCTCATTGAAAACCTTCTGGTTATTCCACCAAATACTGATTTCTGAACTCTTCCTGCGTTAAAACATTGGTATTGTTGTTTCCAAATTAATATAAATTTGTTTTCTTTGCATTATTTGAGGTCTGAAAGCATTGCATCTTTTTGTTATTTTGAAAATAAAAAAATAATTTCAGAGATGTTGTCAGTAGTTTGTAGAATAAAAGAACAATGTTAGAACAATAAACCTCTGAAAAGTAAAATAAGAGAAACTGATGACTTCAAGTGGTCTCTTAATTTTTCCTAAAGCTCTATATCTTCATTTTTGTTAGTTAGTTTAATATGATATAAATAGATAAGGAAAGACAAGCAAATGTTGCCAGTTGCTTTTTGTGCAACACTTCTAATATTAAGAAGCACAAATAGCTCCATGTGTTTATTATTATAAGCTTTTGTGTGAGTTAATCTGAGCTCTTTCCATATTTCTACTAGGATTTTCATAATGAATGCTTATTTAGGTAGAAAATTGCTGCATTTGGCATCATGCTTCTCTCTTTGTATCTCTCCCTCCCGCTCCTCGCTTGCTAATTGGCCAGGTTACGAGGGAGTGTTCTGCGAGATCGATACGAACGAGTGCGCCGGCAGCCCCTGCCTCAACAATGGCAAGTGCATCGACAAGATCTACGCTTTCGTCTGCCAGTGCCCCACAGGTGAGGCTGCCGTACCGCCGCAGAGGGGGAGGAGATGGGAGAAAGGAGGGTGTAAGGCCTGGGGGCACAGAGGTTGATCTCTCTCTTTCTCCGGCTGTTTTTCTCTCTCTTCGTGTTTCTTCCCTGCTCCCTCTCTTCCGCTCTCAAACACAAACACACACAAACACCTCTCCGGACGGGCACTAATCCCAGCCCTGAGGCAGGCTTACGCAGGCCCGGGCAGCCGAGCAAGACGATGCAGTTGAGGAGGAGAGGTTAGAAAAATCTATAGGGAGAGGCTCGAGGAAGAGTGAACTTTTTTAAACAAGTTTCTTATTCCTTTCGTCAAGACTAATGATTGAGAAAATACTTAGATCTGTGGTTCACTGGGTTCTGCTGATGATTAGTTCGGCTGGTTTGGGCTCTTCTATAGAGCCCTAAAGAGTTACACTGCAAAAACACAACATATTGCCAAGTTTTCCACAGAAAATGTCTTAGTACACTTAAAATAAGAGAAAACTAGCTTACAAGTAACTTTTCTAAAAGATACATGAGCTTATTTTAAGTAGATAATTCCTTAATGTTGATGAAAAACAGAATAATCTGCCAGTGGAACTAGTTCTTTTTCATCAATATTGAATGATTATTTATTAAAACTAGCTCTCATGTCTTGCAAAAAAAGTTACATTTAATTTAGTTTTGTCTGATTTCAGGAGTACAAAGATATTTTCACTAGAAACTAGATAAAAAAAATACTTCCTAACAGTTTATGTTTTTGCAGCCTTTTTCATATTCATGCCATTTGAGATTCAAAAATTTCATTGCAAAACCACAAAATCTTACTAAGTAGTTTTGGTCTAGTTTCTAATGCAAATCCCTTAGCATGGTTGAAATGAGACACAATTAACTTGCATATAACTTTTCAGCAAGAAATATAAGCTTGTTTTAAGTTGAACTATTAGTTAGATAATCTGACTTTTTCCCCATAGTTCATTTCACTTATAACTAACTTTTTCAGCAATTATTGCCTTAAAAGAAGCTCCTAATTCCTTCTGAAAAGTTACTTGTAAGTTTTCTTAGTCTTATTTCAGATATTTGCACTAGAAACTAGACCAAAATACTCTTGTCTTTGCAGAGTTTGTTCAGAAATGAACGAATGAAACAAATTCATTCAAGGTAAAATAGAGTGAGAAAAAGGTCGGCGTTTTTACTTTTGATTTTTTCGTTGGGATCGCTGAGGTGGAAGTGATTTTTTTCCCCCTTCTTTCAAAGAGAAAAATTGCAAAATTGAGTGGATCAAAGACAGAAAAGCAGGATTCCTCCTAGCGGGAGAAAAAAAATGAAAAGGGAATGACAGAAAAAACATCCCAACAAGTAAGCTTTTGATTTAAAAGAAAAGATCCAACAGAAGAGCTTAACACCTAAAAAAACTGTTCGGCACTGAGTGAGGGTTATGCAAAGGAGCAGCTCAAACATCGGTGGTGAAAGTGTTTTTCTATCTGTATGCGTGTGTGTTGGGATGCACAGACCGTTATGCTGAAGCAGAAGGGGTGCAACAAGGGGGAGGGATTTTAACCGCCCTGTTTGAGATGTAAATTTGTCCCTGTTGCGAGGCCCGAGGCGAGGTCCCCCTTTTCATTCCTGTACATGAAATAGCCATGGAAACCCCGCTGAGAGCCACTGAAATGTCTCGGGATAAAATCCCTCTGCAGTGCTTGTGTGTTTCTGTGCACGGCTGCACCACCTTTTGTGTGTGTAAAAAAGAAAAAAAGAAAAGGGAAAAAATCTTTGCATTTGATTCTACAAGCAGGGAATGTCTCAACTTGAACTCTTTCATTAAGGAAGCACTAATATTATCCACTTTATTTATCACATATTTACTGCTTTCAGTTTACTGAAAGCAATTCTGTGATGCATTTATCTGTTGGTGAGATATTAAAATTGGCTAAATCTTTCCTAAACTAGTTTCAGCTGGTGATCAAACCCCCAAAAAATCAGATGTTATTGGGTGTCAGTGCATCCTTAAAAAGTTTTAAATAATTTATTTAAAATTAAGGCCTTAAAATGTCTTAAATTTCTCAGAAAAAAAGTAAGTTGCCCTTAAAGTATCTCAAATTTTGGGGTGTCAGGACAGTTTAATTTCATATTCTATGTAGTTTATTTTTCTTGTGGGACTTTTCTGTCAAGCAAATGTTTGAGTCGCATACAAGCAACTCTAACTAGTTGCTAACATACCTTTGCTAGCAGCTAGCTAGCTTTCAGTGTAAATTGATTGCTGCATTCATTCTCTGCAACAAACCTTGACATTACAACCGTAAAAGATGTGCGATTTACATTTTTGTTGTGATACAGGTCTTAAATTTCAAGTCAGGAAGAGTACTTTGCTTTCTCTTATTTGTGCTGTAAATCTTCCTTGACACTGCAAGGCAACCAGACCCACTATACTGTTTGATTAAGTTTGCAGACACAAACCACAGGAAACAAAAAATAATAAAAAAAATAATATCATTTAGCGCTTTGGCCAAATTAGTTTTTATATCTCGTGTTGTTTAGGTTTTTTAACTGCTTTTAAAAAAAATAATTAGAGAACAAAAATGGTAGCACTTGATGTAAATTCTTTGGAAAGTGCTTTCTAATCAACATTGGTTTTTTTACTTTACTTTTTAAGACTTTTTTTTTTTACTTCATTTCTCACTTTTCACATATTTAAACCTAAAAGAAGAAATAGAAACAAAGTTTAAATTTATTGTAATATATCTGTTTACAAATTAGATGGCAAAAATCTGTTGAGCTGTTTTTAAAGATTGATTGAAAACACCTTTTAAAACATTTGCAATCAAATTCGAGATTTTGTGTTGCAAAATTCCTCTGTATTTTTAATGTTTGAAAAGTTTAATTCCACTTCATGCATGTAAATTCACTGTCTGCTTGCAGCTTTAAAAAACAAAAAAACAAACACCCCTACAGGGAGTAATCAGCTCGGTATCCGCCACACAAATACTTCCTCTCCGGATTATCTTATCGCACCTGTGGGTTTCTGTGATCTTGTGGTTCAGTGGGGGCATCTGAGCACAATATCTCTTCATCAGACAACATCCTCGGACCGGGACTGAGGGGAGACAGGAATATCTGAGACGACAATAACTCCAGGAAAAAAAGGAGGAAGCCTGCTGCTAGATTCTGAATGAACGAGGAGTTTGAAAAGTTCGGTGTCAGAGGTCAAGCTGGCTCTTTTCGGAGGTGGGCGGGGAGTGGCAGGGAGGGGGTGCGACTAAGACAGGAGAATTCACATTGTCATGGAAAAGTTTTTGGGGACAAAGAAGGCAACGCGCTCAGTTTGTTGCTGTGTTGAGCAGACAGACTCTCCTTTGTTTCTCAGACTTTAGTCAGGAGGCCTTACAACTTTCATTCTTTCATTCTTCCCTCCGTTCTTCCCCTCTCTTCTCCCTCCCACTTTTAACCGAACTTGTCCCCCACCTCTTGCCTCTCCCTGTCTTTAACTTTGCTGAAAGGAACAGTGAAGGAGAAGGGAGCGGTTGTAGTGTTGACAGTTGTGCATCAATATGCAGATTTTGTAATGAGTTGAGAGCTCTTTAGGATGAATCCAGGATTATTTGTCGATCTGGTTTTGAACAAATTAGCCATGTTTGCACACACATACACACATTTCTTCACAAACACAATAACAGCCTCTTGCTTTGTGTTGTTTTTTCTGTTTTTAGGCTTTACTGGGAATCTTTGCCAGATAGACATTGATGAATGTGCCAGCACACCATGCAAAAATGGCGCCAAGTGCACAGATGGGCCCAACAAGTACACTTGCGAGTGCACCGAAGGTAAACAAGCTTCAACCAAACGTTTTTCAGGGTGACCATGCATCCTTAAAAAGTCTTAAATCTGTGTGACTAAAATTAAGAACTTAAAAGGTCTTAAATTATAAATGCAAGTTTTCCTTAAGTATGTGAATCACAGGTCTTAAGTTTCACCGTAGAATGACTATTTAATCTTATATATGTAGTTTTTTGTTCTTGAGGGACTTTTTATGTTAGACAAAAGTTTGAGTCACACAGTTGAGGCTACCGCTAACTAGCTGCTAATATACCCTTCTTAGCTAGATAGCTTTTTCCGTTTTCAATGCAAATTTATTGCCAAACGGCCAGAGAACCTTCGTTTTCTCCACTGGCTCACTTCTGTTGTCAACCCATACGAGGCTAGATGCAAAAATCGTACTAGCTTGGCGCTATGTGTGAGAAACACAAATTCGCTGCCAAGAGTCGCAAACAAACCCCAGAAGTTTGATTGTAATTTAGGAAGATCCCCCAATCATTCTCTATATTTAAAGTGTTTTGATGTAAAATTTCATTCAAGGTGGCATTAAAAGGGGTCTTAAAAAGTCTTAAATTTGGCTTGCTGAAACCTGCAGAAATACATCTAAAGTTGGTCCAGTTGAATTCTCCGGTTCAAAAGGCAACATCTATTTCCTTCAGGTTACACCGGGAGGCACTGTGAGACGGACATCAACGAGTGTTACTCGAACCCGTGCCACTACGGCTCCTGCATCGACGGCCTGGCTTCGTTCAGCTGCAGCTGCAACCCCGGGTTCACCGGCAGGCTGTGTGAGACCAACATTAACGAGTGTCTGAGCCAGCCGTGCCGGAACGGCGGCACCTGCATGGACCGAGAGAACGCCTACATCTGCAGCTGCCCCAAGGGAACCACAGGTGGGCACTGGCCTGCACTATAAAACAAAAACAAAACAGAAAAGGACAAGTAGATCAATCAATCAAAGCTTGAAAATGATTAAAAGTGAATGTTCTCTACAGGAGTCAATTGTGAAGTCAACATTGACGACTGCAAGGGGAATCTCTGTGACTACGGGACCTGCGTTGACAAAATCAATGGCTATGATTGTATTTGTGATCCTGGCTACACTGGTAAGTAAAATAAATATGTTAAAATTTAGCTGTGGGTGAGATATCTAAAAAATAAAATCTCCAATTTTGGATTTTAATAGCTTTTTTTCCCCTCGCTTTCTTTTCTGAAAACAAGAAAAAAGTTTCAAAAAGTGGGTTTTCATGTTATTCTTATGACGCACTGTTAGGGCCAGGCTGCAAGAAATTTTGCTCAATTGCAAGAATAAATTCAGTTAGCAGTAGAAGATGCAATTTCACCTGATTTTTTTATTTATTTTTTAATTAGAAGAAAAGGATTGTTTTAATGAGAAAAAAAAAAGCTTCTAGAGTTGTCAACTTCTGAAATGTCCAGCCCAGTCTGTGGACTGAGTTTCCCTGCCTGAGTTTGTCCTCTAAGGCAGACATGTACAGCACAGACCCAACTGCAGGTTGTTAAGGTCTGGGCAACATGCAGAAAATGTATCCTTAAAAAGCCTTAAGTTTATGTCTAAAATCGTGACCTTAAAATGTCTTGGATTTATTTATTTTAATAAAGGTCGGTTGGTCTTAAATAAATTATTCGCAGGTTTTAAATTTTGTCATGGCAGGACTGTTTAAAGGAGTGTTTTTTTCTCATGGGACTTTTTTGTCAGGAAAAACGTCAGTGGGACACAAACGCCTTCATTGCATTCTGTGACTTGATGCGGTTGAGGACACCCTCGCTACATATCGATAGCTTTATTGCCCCTATCATAGTCAAAATAATCCAGGTTCACAGCTTTTCCTTTGCTTGATTGGTATGCAAGTTTTTATATTCATAGGTCTTTTTGGTCTTAAGTTGGTGAAACCTGAAACCCTAAAGCCAGTCTTAGTTACACACAGAAGTTTATTCAAACGTTTACAGCCAAGTCTAGCCCTGAAAATTGCATTGGTGTTGCTACAGCTGCAAACAGTGACAGACGCTAACAATTTATGTTTGCATGTTCTTAAAAGACAAAGTATTGTGTATATTATGCTGTCATGGCTGCCGGCTGATGAATGACTTAACATTTATTTTGTTTTATGTCATTATGTCTGATTTACAGTCAGTAGAAGAGATTCAACATTGTTCAGTTACCTTTGCTTGCCATACCTGTTTACAGTCAAATTACATTTTCTCAAATCTTCTGTTTCTGTTCCAGTTTCTGTTTTTTGTTTTCTTTGTTCACATGTAGGTGTAGGTATGTAAATAAAGCAGCGGTCTACTGTACAGGAATGGAGAGTTGAAGGAACGGGCAGAGGAGCTTGATTGTGGCAGAAAGTGGGGGTGACAGATGGCGAGCGAGTGAGCGCACGCTCCTCCGAGGTTTGCCCGGTGTCGCTTTGCAGCTCCACCCTGTCCCCAACCTGCTGCTGTTAGGACATGCTAGCTGCCCGCCCCACCACAAAGAAAAGACACACACATACTGGCACACCGAGTCGCCGGGGATTTGTGCAGGAGAAAAGATTCCCTGAAAGATTCCTGAAAGTTGAGCTTTTAAAAGCTTGGAAGCTGCTCTGTGCTTTAAAGCTCAATGGGCTGCTTTTATGTTATGCGTGGCACCGGCCTGAATGGCGTCAACGCTTCAAGTGGCCGACAAAGGCGGACTTCAGATCTGTTATGCTTCTGAAAATTGATACAATCATTGCAGTGCCGTATTAGCAGCATTGTGTGGAGGCCCTGTGTGCGACTTCACTGGCTGCTGTTGTGGATTCTCAGATATGTGACCAGAAAGGTCACATAAACGGCCATCTTGTTTATTTTCTGTCAGGGTAAAACACTTCCTGAATATGAGTGGGAAAATAGTTATAACAGTAAAGAATACATGATGGAAAAAATCACAACTAATAGATGCATTAACAAACAAAACATTGATGTTGCCTGAAGTCCATAATACTAGTCAAATAATGCCACTCTTTCTCTCTCATAATGTTTTTAGGGTTTATTTTTATGTATATAAAAATTTATGAGAAGAGAAAAAAGTTTGCATACTTCGCACTGGGTGTGAAATGTTTGCAGCATTTTTTAAAAAGCCCGGTTTTTAACGATATTAAATGGAAACAACAGGTTTACTCATTGAATCAATACCATGTTTCCACTAATTTTGCACATTGACAGATTGAATTTGTTGCACATTTTTTGGTTATAAAACAGCTCAATCTTCATCAGCGTGGATGCAGATCATCCATGTGAATAAACTTTGAAGTCTTAGCACAGATTTTGTGTACCCTAAAGTTTTGTTTTGGTCTCATCTGAGGAGAAAACCTTTACTACTGTTTTCTTGTAGCTGATTGCAAATGAGATTTATTATGCTTTTCTCTGTGTCTCTAGTAACTTAATAGCTCTGCTGTTGACAAATTTGCATTAAAGTCAAAATAAAAGAGGCGGAATATATGCAAGCTCTCCATCCCTCTCTCAGATTATTATTTTTTAAATAAATCTTTAACAGTTATATGCTATTTTGTGTCCTTCTTTCACGTAAAATCCCAATCCCTAGAGGTGTAGGCAGGTACTTCTGTGAGTATGTATTGTTGTTTTGACTACTGTTTCCTTTTGACTTCAGGTATTATGTGTAACATCAACATCGACGAGTGTGCCATCAATCCCTGCCACAACGGTGGCACCTGCATCGACGAAGTCAACGGTTTCACCTGCGTTTGTCCGGACGGCTACCAGGATCCCACCTGCTTCTCCCAAGTCAACGAGTGCCTCAGCAACCCCTGCATCCACGGTCACTGCGAGGACAAAATCAACGGGTAGGACGCTCATCAACGCTGCAAAATCACAAAATTTGACCAAGGATTTTTGTGTAGTTTTTTGTGCAAGCATCTATGTTTACTTGAAATAAGACAAAAGTAATTTAAATGTAAACTTTCTCCAAAATGCTGCTATTAGTGTGACAGAGCAGGAGCATAGATTCAGACAGACATCTTTTGATTTATTTTTTAGTTTCATGTGTTTTGACTGTTTATAAATCCCTAAGGAGGTTTGTACTATTAGTTTTATTGAATAGCTTATAAATCTAATCTAATCTAAGATATAGGAGCTTGTTTTAAGTCAATAACTCCTTAATAATGATGAAAAAGTAGTTGTTGATTTGGTAGATTGTTTCACTTATAACATGGAAAAAATGTCTTATCTACTAATGGAACTAGTACTTTGTTTACTTAAAACAAGCTCCTATGTCTTGCTGAAAAGTTACTTGTAAGTTTGTTTTTCTTATTTCAAGTATATTGAGATGTTTGCACTACAAACCAGATCAAAAACAAGTTTTTGTGTTTTTGCGGTGAACAGTGCTAACATTCATGTTTAGCCAAAGTTTTTCAGCAGACTTTGACTGAGCCTGCCGCTGTCCTCTTGTTAGCTATAAATGCCTGTGTGACTCTGGCTGGAGTGGCAAAAACTGCGACATCAACAACAACGAGTGCGAGTCCAACCCTTGTATGAACGGAGGGACCTGCAAGGATATGACCAGCGGTTACGTTTGCACCTGTCGGATGGGTTTCACGGGTCGGTATCTGTTTGTTTGCTCAGACGGGAGACCTTCGTCTGAACTGTAAAGAGTGTGGAGGTGATTTATTGTCTTCTCTGACCTCAGGACCAAACTGCCAGACAAACATCAACGAATGCGCCTCCAACCCCTGCCTGAACCAGGGGACCTGCATCGACGACGTCGCCGGGTACAAGTGCAACTGTGTCCTGCCGTACACCGGTATGATGTTATTGTTGAAGTTATTTAATAATACATCAATCTGTTACCATGTTATTCTGGAATTTCCTTACTGAGGGGGGCAGTTTCCACCCACTTGTGTACTTTAAGTTATTTGCCAAAGAGGAAAAATATGCTGGTGATGAAATAATAGTAAAGTTCAGTCACAAGACTTCCTCCGACCTCAAAGACGCCAAACTTTGGATTCCTCTATGGGTCACGCTTCTCCCCAAACAGATCTGGGAAATGTTTTAATGTAATCTCTCTTATTTTTTGACCAAACAGATAATGTTGGAAAGGCTAAGGGGCCGGCTGTCTTGTATTTGCAGTGTATTTTTTGGAACCCTCCACAGGATTTTAAATAATAAAAGGCCTCTTTGCTGGCATTGGGGTGGGAACCTGGTGCTTGACACATTTCCTGTTTGCCTGCTTCCTGTCTCACAGAAAAGCAAATGGCTTCACAATGGCCGGAAGCCGGAGTTGGCTTCCCGTACGAGCCAAGCGTTTGTGGAAACAGATAGAGGCGTGCCCAGGCCTCTGATACTGACAGAGCCTGGAGAAAATCCTGGGATAGCACTGATTGAAAGATGATTCTGTGTCCGTTTGGTTTGGGTTATCTCCAAGCCCTGGATGAGATCACGGAGTGAAGTTTAAAAGATCCGATGTAGTTCGCTCAAAGATGTGTTTCCATATGTTACAGGTGAAAACTGTGAGATCTTGATGGCTCCCTGCAGCTCCAAACCCTGTAAGCATGGAGGAAAATGTCAGGAGTCGGAGGACTACCTGAGCTTTTCCTGTGTCTGTCCTGAAGGATGGCAAGGTGAGCTCCCAGCATGCAACAGTGTCCTTAAGTTATCGGCAGAGAAGTTACACAGTTCTGGAAACCTTTAAAATGCTTGTTCATTGCTATTTGAAATGATCAAAATAAGATGAATCAGATCAGAACAATCTTATTTACAGGTATCGACAGACATTGAAATTAAAACAAAATCATAAAATTAGGAGATTAAAAGTTGTTCCTAATGTTCTCTGTGGGAAACAGTTCTGGTGAATTTCTAACATGAATATCTGGCACTTGACAATAAATCAATAGCAATATATGTTGTGATAGACATGTGGTCAAAATCAATAGATAACATGTTTGGTAAAATATCAATAATTTCACTGAACTCTGATTCAGAACCGCACAGCATTCTGGGAGATGTAGGCAGAGGAAAAGATTTTAGCTGCTTAACCTCTCACAGCCAGCTAAGCAAAGTCAGTGGCATGAACTAACTCACTCTCTCTTCGGTTACCTAGCAACAGCAACTTGTACAGCAGCAGTTTAAGGTTTTGCCACTATGGATAAAACAGGAAAGGTTGATATTCGTTTGACAGTATTGTATTTAAAACACAAAACCAGTCAATAATTATTGATATCAACTGATATGAAACGTATATATTATAACAGGTTTTTCAGCCGTCCAGCTCTACGAATATCAGATATGGAGGTCAGCGGCGGAAATGATGTTTCTGAATTCTATAAAAATGAATGTTGCTCTAAAACACTGAAAGGACTCCACTCTGTCATATACATTCTGTGATTTTCAAAGCTTAAAAAGAATTAATTCACTGCATTTTGTATGTAGTCTTATAGATCTATTTGTTTAATAATCAGGAGATATTACATTTTCAGTCTTATTTCTGACATTTTACATGTTTCTGTTTTTATTTTTTGCCCCTATAAGGTCAAGCATGTGAAGTCGACATCAAAGAATGCGTGAAAGATCCTTGTCGCAACGGAGCAACATGCCAAAACACTTTGGGCAGCTACCGCTGCGTCTGCAAACCGGGCTTTACTGGACGCAACTGTGAGACCGACATCGATGACTGCAAGCCCAGTGAGTTAATCTGAAGGTATATTTACAGAGTTAAACCTGAAAGTTGCTTTTCTAAGTCGAGCGATTCCTCCCTCAGACCCCTGCAGCAACGGAGGCCTTTGTAAGGACGAGGTCAACAGCTTCCTGTGTTCCTGCCTGCCCGGATTCCGGGGACTGAAGTGCGAGGAAGACATCAACGAATGCGAGAGCAATCCGTGCAGGAATGGAGCCAACTGCACAGACTGCGTGAACAGCTACACCTGCACCTGCCCGCCTGGCTTCAGTGGGATCCACTGTGAAAATAACACACCTGACTGCACAGAGAGGTAGAGCGCTGGCCCAAACTGAAACTGCACAGCTTTGACTTTGATTTGTCTGATCAGCAGGTTAATTTTCTCCAGCAGTGTAATCCTGGTTTTCTTGTCCACTGCTGCCCCCTGTGGTGGAATTTAGTTTTGCTACAAAGCTGCACTTACTGCAGCTGCCCTGCAAGTAGAGTCAGAAATGTTGTTTTCTCTCACTTTGTCAAAAAGCTTAAACATAAAGTAGGTCACTGCTGTAAGAACAAAAGTGCAGATTCAGTCCTGGCAGCTCAGATTAATAAATGATTGATTCACTTTGCTACTTCTCAACCAATTCTGGTTCTTTTTCCTTCTCAGCTCCTGTTTTAATGGAGGAACTTGCGTAGACGGCATCAACACCTTCACCTGTTTATGTCCGCCGGGCTTCACTGGCAGCTACTGCCAGCATGACATCAACGAGTGTGACTCCAAACCCTGTCTGAACGGCGGCACATGTCAAGACAGTTACGGCACATACAAGTGCACCTGTCCGCATGGCTACACAGGACTCAACTGTCAGGTAGGATGAGGGGGAATTACTATCACCAAAACATGTGTAATGTGCAAAAATGAGATAAAATTAATGTTTTTATTCAGCTAAATGTTAAACCTCAGCTAAATGTCTGAGTCTTTCAGCTGAGTTTGTCTTTTTGTGTGTTTCAGAACTTGGTTCATTGGTGTGACACGTCTCCCTGTAAAAATGGAGGATCTTGCCGGCAGAGAGGAACCACCTACAGCTGCGATTGTGAGACCGGCTGGACGGGCCTGTACTGCGACGTCCCGAGTGTTTCCTGTGAGGTTGCAGCCAAACAAAGAGGTAAGAGGGAGATAAAACCTCAGCAGTTTCCTGTGAAAGGAATCTAAATTTAACTCCATCTCACCTTTTCTGCTCAGGAGTTGCTGTTTTCCAACTCTGTCAAAACTCGGGTCAGTGTCTGGATGTGGGAAACCGCCACTACTGTCGCTGTCTGGTGGGATACACTGGGAGTTACTGCGAGGAGCAGGTGGACGAGTGTACGCCGAACCCCTGCCAGAACGGAGCCACCTGCACCGACTTTCTGGGTGGATACTCCTGCAAGGTGACGACCCTGAAAGCAAACACGAACAGCCGGTGATCTGCTCAGATGGTCCCTCGTATGTTGCTTTTTCCTGATTTGGCTCAGCTTATGAATATGTGAATGCAAACTGAACTGGAGATTGCTGAGAAGGCAGACTACAGAGCAGGGCATTCTGGGTAAATACACACAAAACAAATGCAAGAGTCTAGTGCTACAGGGAGAAATGAAAGACAAAAGAGAAATCTTAGAACTTCTAAAATCTGACGCTACTCCACTTTTGTTACATTTTGTGAAGAATTAAATTGAGTTCAGCATCTTCTTCTGAGTTTTTTGTGTTTTTTCTTCTGCGGTTCTTGGTGTAGCGCCACCACAGGCGAGCAGGGGAACTGGTTTTTGACCAGTGCATTGTGAAAGTGAACCACAGCAGCTGAAAATGTAAGAACTTTTGCCCCCATTCAAACCAAGTCTATCGGACTACCAGGTGTGAAAACACCCAACATGTAGGTGTGGATTATAATTTTGTAAAATTTTAACTACGGGTGCACCGATTTTTAATTTTAGGAGATCGGTGATTGGTTGATTTTTTACATGTGCATTTTTACATTGCATATTTACTTAGGCAAAGTTCTAAAAATCAACTACTGTCCTCTTCTGGTCTGGTCAGTGAAAGAGTTTTGACTGATTGACCGGCCCACCAGGTCATGTCTGCATGTTTACAGTTAACAATAGTTAGTCCACTGTTGCCAATTTCTTCCTATATTGAGGAACATTTCAGACAAAAAAAATTGGTATCGGCCAAAATCGGTCAGGCTTTTTATAGATCGGTAATCGGCGATCGTCCAGAAAACTGCAATCAGTGCACCTTTAGTTTTAACTGTGTATGGTTTTGATGTTACTGCTAATTTTTGTTAATAAAGAGTCCAGTTTAATTATAGCAAGTAAACGGCTGAGTTGTGTTATTCTTCCCTGGAGAGGAGACTCTGCTGGCCTTGGCAGGAATGAATGAAAACAGAAAACAGCAAAGTAAACAAAACCCATCTTTGTTTCATGTAAGACATTGATCAAACTCGCCTCTCTCTTCTTCCTCTCTCTGTCCCCCAGTGCATGCCAGGATACTTGGGGCCCAACTGTTCTGAGGAGATCAATGAGTGTTTCTCCCAACCGTGCCAGAACGGGGGCACCTGCATTGACCTGATCAATACCTACAAATGCTCCTGTCCCAGAGGAACCCAAGGTCAGCAGACCCCCCACACACACACTCCTCCCACATCCTTCTGCCTCCACCCGCCTCCCCTTCTGCCCCCATCCCGTCTCCACGCTTCATTAATTAGGGCTTAACAACACCCAGGGCATTAAAACTCCCTCCTTCAAGCCTGCCTCCAACTCTTCCTCCACTTGTCAAATTTGCCATTGATTTCTCTCTCCGACATGAAGGAGGTTGTGTGTTGTAGGTCAGCTCAAATTGGCAGCCGAGTTGGGAGCGTCCCAAGGCGGCCAACAGGTTTTTAAAGCTGGCTGAGGGAGTTTGTGGTTCAGCTCGGCCTTTTTGCAAACATGTTTCAGTCTGTGCTTTTGTAAGTGAGGGATCTTAAAAATTAGAACAACTTACTTTGTTGTGTCTGGTCAGATATGATTTTTAAATAGGGCTGCAACTAGCGATTATTTTGATGATTAATCAATTAATCAGATGAAAAGATTGGCACTTTCTGCAGATTTTTCATTTTTTGTACAATATTAGAGATATATTAAAAGATTCAAATAAACAAATAATTAAATTCCTTTTACAAAAGAGAAATTAAATACTTTAATGCCTATAATTAAGAAACATAGCATTCCTTTTGTGAACATTTTTTCATTTGTAGCAACAAATGCATATGCATCAAAAAACTAACACCAATATATGAAAAGCTAAGAGCTCTCTGCTTGATTTATAATCGGTACAGTGCAGGGCTGATCTGTGGTTTAGTTTAGGATTAATTGATTAATAATTGGACGGCATAAGGAGATTTTTCTTCACAGAATTTAAACCTGGTACCAAAGCTGAAGCTTTGTCACTTTAGTGATTTTGGGTAGAACATATTTATACGTAATCAAAGGTCTATTTTTATCATAAATGCAAAATATATGGGTATTTTGTACAATTTTGACTTAATTACTGCTCTTAGTGTGTTCTTCTTTCAGCAAATGACCTTTGATTTGAGTCTGTATACTCCAGTTTACAATTAATCGATTACTAAATTATTTAGTCACGATTAATCTGATTAATTGTTTCAGTTTAAAGGTACATTTATGCATTTATCTGGATTCAAACGCTTACAGTAAGAAACATGACAGAACACACACTGAATGAGTGAAACCTCTCCTACTTCTTCCTTCACACCCCTAGGTGTGCACTGCGAGATCAACGTGGACGACTGCAACCCGTCCACCGACCCCGTCACCAAAGAACCCAAGTGCTTCAACAACGGCAGGTGTGTGGACGGCGTGGGAGGCTACCACTGCATCTGCCCCGCGGGGTACGTGGGCGAGCGATGCGAGGGCGACGTCAACGAGTGTCTGTCCAACCCCTGCGACCCGCGGGGCACGCGCAGCTGCACCCAGCTGACCAACAACTACCGCTGCGAGTGTCGCACCGGATACACAGGTACCCACGTCTGTGGCTGGAGCTCAAACAGCACAAAAACACAGAATCTTACCAAGTTGGTTTATTTCTAATGCAAGTATCTTAGTGCATTTCAAATAAGACAAAACTAGTAACTTAAGTCAGCTGTTTGCTAATATTGATGAAAATGTATAAGTTTTTTTATAAAGGTCTTGTATAATCTACCAGTGGAACTAGTCATTTTTTATCAATTTTAAGGAATGATTCATTTAAAAGAAGCTCATATTTCTTGCTGAAAAGTTACTTGTAAGTTTGTTTTGTCTTATTTAAACTGTAATAAGACAAAATTGCACTAGAAACTAGACTAAAATACTCAAGATAAGTAAGATTTTGTGTTTTTGCTGTGAAAGATTGTATTTTTGTAGATTAAACACTTTCATTTTGTAGATTTTTATCATCTTACCGTCATTTTGCTAATGGGCTGAATATACAGACCAAAAGAGTAAACATGATAGTCGTTTTTTTCTAAATAAAACCTAATAGAAAACATTTTTTGTCTGACTGTGTGTGTGAACGATCTCTTTGCAGGTCAGCGCTGTGACCAAGTGTTTAATGGCTGTAAGGGTAAACCTTGCCGTAATGGAGGCACCTGTGCTGTAGCCAGTAACACGCCGCATGGCTTCATCTGCAAATGTCCCCCAGTAAGTAAACAAATATGTCTCATTAATCTCTAAGGATATATCTTTGACTCAATAATATACTGTATATGTGTCCAGCTTAAATCAGGGGTGCTCAAAGTCGGTCCTTCAGGGCCGGCATCCTGCATGCTTTAGTTTTCTCAACAACCTTTTCAGTGTTCCTCTACGGCCTTCTAATGAACCATCATTTGATCCAGGTGCATTAAACCAGGGAGAAAACTAAAACATGCAGGATGTCGGCCCTCAAGAACCGACTTTGGGCACCAATATAGAGATATTGAAGTTCTGGTAAATGTTATACTGTATATTTACTTTTAATTAGTAATTAGGCTTCAAATATGCCTCTGTTGCAGCTTTTTTTTTTTTTTTTTTTTCAAAAGCTGCAGTTTATTCAGTACAGATATTGTGTTTTTCATTAAACTTACTTCTCATTTAAAATATTTGACCTTTAACTCAATATTCATTTCTGTGTTTTTTAAATAAAGGGTTTCACTGGCTCCAGCTGTGAATATGACTCTCAGGCCTGCGGCAGCCTCCATTGTCGCAACGGGGGCACCTGCATCTCTGGCCACAACAGTCCGAAGTGTTTGTGTCTGCCGTCGTTCACCGGGCCCGAGTGTCAGTACCCCACCGACAGCCTCTGCAACTCCAGCCCCTGCTACAACGGCGGCACGTGTGAATACGCCGCCGAGGCTCCGTTCTACCGCTGCGTCTGCCCCTCCAACTTCAACGGCTTCCGCTGCCACATTTTGGACTACGGCTTCCGCGGAGGCTTCGGCCAAACCATCCCGCCGCCGACGGACTACGAGGTGGCCTGCAGCATCCCGGAGTGCGAGGAGCTCAAGCACAACAAGTTCTGCGACGCGCGCTGCAACAACCACTCGTGCGGCTGGGACAACGGCGACTGCTCGCTCAACTTCGACGACCCGTGGAAGAACTGCTCAGCCGCGCTGCAGTGCTGGCGATACTTCAACAACGGGAAATGCGACTCACAGTGTGACAACGCCGGATGTCTCTACGACGGCTTTGACTGCCAGACTCTGGAGGGACAGTGCAAGTAAGTCGCTTCTCTCTAACTGTACCAATAGAAATGTTTCACAGATTTTATTTTATTATTATTTATTTATTTGTTTTTTTAAAACATTTTTTTAAGGAAATGCATTTAACATCAAAGTATAAAATACATGCTGTGCTACGTTACACTAATGAAAGAAGAATAAATAAATAAAACGTCTTTATGAAACAGATTTTAGGATTTTAGATTTATGGTAAATTTTCTATAAGAAGGTGAAATTTAAGGAAAATCTAGTGTCTATTAGCAGCTAGACCTACAACTACAGCTGCTGCTAATGACTATTTTAGTTTTTTATCCAAATAATCTATTATTCTGACAATTAATTGATTAATTGGAAAAAACAAGCTGTGTTGATTTTGTTTTATGCAAGCTTGTTTTATACAACAATAGTAATGCGTTAAAACATGAAGATTTAACTTTTTTAAATAAGAGAATAAATATTTATTGCCTAAGATACAATAGCAACATTTCTTTAGCGTATTCTTGATCATTTATAGCAAAGGATGCATCTATAGCTAAAAAATACTTCTAACATCAACATGTAAAAAGGACAGACCCTTCTGCTTGTCTGACATAATGTGTCGATTATTTTTTAGATTAACCAGTCAATAATTGGATAGCAAAATCTGCTTTATCAGAAATTTGAATAGGAGTTTTGAGTAGCACATATTTATAGTCAGCAATTTTTTGTTTTCATCTTAAATGGAAAATATGTGTGTTTTGTACAGTTTTGGCTTAATTACTGCTCTGAGTAAGTTATATTTTCAGACAACAGAGTCAGTTACCGATGAATCAATTACAAGATTATTTGACAATTAATCACAATTAATCAACCCAAATGAAATCCTCAATGCTAATGCTAATGCTTGTCCTCTAGTCCTCTGTATGACCAGTACTGTAAGGACCACTACGCTGACGGCCACTGTGACCAGGGCTGCAACAATGCAGAGTGCGAGTGGGACGGCTTGGACTGCGCCAACAACATGCCCGAGAAGCTCGCCTTGGGCCAGCTGGTCGTGGTCGTCCACATCACTCCTGATCATCTCCTCAACAACTCCTTCGGCTTCCTGCGCGAGCTGAGCCGCGTCCTCCGAACCAACGTCATATTCAGGAAGGACACAAAGGGGGAGATGATGGTCTACCCGTACTACGGGAACGAACACGAGCTCACGAAGTACAACGTCAAGCGTTCGGTGGACTCTTTGTCTGAGATTCCTGACAAGGTGCTGAGTGTGATGAAGAGGAGTCTGTATGACGTGGCAGGCAGCGGCAGGAGAGCCAGGAGGGAGCTTGGTCATGTGCAAGTCAAAGGGTGAGAAAACAACTGTATCTTACTCAGAAGTGAAACTTTTTTATAACCATTTTTAACATTTTTGAGCATAAAAAAGTATTTTTTTATATACTTTGGCCTGTTATTCATCCATTCAATATCCACTTTTTTACAGGGGACCGATTATACAAAATTCACGTTGTGCATGTTTTTATACCATTTGTGTCTCTGCTACTTCTAAAATCATTACCAGCACCTAGAAAAGCATCAAGCCATTTTTTGGAAATAAATTAATGTTTGTTAATTGTTAAGTTATATTGGATGGATGGATGCCATTACATATCAAACTAACCGAACCTGAGCTCCAGCATGTTTGGTCAGCTGGTTTTACCGCTGTACAATGGCTCCTGGAAAAAAACAAGTGTTTTGTTGTTGACTTATCATTTAGAAACCAGTTGCTGCATTCTTGTTGGTTGTGCAGGAGGCTCCATTTTTGCTTTTCAAAGATGTACGGTTGTACATTTGTGCATCTGTTTGCAGCTAATTTCGTCTACGAGTGTAAATGTTGAGTTTGGGGGGGCTGGCCAGCTGCAGCTTATTTGGATTTAAAGTGACAACAAGGCCCTAAAACAGTTTATCCTGAAAGGAGCTCAATATAGGCAGAAGTGAGCAGACTAAAATCTCATTATCTAAGAATAATTTTGTTCAAAAATTACAATGAACATGTTGTGTTCATTACAACATGAACGCAACAAACCCCACTGACTCATCCTAATCTGTTCAGAGAATTATAATAGGTCAACGTTAAATTACATTTGGTCCGTTAACTTTGGCCCACACAAATTGTAAAAACTTATTTCTCTGTTTTCTGTTTGTCCTGAAGCTCAATCGTCCACTTGGAGATGGACAACCGTCAGTGCTTCCAGCAGTCCAACGAGTGTTTCCAGAGCTCCGATGACGCCGCTGCGTTCCTCGGAGCGTTGGAGTCCAGCGGCAAACTGGATGTTCCCTTTACTATTGAAGCTGTTTACAGTGAGTATTATTCACTGACATCTACGATCTATTGCTACAAGATCACAGGCATTTTTGTTTAGCAGGTCAAATATCAAGAATTTCTTTTTCAAATTGACATCTGGGACTATTGGCCTTTTGCCAAGTATTTTTTCAACAGAATAAAAGAATATATATATATATATATATATATATATATATATATATATATATATATATATCTATATATATATATATATATATATATATATATATATATATATATATATATATATATGTATATATATATATATAGAGAGAGAGAGAGAGATTTCTTTTTTGGTCTGTAGAAGGGGATTGTTTTGAAGTTTTAAAGACTCCCTAAACTTGCAGAAAATGCTACAAAATATGCAAAGAAACGATAAATTGTAATTTTTTTCAATAATTATTACATTAATTTAGCAGAAATGCTGCCTCATGTCTCCTGATTTTAGTTGGTAATACATTTTGTATTAATCTGATGTTGAATATATTACTAGAGAACATTTTCTACAACAATCCCCTCTTTGTATGAAGAAAACAAGCAATATTTTTCTATGAATCCTATCAAACTTTATTTAATCTCCACAGTTTAGGTTTGTTCCTTCAGCCTTTTCTGGTCAGAAACTTTTCAATTTCTAGATTGAGTAGCAAAGTAACTTAATAAATTTAACCGGCAAATAAAATTTTTCTGAACTTCCCCTCTGTGGGAAGGCTATTTCTATCTTCTATCTTTGTCATTTTAGCTTATGTTTTATAATAATTATTTAAAAACAGACTATATTAGAAAATGAAAATGTAATCTGCAGTTCCCACTTTGAAAAACACCCAAGATGTCCTGGATTGTAAGGAAAATAAAGACACTGATTTGCAAACTGTTTAGTACTTTTGTTCTAGTTTATAGTGAAAATATCTTAGTACACTTGAAAACTAACTTTGCAACAATATATAGAAGCTTGATTTTAGTAAATAACTAGTTAATATTGAAGAAATACTAGTTCCATTGCCACATTATTTCATTTATAATAAGGGAAAAATGTCTTGCTGTAAGTTAAATAATCTGCCAATGGAACCAGAACCTTTTCATTTAAAGTCATAAATAATTGACTCAAAACAAACTTCTGTATTTGGCTAAAAAGCTACTTCTGAGTTAGTTTTATCTTATTTCAAGTGTACTAAGATATTTTCACTACAAACTAGGATAGAAATATTAGGTAAGATTTCATGTTTTCACAGTGTGGGATTAATATGATGTGTATTAAATTAGAAAAGACACAAAAAGTGTGCATAAAGCAGAAATATATTTAGAAACAGGCTTTATGCTAACAGGATCGGCAGCGGCCTGCGGCCGGATCCTCTCCACAGAACTCTTTGATTGTGTATTTGTTATGCAGTGGTGAACAAATGCAATAGTGAATCTCATGGTCGAATCAATCAATCTCTTCCTCTGTGTGCAAATCCAATGGCTTCAGGCTCCAAAATGGTTAATTGCAGCAAATCAACTCATTCACACCCCCTTTGCTCACTTCATACGGGCGTCTCTGGTTTCCTCTTTCTCAGACATGTGCACCTATACGTCCTCTGACAGCGAACTCACACACACGCACACACACGCCTTATCCCACATGGCGAGGGGCTGCTGCAACCTTCACCTCGCTGAATGTAATACCAGGACTTAATGTATCTCTGAGGGTTTAGGTTGGGGGAGTTTATCATTTCAAAATCGTTAGTGAAAAAAAAAAAAGAAGAGGAAAAATTGATCGGGAGTGTGCTAGAAGTTGGGAGTCTTTGTTATCTCGAAAATCCTAATAAATCCTTCGTCTTTACAGCTTAAAGCGCGTGCAGTAATTTGAAGTTCATTAATCCCCTCCCTCTTTTTTGTCTCTTAAAGAAGAAATGGTAAAGTTGTCTCTTGGTACCCTGAGTTGAAAAGGGAGAGAGGAGGTGGTGATGTTCTTTTCTTCCCTATTTTCTTTTTTTATCACGCCCCATCCCCTTTTTTTTTTTTTTTTTTGATGAAAAGTGGTTAGCTATTCTGATTATTACTGAATAGATAGAAGCTAGCTTTACAAGCAGCGAGGATCGTCAGTCGGTCCCTGGCTCTGGGTGCAATTTGGAGCGACGAAGAGCCGGACAGCCAGGACCTTCGCTCTTGACGATGTCGCCCCGTTTTCTGACAGGCGGCGTTGACCTGCAGCCGTCCGACGGACTCTACGCCATGTATTTGGTGCTGGGCGGCGTCGGGATACTGGCCTTCCTGGGAGTGGGAATGGTGGCAGCCCGAAAGCGGCGCCACGAGCATGGGCGCCTCTGGCTTCCCGAGGGTTTCAAGACCACAGAGACCAGCAAGAAGAAGAGACGGGAGCCCGTCGGAGAGGACTCAGTCGGACTGAAGTGAGTTCGTCCTGTTTTGGACGTTCATATTTGGACAATTTTGAATTTTACAATGATCGTAAGTGAGTCTGAGACAACTTAGATGATCATTAACCTCATCTGATAGAGAGGTGGGGTAGGAATTTTATCAGTGGTTTGTTGTCTTTTGGCTTAAAAGCAGCAGATTAAGTGGATTTATCCTGAATTTTCTGCGTTTACACAGGCCACTAAAAAACACCTCTGATATTTCTCTGATGGACGACAACCCGAACGAATGGGGAGAGGACGAACCTGCGGATCTGAAACGCTTCAAAGTAAGAAAATATTCATAAACTATTCATAAGTTTTTTTTTATCAAAAATTAAAAAAATTTAAATATCCTTAATTGTCCCACAATGGGGAAAATGACAGAATATGAAAATATATAGAAAAACAAAAAAATGAATACAGTAAGAGCAAAAAAATTCAACATGTGGTTCTAAAAAGCATCATCCAACCAAGAATAATTTGCAGCTGAATTGGTTCATTTAAAAAATGTGCATGCCTTTTTCAGCATTAAAAGAATATTTACAGTTAGTGACAATAAAAAACTAAATAAAGTTGCACAGAAACCACCAGGGATGTAAGCAGTGACTGGGTTTGTTGGGAGCAGTGGTGGTTATGGTGTGCTACAATTTCCCAAAGAAATACCTGGAAATGTGGAATCTGCTAAAATAAAATTTACAATATTAAATTTGATCATGTGCTTGTAGGATAACTTCAACATTTTGCTTCGTTCTTTAATTTTAACTCCTGCTGCGTGTGATTTTTTTTGCAGCTTGACGAGCAGGCGGTGCTGGACGCCAACGACCAGACGGACCACCGCCAGTGGACCCAGCAGCACCTGGACGCCGCTGATCTGCGCATCCCCTCCATTGCTCCCACTCCCCCTCAGGGGGAGATTGAAAACGACTGCATGGATGTCAACGTGCGAGGGCCAGGTAATCAACACTGTATTTACATAATCAGTCTGCCGTATTTGTGATTTGGGAGGAAAAACTAATCAAAATTAGTTACATAACATCCTCATTACATATTTTTATTTGGTTATCTTGTAAGATCCAGACATTAAATGTATGAATTGTCTCTCCCTTAGTAACAAAAGAATGACATGTTTTCTAGATCCTGTGAAACTGTCAAAGTTTTACTGATTTTATGGGTTCACAAGGTAAAAAATGAGCAGAAATTTCTAAGCTGATTCTCAGAGTGTGTGTGGGTGTGTGTGTGTAATTGTGCGTGAAGGAGCTGCTGAAGCCCCGCCATGTCCTCAGGGTAAAGGATCTTCTTCAAAGCAGGCAGCTGGAAGCCGAGCGCCTCGGGGAAAACACTGATTCCTGATCAGATTAATCATTTGACCAGTAATGGGACTCAGTTTTTATCTGTATTCAACATTATAATAACCAACAAGGGCATCAAATGCAAAAAGAAAAGAAAAAAAACTACCAGAATCCCTGAAGGATTCCTCAAAAAAAAAAATCAAAGTAGTTCATTTAACAACTCGAGAGCTCACTTTTTCCCTCCGTCATGGATCGATGCACTCGAATCGACCAAATCTGTGAGATCTTGGGCTCGCTTTTCTTTTGAAGAGGAGAAAACCTTTCCAAGTCATCTGCCTGAGCTGCCTCTCTCGGTTAGATATTAATGCTTGGTTTTATTGGAGCAGTCTGGCTTCAGCAAACCCCTGAAGCTCTGCTTTCCTTCTGAGGCTCCTGTGCTGGTGCCTGCATCAGAATCCGCTCTTGAAAGAAAAAGCAATGATGATTCAACACAGGCATAAGCGTCAAATCCACATTCGATTTGTTTGTTGCTTTGTTTTGATCTGCTCAGGGCTTTGAAGTGGAGCACTCCTGTCTTTCTCTTGCACTCACTTGGCCCGTTTCAGAGTTGTGCTGACCGTGCAAATACAGGTTCAGCCTTTCATGCCTTTCTGCTTCCTCTCCCCTCAGATGGCTTCACCCCACTGATGATCGCATCCTGCAGCGGAGGAGGACTGGAAACGGGTAACAGTGAGGAAGAGGAGGACGCCTCTGCCAACGTCATCAACGACTTCATCTATCAGGGCGCTAACCTGCACAACCAGACCGACCGTACCGGCGAGACGGCTCTTCACCTGGCAGCTCGGTACGCCCGGTCTGACGCTGCCAAACGGCTGCTGGAGGCCAGCGCCGACGCCAACATCCAGGACAACATGGGCCGGACGCCGCTGCACGCCGCCGTGGCCGCCGACGCCCAGGGAGTCTTTCAGGTAGGCTGTTTGTCTGCATCAGCAATTTAAGAGAGAAAATAATTCAAATTACATTTGACAACGGTCATTATATTACACTGCAAAAACACAAAATCTTTCTGTTGTTGTTAGTGAAATAATCTGCCAATGAAATAAGAACTTTTTTTTTATCAATGTTAAGGAATTATTGGGTTAAATCAAGCTCCTGTAGCTTGCTGAAAAGTTACTTCTAACTTACTTTGTTCTTCTTTTAAATAATGCAAAATTCCATTTGGGTGTAAATTGCTTCTATAAACAGCCCAAACAGTAGAAAAAAAAATACCCATCCACTTTTTGACAGTGAGATAATATATTTTGGTGTCTGGAAAAGAAGCCATTTCAAAATCCCTCCAGATATAACGTCACAAACCAGCAGGAACCGCGCCTAGCAACTCCAGCAAAACCTAGCCTGTTACCTAGCAACCCGATTAGAGCACCAGCCTGTCACCTAGCATCCCAAGCTGAGCTCCAGCATGTTTGGTCAGCTGGTTTTACCGCTGTATGATATACAATGGCTGCTGAAAAAGACAAGGGTTTTGATGTTGATGTAGCATTTAGAAACCACTTGTCACATTCTTGTTGGATGTGCAGGAGGTTCTACTAATGCTTTTCAAAGAGGCATGGTTCCATGATTGCGTATCTGTTTGCAGCCATTTTCACGTGTAAGTGTAAATGTTGAGTTGGGGGGTGGGGAGATGGGCAGCAGCAGCTTATTTGTAGTAAAAATGACAAGAGGCTCTAAAACTCTAGAGCTCAGTCAGAAAGGAGTTCAGAATTGAGCAGATAAAATCTCATTATCTAAGAACGATTTTGTGCAAAAACAATGTGATGAACATGTTTTGTATAGGCCATTAAGCCATTCTAACCTGGTGAAGGAAGCATAACAGGTCACCTTTAATCTGCTTTGGGTCCATTTAGATTCTGATCAGGAACCGCGCCACAGATCTGGACGCCCGCATGCATGATGGCACCACACCCCTGATCTTAGCTGCCAGGCTGGCAGTGGAGGGCATGGTGGAGGAGCTCATCAACTGTCACGCAGATGTGAATGCCATCGATGACTTTGGTAAAAAAATATCAATAACTACATATATTGTGATAGATAGATAATCAAAATCGATATATAAAACGTCTGATTGAAAATTCAGTACTCATTATATTGAATATTCGCTGAACTCTGATCCAGGACCGCACAGCATTCTGGGAGATGTAGGCAGAAGAAAGACTTTAGCCGCTCAACCTCTCACATTGGTGGAAACAACTGACTGACTCATTCTTTGGTTACCTAGCAACACACTTGTCTTTTGGTTACCTAGCAACAGCCTGTTGAGTAACTGGCACAGCAGCAGTTTAAGATTTCACCTCTGTGCCTCATAAATGTTTAATACAAAAACAACGGCGTTGAGTGAAAACTGTGGATTTAACTGGAAAAGTCACCTCTCCAGTTTGGCAGTGTTTCAGATAGAAAAATCTAATCAATAATTATCAATATCGACTGATATGAAATGCTTATGTTGTTGTAAGTTTTTCAACCATACCATCCAGCTCTGGAGGGGAACCAGAATAAAGGATTTTATCTGGAAAAGTCGGAATGTTTAGGTCCGTTTGCTCTCAACGGTTGAATAACTCTTTTTTTTTTGTCTTTTCAGGTAAATCAGCTCTACACTGGGCTGCAGCAGTAAATAATGTAGAGGCTGCTATTGTCCTACTAAAGAATGGAGCCAACAAGGACATGCAGAACAACAAGGTTAAAAAAATATTAAACTTCTTCTCTTAATGTTTGCTGTTGACCCTTTCCATCACCGTATCACTCAAGGCGCCATGAGGGATGTAGAAAGTGAAATGATTGACAGCTGCTCTCCATCGCTGCCATATCTTTTCTCATTAAGAGTTTTACAATAAAATGACAAGTTTGGTTTGCGTCCTTGTCTGTTTGTGCAGCCAAACTCACATTTTTAAAGTGAATTTAACTAAATAGAATCAATATTAGGGAGCACACAGGTTTTTTTGATGACCGTCATGGCAGAGTGGGCCATGTTCTTGCTAAAGGCTCAATAAAAACAGTATTCTTTCAGCGGCTATTGTCTCATTTAACACGCTGTCTCCTTCATGCTTCAGGAGGAAACTCCTCTGTTCCTGGCTGCCAGAGAAGGAAGCTATGAAACTGCCAAGGTCTTACTGGATCACTTCTCTAATAGAGAAATTACGGACCACATGGACCGGCTCCCCAGGGACATCGCACAGGAGCGGATGCACCATGACATCGTGAGGCTGCTGGATGAGTACAACCTGGTACGAAGCCCCCCCATGCACAGCGGCTCCCTGAGCAGCGCCTTGTCCTCCCCGCTCTGCTCACCCAGCGGCTTTCTGGGCGGCATGAAGCAGCCGCAGCCTCAAAGTCAAGGCCAGGGAAAGAAAACTCGAAAGCCCAGTCACAAGGGTATTGGCTGCAAAGACGGCAAAGACATGAAAGTGAAGAAGAAGAACTCTCAGGATGGGAAGTCTGGGACGCTCCTGGACAGCTCAGCCGTCCTGTCGCCCGTAGACTCCCTGGAGTCTCCTCACGGTTATGTTTCTGACGTGGCGTCGCCGCCAATGATGACCTCCCCGTTCCAGCAGTCGCCGTCCGTGTCTCTAAACCACCTGCAGGGCATGGCGGACCCCCACCTGGCCGTCAACCACATGGTGATGCCCAACAAGCAGGAGCTGGCCCGGATGCAGTTCGACCCGCTGCCTCCCCGCCTCACCCACCTGCCGGTGTCCAGCTCGGCCGCACAGGGCGCCATGGGCGGCCAGTGCGACTGGCTGGCCAGGATGCACAGCGGCATGAGCCAGGCGGGGCAGTTCAACCCTCTGAGAGCGCCCCCCGGAGGCCAAAGCGGCCTTCACCAGGGGATGATCGCAGCACCGCTTCACAACGGCCACCCCAACTCCAATCTGTCGCAGATGATGACCTATCAGGGCCTGCAGAACACCCGACTGGGCCCGCAGACCCACATGATGCAGCAGATGCAGAACCTGCAGCAGCTGCATCAGCAGCACCAGAACTCCAACCCAACCAGCAGTCAGAACTTCATCAGTGGGGACCTCAGTTCCCCCGAGCTCCAGCAGGGGGCGGCCAACTCCAGCATGCCCATACACACCATCCTCCCTCAGGAGAGCCAGATCATGCCCAGCACCCAGTTCCTAACTCCTCCCTCCCAGCACAGCTACTCCGGCCCGATGGACAATACTCCCAACCATCAGGTCCAGGTGCCGGACCACCCGTTCCTGACCCCGTCCCCCGGATCCCCCGACCAGTGGTCAAGCTCGTCCCCCCACTCCAACATGTCCGACTGGTCAGAGGGCATTTCCAGCCCACCGACGAGCATGCAGTCCCAGATCGGACACATAACAGAACAGTTCAAGTAGGAAGCAGAGAGTCTCACCCCAGAGGATGAGCTGCTGTATATATTTTTTATTTTGTACAAAAAAAGAAAGCACTCGAAAAAGGAAATCAAGCAAAGCTGTAATCAAGATGTAGGACTTTCTTAAATTTTTCTACTAACAGCAACATATGTGCTTCATTTACTGTTACTTGTTTGTTTTTTTTATTTATTAAGGTTGTATTTATGCTTATTTGACTGCAAAAACACAAAATCCAAGTATTTTTGGTTTAGATTTTAATGCAAATATCTTATTACACTTGAAATAAGACAAAACTAACATACAAGTAACTTTTCAGCAAAAAGTAACTTATTTTAAATTAATAATTTCTATTATTGCTGAAAAATTAGTAGTTCCACTGGCAGATTATTTCACTTATAATATGGAAAAAATGTCTACCAGTGGAACTAGTCATTTTTCTTCAATATTGTTTATTATTTAGGATCTGAATTAACTAAGCAGCTAGTCTCCCTGAGATCCATCATATAAAGTGATTTTTTTTTTTTTAAATGTATATTTTAAGGAAAGAATGTCCTCTTTATTGATGTAAAATTACTTCTAAGTTAGTTTTGTCTCATTTCAAGTGTACTAAGATATTTGCACTAGAAATAAATTAAAAATAGTTGGTAATATTTTGTGTTTTTGCAGTGTTCCTGTCATGGTTTTGGGTCATACGCAGGACAGAGAAAGTCCTTTAGAGACACTTCTTTCTTTTAGTTTGTTTTCTGCGGCATACACACTGGGTATTTATTTCCCTAAACACTCTTAGTCTTTGTCCTTTTTCTTCTGTTTATATTTTGTATAATCCTGTTTATAATAAAAATTGTGATTAAGCTAGAGCACATTTTAAGTTTCAGTGTTATTTCAGTTTGAAAGTGTGAAGCGATTCCTGTGAAGGCATCTAAAACATCTAGTAAATCGTAGTGACGTTTTGTACATGTTGTTAAATCGTCGACGCAGCGATACGCTGTGCCTTTAAAATTTGCATTATTGTGTTTTCTTGTGGTGGGGAGGTGATGTCGTACGGCCATCTTGGAGATTGGCGGTTAACTAACGCAGGCCTGAGTTGTTGAGAGTCCTGTGGTTTTTGGAGAACTGGCCTGTTGGCCACAATGTTTGTTGTTGTCCAGAGGGAACAGGAAAATTAATTTCCTTCTCCCTCAGATTAGTTTGAGCCTATGGCTGTGTTCTTTCTTCTGTAAATATGCTTTGCATTTCCCTCGTAAGCAAGATTTTGTTTAAGAAATCTTAAGTCTTCAACATGCATCGAATTGATCCTGCACTGGTTAATCTAAAATGTAAAACAGATCAGATTATATATTTTCTATTTTTCTGGCCCAAAGGCACAAATCAATTTGAAGTATACACAAATGAATGAAATATATTGTTAGGTATTGTTTTCACAAAAATGAAGAAAAAATACATAAACATTGAGGTTTTATAAATTTATATTTATTTACTGCTCTGTAACACAAAACCTCACTGAGATAACCATTTATGTACGTGCAGAAATGTTTTTTAAGCACTGCCAACTAAGTTCTCAGTTGTATCCACTTAAATATTATGTGAGATGCACTCTGTTTTGATTTTTAAAATATTAGGAAAAAAGAATATGTTAGGTTGTGGTAGCATTTTTATATTTGTTTACTTCCTCTGTAAAATTATCATTTGCATTAAATGTATTTTTGCTGTTTATTTTCATTATGTATAAAAGTTACCTACTATAATAAAGGACACGTTGGTGTCTTAAACTCATGAAAACGCTTTTTTTGTTCATTAAAGGCTATATTATCGAATATTTGAGATTAATTTTGTTTTCAGGTAACAGCAAAAATAATTTAGATGTCTTTCAGCCTGTCGCCATCTAGTGGTGGAATTGAGTAACGTTCTTATTTATGCATCACGACTACAAGCTAAAACGCTGTAGTCTGAAGTTTATGCCAGCTACGGTAAGCTACTCAACAAAATATTTAGCATTGTTGCAACCCATTTTTATTTACAAATATTGTGTAAAGTTAAGATCCTAAAGAGAACTAACTTTAGCACTATTTGCTACATTTTTAAAGTTTCATTTTGCTCTGAATACATGGCAGATAACAAGCCTGATTTAAAAAAAAAAAATTATTTGGATTATTTTATAGAGACAGATCAAGACAATCTAATATCTGCATCTAAAGCCAGAAATTTGCTAGAAAAAACAAGGAAACTTTCAGATTAATTTCAGAAATTTTAAGAAAAGTAACTTGGGCATTTCTGAAAATGTTTGACTTTTAATTATTTTAAAAAAATGTCGACCTCTGAAACTCAGAAATTGCTTTTTTTTCCCAGAAAATTACTGAGAATAATCTAAAATTTTCAGAGTTTTTAGTGGAAATGTACACCTCTATGGCCCCTACTCTCCCCATTGCAGCACAAGTTTCATACAAAACGCATATATTCTGCATATATTCATATAATATGAGGGTTTTAAGCAGATTTTTGACTGTTAGAACGCAAAAATCCCTAGTTATTTTTCCCCCAGAAAATGTCTGAAGTTAATCTAAACATTTTAGAATTTTTATGTCACATTTTTGACTTTTCAAACTCTGAAATTTCCAGGTTTCACCTTGAAAATCTTTACAATTTATCTAAAAAAATTGGTTTCCCTCTAATTTCTCACTTTCCTGTCTAAAATCTAAAATAAAGAGCCAATAAAACCTGGAAAAAAGGGGGGGGGGGGGAGAACATATTTTCGGAGATTTTCTAAAATTTTTGCAAGCTCAGAAATTTTGTTGTCTGTTCTAGATTTTTTTTGGGGGGGAGGGGGTAAAAATTCACTTTTTTCTATCTACAATGGCCCTAATACCCCGTCGTATTTCGCAATACATAACATCTTAACTAAAATGTTTGTGTAGTAAACTAGTTTGGCCCGTTTTTCTGTTCCGTTTACATGGGACAAGCGAAACCAACTCCAACTCCCAGAATGCCCCGCCGCGAGTACAGTTGTAGTTCACAGTTCACAACATTACAGTAAAAATAGGATATTCGCTGCCTGCCGCTTATGTGCTAAACGGCAAAAACCGGCAACTTGGCGACCGGAGAACGCGTCACTCGATTCCCACCACATCGACAACCGGGCCGGGACCCCGAAAAATGGGTCTGAGCTGAGCGGTGCACCCTTCCTTTATTTCCTGTGTTGTCGTCGGATTTACAAGCGACGGCTGGCTGGCTGGCTGGGTGCTAACGCTAGCACGCTAGCTCTCCGAGAAGAGCAGACACGGCAACAACGGCTGTCCGCCCGCCACAGTCCTCGGGCTGGTTCTCTGCGCCGCCGCCGCCTCCGCCGCCGCAGCAGCAGCAGCTATGTTCGTGCAGGAGGAGAAGATATTCGCCGGGAAAGTGTTGAAAATACACATCTGCACGATGGACGGCACAGAGTGGCTTGAGGAGGTCACGGAAGACACCACTGTTGAAAAACTGAAGGAGAGGTGCTTGAAACATGTAGGTTTTTTTTAAAAGTGGGGGGTGTTTGTGTCTTTTTCGACATTTTGTTGTCCTGTCACTCCTCTGCCTGAGGTGTTATGTGCCTGCCATTCCCTCTCTTTAAACTGTCAGTGTCAGTGTCACTGGCTTTGTATTTATAGTAACTGGGTAGACTCTGCTATTTATAATTTAGCAGGTTGGCTACCCCTCTTCAGCTAACTAACACTGTGGCCCTTTTTTATGTCCCCAGTCAGAGAGGCATGCTGCTTCTTAGCCTTTCTATTATTATACAGCTCAATCCCTCTTTCCTTTTTTGGCCTTTTAACGTGAAACCTCATTAATATAATAGTCAGCCTAAACGCTTCTGTCTTAACTTTACTACAGTGTAAAGTTTATGTATAGTTTTCTCTTCTTGTAGTTGCTAAAGTTTGATTATTTCTACTATACCCAAACTTCATTCATTCATTTATTAAAACTACTCAAAAGTATTCAATTATTTCTAGTCTTAATCTATGTTTAGCTGTATATGTTTTTGTTTTTTACATTTGATTGAGCTGAGCTGCCAGTTTTACTGTTTTACACAATGAAATTAAAACAAAAATTTGTAATGTTATCTAGTTGTTTTCTTACAATATTTTGTGGTACTATTTTTATAGGAATAAAAGTGATGATAAGAAATATTTATTCTTTTTTAGGAAATTTTATGGTTCTGATTGAAAACACATACTTCTCTTGAAATATTCACATAAAGTAGTACAATTTTGTATCTCTGAAATGCACAAATATTTTCAGATTTATCAATATTTATTTATACTTTGTTTTACTGTGGAGAAGCTACTAACACTAACAATTCTGACAATACGGACAGTTTTGAACAGGATTAACTGAAATCAAAATTCTTATCACGATAAAAAATTTAACACAATGATAACTGCCCACCTCCAATTAAATTAGATTTTATGAAACAACTTTATTTTTTCTTAAGGGGAAGTTGAAAGTCACAGTGAAGCAGCATAAACGTAATGCCGTCACTATAAATGCAACAGTTGACATGCATTGAAGTCCCGTCATAAAAGTCATGGTTCCAACAATTACAGCAAAGCAACCCCAGATCACCACACTACCACCACCATGCTCGGCTTTAGCTTGATGTTTTATTGTTTGTTTTTTGTTTTTTGTAATGAGAAGCTATGTATAATAAAACGCACATCTTCCAAAAAGTTTCAGTTATGTCAGATCAGGTTGTTTAATATTTTTCAAAAGGGTAGATGTGTCAGACGGACCTTTATCCTGTTTTTGGTCTGCAGTGTTTTCCTGTGATGCATTTTTCCTAGTGCTTCATTTTTTTTGTTGAGTCATGAACATTAACCTTAACTGAGCCAATTAGGAAAACATGATTTTGCGATTATATTTGCTTAATATTGCATCGTTCTGTTTAATTTAATTCAAGAATAGCACATTAAATAACGTTACAATTGTTGGTTTGTACTTAAATCTTCTAGCCCAGGCCTTTTTTAAAAGGCATCAAAACTAAAATTAAAGATTTATTTCACAATTTCTGTGACTAATAATGAGAAAAAACATCAAAATTCATATTAGAGAAAACAAATTCTGCACAATAAAGTCGGTTTATATATATGTGAACACCATATTTGTTTTTGTTTTAGCTGTTGTTTCACCTAGAAATTGACTGCAATTAACCCACACCTTCCTCACTCTTCCTCTCTCTTTCACATCATCATGATGCTCCCTTCGCTCTCTCAGTAAGCTTAACATACCGCTAATGGTAGCTAAAGTCTATATTAAGTGAGGGCATTACTGAAAGTTTTCTCAAATGGCAGGATACATTATTGGTTTGATGAGTCTGGATAGATTGAACTTGCTGTATAATAATAGCGCAACCAATATTGTATCCAAGCAATCCTTTGAAATTATGCACTGATATTGCAGTTTAGATGTTGTTCTGTGTTCTTTTTACTTCCTGGATGAGTTGCTGATGATCTCTGTATTGCAGAGGTGTCTATAAATGTGGCCCAGGAGCCATTTATGGCAAATTTATGATTTTGTGCAGCCCACCAGCTGCAATTTAAGAGTGATACAAATTTGGCCCATTCAGTACAGGTGTTTGATGCAGATGGAGACTTTTTATAAGGGTTAAATTATTGCAAACATAATTTTCTTACAATAAAAAAATGCTAAGTACAACACAAAATATTACTTTTTTTTATAACCAGGCTTTATTCTCCTAAGACGGTCGTTAACGGCTTAATGAAGAAGCATCGTTGTGATGACATGCTGAAGGTGGAATGTTGGAAAGAGTAGGAGCTTCTTACAGAGACAGAGGTGCTAAAATGCAAAGTCACATTTTTTTAAAGTTCTGTTTGATATGTAAAAAATTTTTTATAACAACTGAAGATAACATAGTTACTTTTTTATACTATAAAATGGCACCATGTGCCAGGAAAATACATAATACTATTCATTTAGTTTAGTGGTTTGGACAGCAGTGCTCTAAGCTTTTTATATTTGAGATCAATACCTCATGTGCAGGTTCATGGGTGTAGTTTAATGTTTTTCTGTAAAATAAAACTGGAACATTGAAGGTGCTTTGGGACACTTCTGATTGCTTTAAAAAATATTAGTGTTGGCCAAAATCTGAATCAGAAGGTCATGGTTTGTAAAGATCAGTGTTGTAACTAGTTTGCCTGATTTGCAGCTTCCATATTTAAATCCTGACCACTGTTAAAAAATAACTAAATCTTGCATAAACACAAATTGCATTTTAAGCACTGAACTAGATCAAAAGATCTGGAAAATGGCATCTGAAGAGGCATGAAATTTTAAATCTGTATGAGTTATCTCCATATTTAGTAGCTGCAATCCCAGATTTTTCTTTTGTCTGACAAACAATGTTTTCCTCTTATTTTTTGCAGCATGTTCATGGAACTCTAGAAGACCCCAAAACACTTACCCATCATAAACTTATACACGCTGCTACAGAAAGAGTCCTCACCGACACCAAAACTATCGCTGATGAAAACCTTAAAGACAAAGGTAGGCATTGTTTGTGTGGCATGTTTTTAAATTCGAGCAAACATGCCTTTATTATGTTAGAATATATTTGAAATATACAGGTTTTTGTGTCATGTTGTCAGATGTTTTGCTGCTCATAAAGAAAAGACCGCCTCCAACCCCTCCCAAGATGGCAGATGTTAGTTCAGATGAAAAGGTAAGCTTGATTATATTTCTGTGGGAAATAACCCTAAAGTTTTCATGTTACAAACATTTTTTTTGCTGTTTGTAACAGAAGAAACAAGATACCAAAGCTCCAGATAAAGATGCTATCCTGAAGGCTACTGCCAGCCTGTCCACACGGCACACTGAGCGCACTGTTACACAGCACAACATCAGAGATGTAAGACGAGTTGGCTTCCCTGCAGTTATACTAAAAACAATGGATGTCTGTGAACATGTTTGTGTTTTGACGTTTGTGTTGTTCCAGTTTCAAACGGAGCTTAGAAAAATCCTGGTTTCTCTTATTGAAGTTGCACAGAAGCTTCTTGCCTTGAACCCCGATGCTGTTGAACTCTTCAAAAAGGCCAACGGTAAGCAGGAAAATCTAGTTATGAAGAGGATGCACCGATCCACTTTTTTCACTTCCGATACCGATACAGATATCTGAGGTTTAGTATCAGCTAATACTGATCCAATACAGAAAAACAGTGCTGAATGGACTGAAACCTTTTACTTTAAACACTCAATGACAAATGTATTTGATAACTCTGCACCAATATAGCCTGCTTAAAGACAGCGTCACAAAATAAAACAATCAAAAATAAAATGGAAGTAAAAACTGGATTATAAAGTCTCTGTAAAAAAAATTGCTCTAAATATTAATGATCAGAATGGAAATGATCAAGCTCATTTTAATTTATTTTGCGATTAATTTATTATTTTCTTATTGTGACAGAGTTAGATCTTAGTTTATGTTTCTGTCATAAAATGGACACATTTTGAGAAATCTTTATAGAAGAAAACTAAACGGTAACACATTGACCATATTGATGTAGGGAAGAGGATTAGAGCCACTGAAAAATAAAATTATTATCTTAACTTTTCTGCCTTTGATTGAAAACATCCCAAAGGCCCCAGTCGGCTTCTTTAGTAACAAAAAATGCCCATAAACTGTATTTTTTCTTCATCTTTTCTAAACTATGTGTGCTGTTGCTTAAAACTTATTTATTTCTTGTGTTCTGAGATATTCTGCCTTTCTTTAATTGTTTGTTTTTTGTATCAAAGCGATGTTAGATGAAGATGAGGAGGATCGTGTGGATGAATCGGCCCTCCAGCAACTCACTGAGATGGGTTTCCCTGAGAGCAGAGCCATCAAAGCGCTTAGACTCTGCCAGTAAGGCTGATGTTTAACTGTTGTGTTTATCCATTCATTTGTTAAACGGGCAGTATTATGTAAAACCAACTTTTTTTAGTTATACATCATGTTATAGTGTTATTCCTTCATCAAAAATAAACATGGAGTGTTGCCTTGATTCTTTCATGCATGTTTGAAAAATCCTTTAATCTCCTGGGCAATATAGTTACTTGATTCTGCTATAAAATGGTGCTATGTGCTTGTAAAATTCATAATGCTGCTCCTTTAAATAAATTTAGCCTTCAGAACAGCTTTTCAGCATGCACTCTGTATTTTATTATTATTATTATTGTTATTATTATTTTACTTTTTCTTTTATTTCCCTGCAGCATGTCGGTGACCCAGGCTATGGAGTGGCTGATCGAACACGTAGATGACCCCACTGTGGATGCACCACTACCGGGACAGGACTCCTCCGGGGCATCAGGGGCTGCGGCAGCGACGACAACGGGCCCCTCAGCTTCAGCCTCCACTTCAGCCAACATTCTTTCCAACCTCTCAAGGCAATCGAGCTCCGATGAGAGCAGCCGGCAGGATGAACTCACAGAGATCTTCAAGAGAATACGCAGGAAAAGGGAGTTCAGGCCAGACTCCAGGGTTGGTGGTTTTATGTAACATTTAGATTTAAAAAAAAAAATTAACTTGTCGCTTTTCTTTTCTTTTCTTTTCTTTAAGGCTCTGTTAATGTTTCAAAAAATTGTTTGTTCAATAATTACACCAAGTCTTTCATTCTCCAGGCTGTGATTGCATTGATGGAGATGGGCTTTGATGAAAAGGAAGTGATTGATGCTCTCAGAGTGAATAATAACCAACAAGATGCAGCGGTAGGTGATTACATAAACCGTGGTGTTATCACAATTAGTGTCTGCTGTTTCGCTGAAGCACCAACAATGTTATTATGCAAAGTTCCCATACAAAACAAAACCTGCGATGTTATTTTTGTTCATATTTACATGATTATCCCTCAGCGAGAAACTGAAGAAGACAAAAAAAATCTACACATGAGAACCACGCTGTTCACAAAGCTTCTCATTCCTCTCTTTATTTGAATAAGTTGCTAGTTTTATAGCTACAGCTTTGCAGTTGTTTTTAATGAAAAACAAAACATTTAAAGTTAACTGTTTCAAATGAAGATGTAGAAAATTTTAATAAAGCTAATTTGTAGAGTTAAACCCCCTATTATGTATCCTCCTTTTCATAGGTACAGTAATTTTAAATTTGCTTTTGATAGGAAATGACATCTGCATGAAACATTGTAAAAGTAGTTTCATTTTTACACACCTCTTCATAATCAGTGCAAAAATCCCTTCTAGTTACTGACCAGGTTTTGGCTCGTTTCCACTGGTATTTGACAATTTATTTATGTTAATGAGGGTGGAAAGCCTTTTTGCCATCTACCTAATATTTAGCTGACCCCACAGATTCTCTATCAGATTGAATTCGGTCAACACATAAAATTAAGAAATAATTTCAAACCTAAATCTACCTTGAATATGAATAATGTTGGACTTAATTTTATTTCACAGATTACAAATTGAGATTGCAAAAATGACATGTTTCCCTACTAGATTAAAGAAATGGTTTGCATTTTATGAGTGTGTGTGTGATTTTATTTCAATATTTACTTTTTTACGTCATTAAAATTATGGAATTTTATTCATAGCTAATTCAGATTTTTATTACCTTGTTTTGTTAACATTTTGGGTTGTTTCAAAATTAGTGATCAAACTCAATGATTGTGGAGACTTTATAGATTTATTAATTTGGGTAGGGTAATTTTTTAAAATGTCATTTTTACATATCTGGTTTGCTTATGTGTTTCATTCAAATTGTTTTTGGATGAAACACAACTATTGATTTATATTTCTCTTATACACTAACGCAGCGGTGCACTCTGTATTTTATTATTATTATTATTGTTTATTACACTGGCAATAAACATAACTATGGTTATGTTTATTGTTTTTACTATGGTATTCTCAGATGATTCTTGTTGAGTTAGTTCTGATATACCAGTTACCTGATCAAGATTCACAAATTATTTTAATTTAGCAATTTTATATGTTGAAATTAGTTAAGATGTTTGATCATATTTATGTGTTCCAGATCAATAGGAGAAATGACGGCTCTCTTTTCTGTGTTTTTTCATTCTGCAGTGTGAGTGGCTGCTGGGAGACAGGAAACCATCTCCAGAGGATCTAGATAAAGGCATCGACACCAACAGCCCTCTGTTTCAAGCAATTCTGGAAAACCCAGTGGTCCAGTTGGGTTTAACGAATCCCAAGACTCTGCTAGGTATATTCCAGTGTGACATTGATGAAAATGCGTTATTTAAATGATCTTTGTCTTATGTGGAATTGTGTGTGACTATCTGAACCATTTACGTGTGACCAAAATATGAAATATAAAGGGAATTTCTAGATTACAGTTAGATTTGAGGAAATGTACAGGAAGTTGCCTGTTAAGCACCACCTCATAATGTGGCATCTCAGTATTTGTCATAAACCATCGTGACATTTAAAACTCTACGGGAGTTCAATAACCCTGTCATGTGTTTTTCTTGTTTGTGTTTGTGCAGCGTTTGAAGACATGCTGGAGAATCCTCTGAACAGCACCCAGTGGATGAACGACCCCGAGACCGGCCCGGTCATGCTCCAAATATCCAGAATCTTCCAGACCCTCAATCGCACATAGAGCCTCCTGATTACCCTCGTGTGATTGTGGCAGCTTGTGTGTATGTATGATCATACCAGGAAATGTGTGTATGGATGTGACACAAATAGAGTTTACTGGGCTTTGTTTTGTTTCTTTTTTTTCTGCCTTGTAAAGAAAAACCCAGAGGAGTTAAAGGTTTGAATTAAAATGTTACACTATTTATAACAATACAGTAAAACGCCTGTACAAAACAAAGGTTATTATTATTATTATTACAGTGATAATATAAATTGAGATTTAATATGTTGTTTTTACATATTAATAAGAACAATTTACAGATATGACAGACATGATTTATTTTATATCATTTCTCCATGTAAAGAAATGACATCAGGCATCAATTTAATGTTTACACTTTAAAGAACAGTTTTTGTATGATTTGCAATATTTAAATATAACAGTCTTCTCTGTTTCTTTAAAATGTTACATTTCATTATTAATGAATGTGTGGAGGAGTTCTGGTCCCGATGATGTTTGGGTTTCTACTTCTAATGTCATCAGAAGAACAGGTTGTTATTCGAGTCGAGTGTTCCTGAAGCTCTTTGAAAACGAGCTTTCAGATGCGGTTCTGCTCAGACGCTTACACAATCATCACTGGCATGAATGTCAGAAAAATCTTGTGCTTTTCATAATTTTTCCTCAATGCTTTTTAACATAAAAATGCAGTTATTTAAAAAACTATTTGAATTATTTGTGGATTTTCTCTCGTCTAAAGAAGATCCAAATCAAAATACATTTTTGTGTATTCAACACATGTTTCCTGCAGCTATAAAAGAAGCTTCTGGTGTAAGTCTGGGGATTTTTAACCATGTTTTTGTCATAACTGGTTGATTTTTTTTTATGTGTTCCAACTATCTAACTGCTGAATTTAGAGTAATTTAGTTAGACAGTCCCACAGCATAATGCGGCCACCACCATTTTTGACAGTTGTTAGTGTGATTTGGTTTGAATTCCTTTAAACCTTTTTTTGTGGTCTTTGTATTTCTTCACAGTGTTAAATCAGGAGACAATATGCAGGCAGCTACAAATGTGTTGAGCTTGGAGCAGGGATTTCTTTCTTACTCCACACCAAGACTTCATTCGCTGAAGTCCGTAAACTGGTTCTTCAGCTGTTTCTGGTGGCTGTTTAGCTCCTGATAAAGGAATCTTAATGGATTCCTTTATTTTAATGGCAATCATTCAGGTCACATGGATGAAACTTGGACACAGTTGGGTTTCCTAACAGGATAATGATCCCAAACATTCTAAAAAAGGTTTTAAGAATATATTTAGCTGGCTAAAATGAAGATTATTTCTAAAACCCAGCCCTCAACTATGAATACAATATTTATAGTTTCCTCGGTTTGCTTAAAAGCCAGAAAACAAACTAATTTTTAAAGATTCAGAAGCTTGTTAGTGATGACAAAATATTTACTGTTAGTTGAGATTTGTTTATATATTTCAAACTGTTTAGATTACATAAAATAAACAAAAAATCAAAACTTTTCCACAGTTGTTGGTTTTATCTTCATTCTTCTGTGGAAAAGGAATGACAATATTTAAAAGTCCAATATTATTAATGACATTCAGGCCAGTGATGAGAGCATGTAAACTTCTGACCGGTACTGTGTTATACATTACCTCTCCTTTGACACCCGTAAATCACTGTAAGTCGTATACCTCTCACTTAATAAGAGGAAAACTTCTGTCGTCTGCGAACATAAAAAATTTTTTTGCCTTTTCAGAGAGACCTTGTACTCTAATTTGTGTCGGTCCTGATTTTCCAACAGTATGTTACAGTAGGCCTGTGTGTTTGTTGTCAATGTGGACTTGAATGTCACTATATCTGCGCTTCTTTAGCACTTGTTCACCTTTTGGAACACTGCTCACTGCGGCACAGACGAAGTCAAATCATGGATTGTCTGGAGTCGGACAGTGCATGAAGCTGAGCCTGATCAAAATGTGGGGTTGGGGTTTGCCTTTTAAACCTTTAATTTGAATCTTTGAATGACAATGCATTTGAATCACGCTGCTGGGACACAAGCGTCTTTATAAACACAGTTTTGGTCTCCAGTTTTCTTCAGAGAGCAATGAACACTTCATGCTATTAACCAAACCAAAATGTTCCTGTATTTCATGCCTTCTACCCAGTGAAGAGGGGAGAAAATCAGTTTTTCTGTGCAATAGTAAAGACTTAAAGATATGTATCTGATATGAGTATTAGTGAAACTGAAAGGGTTAGAGTGTTTTACAATATTAGCATTTGCATTGAGTACTCAAAACCTCCAGCTAAAAGTTGGAGCTCTTTGCCTCTTGTAGTTTTACTAAAAAAACAATATGGAGGGCGG
Organism: Gambusia affinis; assembly: GCF_019740435.1. Taxonomy (NCBI): domain Eukaryota; kingdom Metazoa; phylum Chordata; class Actinopteri; order Cyprinodontiformes; family Poeciliidae; genus Gambusia; species Gambusia affinis. The sequence goes on along the minus strand of NC_057870.1, from coordinate 29,558,785 downwards.
AATTGGTTGTTTTATTTTTATTTTTTTTGCCAAGCTTTTGCGTGTTTTTATTCTATATTTAAAATGTAGTACTGATATGACTTTCTGCTCAGGGAGGCTTAGATTGTTGTCATGGCAAACCCCTGCTCAACCGATGTTAGTTTGGCTTTAGCAAGTCTCTTCAGAACGCAACATCAAGACATGCAATATTTAACAAAAAAAGAAAAAAAAGAAGATATTTAAATGTTTTTGGAGAGAAGTGTCTGTTTGAACTGTGTTTTATTACATTATTTATATCAAAGCCAAACTCGTAACTTGGTCTTATTTCTAACAGTTTTAGCAAACCTCAAAGCTGCACTTCAAATGTGAAAAGAGAAATGCTTCAAAGGTTGTTTTACGTCGTTTTAAAGATGTTCCTATTATGAAAATTGTTGGTCAAGGTGTGGTTTGGTGTTTGAACAGGGTGGGTTGATGTGTAGAGCTGCTGAGAACTATACATATAGAGATATTGCGCTTAAAGAAAACATTAAACCAAAAAAAGAGAGAACATTTCCAAACATTCATCTGGAATTTAAATTAACCAAGCAAATCGTCTTTGTGTTTATCAGCTATTTCTGCTCTGCTATGTCATGCAAGATTGTCCCACATCAACAACCTATGCAATCTATTCAGTGTCTGTTCATTCAAACAGCCACAAGGCTACTGACATCTAAATCACTCTCACATTAAAGTTAATTTGTTCTGTGGCTTTGCTCGTTGGATTCTGTTTGGAGTCGATTTATGTGGCGGCTTTGTTTTGGGGAACAATAAAGATCAGTGTTGCAGACATAATAAAGTACAAACTTAAAGTGTTGTGCCTTTCAAAATAATATGTAGCCCTTAAAAGACCTACCCAATGGAGAATTATAAAGTTAAAAAAAGATGCGTTTTCACATTTTCTTACAGTAGAAATGAGAAAAGTGTGTCCTGTGTGTGTATTTAGTTTGTAGGACCAGACTTCTCTGCTTTTACAGACCAATTTAAGTTTCTAGAAATGTCTTATTGGTCTCTGACTTTTGTTTTATTGAGTAATAAATGTGACATAGTTTGTTGTGGTCCATATGGCATTTAGAAGCTGGACACGAGAAGATAATCTCCAAAACTCACTATTGTAGAAAAAACAAACATGCTAAATTCTTCTGGGACTATATGTGGTACTTTGTGCTTGCAGATGAAACTAAGATTGAACTTCTTAACAAATCATCAAGGTGAGTTCAGCAAGAAACAAAGTGTTATATTAATATTTATTGATTGGATAATTTTTAATGTGAAATTATGCTACTGGAATAAAAAATGTTTTTTAAAAGGGTTGAGCATGGCAAGCCAACAAACATCCCTACGTCTGAAGAAATATAGCATAGCAAGGATTTAAACTTTATTTATCAAGTAAAAAAATAGTCTTTTACTAATACCCAGTTTTATCATTTTCAGTACAGAGTTTAAATTGTATTTATTAAACAATGTCCATAACTAACAGCCGAAGGATTAAATGATACTGTCATTATGTACATGTCATGGTGTAAAACGTAAATGCAGTTTTTCAAAATTATAAACAGGGATTACTGAATCATCTCTCCGGCTGGAGTGTACATACCACATTTCCCCACTAGATGTCAGCATTGATTAAAGTCAACGCTGACATCTTGGAAAAGTGATTTTATTTTTTCCAAAGTGAACAAAATTTTAAGATAAAAGTTGACAGAACGTTTGTCCTAAATTTTAATATATTTACAAATGTACATATTTTTGGAAAATATAAACCGAAAGTGATCGTTATTGTCTCCGTTTTACTGTTGACAGTTTGGAAGGTAATCACGCATGCGCAGCAGTCTCATTTAGAAAAGCAGGGATGAAAATTATTTTCATGGGCAGAGCGCGAACACACCGCGGGATGCGTGTGTCTCCTCTCTACCATGAAGCGTTTAATACAGAGATAGATTTATAATCAAGAGATCACCTGCTCTTGTTATTTATTTCTTTTATTTCAACCAGAGAGTCTCGTCGCATTTTTACTGCTTCTGTCTGGCGTCTGCCTCGTCTGTGAGTCTGCCGCGGAGCGGTTGTCACACAGGCCGAGAATCGGATTCTGTTGCTGGGAGGAGACCATACAGACTCACCTCCCTCCCTGTTAGCATTATTATTAGCTGGCTAGGATGCGTGTCTGCGGCTGTTGTATTTTCTACACAGCAGACCACGTTACAACGAGGCAGGTCTTTGGCTAATTGGCTGTGTAACCCTGCTATACCTAAAGGGTGACTTGGAAATACGCAGCACCTTTCAAGGTAATGTTCTCTCTAGCTAACGTCATTCATGGCTCCAGTGAATGCTGGGGGGGCTGTTGTATTAGCAAGCTAACAGTTAGCTGGCTTTAGTTAGCCGCAATTCATTTGCATGCTCAGCCGCTTTGCTAACCCAGTTTACAGCCAATATTCATTTTCAGCTAATGACTGTTGCTTGTAAATTAGGTCTTTGTAACACGGACATATTATCATTATGTTGTAATTTACATAGCAGCTACCCTGCTGTTTCAGCCAGCCATTATTGGGCCGTTAATAGTTTCATTGTGGTAAAGCAGTATCGCAAGGATACTGCTACAGGTTATAAAACAAGGTAAGCTAATATTAGTTTAGTCCTTTTGTTGTTTTTCTTTAGGAAAAACATTTACCTTCAGCAATGAAATAATGTCTCTTAGTTACAGGTAAATGTAACTACTTTGTTTTGAGTTCACCTGTTAATATTTAAGATTTTATGTCTTTATATCGCTTTTAAATTATACATTTCAACAAATTGAAGCCACAATTTAAAAAAAAAAAAAAACCTACAAGGAAATCAAACTGGCTTAGAAATTAAAACTGACATCTCTTCGTTGTTGCAAACCAGAAACACAAGCATGGTGAATAACTGAATTCACAGTTGCATCTCAGCTATGCAGAAAAGACTGCACCCTACACTGTCTGCTCAGATTGTTGTATTTGAGCATATTATTGGAAAGTTGACTGGAAGGAAAAAAACGTTTAAAAAGAAGTGCACATGCAGTCTTGATGAGGCAAAAAAAAAACAAGAAAATATATTTAAGAGTTTAGGAGGATTCACAAATTGGACTAGGTTAAATTCATTGATGCTAAAGAGGACCACACTGTTGTTCAATTGTCCAAAACCCCTCTTTTTTGGTGGGTTCTTTCAAGAAACTGAATTTCTTGAAATTTAACATCTGTAAAATTTACAAAAATATTACCTTAAGGTACCATAATGAACTTTTTTACCATTTTTGGTAAAATGGTATCTGTATAAAATGGTATCTGTAGAGATTTTACAATTGAGAGCACATTATTTAAATGGAAAAAAAAACAAATAGTTCAAGTTTTTAGTTTAAACAAAAATTGTTTGCTTTGCCATCTGTCAGAATTATTTTTTTTAGACTTTCTTTAGTCCACACTTAAAACACAATTCTAGCTATTATCTCAAATTCAATACAGTTATCAGATATTGTGTGGGTTTAGTATTTTGATCCACAGATGCCTTCCGTGGTCAACATGATTATTATTATTATTATTATTTAGACCTGTTTTTGGTATTTAGTGGTTTTACTTATGCCTTACTTTAAAACCATGTACGTCATTGACAGGTGTTTACTGTATAATCAATGTTTCGCCATGTGCCAAAGTGTATGGAAACAATAAAAACTTTATTTAAAGGGGAAAAAAGTTATTTGGATTCATTGATTGTCTCTTAATAAACAAGCATAATTTTAGCATTATGCTCTATTTTCTAATGGTATCGCTTCAGTTGGTCCCTCTGCCAACTTTTACCTGCATTTCATTTATACACTTTGTCATTTAATTGTATATCAGTTGATTTCTCCTGGCAGTTGGGCATTGTCAGAGAACTAGAAAGATAAATAAATTAGAACAATATGTGGTTCTCACGCTTTTTTGTTAGACCCATTTGATATCAATTCACTCTTACAAAATGACAAATTAAACCAAAAATAATTACTTTAGACCTCCTGCTGGTACTTGGTTTTATCTTGGAGTAAGATAACCACGTTCTCTTGAGAACAATGTTCGCAGACGAATGAATATAACTTTTAATCATCAGTTGTCAAAAAGAGTACAAAATGTTCAAGTAGCAAGTACAAAGTTACCTGGTATAGATAAACCTAAACTGCAAAAGTAACAAATAACGCAGTAGGAAAATAACCAACCTCTCTTTTTTCCAGCATGTTTAGCTTAATTTTGATGCTATATTTATTATTATTTATTTTTAAGGATGGATGTTGACTTGTGTGCCGGCGGGGACGGTACCAGGAAAAAAGTGGAGTTACCTGTGGCTGCAGACGGCACAATGGATGTAGTACCTTTGGAGATGTACGACTCTGCCAGAGCAAAAATAGCTGCAAACCTGAGGTGGCTTTTTGCCAAGGCCTATGGCATTGGTAAGTTTATTTCCAATAATCCTTCACAAACGCTCACGATTTTTATATTTGAGAATTACTGGCAAGTGCATTGGTGGCTTGAAATCTGTATTTTCAGTCCTACAGACTTATCAAGTGGCATATTTTACACCAGAGAGCATGAAACAAAACTGTAATAAGCACTAAATTGATTAATTGCATGGTAAATTAAAACAAGCTTGATTACTCCCATTTCTTTTTACTGAAGACTGGATGACAAAAGTCTTCAGTTTGTTACATTGGTCTCAACTAGCCTCTTTTTTTCAAGGGTAATTTTGCTTACAGAGGCTTCAGTATTCATTATATTTGTTTGAATATTTAAAAGATCATCCAGTTTCACTGTGAACAGTTTGTTTAAAATGAAAGTTTATTAATCTTTGAGAGTGTGTATGTGCATTATATTACTTGCATTTAGTTTCTATGCACCAATAATCTGGAACAAATTTATGAAAAATTGTAAAGCAGCCGAAACAACGCTTTGATCTTCCTTGTAGCTGAAATATGCTACACAAATAAAATTTGATTGATCGATTGTCTTGGAAAAATGGTCCCCAAACAACAATAAATATTGTCATTTATCTCAATAACTTTTAGGATATTTTATGATCCAGCTAAATTTGTTATTGCAACAAACCTTTTTGATGTTGAAACTATTGAAGCATTCTCAACACACTCAGTCAGCAGTTTGTTTGGTGCTTCAGCAGAAAAACACAATTAAAGTAAAAGCCAGAAAGAAAGCTAAAACACACATGTATTTCTAACACTAACTCCCCAATGGCAGCTGAAACCTCGCTCACTGATTCACCAGATCTTTGTGTTCTTGTCGGGTGGCCAATGAGATTGAACTTAAATCAAACGGAGGGACAGTCACTGATGCTTAATCTATATTTGTTACACTGTGCTCAGTGGATGGAAAATGGCTCATCTGCACGTCCCGTCGCTCACACTCCCTGTTGAGGCTGCCTGCGTTAGTAAGAGGACCTTTATGTTGGATGGTGTTAGTTTCACCTCAAACACACTCTTCCCCCTTTCCTGTCAGCCTACTTTCATATAAGGGACACTAGAGGCCACGAAAGACCCCCTTGGAGGGGTAAACAAAAATAAAAAATTAATTCAGAAAAAGCTCTGTGACGTTTCTACAAATAAAAAATTATAATCATGAGTCATTATGTAGAAAAAAGTGAGGCTTACACAAGCACTGCACAACTCACTAATATAATTTTAGACTGTTATGGTGATGAGAGAAATGGGAGTGCTGGTGTCATGGAAACTGGAGCAAATGTTTTGTTGACTACCTGAATTATGACACAATGTTAGGGTGTGAATTACAGTTGTCATTAGCTATTCACTACTATGAAAAATTAACAAAGACCAGAAGTATCATTCAGTGCTTTTAAGTCTCTCCTTACAGTGCCAGTTTGTTAGATGTCCAAGGAACATTTCTTTCTGCTTCTCCTGTCGTCACTGCAAAAAAAAAAAAAGCCATCTTATTGTAACTATTAGCTTTCTTGCATCAACATAAGAAATGACAGAATTTCTGGCCTTCCAGGATTCTAAGAGAACTCCAACATAATGGCTATTGAAGATCTATATATTTTTTTTTTTAATATATTTTTGACTATTGACAGTGAATTTGTTGTTGCACATAAACATATTTTAAAGTATATGTTGTCATTGTAGTCTGGCTACAAACGAACAATTATGTTAGTAATCCATTTATTCTGATGACTAATCAAATGTGCCAAAAGAAATTTGTCACATTCTGCAGATTTTTCATTTAACTACTTAAGCCTTTTTAATACAGTTTTAGAAATGGATTAATATGCACAAAACCAGAATCAATAATTTTTTAATAAGAATATAAACATTTTGTTGGCTAACATGCATTAATGTAGTATTCCTTTAGTGTACGCTTTTATCATTTGTAGCAGGTGATGCATCTGCAGCCTAAAAAAGAAAAAATACTTCTAACATGTAAAAAGCTCAGCTCTTTCTGCTTGACTTAACATCAATGTAGGGCTTATCAGTTGTTGTTGTTTTTTTTTGATTAACTGATTGATGATTGATAGAAAAACATGCTCAATATCAGATTTGTTTTCGTTTTTAAGAATCTGAACTGAGTGAAGCTAAAAATTTGCCACTTGTACAGTTTTAGTTTAGTTACTGATCTGAATATGTTGCTTTCTTTCATTAAATGGCCTTTTTTTTATCTGTATTCTCCAGTTAACAATTAATTGATTCCTAAATTAGTTGAGGATTATTTGCGTTTAATTACGATTAATCCGATTAATCGTTTCAGCCCTACAGAGTGGTGCAGCTTTGTTTGCTGCCTGATGCATCAGTTCCTGAATTCAGGCTTTGCATGTCTGTTACATCAGCATCATCTCTGGTCAGATTGTATGTCATTAAGCTCTCCTTCATACTCTGTGGTTTATGATCATTATACGGATTTCCAAATGTCACTGAAGCATTCACTTAAAATAAAGGCAGCAGAATTTGAGTTTTTAAGGTAAACAGGGTTTGGATAGAAAACTTTTTTGTTTTTCCTTCAGGGTTCATTAAGGCTTTACTTGGTTCTGTTGTTGTAAGCCATCATGAGCTTTTGGTAATGATATAGATGGATAATAGCAGCGTCTTCCTGCAGACAAAAATGATGTGCTGCAGCGTAGTCTGTTGTGCTTCGGAGGCCCAGAGGGAAAACAACTCTCAGGTGTACCTGCAATTACCTTCCTCCCATGGGAACTTAATAAATTAGTCCAGTTTTCTACTTCCCCTACGGCTCATATGGGGTCTGCTACGATGCAAATGCTGCACAATTGTTTGTTTTGCTTGTGCCGTTTCCGGCAGATGTGAATCCTCTGGCTGTGCCGCAGCTGATCCCGGCCTTGGAAACTTACTCTGGCTGACAGTGAGGACCAGTCGCACTCGCAGGCAGGTCGTTAGCCCTCCGTCTGCCTCTGCTGGTGCAGATTATGGTGTGGCACCGGTCACGGTTGACTGTGCGTGATCTACAACACCCTGGCTGTTGTTGCCAGGCTCCATCATGATGCTCCACCCCGCCCCAGTTGGTGCGTTTTTAGCCTGCTCTGGGTTGCAGAAAGGCGGGGTCAGCTGCCACATGACATCAGCGTCTGGAGAATGAACTCCATTGGCAAGACCTCTTTGTTTTCTGCCACAATAAGTCCCACTGTCATGATGTTCATTCACTCCAGGAATGACAGAAACTGTTGGCTTAATTGTTTAATCATGTGCTGCAAAACTGTTGTCGATTTTTGTATATGGGGACAGAAAAATGACCAGAGCTTAAAGGTACTAGAACAGTTGTTGCTCAGCTAATTATGACAAGCTTGCCCTTTAATACCATTTGTTCTCACAACAAATCTTCTGTGCATTATAGAATTGCTTCATTAAACCAAAAGCCTCTAAGAGCTTTTTAAGTTGCGTCTACTAAGATAATACAGTGACAAGAAGGACGGAAAGAAAAACAAGTCAGAAGAGCTTTAAAACCCTGAAACCTTTCACATTGGACAAAATGTACAGAGTAATTCTCCTGCCTTATTTACCGTTTTACATGTAGTGTGCTGTGTGAACGTTGTAATTGAGTGTTATAAGCAGTGTATTGTGCTGCGTTTTGGTAGTTTCCAGACAGATGTTGGTTTAAGAAGTGAGCTGTAAAAATCACTGGTTTGTTTTGCTGCTGTGTTAGAGTGAACTTTTTATTTTTAATAAAATGTAGAAAAACACTTGGATTGCCAGAGATTCAGTGGATTAGAATTTATCTGTGTTGATTATGTGATAAATACAAAAAAATCAGAATTTTTTTTTCTTCCAGAACTCAGTTTTTTGGTGGTTTCTTTATTATTTTTATTATTATTATTTATTTTATTTTAGATGCATCCATTCAGCTTGGTGTCATTTCCTTTAATGGATAAATGTGGAGAATCTTGCAGTTCCTTTATTGTTTTCTGTTGGATTCACAAGTATTATCCGTGTAAAAAAACTCGCAGCACATCTTTTCCGATCAAATTTGAAAATTTATCACAATTAAGTTGGTATTATCCAGAAAAAGCCTAATTGGTGCATCTGTTTTAGAAAACCCGAACTCTTTAGGTCACGTCCACAAATGCTTAAAGCTGTGTGTACATACAAGAGATCCTTTCAAACAATAAACTTAGTTGTTGCACTTTGCAGTGGATTTCATTTTATTCATTGAATTCTATGATTAGTTTTTTTCTTCAGCAACGAAACAAAAAATTCTTGTTTTGGCCACAGACCATCAACACTAATTATTCACAATCTAATATTGACATATTTACCTCGAAGTTACCATCTGATTGGGATTTAAATATATAATTATTTTTTTCCTTTTTTTTTCTTTGCTTTTGCTGCATGTTTTTAACCTTCCTGCTTGCTCTCCAGTATTTGACCTGCAGGTTGCTGATGAGAAGGTTTCTCGTCGCCTTCACAGTGTGAAAACCAGGAACCCGTCATACACACACATGCAGCTTTCGCTGTGTTATCACATCTCTGGCAGAAATCTAAACAGGTTTAGCAGAAACAGGGTTATTTCTGCCGCCGCACCATTTTATGCTGGACGTTGGAAGGATTTCTTTTTGGTTTTTTTTAAAACATGTGGCTTACCTTCCAGTATAAATCTGGTTTGCGCTGCTGCTTTGCTCTGTGCCCTTGTAAGGCAGCGGTGTCTGGTTTTGGGAATGACCTCATATTCGGAGTAACAGAACTAGTCACAGTTTTCCTCCTTGTGGCTCCAACTTTAAGTAAGCATTGGCAAAGTGTGCTGTCACCTGAGCAGCCTTGGATTTGCAGGATCTGCGGCCAAATCTACTCTTAAAGCAACACACTCACTTATGATTACAAAGAGCTCCGTTTACTGGCAGTAAACAAACCTAGAACAAATATTACACGTATCATGATTTGGAGATAGAGAGGCATTTGTATTGCCTAGCACCAATATTACACATTTTCCTGCTTCCTTTAGGGTAGTCTTTGAAAATGCTCGCAGATGTTTTCAAGTTTGAAAAGGACTTGATATTCAAACTGCACAGGTTTGTAATAAATACTGGCAACATTTGGATAAAAGCCTAAATTAATTTAAAAAAAAGTTATTTACAATTGAAAACAGATTTCTTTTTCTTTTTTTCCTTTTTTTTACACCTAAGAAAGACACAGACACTTTTTTTTCTCAGTCTGTAGTTAAATTAGTTTAAACTTTTCTTATTTTAGGGTAGTTAGAATTACAAAAATTATTTCTATTTGCTAAAAGTGTTTTGTTCTTGGACCAGTCAGGTGTATATACTGTGTATGAAAGAGACATTTAAAACTTCTTGTTCCTCCTGCAGATGCAGAATATCATCACTAAAAAATAAGTCATAAATTATATAACTGTGAATTGAAATTGTATTTTTTTTCCTTCATTATTTTTTGTTTTTATCTCCATTATGCTGGAAAAGTTTGAAAACTTGCCATGAATTGTATTGTGAGTAAAACTGTTATCTTAATCGTATTAAACTATGTGAGTAGTTGAGTTTTAAAATGGAGGACTTCGCATTCCTCTTTTAGGGCTTCATTAAGAGCCACCTGTGTCACCTAAGCCCAGATTTTTTCCGTTGCAGACCATATTCCAGAGGATCTGCGGGACCCGTTCTACACGGACCAGTACGACCAGGAGCACATCAAGCCCCCTGTCATCCGTCTGCTTCTGTCCTGTGAGCTTTACTGCCGTGTGTGCGCCCTTATCCTGAAGACTGAGCAGGCCGCGTCGCTTCAGTCCCACCTGTCTGTCATCCAGGCTCTGGCCAGAAAGGGCATTTATGTCATGGAGAGCGACGACATGCCCGTCACAGACGGGGACCTGGCCTGCGTTCCTATCAAAATGGTAAGAAAGTGTCTCAAAAACTGAGCTTAACATGCTGTGGTGGAAATATTTGCTCCAACCTATGGATTTATTCTGTTCTTTTTTTTTTTCTTTTTTTTTTTTTTAACAAATTAAAGGTGGTTTTTAAATCAGAATCTCATTCATTAAAGAAAGAACTGGCCAAGCCAAACTGACGCTTTGTGTAAATTCGCTGTTTTATAAGCTGAACGGCTGCTTGTGCTACAAATGTAGAACAATAAATATTGACTGATTTCAAATAGTTATTATTTTCTTGTTTATGAAGGTAAAATTTTTGGAAAAGCTGGATTTTTGCCCAGAACCTGCCATCTTGTTTTACAGCTTCAGTTTATTTGGACAGAAGCTGTCCAAATAAATTCAGGTCCACTTCCCGAGGGGGTCAAGTTTTTTGCAATTTCTTATAAAGAAAAGAAAGAGAGGGATTAAAGTCAGATTTAGATCAGATTTTATTTCTAAGCCATGTTGCTCAGTCCTAATTTTAAGCCCATGTTGTTTCCTTTCATTTCTAACCTAACAAGAACTGACTTTATGTAACTTATGGTTGTTGCCATGTTAACTGATGAGAAGCAACACGCAAAGCAAAATCCTAATCACAGCTCTAACTTTGAATGGGAGTCTTTGTGCAACTGGCCTGGCAGTCAAATCCCAGATCCTTTGAATAGAAAAGATAAGATTGCAGCCAAATCATCTGAAGCTTGTTCCAACAAATCGAGCAGCAAACCGCGTCCACAACTCTTTCATGCAAAGTGCAGCTTGTTGGCAAGTTCATGGAGCATGTCGTGACCAGTAGATTTCATGCCCGCACAAAGTTCTTCACAAAAGAGTTATTAACTAAAGCCTGGCTAAGATTGATCAAGCTTAAGATTGATTAAGGAAAGCAGCATTATTTCTACTGGTTTTACTGTTCTATGACATCAATGTAGCACAAAGTTTCTTTTACCAAAAACATGCAATCTGCACCAAAAATAATATTCCTTGACTAAAACTGCTATTTCAACACCTGCAGACTTCTACTGCGTTTTGGTTCTGTTTCATGTTTTAGATTAAAAAAGAGAAACATTTTTAAGAAAAAAATCTGAGTCATTTTCTTTCAAAACACTTGCTATATTTAGCCAAGTCAATTAAATGAGATAAAAGCTGATTTATGTGCAGCAAAGTCAATTTTTCAGTAAAAGTCTCTATATAGTTAACTTTGTGTTGTGCTTAACATTTTCTACTGTAAGAAAATTACAACATAAAATATTATTTTTAATCGGGATAATAGATTTACCCCGATTAAAAATAAAATGTTTGCACCAGCTCTTGAGATGTACCTGCAAAATTTGTGTCATTCTTGAATTACAGTTCCTCTTGAATTACAGTTTTCTGAAATTCACACAAAACAGTAACTTATTGTGTTATTCAGTTTCTTAAGCAAGTCGGGTTTTACAAACTAGAGCTGTGAATGAGCAACAGAACCCGATGAAACTCTGAGGTCACTGTAACATCTGTAAAACCTATTGGCTACTGACACTTCTAAAAATGTCCTCAGTCTTCATCTTATTTCTTTTGCTCTCTCACCTTAAAAAAAAAATAAAAAAAACCTCCCTGAGAGACAAAATATCCCACATCACCACCACTTTCGGCTGCTGCTTTTCAGTGCACCTCGTCACAGTGTGCGGGGCGTTCACTGACCTCATGTGACCGCGACATTCTGGCTTTCAAACTCAATAATCCGCACAGGCCTGCGTGTAAGCAGCCAGACACAAAGCCTAGCTAGGAGATGGAAAAAATTATGAGCTTATCTCTGATGGACTGCTGTAACCCTCCTCCCGGTTTGCTGACTTGACAGGAGGTTTCCATGGCAACCGGTTTCCCTACTATTTCAAAGCGTGCGTTTGTGTGAATGAAGGCGCCGCTGCACATGCAGACGGCCCCTCTGCACCTCGTCTGCGTTGTTTTGGGGCAAAAGCCGGAGCCTCCAAAGCCTTGAAGGGAGCCGCCCTCCTGGGTCAGCTTGGTTTAGGCGAATGTGTGCACAAAGTCTGCCAGGATGGACGCAGGGCTTGAGGCAACATGCTCCCAGTAGGGCTGCTTCCTGCACCAATGAAGGCAGCATGGTGGAAAACAAAAGACTGGGAACGTAGTCGGTTCTACTCCCCTTTTTGTGCTCTTATTTTGTTGTTTTTGTTGACATACAGGTGTTGCATTTGGATGTTTTTATACCGAACTACATTAAATTTATTAAATGTTTATTTCCTGTACATCCATATAAAGTTTTAAAATATGCACCTTAAAAATTTAAATATCACCAAATATTTAGGATTTTCCCATTTCTTAAACTAAAACAAATGTGATTTATTAAAACATCTACAGCAAAAACACTACATCAAAAGGAGGACAGATTCTTGTCTTTTAAAATGATGTTTTCTTTAGGTTATTAAACACAGACATTTTCACCAGTCTATACTGGACAATAATAAACTAAAAATATTGTATTACACAAACGAAAAAGAATATCAAAACGTATGTACAGAATATTCTCATTGCTCGCTCGTTTGGCATGAATTTCTTCTTTAAGGCTGTGTAGCATGGAGTCGAGGGGTTTATGAAGCCTCTGTTGCTTTAGTAGCAGTTCTCAGATGGTCTGAATTTAGTCGTCAATTATTTTGACGACTAATCGGATTAAAAAATTTGACATTCTGCTGATTTATTTTTTTAAGCCTTTTTATACAAAATTAGAAATACATTAAATGATGCGAAGAACCAAATAATTCAACTTTTAAAATAAGAAAACAAACATTACCCTAACTCTAGCCCTAAAATGCATCTTTTAATGCTAATTTATTTTTGTACAGTTTTAGCTTAATTACTACTCTGAATAAGTTTTGTTCTGCAATTTGCCTTTTTTTTTCTTTTTGAGTCTGTACAATCCAGTAATTGATGGCTGATTTGGTTGACGAATATGTCAATAATCGATTAATCACGATTAATCAGATCGCTTCAGCCCTGGTCTGATTTGTTGGCTTTGATGCCTCTTGTCTTCCTTTCAATAATATAATAGAATATATACTCCATATATACTCCATATATATATTCCATAGGCTTTTGGGCTGACTGGTTTTCTGGATAATGAAGCTCAGTGACGCTCTGGTCTTTAAAGTTGATACCTTTGGCGATGTGACCAAGTCCTGCTGGAAAATTAAATCAACTTCTCCATAAAGTTTGTCAGCAAAAGGAAGCATAAAGTGCTTAAAAATTTCCTGTTGGGCAGCTGTGCTCACGTTCAACTCAACAAAACACAATAGACCCACACCCAGCAGATTCGCTCCAGAAATTATAGAAACTTCACTCTGGATGAATAAGAGAAAACAGCTGAACTTCTACAATTCATTAAAATTTTTATCTGTCCCTAACTTTTTGAAAGTACATTTTCTGTTGGTCTCCATGTAGGTTGTGCTGTAGGAAAAGCTCTGAATAACTCTCATTTTCTGTTAATAAGCTTAGTTTCTGTGTACTTCCACCAGCAATTGGATTACACCGGGAGCGAGTTTCATTACGCGCTGACAGAAACAATGCTGTGTGTTTTTTATGGATTTGTTCTGTAATGGTTTGGAGTGACATGGCCTTCTGGAGTACTGTGCAAAAAGCATGATGAACCGTCATGAATTAATATCTTTTTGTCACAAGTTAATGTCCAAAACCTCACAAGAAAAAGGATCTAGTTTGTGTGCGTAAAATCATATTCACTAAATAGCAGTGGTGTTTTTTTGGGGGTATTTATATTTTAAGGGTCCTGCTTGTACATTCTGCAAACTTGTAATATTTTTGTGTGATAAATGAATAGTTTTAACTGCCCTGGATACCCACACTTGATTCATATTTTTAGTTGCTGAGATGCTAAATCTCACGGAGTAGTTTCTGTTGAAGGAAGAGTCAGAAAAATGTCAGGAATTGTGTCCGAATGCCGTGTTCCTGATATTGTGTGGCTCTAATTAAGGCTATTGTAACAGTAATTTTAGTAATTTATTAATCTATTGATTATTCTGACTAATAATCAAATAAAAAATAGTCCTGTTCTAGATTAGCTACTTTGGCTAGTAAAAGAAATGTATGAAATAAAAAATGCTAGTGGTCAGTTCCTTTTTTTTTTAAGTGCAATAAGAGTCAAACATCACTTTTGGTCTCAAATGTGAGGAATAGAGGAAAAAAAAGTGTTTTAAGTGCAAAAAAAAAAATCAAGCTTATTTGCATAGAACATTTTAGCTACATGGCAGTTCAAGCATAAATACTTAAAGAGCCAACAGCTGTGAAAAGCAATAAGATGATACATTTTGTCAAGTATCATCAGTACTCATAAAATGTGTTGGTCACTGTTCCATTTAAACACCAGAAAAACAAATGAGAATTGAAACGTATCACATTAGCTTTTAAAAATTTAAAAGCAAACTTAAAATGAAGTGTTAAATCTACATTTTATGCTCAAGTATGAAAAAGCTTTTATATATATATATGTATTCATGATCTAGGTTTTACATCATCACTTTTCTTGATTAGCAAGTACCTGTCATGTCTGATGAATTGTGTTTCCTTGTACGTAAAACCAGCCACATTCTGCATTCTGATCTCTTCTTGCAGTGTTGGGCTAAGTTAATGTCTTTGGAGACCTGGAGGAAAAAATCTAACATAATTGAATTATCCTGTTTCTCTCTCTAACAGAGTGCACACATTTCAATGATCGATGCTCTCATGATGGCCTACACAGTCGAGATGATCAGCATCGAGAAAGTGGTGGCTTCTGTCAAGCGCTTTTCTACCTTCAGTGCCTCTAAGGAGCTGCCCTTTGACCTTGAGGACGCCATGATCTTCTGGATTAACAAGGTTCACCTCTCACTGATCTGCAAATAAGCTTGACTTGAAACTGTTTGCTTTAATTCGTTCCTATTGTTTTTATCTCCAAAGTGTGGTGCTAGAAAAGTTTGAAAACCTGCCTTGAAAATGCTTGAATTTTATTGTGGGGAAAGTGAACGAACTTGGTATTGCTTCATGTTTGATAGTCTGATGGGAAGAATGTTTAAATGTGTCAGACTATTAATTTCTCTCTACTTTAATTTTCACTAAAAACAAAACTATGAAAGCACTTCAGCTGGCGTGCTCTAAAGGAAATCTCATGTTTTCATTCTAGATGTCTTTACAGTATAGATTTGTATCAATATTTACAAGAACTGAAAAATTTTGAATTTATGACAATTACTTTCCCTTTGGGATCAATAAAGTATTTTTGAATTGCTTTGCAGCAATCACAAAGCTGTTTGAATATAAATACAGATTTAAAGTCACTTAATGCCAGGTGGGAAATTAAAATTTGATGATCTGCTTTCTTTCTGGGTATAAACATTAACATGTTTTGGTTTCTGTTGCAGGTGAACATGAAAATGAGGGAGATGACAGAAAGGGAACACAAAGTGAAGCATCACCCTCTGGAGTCGCCCAGCCACCAAAAGGTAACGCCATTCAGTGTGACTGTAGAGAATCTTATTAACTTTAAGAGGAAATTCTTCTCATTTCCGGATCAAACTGGGAAAATTTGAGGGTTGATTCAGGAAAGCAGCAACTTCCTTTGTTGGCTTTGGGAATGTCTCTTTGTATTGCCGTTTTTGCAGCTCCTTTTTCTCTACTCTGGAAGCAGATCTGATCCTTTTGCTTGTAACCTCTGACTTTTTATTCTCTCTGCTCCTGTTCTTCATATCTCCTTCCTCCTCCTCCTCCTCTTGACCCTGCAAACTGGATAGTCTCCCTCCAAATGGTATTGGAAGCTAGTCCCTGTAAGTTGGATGCCAGCCCCCGCCCATACACCTCTTTAATCCCCCCTTTTTGCACGCATAGTTTTGTGTTGATGTGCGCGCACACTCCACCATGGCTCATTTAAGCTCATTCAGTGGTGCCGTTTGTCACCAGTACTTCACCAATGGGGGAGAAAGGAGACTTCTTTTCCATTGTGGCTAACATGCCAAACAGGTGTATGGCATTCCAGCCTTTTAAGTGCTCTAAAGGTGCTTCCTTTGCTACGCATTGTCAGGCCATGTGGATTCTCTGTGCGTAAGTGTATGTGGTTATTTGCTTGTACAGTGAGAGTAAAGAGCAAAACCCATGCCCACACGTCTCCTTTGCTTTGCAGACCCATCCTTGGCTACCACCTCTCACTGATCTGCTTTGTCATTCTCCCACCAGACTCTTTCTCTCTCTCTCTCTGTCTCTTGTTCTCTCCTGCTTTCTCACACTAAGTAAAATGTGCCCACGGCTTCCTCTGACAGTGGTTCTGCTTTGTGTATGTCAGCCTGATGCCATGCCCGAGCTGGCCCACAGCATGCCGGAGCAGCCGGATCTCTATGAAGTGGTACAGTGCGCTGTTCTAGTTGGGAGAAGAATTATCTGTAGTGCTGTAAAAAATGTTTTCTCTCTCAGATTTATTCTGTAATATACGTTTTCCTTGTCCAAGTTTCTCTGGTCTGAAAACCGATTCCAAGACAGAAATATTGATTATTGTATCAATCATTTGAAAGATTAATTAATTAATTGGATAAATAAATTTTGCATATTCTGTAGAAAAAATGCAAATAAACAAGTAGTTCATTTCCATTTTAAAATGGGATTATTTTTTTTTTGCCTAAAATGCAATAACACAACATTCCTTTTGTGTGTCTTTGATTGATTATAGATTCACTGATTAACTTTTGCATTACCTGTGTTGTTCTTTCAGAAATTGCCCTTTTTTGAGTCTATTTTCCATTTAGTAATCTGCCTATTATTATATTAGTTGGTGATTATTTAAATAATCCATTAATCACAATTAATCCAATTAATTGTTTTAATGAAATATAACAAGAAATATAAGAAAATAAGAAATATAAAATGCGGTTTTAAAATGGGGGCGGAGGGAATCTACCCAAACCAGCTTTGATTGTTTGTTCTTTTTCAGAAATGAGTTTTACGCCAGATGTAACGGGATTCACACCTTACGAAGAGTTTCACTTTCATTTTTCCCAAAGTCTTATGGGCACCATCCGGTTGGGGTTTTCTCAAATGTGAAACAGACCTCTGGGTTCTTTTAGGTCTTCTGGTGGATTCAGTTTTTTTTGCCTTATTACATCACAAACACTGACTTTAATTTAAGCAAACAAGGCCTTCAGTGCTTTAGACGTACTGGGTTATTTTGTCAATTCCTGGACAAGTTCATGATCTGTCCTTGGATAGTTTTGGTAGAGGAACGCCTCCTCAGATCCTTCACCACTTCCACTTTTATTCTATTTTTGTGCTACAGTTTCCTACGTGTGTTTTAGTTGGTTTGGATCACCTTCCCCTCCATTAATAAGTTAAATCATCATTAACTGCATTTTGTATTTTCTTGGTTTGGCTTTCCCTAATCTTGCTCAGTGTGAAACATGTTGCAAAGCATTTTTACAGCACTACCTTCAGAGCCTTTAGTTTGGTTGTTAGCCTCTCTTATGACCTTTAGTACGTCCTTTAGTTTCATGAAGTGGCCTCAAAAAGACCCAGACTTAGACGTTGGTTAATGCTTTAATCGTGTGTGTGTGTGTGTGTGTTTAGGTATGTTTATGTTGTACTGAATGTGAGATGTGTTAGAATAAATCTTTTTTTCTTTATACTTTGTGTTATTTGTGTTCTCATAGTATTGTCTTTAAATGCATATATTTTTTACATTTAAGGGTTTGATGTAGTGCACTTATTTCAGTTTTCTTTAAAAAGCATTATTCATATTTTAGCTAATACCGATTTTAACTTTTTTAAAATAGTTTTAAAAGTTACTATATAAAGTGACGGTCATTAACTTGGCAACTGTGGTGTGACTGTTGTTAACATGAATTATATGAATAAATGTGTCATAGCTTTGACTTATCTGTGCTGTGGAACAACTCTGCCTTTGAAATTGGGAACATATTCATTATCCATTTTGTTTACAAGTTGCGGTGCTTAATCCTCACACAGATGGTTTTTCCTGACATGATGAGGTTCTTTGTAATAGCAGATGAGAAATGAGGTGTAATTCAGAGTGCCACCATAATATTTATTGAGAATATCACCACTGATTAATTTTGCTGAGGTATTTAAATTTTTAATTTCAGTGGAATCAACAGGGTTTTTATGGGTGCTGCTTGAATTTCAATTAGGTGTTTTCAAGGTTCAGAAAGCGCTTAATTTCTGCATAAAGTCCTTCAAAGCGCTTGATATTCTTTCTGCACAGTTTTGTAAGAAAGGGCAACTTCTGATTAAAATCCTAAATTTGTAAAGCGCGAGTAATGGTTCAAACCAGATCGACTTTCAGTGCTGAATATGCTTGCTTCCTCTTAAGTGGGCCACTGATTATCCCAGTTTCCATCCCAGTCAGCTGCTTCATGCAGTGTAGTTTAACTGGGTTTCATCTCTGGCCATCTGCTTCTAAACACCAGAGAGAGGTTGATTCCTCTACTCTGCTGTTCATGCTGCAACTCCAACACCTTCACCTCCATCTCCTCACAGTAAACCGTCTTCAGGGTTCTCCCCACTGGAATTGATTTATTGTACAATTTGATGTTTTCAGTCAGCAGCAGGCCTGTCACGATAACAAATTTTGCTGGATGACAAACTGTCCCAGAATTTATTAGGATAAACGATAATATTTCTATATAATTTTTCAAGTAAAGCAACGCAAGAACACATTCTCAAAAATCAATAGACTTTCAGTTCAAATTAATATTTAATGCTGGAAATGGAAGACATTTTAAATATTCAAAATAAGTAAACAAACAAAAAAATATACATATTGAAATCTCTGTAAAAATAAATAAAAAATTGACCTTCAGACTGAGACCAAAGTACCAGACTGAAGACTTTTGTCATCCAGCTTTTGGTAGAAAGAGAAAAAAAAAAAAGATAATTCATGCAAATGGAAATAATTGACCTTATTTTAATTATAATGCAATTAATTGATTTACTGTTTATTGTAACAGGCCTAGTCAGCAGTGTAATGTTTTCAAAATACACCAATAAACTGATCAGATGAAGGGTAATAAAGTAAATCCCCCACTCTATCAAAGTCCTGGGGGGAACCTTGACCTGCTGCTTTCATTAGTTTGAGCATTAACTGAAGGAGAACCTTCCAAGGTTAATGTGCTTTGAAGAACACATTTCAGTTTTAATTGGAAAATTGATTTATAGCTGGGGAACTGTGTTGTTGCTTTAGGGATGTTTCATGATGACATTCTTATCCTCATGAAACCCCGATGGTCTCCCCCTGCTGGTTAGGTCCGGTATCGTCGAGAGCACGCATCAGGTCGCCAGCTGCCCTTCTTCACGCTGCTGGAAGACCTCATGAGGGATGTTTGTGATGGAGCCGCGCTGCTCGCCGTGGTCCACTACTACTGCCCTGATATCATGAAGCTTGAGGGTGAGATATAATTCATTCACACACTTTTACCCTCTCAAAATCTCAAGCAACATCTTACTAATTATAAGTTGCCGTCAAGGAATTTGTTTCTGAGAACGACAATAAACTTCCTCTGAATAAACACTTATGGAAGCTTGAAATTCTTGAATTTCAACAAGGTGTTTTCAAGGTTTGGAAAGTGTTTAACCTCTGTATTGATGCCATGAAAGTTCTTGAAATTGTACCAGAACTGTTTTGTAATAGAGTTGTAATTATGGCTGACTTGTTAAATTTTGTTGGACAATTTATTGTCCAAGAAGTTATTGTGATACACAATTACATTGTTGTTTTGAAACCATTTTCAAAAGTAATGGCATAATAAAGAAGTAACATTCTCAAAGCTCAATAAACTTTAAATTCTAATGAACATTTAACACTGGAACTAGAAAACATTTTAAATATTCAAAATAAATAAAACAAACAAAATGAATTAGTAGGTCTCTCTAAACAAAATTGGGCTTGTTGAGACCAATGTTTAAACTATTTCTAATATTTGGCTTAACTGGTTGAAAAAGAGAAATGATAAATCATGCAAATGGAAATTATTGAGCTTGTTTTAATTCATTTATTGCTTTTTGCAACAGGCTGTAGATGTAATTAACTTAGGAGAAAAGACTAGTTACAGAAAGTAAAGGGATTATTTATATTATGCTTTGGTATTTTATTTCAGCAGAAAAGTCATTTACCTTAACACAAATCAATTTATTCAATGCGATGAATATTATTCCTAATGGATCAATGAGTTATTAATCTGTGTTTGAAATAAACATTAATGCATAATTTATATGTTAATTATTGATATTTATTTAGTAAAATTTTTGTTCTCAGACCAATCAGGTGTGTAAGATTTTCAAAACAAATTTTTTTAGATTTTAGTTTATTAATAACAATAATGTCATATAATAGTGAATTAAAACTTTTATTTTTTAGTTTTTATCTTCAAGGTGTGGTGCTGGAAAAATGGGAAAACTTACCTTGAAAATGCTTGAAAAGTGATTTATTTTAACAGTGGGAGAATGTGCAAACCCTGTGAATGTAGCATGAATGTGTGTTAAACTATTTTTGTTTTTCGCACACGGCTCACAGTTCCTCTCCTCTCAGCGTGACATTTATAGTCATCCGGTCACTGAGCTGCATCCCGATCTGACCCTTTCTCTGCCTGTCTGATCAGATATTTGCCTGAAGGAAGTCCCTTCCATCGCTGATAGTCTGTACAACATCCAGCTGCTGAGAGAATTTGCCAGTGAATATCTGAATAAAAGCTGCTATCTGACAATGGAGGACATGCTCTATTCACCGCTTGTTCTCAAGGTAACCACATCTGACATATTTTAGTTACTCGACTTGTACTGCTGTTGTTAAATGTCACCACTTCTATCCATTCAAGCATTTGTGATGTTTTTCTAACTCTGTCTGCAGCACAATGTTATGGTGTTCATTGCTGAGCTGTTCTGGTGGTTTGAGACGGTCAAGCCAGAGTTCGTCCAGCCCAGAGACCTTCAAGAGTTTAAAGATGGTAAGCATCACAACAAACAAAACCCAAAGTGCATTGTTAGTTGGTTCTTGACTTTTTTCCAAAGTTATTAAGAGCCACTCTGGCCACTTGCAGTCATGCAGGTTGCAGACTGCTGTAATTTGTTTCCTTTATTTTTCATTTAGCTCGAGCCATAGCTCATCCCAAGAGTGCCCGCCCATCAGTGCCCATCTCCAACGCCACCAAGCGCAGCTTTCTGACTAGTCCTGGCGTGGCAGATAACCAGAGCAACCCCGAAGTCTGTAACAGGTACTTCCTGCACCCCGAAGGCTCTGACCCTCTGTAAGTCTTTTCTCGTCTTGTTTACATGCCCTTCACCTCCTTCTTTAGCAGCTGCAGTAAATTCAAACATGGGTATATATGTAGTGGTGTCTGGTGTTCCTTCTCATGTGAATCTTTGTCATGGTTGTCTAAACTCATTCCAACTGTGTATTTTCTCTGTTGTCTTAAAATATAATGTGAGGCATTTAGGGCTGCAACTAATGATTATTCTGACGATAAATCAGAAAAAAAAAGCACATTCTGCAGATTTTTCATTTTATTATATTACTCTGTATATAAAACAATGCAGTTCATTTTTTGAAAAGGAAAATAAACATTTTATTGAATAAAATGCTATAAAATTGCATTCCTTCAGTGTTCTGGTGGATGCATCCTTTTTAGCAAAGGATGCATCTGCAACCAAAATATTTATAACGTGAAAAGCTTGATTTTACATCAGTACAGTGTAGAGCAAAAATTTGTTACAGAATTCTGTTACAGAAGTTGTACTAAGTGAAGCTAAACGAAGTCATTTGAGAAGTTCTGGCAAAATGTATATATTACTTTTACATTTTTGATTTAATTACGACTCTGAAGATGTTGCTTTTCATCAAATAATTTTTTTTTAATGTATGTGTACTCCAGTTAACAATTAATCAATTCCTAAATTGCTAGTAATTTCAATCACTATTACCGTTTCAGCCCTAGAAGCTTTACATTATATTGAAAAGTACTGTTGTTTTTTTGTCTGCTTTTTACACTAAGGGTTTCTTAGAGACTTCTCACTGCGTTTGTTTTGTTTGCTCTGAAGGCGGTCTGAAGGCGGTCCGGCCTTCAGTCCCTCTCATCCACTGCTTCCTCTTAGACAGAGGCAACAAAAGCAGCAAGGGGACGACGGTGGAGGTAAATATAAGTCTTCACATCTCTTGGGCATGAAGGTTCTGGTTAATTTTCTTCATTTTTATTTTTTCCCTCCGTAGGCTTGAGAAACCGTTCGAACTCTCTCAGTCAGATGGACGGACAACAACTCAGAGGCTCTGCTGCAGCGTGGCCTGACAAAAGGCAGAGGTACATGGAAAAAAAACCACACTTTTTTATTTAATCAAAGTTGTGTTTACAGTGGCTGCCTTTAAACTTTAACACATTTTGTTAATACAACCACAAACGTGTTTTTTTATTGGGATTTTATTTGATCACAAATTAGTGCATAGCTTTAAAGTGCAAAGAAACTTGTTGACAACTTTGCAAATTTGCAAACTTCCTTTCTGTCCTAATCTGACCACAAAAGTCGAAAAATGATAAACTGTACAGCATTCATATTCAAAAATACTTAATTGATCCGAAGGAATATTAAATCATAAAAACACATTTCCTTTTTTTTTAGACCCCTGTCCACACTGAGCCCCTTCATGCTACATTCAGCCACTGACAGCGACGCTGACATTGCCTCTGGCGACAGCGTGAGTCTGGCTCGCTCCATTAGCAAGGACAGCCTGGCGTCCAACGTCACCAACGTCACTCCTAAACATCAGACCGCCGTCCACCAGTCGTCCCTCGCTGCCATGCGAAGAGTCAACGGCCACAACCTACTGAGTCACGTCAATATGGAGGACGGGGAAGAAACTCTAGCTGACGCTACTGTCATCCCAAAACAATCCGATGGGTCTGCGGCGTCTGCCACAGTCATACCCAAACCTTCCTCCGACTCCACGCCTGCCGCTGACGGCTTTTACCTTGAACCACTGATGCCTGCCGTTCTGAAAACGGCTAAAGAGAAATCTGTATGTCTGAACAAAGAGGAGGAGAGCGGGGAGGGGCCCCGCTCGGCAGGTAGGGGTTCCTTACGCCGTGGAGATGGGTCTTCAGCAGCCGTTCGCAGAAAAGCTCCCTCTGATCTCAACCAGACGTTTCCCGCTCCAGGCGAAGAGGAACGCTTAGCGGATAAGCGGCAGCAGACGGATTTCAGACCGGTCATAACCAGCAGTTTGAACTATTCCTCCACAGAGCCAGCCGAAGGTTTCTACCTTCACTCGGACTCTGATGAGCCAAAGTGCGTCCACGGTCCGGAGGCAGAGCTGGAGGACCTGGATGAGGAGGAGGAGGATCTGGACGAAGCTCTGACCACTAAAGACTCAAGGAAAGGTTACAGTGAAGCAGACGAAGAGGAGTCAGCCAAGCTCCAGGAGGACATGAATGTCAAAGAGCACGAAGACAAAGACTTTAATGGCGGCAGCGGCCGCTCCAGCCCCTGCCTCAGCACACACTCCCAAGCTAGCAGCATGGCCAGCGGCAGCGTGCGCATGACCTCCTTCGCTGAGCGAAAAGCACAGCAACAGCGCTTCGGCAGCAGCCACGACTTGCGCTCCAGCGCCTCCAGCTCCCAGAGGACGACCCCGGACGGGTCAGAGAGCAGCGGACCCCTGCCGTCGTCTTGGAGACTGAAGAGAGATCAGAGCCCCTCCTCCCCCTTGGGGGGTTGCAATCGTCCAGGTGATGGCAGCACCAATGTGCTGGCGTCTGAAATCGTTCAGCTCCGGATGCAGCTGGAAGAGAAGCGGCGTGCTATCGAGCACCAGAAGAAGAAGATGGAAGTGCTGGCGGCGAGGCAGAGACAGAAGTTGGGGAAAGCAGCGTTTCTGCACATTGTTAAGAAAGGAGGTGGACGGAGCGACACGCTGCCCAGCTCACTCAAAGCTGACATCTCTAAAGACGATCTCAACGGGGAAAAGGGACCCTTAAGCAAAGACGATATGTGTGTTGACACTCTACGGGGGGAGAAAGAGGCAGAGGGGACGGGTGCCTTAGAAGTGGACAAGAAGGGGAACGGCGGGAGCTTTTATCTCGACGAGGAACTGGACCTGAACGAGTGCAGCCGCTCCATCGAGCTGCTGAACGAAGCCATCGGCAGCATCCAGCAGCAGATGATGCAGCTGTCGCTGCAGCAGGAGATGCTGATGAAACAGAATGTGCAATCCCCACCCGGCGCAGCACCGCCTCCTCCACACACAGGAGACAAAAACGGTGACTCGAAGGCGGGAGGCTTTCACTTCGTGGAGCACCTTTCTGGGACAGGCAACGCTCCCACCAGGAAGCCGCCCAAGCTGAGCTCAGGCCGGAGCTCCAGGTCCAAGCCGTCCGAGCTGAAGCTAGCGAAGGAGCAGAGTCGACCGGCCTCCAGGGCTCTCACTCCGTCCCAGGCCGGGTCAGAAACATTACCAAACCCACGGCAGTTATCTGGGGGCAGGTCCCCCAGAGGCGATCGAAACCCCACCGCCGCAGAGATGATGGACCGACCGGGATCTGGGCATGTCAGAAGCGCCACCTTCCGCCTTCACGATGAGGCCAACATGCGCCTGCCAACCCGCGTCGACCTAGCATGCGTGCCTGCATCGGAGCCATTTGGCAAATCTGGGTCCAGCACGCAGGTAGAGGGCGACGTCAGTTCCTCAGAGAAGGAGGGAGTCCTGTCAGAAGAGGCGCAGCGAAGCAAAACCCACCTGATTGAGGTGGATCTGTCCGAGCTGAAGGCCCCAGAGGAAGAGGAGGGTGTTGAGGACGGAGCGACAGAAGAGGGCGACGGAGAGCAGAAGTCGGTCATGGGCTTCTTCTTCAAGGTAATCCTTCTTTCATGTCATGTCATGTTTGTTTGTTTGTTTGTTTTCTGATTATGATTTTATGAGTTGAAGTAAGGCTGGACAAAATGGCTGAGAAATCTATCATGATATAAAGTTTCATATCTGTTATCAGTAACTGTCTATCGATAATTAAGTAGGTTTTTTTGTCTTTAAATATTTGAAATGCTGCCAAACAGGTGATGTGATCTTTTGATCTTGTTTATCATTTTTAACCAGTTATGATTCACAGTGGTGAAACTTTAAACTGCTGCTGTGCCAGTTACTTAGCAGGTTGTTGCTCGGTAACCAAATACCAAGTGAGTTCGTTGACTTTGCTTAGCTGTCATCGAGAGTTTCAGCGGCTAAAGCCTCTCTTCTTGGCGTTCAGTGAATCTCCTATTCTAGAGCATAGATTATCTATCGATATTGATCACTTGTCTACTGCCATATATATTGTTACGGATTTATTGCCCTGTCCTGAGCTTAAGTGGTATTTACTTGTCTACTCATCCACTTTAATTATATTATTAATGCAGCTTATTACAAAGATTTTGTACAAACATTTTCCAAAGTTCAGATGCCTAACAGCACATCTACTTTAAGCATTTAACTTTTCTACTACCAGATTTGGATACACTTGCTCTATTTTTCTGGACAGCTATTAAATTTTTTTCATCGTTTGGCTGGCATTACATTTTTTCCCCTCTTAATGAGGTATTTTTGGACTAATGCGATTTATACTCTGGAGCGACGTAAAGTTAGTACATTTAGAACTGTACTTCTCTCTTGCTTTGTTACAAGAACAACAGTCTCCTATTTGAGCTGAAATGAATCTTGTGAAGGATACACCAGGTCTATCCTTCAAATTCAAAAACGAAGGATGAATTTGTAGGAGCCTTGGTCACATGGCTGTGACGTAATTGGTCTCCTAATGCAGCCTTTGAATATGGACACACCCTACATTGATCTTAAACCACTTTGTAATGGATTGGATTTTCTGTTAAGGGTGGATTGAAAAATTAGAGTTGAGTACTTGAAAAGAAAAATGTGCATTACCTCTCCAAATAGTCATAAAGTCTTGATTTCTATCTACAGTAAAATTTGGTCTAATTGTTTTGTAATTAAATGATGTTTTAACATTTTACCATATCATAGGATGAGCAGAAAGCTGAGGATGAACTTGCGAAGAAGAGGGCAGCATTCCTGCTGAAACAACAGAAGAAAGCCGAGGAGGCTCGTATTCGCAAACAGCAACTGGAAGCTGAATCCGAACTGAAACGGGACGAAACCAGGTAGACCAATCAGTAATGGCAAAGGGATCTTACCGTCCCACAAAATGCTAAAATTTGTATTTGGTTTGAACAAGGCGGAAGGCAGAGGAGGACCGCTTGCGTAAAGAGGAGGAGAAGACGCGGCGGGAGCTGATAAAGCAGGAGTATCTGCGGCGGAAGCAGCAGGAGATGTTTGAGGAGCAAGGCCTGGTGAAGCCCAAAACGCCCAAGCCCAAGCAGAAACACAAACACAAGGCAGTTATCAGAGAGGAATCTGCCACTGATCATTTCTCCAAGTGCTCTTCCACACGTGAGACTCTTAAATCAGAACTTCCCTTCACATTAAAGCTGCACTGTGTAACTTTTATTAAATATATTTAGGGAAACTGTCACTATGTTGAGACTGTGTGTTATGAGACAGATGATCTGTGAAAAAAATGTTATCTCCTCTGCCTTCTCCCAGTGATAACTAGAATCAACCAATCAGAGCCGGGATGTGGGTCTGTAAGTCATAATCTCCTGTAACGTTGCTCATTCCCTTTTAATTACCCCCTTTAGCTATGCTGCAGCTATCAAAGCCTGTACATGCTAAGGCTAGTTAGCATAAAGGCGAGTTGTTGCTCCTCCATTAGCTTATTTAGCAGCAAGTACATGATGTTGATTGACAGCGTTAAGGCTCTCCTCTTGTCTCTGATTGGTTGATTTTGATGGGGAGCATTGCATTTTTTTATACAATATTAGTTTACAGAGGAGGTGAAGGAAATTGACCTTTTCATAGAATATCTGTCTCATAAGATTACGACTTGTCAAAAAAACATATTTTTTATAAAAGCATTCACTCAAATTCACATCTTTTGTTACATCTAAAGATATGTTACCAAGATTCTCTTTCCAAACCCCAAATTGAGTTGCATTAAGCATTGAATTGCTCTTTTTTTGCAGCAGACAACCTGAGCAATGCCCAGTCAGGCTCCAATCTGTCTCTGGCCTCTGCGGCGACAAACGAGGCCGACAGCGTCAACTCCGGAGGGGCCGGCTCCCAGCGGTAAATTACACCCCGACTGCATTTGTAATTGTAATCTTGTTAATTGTGAATCTGTTGTGTAATGAATTACGACATCCTATAATTTCTCTCGCTCTCTGTTTTTGTTGCCGTGTCCAGCTGTGACTCTGTGGAGTCGTTTCCAGGCAGTCGCAACAACAGCCGAGCCGCAGAGAGAGACTGGGACAATGGCTCCACTGCGTCCTCCATCACTTCCATGGCTGAATACACTGGTGAGAAAAAAGGCTGCAATTATCTGTTACTGATTTTAAAATGCTGGTTTTTCATCCAAACACTTAAGTTGTTTTATACAATATTAAATGCAAACTAGAACATTTCAGAAGAAAGTTAAACGGGGCCTGCCAGAGTGTGCCTGTCGCTTGGAACGTTCTGATGCTAAAAACTACCATTAATGACACAGCAGAAGAAGTCAGACGAGAGACGCAGGCAACTTGTTCGGAGAAGATCTAGAAAAAATAGCAATTGTTTACTTTTTTACTGTCTGATACACAGTTACAACAGCGAAGAGAAGACTGTGGGACTTGTTATTTTCTAGGAAACAAAATTCAGCTCTAACCGTTTCCGCCAGATCAACGGGCGGAAATTTCCCAACAAAACGGGTCAGGCAACGAGGTCTATCAGAAAACGTAGAAACCCATTTAATTGTAAAGTAAAGAAGAAGAAGCGAAAATTTTATTCAACACACTGGCACAAACGTAGGTGGATCAGGGAAAATAAAACTGATGTAACAGATCTGCTCCAGGCTGAGAAAGACCTGGATTCTGCACTGCCTTCTCCTAGATCATCTTGGGGTTCTAACACCAATTTAACAGAACTGGTCCAAGCTGAGGAAGACCTGGATTCTACTCCTTCTGTTTCTCCCAGGCCATCTTGGGGTTTAATGTAACAAATGTTAGCCTAAATGCTGCCAGTGGCATGTGGGTTATAACCAGCATGTTGTCTTACATTGACTTCCTCCATTCAGTGAGCTAAACATGGCTAATAAACACACAAAATGGCTAAGAGACTTATTTTCGGGAAAAGGTTACTGCTAGTGTGGGCAGTTTTGTTGGTTTTTAGTTGCCATTTGTTTCTTTGACTGAAAGTGAAGCTAATTGTTCAGTTTCTTTGCTTTTGTTGGTCATTTTCAGAATTCAAAACTTGATTCTTGCTGTGAATGTTGTGTTTAATTACCATTTGTCTTGTTTTGCTATGTTATAATTTTATCAACTTTTTTTTGCTTCGTTAGGCCCTAAACTCTTCAAGGAGCCCAGTGCCAAGTCAAATAAGCCCATCATTCACAATGCAATCTCTCATTGCTGCCTGGCGGGGAAAGTCAACGAACCCCAGAAGAACCAGATCCTGGAGGTCAGTTTTCTACCTGAACTAAACCAACTTATGAGATTAGTGAACTTTCTTAGTTTAACTGTTTCTACAAAGTTTCCTCATTAAAGCTCCACTTGCTCTGCCTGTCAGTGTTAGTATTTTTCTAAATGTTCAAAGATGTGCCAACCCATCCCTAAACTTCTTAACTTCACTTTTCTGCCATGCTTCTCCTAGGAAGAGTGTTATTTGTTTTGTTTTTTCTTCCTTTCAGTGTTTTGAATTGTCGTGCTCAGATTTTCATTTCTTCTCTACGTTTTTCTTCCTCTCCAGGAGCTGGAGAAGTGTGAATCCAACCACCTGATGATCCTGTTTCGTGATGGCGGCTGCCAGTTCCGGGCACTCTACTCCTACTTCCCCGACACGGAGGAGATCCACAAGCTGACGGGCACCGGACCCAAGAGCATCAGCAAGAAGATGATCGACAAGCTGTACAAGTACAGCTCGGACCGCAAACAGTTCACCGTCATCCCTGCCAAGACTGTGTCGGTGAGCGTGGACGCCCTGACCATCCACAACCACCTGTGGCAGGCCAAGAGAAGCGCTGTGCCAAAGAAAACGGGGAAGTAGCGGACCGCTTTCAGATCTGCGCCGTCTTATCTCACCGCCCAGCTTGGCCTGGAAACCTACTTGGGAGGATTCACGTCTTGGTGGAGGGACTGGTGAATCATCCCCTCCTCCCTGTGATATCGGTGTGATTGCTTCAGGTTTATTTTAGTTATTTTGAAGCAAGCATGTGGCATTGTTTCTCTAATATGTAGAGAACGTCCATTTTTACATGGAGTATTTATTAGTTCAGCACTGTCGTGGTTGAAAGCTCGGCCGCAGCACTAAATCCCCTTCTTCTCCTTCAGATAGATGTAGGCAGGAAGGTGGAGAGACGTTTGTTTTAACCGTTTAGGATCATCGAACCGTTCCGTCAATCTGTTCCCATGTTGACTGTCGAATCAGGCTGGGATCGCCGACTTCTGCCTCACCACCGATCTCCAGAATCCTGCTGCTCTGAACTTTTTTTTCTTCTTTTCGTCAGGATGGAGGAAACTCCAGACATCCTTTTGCCTTCTCTCACGCATCGTGGTACTATCATCCATTTATTCAGCCGCTTTTTAAACTAGACGCTGATCGTGTAGCACCTGGTAGGTGTGTTACAAAAAAGGGAAAAAACTGATCATTTTATCTACATTTTTATTTGTTGAAACATCCTTTTTCTTCCCTTCAGGAGTTTTAGAAAAACGGGGAAACTACAGGCCTTGGTACAACAGTTTTTGTTTCGTTTCAGCTTTTTTAATCATTTTTATTGAAGCGTTGTGGTTCAAGTTTACGCAGATGTTATGTGTTTTCATCATAACAGAAATTCTCTGATGTTTAGAGCTTAGTTGTGTTTTGTTTTTGTTTTTTTCTCTCCACCGGGCACTCTTGAATTGTCCTGTACAAAGGTGCACTCAAAATACTTGTCGACGGCTTCTTTTCATGCAATGTAACCCTTCCGCCTCTTCCTCCCCTCTGAGTATTTACATCCCGTCTTTATTCACACGAGCAGAGGACGCTCTCGTTGTGAAGGGTGCTTCTCGCTTTGCTCGACTGACAGTATTTGATATCCTCACGCTGGGGGGAGGGGTAGAGGGAGGGCTTGTGGCTCAGTTGTGTACCAACATTAAAGAACATTCCTCCAAGGTGTTGACAAGCACTGCCACATCGTCTCTCTTCTTCACTGTCTTTGCAAAACTTCAAAGTGCTTCTTCTTCCTTATTTTTTTTTTCTTTTTGTTAAATAAACCATTTGTTGGCCTCGAACAACCAGAAGTGTCGCACAAGCACTTTACTTTCTGTCCGGTTTCAGAGTTTGACAAATTTAATACGTAACACTGTAAAGGAAAATCAAACACTAAAGATTTGATACTGACGGCTGCAGCTAAGAGCGTCACTGAAACGTTGCTACTGCTGTCTCTCCAAAAGTAACTCGATACTTGATGAATCGTTTGCTGCATTTTGATGTCTTTGTGTCTGTGTGTGTGTGTGTGTGTGGAGGGGTGCTTAAGTGGTGGAAAGTGGTCTTTAAATGTATGAAAGTATATTTTTATGTTAACTAAAAGATTGTATTGGCATTTGATCACCATTTTTTTGTTACACTAGTGTACTTTTCATCCATGTTTGATTTTATCTTTGATCCCATGTCATCTATTTATTTTAAAATTGAAGCACTGAAATAATAAATTTCCAAGTAAATAAAAGTCACTTTTTTTCCTTTTCTGTTTTGTTTGATTTGTCCATCACTCTTGCTGTTTTTCTTTTACTGGCACTGCACTGACTTCACTCTTTTTGCTTTACTTTGTCATGCCACTGCATCTTTTTCACGGGAATGTTTGTCAGAAAACTGGTACTCCTGTGTTTACATTGAAGTTTCTAAATTAACCACATCTCTGGGACCCCCCGGTGCAAACTGCTGCTCACTCTACCAACCAACTGGAACTGCGACTTTTAACGCCAGCTCTCGTAACCATGGCGAGACATGATCCTCTCTGGCAACCAGTCCTGGTTGTTCAGGTGATGACCATCAAACTCTGCGGACGCTCCTTTCCAGAGTTGAACGGAGATCAGCGTTCGATCCATCGACTCAAAATGAAAGGTGAGTTGTCAGATCCAGGAGCTTTTCCATTTAAAATGTGGAGTTTTCGTGTGATTGATGCTTTATGTTTCCTCAGGCGTAGTCGCTCTCGCCGTGTTGTTGGGAAGTGTTCGTCTCGGCCAGCCCTGTGTAAAAGGGGAGTCAGTTTTGTTCTGCCTTGACGCTCTAACAAGTGAGAACTCCATCTTTTAAATTTTGAAATGATTAAAGTTGCAAGATTAAACAGCAACAGCTTGACCGAAAAAACAATAAAAATGTAGTTTTTAGAGAAACTGGCATGACCTTTTATGAAACTTGTTCTTGCGTTTAAACACTGATGTTTTCGACTGTTGTAGGAATTTGATTCTGATCCAACAGTTTGCATTTAAACTACATCTTAAGTCAAATCTTCAGCTGTATTAGGAAGATTATTTCCCTAAAATGACCTGTGTTGGTTTTATTTAACTTACTGGTTCACAAAATGCAACAGTGTTGGATTGAAATGTTCTCAATCCAACATTTAACACTTTGGATTGCTCTCATATTCAAGTCTTTCTTTTGGCATTCCTTCCAAACAAAACCTGATCATTTTAATGATGCATTTTAAACCCTAGAAAGGTTTACTCATTTTGCCATAATGTAGACAAATATATAAGCTGGTATTTCATATTTATAAAGCAAAGGAGACAAACGTATCATTGTGCTTCACTTTTTCTCTCAGATTTCATCCCTAACTGTACAACCATGGTTGTGGGTTTAAAGAATGTTGGAGAAATCAACTCCACGGTTCTGCAAAGCGTGAACCTCTCTTCCATCACCAAGTTCCAAAGCCAAAACTCTGGTATCACAGGAATTGCTGAGAATGCCCTCGGCTCTTTTTCACATCTGAAAATTCTCATTTTAGATGGTAACAGTTTGTCCAACATTAACCAGAACTGGTTCAGAAACCCTGCTACTCTCACTGAGATAGATGTCTCTTCCAATCTGATTAAATATTTGAACGAGTCGAATCTGACGGGGCTCACAAACCTCAAGAAGCTCAATCTGAAAGGGAACAAGATCCACACCATCCATCCAGATGCCTTCAGATCCCAGAGGGAGTTGACTGATCTGGATTTGTCAGACAACCAGTTGACGAGGCTTTCCCCGCAGATCTTCACGTCTCTAAAGTCTCTAACGTCCATCAGACTTTACGGGAATCCCTGGAACTGCTCTTGTGATGCCCAGGTCTTTGTTGACTCTCTGAAAGGTTTGTAACTTGTGACACTAAGAGCTCCAAGTGTTTTCAGAACATTTAAAGGTTAAAACTCCTTCCTTATACTCAGAACTGAATACATCTCTGCTGGTGAATCGGATGAGTGTGAAATGTAAAACTCCTCCACATCTGGAAGGTCAACCAGTCTTCAAAGTGTCTCTGTGTTCGACTGCTACGCCACCATTGAGGAATTCAACAACTGCAACCAGTATATCTGTCATTTTGTTTAACTTTTTTGGTTGTGATCCAAGACTAATCCTTAAATCCTTCTTTTTTTTTTTTTTTTTTTTTAAATCACTTTCTATGAATAAAAATCTTTTTGATCTTCAGGTAAAACTCAAACAACTCGCTCACAGCAAACATCTGGAAAGACAGAAACATCTTTCAATACCAAATCCACTACCCAAACTCGAACAACTTCTGCTCTCATGGGTACGTGTGGATTATTTCTCCTCCTTTCTGTTTTAATCTCTTAAAAGTAATGTTTCTTCAGCTTCATCTCTCAGCAACACTTTCCTCTTCAGAGACTTCTGAGAGAACAAAACCACCTGGTGCCACAACGTCATCTTCATCCCCTGGTACATCTGGGCTAATTATTTAACATTAGACATATATTTCCTACTTGGTAATGTGCAGGCTGATAGTTTTAGGGGTTTTTTCAGTTTAAAACTAAGGGCAAACATTTAGTCAATTTAAAGGTAAATAAAGAATACGTGAGAAGTAAGATGTATAAAAGGATGGTTTTAATAAATTATCAAAAATGTATATTATGGTATTTGAATTGTGAATTTGTATTGGATATAAACTCAGCTAAAAATATAGATGCCAGGTAAAAAGCTCTCTTTCTTAAATACCCAGATAATATACTTCTTGACTGGTATTTATATGATTAAAATCTGTAATTTCAGTGGTTTTGTAGATTTTTTTAATGTCTACATACATGTCTTAGTTTTATATTGGAAAAAAATAAGGACGAAAAAAAACACACTAGTAAAGTTTTCCTGCATCAAGGATAAAGTTAAATAGGCTTTGTGACCAATAGCACCACCATGCGGCCATAGTTAGAAATTACATGTTTCAGATCATTCTTCCTTCGGAGATTATTTATTTATTTAATTGTTTTCAACTCCAAATTCAGCCTTTTGGCATTGAGATGATTCGCTCGTGGTTCTGCTAAGCCACTGAGGAAGCCCAGATTGCTTTCATAGCGGCCTTATGCTCATCTTTATCGTTATTTCCGGTATCTCTTGACTTGCTTTTGCCAATATTTCTTGGGTTCTCAGAGTTTTAGGTCAAGCCAGGTTTTTGTATCGTTACTTGTGGCAGTGTTAGCCAAAGCTTTATATAATTAGGAAATTATGAAGTAGTCTAAAGTTTCCTAGTAGGCGTCTAAAGAAACTTCGGACTCGAAAAAAGCACAGCAGATAAACAATCGTTTATTCAGACTTTATTTCCAGGATAAAACTCTGTGAAATCCGTCAGTCATTTTCAGGTCGCCACTCCATTGCAGTTGAAATATATTATTGTGATTTAATAATAAATTCAGCCAAATACTTCTGTACTTCAATGCGCATCTCGTCGGGTTCTTACCAGCAGGCGGCGCCAATGTAACATGTAATTGCTTTCATCTCGCTTCCTTGACAAAAATTGAATTGAGATTAATTTTACGCCAAGAAAAGATGCTATACGTAAATTTTTTTTAGAGTTTTTATTTATTTATTTTTTATCTTTTTTTGCTGACAGGACATTATGTGACGACATTAACATCAGTCATCAGACCTGTAACTACTCCTACACGAGCTGCAGGTGTGTGTGACTTTTCTGAATCAGTCTCTCATATTTAAAACAAAATGTATTAATTTGTATTTCCTTCATCCTCAGGTTCGTCCACAACCTCAAACACAAAGATCTGCACTCTGATCGCAGTTATTGGTATAAATCCTCTTTTTATTTGACCATTTTTAGTTAATTTGGTTGGAAAAATCTCATCTTGATATTAGATTATGGCTTTGTTCTTGTGCAGTGGTCCTATGTGTGCTGCTGCTTTTTGCGTGTTTCATGGCACTGATGCATAGGAGGAATCGCAGTAACAAAGCCGTGAGGCCTGGATGTCCAACAGAAGAAGAGGAGAAGCAGAAAGGAGACGGTGTGTCAAGTCGGGATCAGTCTGGATGTCTGGAAGAGGCTCAGAAAAAATCCTTCACTGGCATCAGGGCAAAGTCTGCAAACGCAATCATCCTCTCATCTCCTTTCTGTGTGTCTGAGAAAGTCAAAGTCACTTCAGACAACTCTGAAAAAGAGAACCTGGGAGCTGAAATGGGCGAAGTTCATCCAAAAACTTTCACAACTAGAAACTCGTTGGAGGAGTGTGTGATGCAAGAAGGTGATGATGGAAATCCCTACAAAAACCAGGAGTGTGATCATGTTAACATGGACATTGTACCGTATTTGAGTATCGGCACCAAGCAGAACAAACCAAATCCTGATGAAGAGTCTGCAGAAGGTCCAGGTCAGAGTCAACAGAGAGGAAAATTCATCAGGATCTCCACTTGGCCTCCTACTGCAGCTCAGTGGCAGGCCAGATGCAAGGCCAAAGAGGAGGAAGAGGGTGCTGATGAGTTCAATGTTTGGACTCAGAGTGTAACTGCAAAGGTCTCAGAAGATGTGAAGATGATGATGGAGCATCCCAGCAGCAGCTCTGACCGGTGTGAAGACGAGGAAACAAGCATAAATCTGAGTCTTTCAGACACCTTCAAACCACTGCAGACTCCTGTCCGCACATTGGAGAAGGAAGAAACGAACCTGGATCCAGATTCTGCAACACAGACAGACACTGGCGAAGAGCTGAAGTTCGAGGAATATCTGGCACAGAAGAAGAGAGAGGCAGATGCGAGGCAGGACCAGAAGGGGTCTGCGACCGTCAAACAGAGGGCAGAAAACAGAGCCGCCGCTGGGGCGAAGGCGCCCCCTGGTGGCGCTTCTCCAGATGACGAAACTCTGCTGTCAGGGAATGAATACGCCTTCGTGGACCTGCTTCATGAAGTGGTTCAGAACAACGGCCGCTGGACGAGAGAGAGGTGGAAACGGAATAATGTTAACAAGCAGCGGCGATGAAATCAGATTCAACATCTCGATTACAGGATAGTTACACGAGAGCTTATTAACGTTTAAATATTCACTTCCTAATTATACAAAATTATTATTATTTTCTTCCATTTGGGTCTCAACTGCCTGCCTTTTCACTGTATTTTTTGTGACTAGCAAATCTGATTACCACGGGCACTGCGCTGTTGCCTAGCAACCCCAGTTTAGCCCATCCATCACCTAGCAACACAAGGAGCCCGTTTGGTCAGCGGGTTTTCCGGCTGCTGGAAAATACAAGTGTTTTGTTGTTGATTTACTGTTCTGAAAATACTTGCTGCACTCTTGTTGGTTGTGCAGGAGGCTCTACTTCTGCTTTTCAAAAATGTACAATTGTATTATTTCGCGAGTTGAAATAAATAGAAGTGACACATTCAAACTGCTGGTGATAAACTTAGTGTGAGGTCAAATAAAACTATCTTCCAGTCGGTGGATTTGGCTGCATGCAGCATTTATTTGTTCGTATCTGTATGTGCACTTCTCATAAGAAATAGTACAAAATGAATAATCCTCTGTTTGACAATGAATCAAAAACAAAGTGGAGGTAAACATTATACATAGGCTTTTGATAACATCTAGACAACATGCATGTTCCATTCATATAAATACAGAGTATCAAATAATGGCTCCAACTTGCAAGCAGTTGATTCAGTTACGGGGTTTTTTAATCTAGCGACAGGACGCCACGCTAACTGTCCTGCTAACGGAAATGTTATGTTCTTGGCAAGCTTTTTATATCAAAACATGCTTTTAAGAGATAACATGCCCCGTGTGTTAAGTCCGGACATCAGAAGACATCAAGTGAAGTCCTTCAGTGCTATAAGGGTTTGTTGTGAGGATCCTGTAAGGTGTTACGTTAGCGGTTTCATCCTCCATCACAGTCGCTTTGACTGTTACTTCTGACTCTGTGAAACAATTTCTGGACCATTAAAAAAACAACAACAAAGTAATCCCTTCTCTATCACTTTAGGATTGCTTGAAATGAGAAATAAGAACAGCATACCTAAAATTAAAATCTGCAAACATCTGAAGTCATGCTAATGAATGCATGATGGATCTTTGCCTTGCCAGTAAATATCATCCATGTTCTACAGATTCAAATTAAAGGGTCATGCTGTCACGCTCCGCACGTCGCCACAGAGCTTAGTGCAAAAATAGTTCAAGTCCTTTTTACTTTTCATGGCTACAGAGCCATGTATACAATTCATATTTATAGTGATTAAGCCCAAGATACAGATGAAAATTAATGACTCTGGGATAAATACTGAAACTGTGGTGTACACAAACCACAGCACTTCGTTTTCAAAATAAATCTAAAAATGTATGACAAACATTTGATTATGTTTGTGAATACCTGTGCAAAATATCCTGCTGTGCAGAACTTAAAAGGCCATTTAAAGTGTGCTAGTCGTTTACAATCAAAATAATTTTAAAAGCTCAGATTTTTTTTGTCAAATTGGGTTTTAAGTTTTCAAAAATAGAAAAAAAAAAGACTGACTAATGATCTATCTGAAACAGTTATAGTTGTAACTTTATATATTTATATGGTTCACAGTGCAGGGAGAGTGTTTGCTCTTTTTCAGATGTACAAAAATGACACGTCAACCAGTTCACTGAGGTTAGCATGTCTGGCTATTCAGGCTCAGTAGCTAAAACTTTGCGCTAAACTTAGCTGAGCTAATAATTTTCTAATTTAAGAGTCACATGTTGCAACAAAAAAAGACAACTTCTCCCCAAATATTTTAAAAGGTCAGTATTTCAGGGTAGTGTGGAGGAGCAGGGGTAAAGCACAACTCATGTCTCAGCTGCATGTCTCTCAAATCCAACTGTCCTGTCTAAAACTCTCACACCGATGAAACATTTTTTGTAAAAGTCAGTATTTCTTTCAACTTTAGCCATGATGTGGATGGACAAACACAATAAATAATAAAAATAATTAATTCTAATTTAGGTTTTTGCCAAAAATTTATGGAAAAGGATTAGGGCCACTACAAAAAAGTCAAACTTCTGACTTTTTCTTCAAATTCTAGGATTAAACTCAGAATTCTGAGATTAAAATAAATAAAGTCAGAATTTTGAGATTATTTTTTTCCAGTGACTTTAGTCCACTTCCATTAAATTCATTTTTCCTGACAAGTAACTCAAATTTGATTTAAATAGCAAGTATTGTGATCAACAGTTGGTAAAATTTGGCACTGGCCAGGTGTAATTTGATATATTAGCCTCCTTAAAAATATGTATTTCCTTAACTGTATGTTCTTTCTTCTGTACGTTTATGTATGGCAGCAGCAGCAGATGTTGCAGTCAGGTTTGACACAATACAAAAACCCCCCAAAACACTGGTGTCACAAAAATAAATACAAAAATGGCACAGTAACAACAGTATTTACAAATAAATAAAATGGCATAATGTGGAGCAGTCATGATTTCTAACAGGAAAATAATTTAACAATGTTCATTTTTTAACAACTGACAAAATTTCATAGCAAAATGCTAACTTGGCTAATAAAGGTGCAACTGGTGTAAGCACGTAATAAATTTAAAACAATGTGCCTGTAAAGACAAAGTTCACAAGAATAAATGAAAGTGACATAATAAAAGAAGAAAATTGCACATGTACCTTAATTTCCTGGTAATACTTGAAAATGTAGAAAACCAACCAAATCATCAGCTCTCTTTAAAAGCAAACCGTGGTGTATAAGTTGTCGGATGTGAATGGTTTTCAGTTAGTTTCTAATTATCAGCAGAAACAGGCAAAGAAATTGGCAAAAAGCCGGTAGTGGCACAAAGGCAGCTTCCCCCCACCTGAGCTAAACATGAAATGAAATTATTTTATCTATTGGCACAGAAACCGGCTTTAACCATCCGATTACGTGCAATAACCCTTCTGATCTCTGCAGTCAGGCTGGACAGAGGAAGCTGCGTTCAGGTTCTCGGTTGCAGGGAGTTTTGTGAGGGGAAGTGATGACGAGGCACTCTTCATGCACCCTCCAATGGCAGCTCTGATGAAAACGGGAATCTCAGTGCCGTCTTTTAGGATGTGGCTAATCTCTGGTCTCAGGCTGAGAGACACTTAATGCACACTCACTATGAACATCTCATCACCGCCCCCGTCAGGCCTTCGTTTGTGCGAGGTATATGAGATCTATCGACGCTCATAGAACCAAAGACTCAAAGCTTTTAAAGGTGAGTCTCATTTCTTGACTGTGCGCCAAAGTCCTGTTGGTTCTTGGTGTTTCGGGCCGCCTGTCCCATCTGTGAGTCTTCTGGCATGTGAGCCAGAGGGTCAGAGCGAATAATGTACCTGTAAGGACAAAATCATCCCTGTTATTCTTCATCTGTTACTCTAAGAAGATTAAAATATTATGCAACCTCCTGCTGCTTAACTTCTGTTTATACCTGCTAACTAACATTCATACAGAAGCTAAAAAAATCAGCCAGTAACCAGAATCAGTGCACTGCAAAAACACAAGTATATTTTTGTCTAGTTTCTAGTGCAAATGTGTTAGTATACACAAAA
Organism: Gambusia affinis; assembly: GCF_019740435.1. Lineage (NCBI taxonomy): Eukaryota > Metazoa > Chordata > Actinopteri > Cyprinodontiformes > Poeciliidae > Gambusia > Gambusia affinis. The sequence continues at coordinate 29,519,312 of NC_057870.1, read as the reverse complement.
TAAAACTAATTTACAAGTAGTCTTTCAGTAAGGTACAGGTCTTTCTGATTTGTTTTGTATGTTTACTAATGTTGATTTTAATTATGCTGAAAACATGAAGATATCTTAATAACCCCACATTAATCAATATGTCAGACAGAATAATTAACCTAAACATCATTTCAGATGTATCCATTAAACCCCATGAAAAAGTTATGTACAACTTATGCAAAATGAAAAGTTCAAATTTTTGCATTTTCTTTAAGCCAACTTCAAACTAATTCGATTTTTAAGTTATTTTTTCAGTTTACATCTCAAAGATTACACTGCAAAACCACAAAATCTCACCAAGCATTTTTGTGTAGTTTCTAGTGAAAATATCTTATTACAAATTTCTTAAGTACTAGTTCCAGTCGAAGTTTATTTCACTTATTACTAGATATTTTTCTGATGTTACAAATGAAGCAATCTACAAATGCAACTGATAGTTTTTTCATATCAATATTAAGGAAATATTTACTTAAAATAAGCCTCTATATCTCGCTCAGTTTTGTCTTATTTCAAGATATTTGCACTAGAAACTCGATCTTACTTGGTAAGATTTTGTGTTTTGCAGTGAACAGGTCAAGTAGCAAATATTCTGATGGCTAATAGTTGATTTTTTTGGGCTTCTCTACCTATAGGAGAAGCACAAAAGTATCTTTTCCACTGTTAGTTTGTTTTAAGTCAGTAATTTCTTAATATTGATACAAAGTAACCAGTTCAACTGGTAGATTATTTCACCTAAAACAAAACATTTCCACCATGTTACAAAGAAATTAATCAGCCAGTTGCTTTTACCAATATTAAGAAAGTATATATTTTAAATGTACTAAAATCTATATTTTTTTTTGTATAGACAAATACATTGGAAGATTAATTTGTTTTTGCAGTGTACAACATGGATCATTGGAAACAACATAAAATTTGAGAAAAACCTGAAGAAAAAAGTAGATTTTAACTGTGATGTTATATTGTTTTACTTTTATGATTTTTTATTTCCCTGTCCAGCAGAAATCCTGATAATTATTTGAGTTTGATGCTGCAGACGCCTGGATGGCGGTAAAACCAGAAGAAATGCTGCCTGACAGGAAACGGCGTCCTTACACGATGTCGTTGATCTCCAGCATGGTGTCAGGAGGAGGATTGATGAGAACGTAGGACAGCGTGTTCTGGTGGTCGTTCATCTCGTCTGTGAAAAGAGACAGAAGAGACCTTGAGAGCCGCTCTGCAGCCCTCCCTCATCCTCCTCCATTACACCTCGAATCAGCCAAAAAACACGGCCTCTAAACTCGGACGCTGTAAAAGCCTCACTTCAGAGTGAAAGTCTGCAGAGTAATGTGAATTTAACATCTAGAATGCATTTTCTTATTAGTACTCTTTTATTAATTAGTGTTTAGAAACAGATGTTAGTCATTATCAGTATTTGAATTTAGAGAATGATGCATGATTTACATTATGCTCTAGAATAAGTGCTAGAATAAGAACTATAAGTGATTATGTAAATCTATAGTCTAATTTGTTTTGTATCATCAGTTTTTATTTATAGCAGTAATAATGTGGAAAAAATGAGACAATTTGTCACAATTCTGCTTAAACAAGTTCAGTTTAAAATTTCCATTGAAACATTTGAAAGCTTGTGGTGATGAAACTTTCTTTAAGTGTAATCTGAATATCAAGCTTTTATTTAGCCACAAATTTAACCTGAGCAAAAGAGACCAATTATATCTATAAGGAAAAAAAAAATCACAAATCTGAGAGGCAAAACTATCCTCAACTTCTGAAGTTAGATATTTTAATCTGAATAATGTGGAGAAGAAGTTTCACACTCATAATGTGTTTTACCAGACTGAATAAGAACCTTTAATAACTCATCAAACCAAACCATGACACTGCCTCCACCATGTTTTACAGATAAAATAATCAACATGTAATAGGTTGTAGTTGTTCCAAGCTGCAGGATGGTGGCAGTGCTCATCTTAAATTTCACCCAGTCGACTCCAAAGTGAAGAGTTAAATCTAAATCAGGGTGAAAAACTCATTTTCATTTTGGACTGGTGGTGGGTGAAAGTGTTGATAAAACTATCCATTAACAAATGGTTAAAATATGAATAAATAGTTGTTGTAATTTGGAAGCATAGATACAAAAAAGCCTTAATTTGATTAATAAAATGAAATTTAAGAACACAACACTTATGTGGCCCTCTCCAGTTTGACAAATGTAATCTAAATCTAAAGATAAACTGTTCTGAAAAAAATACTAGTAAGGTTTTAGTAGGACGAGGTGAGATTTTCTAAAAGTGAACATGTCAGTAAATAAAGGAAACATTCAGCTGCATGTACTGAAGACAAGCAGCACCAGAAGAAAGAAACCAAAGATTTATGCAGGTTTACCTGATAAGCATTTGACTGAATTTGGGATCAGGGCCACTGAAAAGGAAATCTCAGAATTTTGACTTTAATTTAACTTTTAACTTTTTTTTCTCAAATTTCTAACTTTAATTTCTGAATATATTTTAGAATATTTCCTTTTTTTCCTGATTTCCAATTTATCTCCTGAGTTCTGACTTTAATTTCCGAATTGTTACTTTTTCACAATTCTAACTTTTCCTTACAATTTTGACTTTAATTTCAGATTTTAATTTTTTTTCCTCAGAAATCTGACTCTTCTTCTTCTAATTCTGATATTAATTTCAGAATTCTGACTTTTTCTCAAAATTTTGACTTTAATTTAAGAATTCTGCATAAGAAATGTTTTTTTTTCTCAGTGGTCCTAATCCTGTTTTGTGCAAATTACTTAAAAGGAACCACGTGACATTTGCAACTCAACTAGATCGTTAAGCATTAAATATTCTTGGCGAACTTTAATTAGACGTCCAGATTGAGCAAAATGAACAGGTTTCATTAACTCAGGGATTGAAAGTGTTTCTGTCAGTGTGTTGTGTTTAGGTGTGCTGGTGCTGGGCTCTCTGCCTGTGATCCTACTGCACTCTGTGATGGACGGAGGAAGGAAAAGGAGGGCGCGTGTGTCTCCATCACCCACCTGCTTGTGGCCCTTTACAAAGCCAGGCGGGGTGGGAAAGAGAGAAGGGCTAACCGTTACTGACAGGCCACTCTGTCGAACAAGGGGAGGCCCACATGCTGCCCGCTGACCCGAACAGAACCACCATGCGCAGCGTCAGAACGGTGCCAACATGCAGACAGAGTCTGCCACAGATATAACCCCCACCCCTCCATCGCATTCGCTGCACGTCCTGCGCATTCCACACGGGCGCAGCAGGCTGGTGGAGCCATGCCACAGGACAGCACACTCAGCTTCCCCCGCTGACGGGTGACAAGCCCACAGACACAGAGGACATGCTCCAGCATCCGCCAGACCGGACCAAACGCAGAGCGACTCCAACCAGACTGAGAGTGAAGCAGAACACATCGGGAGTGTGAGAGTGGAAGAGGTCAGGTTTGATCCACTCACTGACCGTAACGTTTGTTCACGCTGCAAAAACACCCAACCTACATCTTACCAAGAATTTTGGGTTGAGTTTCTAATGCAAATATCTCAGCAGACTTGAAATGAGATAAAAAATAACTTACCACTAACTTTTCAGAAAGATATAAAAGCTTGCTGTCAATCAATAAAAAAAATATGATCAGATTAATCACATTCTACGATTAATCACTATGCTCAACTTGAATGTGAAGAAGAAAACTTTCAAAAAATGTTTAAGAAAATGTTTTATTGTCTCAGTTTTCACATCGCCACTTTCCTAAAATAGTCCCCAAGTAATGTTTGCCAAAAGGAATTTCTTTTTGAAAAAATCTTTTGACAAAAATAATTTAAGCCATTATTTTAGGAAAGTGACGATATTCAGAAAGGCTGGAATATTATAAAAGAAGCAATTTGGACAAAATGTAATTTAGAAATGTTAACTATGAATTGGCTGTGCTTCATTGGAAGGATAATTTACTGTTGCAAAAAGTACTTAAACTTTATTCAAATGCTGTATTTTTAAAATATTTTTTAAAATAGTGGCCTTTATTTGACAGTAATCTGACAGGAAGGGAAAGATGTGCAGCAAAGGAACCGAGGATGGGAGTCGAACTCAGGACTGTTTTATCGACAGTATAGTTCCTTAATAGTGATAAAAAGTTATTGTTCCTCTGGCAGATTATTTCATTTACAACAAGATATTTTTACTCACATTTTAAGTGAAATTATCTGCAAGTTGAGCTAGTAATTTTTCATAAATATTAAGAAATTACTAATATAAAACAAGCTCAAATTTCTTGCTAAAAAGTTAGTTTTGTCTTATTTCCTCTAGAAACTTCCAGTATTAAAACTTCCAGTATTAAAACATCCAGTATTAAGTTGTGTTAACTTTTTGTTAATAGCATGTTTTCTGTGTGAGTTAGTTACTTTAACATGCCTCTTGTGTGTTTTTAAGGCAAATATACATTTTAAAACTGTTAGTAGGAGAGCATCTTAAAGCCCTGTTAAAACCAAAAGTTTTAAAGCAGAATTCATTGTGATGTTTAATAAAATGAATTACCAGATTAGATATTTGTTCAGGGATTTAAATTCTTCTAAGTTAAAATAAGCACTTGACAATGTGAGTGTTTATACAGAAATGTGTTCCTCAGAGCAGTTATCTCACTTAAGGTGAAAAAATGGTTTAAATTACAGTTTGAAGTTATAATACTTTTACTTTTAAAGATCAATGAGTTACCAGAACTTAAAAACTCGTCTCTTGCTAAATCAATTTGATGAATTTCAAATACGAGTTAAAACAAATACCATGTAATTTTTGTTTAGTCTCTTAATGAACTTTAATAAGACAAAACTAACAAGTAACTTTTCAGTAAAAAATAAATCAATATTTCCTGAATATTGATAAAAAGTTGTAGTTCCACTGGCAGATTATCAGTTATAATCATGTCAATAATCCTTCACATGTTAACAGTGAAATAATCAGCCAGTGAAACTAATTCATTTTCATCAAGGAACTATTTATCTAAAACAATCTCTTATATCTTGCTGAAAAGTTACACATAAGTTAGTTTTGTCTGATTTCAAGTGCAATAAGATTTTTGCACTAGAAACTAAACCGTCTTAAGATTTTGTGTTCATGAAGTGTTTTCAGTTTCTTTCTGTGATTTTCCTACAGCAGATTTAACATTTCAGTGAAATGCTCTGCAGCACCAGCTTACAAAACTCTGGGGGATAATGACGGTGGTATAGAGCTGTAATTCACTCTGAGATTCACTGATGTTCAGAGAGAAACAGGCTGGAGATAACAGGACGCTACGGAGCAGAGCAGGATGTCGTTTCCTCCTCTAAGTTTAGGAGAAATTTGGTTTCTGGGTCTAACCTCCCATCCACAGACATAATGCACTCCACTCCACTCTTTAAGCCAAACTCTGATGCCCTGCAGGACTCTAGCCATTTGGGACGTCACCTCACAGGAACACAATGCAGCAAAGACCAGATAGACAGAGAGACAGAGAGAGACAGAGAGAGAGAGACAGGAGAGTGAGAGGTTGGCTGCTGATCTAATACTCATTCTGGCAGGAAACACACACACACACACAGAAACACACACACACACACACACCCACGCACGCACACTCATGCAGTGAAGTTGCAGTATTGTGATCAACCAGCTAACCTGACGGCCTTGTCCCCTCTGTATACGGCTGCTCTGAAATATCCTGCAACTCTAAGCAACGGTATTCACTGTTAAGGTCAACGTCCTCATTTCTTTTTGTCATTAACGTAATTAGATATGTAATAATACAAAACTATTTGATAAGCTCAATAATAATTCAAAGCACTGGTTTTTACTGGATGCTGGCGAAAGGACAAATTCCTTTCTCCACCTTGGACATAAGCACTCACTTTGTAAAAAATGGGTAATGAATGACATAAATTACCTTGTAAATATCCTAGATTTACTCGATTCATGACATCACTCGCAGTGAGATTAGAAACATCCTCTACAAGCCAAGAGAGGGGAGACAGGGGAGTAAGAGAAAGAAGGGAAAAACAAAAAGAAGAAGAAGAAGAAATAAAAAAAAGATCAGGCAGGCAGTGAAAGCTTTTGAAACTTTTTTTTGGTGACATGTGAGAGCAAAGCAAAGAGCTCATGCATTGCTGTGTGTATGGAAACACCTCCAGATGATTTACTTTTTAAATATCCTGCAGCAAAGGTTTAAACTTCCCTGGTACAATGTCCAGTTTTTGTGATTTTAGCAGCCAAGGTAAATAATTTAGGATGTTTTCCAACTCTATTGTGACAGAAAAACTGAAAAACAAAGAAAACTTTTAGAGGAGACTTTATTTATTTTGGATATTTAAATTGTCTTCCAGTTTCAGTGTTAAATGATTATTATAATTTAAAGTCAATGCTCTTTGAGAATGTATTTTTACATTATTAAGCCATTATTAGTTGAAAATGGTCTCAAAACAACGTCATTGTTTATTGCAACAACTTCTGGGACAATTTTCAAAGTAAACTAAACAAAAGAGTTGATTGTAGAAAATAAACCCATATCAAGTGGAAGATAACAGACAAAAGCATTGCATTGAAAGTTTCTGAAATGATTTTTTCAGGGTTTAAGTTTTTTAAAATCACAAAAACATTGCATTTTACAAAGGTGTGTATGCTTCTTATAGTCACATTAAAAACAAAGGCTTACAGCTGCAAAACATCTGGAAAGTGGTTCTGATTTTAAGCATGAAGCAGAAAGAAGAAAATGAATGAAACTGAATAGAGGAGGATGCAGGCAAAATGCAACTCATTCATAGTTTAATGCTCCTGCATCATCAGACAGTATCTGCTCATGTTCACTTGTTTGTACGATCGCATGTGTGTGAATTATAGCTGCATGGATGTTAATGAGGGTTACCAAGGAGATGGGATTTTCTGAAGGATCATGGTACTGAGGGAAATTAATGAAATCCACCATGGAGAGAAATGGGATGAGGTAAAATAGCTGTAGCACAGATTGGAGTTTTAAACACAGCTGATCCCACAACAGAATAATTTAACTGGTTGAGTTGAGCCTCAGTGGGCAAAGCATTCATTCAGACCTTGTAGAGTAGACTCTTCTAACTTTTATAAGTTTAAGTAATATTATTACCGTATAACTGGTGTTTTGATGGAAGTAAACAATAGTTTTTTATTCAAATAATACTGTCACCTGATTTCAGACGGATCCTCTCAATGCTTTTTGTCACATTTTTCATCAAAAAAGAAAATTTACAAACCATATGAGCCAAAAAAGTGAGAGACTAACATTATTGTTCTATAAATTAAGTGAAATCACTTAAATTGAGTTAATTTTGCAGAGAACAGGTCTCTGTCAACATCAAGTCTTGTAAAAACCCTCTTTATGGTTGTTCCACCAAAACAAATCCAGTGCCAAACAAGAATGGTGCTTGAATTCAATCTTATCTGGTTTTACCAGCTTTCATCACAGCAGCCATCTATTCTAGTTCAAGTTCTGAATTTTTATGGATGATTGCAATGCAGGAAAACAGTTTAGCAATCTATTTATATGTCATATTTTTAAATTATTTATAATTTTATTGTTATTTTCACCAACAAATGGTCCAATGACTAATAGAAAGCATGTTTTACTGTTAGTTTCAAGCATCTCACATGCTGATGTGAGTGAATCTATATCAATTGAGACAGCACAGTGTAGTGTGAGACTAAGTAATGCTGCTGGGTCTTTGGGGCAACATTAGTGTTGGAGCATTTGTTTACTATGGCGTTGTGTCTTCCTACCCCACAGAATCTGATAGTCCGTAGTGTGAGAGCTAAGTGTTTTAGCTCCATGTTAGCACTGGAATCAGTTTGGTGGAAACAAACCACACTGTGGTGTTTGACCAAAGATAAATAAGGTAAAAGTTGAGACTGTGGACTAGTCAGGTTAATTATGTATAGAAAAGTGGGCTGGACAATTAAAAAATGCAAAACGCAAATCTGATGTTTAATAAATTATATTTTTGTCATGACAAAATACATTAAATGAAACTACACTGGATATTTTATTTTATAAAATTTCTTCACTCTTTTCCAGATTTCACCAATTTGCAGATCTAAATGTGTCACTCAATCTGTGTAAAGTTTGCTCACTGAGTATAAATTCAACCAACTACATTACATCTGCCTCCAAAATTCAGATTATTCATTGAACTACCCCTCCAATCTGCAGCAAACATTCACAGTTGCATTAATAATTTTTGAGAGGAAATGATCATCGCAATTGGATGGAAGAAAGATGAACACAAATAATTGTCAACAACTGTATTCAGGTATTTCACACAATAAATATTGCTTGAAGTTTGCATTCCTTAAATATTCACGCTCACCGTATCCCACAGTTGGGAGGCCCAGATGCTTCATCCGGTTCTTGACCAGCTCTGACAGCTCCTGCCTCTCAGAGCGCCGGTACAGGTTGAGTCTCTGCTGTGAAATGCGCTCCGCTCTGCTCGCCGGTTTGGCGTTCTTCCTGCTCAGCCGCCGAGCCCACTGCATGCTCTTCTTCCTCAGCAGCGGATGCTCTGATTGGTCACTCGTGGTGGAGTTTCTGTGGGCTGTTTTCTCTTTCCAGGACCCTGCGCGGCCCTGACGCGCCTCCCCGTGCTCGGCGTTGATGGACACTTGAGACTGCAGCAGCAGGGTGAAGAGGAAACACCTTTCTATGAAACTTTGAAAGCAACAAACATTTGTCTCTTATACATATCTTTCTCTCTGTCTGACTTCTGCTAACCAGGTAGATTATCAAAACAGAGACTCACCTGTGCATTACTGTCCTTCCTCTGAAAGAGAAGGCCAAAGAGACATCCAAACAAAGAAAGATGCAATGAAAGATGAAGCATTCAAAGCAAAGGAAATCACTGAAGAAAAAAAATCAGCTTAAAAATCAGCTTGTTAAATAGTAAATATTGGATATTTACTATTTCAAAATTTACTTACACAGTAGGAAATTAACCATAGAAATGTTAATATTTATTTAATTCAAATTCAAGTTAGCAATTAAATTGGCTGCTGGCCATTTCACCCCTTCACTCATTTATATTTCAATTGTTTTGGTCATTTTGTACCCACATTTTTCAGGGAACTGCAACCCACTAGGGGGTGAATTCAGACACACTTTGGCAACAAAAATGATTTAAAGTCATTTTCTAAATTGTACACATAGGCTAAGGTAAAGTATGACTTATGACTTAATATGACTTGATGCTTGACTTATGACTTTGAGAAAATAGAAAAAAACTCCAATTATAGTTAATTTGGTTTGATTGGAGGTCAGAACCTGTCATGCTTTATAATAGGCTTTAAAGTTTATATGAAATGTTACACAATCAAATTAAATTACACCATTCATTTCAACAATGTTTTTAAATTCTTAAGTATGAAAAGAAATAAACTTATTTGCAATTATTTACTTATGGGAACAAAATAGAAGCAGGAAAGGACAATATGTGAAATTGCAGGTACCAAATGAAAACTATTTTACATCCTTAATATGATATATACACTGTTAGCCTTTGCTGTATTTTCTACAGCTAAATACCGCAAAATGCCCAGTAAAACTAACATAAAACATCTTTACAATTAGTTACTGTAATTTGCATTGCATTATGGGTAAAGGACATAGTATTACAGTAACTTACTGTATGTTTTGAAGTTGCAGTAATTTACTGTTTACACATTGCAGTAGTGGTACTGCACTTATAATGTCTTTGCGCTGGCCATGTAAGAATTCTATTTGATTTCCAACGGTCATCATAGATGTTTCATCGTGGTTCCCTGTTTCTGTATTTTTACTCCTTTAGTGGTTAACATATTTTTAAGGCAGAAAGAGAGTGTGTACTTTTGTTTTTTTCACATCCTAGCTAACATTAATATGCAGTTTATCTGGCTACGTCATCAAGGGTGGCTTCGCTTCCAACGTTTTTCTGATGACGTTTGTTTTAAACTCCGAAGCTTTTTCCGTCCAAGTGCAAGTGCAGCTCTGTCGCTGTGGGCTCACACTGCTTCAGCTCTTCGCAAGACAGGTAAAAAAAAACACTTAGAAAACTGTTTGAAGCCAATGTATATTTTAGATGGAGCTAACGTAACTTATAGCATCATGCTATAATGCTATCACTTAGCATGAGGTGAAAGATAGAAAAATATGATGGTGTTATTTTTTGAGCTGGTTCGGAATTAACGTTAGCTAAGGTGCTAATTTTACCGAAGGTTTTAGCTTGGCTTTTGCCGCTAAATCTTCCTCGAGCGACTAGCTTTGGGTTGAGATAAGCTCAGTGCTGAGTGTCTGTTAGCATTGTTGTTACATCCTTTGTCGAACAATATAACGTTAACTGATAATTGATCCCCCCGCCCCCTTTTTTAAAAAAATACATCTAATAACTGTTTATTTGTTTAAACCATGACCTTGCAAATGTTAAGAGTGCAGATTAGCTAGGTCAACAAGGATGAATTCTAACGTTGTTCTTTTTTTTCTTTTTGTCAGATGACTTTTTTTAACTCCCAAGCTTTTTCCCTCCAAGTGGCTGTGCAGTTTTGTCCTGCTGAGTGCTAACATAGCTTCAACTCTTGAAAAGACAAGACAACAGGTAAAAAGACAGCTCTTCAAACATATTTGAAGCCACAAAATAATCTGTAAATTTAGAGGAGCAGCTAACCTAATCTATAACTTTGAGCTTGCTACAGCTAGTTAGCCTGCTAAAGTATCATTACATCTCCAACATAGTGTATAAGAGTCTGTAAATGAGGACAAAGGTGGAAAACATTCAAGTGGTTTCTGTTATTTTTTGAGTTGGTTCAGCAGGTGGACAAAAAAGTTAATTTCCAAGCCTGGTTCCATATAAGGACTGTTCACCTGTTTAAACCATGCTCTTGCAAATTTAAAGTTAAGTCAGTACTAACAGGTGCAATTATGTACAGGTGTAAATTCTGCAGCATTTGTACTTCATAATTTAGAGAATTTTGTACTCATGTGAAGAAACATCAACACACAGCTAATTATCGGTTTTGTTGTGGAATAGAGCAATGTCCTACTTCCAGAGAAAAAGAAAACATTTCAAAGAAAAAGAGGACTCAATCTTCATCTTGGTTGATGTAATTTTATATCGACTCTTAACTTAAAACACACATCTTAAATCAGAATTGTTCAATTAATTTGTTAAAGGGATCAATTCACCCAAATTACAAACATTTCATTAACCCATATTGTACTTAGCCATTCAGATACTGTATTTGTGGAATGTAATGCTTTAAAAAATCTTTTTAGCCTCACAAACTGTCATTCACATCCGCTGTTTCAGAGTGGTAGCAGGATGTAGGGGTAAAGTCTAGTCTAGTCTCCGGGGTGAGGTTCTCAAAAACCTGTTGTAATCTGGGTGAACTGGCCCTTTAAATATAAATTACTACCAGTAATTCATATTTAAGAGTTTTCCTTTTATGTTTCAAAGGTATCTTCCACCAAGATGTCTGTTGAGATGGAAATGACCGTACCTACTACACCAAGGGTAATCATGCTTGGTAAGAGGAATATTTTCTATCACTATAATTTTTTTGTAGCAATGTATGTAATAGTTATGGTAGTCTGTACTTTTACTCACTAGCGTTAGCCTGACAAGGGTTTGTCTATTTTAGGAAATAGCTTGATGTCTGCAACCCGGTGGATGGTCAGTATGGAGGAGAAGGTATTTTTCGAACCTGAGCAACTACATGACTTTGCCAGCGTCCTTGCTGTCTTTTTTGGGTCATATTATGACTTCAATCTGGAGTATCAGGAGTCAGCATCCACCACGCTGGAGATGAAACAACGGTAAGTACTCTACACCAAGCCATTTATGAATTAAATTTAATGACAGTTTGACTGATGATGAAGAACCATAGCTGATTGCTGTATTGTATGTCTTCATTTTAAAAAATACAATTAATATATTTTATTTCTGTTAAAAGATTTTTTGTGAGGATCAATCCAGATGTTGGTACCAAATGCACAGCCAAAGTCAGTACAAGCTGCAAGACGGGAAGTCTTGTCAAGAGGAAAGTAGTCAGTGTCAACTCCCGGATCAACACCTTCCTCAAACGACTCGCTGAATTTGAATGGAGGACTTCCAACTAGGTAAGCATTTTACCAAATGTTTATTATTTTATTGTCTTTTCCTCCTATCTTGCATGTTCTGACTTTACTTTAGGCTTTTTAATATGATTTTAATGATTATTTATAAATGGCATGTGATTCCTACACAATAGCCCTTTAGAGTAGCCTGCATCTTTTCTGTGTCCGTGGTAAAAAGTGGATGTCGCTGCATCTCTTACTAAATCACAGAAATGTATAAGTGTGTAGTCGTTTAATTGAGGTGTTTTTTTTTTATGCAGTTTTCAGTTTATTAGGCACACCTTTGCAGTAATCCGTCAGCACCAACAAAATGACTGAAAAGATTGTTATGACATGTTGTATTTCATCGTCTCCTTGGGGACATTTGCAGGGTCTCAATACAGTACGCAATCGTTTGAATTAGTGAAGACTGACTGACTGCTTTTGCCATAAACAATCCAAAAACCTGAAGTGAAGCCAGTCCTGCTCATTCTTTATGCAGCTTCTATTATCACTTCAGTGTAATTGATTTTTTTTTTAAAGAAATTATCAACTTAATGCTGCTTTATGCCAATGATTTTATGCATTTGGACATTGTCAGTCAGCTTAATTTGTCAGCCTTCCTGTCGATTTGAAAATGTAGATAACTTCCTGACCATCTCATGACCTCCCACATCGTCTGTCTTATTCTTTACAGTTCAGCTTCCACAAGATGGATCTCACTGATTTTGTTTGATGAATGGAATAAAAGTTCTTCTGATGTAGGAAATGCATCTGATATAACAATATTTATTGATATGAATGCCTACCATATAGTACATTATCGCACTTGCACTGTTATTGTGATGTATTGTGTAACAGAGCACATTTAAGCTACTGTTAACTGCTTTCTGACAATGCAGCCTCTGCTGGTTTTTTAAATGAAGTATATTCTATATATTTTTTAAAAGTCAGTCTTTTAATAGTTTATGGCTGGTACTTGATGCACACGTTCATGTTGCTACATACATGTGCCATAAAAAATATTGACATGACCTGTAGTGTGTTCTATGGTTTTGTTGTTTTATAGCACATTAAATTGTATTGTGACATTGTTCTTTATGACATTGCGAATATATAAATGGATTTTATTTCAACAAATCTGCTGAAAATAAATACCTGTTTTTATTCACAGTACTTGGACTAAAATTTCTTTTGTGAAACTTTTCGGTTTATGGTAAAATATTCTTGTATTAAAAAATGTAAACTTTAATTTACAGTAAAACTGACATTATGTTGTGAAACAAGTTTACAGTAGACCAGCTTTACTATAAAATACATTTACAGTTTTATGCTATAAACTACATTTACAGTAAAGCAGTTATAACTGCAAAGCACACTCACAGTAAAAATTAACTGTGAAATATCATGACAGTAAAGGTACTGTAGAATGGTAATTACAGTAACTTACTGGCAACACTGTTGCCAGTAAGTTACTGTAGAATGTCAATTACAGTAACTTACAGGCAACACTGTTGCCAGTAAGTTGCCAGTAAGTTACTGTAGAATGGTGATTACAGTAACTTACTGGCAACACTGTTGCCAGTAAGTCGCCAGTAAGTTACTGTAGAATGGTGATTACAGTAACTTACTGGCAACACTGTTGCCAGTAAGTTACTGTAGAATGGTAATTACAGTACCTTGCTGGCAACTTACTGGCAACACTGTTGCCAGTAAGTTACTGTAAAATTACAATAAAAAGTCTAACAGTGTAATTGAAAAACAAATTTGTAGAGGAAAAAGTTTAAAGATATACAGGATGTGTAAAACTGAAGGTGGAAAAATACTGAAATTAAATCTGTCCATTACTTTTATGTCTTGTGGCATTGAAGTAGGGGTGTACAAACTTTTACTATCTGAATTAGTAAAAGGGTAAAATGACCTGAAACCAGTTTATTTGTTTGAAATGAAATGAAATAATTCATCACTGTCAAATAAAGCCCAAAATAAATAGAGTTAACTAAGCAAAAAGTTAATTTCCTTCTTCTGTTTTGTATTAGTTGCTGTCAGCTTGCAACATTCGTCTAAAACAACTAATGAAGCAAACAACATAAGAAAATCCACTAAAAGTGGAGCAAAGTAAAAGTAACAAGAAACATAATGCAAATAGAAAGAATCAGTGAGAAAGAATAAAGATATCCCAAAGTTAAGACTCCTTCTGGGGAGCCTTTTAAATAAAACTCTGATTTAAAAATAAGATGGAAAATAAAGCCAGATTTGATGGTTTGGTCCGGATCTGAAATGAGGCGGTTTATTAAACTTTGCTTGCCTCTGACGTAGAGAACATGTGCGACTCAGTGCGGTAGATCCCAATGGGAATTTCAGCACTGGAAGAACAAAATTTCTGGAAGAGTCGGCCGTAAGTCCTGATCCACAAATCTTCCTCTGTGATTTTCATCTGAGGATGGAGAAAGAAGCGATCGGGTTGATTCATTTCACACAAGTTTTATCTACTGAAACTCTCAGGTTTGGTTACGTACAACACACAGGTAGCCCGATCCGGGCGTGGTGTCCAGTCCGAGCAGAAGCCGTATGATAGCAATCATGTAATCCTTAACAAACGACTGTCAAAAGAGAAGAAAAAAACCCCCCGTGTGATAATTTACCTGAGGCAGTACAGCAAGATAAATTAGGCTCTGCAACAGATCTGTACATGCCTCAGGTCTATTATCATTTTAATCTTTTCTATAAAGGTCAACTCTGCAGGTCTGCTTTCCCACCTGGTACAGCAGCGTGTCGAGCATGCTGATGCTGAACACCCGGCCGGCAGCGAACGGCAGCCGGAACATGAAGGCCAAGTTGGAGCCCTTATCGCGCTCAATCTGAAAAATGAGGGGAAAAAATGTCCAAGTAGAAATGAAAATATTTTAATCTGTTTATTCAACAGCTGTTATTTTATTTTACACCAGCATGCTCTGCAAAAACACAAAAAAATCCCCAAGTGCTTTGGTGATGTTTTTACTGCAAATATCTTAAAACTAACTTATAAGTAACTTTTCAGCAAGATTTAGGTTGGTTTTAAGTCAATAACATTAAGTCTTTAATATTAATAAAAATCAACTAGTTTTTTGGGGGGGAAAAATGTCTTGTCATATTGTCACCTTCTTAAAATAACCATTTTTAATAATAGTCATTATTTTGAAGATGATTTAGGCAAAAACGTTTGGCAAAATTTCTTTATAAAGATGATATGTGAACAAAAATCTGCCAGTGGAATTGGAACTTTAAAAACACAATATTGGGGTCTTATTGACAAAAACAACTCCTCCACCTTTCTGAAAAGTTACTTATGGGTTAGTACGTTAGGAATAAGACAAAACAAAGATATTTGTGGTATAAACTGGACAAAAATACTTTGTAGGATTTTGTGTGTTTGCAGAATTGAAGGGAAACATTTTTTGACTAAATTTTAGACTTAAATTGTTACGTTTATTAAGTTCAAATACTTTTTAAGTTTTATGTGAAATATTTTTTTTTAAATTGACAAAATGAATAAGGAATCTTTACATAAAGGAAAAAAACCCTGAATATAACTATTTGGTGATGCAGGGTAAGAAATTATTGGATGGACGAATATTGTTTTCTACGGAATACACTGAAGGCCAAAAGTTTGCAAGCAGTTTTGGAAGCAACTCTAAGCTTCTTTTCACAATGATCTTTTTTTCTTTAAGAAAGGTGATATGTACTTACTGTATAATCAGACTTTTCGTTCATTGATCTACACGATTTCCCACAATTCACGTTACCAGACCATTGCTGAATGAATGTTAAAAGAAAAGAGGCTTAGTTTTATTGCTGACAAGAATGCTCAGAGTCAGTGCAAAAATAAAAAATAAAAAATACAGTTGCATATCGTGCAAAGGTTATGCCATTATTAGTAAAACTAGATGGAAAAAAGCCAAGTCCATGCAAAAATAACTGGAAAATAAATGAAACACAGATTCTGTTAGTGACCTTTTTTATAGCAATTTATTTTGGTCCAAGTAAACTAATGAAACCATCTGTGGAAAATGAATGTAGCTTCCAAACTTTTGGCCTGTTGTGCACATCTAGCCCAAAGTTTCTTTGTTTAGCTGTGTCTCGTTTAAAAATAGACCCACTGAGGGACCTACTGGTGTCATCAGCTCTGTGTTTTGAGGAACTGACTCCACAGAAAGTGTTTTTCTTACCCACAGTTTCCATAGTCAATGTCTCTGTTCAGCTGTATCTCCTTCCTGCGCCTTGTTTTTCAGTGACTTATCAAGTAAATAAACTTATTCACATGTGATTTACATCTATATATGCTCTATATATTACTGGATTTTCTTCTGGAACCAGGATGTTCGTGAGTGGAATCGATTCGTCTGTGGTGTGTTGCTCCTGCCGTGTGACTGGACACACGAACCGATCGAACCGGTCGTACTTTTATCGGCTCTGTGGTCACAGAGGATTGGAAAATTGGCCGACAATCTTTAAATCGTGCCGCGTGAACCAGACCTAAAACTCACAAGCTCTACTCCTCTCCTCTTGACCTCTGCCCTATCGCCCTCTAACTCTGGTTGCTATGGTAACGTTTACACATCCCTTCAAAATAAGATATAGATGCGCCACAAAAAGCAAACATTTTACTTTTATGAGAATTTTTTTTATTTTTTTCCCCACCAGGGGGTCCGTTTTGTGGGCTCTAGTGTTCCTTTTATCATAGTAGGCTGACAGGAAAGAGGGATCCCCCAGACTCAAATAATACATAAAACGGAAATATTTAATTATTTCTTGCGCGGCCCGGTACCAATTGGTCCACGGACCGGTACCGGTCCGCGGCTTGGGGACCACTGGTCTACATAACTCACCAAAGCATCACCAGGTGATTTTTTTTTAAATCTTTGTGCAGTGTAACGTTTATGTTAAAATGTATTAGTTTTGTTTACTTCAAAAGCTCCAGTCCGGAGTTATTCATTTAACACCAGACTGCTTTTACAGAACAAGTTTTAGTCAAAAACAGACATTAATGACTGATTGAAAAATACTTTTTCTGGCAGGCAAACAAGTTAAGACATACGGTACGCACGGTCTATCAATGCAACAAAAAAAAAAGTCATAGTGCCATAAAGTCATATTTGCTCACCAAGTAGCTGCAAAATAGATTTTTATCTCTGTCAAACAGAAAAAGGATGTTCTAAGTTAAAGATCACCAACCTTCTCCAGTTTGGACAGAGCAAGTGAGTAGCAGTCTTTGGCTCTGAACTGCATGAACCTCATGTTGGAGGGATGTGTGAGCTCCGTGATGATGCTGAGACTGGGGAACAATCTGAGTGAGGAGGAGGAAGAGGAAAGATGAAGGGCTCTTTTTTCACGGAAATGAGACGCCCGTTCAGAACAACCATAGATCTTTTTAATTCTTTTACTACATTAAAGAGTACTTTTACAGCTAAGTTGAAGTTTAAAATGAACTCATTCTGATATCTGAAGTAGTGAAAGGAGACGGAATCCATTAAGTGAATCAGGTTTTCAATAGAGCTAAAGCATTAGGCTTCAGAGTTAATATTCGTAAGCAATGAGCCTCTCCATTTGTTACCTGAACATTGTCTGGACATTGACAATAGTCTTGGCGTCTGCCATGTAGTCTTCCTCAGCACTCATGGTGCTCTCCTTGTCCACAACCACCAAGTTATCAGCATAGATTATTCCACACTGCAGCAGATTGTCCAAACTGATGCATTTGAGAAACAAGTATTTAGAAATTCTGGTATTTCAAATAAAATCAAATAATCATCATGTCATGCTTCAGATCACTTACTTATCAATAGTCCCAGCCATGAAGTAAACCATGGGAAAGCAGCAAATGGCCTCTAAGAAGTGGTTGTCTGGTCTGCAGGAAACAGAAATTATGGAACAAAACCTCACTGACAGATTATGAGACAATTTGAATGATTTCCTGAAATTTGTGTTCTGATGAGGAATGGGAATATTTGCTAGAATTTCCCTCGAAACAGAAGTGGAATCAATATTTAATTGAGCAAAGCAGTGGGAGGATTCGCTAAAAAATGAGCTGCTAATGGAAATTCATCGAGAGCCAGACATTTCCTGGCTCCACATTTGTGTGATTTTCTTTTTCGCTTTGTGGCAAAAGTGATTGAAAATTTAAACAGAAAAAGAAATAATCCAAAAAATTATTGGATGTTTGCATAAACAAAGTAAGGGATGTACAGATGCTATTCAAGCTTGTTATGAAATGACTGCAAACTAATAAGTCATTAGGTGTAGTCATTGGTTCCTAATGCCATTACAGCAAGTCCACTGGTTCTGCATCTTTGTACAAGTGAAACAGTCACACATGAAGCTGGAACAGAAGCTGAGGAGTCTTACGGATAGTCCAGTAGCAGCACTATTGGGTTGAGCTCCTTTCTGGGCCGATAATAAGCTCGCAGGGGAACTATGAAGTTATAGAGCCCATTTCCTGCCGTCTCTGCAGACACTATAATCAGCTTATTTTTGAAGCCGTAGGCCTTAGCATCTTCAAAGCTGTTATGTGTGCAGCCCTGGGTGGAGACAGAGTTCAGCAGGAAGTCGTCAGGCTTTTAGCAGAGAAATCACCTTACTTATTGTCTCTGTAATGAGTAAGAGGAAGAAAGAAAGAGAAAGGATGTAGGGAAATGTTACGCTGCCATTTCAGCTTCACCTTATCGAGGCGAAGGCAGCAGAACGGAGCTTTCTGTGGCAGCAGGTGGCACAGAGTTGGCGAGCTGCCGATGTAGGGGGAGTTTGGAGGGTAGCCCTTCACAAAGCTAATGGACAGGAAACAAAGAAATTTAGGTGACTGAAACCTGTGCTAAAATACAATGTAAATACAAGGCCTTGTAAAGTATCTTTATCAATATATTGCATATTTTGTGAAATAAACAACAAATTGTATGTGACAGAAATAGGACTTAGTTGTTAAGTGACAAGAGAAAGAGTCGTTGTCCTGCTGGAAAGTTATCCTCCACCACAGTTGATGAGAGAGAAGGGAGGAAGACATGAAGAAAAGATGTGGACTATCTGAGATGATACAGGATTTATTCAAGGAGATCAGAGTAAAGTAAGCTGAACACAAAATTAACCTTCAGATTTTTATTTGTAAAAATAATTTGCAAGCCATGTATCTCGATAAATTACATTGAGGTTTGTGGTTGAAATGTGACAAAAATTGTTCAAGTTTGAGAGTTATAAATATGTCCTCTTGCTATTCAACTTGTGCAAAGATTTATTTTTTTGACATCCAGTATCTGGTTTCAAAATAAAATAAATCTCTCACCATAAATAACTGTTTTCAGAAGAAAGATTTAGGTTCCCAGCCTTTTATCAGATTCTGCTGCAGCTTTAATCCATTCACTGATGACTTGCAGCCTAAAATGCATGTTAAAGTAAAACAACTTGACTTGTTTTGATTTGCATCTAAGTGCCAGCGTGATTTATTTCATTTAATTTGTGATGCATTACCCCAATCAGTTGTATCTCCTTAAGTTGCCGTTTGACTTTCCTGCATTAATGTAGATGCAGTGCCACTTAATCGCCACATGATGGCACTGTGGGACCTTGAATTTCACTGCTCTTTTTTCTTAATTTGTTTCAACACTAGCGCTGCGCCTCTGCAGTAACAGAGGCTCAGAAGACCATGTTATGTTATGAGCAACTTTAAGAGACCTGCTTAAGTTGGGGTCAGTCAAACAGTTGTTGTTTGGGATTAGTGACTGATTCCTCACTGCATCCCAGTTCCCATCTATCACATTTCTGTCATCAGAAATATTACGAAAGATTTTCTTGAGATGCTGTGATGTCGACTGCGTCAGGGACACTGGCAAAAAGGATCTGAGTAGCATCAGCATCACTAGAAGAAAAAGGCTGACCTTCCTGTCATGATATTAGTCACTGCGTTTTTGAGCATCATGACACACCGATTATACACCTGCTGAAACCTCATCTATCTCTCCTTCTACAGCCAATGAGGGATGACGGAGAGGAAGAAAGGTGAGATCAATCAATTTCAAAATGCAGAACGCAGCTGCCTCACTAAACACCCCAAACTCCAGAAATCTCCGGCGCTCTGGTGTTTCTTCATGCACTGAAACACATCCGAGCTACTCACTCCAACCCCACGGAGCCCTCCTCATCTGATTGGTTGGTCTCGTCCTCCGATTGGTCACTGAGGAGGTCGCAGGGCAAGATGACAGAGGAGTCAGCAATTTCCAAGACGGGTGCGATGCTTGGCCTTCGACTTCCAGCTCCGTTCTCGGTGGGAAGGGTCAGTTTTCCACTTTCCTCTGGAGGATCGGAGTGCTGGAGATCTATCGCTACAGTCCCTAAAAATTAGGGGGCGTCAACTAAATTAGATTATTTCATAAGTGAAGCAGAAATTAGATGATGCACAACAGTTTTACAGCTCTTTGCACTTAAAAACTGATCTCCATTTGTACATTTCTGACACTCAGCATTTTTATGTTTACTCAGCAGAACTTCATGTTTCATCTTGAGGAGAAAATGTATTGCTTTTTAGAAAAATGCTGTGTGTACACAGAGTAGCATGCAAACTGCAGTCACAGAAGTTTATCTATAAATACAGAAAACACTTTCTTGACATACATCATATAACTGCTCATATTATAATGCACCTGTTGAGTTCAGAACTGAAACGATTAATTGGATTGATTGATTATTAAAATAACTGTCAATAATTATTTAGAAATCAATTAATTTGTCAATTAGTCAATCAATTAGTTAGCTGGAGTATACAGAACCGAAAAAGGCCATTCTGAGAGAAGTAATTAAGCCAAAACTGTACAAAACATATGTAAATACATTAAATTAAATTATATACGCACCTTTTTCTATCCAATTATTAACCGGTTAATTAAAAAATTCATCAATAGTTTAGTCCTACGTTGTGTTGATAAGTCGAGCAAAAACATTACATGTTGATGTTAAAAGGATTTATTTATCTGCAGATGCATCCTTTGCTACAAAAGATCAAGTGTATCCTAAAGGAGTCCTATGTTGTTGCACTTTAGGTAATAAAATGTTTCTTATTCAAAAATATTTTAACGTACCTCTAATATTGAACAAAAAAAGACTCAGGTGGTAAAATTAAAAAATCTGCAGAATGTTTTCTTTTTTAATCCATTTAATTAATCAGTAGAATAATTGTTTACCAACATTTTCATTAGTTGCAGCCCAAATTGAGTTTATTTGCTGTATATTAAAGTTTGTGCAGAACATCCAGTTTAAGTAAAGTATCCCTAAAACTGTAAAGAAATACATACTAACATTATGGTGTAAAAAGAAACAAGGATGCATCATGCATGAACTTACCATATGAGGTGGCCTGATCAACTTTCACAGGTCAAAAAAACAAAAACAGGCACATAACAATAAAGTCAGCCAATAAAGTAAAGGAAAGCTGGTCAGTAAAGAAATCATGCAAAAGCATCAACAGGCCAGCCACCATTCAGAAATGTACAAAATGCAGTTTTGATTAAAATAAAGCATCTATTTTCTCTTTCACGCCAACCTACATAACCTCCCACTGATTATTTCATGTCTTTTCAGTCTTACCCATGCTGGCTATGATGCTGTGCACAGGCAGCCTGGAGGGGGTGTCGTAGAGCCTGGTGACTGGGAGACCCTTCCCATGTTTTTCCTCCTGTTTGAAGATGAAGGCCGAGTTCTCCTCCTTGGTGATGTTGATGTAGTAGCAGGTGTCGGTAGCAGCCATTATGTGACGCGGTCCGGGATTCAGGAGGATGCTCTTGTTGTCCTCCCTCTTCACCCCGATCAAACACACACCATACCTGCAGAGAAATTCAAACGGACCTCAGATTTAAGTTATTCTGTGTCATATTTGCCACTAAT
The DNA here is from genome assembly GCF_019740435.1 of Gambusia affinis. Taxonomy (NCBI): domain Eukaryota; kingdom Metazoa; phylum Chordata; class Actinopteri; order Cyprinodontiformes; family Poeciliidae; genus Gambusia; species Gambusia affinis. The sequence goes on along the minus strand of NC_057870.1, from coordinate 29,497,268 downwards.
TAATCCAAAGTTTGGCAAAGGAGAATTCACTCACTTCTTATGGGCATGAAAGGAGGCGTAGGTGAAGCTCTTTCCATCATACTCCCCAAAAAACTTGCTGTCAGCTAAATGGATGTGGTACACCTCGTTCCCAGAGCAGCGGCCATAAGTCCTCTGCCACGGCTCCGGGGATGTCTGCCCCTCCCTGGGAAAAGAGCACTTTATTATTTACTGTTTTATTTATAGCAACAATTCATATCATCCTTTTATAGATGACTATAGACCCAATTTACACTATAAGGTCAATAATGTCACATTGTTCTTGGTTATTTTTTCAGGATTATTACAAAAAAGAATTACATTCAATTTTAATCAGATTCTGGCAGGTTGGGTAAAGTAAAATGTGAAAACTTAATCTGCTGGACTTAACGTGATGCATTGAGGTTATAATACTCTTGATCAAAAGTTCTGTTTTCCTTCATTATGTTTAACTTTTTTGTAGCAGAGATCAAATTGTGACTTCTTTTAATGACTACTAACATAGTAGCATAGTTGTATAGTTAGTACTTCATTTAAAAAAATGAATTAAAACTATATTTTCAATAGTGAGCTTTAAAAAACCAAACAAAATAATGTTTTTTGATGGTCAATTAATTGTTTCAGATTCAAACTCGTTGCTGCAGGCAGTGAAAGTAGGGCAGGGATATTTCAACCACCAAAGAGCACCGACTGTTAAAAATAGTTTTAATGTGGACTTTACAACTGCAACAGAAAAACTATTTCAGGATGTTTTGTCTTCAGTAAGTGCAGAGGGAAAGAGAAGTCCAGCGACGACCAGAACCCTGCTGGCAGATGAAGAGTACGTCAACACTCAGGATTGCTGACATTGTGTGAATAGTTCATAAAATTATTAGCAGCCCAGGTTTGATAGCACAGCTGTGTAGACTTGTGAATGAGAATAATCATTTATGCTTAAACTACATAATAGGACCATAACATCTTTGAGCTCTTATTTAAATTTGCTTGGAAAATATTTACAATTTAAAAAATGTAATCCCTTCCTGCTCAGTCTTCATCATCCTCCTCAGGTCTAGTCACAATAACAAACACGTGAAAATCAGCTGGACACATATGCTATAACTTTCAATTGTGTTGACAGTGTTTAAATTAACACCTGCGGCCGAGATACTGACTTTGAGTTTTTGTCACCTTCACAGGCAGAAGCCAGTGTGAGTTTCCATAACAGACACAGATGTGTCGTGCTTTTAATTTGGCGAGAGAAGCTGATCAAACAGACGGGCAGATTTACAGGCTAAAAGCAGAAACAGGTGATGCTCAGTGACACGGTTTCTGCTGTGCTGGCAGAGAATCACTCAGTCTGGATTCTGTGCTGCTAAAAAGACGCTTTCACTGAATTTAATTTTGATTAAACTGTCAAGTAAAGTTAAATCTGCTCAAGTGAATAATGGCCAGAATGTAAGTACAAGAAAAGAACGTGGCCAGCATGAAGTCTCTCATTTGTTTTTCAAACTCGGCTTTTGATTGCTATTGATTGTAGAAATCCCAGCTGCGAAACCTTGAAAGACGATGGGCGAAACATAACACCAAATTATTACAAGAACCGACTTAAAAACTGGCAGCAAGTGGATTCTTAAATAAATATAGCTACTGAATTGATAATTATAATAAAATGCAAACAGCATGACATCTATGGAAGAGAACATTTATCGTTTAGAAGCAGAACCTGGAAATCCCTCACATTGATCACAGAACAGATTGGTTTCCAGGAACCGACATCCTTTCAGCAGTAATGATGGCTGCTTATCTCCAACACAGAAAAGCACTTTTGCTGCAAAGATCCTCTATGCAGAAAATGGGGATGAACTCCATGAAAGCAACAGTTAGGGTATAACTAACTATTGTATCAGAAGACAATTTCTATGTTGGACAAAACTTTTTTTCTTCAGGATTAGAGAATAATTCAAATTTGGTTTAGAAAAATTTCAGTTTTTCTGCTTTTAAGTCTGCTATCACTGACGCTGTTCTTCCTGCCACACAGGAGATTTAAGTATTGATACCACATCTGTGAGCCAGAATAGTTTATCTTAGGGATCTAGAACAGAAATAACACAGAAATGTTATTTTTCTTCTCTCATCCGGTTCACTGCTGCAGCTCCTCCTTCATCTTTCTCAATCTAAGCTGAGATCCAACAGAAATGGCAAAACCAAATCTCTCAGTGTTTAAAGAAAATAACATTTTAGTGGCGTTGCAGCTTCTTTCTTTGCCTATTTAAACATGATAGAATCATAAATACAAATATCCATAAAACACTGAATAATTCTGTAAGAAATGCTCTCTTTTGAGGAGTTAGCCATGTTCAGTAAACAAACATTTTCTTGGCTCTGTCTCAGAGAAAACATCTACAGGATAGCTCCTCTATAGATCAGTAAATCAAGATGCTACATGTTTGTTTTCTTTGTTTAACCCTACAGATTACAAACAGACATTTAAATGAGTAATTTATGTCATGCAAAGTAGATTTTATTAGCTAGGTGCCAATGTTATGAACTTGTTTTTAAATTTTTGAATTGAAGTTGAATAATTACAAAGCAACTCTACAAAAAAACGTGAAGATTGTTTAAAAACAGTGTTTACTCACTGTCCTCTGGAGGTGTGAACCAACAGAGTCACTAAGGTGGACGTGGCTGGACACACGCAGTTGAGAGCCAACATGGCGTACTTGAACTCCTCTTCACATACAACATGATCTGTTGAAAAGATATCATTTACAATCATTTCTAGATCTGAAAAATATATATACATTTTGACTCCATGAAGATATGTACATGTTTTCATTTTACCTGCAAATTTTACGTGAAACTTATTTTCCGGTTTGAGAATTTGGACGTAGAGAGGACAGTTTGGAGCGAAGTCCTTTGCAGCCCAAGCCCTCAAAATAGTCTGGTGATCCTGCAGCAGGAGGAAAATCGGTTTTCTTTACCAACACAACACTTTTCAAGAATTGTACAGAGTCTCAACTTTCTCTCTATTAATTCAGGATCCTTTAAGTTGTCGATAAATCCGACGTTTTATATTAGCAGGCTGGTTACTTTACTTACAGCAGCAGTTCGGTCGACCTCATTCCTGCTGCTGAGGATGAAGCACGCCTCAGCATCGTCCATCCTAAATGAATCAGAGTCAACCAGGCAGGGAATCAGCTGATCACACAATTTAATAATTAGATAAATTCACGCTCAGTTTGAAAATGTTCAAATGTCCCACACAAAAGCTAAAAAAAATAAAATAAAATAAACTGCAAGATGATATTAAATGATATAGAATTGAAGGAATAATTTGAAGTTTAGATTATTGTTTTTATCTTTTTGCAGAACATTTGTGTTTTAATTTTGTTTGTGTATTTTAAGGCATTTCGTGACGTTCTTTTGTAATGTTTGAAAAATGTAAAAATTATTGATTTGAATCTTCAACAATTTTTTGTTGCTTAATTTAAAATGAAAAAAGGGGGAGGAGACAAAGGAACGAAACGCAGCAAATCGTTCAACACTGTTGATCAAACCAAAGATACCAACATTATGGGCTGTAGCCTCTACCAACAGAACCACACTCTGCTCTGTGAAGCTCTTTAACACCAATAAATTATGACTCGCTCGTAAAAAGATATTCAACAGTATCTGGCTACAAGATTATGCAGCAAAGGAGTTACTGATACATTAGAAGGTGATAAAAAATCTGGAAAATTTATTCTTTAATGCCTGTAGCCTTTGTTGAGTGCAGATGATAAATGTAGGGTAAAATCCTATTACATTGATGTACAAGCAGAGGGCAGCCAAGGGGACTTGTAGCTAACGCACCGTGTAACTGCTGCCCACTGGCTTCGTGCTGCAACTTGTCCACTTTGATTTTACAACCAGCTGAGACTTTTTAAATGTTTAAATTGTGCTGTAAACGTGTGCAGTCTAAAACTCACTTGGCCCTCATCAGGTCCTGATCTTTGAGGGCCGATCCTTGCAGGTAGATGACCCTTTGAGACCACAGTGGAATCTGCAGGATGCGGCGAACCTGAATGTCTATTTCTGTCGGGCACAAGATCACCACATAGTAGTCCTGTGAAGCAAAACAGACAGATTTTTTCTTTTTAGGGATTCCACCACTTCCTTTAAAATCATCAAACTTTATGTGAGACCAGGAGTGGGCAAAAAGTCAATAAAAATATATATGGTGAAAAATATATGACTCAATACATCTGTTAGAATATTCAAGAACTTCACTGAACCCCGATCGAGATCCAAACAACATTCTGGGAGAGCAAAGACTTTAGCTCTCTCACAGCTAGCTAAGCAAGTTTGGTGGTATCAACTAACTCCCTCACTCTTTGGTCACCTAGCAACAACCTGCTGAGCGACTTGTGGTTACCTAGCAACGGCCTGTTGAGTAACTTGCGCAGCAGCAGTTTCACTAAAATGTGACGCAGCATTTGCAAAACCAATTTAAAATGAACAAACCTGTTCTGTGGAAAATGTTATAACGTGTCTTACAGTTTAGTGTGAACACGACTAAACTGCTACTTTGTTGAGGCACTTTTGATTAAATGTTTTCCTCCTGCTAACAGAAAGAGTATCATGTAATAAATTTTGGATGGTCCAGCAGGATTTTCTAAATAATTTCCTTCCACAGACTGAAGCATCAAGAATTTAAATGATCCCATTGTGCAAATGTTTACTATGTGACTGCCAATGCTAAAGGTGTGGTTTGAATTCAGTAGGAAATATTTGTAGTCAATTAAAAATAAGCTGGTGGGCTGGTTGGTTCAAACTCTGATTTTCCCTGTTTTACATTGCAATGTCTTTGGGTGTCACACAGAAAAGAAAAGCACTTTAAAAACACTGGCCTCTGTACCTGCAGCCTAGGATGAGCGTAAAACTCATTGAGAAAATCCATCAGCAGGTCGATCTTGAGCGAGCTGACACACAACACAACATGTTTCTCTGTCTGCGCCCGGTGACGGCTGTAGTTCCCGCCAAGCTTCTGGCTCTCCATCCATAAGTACGCTAACTCCTCAAACTGAAACAGTGAAACAGAAACAATGGTTTAAAATAACCAATTTTGTTTTCAGGCAGGACACTTAAAAGAAAAACTTCCACAATTAGTTTTACATGAAAATCTCATTAGAAAATGTGAAGCAATCGAGTTTTCCAGAGTTGACAGAATTGCCGGATAATGCAGCGAGCGTCTAATTAGGCCGACATTTTGACTGAGATGCAAAAACTCCTGCTGTAGCCTAAAGTCTGAAAATGTAAGGCACTCATTAGTTTTTGATTTGTTGTCAGGCCACTTCAGCTGCAAACAACTTCTTATTAAAATTTGATGACAGACTCATAAAAAGCACATCTCTGAATTTAAAATTCTAGGAGACGGTTCATTAATCACGTGGTCCATACCTGCAGGGGGAGGACCACCAGAGCAACACAGATGAGAATAACCACCAGCAGCTGTGAGGGCCAGATCTGTGGAGTAACGTCGCCGTAGCCCACAGTGGAGAAGGTGACGATGCAGAAATAAAAGGAGTCAAACAGGGACAGGTTTTTCCCGGCTCTCTCAAGATGCTGAATCCCACAGGCTCTGCGGAAAGAAAGGATGAATTATTTACATGCAACCAATGTCCTTCAGGAAAGGATGACTGAAATGAAAACACGATAAGGATTGGCTATTTGTGGTAAACCAAAGTTTTAAAAAAGTTGCAGCGTTAAGACAACGAGAGGTTTCTCTGGTTGTTGCGCTGCCCTTCCCCCACCTGTTTCTCCAGGCTACCAGTTAGCAAGCTGAATCATGTTTGAACCTTTGGCTAAAAGAATGACAAATATTGACTGCTTGGAAATATTTCTGGTTGCCAAAGGAAACACAACAAATAAAAATGTTTACATAACATTATTACAAATTAATAATAAACAACGTTACTTTATCGTCAGTGGAAAAAATGTGGTTATTCAATTTCAAATGAAAGCATGTTATATATTTTTTATTTTAGAGATGATCTATTATACTTCCTTGAATAGGTTATAATTAGTCTATTGACCATAAAAAAAAAACATTTTTAATATATGAAGAAGTTTTTTTTTTAATACAAAATCATTCTTAGATAATGAAATTTTAGTTTGTTCAGTTCTGCTTATTTTAACCTGTTTTAGAGCCTCTTGTCACTTTAAATCCAAATAAGCTGCCGATGGCTACGCCCCCAACTCAACGTTAACCATGTACCTTTGAAAAGCAGAAGTAGAACCTCCTGCACAATCAGCAATAATCCTCCAAGTGGTTTTTGGTTGGTAAGTCAGTAACAAAACACTTGTCTTTTCCAGCAGCCATTGTACAGCACATATAGCCGTAAAACCAGCTGACCAAACGTGCTGGATCTCAGCACATTTGATGATTTGTGACGTTACATTCAGAAGGTTTTTATAACAGCTCACTTTCCAGACACCAACAAGCATTAACTTATTGACAAAAAATGGCTGGGTCTTTTTTTTTTTTTAAAGCACTTGTTTGTGTTTTTTGGAGGCAGTTGAGACTCAAATGGAAGTAGAAAACCTTGCAAAAAGTAAACTTTGTACAATAGGTCCCTTTAAAAGTACAAATTCCATCATAGAGAGAAACTGTTCTATTTCTACTGAAATTTAAGCTCATGTCTGCATGTGATGCATGTCTCACAAAGACAAGTTGCTTCAGGATCACAATTTAGTTTTTTATTTGACCAAAGGTAACCAAAGTCAGTGCAGCTCCTGTTCGGTATCTCATTTTGAAGTGACAACATTGACTGTTCTCTTGGTAATCTCCTTCAGAGGCTGTGCTAATTAATTTGGTTATTTCTTTCTAAGATAAATTGAAGATTTAATCAAACCCAGAGACACGGGAAATGAAGCTGTCTGAGTAGATGGGCGGCCGTCACGGCTCACAAACACCGCCAGAGAGAGTGATGGCCAAAGAGGAGCCCGCTTTAATTAAAATAAATTGGTGCTATAAAAGTTCGAATCGATAACACACAAAGAGAAGAACAGATGAACAATTGAATGTCCATGTGTTGTACTGGGTCAGCTGTAGATACTGCACAACAGATACAAGGCAGGATGAGTAACGTCAGGAAAATAACTGACATAAGATGTTGCTACCTGCTTGAGCAGGAAGAGTGAATGCTGCAAGTCAATGACTCAATGCAATCTCCGCAATGACTGCACAGAATTTCCCTTTTCTCCTCCTTCTTTCTGCAAAGTAAGGTACTTTGCAAAAAATATAAAAATATTAGTAGTGTGGACTGCCGCTACAATTAAACTGAATTAAATTTTAGGTGAATTTAGGTGAACACTTAAAAACTACATAAAAATCTGCATATTATGCCTCCATAAATCAGACTGTTTTTAACCTGGTTGACTACAGCAGAAGTTATTTGGTTATTAATTTTAGGTAGATATTGCTCCTTTTTACAGGGTGTATTTTATTGTTGTGAATGGAATTGAACTGAATTCAATTTTGTATAAGTTTTGTTTATAACCTAAACTGTTTATTTTATTTGTAAGTTTTCAAAGAACATTGTATTTATTGTGAGGAAAAATCTTAAAAAAGGATGATAAACAATTAAAATTGGCAGGTCAAAAATTTGCATATTGGTAAAGAAAAATTCTCCTAATAAACACAGAGAACTAAAGTAATTATCTTTATTAACTAAATATTTTACTTTTATACTTGGGCCTTAATAAATCAGTTTTTTACTTGGTTGACTACAATAGAAGTTACCAGGTTAATAATTTTAAGAACAAATACAGCAGCTTATATTTTACTGCGGTGTATTTCAGTAGATTTATATCTTACAGAAAAACCTGTGCACATCTGGCCTCACCAGAAATGTGGCAGCATGCCAGCAGATGTTTAAAGAGCAGATGTTCCCTCACCCTGTGAACACCAGACACAGTAAGGTGCAGATGAGGATGAACACCTGGTTGAACATTGCGGAGTGCGTCCTCTGGATGGCTCGATGGAAGTCATTCTGGGGGCAGAAGAAAAGATTATTGTCTCCATATTTTCTCCTGTGAATACTCTGTATGTCATCAACTGAGAAATGAAATGCAGTTTCTGTATTGCCTTACAAAGTAAAACGTGTGCAGCGAAAGGACAGAATTTGATGCAAACCTTACAGGAAACTCTTTGGTTTATATTTACACTCTCACATATCGTAATGTTGTTAAGAATAAATGATAATTGGGTAATTTCCTAAAAAAGCAAAACACTAAACTAACCTGTACCCCACAAATCGATAACATTTTTCTATATCACAGTTCTTTATGTACACAAATCCACGCAAATTTAACATGCTATTTATTATATGCGAACTATTCTGGTGCATCTACATTAGCATACTGTCCATCTTCATATGAAGCAGCTAATGAGCGGTTCTCAGCTGCACCTTGTTAGCATGTCCAGCCTGCCACCTCCTCCCCGCCTGCCCCAGGTTTTACCATCTGCTGACTGCAGCCTTGGCATGAAGCGTTCATCCTGTCATGATCTCGTCTGAATCTCAGTGATACTACAGATCACACCAGTTACATACGATCTGACTCCTTTAAAAGTATTCAGGAAGATACAATTCTGTGCATTTGCTCCTTTCTTGTTGCATACATTTATTGGAATATATGCATAATACTACAAGGAAAAACAAATGACTTCTCTGCTGCAAAATCCAACTTCTAGCAGGTCGTGAATGCATTTTTTTCTTCAAGCAAATCAGCTGACTGAAGCTGAAGAAATCACTGGTTTTAGCTTTAAAGGCCAACTAATTAAATAGCACACTAATATATCAAAGAACCCAGAGTTGCTGATAACAGTGTTACATGGATGCCGTCAGTATCACTGCCTTCAAAAAGATGCACTGCCATGTGGACAGATTAGATGTATTTACAACACGAGAGACGACAACTAACCCGAAAGGAAGGAGCAAGCTCATCCGATTAAATTCTGTTCACTGGTAAAGTCAACAGCTTCCACATCTAACAACATTAATCAGCTTTAAAAAAGCTGCTAGAAGGGTAATGATTCATGAAAACTTGCAAAAGTACAAACTGTATGAACTTAAGATTCTGTAACTAATGTATTTTAGGTGAGCAACACATTTTAAGTCAATGAACAAGATGATATTTAAATAGGCATGAAAGAATCCATGAAAGTCTAAATCTTTGGATACAACTATACTTTGGTAAAACAACGTTTGCTGAAAAAAAGACTTGAAGGTATTGAGATGTTTATTCTTCCACACTGAATAAGGTTAAAATGTATTTTGGGAATCTTTAATAAGTAAAATAATTACTTTATCTAATAATTTGTGAGAAACAAAACCTCTAGTCAACCTTGACCAGAACTGGGATCAACTATTTTCAACTGGAGGAATCTTGGCAAAAATACTGAAAAATAAAACGTCTTTCGAAGGAGCAGGACACAACTGGGATTTGCAAAAATAAAAACAGGAACATCCAAAACTTTAAGGGCCACAAATTAAAAAATTTGGCCCTATTGTGGCGTTTTTGGCTAATATCCTCGCAGATGCATTTTAGTAAATTAGGATATTATTGAGAAGATTAATTTATTTCAGTAAGTCAATTCACAAAGAGGAAGTAAATTTCAATTGTACTGTTATTTTTGGTTAACATGACCTAAAACTATTGCAACACAAGACCAGTGTAAAATATTCTTAATATTGAAAATGTCCTAAAAAGTGTGTTAAAAGTAAAAGTAAATAAAGGTAAATAAAAGTAAATAGTTCCATTTATTACTTTGTAGCTTCAACACCAGAATGTCCTAAAAGTTTAATGTCAAGAGTTAAAACGGGGGAACGAAACTGGAACTATTTTTTTTTTTTATAATTCAGGTTGCCTGCAAATATTTTTTTGTTATAAAAAGTAGTGTTTACAGCTGATAGCTGCAGAATCTTGTAATGGAAAAAGGACTTACAATCATGTTCTCCAGAGCACCTTTGGCAAGCCAGCAGTTAAGAAACACGGGGACGAATATGTTTCTCAATGGAGCCCAGAAGATCTTAAATAAGTAAAAAGGTAGACAAGAAAAAAAATAAATCTTAACTTAAGAGTTATGTTCTCTATACAGACTGTAGAGAAGTAGTAAAAGCATGTACTGGACTTTTAAAATAATTTCTGATTATCTCCTTTTTTTTTGCAAATAAAGCATTAAAACGATGAGCAGTAAAATTACTAATATGCTATTAACATTAGAATACCTCTCAGTTTGGATATTTCAACACACAGTGTTTGGCTGAGTAAATAAATTGGAGTAAATGTAGATGAATTACTCACTGTGATAATAAATGGCACCGTATTGATCATCTCCAATATGAAGGATATCTGGAAGATCTGCTCCCAAATGTTACCCTAGAATGGAAATATATGGGAATCGATTGAATATTTTGTTTAGAGAGTGGATTGTTTTCAGGAGAAAATAATGAATAAAAAAGATGAGCTTTTACTGTATGGTGTTCAACAAGAAAAACAACAACAGAGGATCCATCGACATTATCTTTAAGTTGCTTGTTCTGCTGTTTAAACATCTAATTTTAGTATTTTAACAAAATGCCAAGTTATGTGTAGCTAATATCACTATCACTAGTAAATTCACAAACATATAAAAGCAGCGTTGGTACAGACACTGTTAATATAACAACAAATAATCAGCAAGATTCAACATTACATCTGAAAACGATGAAACAACAAATTAACAGGTCAACATGTTGATCATATGCAGCAAATAAAACGTCTACAAAAATATCTAAGGCTTCAACTTAACACCAGCTAAAAGCAGCACAACATTTTGACGTTGTTTCATAAAAACTAAAATGCTTCCTAATCCCCAAACTACTCACTGGGGCAAAAAGAATATGACACGGTTGAAAATAAAAGGATTAACTAAGAATCGAGCAGAAGTTTCACTGTATGCCTGCTGGGGAAGAAGTTTAAACCAGCTGTACAACATGTTCACCATCCTCAGAGTGAAGCTGTTTAAGGTCTGGATGTAAATGGACTGTGTTGTACAGAACTTCTCCACAGTACAGAAACCAAAAACTTCTGTTGACATCATAAAAATGTACTAGTTAAGCCAATATGGATAACTGCATAATGTTCAACTGCAAAGAAAACAGTGCATAGTTATCAACATTTCTTAAATAAAAAAATCTGAGTGTCGTGTGAATTTGTATTCAGTCTCCAACAGTCAATACTCTGCAGAAGGAGCAGCATCTTTCACTGTTATCACCACTGTAAGTCTTTTAGAGTATGCATCTACAGGAGAGAGCACATCACACGGGAGATGGAGAAAAAGAGAGGGAGAGCAGGAGAGAGAAAGAGAGAGAGAAAGAGAGAGAAAGAAAGAGAGAGATGGATAGAAAGAGAGGAAGAGAAAGAGAGATGGAGAAAAAGAGAGAGAAAAAGAGAGAGAGAGAGAGAAAGAGGGAAAAAGAGAGAAAAAAAGAGAGAGAGAGAGAAAAAGAGAGAAAAAGAGAGAGAGAGAGAGAGAGAGAGAGAGAGAGAAAGAGGGACATTTTTCCCTTTCGCTGCTCAGCTCTCACTCTTTCCTTGGCTCTGCTCACGTCAGAGTGCATTGAAAAAAGTAACATAAATATAAATGACACCTATAAGAGAAGCAGAATCTGGCTGAAGATTAAAGATATTATATGATAATAAAGTATTACTCTGGGTCTGTTTGGTAGATTTGCCTGCAGTGTTTTGTGGTAAAATTAAACGTTTGTTTAAAAATATTATACAAAAGTTATGTCTGACTTAATAGCAAAAAAAATACATAAAATTAAGGAAAGATAAAGATTCTCATACAGGGAACATTGAATGCAAAAGGATTCATCATACAAAACAGTCCTATTTGCAAAGTTAGATTAAAATATGAAATTGCAGATGATAACAAATTAAAACTGTTTGGGGCTCTCTGAAAAGAGTCAAAATTCCCATCACTAATGGAAAGTATCTGCAAGCTTCAATTTTGAAGTCTGGTCCCAGATTTTTAATTGCACATCTGTACTTTAACAAGACCAGATGCTACATACAGTTCAATCTACAAAAATGTACTGCTGCTCTGGATAAGTGTTTAGGATTGTGTGTCTCAAATCTGCAGCCTTTTCAAAAATGAAATTACATTAAATTAAATAAAAACGCACCAAAGCTGTTTTTACCTCATATAATGAATTAAACATTTGAAGCTTTCAGTTCACAAAACGCAATAGCAGAAATTCCAGCTGCACAATAACAGAAAAGCGGAATGAGAAAAACCTGCGCAAGAAAGCAGTCCCTTACCTTGTAGCTGAGATATGTGATAAGCATAGTCTCCAAGAAACTGATTAAGGCCACTGTCACCTGCAGCACAGAGGGAGAAGGAGATGAATGAACCTGGCATCTGCTGGCTCATCTCCTCTGGATTCTTAGCTTTCACTGAGAAAATACGATGTGCTATAGTTTGTCTAATAAATGACAGTCAGGTTTTAGGGTTGAATTACACGCTCAGCTCAAGGAGAGCAATTCGATTTATGCCCCAAAATTGCCAACAGCATCACCTGTATTGCCCACACAGGCTGGAGTCTGTTCACCCAGAAAATTAGGTTCCTGCAAAAAAACAAACCAAAAAAAAGAAAAACCCCTGAAAATTTCTCTCAAAGTTCTTCACAACTGAGAAACAACTGAACACATAGAGCTCAATAAATTGCATTTCACGTTAAACAAACCATTGGATTTCAGGTCCCTCGGTAGAAATCAGTGGACTGCTGTTTCGGCATGTTGTACTGCAAAAATTACATAAAAAAACAACAACAGCTTCAAAGTAGGTAAATAAACTCAGGAGCAGACACATTTATGAGAAAATTCACTCATATTTATGCAGATTTATAAAATATTTATAAGTTAGACAGATCGCAACCAAAATAAGAGATAAAAACAGCTGGGAGGTAATTCTGGCACAACAGAAAATGTTGAGCTTCACACATTAGATAATTAATATTTTATTCCACTGTGGGCTGTCAGATATTTCGGAAAATAATTTTCGCTGTAATTAATTTACTAATGTTTTTTTCACCCTGTTTACTGAATCTATATAACACTTACTGAATTAAATTAATGAAAGTAATCAGCTTCTCAGTGGTAATATTTCACTTGTTTTATGATAAACTTTTTTTCCTCACCAGAAATTGATTCTTTATGGAATCACTATAATGGAAAAACACTGTGCTGTAGCCAGGAGCGAACATTCATGCTTAAATTAAACCCACAAAACAAAATGTCATCATGTCTCCAAGTCAAATAGCAGAACTGCTGTTTTAGTTTACAAAGGATTTATCATAATTATGTAACAACTTCATATAGAGAAAGGAAAATTCATTATTGAGGTCTGTATTGCTTTCTCAAACGGAGTAAAATTAAAATGCACAGCAGGAACTGCTGAAAGTGAAGCTCACCCATTGATACTGTTGTTTTCTGTGGGATTATCCAAGCTGACTCTCACGATGTAGAGGACACAGGTGAGAATCTTCAATGCAAAGTTGAACAAACGGATTCGTAGGCCTGTGGAGCAGCAAAAACAAACATCTAGTCCTGACTGATGATACACTGGCTTACACATACCGTCAGCAGACTCTGTGGTAATCTCTGCTGTTCTTAGAGGAAAGTATTAGAAAGAAAAGAGGATTCCTGGTGATCCAGAAAGATTGCACAAGGAAAAAGATGCTTTAAATTTTGTCAAATGTGAGAAGAAAAATCCTCTCTTTAAAAAATGTTTTGGCAGAAAGGGTTCCAACAATCTCCATTATGAGGTTATGCTGCTACACAATTTTATTTTAACTCCACTTACCATGTATTCTTATACCTGTGGCTCGGAAAGATTTTTGGAGAAAATAGAATATATTTTTATTTTTTTGCCTGTAACTCTGAAGAAACAAATAAGACCCTGGTACTCTTAAATTATTTTCCATGACACATATTAAAACCCTTCAACAAAAACACAAACATTTTTGGGGCAAAGGGCACAATGCAACCATATAGGTAAGAAAGATGGGTCAGAAATTTACAGAGATATTATCTAAATGCACAATGCCTTCTCTGGAGTCGAGCTTATCTGTTTGAATGAGCCCTAACATACAGACCTCCAATAAGTAAACTTAAAACCAGCATAGCCTGTTCTGCGTAAAGCTGGTGCAGATGTACATGTTATCCATGGGGTGGTGCTATCTGCAATAAATATTTCAATCAACCTCAGCAACAGCTGCTAAATTTGTCCTGATGGATGAAGTCTGCATCAATGTCTGAACAGTTTAAAACCAAACTAAAGCTCATCGGCCTGGAGGGGATCTGTTGTGTTGTTGTTCTTTTTTTTTTTACTTTGGTGGCTTGCAGACAACAGCAAGTTAGGAAAACGTCAGCAGAGAAGAAGATATGTTAATAGTTTGTCCTGCTGGAGGCGTTTTGCTGTGCATATTTTCACAACTAGATGCAAATGAATAAGTTGCAGAGACAAGACAGCAAAGTGTTGATGTGTGGTTGTTTTAGCAGATACTGAAGCAGAGTCAGCGCTCTAATGAGAGAAACACTGCAGCTCAGATTCCTCTCAGTAAATGGACCATAATCTGTATATCAGGCCACAAAAAACACAGTCAAGACAACAAATAAACAAGGTAGAAAATTTAATACCAATACCCTAACCGAAACAGTAACCTGATCAGCATCGCTGACTTCAGTTTCCTTCTGATGCTGTTATTTGTTCATTATCATCATGCAGCAATGATCATACCATTTTCATTACACGATGAGAGGAGAGTGGCTGATGCTTCCTGTTTGCTACTTACTTGACCTTTGGTTTTTGATGAAGAAAAGCTTCAGCCGCTCCTTGAAGGTGTTTTCATTCACATAAAACTCAACCTGCACCCTGCGGGAAGAGGAACAATCAGACCTCAGTTAAAACATGCACAGCCGAGCCTGTGGTCTCCATGCATAAACAATCCACCCCATAAACGATGATGCATCTCAAAAAACAAGGTTTTTATTTACTATATGTTGTGCATAAGGATTTAGAAAAACCTTGACAAACTCATAAATATGCAAGCTGTCCCTCCACCCCCATACAACGTATTTGTTTTAGTGCTGTATAATTGTGGTACTCGCTGAACAGTTGGTTTACAAGCTTTGTTAGAAATACAGAGAAAATCACAAAAGGTTAACGATGTCACATCTGTAATAAAGGAAAATGCAGCTGCCCAATATCTCCCTGCTATTTGGACATCTCACTGCTTGTATTCATCGACTGAATAAAACATGGCTTATTCGTAGTTGCTAGTAGACTTGCTTCTTGCAGTCTACCTGTGCAGGTAAGATAAGGCTGTACTTTTGTTTCGGACAGACAACCCCTCTCGTATGAGTGCACCGATTGCAGTTTTCTGGCCGATCACCGACCTTTAAAAAGCCTGATGTGTTGATTCCGATTTTGGACAAAATATTTTTCTTCTTTCTCTGAAACGTCACTAAATATAAAACCAAAATCTTTAAGTTGGCAAAAGTGAGGTGACTATTGTTAACCGCACACATTTAGATGTGACTTTATGGGAAGATTTGTCGGTCGGTCCACTCAGCAGAGCGAAAGTAGAAAGTGTCTGATATATAATCTTTGCGGAGGTAGATAATATTTCCTTCACATGTAACGAATCTCCAAAAATCAAGGAAATCAGGGCAGATTTATTGGTGCACCCCTATTCACTGGTTCCGCAACCCAGCTTTGCATGTTGCCAATGCATAAAGTTCAAATCTTTTAATCCTGATAATGAAACAGTGGCTCCACTTAGATGATCAACTTGGCAGAAGCTCAAAAAGGAATTAAAAACCTTCACCACATAATCTGTCAGTCGTGACTAATGGATTTGGAGCATTACTTCATCTCCAATGGGAGTGTTTATGATATTTGTACCAATTATGTCAACTATTCTGACTATGGGACTGGCACAATGCCAATGACGTAAAGCAAATTGGTAAAAATTTTCTAATTTTCAGAGATCAGTTCAAACATCAGTAATGTGAGTATATTATGTAACTCCTCCTTTCTAAAGGATGCTAAAGTATAAATATTGATCCATTTTGCCACACAACAACACTCTAATAACTGTGTACTTACCTTGATGTACATGTTTAATCTAAAGACATGATGCTTATTGAGTTTAAAGTCAGCTAATGGTTTTAGATTTCTTCACTGAAACGTTAGTCCAGCCCGTGAAGCTCGAGGATAAATCTACAAACAAGGTTTAATTACACCAATTTGCTCTGAATCATTAATGTGTGCTTTTACAATCCAACTGTATCACATCTAATGTATTGGCACTTTCACTCTCTTTGTGATCCTGGCTAGTTTCAGGACATAAATAAATGAGAACACAACAACCTCGCTCATATTGAGCTTAAACTGAAAAGTTTTAATTAATATTAAAAATTCTCTCTCCATAAAACCAGCTGCACATCAAGCTCTGAGGAATGAAACAGTCAACCTCCACATACTTTTTGTATTAAAGTGCTTTATGTATTGTAAGAGACTCAGGAGGCCTGGTGACGTAGCCAGAGAACCGTGGGCCGGTTAGATGATTGAAGCAGCCCTATTGTTCGTTAGTTTAAGGCAGGGAGCTTGTTGTCACCAATGAGTGCAGAGGGGAAGTTATAATGACCACAAAGCGGCTTCTTGGCCCGTCTACATTGTATGAGAAAATGAATACAGGGCGGAAAAAAGACAGTGAGTTCAGGATCAAGCAACTGGCTAATTATTATGGGAGGAGCCCAGCGTGAGCATGTGTGTGTGTGTGTGTGTGTGTGAATAGAGGATACAAGAAATAATGAGATATGATGCGAGCTTTTCCTCTCCCCCTTCATCCAGATTCATTGCCATAGAGACAACCGACTGCAGGAAATGCCCCTCTCTGTGTTATGCTTTAGCAATTAGAAAATTAAAAGAGATGAATGCAAAAAACAATTATTTTTGCCTAGGAACCCGTTCTAACTCCGATTACTATGAATTCTATAAATGCAAACACATTAATATGATGGATTATGCCAGGCAAGATCCTTTTATTAATATTTCTGTCCACTGAGAGGCAGGGAAGGAATTAATGAAGGCAGCGGAGGGTTTGTGTTTACCCAGCAAGCCTACATAAGCATGACACCAATATAAACTAGTTCCGACAGTGTTATTTGGATTACTGCAGTGCACACAAAGTAGTAAATACCTGCAATTCACACGGAAAGGATTAAGAGAACAACTTTTATGTCAAAGCTTTTTATTTCCCCCCTATTATTATGAGAGGTAATGAAGAATTGTTCTTTTTTCAGGTGGCTTCCTGCAGTAGTTAGTATCTGAGCTGCAGCAGATAGCAGATTGATTCCAGATCAGGAAATCAAGAAGAAATTTAACTAAAGGAGTCAAGCTGAAAGCTACAACCAATCAAAAACCAGGTTTACACGGTGCAAACTTCAGTTGTAAAAGAAAAACAAAACTGACAGAAAACTGCAAAACAGCTGAAACACCGAGTTCCTTTAAATCCAAACAAAAAAAAACCCACATTTAGAATCATAATAAATGAAAAATTGACCAACACATTTGATGTGTTTTGATGATTTTGATGAGGGAACTCGTGAAAATGTAATGCTTGGTTTCTCAATTGCCGACTGTATGTTGATTTTATGAAATTTTATTTTTATATATTTATGTTCTAAAGCACTTTGAACTGCGTTGTTGCTAATATATGTTATACAAATAAACTCGATTGATTGAAAATGTTTACTGTGAAAGAAACGGAGGGAATATTTTTGACTTTTGTTTTGCAATCACTGACACTCGAATTAGTAATTTAACAACCAAAGACGACTTTTGATAAATATCGAGCAGCATCAGAATCTTATTCTGATACAAGCTTTGTCTTTTTGCCTTCTTTTTTTCCATCTGATGTCTGTTGATTGTTTGTGACACAATTCTGATGCAGAAGCAAGAAATTATACAAGCCGGTAGCACCTATTGGATCTTGCATCATTCAGTGTGAAGTGAGTTACTAACAAGCTTTTCAGAATGTTTTTCATATATTTGCAGGTTCACACAGATTGAATTTAACAACATCAACTCTAAACTTTTAGAAATATTTTTTCCCATAAACAGAAATATACCCAAGCATAATTTTTTCTGCTCTGTAGTCTCAACCTCAAGTTGGGCGCAGTGGATGGTGGCTCATGATGTGCCTGGTTCTGCTGGAGAGTTTCTCCATGTTTAAAGGAAAATGTTTGTTTATCTCTACAAGCTTGGTCATGATGAGACATTTCCTCCTCAATAAATTAACCACTTAGCCACATTTCCATTGATTATTTTATGACAATTGCCTTTGACTGTATTGTGAAATTATTCAGTTTTTATTTAGCTGGATCTAAATTTACCTATATAATTAGATTTTATCAACATAAAGGAAACTGACTGGATTAAATATTTCTACATAATTGTATATGGATTAACCGGTTTGTCTTGTAAAGTGCCTTGGTATCCTATTTGTTGTTGTTTGCACCTTCTAACTTTAACACATTTGTGTTGAAAATTCAATACTACGTGCTTTGAGGTTGCTAAAAGTTGTTGCAGAGCTGGCATAGAAGCACTGAAGCTCTTATGTTGAGAAAGTAAAACAAAACTTTGTCCTGCAAAGATGTTCATGTAAAAAACATTTGAGAGTTTTATATTTTATAAAAGAGTATTTTCTTTAAATGCTGTGAAACTTCTGAGTTTGATCTATTTGGTAAAGGAAGTTATTTATCACTGAACCAGTCAATTAGTGTGAGTCCTGCAGTAACTGACCTCTGCATAACAACACCAACACAAAATAAAATGATTTATTTACCAAAACTAAAAATTAAAAACTGAGCTCATGAAGAATTTGAAAGTATTTTTATGTGTGTTGAATGAACTGCATACCATTGAATTGATTTGACTTTATTTGTGTTGTGACCCATTCAATGATGCCTTCATTGTTAGTTCCTTGTTAAAAGTGACAAATTTAAAGTCACAGTTTAAATCAAATTAGGCAACTGGAAAGGCCTTTGATTTGAATTTGATTAAAGGGACCATTGTACAGTAAAACTGGTAAATCTGAGATATTAACTAATTTTTACCACAACATGTGGAAGAACTGCAAGATCCATGCAATATTATTGGTGTTTATCTGAGTTTAAGTTAAAGAGTACTGATTCACAGTTTAGCAAAAAACATTTACTTCAACAACTTTGGTTTGCAATTTCTGCAAAGAGAAACATTACAAATTTCAAACCCTGTTTCAGATTTTCAGGACCTCAGTAAAAAGAAACTAGTCTAAATCAAACAGGCAGACCGCAGCGTGGGTGTATTTATTCACATAATAGGCACTAGAACACAGACAATGACAAAACACCCTCCCAAGCACAGTTCCTTTCATTGTGTTTACAAGTACTGCACTTCTGACAAAGGCAACAAATATCATCAGACGACTAGTCGCAGATAAAGAACCACAGCAAACCATTTAAGTACTCACCCTCTTTTCTGCAGTAAATCTAATATCTGCACTTGCCATGTAGGGACACCAGCCACACTGTCAAACATAAACAGGAGCTGGGTGCACATTTAAGAAGTCACACAGCATCTGCAGCAGGCTGAAGAAACACCCACTTCACTAAATTGTAGCAATGCCAAGCATGTGCAAGGATGTTCACACAGAGTCTTAATATATGCATTATACGACCCCGTGCCTCCAATTTGCAAGTTAATGTCACATGTGGAGCTTCATATTAATTAAAAATCATTTAAAAAAACAGATTAAAGAAATGACGACAGTAAAGAGATGTACCAGTTCTAATGTGAAAGCTCGTACAGGTTGCAAATGTTCACAAAATACACAACAATTTTCAGTTAATGCAGCCTTGACTGAAGCAAGCTGTTAGTCTCAGCTTAATTCAGTGTGGTGCAGGAAAAGAAAACACTGATAGTTACCAGGCGCTTTGTGCAACACAGAATATTTGTAAGAGTCAAATTCAAGAGAGCAGCAGCATTAGCTACTTGTCACTTAAAGGTTATATTATAATGAACAGTTTCTTGAGTAAAAGCAGAGCCACATATTATAGTGGAGATTCTACTGCCTCTGATGAAAGCATTTTATTTACATATCCACAAACATTAACCCCAGTTTACCTCACCTAAACATCTAAAATAACCAAAAACACTGGCTACTGAGATTTTTCTTCACAGGTATAAATTGAGTAACAAGTTAAAGCGACTTTCCAATAAACTGGAAGCGTCTCAGTTTAACTCAAGTCCTGTTGCATGTCGACATGTCAGTGAAAACGTACACTGTTTGACTTGAAAAGAGCTTCATGTAAATTAACTCAGAGCACTTTACACCACACAAACATTCATCCACACAAACTCACGTTAATACACCAGAGGATTGGGGTTCAATGCCTTGCCCAAGGGGACATCAATGTCTGACAGGAAACCAGAATTGAACCGACAGACTTCCAGTTGCAAGAGTCACACCTTCATGTACAAAATGTTTATCATCGATTTGGAGTCTTTAAGATAGTGATTATGTAAAAAACACATGATAACCAAACATGAGAACCTTAAAGTTTAAAGGCCTTATATGAAGGTAAACAATTTACAGCAAAGAGAAATATAAAACAGTTAGTTGTTTGATAGAAACAAATAACTGGATCACAGTTTGTGATGAGACTCAACCTTTGGTGTCAGAAACTGCAAACAGAGAAAAATACAATTTTCTCAGTAGGATACTGTGTTAAAAACACAACCTGAATATAATTTATGTAACAATATTTGTTTCAGGTTTGCTTCAATGCATCACTTACAAGACAAATGGCTGAAAATAGAAGATTTCCCATGCATCATCCCTTTGAGAGGTATCTGACCTAAAAGCTTCAGGGATCCAAAAATATAATACTTGAATGTTAAGCAGACACGTTGCTGCTATGTGCTGCATCGTTTGAGGAGAAGTTAAAACTTTTTATAATGAGCTGAAGAGTAAAGCCCAATAGTCCTTATTGTGCAAAAATAGTTGAAAAGGCTTCAAGTCAAAACTGGGCTGAAAGGACCTTAAAATACTGAGTCTGTGAAAATGAAATATATCCATTTTACAGGCGCTTTAGGGAGCGTAAAGACTGACAAGACCAAAATGAATGAAATCTGAAAATATGAAAAGATTTGTTTAAAGGGCAGTAATCCTGCTGTTTTTAACAGCTGATTTTCTGGTTGACTTAAAGATTTCATCAACACAAAGAACTAAATATATAAAACAAACCCAAACTACTGCAGGAAATATGTATTTAGTGGAAACAAGAATTAGCAATTAGAAAAATAAATCTTATTTATTTCTGGACAAAGGAGGATTGATGTTGAAAGAGTCATAAACCATTTAGGTAACACTTTATTTGACGGGTTGTGAATAAGACTGTCACGACACCGTCATGAACACGACATAACAACCTGTCATGAACATGAGTAAGTCTGCATGAATATTTATGACCGTTGTCATAAAGGTTATTAAGCAAATCATGACACTTTTAATGCAAAGTTGACATTATTCAAAATGTCTTTGTTATGACAACTTGTCATTAACCAAGAAATCATGATGTGACATAAATTTGTTATAAAAAGTATTACTGATTAAACTTTAGCTTTAATAACATAAAGCTACATATTTTCATGATTTATCGAATTACACTTTATGACACCCGTCATAAATATTCATGAAGACTTACTCATGTTCATGACAGGTTGTTATGTCATGTTTATGACGGTGTCGTGACAGTCTTATTCACAACCCGTCAAATAAAATGTTACCAACATGGAAATTTTTTACTAACCCTCAAGAAAATGTGTGCTAGTTTCTTACAGCTGGAGGTAAAAAAAAGGTTTTTGTGACAGTCATTAGAGCAATACTCCTAAGTCACGCTTAATATTCATATAAGAAATGACAACCTACCCATTGATTGTATGCCTTATGCCCCCTTCTCATTGGACATAAGGCACCACGGCATTGCAAATCAGCCAGAATGTGGTTGATCTTTGCAGAGTCTTGCAAAGATCCTCTGGCGTTGAATGAGAACGAGCATAAGAGTTCCTTGAGTGTTTTAGACAAGTAAGAAAACGTCTGTGGTGAGGAATGGTTCATTTCCAGGTGGCAGCTCATCCAGTTCCTGGATGCTGCGTGGAGGGGAATGCTAGCAGCACTGGTCCAGCTGCACCTGCATGGTTTGGTCATAAGAGAATTTGAAGCTGAAGTCATGCCAAAGCTACAACCCAATCATGCTCATGGCAGGCAGGCAGCACTCCAAATAGGTTAATTTAACGCGGTTTGTGGCACAGCTGCAGTGCTCACTGCATCCAGCAGCTGCTCCAGTTGCAACCAAAATGATCTCATCCAGCAACTGCAAACAACTCACAATCTCCATACCAAGAAACACAGCTCGCTCCTTAATCAGGGTTGTTGCAAATTGAGATTGATATGCACTCGGCTTCCCATAGAGCAGGGTTGCCAGATAGGGAGAAGTGCACACACCTCCAAATCGTGCATATAGGTTAGCTGCCTGTCAGCAGTGTAGGTAAGTTGTGAGTGTTTTCAAGGTGCAGTTCTAATGCAAACGCTCCCAAAGAGAAAGTCCAGTATCACATTCAGCAATTCGGAGGGATTAGGAAGACAATCGGGAACAGCAAATAAATATAATTTCACAGCCGCTGCATAACTTTCATCTTTACATTCTTTGTGCATGATTTTTTTCAGACTGCACCAATGAGAAGTACAACATTTTGTTCCAGGTTAAAGTTATTCCACTAAAGGGCAACCGATTAGCCACAGTCCTGCAAGATTTGAAGGATCCTGGAGGTCAAACATAATTTATGATCGTTTTAATTGAGTGCGAAGGAAAGTTTAGAATCAGATACCTCAAAGGGCAATGTTGGAACAATTTAAATGCTGCTTTCCAATCCTTCTGGCAATAAAAAGAAGAAAGTAAAATGGTTATCTGTTTAGATTATAAAAAAAGGAAAAAAATGTTGACAGTTTCAAAACCTTTTCTGCTACTACAGGGAATACTTCAAGGTTGTGTAACAAATGATAAACTACTGCATCAGGAAAACAATTACCAGCACCTGAATGTGTTTCACAATGCAGTTAATCATTGCCCCTTCAACCTGCGAGCTGAGATGTGTTGCCTTGAATTAAACGATTCCAGCCGTGAAATAAAGAACAACTTTTCTAGTGAATAACTTTTATATTGTGCCAAATGTAATATGCTCTCCATGGCTACATTTCAATTAAGATAATTAAAACAAAAGGAGGTTGATCATAATGAAGCAAATGCATAAAGACACTAAATGTTGACCTGTTGTATAGTTTATCCTCTCCGATCCCAATGACATTTTCAGCACTAACAACAATAAATAATAACACTCCCAGAAGCAAAAAAGGAAGTACTGATCCTTTATTCCTTATAATATTGCAGGGCGTTTCATAATGACCCAGTAGAGACACATTCCACTGTAGACAGGTGTCTCATCCCATCAAACTAAAAGGCTGAGATAACTGCAGACCATCGCTTGTCGTGATTGTGAGCCGAGATGAGGATGATGCTTTATTTTTAGCTTTTCTATTCGTGTGACTGAGGTGTGAGTTTGTCTGAGGCAATGTGAGATTTAACCAGTAAAAAGACAAAGCATGAGCTGGAGTCAGTTCAGAAAAATATTTTTTCAGGCCAAGACAATCTGATTGTAGTATTTAAATTTGACTTTGTCCTTAAAGTAAAAATATGAACATATAATGTACTATTTTAAAAATCTTTCAAAGCTGAAGGGCATATATTATTAGGATAATTTTAAGGAATATTCACAAGCCTCCATTCAGTGGAAGTACTTCAACAGGTGAATTACTTTAAGAGCTGCTAGCAACAGGTGTGAGAATCAGTAGGTCCAAAAGGTTGTGCAAAAAGAAGCGTCGGTATTTAGAGCAGAACCTGCATCTTTGACTCTGACACTAGACATCTCAGAGCCTTTTGATTTAGCAGTACACCAGCTAGACACAGCTTTTGCCATGTGTGTCAAACTGGTTGCATCTATGTGCAGTATCTGTCTATCCAGACATGTACTCTACAAATAGTAGCCAAAAATGTCCACTTTGGAAAATATTTAAAAGCATGTGGGCAGAAGGTGCCAAAGCAGCAGAAAATATTTATTAATGAGGTCACAACATATCTTCTATGGTAAAAGTCTCTCTGACATCTAAATGAGAAGTTTTAGTATAAACCTCTCATTTACGATGAGATGTAATTGTCATGTTAACCCAGGTATGTCTCTGATTGGTTGATCTGTCCCTCTTGAGGACTCCTCCCCCAGGAAGCAGGCGTCTTCAGAGACCAAACCTTCCAATCTATGTTTGACCAGTTCAGAGAGGATTGATCAACCTTACAGATTTGATTGCTGAAATCTGACGGATCAAGGCTGGTTTCAAATCTATTTTTTTCCCCATTTTAAAAATTACAATTTGAACTCAAAAATAAACTTCCTCTCTTTAGGTGTCTGAGAAACTACCAAACCTTTGGTAATTTCTAGTTATTTAATCAGTTTAGACAGCAACAATTTAAAAGTTTATTTACAAGTAGACATTTTCTCTCACTTTATTAGTTAGTATGCTTTTTTTAACCAAGTAACCATTACTGAAAGAATATCAGAAAGAACCTGAATAATAAATTTAGCTCTTAATTTTATCAGTGATAAGCTCTGACTGATTCTTCTAATAATCTTTAACTGGATTTTAAATCAAACATTTAAAGGGTTTACACATTATCTGTCTTTACTATCGATTCATAAATGAAGTAAATCAAAACATTACTTGGTTTTGACAAAAGTTGAAACGTTTTTTGTTTTTCAAATCATGCAGTTGCACACAAATCCAACAGTAAAGCAGTGTACTCCTCAGAGAAGACGTCTTTCATCTGTTAACATGGTTTATATCATGCACAAGCTTAACCACTATTGCACAGTGATGACATTGGTGATGCAACTCACAAACAGGATCCACTATAAAAATAAAAAATAAGATTCAAATCTAGTCTGTATGACAGTGCCTTCAAAAAACATTCACCCTGTTGGATGATTTACCCTGTTGAAAGCTTTTACAAATCCATCATGAGCAATAAGATGTAGCTTTTTGGATGAAAAACTAACTTTAATATCAAAGCTAAAACTAATTACTACCCCATAATGACAGTGGAAAACTTTGTTAGCCTGATGGCATGATAGCCAAAGTCAAAATGTAACATGTTTGGAAAACAAGAAAACACAAATTTTTAAGCAAAACTTTGGCAAATCTTGATTTTGGGCTGTAACAAGTAAAAATCAAAATTTCCTCCGGTTTGGTTTTTCTTGTGGACCCTGAAGGGTTTGTGTGAAAACAAAAAGTTTGAAATCATGTGACAGAGCGTCGACAGTTCAATGCTGTGCTCTTAAAAAGCCAGATTCTGTTTGTCGTGATTGATCTGTTAAAGTAACAAAAAGGTTAAAACATCCAAGTAAAATCTGGTGACTTACTTTCATATTTAAATACCTTTATAAAACATCTGAGCAGAACGTTTTAGTTACAGGTGGGAACATAAAAAAACTCTGAAACACAATGTTAACCCATTCATTTTATACTTTCATTTATTTCATGGAACTACAGTGGAAGGTTTTTTTTCTTATAGAGATTGTCAAATTCCCAAAAGTGATTGCAATAAAAATCTACAACCCAGCAAAACTAGCTGGAGGTTTTATTTATATCTCGGCTCACATGGATGAGATTTCAAGTCCAGGTGTGGAAAGACTGGCGTGCACATTCAATCAATACACGAAGAGTACGCAGATAGACACTCCAGCTACCTTTTCACCTTGTACTGTAACATAATAACATAAAAAAATATTTTATGTGCTCCAAAATATTAGCAATGGGACTGGTGAAAAGGTAGCAAGGTATGAGAAATTTCCATCTTTAGTGCAAAATCTGTCACATTTATGAATAATTTCTAAACCCAACGTAAACTGCAGTCTCACTGCAGACACAATCCATGCCATGCAAGCATGATGCTGCCATAAACTTACTGAGCATTGGTTGAGTCCATACTGTACTCCTCTTGGTACCTGGACGCAGCACACATGAACACAGACAGGCACATGTTAGGCTGAGTCTGAGACAGCAGGCGAGGGTAGGAGAGTGTGAAAAGACAGGAGAGAAGACCACTCGGGATCCCACTTCAATTTATTTGCATGTACTTACAGCTGTGAGGAAAACAAAACAAATTCATAACCTTCACAAACTAAAGCAGTTTACGCAGCAACAAGCAACAAAGCAAGAACTGGTGCCAGAGGGGAATCTCAGTATGTCAGGATATCATAAAAAAGTTGATTCATTCAGGAAATTCAGCTTAAAATTATAAATTAAATATCTGTTTATTTGGGGCTTTCAATAATTTACAGCTACTGAAAAGCAAAAACATAGTTTCTCAGAAAACAAGAACACAATATGGAGCCACTAAAAAATTTATATATTCTCAAAGCAGACTTGTTATGTTTTGGAAATGTTGTAGCTGTTATTTCTCCAGAAGACAGTTACTAACATCCTGCACAATAAATCATCCCTAAAAATATTCAGATTATTGTGCAGAATAATCCCAATATTACTGGAGGGTCGAGTGGAAGGAAAAAATGTGGCTGGAAAAGCATGCAACTAGAATTATTGTTATAAAATGTTTAGGAAAGATGGTCAAAAACCAGGTTTTCAGTTGAATGTTAATATTTGAAAATGCAGGTCACAAACCAGAGCGACTAAAGAATAATAAAATCCAAATAGTTTAAGATCAAACGTGACATTTCCACAGTTGGTGACGACTGCAACCCGTTTTATAACAAGGAACAATCAGCACATTTTACTGCACCTCATGCTTCCATCTGCTAACAAGTAACCCTGTCACAATACATCAATTAATCACATGAAACATTAAAATTAGCTCAAAAATTTCCATTCAGGTCATTAATATTTTTTGAAGGGTCATTTTGTTGGTTTTGGTTGTAAGTTTTCCATTTCTGTTTTATTTGTTGAATTTTATTTTGGTTTTGTTGCATTTCATTATGGATTTTTAAGATATCTTCCAGTTCAAGTGTTAAGCTGCATTATTATTATTATGACTTTAGTGATATATTACTTGAAACAATATTATTGTTTGTTGCGATGACAAATTATTGTGACATTTATCATCAAGCTAAATTTGTGATGACAGTCCTGCTAACAAGCTTAATAAGAACCCTGATTAAAATTTTCAGCAGGTCTTGGCTCCTTTTCGCACTGCAAAAGGTATCAATATCAGATTTAATGATTATGGAGTCGTTGTGCCTGATTGGCTGTCAAACTGTTTTGGCCTGAATCCTGCAGGGAATATTTGTGCTTCTGATGAGAAACATCAGCTCCAACCACGCAGACTAATGGCGCTGCCCGGGTTCCTCGACATTCAGCAGCTGCCACAGCCTGATTGCCTCACTGCCACGAAACGCTGATGCAATAATTTAAGCAAAATGAGCCTCGACTAAATACTGAGTGCATAAACTGTATATTTCATGGACATAGTTTTCAGTAGACAAATAGTTCTGTTTTTTATTATTAATATTATTATTATTATTATTATTATTATTGGTCTTATGTAACAAACTAATTTCCAGAGAGACGTAAGGCTGGATATAATCAGAATTTACATACGTTAAGAATTGAAATCCCTGTTTTTTATAAACATATGTAATATTTCCTTTTTTTAATGGAAAAATTTAACTTTTTTGATGAAATTCTTATTTATTGAGATTCCACTGTATATTATATAAATTATAAAAAAAGAGTCTAAATTCAGTCAACTGAACATTCAATATGCTTGGTTCATTACATTTCAGCTACTGATCCATCCCCAGCAATTTTACTGAGATCAGCTTCCACAAACCAGTAATAATCACATATATTTGATTGAAAACTATTGACATGTTAGCAAGAGAAATGACAGCTAATAGAAAATGCAAACCACAAGAGATCAGTAAGAAAGAAATGTGTGACAAAAGTGGAAGACATACACATATTTATGTAAAGGACTAATTAATGGACAGAGCTAACAGAAAAAAGGTCTAAAGTTTATTTAGTCTGTACTCTGCACACATCAATTTTAGCAAGAAAATAAAACCAGCAAATAAATATGCTGATAAAATGAAGCAACATGCTCCACTTATGAATTGTTAAAGCCGTAGATATTTAATGCAGCCAGATTTTTATTCCCTGCAGGGCTGTAAATCATGGTCAAGAGCATTAAGCCTTGAAAGTAGGTGATACATAAAAGATCAATATTCGGCAGTGGATTTAATTGATCCAGGTCTGAAAGAAACATCTTGTAAGTTGAATGTGGTCAAAAGGGCAGAGACTCTCAATCATTTTGTCAACCACAGAAAATAATGATTCATGTTGAGTGGACAAATTTCACAAGTTAAAAGCTTTCAGTGGAAGCACTTTCTAAAGGTTCATGTCAATAATCCCTTCACAATGTAAGAAAATGAATCATTTATCATTATGTATGTGAAAAAGTTTTACAATTGTATAAGTAATATATATATGTATAATATAATATATGTATAATTAATAACTGAAAGTATGGAGGAAAACAAAAAGAATTCTTAAAGATTATTATAATAATTCTAAAAATAATTTGTCTTATCACAACAAAACAAAATGAAATCTCTATATAACCTAGTAAATAATGTATATTCTTATTGTTAAACTGATACTTAAAACAAATTCCTACTTTGAAAGGATGTGAAAAGATCCTTTCCAACCTGCAGAGATGATCCTGCAGGTTTACGTAAGTATGCAGTGTTGGAATATTTACTCTTTCATATGTTTCTGATCCTTCTTCTGTCTGGATTTAATTGTTTGGCAACCAATGAGACAAAAATAAAGCAATCAGAAAGTGATTGCTCACCTATATCTGGGATATTACATAGCAACAAAAGCATTAGCTCTTTGTTTCTGCTTCAACTGACCATTTGTGACTATTTGTCAGCACTTTGATGTGCAATAAAGCTATTAAGAGCTTAGCTAGTTCAGCTGTAAAGAAAACAGCTGCACCTTTCAGCTCTGTTAGCATGCAGCAACTATGATCAACATACAAAAAGAGCTTAAAACTGAAATATACTGAAGAAACTAACATATGTAAAGAAAGTGTTACATGCTGCAGCACAAAAAATTGTCATTCTTACTATAATTAAGATAATTATAGTAAAAAAGGTGAAATGATCCTTACCTCCTATGAAATTTTAAAAGGCCCGTATGAGCTGCACTTCTAAGGACCAGCATTTTTGTAGCGTGCCTTGAATTGCTTTTACTGAGAACCGCCTTAACGGCTGAAACACTTAAAATGGGAGGACCTCACACATGTATCTCCACATCAGTTGCAACCAAGAATTGATTTGTTGTTCTCACTTTATTGAAAGCTTTCTAAAAACGACATTTCCCAGACTGCCCTTGAGAAAACTGTAGAGGCATTTTAAATGATTTATTTAAAATATGAAGTAAGTTCAGCCACAGACAAGTAATATCCTTTGACAATGGGAGTAGTGATTATATCATTTCAGTCTGATAAGTGTCATTACATTTCATTTTTACTCTATGAAGTGGCTGCAACACTTCATGCTCCTGTAAATTTACTCACTGATTCATACATCTACTATGGGGACTTTGAATGCAAGCATGCTTCCTCTCAGTGTCTGCATATGTTGGACTCAGTCCATCATGACACTGAGATTTATAGTCCATTCAATAAGCTCTTAATCACCATTGTTTTTATATAGGGTGGGCTAGTCGCCCTCGTCTGTCAGAATAAATTACTGCCATGTCCTGTTATTCACTTCACTCCTAGAAACTCCCAGGCCACTTTCCCTGAGGGTGTGAAATGAAGAGCTGACGAGGATTTTCAATATTATTCTTCATTCTTTTTTTGGTTTTTCAAATACATTGTTTTTAAAATTTCCTTCTCCTCTTAAATTGCAACCCCCCAGATAAAAACATTTTTTGTATATTGTGTGGAAGTTGATGGTTTCTTACTTGTGTATATTTTAATCTGTAGCTGTCAAGGCAGCTACAGAAACTGTGGTCCACAGTTCAACAAGAATAAAGAGTAACAGTTTCTCTAAGTCTTTCTAATGAGACACCAGAGTTTTTCTGTTGCTGTAGAGAACTAAGGTCTCCATCTCCAGTCCTTGATGGTCAATTGTCCTGCAACATTTGAATGCATCCCTGCTCAAAACCACCTGAATCAAATGGCTGCATCCCTTCCTCAGAAGTAACTTCCCTTGATAATGATGCATTCATTTGATTCACGTGTTTTCAACAGGAATGTATCAAAAAGGGGCAGGACTTTTTATGACAGGAGTTTGAGCCCCATGTCATGGAATATAGTGCTCTGAAAAAGGCTACTACAGCATTTCCAAGCTTTAAAGGAGAAAAAAAAACAGACAAGTTCTTGTTTAGAAACTAAGAGATCCACCATCTGTCTTTTTTAGGTAACACTATTTTGAAATGACAGTTAGCTGGATACAAGAGGCCTGTTGGCTCAGCAGCCATCTACAGTCTTTCTCCAGCAGATGATGATAGCCTAGTTGTGTAATGAGTCAACACTGTGGCTTTGACACCAAATGTTACTCTACAACAAAGGAGAAATGAAAACGGTCCAACATTTAGTTCAATAAACACATTTACTTCAATGCAGCTAGTAAATTTAGCCACAGTTTATTTGGTTTGCTAAATGTATGAAAATCAAAATAAATGTTATTAAGATTATTATAAGTTTCTATTTTCTTTAAATATTGTTTCTTTCTTGTTTTAAATATCAGCAAAAGATCAATTTTAATATTTTTATTTTAAATTTACTTAATGTTATTATTTCATGGGAATCCAACACTGGTCCATTAATAATTAATTATTCAACCTAAAATTACTTTACTGACATAAAGCATGTGACACGTGTGGATAATAGCATTCATATATTGCTAAAAATATATGGTAAAATATGTGATATAATATATATATCAGGCATATATGTATAATGGCTACATATAGGCCTGAAAACATTTTTTTGTTTTTAAAGCTCTGAATGTTTATAAAGCAATTATGACAGATGGCATGCAGTTTACTGCAATTAAATCCCTCCATTGAGTTTGGGGTGTTAAAATCAAATTAAGCTAATTACGGCATGAAAGCTGAGAGCTATAAATAAACATGAAGATAAACAAGGAAGACCCGACCTGTCCTCGCTCTAAAAAAAAATCACTGAACAGTATTTTATGAAACAAGCAAGCAGTGGATTTAGAAAAGACATGAACAAGTAATTAGTTGAAAAGCTGTTAAATAAACAATTTCTGATTCTTTTAAAATTGTGAACGAATGAGAAAATAGTGTTAGAGTGATGATAAAACTAAATAAAAACAGCACAAAGAAAATACAACAAATATTCAGCTGTCTCATTTGTTTAACATCCCTACAAGCTGGAGTATTTTATTCCTCTTATCCCTTAATTACCTGATATCTCTTTGTGGCTTACATGAAAACCCATTTCCTTCCAGTTTTGCAGATGAAGATGCATTACCTGAGGTGACTTGTCCTTACAATTTTAGAATAAAGTCTAGTTAATTTTTCACTCTTAAACACATCTATAAAACATCCTCAATATAAAGTATCCCAAGGATAAATGTCTGAAAGCTCAGTAGAATGGGATGATAAAAAGGTTTAAAAAAGTCTGGAGGGATCATGGGACTAGAAAGAGATTAGAGTCAGTTTAAGTATCCAAAAGAATTAAAATTAGTTAATGAGTGTCTTCAAAAATGTTGTCTTTAAGCTCTACTTACTAAAGTATAGTTTTGTTGTAAATTGGGGGTTTAAAAATGTTTAATAGATTAAAATTTACCCATTCTACCAACAATTTTAACTTTAAACCTAAAACTATTCGTACCAAACTGCAAATACTGAGACAAAAAACAGCAGCAAGTGCTTATAGACCATGTTAGCAACTCACATACAAAACGTATTGCACATAAAAATGTAATTATAAATAAATTACAAAGTGCTCATCTGTATCCACTCCATTTGATGGGTCAATTGTATAACATTGTTGAACTGTGGACCACAGACAATAAGTCCAAGAGTTGCACTATTGACATCCATGTTAGGGCTGCACAATGTCAGGAAAAGAGATAATTGCCTGTCACTAAATAGCATTTTAATAATTACCTTTCCTCTAAGTCAGTTTTTCTCAATGTCTAATCAAATTTAACAAAAAGTGTTAGACTACAGCTGTACTCAGATTGTATGCAGGTAAATATATAAATTTCTCCCATCAACCACGTTTTGTATTACTTTGAAGGTAAAAGTGTTTTTGTGTTCCAAAGTGAGACTTTCAGCTGCTTCCACTCACTATGTGTAACACAAGCATCACACAGCTCAAAAATATAAAGTATTCTGGCTACACGGTTGCTCCTACCAACCTGCATTGAGTTGGGGATATGAGTTTATTAACAAATGCCTAAACGTGATTGTTTGGAGGCACGAAAGATTAACACTCATACAGTTTATAGAGAGCACAAACCAAACTGTCTGATAGGTGGCAGAGAGGCTATATAGCATCAAATAGGACCTGCAAATACAAATCACACAAGTGTACCTAGGAATGAGTTGGGAAAGAGTCGATTTGATGTTTAGGTAAAGATAATGTGATTGTGAACTTATTATTTATGAGCTGTTGGCTGCATGTTAGCCAGTTAGTTTGGGACATGGATGTACTGCAGCCTGTAACCATCAAAATGAATAAGGCTCAATAATATCCAAAGATAAAACAAGAAACAAATTAGCTGACAAGACTTACTATGCATGGCTTTTAAAAAGATTAGTCTGTTGTTGCTTAGCTGAAGTTTTTCCATGTGTTCTTAAAAGACTTTTAAAAATATTCTGTATTAGTACAACAGGGTTCCAAAATGTTGTAAATCATGCAGATAAATGTTTTCTATTGCTTATAATATGCTTGATTTCATTATGGACTGCACTTCCAACGTTTCTCCAGCCATCTGAACACAAATCCCACACTGATCACATTTCTCAAGGAAACTCTAAAACTCCAGACAAAATCCAACCAGGAAGCAAAAAGTATAAATAAAAACTGTTACTAAAATATTCCACCTAAATGATTAAAACAATTATAGAGAAAACCATTATTTCTCCCTTATCTATATCCTTGCCAACAATAGAAACCTTACCACAACAATGGTTGAAATCTGGTTTCCTGGGCAACCAGCCAGATGATACATTAGGTTTTACAGCCCGAGCCATTCAAAGATATTGCGTATTAGATTAGAATGCATACAGATTTAAGTATGGGCAACATTACTCGGTTTCTGGGTTTACTGAGAGTCAATCTGTTCTGCTTGACTGCTGGTGCAATCTCTGGTTTTAAGAAAATAGATTTTGATCAGAAACAGATAATCACTTATCACTACAATCACCTCCATCACAGCAGCAACACCAAATCTCATTTTCACTCATGTAATCCTTGCAAATCATTTGGGGCTTTTTGTAACTGCTTATACTACCCATCCTCTAGCAAGTTCATCTTTTATACATCTCTCTGATTTCCTTTGAAAGCTCACCACCACTTCTATCAACATCGTTATCACAACAAGGGATTCTGGTATTTAAGCTGCTGATAATTTTTTCTTAAATTGACATTACTGTCCTTTATCCAACTGTTTCACACTTACAAAGTAGAAAGAGAAACCTGAAAATTTGCCAGCTTAAATGTCAAACTCTGACCCAAAGTGTTCATTTTATGTCCACCTGGATGTTCGGGACATTAGACAGTTGTGTCAATTCTCCTAACAAACTGTGACACCCGTCTGGCCCTGCCATCAACAATAAAAGGTTTAAACAAGTGACATGTGCCCCGGGGGGGAGGTAACATGGAAATGGCATTTTCATTCAATTCCCAAGAGAGCTCTGTCTTTAGCTGACTAGAAAATATTTCTGCTCACCACAAACATTAAGGATAAATCAACTTTTGGGTGAAAAATGGATTAGTCAGCATTTAAAGAAGCTACTTTTTTAGAGAATTATTCAAAGAAATAATAGCTTCACAGTTCTCAATGAAACTATTGCTTTTAGGTATTCTATAGAACCAGATATGCATGTGTAAGTATGGATGCATCACCAGCATTTTTGGCTGTGCAGAGCAGCTTTATGCAACATTGCAAAATCCTTCAGTTTTCAGCTTAAGCAGCCTGACGATAACAGAGACAATGTAAAACATGAATCTCTGTGGCTCTGTGTGACAAAGAACAAAAAGTCCACTGGTTGTTACACAGTGAGCCAGCCCACATGTACCACATCCAATTTGTTTACCAAATCACAGGACAGCGCAGACTGATTCTCTGGATTCTCCACGTTAAAATAAAACATGCCAGTAGAGTATGTTAAACATAAAGACTTAGACATCTCTTGTGATTTGCATTTTTATTTCATCACCCATTCTGAATGTAGTTCATTAGAATGTGCCCAAAACATTGTTTAACTTTAATTAAGCAGTGATCTGGTATATATTTGACCCAAAAAGAGAATCTCAATTCATAAAATTGTGATAGGAATGCAGCATCCACTGAATTATGTAAGCGCTATACTGCAGCCATTAAATCACAGTGATGCTGTGAAGAAAATGACTGGCAAGTGTAAGCAAAAATAAAGATCTGGACTTAAAGGCTGACGTAGAAGTTGCCCAAGACTTAATAATCTACGAGGTATAACAATTAGAAACGGAGCGTTACGCTTCGACATATTCTAATAGATTCCTATGGGAAATACAGATTTACGCATGGAAAGCGTCAGTAGTAATGCAGCGTAACTTTCAGTCATGCATAATTACGAAATAAGTTGTAAGACTTGAGGCGCTATGCGCACTCAGCATTGAGTTATTTCGGGGATGCTGCATTCAGAAACATGCCGCTGCGGTTTGGATATGCGGCTGCTACCTTTGGCCGACATCGCTCCCAAAAGAGCCCGTGCTCCGCAGAGGGTTGGAGGGATTGACCCAGGTGGGCTCGGGGGGTGTCTGCACGTCGGTCTTGACGTCTGGGTCGATCTCCGATGGCGAGGGTGTCAGTTTAGCGCCTGCCATGCTTGTCAAGCGATACTTCCAGCAGTGCGATTCCTCCTCCTCGTGTCAGAACAGGCTCGGTTCAGGCGCCGACCCTACCGAGGAAAAACTGCATCCCGGTCTCACTGACGGCGCACGGGGACGGAGGGGGGACGTCTCCCTCCCTGCCGCATCACAGAGTCCTCCGATGCACTGAGGGGGGAAATTAGCAGGACTCCTGGTTGTGTTGTGGAGTCTTCCTCCATTACTTGAAGATAAGAGCGCCCTGTGCAGCTCACATTCACACGTCGTCACGATCCAACGTCAAGCGCTCAACCAACCCGACGGGCTTTCCACGGGTTACATAACCAATTGTAAAGTTAATGATCGCGCTTTTCTTCTCATACGATCAAGAAACTATTCATTTTCTTAACGTCCTGCAAACAGCATCATGTGCAATTGTTCTTTTAGAAGATACGAAATAATAAACGCCAAGAAAATAATGCAGCCTGTGACGAACTGTGAACAGAATCCAATTCACAGTCAG
Source organism: Gambusia affinis (assembly GCF_019740435.1). Taxonomy (NCBI): domain Eukaryota; kingdom Metazoa; phylum Chordata; class Actinopteri; order Cyprinodontiformes; family Poeciliidae; genus Gambusia; species Gambusia affinis. The sequence continues at coordinate 29,461,420 of NC_057870.1, read as the reverse complement.
GAGTAACCCGCAAATACAAATGAGCAGGTGGTCCAGGTAAACACCCCACGGCATGGTCCTGCTGGTTTGCATAGAAACACAGATCAGCCGGTATGCAAACATCATCATCATGCAACTGCAATTTCTGAAAGAGCAAGGACAGGAAATGCAGCATATGCCACTCCTATATAATTTAAATGTAATCACATTTCATTTTAACATATGATGCAATAATGCTTTTAAATAAATAGTAAAAGAGCTACTTTTAAAATCAAATCAACTACATATATGTGCAGCAACTAACCTGCAATAAATATGCAGAAGCTGCTTGACGCTAATAAAACAAGCAACATTCAGAGGAATGTTTCTGATACCTGCTTCTTCAGTATAAGAATATCTTCTTTGTAAAACTTCATTCTTTAAAGTTGGAGAACAAATTTTTGATTTTCAAGTTTGGAAAAGCAAGTTTAGTAAACAAAGTTCAGAAATGATTCATATCTAAACTGGATTTACTATGCATCCATTTACTTATTCCTTTATATTCTATCAAATAATCTTTCTCTGAATCTTTTAAGGTGCCGTTTTATTGTTAAATCACTACGTTTTGTTGAAATTTGGTTATAAAATGTACAGGTGCACAGAAGATATTCTTTGAGCCTTTGCTCACGTAAAATGGGTGTGGTGATGCCTATTGGTACACGTGAGAGACAAACAACTGGTTTACTAAAGAGTAACTGATCTAATTTTCCTCACTGTAGCTGTAATAAGAGCAAAGAGCCGAGAAAATTAAACGTTCTGTTGTTTTTGAGGTCAACAGTGCGCTGATCTTATCAATCAGAAAAAGAAAAAATGCAATGGAGACTCTGCTTAAGTTGATTTGCTGTTCAGTTGACATGATTTGTGTCTGAACAGTTGAATAGACAAAAAATAAATAAAACATTCAAGCCTGGATTTGAGGAAATGCAAACAATTCACATGTGTGGCATATTGTAATACAACTGACAGTGTTAGCTAACCACCACTAATAACAAGGTTTGATGAATCTAAAAACAAAAAAGCCACTGATAGTTCCCTAAATCTCTTTTAACACATACATATTTTCCATTCTCAATTTGTCTGCCATACTAATGACCTAGAGTTTGCTAGATGATGTTTTCTTCCTTATAATGTTTGTTCCTAATAATGCTGCATCTTCTGCACAGGCACACCTTCCACAGCTAATCCATTTAGGAAGCACCTGGCACACAGTACGTTCAGTGGAACATACTGTTCCACCGTTCCATATCCTCTGATATTTTGAGTTTTGCCTCCAGGAAACACATTACCCATCTGGTTATGCTGGGATGCAGGAGATGGGACTGTGATTATTTACTCCCCAATTGGATGTGGGGTCTGGGAGATGTATCCGCTGAAGCAAACAAATATGAGATCTCTTCTATCTATGAGCCGTTAGTATCTTTGAAAAAGATTGGTGTTTACATCATTATGTTTCCTGGACTGAAATGACTTTAGTTTAGTAGATTTTCTCTTAAAACTCCAGGTTTTATCACAGTATTAATGCCGATCTATTATACTGCATATAGAGAGCTGCTCCAGCACCTATTAATGAAAGTCAAAGTATCATGCAGAACATTTAGCATTTCCCACTGCTCTTCTGACCTTCAATTTCAACTCGGTGTGGTGTCATTCCTGGGTCATTGTTCCCATTTCAGAGGTAGATATGTTGCCACTATCTTGTTTTTCTCTTGTTCACTGCACTTCTCTTTTCAGGATTTTTATTTTATTTTTTGAAAGAGATAAATGTGCTTGAGCTACACATCCTGCTGGTCTTTCAATAGCTATGGATTTGTTTTGCCACCACTGGTTCTTGTTTTACAACCTTGAAATTATATTTTGCCTTCTTATTTTTCCCATAGCACTATGTGCTGCTTGAACTGCATTAAATCTTCTCAATGCACAATCAGAATTATTTAGCAAATTTTGATAATTTTAGGTTGAAAAAATCGAGTTGTTTTAAGAATGCAAAAAATTCTCGTGTGGCATAATACAACCCTCACTAATACAAAATATGAACAGCACAAAGAATTTGTCTTTTATTTTATTTTAGTTAAAGACTGACCCATATTCTGTTGACCTGGCGACCATTTTGTCTAGAAAGGGATCGAGAAATGGTTTTAGTGTGAATGGCTGGTACTTAAATTATTCAAGTACCAGGAGATTTTGAGTTAAAATTATGTGGACTCTCCCCGTACACTGAAAATGAGTCATCGTGGTTTCACTCAGCAAAATAATTATCCAAAACATATTGGAAAATCACTCTAGAAAGGGTTAAACAAACACAAAACAAAACAAAACCTGTCCCATGACCAACTCAGTCTCAAATGTTTTTTACACATCCCAAATCCTAAAAATCTCTGTGGGTTGAGCTGAGGAGAAGAGAAAATCTGAGATTAACCAATGAGCTTCCTTCTCATCCTGTACTGGATTGTAAAAAGTTAAAGTAAATGACCGTGCTGCCCTGTTGTATAAAGTATTCACAACATATGAGCCAATTCTGGTGTTTTATTAAAAAAAAGATTCTCTGAAATTAAAGGTTGAGTTTTAAGTCAAATGAATTCAATAAAAAGTTGAACTTTTAAAGTATAGATGTTCTCTCTGGGATTAATAGTGTCAAACCTTTAAGGGCTAAGCTAACAATTAGAAATAAACAAGAGACAACACCAGTATTAAATAATGAAAATGTTTGATCTAAGAAAGTTAATCAGAAACAAAAATGAGAACACACTTGAGCACAGAGACACTGTGTGGCTAAAGGAAGAACTACAGACGCTGTGTTGCTGATCTCATAACAGAGCGAGAGAGAGAAAAATTAAAGTCACCGTTTGCTTCATGTGTTGTACAGCTAATGACAGATGGCAGTATAGCTCTAGGTTTTGTTTTCTGTGAGGTTGCACCGATGCACAACCTGTAGATCAGCTCCTCAAACCTGTTCTTTCTTTCCAGGCGTAGCAACAATTTACACGATAATTTACAAATTGAACACTAATGAAGCAGAATGAGAAAAAAAATAACAAATTGAGCGTCAATACAAGGGAAGGTTAATGCAGCATGATAAATCAAACATACTCACACTTCATATTAATACACATTATGTCTGCCCCAAGGTTAACCCTGATGCAGATATTAAGTGCAGGGATATGACAGATATTGACATGAAGCAGCAAGACATGTTAGCTAAACACTGGCCAGAGCTTAGGGGGAAAAATATCATCTTCAAAATGCCTGGAGTAGCTTCATGAATTCTGCAAGATCATAATTATCTTCTGACATGATGGCACAAAAAAATGGAGACACAGAAGTTTGATGTCTCATAGCTGCCAAAGGTCTGACATTATGAAGTAAAAAATACTGAGAATGACTGATTTAAATCCACTATAGTTGCTTTAGATAAATAGTTATAAAATATAAATAAATGGGAAAAATATCTTGTTTTTGGCTCAAACCGGGGAGAATTATTTTGCTCATTAAGAAGGTTGAAGATGATCAATTAGCTCGTGATCCCATCAGTCTTCAACAGTCACAGGGCACGCCTCAGCTCCCGCTTTACTGCATAAGGGCAATGAGAGCTGTGGTAATGCTTCCTCTGTCAAAACATATTAGGGCGGTGAGCTGGTGCTGCTGTGGGCGAGCTGTCTGCCTGAGCACAGTGTTGCACAGAGAGGAAGAAGAAGTCTAGCCAATGACACTGGCAGTCTTACATATATACACACTTCCAAGCTACACAGCCAGTTACTTTTTTTCTCTGCTGCTTCGTGGCCTGTGGCTCATTTGTGCAAAAAGGCTAAACTACCCATTTGTTTGCTGCAACCTTGCGTAATCTGTAAGAAATGACAGGCAGTGGGAATGTTCACTTTTGTTAGACGAGTGTCCTACAGACAGCGACTGCTTCAAATTTAATTTAATTTAATTTAAATCTGTCTTTTTTGCAAAATGTCTCCGAGTGCTTTAGATCCTTTTGTTGAACCTTTGTTATGCCCTTTTATGCTCCTTGCATGAAGCAGAACTCTCTTTGTGCGTCCGTATATGTATATAAATATATATTAAAATATATAAATGTATACATTTCTTGTAGATTCTAGATTTCTTTAAATCTCAATATTGTTCCCAATATTGAGAATGACCTAGCTTGTTTTTTGTTGTTGTTTTTTCCTCCCTAAATCATCTTTTGGCTCAAAAAGAGGTAGATTTTTTTTTCTTCCTTGGCAAAATCTAAGGCCGTTACTTTTCAGAGGGTGAAGATATGCTGTTTTTAAAAATAACTTTGCATTATTTTTTCTTATGCTGTAAATCATAAGATGTGAGGTTTAAATATTATACTTAAATAAAAAAATAACTATATATATAAAAAAAGGCAAAGCCAGTCAAATTCCCATTTCATACTATTTCATCATTTCATCATGAAATAATAAAAAGTTCCTTACTCATACCTATTTGCATTGCATATTTTATGATGCACAGCTTATTTTGTATTGCATTATGGAATTTAATCTTTTATTTTTTTTTTTTTTATTGTGTTTCACTTTGGGTTACAGTTGTGTTTGGAAAATGTTATATAAATAAAATTGACTTGTACCAAATTATAGATAAATCACACCTGAAACAATTATTTGTGATACGGCGCCCTTTATTGAGAACGTTTCAAATATTTTCTAACAAACACAAACCAAGTCTTTTAGCCTAACACACTTCCCTCTCTTATTTCCATGGCTCACATTTATCACGATACACTGGTCTGGCATAGTAAAAGTATCTTTTTATTAAGAAAACATTTCTAGAAAACGGCAAATTCGTAAGGAATCTTAGAAAAGATAAATCCAAAGATTGCTTCAAAAGATTTCTTTATGTAGGAGAAATCTAAAACCCCTGAAGTTTATGGCTACCTAACTATAAACATGCAATCAAATAATGATATGATTAAATGAAAGAATCTTTGACACCAAAACCATCTCTGTCCCAGCGTTCCTCAGCCTGGATCTACTTCTAATTGTAGCATTATGACACACTTCCCTCAGAGTTTCACTGCTTGCTTATAAAATTGTCTATCAAGCCACTTACTTGGCAGAATTTTAGGGCAATTAAAAATGACATCTCTTTCCATTTCTGTTTTTCTTTTAATTAACCTATGTGCCTAACACACATTAACATGCAGGGACAGGACAAGCAACACTGAGCTGAAGCAACTATTGCTTAATAATTAGATACAGCAGATATCTCCCACAGTATTTGCTGAGTATTTAGCACGGCAAAAATATCTATAAACAAATACAGTCAACTAAGAAATTCATCCTGGCTCTGACTGGTTGTTTCTGCAGATGGCAATAGGACCACAGTGAAGAACCAGAGAAGCTCATTTTTTTAAAATAAATAACTAAATAAATCACCTACTGCAGTTTTAAGAATCAGCTGAGCATCTGGTGAGAAATTTAACAATAACTATAATAATCAAATACTGAAATATTTCCCACCAAATTAATTCCATCATTCCATCATCAGTTTTAGGCAGGAGATTTGAATCAATTTTGTAGCAATGGTGCTTATAGTTTTGAAACAGTGCTGGTCTGAATTCATGTTGACAGAAAGTGAATTTAAAGAAAATATCCTGAGTAACATTTGGTGAGTGCAATATGACAGGCAGTGGAGTCGTGAGTTTAAAAGGCTGCTACTGGGCGTTTTCTACACTAATGCTGCAAATCCATGATCAGCAAAGCAGAATGCGACAGTGATTATGACACATTTCCCTAATTGCTTTGGACAATAAAAAAAAAAGAAAAGAAAAGCAGGCAACTGAAGATGGACTGATTCAAAACTACTTTAAAAAGCTAGAAAGAAAAGACAGTTGTAACTGACTTTAATTCTATGTTATTATATATAAGAGGAAACTATTTTGGATTAATAAAGCCATTTCTTAGAGCTTGTGCATCCATGGGTGAAAGCTGTACAAAAAGCCAGAATACCAAAATCCTCTCCAATGATCTGCCTCCATCATTACATTAAGTCCTGACAAAATCACCTCCACTGATCTTAATTACACGGGCAAGACAAAGCAGTGGAGTTAAATGTTAAATGCATCAGATGATTCCATCCAAAGTGTTGGACTGGACCATTATCTTCTGTAATGGTGCAGAAGATAAACTAATTCTATAGGGTACATAAATACAGATTGTTCTCTCTTTTCAGAGCCTGTCCCCTGATGATTCTACTTTTAATTAACCTTCCCATGTGTGTTAATCTCCTGGGACATGCCCAAAGCCACTGAAATGTTCACACAATCCCACATGTAGACGATTAAAAGCCCTTTGGGAGACATAAATCAGAACAGAAAGTGCTAAAAATTATATTTTCACAACTTGAGTATGTCTGTAACAAATTTCCTTCGACCACTGTTAAACAGATTGTTTATGTTCCCAGCAATAGGCTCAAGAAAAAACCCTTACACAATACTCAGCATAATCTAAAAACATTATGCGGACGTATTTGGGTTTTCTGTTCCACAGCAGTAACAACAATAACCCTTGCACTAACAACATGTTTAAGACACAGCCATTAGGCTGCTGATGAGAACAAGTCTGGAGGACTTTCAGTGTCGCCCACCCACTCTGTGCTGATGGTGATGACTAATACCACCTATGGTCTGAACTGCAAGCTCTAGTTGCTCCACAGAAACAGAAAAGTAGCCAGAAACAGCAGCCACTTTAAAAAGCAGAAAATCTTTTTGATGACATTACTAAATTGGATTCAAATATGAGTAGCTCTTACAGGCTATAAGCAAATTATCAAAAGAATGATCTAGAATGTGCTTTATCACACTGTGTTTTATCTATTTGGACTTGATTTTTAAATGTAAGGATAAACTGTATGAAATCAGGTGCTCAGTTATCACAAAACATATTATTTATTCAGAACTTTCAGTAGCTATTATATCTGCTCCCATTTTCTTCCTTTCTCTTATCTATAATCGACATAATCCTTGCGTTCCTGCGGGTTTTTGGCTTTACTGCGCCTCATTTCTGTGTTTGTCTTTGTTCCCAGAATTATCAGCCTCGTAAACATACTGAGATGAAAATAATGCAGGCATTGAGTCCCAGCAGACCCCTGTGCTACAGAATCGGTGCAAACAAAACAGCTGCTGCCAACAGCGCATGACTATTGTCTGAGGACATTTTATTTGGGCTTATGACTCTGGATAACAGTATCTGGCGGAGTCAACCAGAAACCCCTTTAATCGAACATGTCATTTTGATTTACAGTATCATTAGAATTGGGCTGCTTTGAAAAACATCCAACAAGTTTACATCACATCATATCTTTTGCTTCATGTAGAATTTAAACAAATTTCTATATTAAACATCCAAAAAAACAAAAGGAGTGCCAGAGAGAAACCAATGTCAGAGGGTAGCTGTTGCTGTCAGCATTAGTGTTTCATCTTCCTTTCAAGTGCCACGTTTTGACACTGAAGATGCTATTAAGAGTTGATTAAGTGACTAATTAAAAGTGTTCACTCTGTTTACAATGTGTCAACAACACACTGCCTTGATTAGACGAGAAAACCCCCAACGTAATGACAGACATACAGAGGTTTTATATGAAGGTATGTAAAATACAAGAGCATCTCAAAACATTTCTGTAATTCAACTAAAAAAAGTTAACTTAAAACTTGGATTCATCAGACTGATGTTTATCATTACCTTAAGATTATACTCATAGATAACACCTGAACTTCAGCTTATGAGAAAAAATAACATTCCATAAGACAAAGAAACAGAATCACTTTCATGCAAACATTTGTCCATTTATGGTCTAGAAAAATCACAGGGAATACAGGAGACTATCAAAGTCTGACAATGGTAAGTTGAGTGGAAGAAAAAACTGTGTTAGTGTGTTTTATGTCATACTGCATAAAACAGACATTGTTGCAATACTTCATGTGAAAATAGTCCCAGACAATGATTGTGCAGTACAAAGAGAAGCTTTCCTGGAGGCTGATATTTCTATGTTAAAAAAATCTTTTATTTTCTGTTTTGTGATATTCTCCTTTTCATTATCTAAAACTTATAATCATCAAAATTAACAGGCATAAATTCACAGATTATTCTGTGTGTAATTAAATTATTAGTTTAACATTTCAAGATGCAATAATGTAAACTTTTTAGTGGTATTCACATTTTGAGATGTGCCTGTATGTGGAGCCTAATTTCTATTTATGACTCTGAAAAAGATTTTCCCCCTTTCATGAATGACAGTGTGAGAAATTAGCTCACATAAAGAAGCCAAGACACTCCGTCACAGATCCACAGGTGTGCACACTACTGTACCCACACTTTGATTCTTTGATTCTCTCTCACACACACGCGTACACACACACGCGATCTGACACACTAATTGCTTGTCAGACACATAGCTTCGGCTTGATTGTTCCTCTTCAGCTCCCACACACTCAAGTTGTCATTATAGCCCTCTGACACTCAACCCTTATAATAATGACAATCTAGGAAGGATATTTCATGCACTACACATACACACCCACGCACATGCACGCGCTCATGCACATGCCTGCACAGATTCAAACTGTACTCTCATTTCCACATTGGAGAAACAAAGACAACAGCACAAGAAGTCACTGATTCTAGCAGCACAGAAGGGCATGATACTGTAAAAGTGACAAATGTCAACAAACTTTGCCAAAGCAAGCTCTGGCAATTTCATTCTCAGTGACAGGCGCTGATTCACACGTGATTTGGTGAAAGTAAAACTTTAGAGGAAAGTAAAACTCGACTACTTTGAAGATGCAAAACGTTATCAGCCTTAGATAACTACTTCTAGCTGAACTAGGAGCATCAGCCAAGATATGCAGATAAGATTAAGATCATAGCTAGTAGCTTTTTAAAGTATGATAACATTACAGCTTTGCTTACAAATCTACATAAAGATAAAAACTGAATTTTATTTGAAATATTGTTATTGTAATGCTAACTTTGGGCTATGCATTACTTCTGTAAAGTAGTGCATGTAGTGAAATGGAAGGGAAATTATACATGGTTTTCAAAACAGTTCATGAATAATAAAATTCAAGATGATGCTGATATTTTTATTTTCCTGAAAAAAGCAATAAAATATATTATAATACATGACTGTACAAACAAATCTGTGGTGTAGATTTGTATTCAGTCTCCTTGAGTCACTGTAAAACTCAATTTTCTTGCAATTACAAATGGAAATCTTTTGGGTTAGTGTCTTTCCACCAGCTTTAGACATATAGAATAAAAATTAGAGCAATATTTTTTGCAAAGTCACTAAAGCTCAGTCTATGAACCTCAGTTATCAACTCATTTGACAACACTTCCTGCCGTTTTGTAAGAATTTACATTGCGGGATGGTGTGAACTTAAAACAACTTGTAGAACTGGATATGTTAGAATTCCTAAAATGCATGAATTGATAGCTTAAGTACACAATCACTCATAAAAATATACATATATATTTTCAAAATGTATTGTTTATTAAAAGTAAATCTTTGTGGAGCACAAATTAGCATAAAGTACAAACTGAGATTTAGTACTGACTAAAGTTAGAGGAAATGTTATTATGGAAATGTCTGGATTTCCAGTGCCTTCTGTTATTCTCTATCAGTATTTTCTGGTCATAGCATTTGACACACTTGGAAAAAAAAAATATTACTACCCTCAGAAAACTCCTGAATATTAGATTTTTGGAAGTCAATGATGCTTTGGTCCTGGTTAACATAAACAGGCATCGGAATAGATTCTTCAACTTGTGTAAGATTTATAAAGGCAGATAAAACCAAAACAACTTTTAGAGCTTTGGCTGTTTGTTCAACCCAAACTCAACTGAGCTCCTCAATCAAAGTCTGGAGTTTATTGGTAGTCTGAATAATCATCACATCAGATGTCATAAACAAAACCCACTTAGTTATTTAAAAACCAAATACTACCAGCAATAACTGGGTTTCGCCTTGTAGTCCAACTTACTTTAGACTGGATATGAGGCAGAACTGATAGAGTTATTCTTTACGATTTACTCATATAAAAAGGAGGATGATCATTAAGGCAAAAAGCTGCAATTTACTCCTCAACCTCACAATTAATCTCAATCAATTCAACTAAATTCCAAGTTATTCTGAAAACTTCTGACGACAAAAACTTTTGCAGCTCAATATAAGTTTTATTACATTTGATGTGCTGTATGGACGTACTTAACTTTTTTTAATACAGCTGATATTAGTAACTGCTGTACTGTGGCACAGGTGGTTCAAACCATCTGTGCACTAATCGGAGAGCCGGGGATTCAATCTCCAGCTCATCCACATGCTGAAATGTCATTTTAGGAGGGACAGTTTCTCCTGAGGCCAGCACAGGAAATTGCTTTTCTTTTCTTCAACAACGTTATGAGAGTGTGTGAGAATGGAATTACTGAGAAATAATATTAGAGGCTTTGATTCATGCTCTGGTCAAAGATTGATTCTCAAGTTGCTATTACTTTAAGAGCTGGACATTTCACATTCTAGTTAAAGGATAATGTTTGTCCATCCATCCATCCATTTTCTATTCACCCTTTGTCCCTAATGGGGTCGGGAGGGTTGCTGGTGCCAATCCCCATCTAACGTTCCGGGCGAGAGGCGGGGTCACCCTGGACAGGTCACCAGACCATCACAGGATAATGTTTGTCAAATGACAAATTTTAATTTCTTGAACATTTTACATTTTGTTATGTCACAACCACCAATTTCAGAGCAGTTTATTAGGAATTTTTATGTTCTATAATAACACAATATAATCCATAACTATTAAATGGAGGGCAGGGTATATATCTTTCAAAATGTTATATTTGTAACTTACACTACACATCCCCCCTTTTCTGGATTGTGATTTTTTTTTACAGTAATTGGTAACAATAGGCAAGCTGGTCAGAGTTGATAGGAAGATGAAATCCGTGCAGAAAAACTTTGCAGAGGCTTACAGTATTGCTGTCCGCCTGGGGAAGGATGATTGTAGTCAATACACATCTGATGGGCACAGAATATCAAACCAAGGAATTGTTTTTCTTTTGTAACAGTTTATTTATTTATTTTATTTTTTTTACACTTTCAGAGGGAGAGTATTCTAAGACACTAAAGCTGGAGGGAGTGTGGTCAAGGTCTGCAACATGCACTGAAATACTTTGGAGGAGAAATGGACACATTTGCTACATTTTCCCCTTAGCTAAACTAAATGTTAACTATAGGGAACATTAAGATTCATATAGATTTATTTTGTATGATCACTGCATTTTGAAAATCTCCATAGATCTGTTGAATAGAAGATCATTAAACTAATGAGACATCATCTGAGGATTGTTTGATCATTCTACATCAGATTAATCAAGTGTTTACATCTGTCTATCAACGTCTTGTGAATGGTCAAGCACAAAAAATTCTAATAAAATGCATTGGACTATGTGGTTGGAACTTGACTAAATGTACAAACGTTCAAAAAGTTTTAAACGATGGCTAAAGAGTAAAAATATCATTGTCTCTTTTAGATGATTTGACATGCAGTCAAATCCAGAAGCCGCTCATCTTACATGAATGAGTTACAAATTGGTCACAAGACCTTCAACAAACTGAGACAAGCAATGTATACCGATTAAGAAAGAAAATGTGCGTCCACATGACAGGATGCAGCAGCACGGAAAATAATGTTGTTGGTATGCCGGACCAATTGGTGGCGCTGTAACACTGGCACAGAATGATACAGAAAATATTGAATGCTGCCATTTTTGTTATTTGTGAGAGTGAGGAGCCTGAGATGGAGTTATGATGTCACTGTTTTTAAATAAGACATGGCTGATATGACCAAACCAGCATTCTGAAATGTATCTACTCTGAAACTTGGTTTCAAAAATGATCGTTTCTGGTTTCCCAAGCCACTCAATCTGTGTGGATTCACAGCCTAAACAACTAAAACCCTTTGCAGATATACGCAATACGGCCTCTATGTGGACAGAGGCTAACATGACTGAAAGGGCTGACCACAAATCAACGCACTCAAATCCCATGGACAATGCTGGGGTAAAAAGAAAAAAGAAGAATAAAACAAGGTTTTAGAAGGAGACCTTCAACTATCAAGCTGTAACAATCAACTGGATGACTTCTCAAAACCAATAAAGAAGCAGATAAAGGTTTTAAACTGATGGTAAAGATAAACCACAATTACATACAATAAAATTCATGATTTACCAGCAAATGATACCCTCACAATCTGGATCACTGCCCCAGCAGGCCCCATGCAATTACACTCGACCTCTTTACAGCCCAACTTGCAACCACAATAGTTCTGGGCAGATATAAATCACCTCCACCTCTGCCTAGAGGTGATCCCAGAGGACAGGTAGCTGGCAGAGACCGACTGCTGGCACTAATTATCTCTCATCTGGCCACTGGCAGTCAGAGACATGCACTGCTGCTGTACCCTCTTTACCACTGGTTGTATCAGAGATAATATATACAGCGTCGTGTTGGACACTAAAGCGAAAGGGAATAAAACAGAGGAATTTCATAGGTCATTGTATTTTCATAAGGTTGAACTTCACATCATTTTGAATTCTACTGCAAAGTTAGTTTCAGGATTCAATAATCGATGGATTTATTGTCCTAAGAAACAGTGGTTTCATCATTATAATTAGATTTTTATTCTGTATTCCTTACATTTTCTTTTGAAGTTCACGTTGGTCTTTTAAGATTGATAATAATTCATAAGCATGTTGACCTGGAGTTGCTATCCATGATCTAATTCTCAAAACAACCAACAATTAGTTCTTAAAAATATACAAATCAAATACATAACTAATAGATTCTCAGTGATTTAAAATCCAATAATGACGTGTCCATACAGAATTTAACTGTGTTTATCTCTATTCTATGAGAAGAAAGAAGGGAGGAGTTGGCAAGGCAGATAAATGTGTAAGTATAATCAGCAAGAGCCCATGTTTTCAGTTCATAATCCTCATTTTTTAAATGTTAGGTCACTGAAATGAAATATTATGTTTAAGATGAAAAATATAACTTTTCATGTGTTTTCCTGTGTTTCTGTCACAGGTCATTAGTTTACCTGTAAACAAAGTCAGTCAGGATGTTGAAAGCAGAATTTGCATGAGACATCACAGGACTGAGGAATAGTGTGTATAATGGTTTTTCTTTAAAGTGCAAGTACAAGTGGAAAAGAAATAAAAGAGCAAGAAGCCAGGAGAAACAAAGGCAGAAGAAAAACAAACATGCACTTTTGACCTGGTTAATGCTTATATTAGCTGTGGTGTTCAATAACAAGTCTGATAATCAAGTCATTTTGCAACCCGCACTAATTTCTACTACCCTTCGCAAACTAAGTTAGTTATCTTCGAAATGAGAAAATTCATTTCAGCTTGAGTGGAAATGATTTGCAAAACTTTGGGATAATTCACAGAAGCCTAAACAGTTTAACCGTGCTATTTTCTAATTGCGACCAGATGCTAATTTGCAATGGATTGTAAATCAGGGCTCCAGTGGGGGCAATTCCAACACAAATGGGTAATGCATCCTACTGGTGTTTGTCATGTAAAATGAAAGTGGTGTTTTGAGAAGCAGCTTCTTTGTTGCTTGCTTAAATGGAAAACTCAATGACACAAAACACGGATGAAATCAGCAAACTACCAAGCAGGCCCATTTTATATTATTGTGTAAGTGTTAGTGAGTGTTAGTGACAAAGCGGAAAAGACTAACCCGAAACAGAAAAAATGTAGAGAACACATTTATCGGCTGGCAACTCTTCAGTCAGTCTTTCCAATAATAAGATGATTTCTACAAAACAAAAAGAAGCCATGATTTTACCTCCCATCCCAATAGACTTGTTTAATATCTGCGTCTCTAAACACGACATTGCTGCTGCAGTCCGCACCCGTTTCCTAACGAGTTCAGAGACTGACACAGAGTAATGGTCAATGGAAGCAGCATGGATTTTGTTACTGACTGCATTTCACATATAAGACATCCTGTTACACCTCAATGTTTTTCCTGAGATCCATTTTTTTTAAATCATAAAACAAATTTTTTCATTTTTAACTCATGTGTGTTGTAAGATATAAACTGCCAGGATTTGAGCAATGCATAGTGAAAGCTTGGAAATTATGCAATAAGCAGTGACCATGAATGTTTTTCCACAGATTGCTGCTTTGATCTGTTCGCTTTGTAATGAATACTATAGTCAGAATTAGTGAAAACAAGTGGATGTAAAACAGAAATGTAAAGAAAGAATCTGCTTTATTTAATTTTTTTGTTGGTATTAGTAATGCATTAATGTTTTGCCAACACCATTAGAAATAACAATGTGCTTAGTGAGCGGGCACTTGCCCCTGATAATAACCTGGAAGCCATTATGCCTTCTACTCAACACCCAGCGCAATAAATACAAGAAAAAAAGACGAGCGCTGGACTGCCGATTCTCCTTCTTTGCATGCACTGCAATCCGACAGACAGTAAATAAACTAAAAATTTGCATCACAATTAATGGACCTCTTAATGGATAAAAAAATTTAAGAAAAAATTTTGCTTGTCAAGCTCGGTGTCATGGTTTCAAATTCCACTTCAGGAATTAGGAAACTGCCCACTCCTGCACATAAGCATGTGAAACTGAGCTTATTTTATTTGAGGAAGCAAAGTCTCCTCTATAATGCAATTTTTGGCTGTGTCCGAGAATGATATAGGTCTGTGGTTGCATCCATCATACATACACTCACACATACACATACAGATATATGTGGATGCCAGCATTTTCTCAACCAGTCATTTGTTGGTAGCCCAGCAACAAGCTGCAATTACGCTTCAGAGCTAAAAAGTGATCAGCAAAAACAGGAACTAACAAGAGGAAACATTCATATGAGCCAAATAATCACAATATATACAACATGGAACAAAGCATAAATAAAAGAGTCAGTTCAAATAAATACCTGACTTACTTCTATATGTATAAACTGTTGAATTTATCCATTCTACATTCAAGCCATTGATACATTTTTCAACATTAAAGAAAAAAGCTGGCACGCACCACTGGAGAGTATATACCTGCCAACAGAGAAATCACTGGACCTATTGGGAAAGCAAAAAGACCATTTGTGGGGGAGGGGTGGTCAAAAGCCCTGCCGTTCTAGATGCTATGTGCAGACAAAGGCCTCACACTGATAGAAAACCGACTGGCAACAATTTACAGCAGGAAGCCCCAGAGACACAGAGAGACTGAACACACATAGGCAGGAGAGCGGCAGAGCTGGTAAACAGAATCGTATATTTACTTATAAATGTTCTGACTCAAACTGAAATCTGATCATATTTATTTTTCATTCAGCTCAGAAAACCGAAAATAAATCACAGTGTCTTTACTGCAACATGACTTCTGTTGAGAATAAACAAACCTGCTTTCACAACCAAAAAGTATACATTACAGATATAAGAAGCTGAATGTATTACAGTAAAGTCTTCTGTTTTATCATTTTGAAAAGTGCAAGTTTGTTTGTCACAAAAAAATGGTGACAGTCTTTTGGAAATCTCAGTTAATTAAGGTAAGGGTCTACTTTAAAGAGAAAACACACAAAGCTATATTTTTACTGTTGGTGATGCTTATTATGCCAAATTACTTTCGTTTTAATTTAATAATAATTATTATATCATATATCTGTGTATTATAAACGAATGATGGATGATTCAACAAGATCACAAAGGAGATGCAAAAGAAAGAAATCTCAAACAAACTGTAAGTAAAAGTACCACATCTGTACATGAAAAAAGCCTAAATGAGGTATTCAGTTGAGATATATTCTCTTTAATTGTTCCTCTGGTCTACATGCAGACCTGCTCACACTGGTCCATGAGGCAACATTCTTTTATGATTATGTCATATCCAGCTAGTAGATTAAAGTACAAGTTAACATGTATAAAACAACCAGGTTTATTGCTAATACCAAAACAATAACACAGCGACACAGCAGTCTTCTGTTTTCTGGCCAGAGAAACAGCGACTGCTGATCCTTCAGTGAAATGACTTCATTTCAGCACCATGGAGAGGTCCTGGGGTACTCAGCGGCGGTTCAGGCTAATTCTTCCTCTCATGGGTCATAAACAGCATCTGTTGGTCTGCCTCCCCAACCACAGCACTGACAAAACATCCTTCCAGTGTTAAAAGACACCCATAATCCCCAGCACTAGTAACTGTGGCGCATAATAGCTTACAAGCACAATGTTTTTTTTCTGCTC
Source organism: Gambusia affinis (assembly GCF_019740435.1). Lineage (NCBI taxonomy): Eukaryota > Metazoa > Chordata > Actinopteri > Cyprinodontiformes > Poeciliidae > Gambusia > Gambusia affinis. The sequence continues at coordinate 29,445,109 of NC_057870.1, read as the reverse complement.
TAAAAGAATTCATATTAAAAAGGAAAAATAAAAAAAAGGCACAGTCTGGTTTTTCTAGCTTTTTTCGGCTAAGTCTGTTCAGTTTATGGCTCTGTTGTTTCAGTGACAAATTACTTTAATACAGAATTCATTGTGCTTAATTCTCTGTCTTTCAAGCACCAAAAAGATTTCAAAATGTGAAAAGTAATTAGAGAAGGTTTATTAAATCATCCAAAAAGTTAATTTCTTTGCTGCCATTTTGCAAGTATTAAGTGTAAAGCAGTCAAGGTTTGAAGAATAGTAAGACCCTTTTCCCTAAAGGAGCCTCTTACAGCTCTGTTTACTTTCTATGTTTTATTTTAACTACACATAAAACTAAAAGATAAGGTCCTACTGCTGTCTCAAAGGGCTCATAAGAAAAACTAATCATGGAAAATGTAGCAAAGCCATAAATAAAAAAGAAAGAGCGAGTAGTGTTGTGGACCTCACTTAATATATTCGTCCTAGGAGAGAAGAATACACCCGTGCACAGAGGCCAGTCTAGAAATATCCCGTGACAAGCAATCAGATGTTATAGCACAATAAATATAAGCTTTTCCTGCTACCTGTCATCATTCTGAAACGTCTGGTCCCCCAGCAGCAGGTCCCTGAAGCGGTAGCGAGGTGGAAGAGGAGGCACCTCTGTATCCACATCTGCCAACTTAAGAGACGAGATATCCAGAATAACACCAGAGTTGCTGCTATTGTTTTTCTGCAGCGTCTCAGAGGAGGACCTGCACAACAAGAAGCAGAGCAGCACCTGTTCCATCAACATGCAAGCTTTTGTAGAGTAACTGTCACATTTTAGCATAATTTTACACTGAAACCTTATGTGCTAGTAAGATATAAGTGTGATAAATTAGGTTGATTAGAATCTTCATGATAAATGGAGGTTTTTAAGCTCCTTGTAAAAGTATTATTAGTCCTTTAACTTTTAGGCAAAAACACTTCAATGTATTTTACTAGTATCTTATGTGACAGATCGGCACAAAGTAGTGCATGGTTTTAAAAATGACACATGGTTTTCAAATATACGATACATTTAAGCCTGAAAGGTGTTGCATGAATTTGTAGAAATCACTTTTCACTTTAATTACAGCTCCAACTCTTTTCAGGTACAGTGTTTGTCTACCTGCTTTATCCATTTGAAGACTGAAGTTTCTGCTCAGTCTTCACAAAATATTTCAGAATGAGTCACAGCGGATGGAGAGTATTTAGACATTTGCAGTTGAATTTAGGTCTGGCCTTCAACTGGGCCACATAAATTATTTAAACCTGCATGTTTAGGGTTGTTATACTGTTGAAGATGAACCTCCACTCTGGTCTCGTATGTTTTGCTGTGTCTGACAGGTTTTCTCCTCTGTATTTAACTCCATCCGTCTTCCTGTCAGCCCTGACCTTGATGCTGTTTAACAATGGGGAAAGTGTGCTGCGGGAGATAAGCAGCGGTTGTTTCACTTCAAACAAATTGCTGTCTCTTCTAAATAGCTTGTGTAAAAGAAAACTTACTGTCTTTGTAGGTTATCAGTTGTTCTTTTCATATTAAGTAATGAATTGAACAGTGAACTCTGTGAGAAGTTGAACACTTTAGATATAGTTTTACCAACTAACTGTTTACTTTTGTCTTCATGAACAAAAGTAAACTTTGTGTTCACTTATGTTCTCTAATAAACATCGGAGGCTTTAGGAAATCGGCAGTATTCAGACTGAGATTAAATTATACAAAAGAGGATTATTATTTTTTTTTTTTTTACTAATTGGGTGAATTCTGAAAACAGTTGTTTTGAATTAGAGAAAACAGAGTAAAGGAGATAAATACAAACACATAAAATGTGAAGACAATACAGGTTTGTTCTTGAAACATTACATAATCTGGAAGAGTTCAAAAGGTAGGAATACCTTTCCCAGAATATTACAGTTTTCAGGCTAGTAAACAATGTGCAACAAAACTGAAAAATAAAGATTAAAATATATCACCCTGTGCAAAAATGTGTTTCTGTTGGCTGTTTCTAGCACACTGTATCATACTTTTTTAATGAAACAACTAAATATACTGATGCAATATCAGGAATGTTTTTCAAAACACCAAACCATTTCCCTTCCATCAAAGTGGACAAAGTGTTAGATAGTTCATTTACAGAAAATCATAAAAAAATAACCCTCCCACAACACGTTGTGTTTATGTCTGTCTACAGTTTTGACTTCAAAACACTGCTCTTTACTGTTCCTAGCACATCAGAGAGTCACATGTTGGGAAATGCTTCAGGAAATTACCTGTCGCCATGGGAACTTGATGATCGGCGTGGAGGACTCATGATTGCCTCTTGTGGGGGGGGATTGAAGCAAGAAATTAGAGAAACAGAAGAGGGAGAAGCATAAACAAGAGGATTCAAAGATGATTATTGAACTTTCACTTCTTTAGGACTTTGCAGGAATACCATATGATTACATAAACTGTTTCTCAGCTAAAGACTGCCCAGAGGTAAGCAAGCTCTCTCTCTCTCTGTCAGGTTGCTGCTCCTCAAACCAAGAAGAATTACACTGACACACTGTACTGCAAATATATTTATGGTGTACATCCTGATGACAAGGAAAGCAACAACACTGGAGGGGTTAATTGGCCATTATCTACACAGAAAACATGTTTATTAAACCCACCCTACAGTATGATTTAATTTATGGAAACATGGTAAGGTGGAATCCTCATATCAAGGGGATTCTAAGCCTATTTTCTGCACATGAAGCAAATGGGGAAAAATAAATAATTTCAAAAATAGGACACCTATTTCTGTTGTACCTAAACTCTACACCTACCCAATATATGAGCTGTCACACTGAACATAATGATTTGTTCAGACTCCTATTTATGGAACTTTCTTTATCGCTTTTGTTTTAATTCATTGCTCAGTCACCAACGAGGCAAACAGTAGGTTAATCATCCAGATCTGTTTGTGTTTGTGTTCCTGTGTGGTTGTCACAGTACAGTGTGGGCAGCCCTGTGGGCTACTATCACCAGACATGGTCTCCCTCATCAGTGCTGGCAAAGACCCTAACAAGTCCTGAGAGAGGAAGGGCAGAGTGAGATCAGCAAATAAATGTTGTGGAAAAAAAAACTAGCTGGAAAACTATAAAGAGAAATTAACATAATGTGGAAATCTCCCCTTAATTTAAGGGGAAAAACCCAACCGATTCTTTAGAGGTTTACTTAATGGAGGCTATCAAGTCGTACATGGACTTTTTCTGCCCTTTATGCCCACAATAAATATAACTCTTTGTAATCATGATCTTAAAACTGCAAGAGACTGAAGGAAATACTGAAAAATAAAGATTATGGATCAAAATGTGGGTTAATTTTGATAAGTGATATGATCATCATTTTCTTAATATTGTGCAGCTTAATTTGATATCTGTAAAACCCAGCAGATGTGCTTAAAATTCAAATTCTCACAACTGTTTCAGACTAACTTAACTTTGTCATCATATGAAAATAAGTTTGCTGCATGTTAAACTAAGCTATTTAAAATGCTGGCTGTAGCTTGTACTGTTTATTCTGACAAGAATAGTTAAAAACATTATGACACTTGTCAGATACAACATCTGTAGAAAAATAAATCTTTAAGACACATTTTAAAACACAACATCAAGGACTAAGTATGATCAGATTAAAGAGCCAAAAAACCCTAAAAATCATCAAAGTGTGATATTAATAAATTGGCAATATGCTTTCCATTTTTTATGGTTGAAAGTATTTTTAAATCACACATTTATGACATATAAAGAGTTTCATGAGTCTGAATGATGAAGCAAATTGACAAAACAATCTTTCTTTTGATAATTGTGGAATGAAAGTGCAGCTACAGAGAAAAAGGATGCAGAAAGCCCTTTTACTACAAACACAATTAATGCTGGAAGTGTGGATGAGCTCAGAGGAAGTAAACAGATGGAGATGACAGGTTTCTACTGAGCTATCAGAAAAACTCTCTCCTTTTGTAAACAAGTTTAGCACCAGGACTAAGTAACATTGGATTTAAAGGAATAGACAACCTGAAACATTTAATTGCCATGGCTGAGACAAATGACTCAAGCAGGCCATCATGCAACTCTGTGCACATGTCAATACAACAATTACCTGCAGAGGGCCACACTTTTTTTTTCTCCATATCTGAGTAGGGAAAAGAAAAAGACAGAAGACATTTGACTGCAGAGGCCTGACCATTTTAAATTCCATTTCAGCCTTCACATATGTAGCATCAATTTGAAGCGATCATTTTGGGCCAAAACTAAGTGCAGAAAGACATGCTGTGTTATGGAGTGAGACTGAATTGTCCTCAGAATTATGTTTTTAAAGCTACAGTATTATTGCACCATTTCAACTTACAAGCATTGCTGAACAACAGCAAATAGCCTATAACAATTGCTAACCTATTTTTAAAAATGTAAAATGAAAAGAATCTGAATTAGCTTGTGAAATGTCATAACAGTGCAGCATCACTTTCACCAAAATCCCCCCCAAAAACATAAAAAAAATACAGTTGAAATCTTTGACCAGCATTGCAAATTTAGGGTAATGCTTGTGACTTCTGATAGCACTGCAACAAAACTGGCTGACAGCAACATGAAGACACATGGAGGTTGTTTATTGCCACTTGTAAGAGCAGCATCTCAGGGAAGGTTTCCAATAAAGGTTTAAACCAGGGGTGCCCAAAGTGGGTCCTCGAGGGCCGGCATCCTGCGTGTTTTAGTTCTCTCCCTGGTAGTACCAACAACCTTTTCAGCATGTCAGTGTTCTTCTTAGACCTTCTAACGAGCCATCATTTGATCCAGCTGCGTTAAACCAGGGAGATAACTAAAACATGCAGGACCTTTCAAATTGCATTATTGTGCAGCATGTAGTTGCTGCTATCTAAAGAAAAAACACTGGATATGAGTTGTTCATTAAATCAATGTAGTGTCATAATTTATTGGCTTAAATGGGACCTAAAGTAGATAGTGACATTCAGTAGTGGAGACTTAATTCTCTTTATCTTTCAAATTTACTCTCATATTTTACAATATAATTTGATGTTCATGCTCACAAGTAAACACTGATTAAAGCAAAGATTGTGCCATCACTGCATGAGGAACGCTGGTGTTCAGACGCATACCAGTAACAATGTTGTTCAGAATTGGAGCAGAAATAGTTTCTACCTGAATAATTGAATTACATTTTTTTAAATCACCAGCATTTATAAACTACTGCAGTCAATTACGGGCAAACTGAGCTCATTGAAAGAGTGCTTTTAAACTCCTGGGTAGTATGCTTGTCTGATAAGTCTTCAAATTACTATTCTCAGAGAATATTTACCTAAATTTTCTTTAAAGGTTTCAGTTTATGAACCCAAATTCAGGATATCCCTACTCTCTTTGTAGCCATTGTGCAATGCTTTGATTCCTATTCTGCAGCAAGTTTTGATTACATTTTACATCACCTTGTCCACGTTTTTTCCCACATTCTTAAAACAAAAAAATCTTAATTTTAGGAATGAAAATGAGTGACTTTGTAAAGGTTGAAGATAACTGAAAAGAAAAAGATTTTAAAAAATAGATTGTAGTCTACTAGGAAATATTCCATGCCCTACTTTCTGTGGAAAACACGCTATATTTACGAATATCAATAAAAAAAGGAAACAGATTATATTTAGTAATACAGACACCCATCTCGCAAATGTTGTGCCAGATAAAACACGAGAAAACATTTATAATTTTCTTAGAGCAACTTTGTTTACCTAAAGGTGTCCCCCTAGAAGTGTCCCCGTTTTAATCCGAGGTCCTATCATCCTAAACACAGGTTCGGTTTAGATAACCTGCTTTAAATAAACTGTGCATACACCACTGTCTCCATAACGCAGTCTGTTTTCCATCAGCAAATCCCAGCGAATGCTCTGCCATGTCTAAATGATGACAGTTACATGATGGTTGAGGTACGGGGGAGGAATCCAGATCCGGAGTTCAGTCCAGCGGGGCTACCTTAAAGATTCGGTTCATTCAAATCCAGCGTTAATCCTTTTCACAAAAAGAAACGGTCAGTTTTACATATTTACATACTGCCCCGCATGATGCATGAGCAGGTTTGGTTTTAGTTGATCAAAATAAAAAAAAAATTAATAAATAATAATAATAATCCCAGCACTCAAAGCTGATTGGTTGAAGCGTATCCTAAAGGGTACCTCTTTTACCTGCACATCTGACAGATAATTTAAATATCAATACGCGACCCACCAATGCACCGCCGGGGTCAAGACTTCGCCGTCGCTTAGCAACAACTTTGTTTGCTACTGTTGACGAACTACATAACTTAGCGGAGGGATGATTCGTGTTAACCTAACGCTATTTTTCGTCCACGCGCTGAAGGTTAAAACTTGATTTCTCCATTTTCCTTCTTTCCAATTAGCTCGCATTCTCTGTTTGACCGTTTTCAGCCGCGCTTATATAATAACCGTGAGCTTAAAAAAGCAGCTGCAAACCGAGCCGCATCTTGGAGCTTTCTCCGCTGGAGTCCTCTGCCATGTTGTCTCTGCATCTCACACAGGGACGTCATGAAAGCGGCTTGTCCTCCCGGTTTTCATGCATCCCTGTCCGCATCCTCCCTTGAACAGTCATAGCCGGGGTAAGGCTGCTGATTTCCCAACCTGAAGTCACTCACTGGAGTCTCGCCATCTACTGGACAACCTTGACGTAGTGCGTTTTCTGCTGAGGAAATCATTGCGTTTCATGTTGAGAGGGATTCTTTCATAAAAGGGCTTTTAGTGGAATGAGTTGGCCTTACATTATTGCCGTAAATCTCTGCCCCTATTCATTTAAGTACTCATCTCGATTCTTGTATAAAAAAACCCTGCTTCCTCTTGTTACTGTAACAGAGTGAAATATCAGTGTTGCTCCATTAAATTCAAATGATGCCCACATCAGTCAGAGTCATCTGGTGGTAAAGATGGAAAGTGCAACAACGGTTCTACATCAAGAAATATTACTGCGTAAATGCAACCGTAAAATATTTAAACCTAGATTTAATCAAAAAGCATCCCCAAAACAGAACCAACGCACAAATTACAAGTTAGTATTTGTTTCATCTTTGTGATTCAATAATAGTTATAAAGCCACAAGTCTGCAACAACTTCTGCTTGCACACACGACAATAAAAGTAATTTATTTCAAAACATACCTGCAACAGCTCTGTCTTCTGCTACTTGTCTCACAATAGTCCCCCTCAAGTTAAAGAAAATATTCATTCTGTGCGCACAGGCAGGGCGAGTGGGAGACGCCGCTGCTTCAGGAAAAAGCCGTGCCGCTCTCTGTGTGCGCCTTCCTTGTGTTCAGTCCCTCCACTTTTCAGCCCATCATTCTCCAGGGGGAACGAGCTCTGAGCGTCATCATGTTGGAGCCCACACAACTACTCATGCTTTCACTGAGTCGCTTTATCTCGACGAGAATCTGGATTCCCACAGACTTCTGGATCACCTTTTGATCCGTCTGATTTGCTGTACGTCACAGCCAATCATGCGATTCTTCTGCCAATCAGTGGATGTTTATACAATTAAATCAAGAACTGTGATTGAGTCATTTGTTTCCTGTAATGGTGGTTTATAGTAAAATATTCCATATTAGTCTCAATCTAAAAATGATTTAAGAAGTTTTGTGTTTTCCCCCAATTACTTAATCATTTCTGCACATTGGTTTGATTCTCTGCTGAGAGTCAATGAGCTGAAAAGGATTCTGCTGTTGTAAATCCTTCAGTCTTTGGGTTTTTTAGTGCTGTTTGAAGCAGTTGCTGAGGTCTTATGACCTGTGGAGATTTAGGTGTAACTAGAATTTGATATATAATCTGAAGTTCCTGGTTTAAAGTCACTAGTGTTGTGAAAGAAAGATGACTGCCAAGGATTTCAGTTAAAGACTGTAGGAAATGATTCAGTTTAGGCTTAATAAACATTGTTGACATACCTACTTATTAGTACTAATTTTTGACATTAATACATCTGCATTAAAATATTTGTCTTTCTGATGAATATTATCAATGTTTTGGGGTGAAAATAAGGTTTTTATATTTCAACATACATATTTATTGTACCTACTTAATATTTAGTTTGAAATTTGATCTACATATTTCAAAGACAGGGTCCACACTTTAATAGTTCAATAAGTCAAACAAATTTCATTTATGTTCAACAATTTCAATTTAAACATGAAAACCGATTAATTTTTGTGCCGAAACTACTCATGACCTCGTGCAATTTTGTCATGTGATTTCATTTCTTCTGGACGACGACGGACGACTGAGAGATCACCTGGGGCTGCTGGCCGGAGGTCACAGAGGTAATGTTCACACTATAATCCCTTATTTGCAGGTTTTCAGCTGAAGAGAGGATTGACTGGGACCTGTCCTTCAGTGTTTTAAGTCCGCATTTAACCCATTTTCTCTCCTAGCTACTGGCGGACCTTTTGGTGCAAATAACTGTTTTCTTCTCATAGATTAAGCCACCAAAGGAGCTTCCACTACAACTAACTTTTATTTTTTTCAATAGAAATACTCCTGGAGCAGCTCTTTTTCTTTTTCTGTCTCTCTCTTTACTCTGTCCTTTCAAATCGCCCGGGGGTAGTGACAGCTGGGCCTTTCATACAGAGTCAACTTCTGGAGGGTTTTTCCTGTTAAAGGGAAGTTTATCCTCTCCACTGTCTCTACATGCATCCTCAATAAGAGGCTTTAATTTAGCTTACTTAACCGTTAACCAATTTTAATAATTGGTACAGTGTTAGATATTTTTTGGAAAGTCTTCCTGTTAAAGGGAAGTTTTTCCTCTCCACCGCCATGTTGTTGTTAAAGCATTTTAAAAATGTTGTTTCAATTGAAACAACATTTTTCAACAATCCAAGCATTTATAGCTTGGATTACTATTCATCCAAGCTATAAATGCATTAGGTTTGGTATATTATTAAGTTGGTTAAAAAGGTTTGGACCAAACGAAACCCAGTACATTGTATGCAGTTATAATATGTATGCAGATATAATAATGAAAGTTATATTTTTGCAGTTCAGTATTGTAACAACTTGAGGCACAAAACGGTGCACAGCAGTTTGGTAATTTTACTTTTCTGCCAAACCATTTGCATGATGGCAACAGTTCAATAAGTTCAAGGCGAGGGTTGAGGAGTCCTGTTCAGAGCAGCTGCTCTGAAACGGATCCTGGACACATGGAAAGAGCATTCTAATGACCTTCTCAGCTCCCCTCACTAACCTCTGCAGGGCTGTCTGATCTGCCACATTGCTGCTAATGGGCCACACTGACATGCAGAGCCTCAATATTATTTCAGTTTTAGCTTGACAGAAAGTTATGAGGATTCTGGTACGGATTATATTTCAGAAAATGCAGGCCTAGTTCTGTTTCAGCATTATGCATAAATGTATCTGTCATTTTTTTTCTCAATGGAAACTTAACTTATTTAAATGTGGACAGAAATTTGACATTTAGTGAATTAAAAAGATATGCAATACTTTGTTCATTCCTGTTCATTTGGTACATCAAATGATTTTATGTTGTTCCTGTTTTGATGCTTTCGTTTCCCCATCATTTTCAAATGACTTCATGTATTCATCAAATACCAACAAAGCATTTTACATTTTTATACTTCATCAGAAACATTTAACGCAATAACAGCATTTCCATCATACCATGTAATTGTTATGAAACATAAAAGCCCTTTCAAACTCTTAACATTTTGCTTGTTTTGGGTAATTAAGAACCAGTAGAAATCTACATTTTGATACTTGAAAATGTGATCCATTTATGTGAAAAATAATCCTAAATACATTTTATGCAATGTCATTTGCACAATTGGTGTTCATTTTGTGAGATAGGGAATAAAAAAACAATTATTTTTATGCTATATTGTGCTTTACTGTTACTGAATCTCCAGCTGTCAGCTCTGACTAATGCAGCTTTTGGAAAGAACCCTTCAGTTATGCAGTAATTTTGCTGCTTCATTTAAATCATGCTGTCTCCTACAACCTGCATCCATTAGGCTAATAATCTCCAACATGTGTTCCCTGTTCACATTTTATGAGCATTGTTGAGTCTCAGCATAGCTCAGGCTCTCTCCCACCTGGATGCTTTCTCTTTATGCTCCCAAAGTGTCTAAAAACGGATTGAGAGGGAAACAGGCTCAGTCAGATTCAGTGAGCAGCCCAGAGGCGTATATAATAGAAAAAATATATAGGAGCATTACATGAGGTTGGTGGATGAATCACAATGTAATTCTAAGCATTAGCTTACAAGCAACATTCTGTTTTCATTTAAAGCATAGTTTTGCAGCCTCTGCATCTAATGTAAGTTCACTCTATGATTATGGATTACATAAACATTCTCATGGATGTGCCAGCCAGGGACACATTGCATTGTTTGCTCTACCCAGCTCCATGTGTCAAATTTATTTATGATGCATTGTAACATTACAAATAATAAGCTATATACTTTGTGGTGCTGGAACTGCTGTTACATGCTAGCTCTTGAGTTATGCAATTTCAAATTGTGTCCTTTGTGGCTCTATATTGCACAATGGCATGACAAATTGTTTTAAAGTTGACCTGTTATGCTTCCTTGAACAAGTAACAATAGGTTAAATTTTTACAAAAATCATCATGAGATTTTAGTCTGATCAGTTCAGTGTATTGAACTCCGTTCAGAATGTTTTAGGGCTTCTTGTCACTTTAAATGCAAATAAAATGACGCCGCACCCAACTTAACGTTTGCACTCACACGTGAAAATGGCTGCAAAGCAGTGAAACCAGCTGTCCAAACCTGCTGGAACTCAGTTTGGGTTGCTAGGTGATGGGCTAGGCTTTGCTGGGTTTGCTAGGTAACGGGAAGTGCCTACTGATTTGTGAGGTTATATTCCACAGATTTTAAAAATGGGTCAATTTTCAACCTGGCTGGGTGTGTTTCTGTTTCTTAAGTGCCTGGACTGTTTTCTGAAGCAGTAGAAAACCAAATGGAAGTACACAAAAGTGCAAAACGTAAATTTTGCATATGTCCACTTTTTAAGGATTTTTCCTTGAAAAATTCTCAATTAGCTTCTTATCGCCATGACTGTTCTGGACTGTAATCCTGCATCATTTTTAGATTTGTGGAATCATGTCCTCCCCTAGCCAACAAAGGTATTGCTGATGACTGAAGGATGCCTGAAACAAAATGCAGATATACAAGAAAGAGATATTCAGGAGACAACTAATAAAAATATTTCACATAGTTTGAGAGTTGAGGGGAAAGTGTTACATTACCATTGTAGGAGTCTTGGTTCTTTGATCAAAATGCAGGAACACACTGAAACCACTGAGTCAGCTTTAAGTAATAATTGAATTATCCTAGAATGCCTGGAAGAAGCTTATGCTCTGAGAAGCAGACAAGGAAGTGATCTGAAGCAGACAAGAATGAGGTTAGTGCAGCTCTGGGGAATGATATGCTAATCTTGATCATTCAGGTTTTATTTTTCAAAGAAGTTGCTACATTCACACTGCAGAGTGAAGTGACCCAAATCCAATTTGTTTTGCCTTAATGCAACATGTATCTGATTTTTTTCATGACAGTCTAAATAACACAGTCAATTTTTATTTTATTATTTTAAATCTGAACCGTGGACCACATATCCAGACCACATCAATGGTCCTAAATCTGATATGAATTGGATCTTTTCAATAATCTGATAAGTATTGGATTTTTTCAAAGATCCAATATCTAGACTCTAGTCTATGGCCGGGTCGCATTCATCCGACCTGAATGTCATTGATACTCGACAATTGTCACTATCCTGCGTCCTGATGCGCAACCGGGAAGCAATATCAACAACCAGTAGTAGTTAATGTGATGGCTCTGGTCTACTCAACATGATTAATTTTAGTGGTTCTCTTAACATAAAAATATCCCAGGTATACAATGCAACCAGCAGGTGGGAACAATTTTTTAAGATGTTGTCCCACTCCTCTCTAAAGCTTCTTTTAGAGAGGAGAACGGTTTCAAAGGAGAATATCTAACATTATACATGCTGTAAGATTAACTTTCCTAACAGACACTGAAAATATTTACTCAAATGTGACCGTTCCAAAGGAAGTGTACGCACTCTTTTAAAAATGAATGAATTGTTTATATAAATGTAGTGTTTGTTTCTTGAAAAGAACCTGTGGTGACCCAGAAATACCCTAACTTTCAGGCATGATTTAAAAGAATGGGTCATGATCTTAATGGGAACCAAAATTAGTTGTGGGAATTTTCCTGATGTTTTCTTCTCACAGACCGAAATAGTCACAGATGGTAGCACAAATCAGTCTTTGCTTATCTTTAGCAAAGTCAAGAGGTTAAAAAGTGTGTGTGTGTGGGAGTGCAGTCATACATGGGCAAAGATCTTTATACTAGACCAGTGTAAGGTTGTGTGGGTGCATGTGTGTGTGTGTGTGTGTCCTTATATGTGATACATCGTAAGGACCATTTTTCTATCACTGGCTGTTTCTTATGAGGCTTAAAGCATGGCCCCATAAGAAGAGGAGTTTTTGGATTAGGGTTATGTTTAGGCCTGAGTTGTGAATTGACTTTAGGCTATATTTAATGGCAAGGATTAGGCTATAGAAATGAATAAAAATTGAATGAAAGTCAACACAAGGTCCTTGTAAAAACAAAAACATCCTAAGTATGTATGTGTGTATACATGCTTTGAGGGAGTTTAGAATAAAAAACTGAATTTTGCTTTTAGATTTACTTTTATAATTTTAAATGATAAAAGACAATAGTTCCAAAGACCTTAACAAACTGGGGTTTAACTCCTGCATCAAAATGAAATGCGTCAAAATCATGTTTGGCACTGAACAGAGACACAAACACATAAATGGAGAGAAAAGGGTAGGTGGGAGGCATTTGATGGCAGATTCAGTTTCAATTCCTCACTTTTCTTCTTCCCACTCGAAAAAATTTTATGATTAGAGACACACACAAGGATAAAGGATATGGCATATGATTAAAATCAAATAAAAACAAAAAAATTAATAACACGGTAAAGATAAGAAAACTGTGAATCCATCATTCTTGATGTCACTTTGTACTGAACAGAAGACCAAGCCTGCATGATAATCTCAGAATTTTTAATCATGAAAAACAAATATTCCTAAGACATTTTTCTTAATCATTCTAACAATGTGTTCTTTCACTTCGACTAAAGCCTAATTAATCCGACTTATTTGGTTATTTTGATGCCATGTACTAAATTAACTGAAATAAACTAACATGCAGACCTGGCAGATAAATGTTAGTCTAATGTGGAAGTAACAATAAAAAGTTACCTGATGCCAAAGAAGGTTCAAACTAGTGATGGCTTAATCTATTTTTTATTTTTTGTTTATTCGTCAGTAACATTTATATTGACGGAGACTCCAGATACGGGCACCTTGGAATGAAGGTAAGAGGCAGTGTAATGCTTTGGGCAATATTCTTCTGGGAAACATTGGGTCCTGCCATCTGTGTACATGTTATTTTAACATGTATAATTTATTAAGCATTGTTTCAGACCATCACAATCCTTTTCACTGAAGTTGTTTCCTTGTGACTGTATCTTGCTGCAGGATAGTGTTCCCTGTCACAATGCAAAATGTTTCAGAGGAGCACAACAAGACAAGTGAAGTATTAAAATGCCCTATAAATCCCCCCAAACTTAATTCAATTTGAGCATTTGTGGAATCAAAGACAAACTAGTCTTGCCCATCGAAGAACCACCTACCAGTTTACAGGACTTGAAAAACCTGCTGCTAAGAGAAGTAAGAAATGTTTGTGGGGCTATGATTGCTGTGTCACGAAATCAGCCATACAGTTACTTAAAAAAGAAGCTATAAGTGGCATGTGTCACTTTTAGCCCTATTAGATTAGTACCACAGAACATCGTGATAAAACTTTAAATCCGTATCCCCCACAACAAATCTCTAGTTTATCATCATAAGAGAACAATTAAAAGTTACCAAATCTTTTGGCTCTCTGACTTTCCAGAGTTGTTTCACAGACTGTTCATGGCAGTGGTGCCACCACGTCCTGCAGTGGTGCCGCCGCGTCCTGCAGTGGTGCCGCCGCGTCCTGCAGTGGCGCCGCCGCGTCCTGCAGTGGCGCCACCACGTCCTGCAGTGGCGCCACCAAGTCCTGCAGTGGTGCCACCACGTCCTGCAGTGGTGCCACCAAGTCCTGCAGTGGTGCCACCACGTCCTGCAGTGGTGCCACCATGTCCTGCAGTGGTGCCACCATGTCCTGCAGTGGCTTACAGGTGCGTCTACATTGCCACCAGACACTCTGCTGTCTGTGGGGGTGGCTCAAGGGTGCTACATCCAGCTGTCTGTCTGGGCTGGAGCTGGTCTAATGAGAGCCAAAGAGCGTGTGGGTTGGGCTTGGGGGTGGAGGTTGGTGGTTGCTACAGAAGCTGCTGGAAATCACAATTTAAGCAAAATCAAATAGAGAGCAACAAACATGCCTTAATAAGTAGGCTAAGTATATTATTTATTGGAATTTAAATTTGACCCCAAATACAGTCATATTCAGTAAATTTGAATATGCATTCAGATGAGTCTCATGTGTCAGATTCAAAGTACCTTTTGGAAATTACAACCTGGAGGTAATTCTTGTCATTAAATCTTCATTTTAATTATTTAAATTACCTTTTTTTTTAATTGTTCTGAGGGATTATTCTAATTTTAAATTTCATGTTCTATCTTACTCTAAGCAGAAAATCAGCATAATTAACATCAATATAGGATTGGAAAACACCAGTGACTGTGCAGTTAATCTATATAATGTGTTTCATTAAGTGATAAAGATCCTGAAATAAATTGATTTTTCAATATTCTAACTTGTTGATACTTGTTGGCTCTGTACACAGTTGAGACGCATCAGTGAAAGAGGAGCTTCAAAATTGGAAAATCTAAATGTCTTTAGTCAGGCTTCATTAGAAAAAAGTGCTGAATATTATTTTAGTTTAATGAATAACATACACATACTTAATGGAGGATTATTATGGAAACAGTCAGCTCCCTAAAGACTTCTCAGAATATAGCAGAAGAGAAACATATATGTAAAAAGTTTTCATCTGTGAAATTATTCTGCCTATTACCACTGCCTGCAATTAATGTAGAGATATAACTGAACTGCATTTGCAAGAACTATGGTCCGTTAATTATTACCTTCTTATTTTTGCCTCAACACTGACCTCTACTGTACAACGAGGGACGCAACACCAATCCTATTACATCACAAATGATTTGAAAACAATCAAACCTATTTATCCTTTAATATCGTTCCAATTTGGTCTCCGGTGTTTTCACAGAGTGCTGTGAGTGGAGATCTTTGCAGAAATGACAAAAACACATTAATGAGAAAAACATTTTGACAGCAAATTCACAACAGTCCACACCTCAAATTTATTAATCAATATTTCTCATGTGGCTGAATGGTAAAAAGCTTAGTTTTCACAACTTTCAGCAACTCTGGAAAGTTACATCCTGGCCAACCAAAAAGAGGAAAAAAGCATTGGGGTCTATATGACACTAATGACCTGCAGTTAAGTTCATGTCTGTCACAGCTTTGATCTTGCATCAAAAAATATCGTTCCCTCCACATGGGGGAGTGCATTTAAAAAAAATTGAGGTTGTAATGTTTGACACTTGCCTGATAATATCAAGAATAACTGAGACACTTCTGTTAATCTTAAATGTGAGGGTTCTTAACGTTGTTTTAAAAAATTTGACTTCACTACAACATGCTGTAAGTTTGTGATTAGACTGTTTTACATTATTTCTACTGCTTGAATTTTTATTCTTTATGAATGGCAGACTAATGATGGAAATGATATGCTGACTATAAAGGATTTGTTTTCTATCAAACCTAATGTCCCACAAGCCAAACATGAAGAAATAACACAAATATGATGCAATGCAATTTCTTTTACTTGAAGCCATAAACCACCATCATTTGTAGGACGAATACCATTGTTTTGAAATGTATTGACAAAAACAAGTGCAGAGACAGTTATGTGCATCAAAGCGTGGGATTTATCCTCACAAAAATAAGAAAGGTTTGCCAAAAGGTCCTATGTTCTCAAAAGCAAAAGAAAAGAAAAACAAACAACATTTTGGAGTATTGGGAGCCCTTTGCAAAAAAAGACCCACAGCCAAACATTTTGACAGGAAAGCAAATGTCAGGTTTTTCAAACTACACCTTCAGTTTTTATCTTGATAATTCAAGTTTTTTCTGTAACTGTAAATATTAATTTGTTTTTTATCAACTTAAATGGTTTGTTGCTTTATAAATGAAGCTGTTTTCACTTTATGCTAAGTCGCATCTAACTACAAACCCTCCTTCAGTTTTTTCTCCTTCAATAAACCTTTTTCAAACTTATCAGTGTGTCTGAAATAGTTGTCTACCGTAAAGTCTTAAGAAACAAAACAAGACAGATTAAATATTGAAACTTGGAACCTTGAGCCATGAAACTCCATAGATCTGAATCCTACTAAAGGCCTTTTTGTTTTTTTTAAAGTCAGTGTTTCACCCAAGCCCACCAAACTGCAATCAACTTCAAGCATGATCAAGATGAGTCTTTGGAATAATCCATCAAAGCTCCCATTTGTTTAGTCTTAATTAAATGGTTCATTTCTGTTTCAGAGTGACTGCTTTCAACCTCTGATTTTTAATGGTTTAATGCAATAAGATAGTTATATAAAATTAGACACCTAGCTGAACTGCCTCTTATCAAGTCAGTATTAGAAATTTGCATTTAACGTCAACATAAAAGTCTTATTCCACAGTGTGACATTTTAGGATAACCGGAAAATAAAGTCGACATGTGCAGTTTGTTGTTGACAGATATCAACTGCCTCCCTCTTCTCAGCACATATTTGATAGAAGTAAGTGTGATAACGGCAGATTAGCAGACAAGTCACAGGAAAAAAAAACATTTTGAAACTGTCATTAGAAGGTGTGGAGCCTGTAGAGCAGCTTTAATGTTGTTTTGCAGAGAAGCCCAAACCTTTCCGCTGCTATGTGCTTTGCATGGGAGTGTTTTTATGTTTTCCCTCCCACAGATCTCCAGAGGACTTTCCCTTATTGTGTTGCCCCTCAAATTGAGCTTTTAAACTTTCCTCCCTTTCACAGACTTTATGGCAGAAAACCAAACATTAATTATTAATGGAGGATCCTCCCTAGCATGTATGCTGTTTGGTACAGATCGGAGCAATTACAGCTAAAGACGTCAACACCACTCTCCTGACAGTAGACTGGAAGACTGCACTATCCGGCCTTAATGGGGTTTGTCTCTAATGAGCACTGTGCTGATGTTGATGTTTCACACCCCCTTATAACAGCATCTGTCTGGGGATTTGGCATTGAGCAGGTGGGATCACTGTTACACAGCGATAAGCTGCAAAGTACAAGCTACAATAACCAAGCAGGCACTGACTTTTCCTGTAAATCTTCAGGTGGATGTATGCAAAGTAATCCCTTGGGGTACACATAAAGGCATGGGCAAAGCATATTTTCTGAAATTTGAAATGCAACTTTATGGTATGAATTGTGGTGGTTTTGTGTAAAGAGTTCAATCCATCATTATTTATAGTGATTCTGAAGAAACTGGGATGGTATGAATCACCACAGCACTTAAGTTCCCTTTGGGATGAATAAAGATATACATTGAATTGAATTTGAATTGAACTTTTAAAAAAATATACAAAACAAGGTTCCAATTAAATTACAAAAATGACTAAGCAACCTTTTGTTCCTGTAGCTGCTGGGTTGAAAACATCCACTCTGTATAAAAAGATCTTTTTAGACGGACCAAATAAATCTGATTACAAAAGATGAATAAACACTTAATAAAAAATAAAAAGATACTCAATAAGGTCAAAGAAACACCTCAGAGTTAATGTCATCTTAAATGTGTATCTGCAACTTTTGATTAAACACAGACAAAAATAATACTAATTTTATATAATGATCAGACTTTCTGTTTGTGGTACAGGAGCAGCTATAAGCATCCGTTCATTTTGGACATCTTTTTGGAGATTTGCCCTGATTTGTGTGCAAATCGGGACTATTACCAGCAGATGGTCTGGCTCTGGTTCCACAACACCTGCACTGTGGAGATATGCTGAAATTGTTATCAAAAAGAAGTGTACCATATCAAATACAGATTGTTTTGTTATATTTGGGATTTGAACAATAAGTTGCTCCACAAGTTTCAACACTTAGTTTAAAACTTTACATAGACGAAATCCTATTTGCACAAAGAAATGATCTGCTCCCATCATTGTACATGTCGAACGTTGTCTGCTCTTTGCTTTGCTCAGTGTGATGATAGAATTTCCTTTTAGTGTAAGACTTGCACCTTAGTGTAATTTGGATCTTTTGCATCCTTATCAGCTCAAACCATGTTGTTGCCAGCTGTCTACTTTCAATAACAACTCTCTACAGCTTTTGGCTGTAAAGGGAGATAATGTAAAAAGTCTTCCCCTTGGAAACCTGACAACTTCCCGTGGTGATTCATCCACCAGTCCTGCTGTCTGAAAATCAAGACTTCACTTTCACATCAGAGACGTTTCTGTCAACATTTGTTCCAAAGAAATTGTTCACTTGCTTAAGTGGGGTTTTATGTGGCATTGATGTTGCTCTCTGCTTTTAAATTCTCTCTGTATGTAATTGGAGACAGTAGTATCGCTTTACCAGACACCAGAGTAAAAGTAAACTGCTGATTGTACTTTCTATTGATAGAGAGTATTTAATGGGATGCTGTTAATGAAGATTTACAGGAGGTATGACTATAGAAACATGATGTTATTTGGTGGTCTTGAGCATGCTGGCAGGAGTTAATACATCAAGACAGAAGCAAATCAACAATGACCTCAGAAAAAAATACTGCTGCTCATCAAACTCAGAATTGCTCCAAGGCTTTTTGCAAAAATCTAAACTCGCATATTAATAACATTTCCAGAAAACTCCTTCCAGTCATATGCAATAGTCAGAACGCAGGACTGCAGAAGTATTGTTTGCTTGGAAAGGTTGTTAGGAGAATGCCATGATAATATGGCATGACTTGTTGCATCTAAAAGGAACAACAAGACATTTAGAAGGCTTTGATTTGGACACAAACAGTAAAACAGAGATGTTTGGCAGAAATCAAACAGGTAAACAATAAACTCCTCTGTAAATTCATTGCTTGCCCAAACACAGTGGAAACAATTCAAATTTAGATGATTAGTTTGCTATAAGTACAAATCTATCTAGGCACATGATCTTTTTAAAAGTATTTAAACAGGAATATGGAACAATATTATGCCTTTCACTAGCTGGTCTGGTGATCAAAATGGAAAAATGTAGCTGCAGTGAGCCAACAGTAGTTTGATTTCTAAAAGGTTTTTCTTTATTCAAAGCATATTTTTAAAGGCTATTAAAAGTTCCAAGATGACTTTCAAAAGTATTTATGGTCCACTTGTTTGATTTAGAGAAGAAACATGCAGCTCTTTTGGCATCTTTTTGATGCTTAAAAATAATAGTTTTCCAAAGTAGTTTCTTAAAAACAGAATTCAAATTATTCACATTAGTAGATATTTTTTCTCTATTAATGTGAATAATTAGTTTCTAGTCTTAATGTAATCTAAGAGTAGATTAAGAATAGAAACTAATTATTCACATTAGTAGAGATGAGTTCCTATTACATTCTAAGAGTGGAACTCACTCTTAGAAAGTAGTTTTTAAGAAAACGGGATTTAAATTATTCCAAATAGTGTCATGTGTCCATGAAGAAAAAAACAGAGACTCACCTGACATCCAAATAGGTTTGTGTCACTTCGATGACAGCTTTCATTTGGTCACTTTGTGATCATGGCAGCACATACCAGCCTGTGGCCCCCTAAACCATTCAGCTGTAAAACTCAAAATTTATGTAAGGTCAAAGGTTAGATAAAGTCAGTGGGGTTTAAAGAAAATGCTGATGGGGATTCATGGGAAGTGTCTTTGATGCTTACTGGACCCTGTGGAGAGAAATTTTTCAAAGATGTTCTCAAACCTGTAAGAAACGGAGTTGACTTTTAGAACCTGGAAAACTGAAACTGCAGTGCAAAGGAGAAATATATATTTTTAGTTGAAATACATAAGAAAATTATGTGATGCTGATGAGCAGAAAAAAAAGGAGAAACCTTTTCACCCCTTGTTTATTTGTCCATCAATATTAGCAAATCTCACCTTGCTTATTGTTGGTGTTAAATTCACTCACACGTCCCAGGTTCATTATCAACCTTACATAATGTTAACCTGGTTGCTGACTAACACAAATCTCTGTGATAAAAAAAGTGTTTATTTGTGTTGACAGAACAAACCCTCTGCAGCACCAACGCACATAAAAACTGACAGTCTAGACAGTTTAGATTATGGTTGCTGTCAATGATTCAACAGTAGCCACAATATCATTGTATAACCGTCCCACACAAACTCCTTGAATAGGTATGTCAGTGTATGCTGGAAAATCCATTTATTTTGAGTTCCTACAAAGCAGAACAAACAGTTTTGAAACAGTTAAATAAATGAGAGCTAAGTCAGCTTGTGGGTGGCCATGACCCCACATGTCAGACACGATGCGGAACGATTGCAAAGACTTCACATGGCGCCTGCAGTTGGTAAAAAGTGCTGAAATTGACCATAGCTTAGTTGAATGGAAAATGAGATTGAGACGCTCAAGTGGATCTCTGGAATATGGATTCATTAAACGACTTCATTTAAGTTCACATGCTAAATGATCCAATAACTTTGCACATCCTGCTGTTTTTCTGAGAGGAATCTCTGAGAACAAAATCTTATAAAAGAGCAGTCCATTACCTTTATGTATTTATTTTCATATTTTCATTTTCACAGAAATCTCTTCCCTATTCCAGTTTGTGTAAATCACACAGAGCACATCTACCACATTTACATTTATGGCACTTCTTGTAGACATATAAAACTGTGTGTATGTTTAAACATATGTACTATGTATTAAAGTAAATTCATTTTCTATTGCAGCAAGAAAGTCTCCCACTGAAACATTTTGGAACATGTAACCCTTATAATGAACACATTAATCAGTAAAGGAAAAATTTGTTTTTTAACAAAATCAAACTGGTATAGTTGTTTAAGGCTATACTTTTATTTGAACTTACTTTCTAAGCTGATCAATTTTTTTTTTTTTTTGAGGAACATTTAATTTGTAATTCATAACTTTCTTTTTACTTGGGATAAAATATAAAGCAAGGTTCAAGCATCAACAAAACTACAATGAGAATCCTCATTGTAGTTTTATTTTTACTGCTTTGCTGTTAGTTTTACACTAATTGGACAAACATCCACCACACACCCTCTAAAAAGTTTCACTCTTTTTCTTGTCAGGTCACAGAATGTTTTCCCAAAGTCTTGGGATCATAAAATCTTTATTTATTTATTTATTTTTTGACAAAAGTGAGTTGAATCTTTGTTTTCTTTTTAAACTGCTGTGCTTTTTGCCTTAGTATTCTCCCATGGATGCCAATTTCATGCAGTCTCTTTCTTGCTGTTGAGTCATGTAGAAAATGTGGGGCCTGCAGGGTTTTAGACGTTTTGTTCTTTTGACCTTGAGTTGTTGATGTGCTGCTGGAGTATTTTTGGTCAGCCAGCAGGTTCAACTCTTACACTTACAGATGACTTTGTGACTTCTTCCCCACTGACAGATATCAACTTAGTATTTCTTTAAATTTTGGCAGATCTTTTTATTGTTGAAGACGTTCTTTCTAACTACTGTCTTGATTCTACAAACCTGGCAGTTGTCAGAAACTGACTCATGACAATTATATTTTTGCAGAGGTAAGTATATATTAGATTGATCCAAAATATCAATAATATCAATACCAAGTCGGTATCGGTATCGGGTCAGTGCTAGTGTGGTAAGGTCAATACTTTAGTTTCAGATATCATCTTGAAATTTTATTTTATTCTTATATTAGAGTTTCTCAAATTCGATTTTATTTAGGACTAAAAAGAACATGCATTTGTTTGGTTTTCTATTTTTTTCTGTTATTAAGGTATTTTGTAATACTTTAATAACAGTAAATCTTCCAGATTTTGTTCTGTGTATTACCAAAACTAATTCAAAGGAAAAAACATACAAAAATCAGAAGCTATATATGTCAAAGTTAAATAATAGAAATGATCAGTATCAGTATTGGTATTGGTGGCACTGGCTGAGTATTTACTTTATATGGATAGATACCAAAATGTGAAGCATAGCACACCTCTAGTTTATATAGCTTTTAATGAATGTAAAGCATTTTAATATCAAAGGAGATGATTGTTCTTTATACATCTCACAGCCCAATGTTATATAATGCAGGCATTTCAAACATGCTTTCTTCAACCTCCTACCATGCCTAATCATAACCTGCTATAAATATTCAAATTATATTTCCCACATATAAATCTGAATGCATATTATTTAAAATGAAGAAATTATTATTATGGCTATAATCAGAAGTTGTCGGGAATCCAGCAACACGAAGCCAGGAGAAAGCCAGCTCACAGCTGAGCGTGGGCAGATGAAATGCTCCAAACCAGAAGCCTGGGTTCAGTGGTGTAGTCCTGAAGCACAGGGGCTGGGTATTAAGATTCACATCTTTATTGAATTCTCAGACATGCCTCAGAAGAGCCTCATACATCCAACCCACACACCACTGGAAACCTGCATG
The DNA here is from genome assembly GCF_019740435.1 of Gambusia affinis. Lineage (NCBI taxonomy): Eukaryota > Metazoa > Chordata > Actinopteri > Cyprinodontiformes > Poeciliidae > Gambusia > Gambusia affinis. Next base: position 29,422,314 of record NC_057870.1, on the reverse strand, counting down.
GCACTCTGAGGAAGCTGACTCTACACAGGGGTATAATTTGAGTGTTGAGTCTCTTGTTGATTTATTTATCACTGTTATGTAAGCGTGTCATCATATTATAACACTGTTTGATGAAGCAGGAAATCCTTTCTGATGAGTTTTTTGTTAATTTAGTAAAACAAAATGGATATATATATATATATATATATATATATATATATATATATATATATATATATATATATATATATATATGTATAACTATATTGGAAATGTTGCTGGTGTCATTTTACAGAACTGCTGACAGATAATGGATGGATGGATGAATTGAAAAGTTAACTCATAAAAATAAAAAATGAGTTTCTTAGAAAATTTTAACATGACATAAGAGCAATTAAGAAGAACACAGGTTCACCTCTGAGGTGGCTGTTAAAGATCGGAGTCCTACCACACTCTACACTGCCTTGTTATTGAGACCAAATTCAGAATTGGCTTTGTTTAAATCTTAATACTGCAGTTATCCAGGCAAGTTTTTCTGCTGCACTTTTCCTTCCATTCAACTTTCCAATATGCTTCCCATATTTCTGTTAAGATATACTGTTATTTGTCTTGCATAATATTATTTATGTATGTAAGCAATAGTCATCCAAATTGAATAAATGCTTAAAATATTTCACTCTCTCCAGTTCATAAAATTTTTCCATGTTTTGATTTGCAAAAAATGTATTATTCAATGGCGTAACTTAATAATAATGTTACTTTAAGACTTGCAGCAAGCTATTTTGAACATAGTGAAAGATAAGAATGCACTGTCACAACATAAATCGTTCTTGATTATGAATCCTGTCCAGGAGGTCCAAGTGGACAGCAGGAATAAAGCAGATGGGAATAATAAAACATTTTCTCTAAACGATCATGTGCTGATCAGGAAGTCCCACAGATGGGATATTCTTTTTTCCAGAGGTCCTTAACATGTCAGTGCACCACAATAAATCAAATGTCAACACAAACCAGGCGTGTGTCATATGGAAGTAGGTTTTTAAATCAGGGTAAAAAAATACAATTTATGGCAGGATGTTTTAGAAGGAATCATTCAGTCGTAACTCACAAAGTTTTATTGTGTAATCAAAGCTTCAACTTGTCATGACAGCAAAAATTTCACATTCTAAATTTTTCATTTAAAAAGAAAAAATAGTCTTTCTCCTTTTGGTCTTAATTGGAGTCTGAAGAGAAATCAGTTATTTTGACACAAGAACACAATAAACAACAGGCAGCTCTGTGCATCACTTCAACAGGAGCACTAAGGTCTTATGTGGAAGATCTCTTTATGGTTAAAACTTGGCTGAGTGGGTCAAAATTTCACATGTTCCACATCTGTTTGAAAAACATTCCTCAAACAGCTGGCTTCTTTTTTCCAGATGATAGCAGAAGCAAATGGCTCATTCAGCAGAACCACATACTTTGATTAAACAATTGATTAGATTTGGGAAAAAAACAGAGTGCAGAAAATAAGAGGCTGTTGAACTAAACCAAATCCAGAAAGATGTGGATGAAATCGGAAAACTACCATCACATTGCATCAATAAACAGCAGAAAAAATAATCAACTACACAATGATAAAAGCTACATGGTGATCAATTTTTTAAAATTTTTATGCCAGATTTTGAGGAAATAAACTGAACAACTGTGTTTATCTGCCATAGCTAGGTGATGCACAACAAACAAAATAATCTAAAATCTCAGAATATTGTTTTTTTCTTATATTGGAACACATTGGCCAACAGTAAGAGTTTTTATTTTTATTTTTTAAAAGCTGAGCCTTCACAGTTTGCCTGCTCCGTGTCCCTGTCAACTAGGTGGCAACCTGCCACATGGCGCTGCTGGTCTCCATCTGGGACCTGCTCCGGCACCCCTGCTGCTCCTCACAGATGGACCAGGCTCTGCACAGGCCACGACTCCGACTCTAGTCAAGATCTGATCAGGCCTGCGAGTGTGTGTGTGTGGGTGTGTGTGTGTGTGTGTGTGTTAGGGTTGATCTTAATTGTAGTTTTCAAACTGCAGGGTCCCAGCAAAAACAGTTTTTACCATTTTATTTTTTTACTACTACAGCAAACTAAAACAGATAAAAAAAAATAAATAAAAAAAAATCAATTATTTAATCCATCCACCTATTTCTAACACTCTTGTCCCTGGTGGGGTTGGGTGCCTAGCTCCAGCTAACGTTCCAGGGTCACGCTAGTCTGTCACAGGGCAACACAGAGACAGACAGGACACACAACCATGCATACACACAAAGCTAAGCTGGAGTACCTAGAGAGAACCCACTCATACACAGGAAGAACATGCAAACTCCGGGCTGGGAATTGAACCCAAGACCTTCTTGCTGCAAGGCAGCAGTGCTACCAACTATGCCACTGTGCAGCCCTCAATTTTTAATTGAATATGAAATTTAAGCTGCACTATAAAAACTTTATTTCATGTTAGTTTTGTTTGAGATATTGTTTGAGCAAAATAATGTTACAATGTAGGGAAGAAACATCAAAATTTCCTTAAAAAGTTACAGATTTTTTGATGTAGCAAGTAAATGCGACATTCATCAAATACTGAATTGATATTCTTTCGTTTTTACAACTGATATATGTTGAAAACTATCTCTGTAATTATCCAAAACAGCCATTGTCCCTAGTGTGGGTACACTTTTGAAGGGCAAAGCACCGATTCTGAAATAAATACTTTACTAACAAGTGCTTTCACATAAATCTTTCACACATCAATGCTCACCACATGAGCTGATGCAATAAAGGTCAGCTGTCAATGACAGAGTCCAGCTGGACTGCAGTAAGCTCTGGGGAATATGTTTTTATGGGATTGTGTGTGTGCTGGCATTCAGACTGCATTTAAAATGTGTGAAGTAATTAGGCAGGAAGCACATTGTGCAGCAAGTCTAGTATTTTCTTTCAAAAAATATGCTTAATGTTATTAAATTATTTGCAGCGTAGCATGGATGCTGATGCTGAATGCCGGCCTGACAAAGCTGGTTCACGTCATGCTGACTAATGACAGAAGTGGTGCGTACTGCAAGGTTCAGAGCTCTGTTGAATGCATTTCGGTTCAAATAGTTTTTCTAACAGCAGGAAGAGATGAGGCAGCAGTTCCCACAGAGGAAGTTAATTAGCGCCAGAGGAACAACATCCCACCAGGAGGTTTTCAAAAAGATGCCAGCACACTTTCTCTCAACGTGTGAGAAAGAAGATGAGTCAGACTGGTACTAACAACTGGATGGGCTTCTTCTGCCCTCATGTGGTGAACAACTGCAACTACACCATGTTTAGCTCTGGTAGCTGATTCTATGAAACAGGAAATATTCTTCTGTCTGTTGGTCTTCAGCATGCCTCACATTTCTGAACACAGAAACACAGAAAATGTCATAGCATAAGATGAAATCTGAGCCACAGCTTTAAATACATAATAAAATAAATGTCCAGCTTTTTCCCGCAGAGGAGACCTGAATTGCTTATGTTATAATTAGAAGCTAGTGTAATCGTAGGAATTATTCTGATGCTACTTTAAGGTATTTTGTGTAAAAAGGAAGTTGGTAAATAACAGTTACGGGTGACACAATTATTGGAAACCCCTAGAGAGCTATTTAATGTCTTTAAAGGGCTGGTTGTGGCAGAATGTTTTGATAAAATTAATAAACTGTTAAAATATTGCCTTTGCATTTGACAAACACTTCTTGAAATTAAACCACATTAAGCATGTTTTATATTGAAATAAATAGACAGATGCAAATAAAAACTGGTTTGATTTGACTAATTAAAGTAATATTTAAGCACTCAACTGTTATCTTGGTGGTCTGTTTATGTGGCTCTCTGGACTCTAGAGGGCCACATAAATAGCTTTGGTGAGCCAGATTTGGCCCATGGGCCTTCAGTTTGACATACATACTTTAAATTGTATTTCAAATTCCTCAGATCTTGTGAATATTCACAATAATATATTACGACATTAATTGTACATAAAGTAGAAACATATTATTAACTTGTCATGGGTATTTTTTTACAGGTGCAATTTGCATATTTAGCCTTAGGATATTTTAAGGTTGTGTTGGTACAATCTAGAAAAAGTTCTGTTTGCTTTAGTAAACAGAAAGGTTTACTAACTTCCTTTAGCTAAATAATGCAACATGTTTTTCAGTCAAGTTATATTTTTTCTTCCAGCCTGAAGCAGAATATAAAGCAGGTTTCTTGGCATCGTAAAAATGAGCACTGGGATGTGATCTGGACATGAACTCTGTTTTTATATGTCATATTTCCTTCCCTTTTTATATAAACACAGATACTTTTGACAGTTTTTTTAAAGTTTTGTCTAACAAAGATAGTTGACTGAGAACAGTTAATTATTTCAGGTGATGCCCTCCTCACCCACAGACACTCATCCATACCTGGATCCATACCTCCAATGAAACATCTGACTGCAGATCTACTCATTCTTCTGAGGGTTAATACTGAAGGGCACCTTACTGGAGGTAATGAGCCAGAGGAAGTAATGCCCTTTCACTCTTCCAGCTCACAGTTGTCCTGCTGGTTCCCAGACATGAATGCTCAAGTTTCTGGTTTCAGTCTGGCTTTTCTGAACTTTAGACCAGAAATCAAGTCGTGGGGTTGTTTTTGAGGTTGCTGGATTTAGCTGCAGAACAAGAAAAAAGATAAACAGGATCCAGAGGACAATAACTAAAGCACAAACTAGTGAAGGCAGCATGCTGGAAGACTTGCTATTGGCGATCACAGATTCTGGCACCACTGACAATCTCTTTAAAACAAATGTATCAAAAGCATATATTTAAATCAAACTTTTTAAAAGCATTTTTAATTAGCACTTTCTTTAGTGTGAATACATTGTCATATAAAGGCTCATTTCTTTTAACCACAGGCGATAAGGCTGGACAAAGACCTATATTTAGCTTGTCAGCATGCACACTGTGCAGGATAATGACATTTAACCTTCATGTTATATGAGTGACACCAGAGAAAAAGTCCTGTCTCTGAAAATCAAAAATGTAAACATGTAGGTTTCTAAATGTGAGGCAAAACAGTTAACTGCTTGCAGGCCAAATATAATTTGCCTATTTTAAAACTAAAAAGATTTAAAAAGTTATTTTATTGCTCATTTCTTTCATGTTTACCTGGTCAACAATATACTAACTACAATGTCATAATGAAACAAAGTTGTCTACAGAGATTTATCAGTCAATGACCTCTCAAAAGAAACTTGTACATTGTCGAAAATATGTAGGATCAATTACTTCATGTGGAAATATTTTTGGTATTTTACTGTTAGAAATGCTGGCTGACTCAACCCCAGAGAAGCAGAAGATGGATGGATGGATGGAGGGATGGATGGATGGATGGATGGATGGATGGATGGATGGATGGATGCTGATTTCATTTAGCCAAGTCTCATGAAAGCTCCATGATTTTGGCTGAAAGTTGAGAAATTTCTATGGTGATATGTACTATGAAATTAAAACAGGAAAAACACATGGTAAATAAAAAATAATAATATAATTTTCCATTTTGAGAAGGTTTTAATTAGAAATAAAATCTTCTCTTAGAAATAATCTGTTCTATCGTGCCAATTTTTGACCACTCTTGCGTTGCAGCCAGGGTCTGCACAAATTATCCAGAAAGCCACACATGATCGCAGCTTGAACAAATCCTGCTTACTAAATGTTATAACCTTTTCACAACAATATTGTGTTTTTGTCATTTGAGGTTAACATCAGCCTTGTTTGCAACCAACACTCCAGTTTGAGTGAAACAAAAGATGAACGTGGAGAAGTACCTCATGCTCATTGCTAGATATGGTGGCGGTGCTGGGGGCCAGTTTCTCTTCTGAAAGGGCCTTCTACAACCTTACTGGAGATTACTCTTTGAATTTAAATACCAATATATTTTATATCTAAATCTGGTGGAAGAACTGAAGAGTTTAATGGGTCTTTCAATTTTGTCACACAGAAAAAGCTCACCAAAATCCACTATATTTCTTTTTTTTTAGCATTTCAGTTATTTCAGCTAAAGTAGGGAATCCTGTAGAAATCCTTTTGGAATGAGCAGCGAAGAAGAAAACATGAGTGAGGGTTGATCTAGAAAGGTTTGGCAAGAATGAATCCCTTTCACTGTTTGCTCCAACCTTGTGAAATGCTATAGGAAACTAAATACTTGTCTCTTGCCAAAAGTTTTCCTTTACTAAATATTACATTCTGTTGGAGGCAATTACTTTTCACCTTTTGGGAAAATGTGCTGAAATTAAATTCTTCATCATTCAGTGGGGCATCATGTCTTTTCAACATCTTGATCATGGTCCCTGGCACTTTATATGAACGTAAATGGCTAACATAGGTAATTTTAGTATAAAAACTGGAAGAAAGAAAATCCAGAAGGACTGGATTATTTATACAAAGTGCAAAGTCTATACCGCACTCAAGAGTAAGATGGTGACATCTTGAGTTGTTCCTCTCTGTGGTTTGAGCTTCTGATGCTCAGTATAGGCTATTATTACACAGGGAAGGCAGGAATATTTGAAAATCTAAAAGACTACAGTGAAAAGTGGAACACAGGATGACTTCTAAGTGATTAAACCTGCCCCCTGATAGCAGATAATTACATAAGCTGTCTGTAAAATGCTTTGATCACTTCCAAGCTCTCGCTGCTGTCTCTCATGCTTATTTCCTTGTTGCTAATTGATGACATTTACAAACCTCGACCCTCAAAGATGCCGCGCTGTGACAAAAGACAAATCGCAGCTCCTGCAAAGCTCGTCTCACATAATGCTCCCCCATTCCAGGATTGTGCAGGGCGGAGGTGTGTGACGAACCAGTAACAAACCGACACATTTCATCAGTGAACATGGCAGGGAGCAAACGTTGTGCTGCCAAGCCAAATACGCTCAGACCCCTATCAGTTTATGAACGTAATGGATCCAGCAGCCAGGCTGAGAGCGTGGCCTCCAGAGGCTCTTTGAATGTGCCACAGCACATAAGAAACTGCAAAGAGCTTGTAAGCGCTCGGCAGGCCAGGCTTTTTTTTTTAGAGACAGCTGAGGCCCACAGTGCACAGTACAACCATTTAGACAGCTTACAGAGGAAATGTCTTAAAAAAGAGCAGGTCTCTCTGACAAAGGGCTGAAAAGTAGCTATTATATAAATGATGATGCCAGAAAAATTTATTTTAGACCATAAATGCTGGTGGACTTACTGCACGAAACAAAAGCTTCATATCTGAGATGTTCTTCAGGTTTTATTTTAGATAGAAAACAACCAAAAATATGCTTAGTTTTACTTAGTAACAGTGCTATTTATTGTGTCAAGGTGGAAGATTTTCTGGTGATGTTTTAAAAATGTTTTGGGCAACATTCTTAAAACTATTTCTCAACCCTTTGCCTATTAGGAACCACAACTGTATTGTTGGTCATGGTCCTCTTTGCATTTTAAGTTTTTCTGGTAAGCAAGAAAAACAATTCCTCAGAGACTTCAAAACAGGAAGAACCACAACATGAAAAAACCCACGTAAAAATGCAAGAGACCAAGAAAAGAATAAAGTTCAAAAAGTAATTTTGAACAGCCACAAAATAACCACGAACAGGGATAACAAAAACAACAACAAAACAAGAAACACAACCCACACAATAGTAATGTGTTACTCTACTGAAATGAACTGAACTAAATAACACCTATGAACGATAGGGATACAAAGAATTAAAAAAAACAGAGAGAATTGACTAAAATGAAGACTCCAAGTGACAAAATATCCAAGAAATGCAGGGCAAGGAAATTCCAGGAAGAGAGGTTAACAGTGAACAACAGTAGAGGTGCAAAATACAGGAATGAAGGTCCAGCCATTATGCCATAATAACATAATGACATATAGTAATACATGGGATAAAGCAGCACACCTTAACCTGACCCAGGAGAAAGATCCAGTACAATGGAAGATATTCTGTCCTGTTCCCGGACCCAGCAGTCCTTACTGACTGCAAACCTGCTGCCCAAGAATCACACACCATAAAGTAGTGGAGAGACTCTTACTGACCCATTAAGAAAACAAATTATCACCTTTTGGGATCCACTGTAGTTTGATAATCATTATCAGGTTGTAGTTGAAGATGCTATCATACAGCTTCTTCAAACTCGCTGTCATCTGGACTAAGCAGGCAACACTATGAAGATGACCGTCTTTGATTTCTAAGGTCCATCTACCACAGATAAGTCTGATTTATACTAGCAAGACAGGATCTCAGTTTGAGAGCCTGGAGCATTGTTTGTCTAAGCAGGCCATCAGGTGGAGCACCACAGGGCACTGTACTCTCACTCTTTACACTTTGGACATTTTGTGAAAGTTCTGTATCTGCAAACATATTCAGATGACTCTGCAGTAGTTTCAAGTATCAGAGATTGATGAGAAGCTGCATAAAAACAGCTTGTAGCTTGGTGTAAGAGCAGTCATCTAATTTTGAATGCAAACAAAGCAAAGATGAGTGTAGATTTGCAGAGAAACATAAATATGTCAACCACTGGACTGTCACTTTGCATGAAGGGAATGAGGGGACTGGATTAATTGAGGAATGTTTTGTCATTTTGCTTGCAGCAGGATGTTGCTGATCTACTACACATCTGTAGTGGGAGTACAATTTCTACTGCAGTCATTTGTTTGGGAATCAACATCAGATCCAGTCGCTTCAGGATCTCGTCAAAGAAACTTGGAGTCAATACCACAACTAATTTACCTTCTAAAATAGTAATGTGTTACTCAACTAAACTGAACGAATACACATTAGCAACAATTTGGCCTTTTTATACTAGGCTCTATTGTTCTACTCAATAAATACCTAACCCATATGAAGCCACCATCAATCAAAATTTGACATAAAACCTTTATGCTTTACAAATAAACTTTTAAAAGGAAAACGCTAAAACAGAACACTCATAATGTGACATTTATTGGATCAGACAGAATGAGAACCAGAATTTTAAATGTTATACTTCTGTAAGTAAAAGTAGTTCTTTTTTGTTTCAAGCATTTTAAGAAATGCAACTGAAGAGTAATGAACAAAGGTCAGCCGAAATTAAAGATGCATGAGCAACCAGTGTGAGGACGGCAGCGTCTCAGTGCCAAAGGTGTGCACTGCTCAGGTGTCACCGGTTGGCTGCGTGAGGAGAGCAGAGAACAGGAGATCAGCAGCTGTGCAGGTATCAGATCACCTGGTGCAAAAAGACTCTTTCAGCTCCACACTCAGACAAGGCGGCAGGTAAGGCTGTGCTGTGTGGGTTTAACAGAAAAGCATTGAATCAAAGAAGAGATTTCACTTTCTATACATTAAGGTTGTTATAGACATGGTTCTTAAAGGTGTTTTCTACTTCTAAGTAAATAATCTTTGCATTTCTCAGATCAAAGAATGCCATTGGTTTAAAATGATCAGTAGCCAGAATGACTCCTCTTTTAAAATGCAGCCTGTTCCATACATACGCAGTTCTGCTACAGAAAAGTCTCCATCACCTCTGCATTCAAGCCAGGATTTAGAAATTTAGTGGAGCGACTGATTCGTTGACCTTAGTGTTCTGGCTGGAGTGTAACTGTGTTAAAAGTTCAGGCAGGTAAGGCAGTCATAAGTCAGAAAGAGTTGAAAAAAAAAACAAGATGGTTAACTTGATCCTATTATGTATATAAAACTACCATAGGGAAGCCAGTGCATCTGTCTTCTGAATACAAATACAATGTTTTTGTACCTTGCAGGCACAAAAATAATAATGTAAACATCATGGAATCATTTCATTAATACGTCCTGTGTCAAAGTCATGTATTACGAGGTGGCCTGACTCTGATGGTCATTAAAAGCTGTAATAGCTTAGGTTTTCCAGCTTTACAACAGCAGTAAATAAAATTAATTTAAATTTTAAATTGTTGCTATGGAGACTTGGTAACCCTAAGACACTCCATTTCTCTTAGCCTCCTTTATGAATATCCTCATTGTGCGTGGTAGAAAGAAAATCTGTAATCCTCTTGCAGTCGTGTATGTCACAGTTCCAGTTTTAAGCTTATGAATTATTGCTTTTCTTCTATATATGACCACATGAAGAAAAGTTTCTATTTTTCTCGCTGTTTCTTGTCAGACTCATATCTGTCCGACTGAAATGGGATATTTTCTTATCGTTCCCAGAGCGACCATAAGGAGAAAAACAAATTTCTGTTGAATGACATTTATACCACAGGGAATGTTCCTTGTATTTCTGAATGTGAGATCATGTGACTGCAATTACAAATCAATTTATTTTATCACTTCATACGTATCTTTACCATGTGTTGGGATGGTATATATTTGCACTGTAAATATAAATACGCTGCCTGCTGTCTGTTTTTCCGGAATCCCTCAGTCCAGATGCAATTATTAGGTTTGATGTTCCACATCTCAATGTCAGGCTGCAAAAGGAACAATGGAGGCTTGTTAGTGAGAAGTGAAAAAAAAAAAAAAAAACAACTAAGATCACTGTCATCTCAATATATTCTTTCTGTGGAGTTTTTCTTTAACACATTGGGTACCACAGAGCAGCTATTGTGCTTGAATGAATTCGCTGAGCTGCAGGATCACAGCGGTTCCTCAGCTCAGGTGAGAAGAAGACTAAATCAATTTTCACCCTCAGACACTAATCTCATGACTTCACCTCATTCTGCTTGAGTGAATTACTTTCCACATCGTACCCCAACCAGGAAAATCTATTCTGTCCTCTGTTGGTTCAGTGTTCATAATAGATACCAGATAATCACTTTGTCATAGGCAACAGCTGTACAAATCAGCATGGTAACTCAAAAAAGCAACGTTTGACAAATATAAATGAGTTAGCATAATTTTATTCTTTCAGATAAACAAGGACCTAACCAATAAGCACATATTTATTTCTTTGTGATAATCAAAATTTAACATTTAAATGTTTTTGTAGCTCTCTATTGCACCAATTTACATCAATTTATTAGTTTTTAGGAAGTTAATTTATTTATTTAAAATTTTTTCTTAATTTTTACCAGTGATTCCCCAGCACATGCAGCCATTTTAAGTCTTCTTAAAATTTTTGTAATAATTTTGAATAATAATTTTGAATGTGAAATATTTTATTTCAAAATCTCCTTCCAAATCGGACAAAGCAAAAGTTGGATGTATTACCACAAATTTCTCCAGTTTTCACATTTTAGATGCTGCAAACCATCAAATAGCTGCAGTTGATCATTTGTGCTAACTGACAAAAAATTTTTAATTGAGCCATTAAACGGTTTTAAAGCATCATGGACCTGTTTAAGGAATCATTATATCATCTCTTTGAGGAGCTTTTTTCCCCATAATAAATTAATTCATCATTTACAAATAGCTTTTATAGACTTTACTATGATATTAAAACATATTTGTTGACTACTTTGTGTCTTTCTCATATATAATTTTCACATCTGCAGAGAACCCTTCAAAACTCTCAAGGATGTCAGTGTTGACAAATGAACTATTCTATTCAATAGAAATTGATTTTAGTGTTCCATAAAATAAAAGTGTTTATATCCATTTGTCTGAGTTTGTGATGGAGACAAATCAGAACAAGTCGATGAGAAGAACTCGGAGGAACAGCCAGGCTCTTCTTCAGGATCCGTATTACAGGGAAGTTCCTGGAAGAGATAGAGACACTCCTGTGAGTCTTCATTACATTTCCTTGTCATATTTAGGAAGATGTTTCAATTTATCCTCCACTGTCTGTGTTTGTGATTGTTTGATTTGTATGTGCAGATCCCAGGAATGCCAAGAGATGCTAAAATGATTCACTCCATTGCAAGTCTGATCAGGGCAAAGAGCAAACTGCTCCTGCTCGAGAACCCTGATACTGTGGAAATCTACAAGGTAAGTAACACTTATGCAGTTATAAGTAAGTTATAAGTTATAGACATTTCTACACTGAAAGTTATATTTTCTTTCAAGTTTAAAACTGAGTTATAAAGGAGAAACAACATGCATTCCAAGCAACAGCTAAACATGTGCATTATGCAAAAGTCTAGAGCTACATTAATGTTTTATTTTTTGCAACACTTTAATAATCCTGACTAATAATGTAATGTTTTATCATTCAATGAATACAGTCTGAGAAAAAGAGAAAAATGTTGTCCTTTGATCAAAATACCACTTTGTTTTACTTTTATTTTACTTTTTATTGCTTACATTCAAATGCTTCTGTTTTTAAGGGCAATATTGATTTAGGCTGTATTTAAAAATAAAAGCAATGCCCTTCTTCGTTTTAACATAATTTCTGCAGTACCACCCATTACCTTTGAGAGGCGCCAGAGTACAGGACGCCCATATGGTTAAAAAGAAATGAAGAAACAGCTGTAAAGGCTGGTTAGCTAAGATAAAATGCATTTTTTTATGAAATATTGAGCCAAAACATTATCGAAGAATCCAGTTAACATGAAACAGATATAGAGACATGAAGAGAGGTTTGACAGTGCTGAAAGATTTCTTATACAGAAACTTTAATGGTTCTGTGCACAATCAAGGTGATAGTCATCAGACCTTTGCAAACTTTTTAAAAAGCTCTTTTTATCTGTTTGTGTATGCTGGATTTAGCTGAATGATCCCACAGCTGATACCAGAAAGTCGGCAAGAGGTGACCTTTATCTTCCAGCCATCTCAAAAAAAGCTCCAAGCCTAAACTCACTCAGCAGAGCTCTGAGTCAGTCCTGCCCTTATCTATATGACAAAAGGAGAGGATCCTTCTCATCAGTTACTTCACAGAGAACAAGAGTTCACACAGAAAAACAGGTGAAGTGACTGTTTATCAGATTCATGCTGAAAAAGATTTATATAAACTGTTATGTACTAACCAGTCACTTTATTTGGTGTATCTCTTCCATTGATCATACAGTAAATTAGATGATTTACGTATCTTTCAATTCCAGATGGGCTAAACTTTATCAGAAACTGCTGATCTGTTGTGATTTACACACAAAGCTATTTCTTTGGTGACAGAGAAGGTTTTTAAAAAATGTAGCCTGGTCCGATGATTCTTCGGTTTAGCAGTAATAATCTGATCGCTATGTCAGATTTTGATGCTGATAACATAAAAGCATGGCTCCATCCTGCTTTTTATCAACATTTTAGACTGCTACAGCTCAGACTGAGGTAACTGTATTTCAGTGGACTCCACAATCAAACAGTTATCATAACCTAATGCCTGATGATGCATTAGTGATCTTTGGAGTTCTTTAGCTCATTTTTTTTCTCTGCTTTTAACACATCAACTTTGAGAACAACATTTTCACTTATAGCACAAATGCAAGTATGTATGACTTGTCTTTCTTTATAGCAGAATAACCTAAAGGCCCAAAAGGAGGCAAAGAAATCCAATGTGACAGTGACTATGACCTACTTAGGAAGAAGTCAGCGACGGTCACTCTCAAAGTCCAGCAAGGATGAACTGAAGGTGCTTCAGCAAGTCAATGGAGGAGAAAATCTCTGTGTCTTTAAGGGCCTGGTTAGCACAGGAGGTAATATACAAATCTCTTATAATTTTGGATAAATTGAAGCTGTTGTTAATTATTTAAGATGAAACAGATTCAAAAACTAATGTAATATGTTACAAGTCCAGGTTTTCCCTAAATAACTGCTAAGGTTTGACAATATTTTACGTAGAAAGATCATTACTTCTCTGTATCAGTTGTATGATCCTTCTTTATTCTTTATTTCCTTCATTCTAACACGCTGCCTTGCACATTGCTCATCGGTTATTTGTTATGAAACTTTTTACAGCTTATGGAACTTACAGATATTTACAGATATTTAAATATCTGTAAATTTGCTTTAAATTTGCTGTTACTTTCGGGTTTTTCCACTTATTTTGGTAACTTCCACTCAATTGTTTCTCATTTTACCAGTCTCAAGTGTTTCCATCAAAGTCTACTTTATAAAACAAGACATAAAGATGCCAGTGTAGATTTAGTGTCTTCGATTGTGTCCACATGATTTGGCTGTAAGTTCCCTTAACACCAGACTAAGAACGGACCACAAGATTAAAATCCACCAGAGTGTGGATGATGATCTCTGCAGGGCCTCAGAAAGGTGTTCTGCAGAGCATAAAGATCGTAATCCACTCTCCATTAAGCGGTCGGATTGGGAGAGTTTCTTGAGTGTTTTGAGCTTTCACTAAATCTTTGGGGCGGTGCATCACTGCAGACTGGTTTTAAGAGTATCTGAGGCTGCAGCACCTGTTGAGTAATCTATAATTTTCACAACAACTCAATAAAAGCACTGTGCTGAGATTTCTTGCACATAGAAATTGGCATGTGTTTCATTCACAGGTAGTAAGGATCACATTTGTTAAGACGACATCTAAATTGCAATAAATAGGTTAATGCTGGGGGACTGAAAGAAACTGAGAGTTTTTCAGACTGCAGAAAAAATGCAAACTGGACGGATACAAAGCTGTCAAACAGACGTCCTGGCATCGTATTTAACAATCAAGATGTGAGAGGAGGAAAATGTACAAGAAGCAGCTTATATACTGCAATGCAATACTGATATGCCCTTTAATACTGAGCAAACAGAAGGAAGTCAGGGAAAGCAGCAGGAATAACATTGATGCTGAGCAACCAGAGACCAGTCTGAAGTCATGAGAGCGAAATGGATTTTACAAATTTGCTGCAATCCAGCAATGTTTCAATATTTCTAACAATCCTAGATGCCATTCGATTGACTTAATCTGATGTGACAGATTTAACATACGCTTACTGATATATTGAAATAAACCCAATAAATATCTTGAATATAAAGAGTAAAGGATATAGTTGCTCCTGTATTGATGGAAATGGGAGACCTTCAGTTTGAAATATTATTTTAAGTCTTACTGTTTGTCCTCTTTTACTTTTCAGAGCAGTTTCAGTTTGTGTCTCAAAGGCACAGAGGTTTCCCCTTCAGCGCCAGCTTGTATGTCAACGGCATCATGGTGGCTCGGATCAGCTCCTGCTGTGAGTACCGTTACGCTCCCGGCTTTCAGCAGGGCAGGAAAAGCTACTTCAGACTGAGCTGGCTGGCTGGTGGGACCCCCTGCTACAGGTTAGGTTTCATCCTACAGTGAAGGTACAGCCACATGTCGGCAGAAATTTAAAATCAGAACCAGAGAAAACAAAAGGCAAATCTAACACTAGACATTTGGGAACAAAAGAGAAAGACTGCTTAAAAAATAATGGTAGTGACGATGGTGGCACAGGGGAGGAAATATGACTTATGATGAAAGCACATTTTTCATCTTTTTCAGATGCACTAGTCTCCGAAACAAATACAGCTCCTGCCAACAGCTGAACAACGGCACAAAGGAAAACTTAATTCTCCCTCTCGAGCAGAACACTGGCAATGGTACAAAGCCTGGAAATGAGTGTCTCCATTTTCCATTACTTCCTAAAGCTTATTCATCAATATTTTTTGACATTGTGCCCACTCCTGGGTTGCAGAGGACTACTCTAACTGAAAAATCTACCACAAAGACTTATTTCTTTCATTTTGTCTCCCATAAAGGCACCATCGAGTCGTGTCCATCATCCCCTCTTTTTATCCCAGCCAAACCTGAGAAGATATCAGTGAGGGGAACTAGAAAACATGTTAAGGAATGCAGCGGAGGATCCACTGACAGTGAAGAGGCTGTTGTTTCTGGGATAAAAGAAAAATTCAGGAGGAAAAAACGCAAGGGTCAAACCGATCAGAAAGAGAGCAAAGGAAAGACAGGTGGGAAAAGCAGAGGGGAAGATGAGCAAGGCGGCAAGGGCTCAGAGAGATCAACAGTGCCTGAACAATCTGAGGAGCAGGCAGGACAGAAACCCAACCACTCAAAAACAAAAGGAAAAGTCACTAAGCCGCAGACAGAACAGCTGCCATCAAACAAGACAAGTAAAACCGTTGGTGAGTGCTGGACCATTCCTGGTGGTTTCATTACTGTGAAACAGAATGAAAAAGTGAAACTAGTGTTTGTATTTTTGACCTCAACATTTGGTTTCATCAGCTATAAAAGCATAAAAATCAATTTGCTAAAACCAAATGTGAACATAACAGTTATGATTTTATAATTTTTAAGAGTTCAATGCTACTAGCCTGTCGTCTTGGCAAAAATGCATTTTATTTATTCATTATAAATTTATAATTAGTCTACTTGTTTGTCCAAATTAAAAATTAAATGTTTAGGGCGTAAAATTCAAATGTTATGGATTTTGGACATGACTGACTCACTTTGCGACTTTGTACTTGACCTGTGACCCAACTAGATGGAAGGATTTCTTTTTAAATTGTTCAATTCAGTCTGACATATTTCATATAAACTTGTGAAGTTGATCAAATTTGTTCTTTCAAAGAATTGACCACATGTTCTCATTAGGTTTAGCGTTGAAAATGTTCTGACCATATGTCCAAAAATTCATGTGGTTGAAGTGGTTAATCTGTAAACCACTTCAACATGATCAGAGCTCCATCACACTGGAAAATTATTAAATTTTTATCTAATATGATGAAATGACACCACTCTTTCTTCATGGCATTGTTCTTTGGTAGAATTATTAAGCTCATTCTTTTGGATGAGCAGCAATCCAATATGAACGATTCACTTGTGGCATGACACGGGACAGACAATGCTCATAATCTCTTGCTGGAAAAATGGTTCTCCAGATGCTGCTGAACTATGAACTTGTTCAAAAAATAAAGTTTAAATTCCTGCAGTCAGAGAGCAAAGTGGTCTGTTAGGAAAATATGGAAAATCTTTAATGTATCTTGATTATTAAGGGATTTACTAGAGAGCTAAAATATGATCTTTCTTTTTAATTATCATCCAAACTTTTCCAGGAGGGTTTTAGATCAGCAAAAATCTTTTAATGCAAATGCATTTGGTGGACTTCCTGACAGTAAAGAATCACAGTCGTCCTGCCTTAAAGTAACAAATGCAAAGTCTAGTTTTACAGTGTCACCCCTGGACAGGAGGTGTAACTCAACCTGACAAGATTTGTGCATGTGTTATTTCTCTTTAATGGTTTTGCAATAAAAGAAGAAGAGCATTTCTTTTTAAAAGATTCATTGCAGGATGAGGAGGGACTGACTAAGCAGAACAGAAAGGAGCAGAGCGACCTTAAATCAGATGGGAAAACCAGCGATGGGGGAAGACTGAAGGACTTCTACAAAGAATGTGTGGAAATGAGTGTTGAATTGAACCAGAGCCCAAGCAAACACTGGTTCAAGGCAAACAGTGAGTACAGACTATGCATAACAGCAGAATTAAAATGAGTCCCACTGGAGGGCTGTAACTCATTTACATAACACAATTTTTGGGGAAAAAATGACTGAATTTGCAAGAAGCACGCTGAGCAGCGTCTGCTTGAAGGAAGATTGATGATGTGTGGGAGAGATTATACAGATGTTGCCTACACAGACACACATATTCCCACATCTATAAATCTAAACTGTTTCACTTTCTCTATGGCTTAATGGATGCACAAACTGAACATTTCTAGTTTGACTCTCGGATGCAACTCTTGTGTTCCTTTCACACGGTTTTATCACCCATTAGTTGCTTGATTCTTTCTTTAAGTCCTAGAGAGGTGCCGGCTCCAGAAGAGGATGTCGTCCTCATGCCCCAAAGCTCAAAACTCCGATGTGGAGCTGAGTGCAGAAAGTGACACGGTACCACAGCCTGACGGAGAGCCGCCAGAAGAGGAGGTGGACACTGCAGACCAGGATGCTGCCAAAGAGGAGCCTGTTCAAGAACAAGACCTGCAGGCACAGGTGTGTGTCCAACACAAATCCAATGTGGAGAGAACCTGTGTTTCTGCCAGAAGCACTGCTGCCTTGAAATCACAAGCACAGGCTGTGCCAGATGACCAGATTTTGGAATTACTTTATGCAAGCATGTGCATTGGTTTTTTTAGATTGGGGAAAAAAACAATAGCCCACCAAACTAAAACACATTTAGTTTTTTAGGATTGTTTATTATAATTGCTGCAACACATCAAGTCAGAGTTGATATCAAAAATCAATCAAAATGCTAAAGTTTACAGAGATGGATTGAAACGCCAGGAAAAGAAAAGAGTGAGAAATAAAGAAATAAACCTCCCAAAAACAACATCAAGTGTAATATATTCATGAAATATATGTGACATTTTATCTCTGTCCTTCTTTAAAAATTCTATTAAAATAATCTGGTGTTTATGTTCAAACCCAGGCTTTAAACCACTTTTTTGTTAATTTGAGTTTTTATTACTGTGATAGTGGTGCTTGACAATTTGAGAACTCTAAATAATTTATCAATAATTTTGCCTGAATATGAACAAAACCTTGATAGTGTTTTCATAGAAATCCTTAAGATCAATAAACAAAATAAAAATGTTCCACCATAAGTTGTCTCATTTTACATTAGAACCATCAATAAAACACAATCATAGAATTAGAATATTCTGATGAGCATTGACGTGAATTGCCTTCCATACACGATGAGAAAACAAATTTTGTTTCATTTGTGAATCCAGGAGGAACTAAATCCTAGTTAGGAACAATAAATCACAAAAAATGTTGCTAAATAATAAATGTTGTTTTTGATGGATATAAAGCCAGCAGTTAGGGGAAGAAACCTACAAGAAATATTTTAAAGGTGATGGGAAATCTTTATGTGCAAATGACATCAGAAACAAAAAGCAACGGTTTACACTATTGTTTCTCTGAGGCTGTGTTGTCATGTTGAAAGGAAGTACATTCTTTCCAAAACAGTAATGGTTCTTGCTTGTCTATTTAATAACACTTGTTCCAAATCTGCTTCGATATGTAACAACATGTTTTCTTTCTGGACGTGTAATCAGATTATTTTAAATTAGATTTTTCTTGTACTCTTTAAATCTTCTTTAATACTACTGCTTTCACTTTTATCTGTAATGATTTTTGTTGACGCTTTCTAATGAGGATAAACAGCGGTCTTGAATTTTCTGAGTTGATTCGCTGTGTCTTTATGAAGATGGTTTTCTCTTGCTGATGAGCATCAACATCTCTTCTTACCTCTTGTAATCTTGTTTAGTTGAGTCTTGATGATGTGATCGATTGCTGTTCTGTAGATAAATTAGGGCAGCCACTCACCTCTAAAGGTCATCCCATTGATCGGTCTCGCTCATTTATTCTAATTGCACCTTTGACTTAATCAACAAGACGAATGCGTACACCTTCTCATCACATATGGGTTCCTGTAATGCACAACAGCACCAAGGCTCAATAATTAAAAATGATTACATTATCATGGAATATGCTTTAATTAGTATCCTCATGTTTCTTACATCAAGGTTTCTGTTTGCATCCATCAATGTTAAACTGGCACATTATCAACAAGAAGTGCTTGAAGAGTGAAGCTCAAATGGAAAAAGAGAAAACATAGGAATAAACTAAAAACTTTGCTTTTCTACCATTTTTGAAAACTGGTAGATAATAAAAAAGAAAAGCAAGTATAGCATAAGTGAAATTGGAAAAAATATTATAAACATTGTTTTTTTTTTAGATGGAAATCTCAGAGAAATAAACAAAAGTCTTCAGAGGGTAACTGCAGGCCTCTGCAATGTGGAGCTTTGTAAACGTGTTTCTTATAAGTTGTAATAAATTACTTTGGTTTATTGCCGTTCTGTTTGTTTATTGCTGAACATAAAGTTTGCACCATCGTAACTTTGTTGATGCATGAGTTGCTTGGTCAAAGGATTCCAAGAAGAAAACAGTTTGTAAATCAGGGATGATTTAAACATCATACTTATAGGACAGAATACTTATGGACCGGTGACCAGAACATGGACGCATCTTTCACTGGACAATTTTACTAAAGATTGGAATATTTTTTTGCTTGCATCTATAAAACACATTTTCTTCATTTGCGTACCTAATTGTTTTGTCAAATAAATCATAACATCACAAGCATATGATGCAGTCACCAGTTGTAAAACCAGTAACAAACATTGCATTGTGCCAAGTGCCCTCATTAAATATATCAATACACGTCAAATGTGTTGGTCAATGTTCCAGTTATCTTGGGTCAAAAGCAACTTTGAACAGATAAGTTTTTAGCATTGATCTAAAGGAACTCAGTGTTTCAGCTGTTTAGCAGTTTTCTGGAAGTTTGTTTCCCTTGGTGCTGCTGTGGTTTATGGGCATACAGGAACCAATCAGTATCATTTAATCTCCTTCTTGCGTCAGGAGTCGATTCCAGCTTTTGGTCAAACAAATCCATGAGAAGTAGAGAAACATGCTGAGAGCATACTTGCAGATATAAACAATTTGACTGTCATACTTTTATCAGACATTAATTCAGAAGAGACAAATGGACCAACTGACACAAAACTGCATTAGAATTATTTTTTAAAGAGTTAGCAACAGTGTAAATTTGTTTTATAGTGCTTTATTCAGTCTTATTATAAACCATAAAAAAATGAATCATTCCCAGCACATTATTTTGTATAAAATGAAACATATACATTGATAGATATGAATGAACTGCTTCAACATTTTAGCATAATTTTAAGTTTAATCCTTTCCACCTTTTTCTAGAAAATAGTAAACTGAAAACTAATATTCTTACCATTTCCACAAAAGTGTCAAAATTACTTCTAAAATCACATAAATTCTCTATAAATCCAGGCTACTCTAATAGATAATTAGTTGCATTTTGCTGCAACATGTAACAGTTGCAGCAAATGGTCCTTGAACTTTATCTGAGGTAAGAAGATCAGGATGTCACATAGATCAGGATGAAAAATCTTCAGCAGTGCATGAAGAATTCCTCATTCTCTCGCAAAGTGGCCAGGCAGACGTGGCCGACAGCCAGACCATATGTCTCCCCTGGACCCTCTTCTCATCTCTGTATTTAAGCCTCCAACACCTGCCTTCCTCATATCTCTATTCCACGAGCATCAAGATGCTTTGAAGCTGTGCTGCTGCCTTTTGCATAAACAGTTAATATCTTATTTTTTGTTTGTTTGCGCATATTGCACAAATTTATATCCATACGAAGGAGAAGATGATATTTCTTACTCAAATGTGTTTTACAGTGTTCTTCTCTTTCATTTGACATAATTTCCTGCAGGAAACAAAATACATAAATAAGTAAATAGGTGAAAAGTGTATATTATGTGGAACCTTTAGAGCCCTGAATACACAACTCTTGCTATATCTATGAAATATGTCTAAAATTCTGTGGGAAACTTTTTGATAGACTTTTGTTTTGTTTTACTTTCAGATTTTTTTCAACTTGTGAAGCTAAACAAGTTTTCTACACTGCTAAAACAAAATCTTCAGTCTAGTTTATTGTGCAAATATCTTAGTACACTTGAAATAATAACACACAAACTTATATTTCCTGCTGAAAAGTTACTTGTAATGTAAGTAGTTCTGTCTTATTTCATGTGTAGTAATATATTTCCACTAGAAACTAAACCAAAAATGCCCTGTGACAGACTGGCGACCTGTCCAGGGTCTGCCCAGCCTCTCGCTCAAAACTTTTGCTGGAGACAAGCACCAGCACCTCCCAACCCCACTGAGGACAAGGATGTTAGAAAATGGATGGATGGACTAAACCAAAAACACCTGAAGAGATTTTATGCTTTTGCAGTGTGCCGTTATCTTACAACAAACCTAAATTACTTTAGAACACAGCATCTTGCTTTAATAATGTAACACCTTTTTTCTTGTGTTGTGAACACAGTTTGATGCCATGATGACGGTGTTGAGCACATCTGATGAGGTTGAGCAGCTGGTTCTGAGGAACACTGAACTGACAGATGACCTTTTGTTCAGTCTCGCGGGAGTTCTGAAGAGCAGTGCGTCTGAAGTCACGTTGCTCAATCTCAACCTGAACCTCATTGGGCCCTACGGCGCTCACATCCTGCTGGACGTCCTGAGAGTAAAGCCGCAGGTCCAACGCTTACAGTAAGTCCGTGGTTCCACCCAATCGTATTACATCAGATAAAAATCTGGCAAAGAAATAGATTATCTAAAAATCACAACATGTCCTGCAGTCATGAGATTATTTAAAATAGCTTACCCTAACAAAAGAAGACAATTAAATAAATTAAAGAGACAGGGCAAAGATTTCTACTGGCAAGCTTTGTCTTTTTTTATATGAACAAAGAGATTCTCCAGCTCTATAAACTCACCTCTATAACTTTCTGAGTTATGTCCTTTTTCATAATAAACAGTCTTGCTATAGCTTTATGTGAATTTATACTGCCTCAAGAAAAAGTGCTGTCATTATTGTCATTTACATTTACATTAAACCATTCTTTAGTTATACATACTCTGCTTCTCAGAGCCCAGAGACCTTTTTTTTCTGTATTGATTATGAGCTCCATATTTTTACTCTTTTCCTTTGGTCTTTGGCTGCTTTAGACTTTGGATATCTGTTCCTAACACCCACAACTGTCTACAGGAGACAGACAAAATCTGAATGTTACATCTTTAAGAAAGAAATGGAAAAATCTTGATGCAGGACCAGAGTGAGCCATCCTCAAGTTGTCAGCTGACACTGTCCTGGTCTTTCAGCGTCTTTGTGACACTGGTGGCAACAACGTGACTAAACATCCTATTTAAACTTGAATATGACCTAATTTGTTGACACAACTAGTCCCTGAAGTTTTTCACTCTTTTCATATCTACATGACTCAGATGCCAGAGAAGACAGACTAAACAGTCACAAAACATTTTGTATGAAAACTATTGGGTCTAAAACTGAGTTAAAAGCAAAACATCTATGCTCAAAGTAAATATTACAACATTTAACATAAAATAATTATCAAAACTACTTTTGATAAAATAAAGTTAAATTAAAACAAACAAGAAATTAACTACTCAAATATTTGATGTTTACTGTAATTATATTAATATTTATAACAAAATTTGGAAATAGGTAAATATAGGAATATACATTTTTCTGCACCTACTCCTGCATTGCTTGTTCTTTATTTTTGCAGCTTGTTTGGGAACAAACTGCGTGACCACGGAGTGCTGACCCTCTTGAGTGGCGTAGCGGAGCTGCAGGATCAAACTGCAGCAGCTGCCGCAGCCATCTACCAGACGCTGCCTTTCCCATTAGAGCAAAATGCGCTGCTGCAGCTCCCCACTGGCTGGAGCTCTTTTAGGGCTTTTACGCTTCTGGAACTGGATATTGGTGGAAATGGCCTCGGCAGCGATGGGGTCAAGGTTTTAGCATCATACATGAGATCCCACTCACAGCTGCAGTACCTGGGGCTGGCACAAACAAATGGCGCTGATCTGTCTGCGTGGAAGGAACTTTTTGACAGCCTGAAAGGCAACAACTCTCTGACTCAGATCATCCTAGATGAGAACAATCTGGGGGACCCTGGAGTTAGGCTGCTGGCAGACATGTTGAAAGAAAACACCAGTCTGCAGCAGGTGGACCTCGACAGGAACGGCATCAGCGATGTGGGAGGAAATGACATCATGGGGGCGCTGCTCTGCAGGACTCAGGTACCCTTGACACATCTTAGCCTTGATGAGAACACCATAAGTGAAGGATTGATGAGCAGAATACAGGAGCAGACAAAATTCAAATAAAGCCTGCAAGAAGAACTGAGTAAGGTTGAAAAACACCAACAAGTTGTACAAATTAAACAGCCTTGATCCCTGGTGTTCACTGTTTGATGACAGATGAACAAACTGACTCATTGGATTTGTTTTATCATCAAACACATACACTCACACAAATGTCTCTTCCTTCCTACAAGTGGGTGGCCCTGTGAAGAAACGCTGCCTCTCGGTTTGGAGCAGGCAGGTAGTGTAGGAGGTCTGTTTGCTTTTGAGCCGCACTGCGGTGTGGAGGCATTTTCAAAGACGTTTCAATGAACTGAATCTTTCTTCTGTGCAGCAAGGTTACATCTGCACCTTCACCTTCCCAGCAGCATGCCCCGCTGCGACTCAACACCCACCTCTTCTAAAACCGACTTCATCGCGGGGCTCACCGATACCTCTGTCATTTTATTGAATAATTTGCTTCCTCTTCACCAAAAAGAAACCGCTATGAATCAGTCCACCCACAGTATTTACGGGTGGATGACTTACCCGCAGCATTCCCACCTCAGGACTTTACAGCAGTCGTCAACACATGCCGATCTTCACTCCTCCAAAACAGAAGATTGGTACAGACGGCAAAGCCGTGACACATCACCAACCCTCATTTAGTTCTCCTTGTCTTTTCACGTGCTAGACAGAGCTTCTATTCAGAGTGCAACGGAGATAAAAAAGACAAAACTGGGGAGAATTTATGTGAATCCCAAGGCCATCATCTCATTGTTCTATCATCACAGACATTCTGAGAATAACTGTACCTGTGATCAAAGCTTGTCAGGGTGGTAATTATCTCGTCCTCTCAGGGCTGCCATCGGTGAATCTGTCAAAACCAACCCGTCCATATTTCATCTGCAGTCTTAGCAAATTCCTTTTTGTGGAGCCCTGACAAAGATGCCTCCAGAAGGATGACAGATAAATGAGACTGACGTTTCTGAAGATAACATCCATGCTTTGCTGTTTTAGACTGAGTTTCTGTTTGGAATGTTACAAGGTGCCATGAAAATGTTTTTGCCTCCTTAACGGTTTGTTCTTTCAGCTTTTTTAAACCACTTAAATCTTTCAGATCAAACAAATTTTACAGTCAGACCAAATTGACCTGAGCAAAACTAAAATGCACAAATCAACAATTCCTCAGCAAGAAGGCTTCAAGTAGCTGGGTTTAGACAAATACTCTGTTCTTCACAATCGTCATTTGAAAACTGCCCGTTGTATTCAACCAAATACTTATTCAAGACACTGTACATTTGTTAGTCTAGGAAGTTTGTTAAGACACAGGTTTTTTTCTAATTTTTTACTATTTTAAGGTCTCTGTACGCACATTTGAATTGAAGAAAGAGGTACACCTTTAAGCCTGGATGAGAATAGGCTGGTAAACAGGACCTGCCCTGTAATTCAAAGACTCCTTCGGTTAAGGCGTTGTGCGTCTCTGTTACAAAAGAACCTCACATCACTGATCCCATTGTCTGTCTGCTCATGTACTTGAAAGAAATCCTGCAGCATCACAAGCTTCTTTCAGCTACTTTTCAAAGAACAAGACCTTCAACCACAAAGACTCAATCTGGAAGGAATTTTCTGTGCGCTGTTCAGCCAGTTGAGGTTGTTCAGTCTGTCCATTTATTGTGGAATAATAAAGTTAAATGCACAGATTATTGATTTTCTGCAATTGTCGTGTTACTAGTAAATAAATGCCCTAAATCTTTGAAAAGAGAATGACTTATTTATTCTGTTATATGGTAAAGTCCATGTTTGTGCACACAGTTGGAGCCATTAAAGCTGCTTCTGATTCTTCTGAGCAGGCTGCAGCTGATACACAGGTACACAGGAGTTCATTTTCAGGTAACTGATACTTTGCTTGAAGCAAGCTGCAAAATAAAAACAAAGTCTTGGAAATTGAGTTTCTTGACTCTGACTGAAGGCAAAAATAAAACAAATAAAGTGAACAATGGTTCACTGTTCAGACTTTGTTTAGGTTTTCAGGGGAGGGTGATGTAATTTATTCTCACTGAACTAAAAGGTCAGTGTCTGTTTGCTGAACCGATTCTTTTTTTGTGTCCTTACAAACTCAGTTTCTGGATGAATAATGGTGCGCTTCAAAATCTTTAGTTAGTTTGCAGAAATCCTTTTGGCGTTGCTGTAAGATCTTCTTGACAATAGTTTAATCAGCAGATAGAGGTAAGTTTAAAATGGGGTAAACAGACATTGGATTCCACAACCATGTTTATGACAACATCTTATGTTATACAATAGAAAATTATATTTGATAGCTTTTTACATAGTGGCTGCAACTCTAAATTTCCCCTGGGTTTCCCTCTGGTCATTTTGAACTAAGTTGCTTGACTACTCTGTCTGGAAACCATTGCTTTTCGATCTGGACAAGTTCATACATCAACACTTTTTCAAACAGGAAAATATTCTTGACAGCAGCTTTTAAATTACACTCCTTCCAAATTGAAGACTAAAGTTCTTCATAACACAAACCTTGTTCCGTGATAATTTAGTTCAGAAGGGTGGGCAAGTCGGTGTATGTTTGTGAATGTCAAACACAGCATCCAACTTTTCATGTGGTGTACTTTCATTTACAGAAAACAAAGAATAGAGGGGTAGCTGCAAGGTCGTCAAACCCTTTGTGTCATAAAAGTTGGCTCTGTATTTGTTTTATCCACTCAATCCAAAGGGTTTGTAATTCAGCATCTTTTTTTTAAACTATCCCTGAGACACTCTACAAGCCCCAAACTGTTGCCAGGCTTTGTTGCATGCTAATTAAGCAGACTAAGTTCAGATTAAGACAATAATGAGCAAAGTAAAGCAGAGAACATCTGAGCTGTTGTGGTAAACATGGAGAGGAGAGCAGGAAGTTTATGTCATCTGATATTTGAAGCCTGCAATGCAGCTGCAGGTGAAACAGCATGACGGAGGATGAATGTGGGAGTCTCCTTTTCCACTCAAAATTAGGATCATGTGTTCAGGCTTAAGTAAAATTTATTTTTGTGAAAGTTGGGGCAATATGCTACTACACAAAAACATCAGAGAGGAGGTTTTATAACTTTTCCAATTCCTTAACTTCTAAGATTAAACTCTTCTCTGTTGTGTAAACTGGCATGTTCTCTGCAGTGTAGAACAATACATTCTGATGTTGGTGAAGTGAAAGTTTTGCTGTCTACTCCAACAAAGGATCCTGCTGCCGTTTGACATTCGGCAGAGAGAGCTGGTTTTTCAAGATGGATTATTCATCAGCATTTTGATCCTCTGCTCAAATGTCACCACAACAATACGTCCAACTTTCCGGCAGCGCTTGTCTTCCTGCAGCTCTGCAGGCAATGTGGCCTTCAGACAGATTAAGACGTTTTAGTCCACACACATTGTTTTCCATTCTGTTGGTGAAGTAAAGTCCTTGTACAGTGACATACAGTTTTCTGAATAAAATTTAGGGATCACAACACAAGAATTGTCTAAATTAACAGGATTATGTAGCATGCAGAAAAAAATTAATGACCATAATTATAACAAAAATATTTAACTCATGTAAATATGTTTAGTGGCTTTAAATGGTGGCTCCTAGAAGAATGTGCCTGACATCCAAGATCCAAAATAAGTACACAAACCATAAATACACTTTCAAATGATCTGGGGCTTACATAGTCTGCAACTCATTCTCTCCTAAAGCCATATCACATAAAATCTGAGTTCAGGTCCTGCTGATTGAAAACAAGCCCATGGGTCTTCAAACTCCAGTAATATGTCAGTCGTTCTTGCATTAATTTAGTTTATTGTGCAAATATCTTAGTACACTTGAAATAATAACACACAAACTTATATTTCCTGCTGAAAAGTTACTTGTAATGTAAGTAGTTCTGTCTTATTTCATGTGTAGTAATATATTTCCACTAGAAACTAAACCAAAAATGCCCTGTGACAGACTGGCGACCTGTCCAGGGTCTGCCCAGCCTCTCGCTCAAAACTTTTGCTGGAGACAAGCACCAGCACCTCCCAACCCCACTGAGGACAAGGATGTTAGAAAATGGATGGATGGACTAAACCAAAAACACCTGAAGAGATTTTATGCTTTTGCAGTGTGCCGTTATCTTACAACAAACCTAAATTACTTTAGAACACAGCATCTTGCTTTAATAATGTAACACCTTTTTTCTTGTGTTGTGAACACAGTTTGATGCCATGATGACGGTGTTGAGCACATCTGATGAGGTTGAGCAGCTGGTTCTGAGGAACACTGAACTGACAGATGACCTTTTGTTCAGTCTCGCGGGAGTTCTGAAGAGCAGTGCGTCTGAAGTCACGTTGCTCAATCTCAACCTGAACCTCATTGGGCCCTACGGCGCTCACATCCTGCTGGACGTCCTGAGAGTAAAGCCGCAGGTCCAACGCTTACAGTAAGTCCGTGGTTCCACCCAATCGTATTACATCAGATAAAAATCTGGCAAAGAAATAGATTATCTAAAAATCACAACATGTCCTGCAGTCATGAGATTATTTAAAATAGCTTACCCTAACAAAAGAAGACAATTAAATAAATTAAAGAGACAGGGCAAAGATTTCTACTGGCAAGCTTTGTCTTTTTTTATATGAACAAAGAGATTCTCCAGCTCTATAAACTCACCTCTATAACTTTCTGAGTTATGTCCTTTTTCCGCAATAAACAGTCTTGCTATAGCTTTATGTGAATTTATACTGCCTCAAGAAAAAGTGCTGTCATTATTGTCATTTACATTTACATTAAACCATTCTTTAGTTATACATACTCTGCTTCTCAGAGCCCAGAGACCTTTTTTTTCTGTATTGATTATGAGCTCCATATTTTTACTCTTTTCCTTTGGTCTTTGGCTGCTTTAGACTTTGGATATCTGTTCCTAACACCCACAACTGTCTACAGGAGACAGACAAAATCTGAATGTTACATCTTTAAGAAAGAAATGGAAAAATCTTGATGCAGGACCAGAGTGAGCCATCCTCAAGTTGTCAGCTGACACTGTCCTGGTCTTTCAGCGTCTTTGTGACACTGGTGGCAACAACGTGACTAAACATCCTATTTAAACTTGAATATGACCTAATTTGTTGACACAACTAGTCCCTGAAGTTTTTCACTCTTTTCATATCTACATGACTCAGATGCCAGAGAAGACAGACTAAACAGTCACAAAACATTTTGTATGAAAACTATTGGGTCTAAAACTGAGTTAAAAGCAAAACATCTATGCTCAAAGTAAATATTACAACATTTAACATAAAATAATTATCAAAACTACTTTTGATAAAATAAAGTTAAATTAAAACAAACAAGAAATTAACTACTCAAATATTTGATGTTTACTGTAATTATATTAATATTTATAACAAAATTTGGAAATAGGTAAATATAGGAATATACATTTTTCTGCACCTACTCCTGCATTGCTTGTTCTTTATTTTTGCAGCTTGTTTGGGAACAAACTGCGTGACCACGGAGTGCTGACCCTCTTGAGTGGCGTAGCGGAGCTGCAGGATCAAACTGCAGCAGCTGCCGCAGCCATCTACCAGACGCTGCCTTTCCCATTAGAGCAAAATGCGCTGCTGCAGCTCCCCACTGGCTGGAGCTCTTTTAGGGCTTTTACGCTTCTGGAACTGGATATTGGTGGAAATGGCCTCGGCAGCGATGGGGTCAAGGTTTTAGCATCATACATGAGATCCCACTCACAGCTGCAGTACCTGGGGCTGGCACAAACAAATGGCGCTGATCTGTCTGCGTGGAAGGAACTTTTTGACAGCCTGAAAGGCAACAACTCTCTGACTCAGATCATCCTAGATGAGAACAATCTGGGGGACCCTGGAGTTAGGCTGCTGGCAGACATGTTGAAAGAAAACACCAGTCTGCAGCAGGTGGACCTCGACAGGAACGGCATCAGCGATGTGGGAGGAAATGACATCATGGGGCGCTGCTCTGCAGGACTCAGGTACCCTTGACACATCTTAGCCTTGATGAGAACACCATAAGTGAAGGATTGATGAGCAGAATACAGGAGCAGACAAAATTCAAATAAAGCCTGCAAGAAGAACTGAGTAAGGTTGAAAAACACCAACAAGTTGTACAAATTAAACAGCCTTGATCCCTGGTGTTCACTGTTTGATGACAGATGAACAAACTGACTCATTGTGTGGAGGCATTTTCAAAGACGTTTCAATGAACTGAATCTTTCTTCTGTGCAGCAAGGTTACATCTGCACCTTCACCTTCCCAGCAGCATGCCCCGCTGCGACTCAACACCCACCTCTTCTAAAACCGACTTCATCGCGGGGCTCACCGATACCTCTGTCATTTTATTGAATAATTTGCTTCCTCTTCACCAAAAAGAAACCGCTATGAATCAGTCCACCCACAGTATTTACGGGTGGATGACTTACCCGCAGCATTCCCACCTCAGGACTTTACAGCAGTCGTCAACACATGCCGATCTTCACTCCTCCAAAACAGAAGATTGGTACAGACGGCAAAGCCGTGACACATCACCAACCCTCATTTAGTTCTCCTTGTCTTTTCACGTGCTAGACAGAGCTTCTATTCAGAGTGCAACGGAGATAAAAAAGACAAAACTGGGGAGAATTTATGTGAATCCCAAGGCCATCATCTCATTGTTCTATCATCACAGACATTCTGAGAATAACTGTACCTGTGATCAAAGCTTGTCAGGGTGGTAATTATCTCGTCCTCTCAGGGCTGCCATCGGTGAATCTGTCAAAACCAACCCGTCCATATTTCATCTGCAGTCTTAGCAAATTCCTTTTTGTGGAGCCCTGACAAAGATGCCTCCAGAAGGATGACAGATAAATGAGACTGACGTTTCTGAAGATAACATCCATGCTTTGCTGTTTTAGACTGAGTTTCTGTTTGGAATGTTACAAGGTGCCATGAAAATGTTTTTGCCTCCTTAACGGTTTGTTCTTTCAGCTTTTTTAAACCACTTAAATCTTTCAGATCAAACAAATTTTACAGTCAGACCAAATTGACCTGAGCAAAACTAAAATGCACAAATCAACAATTCCTCAGCAAGAAGGCTTCAAGTAGCTGGGTTTAGACAAATACTCTGTTCTTCACAATCGTCATTTGAAAACTGCCCGTTGTATTCAACCAAATACTTATTCAAGACACTGTACATTTGTTAGTCTAGGAAGTTTGTTAAGACACAGGTTTTTTTCTAATTTTTTACTATTTTAAGGTCTCTGTACGCACATTTGAATTGAAGAAAGAGGTACACCTTTAAGCCTGGATGAGAATAGGCTGGTAAACAGGACCTGCCCTGTAATTCAAAGACTCCTTCGGTTAAGGCGTTGTGCGTCTCTGTTACAAAAGAACCTCACATCACTGATCCCATTGTCTGTCTGCTCATGTACTTGAAAGAAATCCTGCAGCATCACAAGCTTCTTTCAGCTACTTTTCAAAGAACAAGACCTTCAACCACAAAGACTCAATCTGGAAGGAATTTTCTGTGCGCTGTTCAGCCAGTTGAGGTTGTTCAGTCTGTCCATTTATTGTGGAATAATAAAGTTAAATGCACAGATTATTGATTTTCTGCAATTGTCGTGTTACTAGTAAATAAATGCCCTAAATCTTTGAAAAGAGAATGACTTATTTATTCTGTTATATGGTAAAGTCCATGTTTGTGCACACAGTTGGAGCCATTAAAGCTGCTTCTGATTCTTCTGAGCAGGCTGCAGCTGATACACAGGTACACAGGAGTTCATTTTCAGGTAACTGATACTTTGCTTGAAGCAAGCTGCAAAATAAAAACAAAGTCTTGGAAATTGAGTTTCTTGACTCTGACTGAAGGCAAAAATAAAACAAATAAAGTGAACAATGGTTCACTGTTCAGACTTTGTTTAGGTTTTCAGGGGAGGGTGATGTAATTTATTCTCACTGAACTAAAAGGTCAGTGTCTGTTTGCTGAACCGATTCTTTTTTTGTGTCCTTACAAACTCAGTTTCTGGATGAATAATGGTGCGCTTCAAAATCTTTAGTTAGTTTGCAGAAATCCTTTTGGCGTTGCTGTAAGATCTTCTTGACAATAGTTTAATCAGCAGATAGAGGTAAGTTTAAAATGGGGTAAACAGACATTGGATTCCACAACCATGTTTATGACAACATCTTATGTTATACAATAGAAAATTATATTTGATAGCTTTTTACATAGTGGCTGCAACTCTAAATTTCCCCTGGGTTTCCCTCTGGTCATTTTGAACTAAGTTGCTTGACTACTCTGTCTGGAAACCATTGCTTTTCGATCTGGACAAGTTCATACATCAACACTTTTTCAAACAGGAAAATATTCTTGACAGCAGCTTTTAAATTACACTCCTTCCAAATTGAAGACTAAAGTTCTTCATAACACAAACCTTGTTCCGTGATAATTTAGTTCAGAAGGGTGGGCAAGTCGGTGTATGTTTGTGAATGTCAAACACAGCATCCAACTTTTCATGTGGTGTACTTTCATTTACAGAAAACAAAGAATAGAGGGGTAGCTGCAAGGTCGTCAAACCCTTTGTGTCATAAAAGTTGGCTCTGTATTTGTTTTATCCACTCAATCCAAAGGGTTTGTAATTCAGCATCTTTTTTTTAAACTATCCCTGAGACACTCTACAAGCCCCAAACTGTTGCCAGGCTTTGTTGCATGCTAATTAAGCAGACTAAGTTCAGATTAAGACAATAATGAGCAAAGTAAAGCAGAGAACATCTGAGCTGTTGTGGTAAACATGGAGAGGAGAGCAGGAAGTTTATGTCATCTGATATTTGAAGCCTGCAATGCAGCTGCAGGTGAAACAGCATGACGGAGGATGAATGTGGGAGTCTCCTTTTCCACTCAAAATTAGGATCATGTGTTCAGGCTTAAGTAAAATTTATTTTTGTGAAAGTTGGGGCAATATGCTACTACACAAAACACATCAGAGAGGAGGTTTTATAACTTTTCCAATTCCTTAACTTCTAAGATTAAACTCTTCTCTGTTGTGTAAACTGGCATGTTCTCTGCAGTGTAGAACAATACATTCTGATGTTGGTGAAGTGAAAGTTTTGCTGTCTACTCCAACAAAGGATCCTGCTGCCGTTTGACATTCGGCAGAGAGAGCTGGTTTTTCAAGATGGATTATTCATCAGCATTTTGATCCTCTGCTCAAATGTCACCACAACAATACGTCCAACTTTCCGGCAGCGCTTGTCTTCCTGCAGCTCTGCAGGCAATGTGGCCTTCAGACAGATTAAGACGTTTTAGTCCACACACATTGTTTTCCATTCTGTTGGTGAAGTAAAGTCCTTGTACAGTGACATACAGTTTTCTGAATAAAATTTAGGGATCACAACACAAGAATTGTCTAAATTAACAGGATTATGTAGCATGCAGAAAAAAATTAATGACCATAATTATAACAAAAATATTTAACTCATGTAAATATGTTTAGTGGCTTTAAATGGTGGCTCCTAGAAGAATGTGCCTGACATCCAAGATCCAAAATAAGTACACAAACCATAAATACACTTTCAAATGATCTGGGGCTTACATAGTCTGCAACTCATTCTCTCCTAAAGCCATATCACATAAAATCTGAGTTCAGGTCCTGCTGATTGAAAACAAGCCCATGGGTCTTCAAACTCCAGTAATATGTCAGTCGTTCTTGCATTAATTTGGTGTGAAATGTTTTAGATGAGATGTCCATAGTACCGTGACAGTGAAATACAAACACCCATGTTGCAGCCCTAGTGGAAGATAATAAAAGAGTTAAAAACATGGTGAAAAAATATGTGCTGCAGCCGGGTCCCCTAAACGAATGGACAGGAATACTAATTTATCACTTCTTAAGAGTTCAGTACCCCTATTTAATCTCTGATTGATCCAATAAAACTTTAAGATCCATTGTTTTTGTGTACTTTGTGGTAAGTGAGAGCAGCAACCTTTGCTAAAAAGCTGTTTGTCCGAAGTCGACGGGTAATTGCAGTTTGTTTCCTCTATTAACTCAGGCTTATTGATTTTTTTTTTCATGACTTGGGGTTGCACAATCGGCTGTAAAAACCTTTAAACATCACCGTTTAAAGGTGAAAATTGCTCTTGTGTTAGCCAAAATTTGCCTTATTACACATTTACCCAAACACAGAACAGCTTTATAATTCATTGGAGTTGGACTTTGCTCCCTTTATCAAAAATGTTCCACTATGGTAATGACCAGCCCTTATATTCATAAATCTGCAGCTTGTATAGCCTGTAAGACACTTGTCTTACTCAAATATGCTGCCAGTAGTGGTGACAGTGTTGATGGTAGCAGTGAAATTGCATCAAATTTGCTATGCTGTGTGGCAAAAAGCCCAAACAGGACAACAAACAAGTTGTTTATTTGAAGGAAGACAATAAAGAGTTAGCTCAAAAACTAACTACTCTCTTGTTTTTAAGCTGCTCCTGGTCATTACTTTTATTATCACTCGATCTTCCAAGTATTTCAACCTGGGGGTTAGTGTGGATCACACTTCTGTTGCTGATTTACTTTCCTCCCACCTTCACCTTTATACCTGCCTTTAGGGAAACTCCTGCAGTCATCTACATGTCACTTCCAGCTCCTCAGTTCTTCTCGTACCTTCTTCACCTCTATATCCCTTCTTAAATCTTTGACCTCTTGACACTGCTGGCAGATTCTTTTTCCTTTGTCCAGTTTTCTCTCAGGGGAAAAACTAATTTCAAAGTCCAGTCGTTAACCCTAATAAACGCTTGCGCTCATTTTGAGTACTACTGATCTTAAGGGGCAGCACAACTCAATTCCAAGCTCATCTTTTCATTTGTGTTACTTCCTCCAGTTTTATTTGCACTGTGGGAACTATTTTGTTGATTTATGAAAGGATAGGATTTTAATTTTCCTTTTAAACAAAAGCAACAATTCAGCATGTTCATTCATATAGGCCACTCAAAAGTAAACAAAAAAAACAAAATACAATGCATTAATTTTAAAATATAAATATTATATTAACTTTATAATTTGATAATAACAGATAATATTTTCTGCTTAAGGCTTAACTTCTTGTGGAAAATTTCCTGTCCTAATGTATGGAATGAGTAAATGGAGCACCAGGGCATGATCTTATTGGATCCAGCTGTGCCTCCTCAGAGGTTGCCTGCACTCAAATTCCCAGGACACAAGAGCAGAACAACAAAGGCCTGTGTTTATCTAACCAGAGTTTCCATCACTGGAAAATGGCAAGGAAGGATGTGTGTGAAATGCATTTTTTGGTACTTATTGTAAAAATAGAACTTCAAGTGCTTTCAATCTTACCAAGTACTTTGCTTTATCTAATTAACATAAATCTATATGTGATAACATGCCAGTTATTCAGTGAATGAAATAAAATTATATGGATAGTTTACACAGATGATTTTTACCCTGGATTGCAGGAAAACTCTTCCTGAACAGCTGGCAGGGAAGAAAAATAATAATTTATTTATAAAATACTTGTTTAAAATATAACCCTCCACTGGTCAACACCGCATTAGCTCTAAAAATGTTTTCTATTCTGGACCACCAGAATACTGTTTTGTTCTGTCCACAAAAACAATACCTGTCTCTAGAAAATCATTACATGACAAAGTTTAGCTAAGTAACCTTTAAACAGTAGTCTGTATCTTTATACATTTTGTTCAAAACTGATACAACTCAAGAGTTAATTGTTTGAAATTACCCTAACTAAATGATATTATTAAGAAATGCCTCAGTAAAATGTAAAAAAAACCTTTATATATTCAGTAGAAATTAAAGGTCTTGGAGTTGAGCGCTTGGGAATTCTGAAAGAGTGACAACTGCACTGATGGTTTTGGTTGTTGACAGTAAAGCTTAAGCTGCAGGAACCCTTTAAAGGTTCCTAGTCCATGTCTTCCTGGATTTCCATCACAGCAACCTTGAAGTAAACAGAACACCAGGTCAACGGGTCAAAAAGTCTCAACTGGGATGATGAGTGAAAATTGTAGGGCAGTAAAGTGGTCAAAGCATTTTATATCTACATTCCTTCCACTGTTTTATCATAATAGTGTATAATAACCATTAAAATGCTTTAAAAATATGCTGCAACTTTATAAGTCTGTGTTGAAATCATATCTTCATATGAAGGCATGTGAATACTTTCAGAAGCTTCAGATTTGTTGTGTAAGTATAATTTTCTTGGTCTTGTTTGGACCCAGGAGTGACTATAATGTCTGTAATTATCAAGCTGCGAAAACATAACCTTATATGCAGGTGTTTTTATTATACATGAGATCCTTCAGTGCCTGACCTCTCCTCCACTTTAGTACAATATTAATGAGTTATTTTGGTTCCCCATGGTTGTTTTCAATATGAATAAACTCTACTAAAAAATAAAAAGAGATGAATAGTAAATTCCATTTTTATGCTAACACTATAAGAAATAAGACGACAAGAAAATTACCTTGTATGATTTGACTGGAAAGGACCGAACGGAAAACATCACTTGCTTTGTTGTAAAACTGAAAATAAAGCGCTAAAGCTCAATAAAAACCCTTTTATGCCCTCCAACATCTGCTATCACCTGTTCTTGGGTTCAGTGTAGCAGAACTTATTCAGGTTTCAAACTCGAGTCTAAAAAGAATTGTCTCTAGCTGCTAGTATTTCTTAAATCTTTCTTTGATTACTTCTGTTTGGAACGTGCAAATCCAAGTTAAACAGTAGAGTTCAATGAGTTGCTATTATGGGGACAAATCACGTGATGGAGCATATTTGTGTCTTAATTCCATTAGAGGTCCGGAAACTGAAACTTGAAACAATAAATGGGACATATTAGTGGTGCTTCACAGCAGTTACTTTTAAAGATAAACTGCAGAACACAGTAAAACATTTCAAATTCATAAAATCAATTTATGGTTTATTTGCCTAAACTATGCAGCTTTAATTAACATGCAAAGTTTTTTTTAAATAAAAAGTTCAAATGAGAAACTAGACAAAATAAGCAAATATGTGATTTTAAAAACAGACTACTAGTTCTTGTTGCCCAACTTTTTGAAAAATCAAGAGTGTCTCCCCTGAGAAATTGTGCCAGTCTCCAGTCCCAGTTTGTTACACCAACCTGGTGAAACCTTACTCTCCAGATTGGAGATCTTCATCTCGGCTCCTCCGCGCGCTCTGGGGACATTGCCTTTCCTGTCTGTGAACTTAAATTTGTGGTAACAAAAGCTGACATCTGATGTTGCTCAGACAGGTAGATGGGAAGTGATCTTTCAAGGTGGTGAGCTCTCTTACTTCCTGACCACGAGACGATGAACTGGGCTCTGTGTGAGGAGGAGGGATCCAGTTGCAGGCAGCTGAATCAGGGCTCTGTTGGTTCTCTCCTGGACACTGTCACAGCGTGTTTGTTGAAGGTGGGTCAATGAGGACTTTCTTTGGCAGAGGAATTTCACTTACACACACACACCAGAACCTGTGCACCATAAATCCCTCTATGTACAATGAGAATGGATGTGAATACAGGTGTCAGGTGGAGGGAGGTTGTCAAAAGTAGGCATTTTGATAAAAGTTTAATGCAATTAAGTAATTGGTAAATTCTATTGTCAGGTTAGTGTCATGTTTGCTTTTGCTCATTTAGACCTAACACAGACAGAGCAGGTGTGAAGTGCAAACAGGCTAATTGTTTGGAGGTCAAATGACTTTCCAAGTATCTCGCCACAACATCATTTATTTTTCGTGAGTTGTCACCAAATGTGACGCGTTTAAAGCCAAAGAGCAAGTGGGTATAAATGCAGAGCCATTAAAAGGTATTTATCCCCTTACAAAGATACATTTTTTGCTACACTTAAGTTTTTTAATAGCAGCCAAAGATAACCTCAGTAAAAACAAAATGTAGATAAATGACAGGATGTTTTAAAAGTATAGATAAAAATCACATATTTTATCCAAAATTGATACTCCTTGCTTCATTGTTATATTTTTTGCGAATTCATTTCTTATTTTCTGTCAGAAACAAGCATCTTGGTTCAATGGGAAATTATTTATCCATTATCCTAGCAGTGCTGCGAGGTGGCTGGTAATTGAGGATTTCGCCTCTAAATCACTGAAATGCTGTAACTACTACTAACTCTTAAAATAATGAAAAAAAGAAGTTATTTTTAATTTCAGTGGTGGGTGGGCACTGTGGGGGGCTTTTGCGTGGGTCTCTGGAAGGCTTGCTGCGGCCCTGTGCACGTTTTAAACGTAGCATTCACGTAGTAAGGAAGAACATCTTATCACAGTTGAGCACGTGCAGTGTGAGAGGGTCCCGCTTGCTGCGAAGACACACCTTCAGCTGCAGCTCCAAAATGTGTTTCCCTGGATGTCAGCTGAGGGCGACAGAGGGAGGCGCCCCCTCCCCCATCCCCCCACCTCCCCCCGATTCTCAAGATTTTCCTGAGTCCACAATAAACTTTCATTTTGGAAAGTCGTCACACACATACACACTCATCCTTGCGCGTCATCCTGTATCGCCAGGAAAGCTGCACAGCATTTTTATTCTTGCTGTTGTTGATATATTACAAAACGCATGGAGAAGAGACGGAAAACTAAATAGAAGAGCGCACAGGTGGAGCGTCTTTTTTTTTTTTTTTTTTAATCTTGTAGTCATCTTCTTGGAGACTGCAGAAAATAAGGACACGACAATGACATCAAACGGCATTATCAGTGTTTGATTCTTGCTTTGTTTATTTTTAATTCGTGCTTTATTTTATTTTTAATTTTTGCGCTCTTCCTCTGCGCACAGCTCCCCAAGGAACACCTGGGATGGAAAAACTTTGCCTCCTCTGTACTCTGGATAATAAAATCTCCCGGGAAAGAATGAAGTAACCGCTATGGAGCCGGACAATGCCCCGAACTCCAAACTCAAAGCCACTGGAGTCGGGGGGTGAGTCGTCAGACTAAATCAGCGCTTTCCTTTAATACATTTCATGGTTGAAAAGGTTCAAGATGAAGTCCTAAATGTCTTCTTAAACATGTCCGAGTCTGAACTAACGAACGTTTAGAGGGGGGGATGATGTTTGTAATGTGCGTGTAACGTCGTAAAAGCTCGCTAAAGTACTTGCTGAGCTGAGAAGTTTAGATTTGGATGCAGATATGAAGTGGAGCGGGCGGGATACTTTAATAAGTTGCAGATAAACGTATGGAAACAATTCCGCCTGTTCTCTCTGCACAGTTCAATGAAAGTCTGAGCTATTCGGCTGAACTGCTCCTCAACTTGTTTCAGAATGAATTGCCAAACGATCTGGGACTGATTTGTGGGAGATGTGCGAGAGGCGGAGACAGTAATCATCTCCTCCTTCCTCTTTCCCTCTCATCCCCGCTGTGCGTCTCACTCAGCTGGCCGACGGGCTGTCCCGGAGGGAGGGGGGATTATTAGTTTTTTATTTAATAAGGCCAAAATGTTGCATCATTCCAAACTTGTTGAAGAAAAGAGTTTTGGTCACACACTGTTTCTGCTGGTAATTTATGTTTAACAAGTCAAGTTTATTAAACGGGTTTTTAAATCGTTAATCGGTGAGAAGAAACATTGTTCTGACTCTGCAAGGCGTCAAATGTTAAAGATTCCCTGACACAGCTTCCACATTCAACAAACACACTACAAAACGACTGAATTAAACCTTTAATCAGTGTGTTTCAAAAGATTCAACATGATCCAGACAGTAGTTTAGATTTATACTGTACAGTCTAGTTGGATTAATATCAATACGTAGTTTACTCAATAGAAAATCTCTCATGGGAAAAACAAAACCCAAACCATGCACTGTAAAGATGTGGCTAATTGATTAAAGGGAAAATGTTTATTGGGATTTGCTGATCTAAATTAGTTTTCACTTCATAGAAATATTCACACTTGTGAAACAATGTGTTAAGTATTGTATTAGATTGTGTTTTTATGATTTGTTCTGTGTAACTCCATTTCATAAAGGCCAAAAGTGCGAAGTTCTCCACTGAACACGTCTTCCCACAGGAGGTGTAGATCTCTTCAGTTACAATGGGCCGTCCTCTTTAATATGGCGATTTATAAAGGTTGCAATGAATTGTATTTCAGGATTTAAAAGACTGAATACAAATTTGCATTTGTAAAAATGTGAAAATAATTCCTTCTGCCTCCTAAATGCAATAATTCACATAGCATCCCAATACTACCAAAATGGTGTCCCAATGCTTGAATAGCAAAGCAGTAGTTTATCTAGTCAGGCAGAAAGACAAATAGATGTCAGTATTTAATAAAATGAGTAAAGAATATAACTTATGATCAGGTTTAGAGAATACAGGTTGTGTTATATTTAAATTTATAGTCCGATATATCAAATTGAAAAACAATAGTAAATGTAACAGTTAAAATATCACTGTCCTGCTAGGCTTTTAAATGAAAAACATCTGAAGCACTAAAATTTTGACTTTTTGTGACTTTCCCACAAAATTTTATAGCTACAATTTTGAGAAAGATAAAAACTTACTTTAGTGACTGAAGAATTAATTTTTACTATCGATGATGCTTTCCAAACTTCTCTGTCCTTGTTTTTAGGAGAGCTCTGATTCTTTGGACTGTACTGGTTTCCATCTGTTCTGTGAGATTTGCACAAGCGCAAGGTAAGAAAACCAAGTAGAAAGATGCATAACTAAGGTTTTTATTCCTATACACTGTTTATCTGGTGATATCTGAAATGTGAGAAATAAAGAATTAAAAGTTTGGGATGCCTTCAGTGGTTTGAAATTTAACATACAGAACAGATAAAGTTTGCACTATTGAAGAGGTCAACATGATACAAATAGTTGTATATTTGAATTGTATCAGGGTGATAAGCACAGTTAGTGGCTTGGATTATTCTTTTAGAAATTCTCTCTTATCAAACCACATTAGCTATATTGATGTTGCTATGTGATGCACTCTGATGTCAGCAGTTTTGTTTTTGCATCCCAAATTTTTAACAAACCTCAACCTTGTTTTGAATCCTTTACAAGTATGTTGCATAACTTTTAATTAAAAAGAAATTAAAAAATCCTATACCTGGACTTCTTAATCTGACAAGATATTTTATATTTTTTATTTTTTGTTTTAATATAGTCTTTTTATAATTCTTTTCTCCTTGTGTTTTGATGACTGACTGCTGTGTGGTTTGTAGAAAAAAAATCTGCTAATAAAAGTAAAGGGCAGAAAGTTCTTGGATCATAGCCAGTTAGTTTTAAAAAAAGGAGCCTTAGTTTTAAATCAGGGCCTTATTATTACATTTTTTAGAGCTGAGATGATAAACAGGGTAAAAAATGTTTGGAACTATCCAGGGTTTTGAAAACTCATTGCAATATAGTTAAGTTAATCTGAGTTGAAGGTACTTGTCTTTTTGACTGAAAACATTACATAGTAGCATGTGTGAAGGCTGAATAGACTGGATTCATGCAGAGAAATTTCTAATATGAAAGTGTTACTTGCACATGGTTCAGAAAGAAATTCTAGCAATTTTCTAACCTTGAGTAGAATACTAGAGTTTCACAATATGTAACTACTTACACAGATGTTTTAAATAAAAACATGTGAGAAGATTGAATCCATTTTCTTTAAAATAGCATAGCAACAAAAGTTCATACTGCAGCAAAAATAATGCAATTTATTAATTATTAGGTTTTTATGTTATGTGTATGTCGTCAGTGTCTACAAGTAAACTTGCTTATTGCAACATACATGAAATAAACATATGCTGAAATTATTTGAAGTTATTATATTTCCAGCAGTTTGTCTTGTGTGTGTGTGTGTGTGTGGGTGCGTGTGTGTGGAGGTGGGGGTGAGGGGGGTAAAGGAACACTGTATTAACCATCTGACTCAGCAGTGCACAGCAACAGATAGGGGAGGGGCCGAACGTTGCTACTTTATAATTCATATAGTCAGATAAAGTGCCAGTCACTCTGGAATTTCCTCTGTCATCTCATTAAAAGAATTCAAAATTTGACACTTTATTATCAAATTAAACATGGAGAACAGTTACTTTATTACTTGATAGTTTTCTTTTCATTCATCCATATTCTTTCACTTATCCAAGATTGGGTTACCACAGTAACAGGTCCAGGCTTGTAACCCTGGTGTTTGAAGACCATAAGAAATATATATTCCCTCTGATCATTTCTACACATGCAGACTCCAATCACTGAAACCCCAGAGCAGGATTTGAACATCTTGCTGCAAAGCAACAATGCTTCCAGCTGTTCCACTGTGCAGTCCTCTAAAGGGACAATTTGTTTTATTTTCCTCTCGTACATGAAGGGAGAAACTGTACAGGAACTGTAAAGACTGCACTGAGTACAGGGGAATAGACTTTCTCAGTGGCTGTTCTTCTGTATAAGTTTTGCTTTCTAATTTAGTTACTTTCTTGCCAAACTTGTCTTTGTATCAAATTTTATGCGCTTAATACTTTGTTATTTTTGTTCTGCTCATCAGGAGGTCACAAAGAGCTGCAGGCAGCCGGTCTACCCACTCAGATTAAAACATGATGTGCAGAAAACCCTGAGAAAACACAACACACAATCAAAGAGCAATTTTGCTTTCTCATGCCTTATTAACAATTCAAATCAGTGCTGCATTAGAAATTGACTGTATATGGTCGTTTTATGGGATGTCAGGGATTTTTTCTCTATGCCTGAGTTTTCAAGTCTGGCTGATCTCCTGCTGCCTCTGCACACCGAGCAGGGTTTCCCTCCTCCTAACAGGATGTGTGTCTATTCTTATTTTTCTTCTGCTGAGCTGGAATTTATTATTCAGCAGTTTGATTAAATCTAGCTAACATCTGTCTGTTAGTTATTAAGAAAAAAATCGTATGACGTAGGTTTTTGTGTTAACATCCAGTGTATGTGTAGGACCCAAAGACACAATAAGCTGATTTAGGTTGTGCAGTGGTAAAAAAAAAATCTCCCCTCCCATTTTCTCTTGTAGGTTTAAACCTTTTATTATACAAATGACTGCAAGTGTGACCTAAGAAAAAGAGACGAGTCGGCAATGGAAAAGGTCCTAATGAGTTTTAAAGCCAGAAGGATCAGTTTTACCTTCACATTGTTTGTTTTTAGACAGTGGGATAAAACCTGTTTTCTGTTTTTATAATTCATGAGGACTGAAAA
Organism: Gambusia affinis; assembly: GCF_019740435.1. Taxonomy (NCBI): domain Eukaryota; kingdom Metazoa; phylum Chordata; class Actinopteri; order Cyprinodontiformes; family Poeciliidae; genus Gambusia; species Gambusia affinis. Next base: position 29,379,568 of record NC_057870.1, on the reverse strand, counting down.
GCAATTTGAGAAACCACGAATAGTTCCGGCCTGATGCTTCCTATCATCAAAGTTAGTTTTGATCTTTGAATTATTTATTTGAATCATTTCTCTCTAGGGTGGAATAATAACAATACAAGCAACTTTATCCATCCAAAAAGGTAGAGATGGCTACAAAAATGCACAGGTGTTAACACTGAAAGCACATTATCTTTTAGCAGATGTGTATATTTGAGATTGAATATGGAATAGAGAAAATCCACAGTAAATTCAAAGTTGTACACCCAGTTCTGTAAAAAATAAATTACTGAAGCCGTTTGTTGTATATTAATTTAATGTTGAAGTTTGGAAACTTGTTAAAAGAATTTCTGCCCATAGTGACTGCATGGTGTAGCTGAGCTTCTGATTGGAACTCTATGTCCTTTCGTACTACAGTTTTCTTGTCCATGCTACAGGATGCAGTTGCTTTAAGAACAGACATACTATCTGGAATGCAGCAAAAACAAGGTCTGCCTCCTTTTAAACTGAAATGTGGGTTTAATTAAGCTCTTCCTCTAAGGTGTGAATCCAGTTTGGAGCAATACACCATGCAAACAGCACAGCAAGGTGTGAACATTACTCACATTTTCCTCCCATGAGATGCAAGTAGCAATTAAAACCTGCGGCAAGCACTGCAGTGTGTTTCTGAGCACAGGCTCCCGTCAGAGGAATCATCTTTAATCAGCAGACATTACCAGATATCATTTCTAGCTATGCACCTTACATTCCCACAACCATCCCCTCTGGGGAGCTGTTCAGCTTCTGTTTGCTGAGATTGTCCTAATTAAGTCTTGATGTAAGGATTACATAATATCCAGCAACCCCCTAAAGCAAATAATGTATGACCCTATATGCGGAGACTTTAATGCAGTCTTTTCGCTTCTGGTTTTCAATTAGTCTGGCTTTAAAACGGTAAATTCCCAGTATTGCTTCACAACATATTAAATATCACTTCAGTTCCTGCTTTTTTAATTTTGTTCAGTTTATGCTTTGATGCAGATCACTGGAGTGGAAGACTGATTGAAGAGTTTCACTCAATTTTTTTCTTTGAACGTCTCCCACAGTGCAATGCAGTATATGTAGTCATTTTGTATGTATCTAGGTTGTACCTCCATCAAAGAGATGAAACTGGGAATTAAAAAATAACAGCAGTACATCTTTCAAATCCCACCCAAAACACAATGACGTCTCTCCTGTTTTTATTACAGATGTGGATGTCTTGCAGCAGCTGGGGGTTTTTGGGCAAAGGCCGGGTGTGCCACCACCAACAGGGACTCGCTCCATTCCTGTTGGTGTCATCCCCGTTAAGTCCGGCTTCATCCTCACTCCGAGGGCCCGGCTCCAGGTGCCGCTCCGCAACGTCATCCCTGCTAGCTACAACACCAGCAGCCTCTCCCTGATCATCAGCCTCTCTGCTCATCGCTTCAACAGCGCCTTCCTTTTCTCTGTTCTGTCTAAGAGAAAGAAAGTTCAACTCGGAGTTCAGTTCACAATGGGGAATGTTTTTGTATACGTGGGACACAAGAACTCTGTGAGTTTTGACTACAATGTCTACGATGGACGGTGGCATAATTTTGCTGTGGCTATACGAGACCGCCAGGTATTTTTGCACACATCCTGTGGTGAGAAGAGCTTACATGGAAATTTGTCCTCGAAAAAAGACCAGAGTCTGGATCCAGAGGGCTCCTTCCTGCTGGGTAAAATGAGCCACAACTCAGTGCCATTTGAAGGTGCAATCTGTCAATTTGACATTTATCCCTCGGCTGAGGCAGCTCATAACTATTGTGATCACATTAAGAAACACTGCAGAGAAGCTGACACATATCGGCCCTTTTTTCCACCAGTGCTACCTCTATTTTCAGACCCGGATATTTCTTTAACTCGTACAACTTCATCATCACTGACAAAGAGATCGTTAGCTACAGAATATGCTGTTGTGTCCATTTCTCCACCAGCTAATGTTGGATTGGAAAACCCTCCCAAATTTTCATCTCCAACTGTTACTCCATCTCTACGGATCATAAATCCACTAGATCAGAAACACTTTGTCAAAAACACAAATCAGAGGAATAGTGAGTCTTCAGGAGCTTCTGGGAAAAGTTTACTTCTGCCTGTTTCCATCGGACCATCATCAAATCTCAGGACCACGGGCTTTTCCACACAGGCGTACGTTCCCCATGAAAAGGAACTGACCACAGTAGCTCCAAAGAAACCTGAGCCAGAAGTGACCAACAATTTCAAACCAACTGCACTCCCTGCGGTGACTCCAGTTGCAACAGATGGCTTTCAGACATTTGACCTGGAGCCGACCCAGTTCTCACTGCTAGCTGGACCACCTGGGCTAAAAGGAGAACCAGGACCACCGGTGAGTGGTCAAACAAATGTGTATCAGAAATTTCTGAATTGATGTACGGCTGTCTGGTGTGAGGTAGTCCTGCTGGAAGAAATGAAACAAGGTGTTAGGACTGTGGCAAATCTAGAGTTTTGTTTTGAACTTTTCAGGATCACAGTCGTGGATAAAATGAGCAGTTTATTGTTTCAGTGTTGTTGTGTTGTTTTCTTTTTGTTCATTCATTGCCTATATCTGAAACAGGTGCAGGCTTGGATTATAAAATCACTTAAATGTGTGGTCAAGTGATCTTGACAGTGTGGCTAATGCTAATGGTAGAGAGTTTTCCACTTGCCTCAATCCTTGTTTATTTTCCAAGTTGCCAGTCATGCATGTGTGAGGTCTTAGAGGCTCTCAGTTCACACCACTTTGGTGCTCATTATTGGATGATCATTCCTTTCAACAGCTGTGCAATGATAGCACTTTGAAGCTTACTTAGTAGTGTGTACAGTGAGGTGTAAGATTTCTCTGAGATGATGTGTTACTTCTTACTCCAACTTCTGAAATAGGTTAAAAAAGTTTAAGTGATAAAACACTACTACACATTCAACTATTAAAACTTTGTGTTGTGAGGGCGTAAAGTGTCCGCCTCTGGTACTTCTGAAAAACATGTTAAAAGCCTCAAAATAAACTCATCATGCAATAAAAGCACAATCTTACCCTGTGAATTTTAGAATAAAAGTAAAAGTTTTGATGTTTAAAATAACGTCCTTTCAATTATAAGTGCCAAAACATCTATGACAATTTAAAATAAACATAGCTAAATAATTTTGCTTAAATTAACCAAAGTTTCTTGAAACTTTTAATTGCTAATTCATAATAACAATAACGTTTCTTTTCACTTCAAGTTTGAGAAGACAACTGAACATGTAATTTCAGTAAAGAACATGCGTTGCCCACCATGTATAAGAAAGCTCCTCATCTAAGCATGTCCATCACTGACTGAGCAGTGATTTCTACGTTTTTTTATCGACTATGGGCACACAGGAGAATGATAAAAGAGGTAAAAGATATTCTACAAATCTCTCTGAGAGACGGATATAGCTAAATGTTTCTTCACTGGGTCAGAATCTAAAAGATTGTTGCCAGTTTGGAATCCCAAATCAGATTTTACTGGGCATGTTGACTATGGTGTCCTCACCGCCACATTTCCCTCCTCTGGAGAGCATTCAAGGCAGACTTGTGGTCAGTATTAAAGCAGAGAAGCAGGATTCTCTCCATTAAAAAAATCTATGCTTATATCCAGTGGATTAATTATCAAAGTACTATTGGTTTTCATTATTTCTTATTGCAGAGGTCAAGACCAGAAAAAAACCACTTAACAAACCTAAAATAAAGCAGTTTATCTGAAAAATAATAATATTTTTTTTCATCCTAATGACACCAACAGATCAGACAAAGTTAGTAACAAGTGAATATCTGTCTTTTTAAGGTAAGGTGTTGGGGGCATTTATGAATTTATTACAGCTTGAAATGGAAATGGAAGTGAACAGCAAGGGGAGGCCCTTGCTGTTCACTTCCATTTCAAGAGATGTATAAGAAAAAACAACAACACAAATCTGTTGCTATAACAAACAAAGCAACTGTGGGAGAATTTATTGTACACTCATCCAGTCAAGATTTGCCTTCTCCATCTCCATATATTATTTTTAATTATGCTACAATGGTAAGGTGGTGTTATTGTCTGAGATACATTGAACATGCTTTGCAAAACAGACTTCATTTTGTCAAGCATACTTTGACACTTTTGTATCATGAGACTTTTTGGCAGTCTGGTTAGGACTTTCTAAAAATCCTAACCAAAAGTCTTAACCAATCCTAAAGGGAGAAAAATCACTATCCAGATGTGTCCAACATCAGTTCTCCAGGGCTGGTGGTATCCTGCATGTTTTCATTCTTTCCCTGGGTCAACATCTGAATCAAATGAGGGTGCATTAGCAGACCTCTGCAGACCTCTAAAATTTTAAAGAGGTAGTTGGACCGTTGGAATTAGCTGTGTTGGAGAGGAGACACATGTGGTACTGCCAGGCCACTTGAAGACTGGAACCGATCACCCGTGTACTACATGGACTGGCAAGATCTTGTTCAGCCAAGTCTCAGTGAAGGCTGGATTATGATGTCAGATGCAATTGAAGAGTGACTTCAGCTCCAACGGCCTGCAAAGTTTATGTTGCAACAGAAAGTGCATGCAGAGTTAATCAAAGTTTGCCGTTATCAATCGTCAAAACTGGTTCCAATAGTTACATGAGAATCAGAACAGGGCCAATGTGCAATGAAATAAAAGACATCATCTAATAATTCTGGCTTTCTTTTAAATTGTGTGCCTTTCTGAATTTGTCTTGCTTGCTCATTTGAGAAGTACGTGTAAAAGTACGGCAAGCTGGAGGTGGCAAAACGTTGGGCAATGTTCTGCTAGAAAACTTAAATCCTGCCCTTCAAATGACACCATCAACTTTGCAATGAAATTTGATGTATTAATTTATCTTGCATTGTCAACAATGTGCAAAGTCATGTGCAATCTGTAGTAACTCCACCGACCATTGTTGAATATCCAATTGATCTGCAACAACAAGTCCATACCAGTTGACCTCCAAAGATGCAGTGGAGTTCACATCTGAATTGTCAAAATTCTGTTTGCAAGATAAAAGGTCACCTACTCAGGCGCTTACAAACTTAATATACTGTAAATGCTTGTGGATACAAAATATAAAAGTTTGGACAAGTTCTTAGGAAATTGGCTGAAGCTGTGACTTGGCTCTGACCCGATTAGTGGCTGAAGCTTAAACTGCTTTATCACGTGTGGATCGCCTGATGGTTGCAATCAACAGGATCTAAAGTTTGCTAAACAGCTTTATGGCTTGTTAGATTATTTTCTGGTTAATTATAGTCAAACGTGGGTTTCTTTCCAAGAGATGTAAAAGTCGTCAGTGTGTTAGGATTTATAAACCCAGAATAGGCCATCAAGTTGTTCTTGGGCCAGTTCCTCTCTTTTCCGTTTAACTGCTTCAGCTGTGAGAAAGTAACTTAAAATCCCAAGATATCAAACGCAATCAGGTTCCACAGACTTGACCCCTCATTAAATGTGACCTTTCAGAGCTTTGTTAATCCATGTGTAAAATTGTTTTAAAGTTAGCTGATGCTTGTAATTAATGTGATTGGCTGTGGCTGGAACCAGCAGCGACCTCACAGCCAGCACAATGACTCAGACTTACAGTTTATTCAGTGTTGAAATAATGTTGGTTGAGTGAGGGCCTGTATCATCTTTTAATAGGAAATCCTCACACATGGAACAACACAGAGACTGCAAGTAACCCTAATCTAACTTCATCATACATGTGATAAAGTGGAAAAAATGTATTTAACTGAGTGAATGTCACTCAAAGAGACAAAAGAAATACTCTTTTTGCATTTCTCTCCTAACATGACTATAGGCTGTATCTTTAATGTTGTCTTTTGTATTCATACCACTGATTCATTTTGACTCTTGACTATTTTTAAATCTTTTCCTTTCAGGGTCCCCAAGGATTTCCAGGATTGCCAGGAATCCCAGGAAAAAGGGGCCCCAGGGTAAGTGAATCACATGCGTAGGTGACAAGTTTGTCATGTTGAGTGACAACATGACAAACTTGAACTTTTTCACACGTTGTCAGGGTTTAAGCACATAATTCAGTGTAATTCTTTGTGATTTTATCTGATGGAGCAACACAGTTTAGCACATAATTGTCAAGTGGAATGAAAAGAATAAAACTTTAAGCTTAGCTTTTCTTTTTTATTCTTTTACAATAAAAACCTGAAAACTGACAAAGTTTTGTATTCAGCATTTCTGAGTCAATTATTTTCAGAACAGTCTTTTCCTTTCATAACACCTACTTTTCTTTTGCAGCTTCTATTAGGTTTTTCTTCAGAATTAACATTAATTTAGCTCTATCCATCTTCCAATCAGTCTTTTCTGTTGCTGCTGAAGAAAATAATTCCCATATACCGGTAGCCACTTTCTGGACAAATTCATGAGGATGGGGAGTGTAGTTTTCTGATGTTCAGCCATTATTGTCATCTAGCCAAAGTTGTGGTAAACTTTATATAAACATAACTCTAATGACCTCTTTTAAATATATCTTTCTTTGTTCCACTCTTCCATAAAGGTCAGATTTGTGGGGTCACAGTTAATAGTTGTCCTGCTGTCAGATACTACAAATTTAATTCAACTCAAGGGACTTAGAGAAAGACTAAGAAGTTAGTTTTTAGGAAGTTGCTTGATTGTGCAGGGATAAATAGACAAGTTAATTTTTCATCTAATGGGCAACCATTAGCCTGGGCAGTGCCATCCTGTGCAATTGCGCTTGATTAAAATCTGGCGTTACATACAGTCTGGGTTTCTCCTGCTTCCTTGGATTATTTTGGTAGAATTTCAACCAAGCCAATCAGCGAACAGGAGAAATCATGGATGGTGACATGCATTGTTTTAGAATTGTAGTCTGCCTGTAGTTTTAGCATTGGCAGCGGAGAAGGTGAACGAAGCCGTTCAGTCCGTGTTGGTCATGCTTCCAAATATTGAATCAACATCAACAGCCCCCTTGTTCGGCTTGGCACTTCTCTCTTTGCAGTGGAGGATGGTTGTTTACATGCAGGCAATTCCTGGAAAGTTTCATAGTGTCAAATCGGCACATTACATACGTCACGACTCACTTGAACAGAGTCCATGCCTCCAGGAAGCAATCAATAGCCAAGCATCCTGAACCTCTGTACGAAGCAAATAGCAGAGAACAAGAGTTTGCTGTCGGAAAGAAGCTAAAACTGCTGTAATATGATCTCTTTCTTGAGTGAACATGGAGCCTCCCAACACCTGAACTATGAATCTTTAGCTTCTCCAAAGTTATGCTGAGTCTCTGTGATTACTCCTCTTTTATGTTGGTTATCCTTCCAGTTTATATGGATAATGTTAGGTTTGTTTGGAAGGTTTGTTTAAAACCTGACATTGTATTAAACCTCTCTACAGCTTTTTGCCTTACCTTTCTGATATTCCCCAGTCTTCATGTTTGTTCACTCATGCTCCCTAACAAGACTCTGAGGCCTTCACGGGACAGTTGTGTTTATGATGTTCATAATGACATAAAAATACACACTGATGATCTCTGTTTACACAGTTGCAATGCATTTTATTTAGACGTATTCAAATAAATTGGGTTAAATATTGCTTCTTACTTTACAATTATGTGCTGTTTGTTGTTAGTGTGTGAGATAAGATCTCCATTAAGTACAATACAATTTGTAGTTTCAACCTGACAAAATGTGAGAAAAGTTCACTTTTTGTCTTTTGCATGTCATTATACCTTCAGACAATTACTCTCCTTTCCATTTTCCCTTTTTCATTCTCCTTTAATATTTGCTGCATTCTCTAATTCATGTGATGCTTTCATCAAAGCAAAGTGACACCCATTAGTTGAGTACTGACATAGAAAACTTTTTAGTACTCTGCTTTTGATCACACTGAACATGCAGAAGGCTCTTTGAAGTGTGGAGAATTACTTAGCCAGGCTTTCGTTTGCTTTGGCTCTGGGTTTGTTCAGGCTGCGCTTCACTGCTGCCAAGGTCAATTTGTAAATTTGAAGTGCAAACAACCACAATCTACAGATCTGTGTTCTGTCTTTATATTAAAAGGATTGAATGTGCAACATGGAGGATAGCGTGGATGGGGAAAAAAAACCTGATGTTGTTACCAGTGTGCATTTACATTTTCAGAACCAGAAAAAAAATGATTGTTAGGATTATATTATAATGCAGGCAATATGTTATAAAGAAGGGACAATTCTCATTCATCGGGTCTGCAACCTTTCCTTTAAATTAAAATTATAGTTTATTTGTATAACAAACAAGGCAGTTCAAAGTGCTTTAAGAACTTTGTGTGTATTGATGATCTTAACGATGACGCTTGACAAGATGTAATGTCTGTTACTGGTTTCCACAGCTATTGAATATATGATATGTTTGATGTTTTTTATGCTTTCATGATGTGAATCAATTTTAACTGCCATGTTGCTGAAATGTGCTACATATATGAATGATTGAAAAAAAAAAACGTCAAATAGTCACCAATTGTGAAACAAGTAATAGATATTACATTTTGTCAAATGCCATCATCAGAATCATCAATGCACATCAAATAATAAATTGATTTAAAGGAACTCAGTGTTTCAGCTATTTTGCAGTTTTCTGGATGTTTGTTTCAGACGCCGAATGCTTTAAAACCTTTAATCCGAGCCTTACAATGAGCTGAGGCTTTCAAACAAGTTAAAAAATCCCGGTAGAAAATGTTACCAATGTGTTTTATGTTGATGCTGCACGCTAAGGCAGCACTCATCTGTTGAATTAAATCAAGCAAAAGTGAAGCTTTGTATTTCAATGGTAGGATGCCTGAAAGCAGACCTTCTGATGGAGACCTTGCACTGCTGGGATTTGTCTGTGTGCTACCTACTGTAGCCGAGCCGTGGGGCCTCCAGGGTGGGTCCAGGGAACTCAATCTCTTTAAACACGGAAGAAAGAAAGCTTTGTCTCCATCTTATTTAAGGCATTTAAAACCCTGTCTGGAGCTCAGTCGTCCTGCAGTAAAATCTATAGAGCTCATTCATCATCAAACTTTTGAAATCCAACCAGTCATGCCGGCACAGAATTGAAGAGTATTTAAGTTTCCTTTTTTTTAAACTTTTTTTTTTTTTTTTGACTTCAGATGATTAGGGGAAAATGCTCAACAGCTCCACAACGTAATCCACAGAAACTCACAAGTGGACTCTGGGATAAGGACTTTCCTGATTCTATTTTTAGAGTTCATACTCATTAAATGGACATCAGGGCTCCTTTGTTTTCTCTTATTTGTAACAATTTGTTAAAAAAAGAATAAATAAACAAAGGTTTGAAGATAAAAATATACTTAAAAAAATGACTCAAATAAATGATAGAAGGGCAAACATGTAAGCCTGTTTATTTACCGAGTAAGAGTCACAGAAATGCAGGTTGTAGCCCAGGCTACGTCCAGTGATGAAAAAACTCACTCTTTCCCATCATACACATCATAATTCAATAGCACCATTAGCTGTGACCTGAAGTCATTGGTTTCTAGAAAAGGGTGAGCTCTGGACTTTGACTGGGCCACTGCAGCACTTTGATTAACTTCTTTCCCAGCAGTTCTAACTCATGTTTAATCTACTTTCAATCAACTCAGTAATGCTTTGGCATACACAGTTCATGGTCAGTTAACTGACTGAAAGCTGCCAAGGTCCAGTGGCTGGAAAATAAAATTTCAAATAATCACCCCTTTGCCACCACAGTTGGCAGTTGGTGTGAGCTTTTTGTGCCGATACGCTGTGATAATTTTCACCAGACATGGTGCTGTGCATCGTGGGGAAATTTCTCCCCTGTTAAAAGGAACATTGCTGCAGACATTTTGTGGTTTATTCAGTTGAATCTTTGTAAACATTTTGGATCAAAACTGGAGTAAAACTGTGTTATTTTAGGTTTTATGTTTAAAGCACATGTTGCATGGAAGCACAAAATAATGTTTAAGAATTAATGGATGTATTTACAACTTTTACAGTATTAACTTTTTCTTTAAGTGGGGCAGTAACTTAACTATAGAGCTTTGGTGCTCTCATCAAATTTTATTCTTGTATGTGACACAGTTTCTGAAATCCCAGTTATTCCATTTGAAGATGTATACATTTAAACTAAAACACTTGACAGTACCCATGATTGTTCTAGCATTTCTAAAGTTTAGATGGCCCAAGAAGATTCAGATGTTTGTGATGAATTTTATCCTCATCAGGAATCTCTGATGTTCAAAGAGAAATTCCAATCTGCAGCAGACCATGACCTCATTCCAGCTCTTCTTCTTAGGCTGGATATTGAACAGATTGCAGGCAGGCACAAACTAAGCAACTCGAAAATATTGGCAAACTATGAATAAAAATGTCCAGCATGTCCTGAAAGCTGCAGGCATTCTTATTCATCATAAAAGCAAAAGCAGCCGGAATCACACAGTGCTGTTAGGAGTGTTACCTTTCAGACAGCAGGGTGTCATGTCTGACTGGTCAGACTGTCTCACCACTGCTTCCACCTTGCAGCGGCTCTAACTCATGAAAACATCCACGTTCTGCAGCCGGCTATAAGCCTACTGAGAGCCAAAGTTTAGCCGGCCCTGTAGGGAATGCTTGAGAGTGGATCAAACGAGGCTTTGTGGAGGGAAGCTGACCTGCAAGCGTGCAGTCGGTACATGATGCAGAGTTTGTGCAAAGCTGGGGCCATTTGCATAAATGTCTTGAGGATGATTGACACTACATAACATAAAATATAGTCTATAGAGATTAGAGTTTTGGAAGCACTGTTCTGCCACTGTTTGACTGGTGAAAAAAGTTGAACTGATAAATGAAAGTCATGGATGCTTTCGCAATTCCTTAGAGAGCTGTGTCATCATTATTGACTGGGATATCTTCCATTGATTCTTAAGCTTTGGCTAACTGGGAGCACATTTAGAGCTAAAATTTAATTTTAGAGGCTTAAAAAACATTCTGGTATTATGATAAACAATTCATGCTATTGATTAGTCATGCAAAAGTAGCATGTGCCAATCTGTAGATTTCAATGTTTTTAATTTGCTCAATATTCCATTAATATTCTAAAAATAAATTCTCTGTGTTACATAAACTTAAGAGATGTTTAGTGGTACCAACATATGGTGCATATGGCTAGCAGACATCACTGTTGGTCCAGAGGGGAAGATTTAGTTCACATTTCCATCTGTTAGAAGCAGATGTTTGGTTAAAAGAATGTATGAAATGAAACCATCAATGTTATTGTTTATGAAAATTATTGCAGTGAGGAAACGGTGAGCAAGCAAGTCAGATTACCAGTTGTTAGATGAAAAGACAAAACATTTATTAGTTTATCTACGCAAAAAGAAATGAGGACTGTCATCAAAACAGTGTTGACATGGAGCCAAGATTTCACTGAAATCCTGATTATTGAAACAGAGGAGGTGATCAGCTCCTCAAAAAATCTTTTTATTATCTTTTTATCTTTTATATTACTGCAAAATTTGTTACATTTCATTGGGAATCCCAATACAAAGACCAATACAAAAAAAGCAAAATTGTGAAGTGAAAAATTATGCTGTTTCAAAAATTTAACAAATGCAATTCTTAAGTGTGGCATGCATATGTTAGAATAGGACCATCTTTTGCTGCACTTGCCCCAGATTTGTACATCGTGGGACTGGATTGAGCTCTGCACTTTGGTTTTCCTCTCATCCATACATTCATCTTCTATAGTCACCTATTCTTTAAGGGAGGCAGGAGAGCTGGTACTTATCTCCAGCGGTGATCAGGCAAGAGGCGGGGTCACCAGTCCATCACAGGGCAACACAGAGACACACAATACAAACAACCATACAAACACACTCTTTCTCCCAAATGCAATAGAGAAAGATTACAATCAACTTACAAGTCATGATTTTGGACTGCAGGAGGAAATCAGACTACCTGGAAAGAATCCAGTCATGCACAGGAAGAACATGCAAACACCATGCATAAAAATAGAGATTTGAACCCAGAGCCTTTCTTGCTCTGAGGCAACACTGATACTAATTGAATCAGTTTTAGCTAATTGACTTGATCTGATTTAAACCATTCTGTCTTAGGCCTGACTGTACGTTCGTTATCCCGCAGCAACATAACCATCCACTCTAGTTCCAACCTCTAACAGGATGAACATTATTTAGCTCTGTCCATCTTCCCATTAGCTTTGACCAGCTTCTCTGTCTCTGCTGAGAAAAGAATCCCCAGAGCATAATGCCATCCTCACCATGCATCCCGATGGAGATGGTGTGTTAAGGTTTAAACACAATGTCAGCTTTTCCCTACTGAAAATGGGTGATTTTTTTTGCACTCTTCCTGAAAGTCCAGATTTATGGAGTGACCAGTAGTACCATGCATAATATTTTGTGGATCTCTGTTGTTCCTCCAGAATTACCATGAACCTCTTGACTGCTTCTGTAATGCCCTCCTTTCCAGGCCTTCCAGTTTAGGTAAATGGCCGTGTTTTGTTAGCTTTGCTCTTTCCATTTTAGGAAGATGGTCTGGACATGCTGAACAAGATGTGTAAAGCTTGGCATATTTTTTTTCCAACCCAACTTTGTCTTGTTTTTCTCCACAACTTTTTTTCCTGCCCTGTCTGCCAAATTTCTGGGGTCTTTTACATAACCAGTGTAAGTGTACTGAGATTAAAGTAAACACAGATGAACTCTATTTAGTGAGGAGGTGACGTTTGTGTATCGTAGTAAAAGGTGGCTGAATACTGAGTACTGAACTTTACTGCATTGTTTGAAAAATAGGATCAAATTGAAATATATGCCATTGAATCTGTCTGGATTACTGGATGATTTCCCCCCACCTCCCTTTTTTATTTGCAAAGTACCTGTAAAATTGAACTGAATACAAATGGATGCTTTTCATACTTTTCAAACCGACTTTTATTTTTGTTTTATTTCACAATTTTGTTGATGTTTCATATAAAATCCCAATAAGCAGATTAAAGTTTGGCTTTGATAGAGTGAGAAAAATTTCTTTTGCAAGTCACTGTGTTTGGCTTTAAATGACTTACTTTGAAATAAAACAAATGCAACCTTTTATCTTTTATAAAACCCCCCAACTGCACAATTGTTATTCAAATGATGCAGTGTTTCCAGTCGCTGTGTCCAAAGATTTCGACTGGTGTGTTCTGGCTTTATGGTCAACACAAAACAGTAGCACCCTTGTAAAAGCCATTAACTCTCGTTGCAAACCATGCACACAGATGCCCCTCCATCTGCAAGCTGTAGGTGTAACTGTGTGTATTTGTTTCTGTCTTGTCAGCGTTAATTTGCTTGTGTTTAGCTGCTGGTTCCCACCTAATGGTTCCTTGTCAGGAGCTCATTCCAGTAATTATTCTAAACACAAAGGATCTCCATTCCTCCTCTCACCTACCTGAAGATGGATGGACCAAGAGACTCGTTCTCACCAATATTCCTGTCCCCACTGGGATGCCACCCGCCCAGCCTCTCATCACCACTCTGCCTCCTTATCTTATGTACGGCAAGAATGCAATTTGTAACACTCTGTCCCAGCCTCCTTATTTCTCTCCTTCTCCTCCTCCTTTTGCTCTCTATTTTGAGGTAATGACTTCCATACGGTTTAATATTGCAAGCGAAAGGGGGAATGGTCTGAATAGAGAAGAGGCTGGAGGAAATCTATAGATGAGCTTCTGTTGAGCGTCTCCATATGTCCAGCAGCCAGCGCTGGGGAGGAAAGAGGCTTGGCCAGCTCAGGGGAAGAGGAACTGCTTCGGCTGTTTGACTCCTTTCCACAACGTGATAACAGACAGACGGTGTCTGAATCCACCCAGCTGTATACTTACACCTCTGCTCCCTAGTCTGCTGCGCTCACAGTAATTCTATCCGATGACTCCCACCTCCGGCTTAGAGGGGGGAAAAATGCCTTTGCTTGCAACCCATGGAAATTCTGACCAAGATGAAAAACTGACAGAAGATACAGTAGCTTGCTTTTCCAAGCCATTTGAACATGTTTCGGGCTTTTTTGTTTTTGCCTGAGAGGATTTTTCCATGCTCAGCTTTTCATTCGCGCTTCACCCAAGCACCCAGTTGAAAGGAAAACTCTTGGATTGATGTCGAAACTGTGATTTATCAAATATTTTCACTTTGTCACTGCTTGCAGTTGTGATCCTCTCAAACCACCACCGGCAAAAATAAAATAAAATAAATAAAAAGTCCTCTTTTCTCCTGTGCGTTAAACTCCCTTGCATGATGCTAACATTTCAGATTCCTGGTTCAAAGCATTTCAGGAAAATATGTAGATAGAGTGGTTATCATTTGTTGAAGAATTAGGATGAAGATAATCCACATGCAATTACTTTACCTGCAACCCAGACACAGTAGGTACCTTTACTCAAACCAAAAGAACCTCCCAGTTTGAGCTGTATAGTGGAACACACATGTAGCATGTAGCATTAACTCCTCCTTTGACCGAGACTTTTCCAAATCATCCACATCATCATCATCACCCTGTGTCCTCCTAACTCATTCTTTTCTTTGTTTCCAGGGCCCTCCTGGTTCTCATGGAAACCCTGGTCGTCCCGGACCACCCGGAGTGAAGGTAAATACATAAAAGTGTCTCTGATTACGTTAAAACAACATTTTGCAATATGTGCTACATTAATGTGATCCAGATTACTATTGCTTATGTTTTTTTTCCCAAGTTGAAGATGAAGCTGATTGCAGTTTTCCACAATCCAACTTTAAATTGTTCTTAAGTCTGCCATTCCTTTAAAAATATGGCTTCTATTGAAAGCAGTCTTGTGCTCTGCATGCCATTATGGTTATAAATGACAGGATAATACTGGGGAATTTTTTATTCTTCCTTTCATCAAAAAAAGAAAAAAAAACTGGAACTGATCATTTTTTTCTGACGGTAAGCATTTCCTTGTTTTTCGTGCGAAGGACCACAATGACACTCTAAAAAGATTACATCAGGGTTTTTCAGGATTGTTTTAGTCTATTGCTAGCCTGTTTTTTGTAAATACCGTCTCTTGATCTGTGTCCATCTGTCAATATATGCATGCCATGCAAAATCTGACTCAGAACTGTATGAGAAAATTAGTCAGCTCTTAGGAAGAGTAAAACTGCTGCACGTTTGTGCTGTTTGTTGAACATCTTACCAACCTGAAACCTTTATTCTGAACTATACAGACAGAACTGAGACAGATCAGATTGTTTATAGCATCGTTGAATTATGAGATATTTATAACTTATACAATGATCAGCTTATGATTTACACGATCAATTAAAAAAAATTGTCTGGATTTTATAGCTAAACCACTGTCTAAGTTGTGCACAAGTTTTTGAGACTTTAATGTGAAAATGTTGCCAGAAATAAAACAATCAAATATGTCAGAGGGGAAAATGTAAAAAGCAAAAAAGCTGTAATAACCTTGCAATTTATTTGTTAAAATCTCTCACAATTGCTTATGGTCCAAAGCAACCAACCTGGATGTCTTGGGCCACAATCCCAAACAGTGTGGTTACATAGAAACAACAATCTGCATCACTAAAAAGATCACCACAGAAGATAAAACAGGGTATTGGTAGCATCATGCTGTGGGGGTCACCTTTCTTCAAATAAACTTTATTTGTGGATTAAATTATGAACAATTCCAAATGACTCAAATCTTTCAGTGATCTGCTTGAAAGCTGAATAAGGTTTTAGTATTTTTTATCATGTACAGTACAGGCCAAAAGTTTGGACACAACTGTGTGTCCAAATTTTTGGCCTGTAAGTGTATAAAAAAATAATGGGTTTTCTAGAATGATAAATACAAGAGAGTAAATGTTTCATTAATTGCAGAAAAAGTGTGGAAATTATTTATCACGACCTAATCTTTTTAGATCCCAAAAACCTGTAACTTTAACAAGGGTGTGTAAACTTTTGAGAGCCAAGGCATTTTTACCTTCTGACTATACCAATTCAAAAATTAAGATACTTAATGTTTAAATTAGTTCCAATAGTTTTAGTCATAAACGAGGCTAATTGAATTTGTCCTTCATCTGTTGAGCTGAAAATTACTTCCATTGGTGTCTCTAGTCAACGTGTGTGTATATTTTGAGTTGTGTTCTTGCATTTCGAAACATCTAAAACAGAACATTTAGTGCCCAAAGGTGTAGCAAAGGTTTATTGTGTGTAACATCTAAAAACACAGAATGTTGTGGTTCCAAGCCAGCAGCAAATTACAGCTGAACTGGTGTTGTTTCTTCTTTTAAGGTTCTATTGTCGTGTTAAACCGGTTATTGTTCTGTTTAGGGGTATTTTGAATGGATTTCATGGATTTTGATAGTATTCTTGTATGTTCTCCTATGTATGGCTTCTCTGTTAGCTGCTTTTGTCCTTGGAGGTCATCATTAGCTCATCTTGTTCCTAATTCAACTTGGCACCGCTCGGTACTCCTCGACATCGACTCAAACTCTTATATATACCCCTTAGTTCTCTCTGTTCCTTGTTGGATTCTTGTTCTCTGCTTGTCTGCCTGCCACATTTTACTCTCCCAGGAAATCCTTGCTCTACACTGACCTTGTACGCTGTGCAGTTGGAGTCTTCCTTTTTTTTATTTAGAGCAGCAGTAATATTCAAGCCAGAAAGCATGCAAGGAGATGAGAGAACACTGTGGTTTAAAATGCAGTTCAAATGACTTGCCTGTTCTTGATTCACTAAAGTTTGGGAAGTTCAATAATGGCATTGTTATATCAAAATCATTAACACCTCTTATAAAAATGTGCAAAAAACTAGATGATTACAGCTGTCCCAGTAGGGGTATTTTGTCTGAAAAACCGATCTGAGTCATTCAAGATAAAGGGTTTGCCTATACCTGCAAATTAGTGCTTCATTAAAGTAAATCAAATTATGTTTTATTTATTCTAGAAGAACAAGAAACTTAAAACTGAATTAAAATAACACACTGCATTTCATCAGCATTACCCTATTCACTCACCAAGAACGTGGTGAGCACTGCCGTCTCTGTCGGTTTATGAACTTCTCAG
Organism: Gambusia affinis; assembly: GCF_019740435.1. NCBI lineage: Eukaryota > Metazoa > Chordata > Actinopteri > Cyprinodontiformes > Poeciliidae > Gambusia > Gambusia affinis. The sequence goes on along the minus strand of NC_057870.1, from coordinate 29,362,532 downwards.
AGTTTCTGCAGATCAGTGTTAGTGTGAACCTACAAAATGGTAAAGAAAGCTACAGAAATGTATCACCTTAAACTTGCATTTCTTCTTCACGTTTGTATTCACTCCCTGTGGAGTCATTTGCTGAAGCGCTAGGCTAATGTTAGCTTGCTTTCTCTTTGTTTTGATAAGACTCATTCATAATGTCTCATTGTATTTGTAAGGTGGCAAAAATGTTTCTTTTAGCTTATTTTGGTCGCTGTTTAGGCTTTATGTATAAACGACTTTGGTGAGTTTTTTTTATTTGTATAGTCTTAAGGAACACCCAAGAATTCTCTTACTATTCATTTTTAATAGTAAGAGAATAACATATTTTTAAATGAGGGCAGTGAAGTAAGTTTTTTGTTGTAAAACAATATCTGGTTAAAAACAGTTAAATAAAAACTTTTTAAATGTGTTTTCAACAAAATATTCTTCAATAAGTTTTATGTTATATAATGTTATAAGGTATAACTTTAGCAATGATGAACATTTTCACAGCAGGAGCCTTGAACAGGATAAACCAGATATTGTAAATGAATAAACAAAAGGAGCCTGTTTACGTGTTTTTGTGTCTTAGTCATCCAGTGTTTGTGATTTTGCTCACTTTGCATTTTTGTGGTGAACCCTTCTTGGCTTTCTGTTGTTTCTCAAAAGGTCATTCGCTTCCTTTCTGGGAGAAACTAGCGTTTTATCTTTTTTTCCGTCTCACTAATTTGCATGAACTCAACACAGCCTGTATTCCAGCTGAGAACTTCTGTCAACAGGGAGGTATTTTTAGCCTGTCATAAGAAAGAAAAGATGCCTGTAGACAATGTCACTCACTGTTTAACTCAATGAGTGATCAATAAAAAAACATTACATTCCTGCTTTTCAAATTATTTCTACAAGTTGAAAAATCATAATTAGCAGGTTCTTTGGGCTTATTTAAACAGAATGTGCTCTTCTTTTGTTCATGGATATTTGCTGAGCTACTTGATTTAATCTGACCTATTTGCACACAAATTTCAAACTGCAAATTGTCTGCTTGAACACAGGTCTCCGGATTTATAAAGCTGACCCACACAAACAAAACCGTATAAGAGTTAAAAGAACTTTATCTCCTAGATTTCAAATGTAATTATGATATATTTTGGACTGGGTCATTTTTCAATTATCTGCTGCTATAAGTAGAATGAATGGCTTTGAAACTATAAGCTTACCAATAGTAAGCCTATAGTTGAGCGGCATGCTTTCCTTGCAAAGTCTTTCATAGGTGGATGGCCATGTCTTGCAGTTCAGCTCTTTCCATTTTCAGATGATAGTTAAAAAATGCTGTGCAAGATTTCCAATATTAGAAATATTATTTTATAACCTAATTCTGCCTTAAATTTCACCACAACTTTATACCTGACTTGCTAAGTGCTGTCTTTGGCTTTCAAAATGCAATTTGATCACTCATACAAACTTCTTTAGTCTCCACAGATGATATAAAATTACACACAAGTGAACTCTTTTTTTTAATCTGAAGGAACTTAATTGCACTTTATTTTGTGTTAGATAAAAAGTGCACTGAATGTGAATACTTGTCACAGTTTTTATTGGCAAAATTTAATTTTGTAAAATTCTTTGCTATTTTGTGTTGGTCTCTTTCAGAAAATCATAATTAAATATTTTGAAGTTGGACTGTAATTTCACAAAATGCTGAATATTTCAAGGCTTCTAAATGTTTGCAAGGCATTGTAAAAGTTCATTGAACAACCGCATTGACAATGACTGAATTACACAGGTACAATTAGATACAATGTTTACTTATCTCTCCTGACGTAAACATTTTAGACTATATATTGTCTTTTATGTTTTAGACAATATCTCTCAATATCTCAAATATATTGAGATATGTTATCTCAATATATTTGAGATGAATACCCACTAAGAAAACAAAGTATGCATACAATTCGAAGCTTTTCAGATTTAGTTTTTGTTACAATTTCAGTTTTGTTTGTTGAAGTTCAGTTTTCAACATTTTAGACAAATCCACTCTGAAAAGCATTGTCTAAGATCTGATACTGTTTCTGTCAAACCTCTCAGGCCTTTGTGGAACAGCTGATGTTAAATTACACACAAATGAACATCTGTTGACTGTTTGTTGCATTTATTTTATTGAGTGGCGTTAGAGTAAGGGGAATTGATTTCAAGATCACTTTTCCAAACCTTTCAAGTTTTTTAGAGGGGATATATAATTCTTTTTTTTAAATATAATTTTTCTTGCACTCCACAACTATGTTGTGGAGTGCAACTATGTTGCACTCCACAATTCATGCTTGCACTCCACAAGCATGAATTTTTGTAAATTCATGCAGAATTTACAAAAATAAATTGGGATGAATTGAGACTTTTGTGTCAGTTTCATCAGCCAAAGATAACCCACTCATGAACCTCCCCAGCTGCAGGATTGTGTGAAATTCATCACAGTACAGGATGATGAACTTCCACAGTTGTGTGATTTTATTCAAGTCAACTCAATCCTGTAGCATTTTTATTTGTATTTCTATTTTTGCGATAAGAACTCACACAGGAAATGATCTGGTCCTCCTTGGAGCTGTTGTGTTGTAATTGCTCAGAGACTCCTTCACCAGAAACACTGGACCTTGAAAGCTGACCCAGACTGCTCTGACAGGATTCCCACTGCCTGAAAAGGCAGAAGAATGTTCACCATTACTTCCCATCACTTCTTGCTGGCTTGTTGTAAACTGAGTTACAGGAAGGAATAAACTGACTGTTCATTTGTGTAAATACAAGCTCTGGACTCCTCCAATAAGTACAATGAACTCATTACACTGTAATAGTGTTAGTAGAATGTAAACAGTAAAGTTTCCTGCTCCTTCTCACAAGAAATACTGTTGCAGTGCAGAGAATATTCAATAAACACCAGATCCTGTTTGAGGAAATATGTTTTAAATTTTGAAAACATAATAATTCCTTGTTGTTTATTTTGTAGGGACAAAAAGGAGATCCTGGAATGTCACCTGGTCAAGCCCTGGAAGGACAAAAAGTATGAAATGGTACCATCTTTCAAAAAACAACTTGACGTTGTTATGACATTGTGTGTGTGACCTAATTGATATTTTCAGGGAGAACCTGGTTTGATCGGCCTGCCTGGACCGCCCGGCCAAGATGGACGAAAGGTAAAAACATTCAAAGTTAACAGATCTTATGTGTGAGTAAGATTTCTCAGTCTAACGATGTGATTTCAGTCATAAGAAATTAATCTTCTGCTTGTTGAAATTAAGTGAACAAACACTGCCAACTTGTGATGTTGAAATGGTCCAACCAAATGAGCTCATGTGGAAGCTGAATGATCATAACATATGAATGAATTATCACACATGTAAAAAGTTTAAACAGGATTTGCTGTCTTCCACGTAATACTGTAATATATCATCAGTATAATAGTCTTCTGATTTTCGAAAACATCTCAACTGAAGTGGATTACTGGGTGAAAAGTTTTACATGCCTTCTCCAAATGTTATGTCACTCGTTCCTTGGAGAGCTCTCCTCTGAAAAGAAGGACAAGTTTGGAATGTGTCTCAGTTCTGTGATGTGATCCTTCTCATGATGTAAAATATTTGACTTTCTCTGCCTACTGCTGAGTTGTTGCTGCAGAGAGAGAGAGACGTTTTGCAGCAGTGTCCTCTATGGTGTTATTTTATCACTGGCCTTTTTCCAAGCCCCTCACAGTAATTACAGACATCAATAGGGGATCTGTCTGTTGAGTTTTTCTACCAAGCATTATAGGAAATGATAGTCTGATTGGACTTTTCAATATCAGTTGTCAGGTTATTCCAGAGTCTAAGAGGCTGAATCATCATTGTTTGGATTTCAGCTTTGCTGAGAGCATCTGGTTGGTGATCTTGTGCTCCTTTAGGGTTAGACAGGTCAAGCAGCTGGACCAAGCCATTATAAAAGTTTAAAGTAAAACAAAATAACTAGACAATCAAGTCCAAAATATGGAGTATTTGTTCAAATTTAGCTAAAGTGAGAGAGTCTTCCTTGTGGCTGTGCCCCTCTGCTTTTCTAATTTTGAGCATTTTAATTTCAAATCTGTCTATAAACATTTCAACTACAATGTATAAGACATAGTTCTTCCAAAAGGGAAACAGATGATCAAATACAATATTCTTATGTACCCTGTTTTCACTTAGTGTTTGACAATTCTGTGTTATCCAACCACTGACATCTTGTAGACAGCTAAAGAGCATCCAAAATGGGAAAACAAGCATATAATTTGAAAAAGAAATAAACCTGGATGTCATCAACATAAAACAGAGGATCTTTTCTCTCCAGCTAATAAAAACAAAATAAATCATCTTGGTTCTGCTGAAGATTAGCATATACCTCCTTGCTTGCAGCTGTGTTTGCTCTCAGTAATTTTGTTTTTTTGGATTATTCCCAGAGACAGAAAGTTCCTATAAAGCTAAATCTTGCTGCACCTGAAGCATTTGCTCTTTAATTGTCAATACAGCCAGTAAATCTCTGGACCACTTCCACCTGATAGATCTCTTACACCGAGATTTCTAACTCCAGGGTATCAATGGAGTTAGAAGAGGATGTTAAGTTATTAACCAAAGGAGCAGGAGTTCCAAATACAATAATTGTGTGTGAAGAATACTTATACAGCTAGGTGGAGGTCACAGAGGGTGAAAAATACAAAATTTAAAAGAGAAATAAATCTGAACGTCATCAGCATAGCAATCAACAAAATGCTTGCACTTCCTGATTTGGTTTTATTCTACAGAGTGGATTTATCATAAGTTTTGGTTTATTTATTCTTAATCAGTATGTTGAACATTTAAATGGTTAATATTTCTGCAAGAATGTTGGTCATTTTGTTGGGTTCCTATGCTCTGTGGCTTTCACATATTTTACACAGAATTCAAACTTTATAAAAGATGCAGTTTAAACACAGAACCATTCCTGTTGACTCTCCTTCTCATTAAAATGTTTTAATGATTCTCATTAAAATATCCTCACTCACTTTCTCCCAGTCAGATTAAACTTTTCTTTTTTACAGAGTTTTCCTAACTGGTAAAGTTCTTGAGTATGTGAAGAGTTAAAGCTCTTTAGACATTTGCCAGTAGGCTCAGAATTGAATTGAAAGTGTCTGGTGGATAAAATGAGATAGAAGAAGGGGAACTTTCAATAAAGAGAAGCACTGATGTTTTGCAAAAAAGCATAAATAATTATGACTGGAACTAAACTTCTCTTTAATTATGCTAGAGGGTTTGTGAATTTTGAAAGCTGCTGTCAGAGTCAACCCTGGAGGAAAAGGAAGCAAATAAAAAGAAAAGGTTGTTGTGGGGTGAGGATTTAGATGCTGCATCTGTGGTAATTAAAACAAAAAGCATGACAAAATGAGCAAATCTTTGTCATTAGTGTACTGTTTTCACAGAGAGACTTTCTCTTACTATTTTAAATCTATCCTCAGCATAATGAGGTCTTTGTGAGTTCTCCAGCCATTTGTTATGCAATCAGACGGCGCTGACGGGAAAACAGTTCTCCCATTTAGGAACGTAATGGGAAGTGCTATGTTAAAAAGGAAAGGATCACATCTTGTGTTATGACTCATGGAACATAGAACCATGGGAAAAGGCTGATAATGTCCTGACTGATTCATGGTCAGCTTGGACCTTTACTGGACATGGAACAGCTTGTTGTTGCTACTACGGTCCTGTCGGCTAGGTTTCTCAATCCACTGTTACAAATCTGCGTTAGCCTGTATTCTTGTAGCCTGAATTCATCTTTGCACAGGATCAGCTGACAGCTATTCAGAGTATTACAAGTCTTATCCAGCTAATTAAAACAAGACAGATCCACTTGGCTCTGCACAAGACCACCAGACACCTCCTTGCTTGCAGCTGTTTTTACTCTCAGTATTTTCTTTGTTTAATCATTCTCAGGCACACAAAGCCCCCCATAAAACGGAGTATCGCTGAAATTCCACCAGATGCAGATGAAACTCAAGCATTTGCTTTCTAGCTGTCCAAGCAACCAGTAAAACTTTGACCCAATGCAGCATGATAGATCTCTTATTACTGGGTTTTCTGCTCAGAAAGTGGCCCACTGCCAAAAAAAAGTCTTTCCTCACTGTGGGAAATGTGTAACAATGTAATGGGAAGGTTGCCTGGGAGTCATTCAGTGGTCTGAGCTGTAAAATAGGAAAGGACTCGTGTATGTGTGTGTGTAAAATCCAAACACTGTGGAGAGTATTACCAATTCTGGACCATAGAGTCCTTTAAACAGCCAGCTTAAAATTTTGGCAGACTGAAATAAAACTGTATTTTTCATGAGGTGTGCAGATTTTTTCCCTCTCCTGCTCCCCAGTTTTGCAGAGTCAAAGCTGTGTTTGCTGATTGATTTATGAAAGCGAACAGAGAGAGGCCTGCCTGTTGGGACTGGGGGTTTGTGTCACATTGAAAATAAAAATCTGTGTAAAGAATAATGCATTATTTGTCTGACAGGTGTAGTCTGTTTGTTCTGCTGCAGACGGGGGAGACAGTGAAGCTGGCCCAGTTTGCTGGTGGCAGCAGGGTTGCTCTTTTGTGATTCAAATCAATAAACAGCAGCTTCAAGTTGTTCACATTTTGTCACATTACAAACTCAAGCTTTAATGTTTTTAGGGGGGATTCATGTGATCAGCCTATGTGACATATGGTATTGGCTCATTTGCACATCTAGAGACGGAGATTTTTGGCTATTTTTCTTTTTCAAAAATAGATTAAGCTGAATCAGATTTTTTTGAGTGTCTAAAACAGGGGTCTCAAACTCCAGTCCTCAAGGGCCGCAGTCCTGCAGTTTTTAGATGTGCCACAGGTACAAAACACTGGAATGAAATGGCTTAATTACCTCCACCTTGTGTAGATCAGTTCTCCAGAGCCTTAATTATTCTATTCAGGTGTGTTGCAGCAGAGGCACATCTAAAAGTTGCAGGACTGCAGCCCTCGAGGACTGGAGTTTGAGACCCCTGGTCTAAAACAATTGTTTTCAAGTGTTGGCAGAAATTTCGGCCAAACTGCATTTGAACTTTGTTCCATTCTACAGGATTTGATCTTAATCAGTTAATAATAACTTTAGCACGTTGGCTGTAATGTTTAGTTTGTTACGCTTCGTTCCACATGTTTGCAATGTCTTCAACACGACTTGCGGCAAACTTCTTCATCCATTCAATGTTGGCTTTCTTGCCACTCTTCAAAATTGCCAGACTTTCTAATAAGTATCATGTTGATAAATTTTGTAGCCCAGAGCTACCACCAGGAGGCACAAGGTAACCTAACGCTGCTTTAACTTCCACAGCTTGTGTTCCTTTTGTGTCTGTGATGCTAATTGTTCACTAATGTTCTCCAGTAAACCTCTGAGGCCTTCACAGAACAGCTGGACTTAAAATGAGATTAAATTACACACAAGCAGACTCTGCTCATTCACTAGATGACTTCTAAAGCCATTTGTGTTCATCGAATTGGATTTAGGAGTTTCAGAAAGATTAGGATGAATACAAATACACAATGGCTTTTTAGATTTTTACGTGAATGTAAATGAAAACCATGTAGCATTTTGCTTTCACTTCTCAATAATGCACTACATTGTTTTGATCTGTGAAACAAATGGAAGTGCAGTTGTAATGCGTCAGAATGTGTGCAAGTTAAAGTGATAGGAATCATTTTGAAGGGTTCTGCATGTGCAAATAATACATTTAAATAAACAAATTTCCTTTATTTTCTGCCTCACATTTGCTCACAGAAACACTTTTGAGTTTTCCAAATTACTGCAGCATTTTACTTGTTTGCAGATAAACAGCCAAAAAAGATGGACTGTGTACATTTTGACTAAAGTAATAAAAATTCTTGGCACCTTGAAAAGAAACAAATAAAACTGTTGCCTACTCTTTCAGTGTGAAGGAAGTGTGGAAACAGTTGTAAGCTCTTTAAAAGATTCAGGCCCAATTTCTTGTTTTGGAATTGCACCTCCATTTCGATGGATTACAGTGCCTCTTTTCTTTTGGGGATCAAGGAGAAATGGTCATTCGGCTGTTTAAATGGGCCCACAACGTCCCGACCAAGGACTCCTTTCAAGAGGGACACCTTATTTTTGTCAAGAGGAAAAGTAAGGCTAGGAACGGGATTGGTTATTTTTATCTTTGTATTGTAAATTGCTTTGATTGCCTAATTTTGATCTATTTTTTCAGTTAAATATATTTTTGCAGTGAGTAACTAAAAATGAAATGACCTTTTATCTTATTCTGAGAGATCGACCTGTCAGGATGATTTTTCTCAGCGGCTTCCTGCCTGTCAGTTTCACTCTGCTCCAGACTTTCAGATCTGCCTCTGTGTCCATCATTATTAACTTTCACTGTGAAGTCAAACTATTTTCAAACCAAACTTACCTCTGAATCAGCACCATTTTACTGTGAAAGGCTGAGACAGCCATATGCAGGTGGTATGAGTGTTTTAGAGCTTCCTGGCTTTCCATAAACATACTATGCATGCCCGACATATGCTTCCTCTTCTGCGAGACACTTGGAAGCAAAGGCTGTTAGACTGGAACAGCTTGCAGCTTATATAAATGATCCTGCATGTTGTGTGTCTGCTGAATGTGATGAATAGGATCAGCTGAGTAAATGCTGATGTACTTCATCATTTAGATCAGCTGGTGGAATGACGTGTGCGCTGCACCTGAGTGGGCTCGCCTGAAATGACTCCATGATGTTGGTGTCATAAGAACAAAATAATTTTAAAGGCAGATTTATACTTCTCAGGCGGCTCAGCTGCAAGTAAACTATACAAGGTTTCATCTCAACCTGCAGTTCACAATAAGTCTGTAGATATCAAAGCCAAGTCAAGTCTAAGCAGAACTCAATGTTTCGCTGTTTTGCAGTTTTCTGAAAGTTTGTTCCAGATATTAACGTGCTACCCAAACTAATCTGATATATGGGTTTAAACATTCAATGTCTGAAGACATACAACATGTGATAGTGCTAATGAATGTTACAAGGATGATATGACTTGAGATAAAGAAAGAAATACTGAAATGATGGTTAGGTATTAAAACTGTGTAACTTTACTACTACTAATAATAATACCAACAAAGATGAGGTGCAGGATGGTGCAGTGTTGCCTTGCAGCTAAAGTTGGGTTCTGATCCTGGCCCGAGGTCTTTCTGCATTCAGTTTGCATGTTCTCTGTGGATAATTCAGCCACCTCCCACGGTCCAAAAATAGCATGGTAGGTAAATTGGTCTCCATTTATTTCCCTTGGGAGTGAATGTGTGTACATGGTTGTTTGTGTTGTGTGTGTGTGCCTCTGTGTGGCCCTGTGATGGATTGGCAACCTGTCTGGGGTCTACTTTACCTTTGGTCCAATGACAACTGGGCCCTGCATGGATAACTGGGTGTAGATAATTGATGGATGGAACAGTAAAGGCATAACAGAACATCTGGAAGTCCTTGTAAAACATTTGCTGCTGCATTAGAAACATCACCAACAATTTATTGCCATAGGGAGCATGAATGCTTGGTATGCATTGAAGAAGCCACTGCAGTCCAAGTAGTTCTTTGTGTTATTTATACTGATGATAGCGGAATAACAGTGCAATCCTGCTGTGCATTTACCTTTAAAAGTAAATATCTGCATGCAGGTGAATGAACGGCCTAAATAAGAGAACATTCCCCTCTCTATTTGGAAACCCAACAATGTCAAGAAAAATACCCCATAAAACATGCAACCAATGGAGAATACTGGCAAGCACTTAAAAAGTGTAATCTAATACAGGCAGATGTATATTTCATAGTGTGACACACTGAAACCCAGTTTAGAACAAAAGTGCTTGAGGAGCTTTTTCTTCTTCAGTGAAATTGAAAGCACAGCTCTGATTGTGACTTTTAACTCTGTCACAAATCCTTAAGCTTGTTTACATTTTCCTAACTTTTGGTTCTGTCAGTCATGTACGTGTAAGAGCTGAAGTCTGCTTTGCAATCAATACTTTGATATCTCACAGTTCGTTCATGTAAGAAGATTTTAATATTATCCTCTTTAGTGCAGCCTGCTGACAGGAGTGCATGCTTTGTATGACATTATTGTCTACGTTGATGCTACTTTTCCAGCCTTTTGCCGCCTGTTGTTTACTCGATCTGCCGCTGACAGGCTGACACAGCTGGCGGCTAATGACTTCACACTTGAGAGGACAGCCTTGTTCATTCCTCAGAGATAATTTCACATCTCTATCTTTGCTACTTGTGAGCCTTGATTGGGAGAAGATTAATATATTTTATAACCAGCTGGTAGAGCCATTGGAGAACACAGGGTGTGAAGATGTCCATTAAATATCCTTCTGGGTGTCAGGTGTTACTGCCTAATTGGTTTACTGGCTTTATTAATTTTAAGCAGAGTGCAGAGGTGGCAGTAACTAAGCAAACACACCAATAGCTGAGCTGCTACAATTAAAGTCAGTATAACTCCTGTGTGTAAATAGTAAAGAACTGCTTTATTAGGGACTGCACAGTCAACACAGCTTGTAAGTAGTCTATTAGTTTAGCAGCTGTTAAATTTGTCTTACCTGAGCAGCGTTGTAAATGCCTCTCTCTACGTACTTTATTAAAGTATTTGTCAGCAAACAGAAGCTCTTCTTTTGCATGGGAAAACATAATTTTCTCCCATGCAGTGGTGACTGCGGCACTCCATCGTGATGGTTTCCAGTATTGTCATCAAAACGATGTTGTTAGTGTTCTTCAAAACACATTTTAAATGGCACCTTCTTTCTCCTGTTGTGCCTCATCCTCTGTGCCTCAGCTTCTCTCCCAACAACATTGTTGGATGTATACAAACCTTAATGTTGTTTAAATCTTTTTTTTGATATCTTGAATGTGTTGAATGAGACAAGGAACAAATATGGATTAAGCTTCTAAATTGATTTTAGATGCAAAATGAAGTCCAAGTTTAACAGTTAGAACCGCAGAGTTCTGGTTTGATGGTTTGTTCAGCAAAGTGTGATTTAGATAGTATCTGAACTTCTTGAATAAGTTTTGTCGCCAAGAAACAAGAAAAGAAGTCCAGTTGTTCGGTTCTGCTCTGCCTAACATTAGGACATTAAAAGGCTTGATTAGAGATTTGTGTATTTACAAATAAATACATTTCACAGTACTTTTGTAAAAAAGATAAATAAAAAAAATAAAAAAAATGAAGACAATTCAGACTTGTAAACAGCTAAGCTATATTTTTTTCTTTATCAACAGGGACAAAAAGGCTATTCTGGTCCTTGTGGTCATCCGGGCGAACCTGTGAGTAAGCTTTATTTCAATTGATGCAAAAAGTGCTTCAGATGCTTTCTGCAACAAGAAAGCAGCTGTTGCTGCTGTAAATGTAGAGATGAGAGAGATGTGACATATTTAATCCCTCATCTGAAGACTTTATGTGCCTGCAAGAGACAAAGTTGATATAAAAGAACCATCAGTAAATTGTTATTTACAAATTAAAATAGAAAAATAACTTGCTTTTTTTTTTTTTTTTTACAAAAAAATAAATTTAAAAAAGTAGTCAAATCATATCAAGCTATATGTAATTCACAGACAGTTGTAGCATCAGTAAGAGATTTCTGGCTGAAGTACAAGTAGTTTGAACTTCAAGAGTCATTCCTCCTCCACATTATCCTCCATCTCTTCTCACCACTTTCTAACCTTTGCATAATCTTTCTTTCAAGGAATGTGCTGTCTCACAACCAGAATAGGAAGAAATTTCTCCGTTTATTTTTTAACAGAATTACATATTTTAGCTTAATTATGTGTTTTAAATTTTTAACAACTCAGTTCCTTCTCAGAAAGGTTTTGATATGCCTTGTTAGGCAGTTCAGTTCCTGTCTGCTTAAGAATGTTTTTTTGTGTATTTATTGACGTAATATGTTAATAAATTCTTACTGGATCACTGTGGAATAAATTACATGTGTTCCATAAGCTGTGGCTCTTGGGCAGTGTGTAAGATTGTAGGGTTTGGAGCTAGACAGAAAGGCAAGAACATGCTGGGATTTGTTGCAAGGCAGGGGAATTTTTTAATTAATGGAAAACCGGATCGGGAGCCAACTAACACGAACAACTACTGACCAGATGTTCCAGGGTCAGGCCGGATTCTGAAGATGCTTTAAAGGTACAGCAAATGCTCACTGGCAGCCCACCGCCAACCCCACGAAACCTAATATCAACCTTCGATATCAATACAGAACATGACTTGCTCTTTGCTTGAACTTACTGGTTTTTTCCAGACCCTGCAGTTAAGGGACTTTAATGTTTTATTTCTGTAATATGAAGGTTACTTTTCTGGGGTTTACAGGCTGTATCAAAACATTCCTTATTAAGTTATCAGTGGTCTTTTCTTCCTGTTTAAATATTTTGTGGTATAAACGTTCTGTTATTTCTTCCATTTGATACTTCAGAATATTTGTGCCTCTTATTGCATGACTCACTCAGTTTTAAAGACCACTGAAACTGATGAGACGTAACTGTTGTCAGCGTATGTCAGAATGTGGTTAGCTGTGTGTACACTGTAAAAACAGCCTATAATTTGTGGCATGCCTTCACTTATTGACTTTGTTTAGATTTTCTTATAAGCATTATGTAATATTAAACATTCCTCTCAGAGAGATGCATTTACTTTGGTCTTGCCACAAGGAGGGAATGACTCATGTGTTCATCTGTGCATTATTGAAGATAAATGGATGAAAGTCAAACTGTTCCCACAGTAGTTGTGCCACCAAGTGACTTGACTACATTGCACTCTCACTTGCTGTCAGATTAAATAGTCTGAGTGGTCATATTTGTTGTGTCGCCACTTAGACATTATTGTCTTGACTAAATGAAAGGCCTTCATTGAAAGTTTGGAGAGTTTAATGGTGTAATATCTGCAACTGCCAATTGTTGCAACACAAATACATCACTTATTTTCATCAGATTTTATTTCTATCTTTGCTTGTCCTCTGTTACTGCAGTCAGGCTAAAAGAAAAGCTATCTGCACATAAAAAATAATTTTCCAGAAAATTGCTGACTCCTTCTGCCGATCAGCTGCTCCTTCTTCTTTTCGTTTTCCACCTTGATCCTTGTCCTCTTCTACCTCTGACTTCTGTGCTGTCTTTGTTTCCACAGGGTGAGCAGGGAGATGATGGAAGCCCTGGGGCCAAAGGCTATCCTGGCAGGCAGGTGCAGTAAATCTAGTGTTGCGGTGCTGATTGAGCAGGGACAAACGCACACTTTCACACACACACACACACACACACACATACACACACACTGAGTGAATAAAAGTTGGTTAGATTTTATATAATGGTATTTCCTCTTGAGATTTAGTGCTTCCTTTGGCTTTTCAAAATTGTTTTTCTGATAAGTAAGACAAATAAAAGTCAGAATAAATAAAGTCCTACATCCAGAAGTCTTAGCAATATTAATGTGTAAGGTATTGTTTAGTACCATACAAACAAAATATCCTTAAATTATCCTCTCACGTAGATATTAATCATATTTTGAATTATATGATTAATATACAAATAAACAAATAAACTGTTTCCAGCATTCACATAAAAGGAACAAGAACCAGAGCAACAGTGCCAAGCATGAAATCTCTCTGGAAATTCCAGGACTTGTTAGGAAAAATGTCAAAGGTTTCCAAAGTAAGCGCTACCCTGAAAGGAAGAGAGTAATAAAAGTGTGACTAATGCCACAGCTCTGTGGGTACAAATAGGCTTTCTCTGTCCAGTTTGAATAGTGGGCGTCATCTCCTGTTCCAATTCGTTGGAAAGTCTTTAACATAAGAAGTAAGAGACGTACAGCTTTACAGCTCCTTAACACTTAATGCATGTTTTGGCTCAGCTTTAAGCAAAATCCATTAAAACATTTGGATGACTGCCGACGTCTTTTCAAGGTTATGATATAGTTTGGGCACAAGTCACTGTACTTTCTGCTTCATCATGCACACACAGTAAAGTGTAATGGATTAGGTTTTAGCACCCCCTACCATTTCTACATTATGAATCACTCAGGCTTTTGTGGTCATCTTTATGATACTCTGGTGAGAAGTGTTGCATTGAGCTCAGGATTTATGTTTTTGATTGCAGAGAGAGAATGGTGAATTAAATTAATTTATTTATAGATAAAAAAGTTGTAGATGTTGTAAACTGCAGTCATTATTATTATCAGATGTTTCAAAGGCTTAAATTCTTAAAGTAATTTATTCCCATGCATAATTATTTTTATCGCATTTGCATTGACAGAACTGTTTTATTGTGTTTAATCTCAGGGTTTGCCTGGACCTGTAGGAAAAACTGGACCAAAAGGTGTCAGTGTAAGTAGAAACTAAAACGATATCCAGTGTTGTTGTTATTTCCTTTATTACAAACTCTTTAAGATCAGGACCTGAAATATCTGTACCATGCTAATGACTACATAATTGGTTGTTTGTACTTTATGTAATTGTTTTGCCTCATTTAAATAAAATGTGAAATGTTTACTGTATGGCTGTTAACCCAGTGAAGCCACATAAAACCTACATAATAACAAACATTTACAATACTTTGTAAAAGGATTCATACCCCTTGAACTTTCTCATATTTTGTCTTGATTATTATGCAATAATGCAACATAAATTAGTGTGTATTTGTAAAGAAAAAAAGTACAGTTTTCAGAACTTTACAGTTTAAAACCCTGAAAATGTTGAGCCAGTTACCGCTGATATCCCTGTGAAAGTTTACATACCAAGAGATATATGAAACTGAATGTGTAGCTGGAGATGAAAAGGAATAGTTTAGAGCAAAACGTGTTCATGTGCTAGAACAGCCGAGTCAGAGCCATTAAACCGGCTGTTCATGGATGTTTTCCACGCAGCTTGTCGGAGTTCAGGGTGTTCTGCAAAGACAAATGTGGAACGGTGTCAGATGCCGCATGTAAAGAGCTGATAGAGACAAACAGCAAAAGATGTGACTACAAACAGGAACTGTATGCAGTGCTTTGAGTTGTTTTGTCATATTAAATCCCAATAAAATACCTTGAAGTCTGATTGTAATATTACAAAAAGTGTAAAAGTTCAAGGTTGTGAATACTTTTGCAACACACTGAATTTGACATTGGTAAATTCTCAGTGATAACAGTACACAGTTGGTTTTTTTTTCAGAAATTCATAATTTCCAACATAATTCATAATTTTTAAGTAAAAGTGGAGTAGATTAAATACAATATGCTGTTACCATTTCTACTTTTCTGCTGGTTAGGTTTTACACAAAGATCTTCAGAGATCCCTGATGCGAGGGTATGTGCCCTTGGACTACATCGTGGAAGCCAGCACCATGCAGTCCATGGGCATATACACTTACCTCAAGGCCTGGCTCCTCAAGACTTCAGCCTGTCTCAGAAACCTGGCAGAACTGTAACAGATGGCAGAGAAATCTGTGTTGTTGTTCTGATAACTCACCCTTCTGAACAATGTCACCTATCTTTTTCTTACTCCCACTTTGTCCTTTTTCATCATCCTCTTTTTCATTTCATTTATGTGTGCCTTTTCCATTTCTCTCCTCCATCTTTTATTCATCTCTCCAGGGTCACATTGGCATCCCAGGGCTTTTTGGCTTTCCTGGTCCTGATGGAGAGAGAGTAAGTATTAGTGGCTGTGAGTGTCTTGCCTGCAGGGCTGCGTTGTGGCAGTCCATGGGCCAAATGATGAAACAGAAATACATTTCATTGTTGCAGAAATGAGATGCTTGAGGCAGATTTCTACCAAACTAGTAATCTTTAAATAGTGTTTGGATCGGCCCTCATACCACAGCCTACATACAGTGGTGGATAATTCTTGAGTGTAGAAGATGGATATAAATTTATAGAAACCCAGCTATAAATCAAATCCACACCATCAAACCACTGAATCAAAACAAAGGGATTCATATCACGTTTTTTACTTTAGCCGATGTGGATAATGACCAAATTACTGAAAT
This sequence comes from Gambusia affinis, assembly GCF_019740435.1. Classification (NCBI taxonomy): domain Eukaryota; kingdom Metazoa; phylum Chordata; class Actinopteri; order Cyprinodontiformes; family Poeciliidae; genus Gambusia; species Gambusia affinis. The sequence goes on along the minus strand of NC_057870.1, from coordinate 29,346,526 downwards.
CAGGAGTAAAATTTGTCTTTGTATCTGAAATAACAAATGTTATTGTTTTTATCAAGTGCAAATTTGTTGCCTCTCGCGGCTTTCATGCTCTGATTTCTGTCTCCTTTACAGGGAATTCCTGGTGTGCATGGGAAGAAGGGCAAGATGGGTAGGCCGGTAAAGTTTTCTCTCAACATACTTCTCATTGTTAAGGCAGCCTTGTGGCAGTGAATTTGTTTGTGATCTATGGGATATAACAGTAATGCAGTGATACTGTAAAGTCTTTCAAAATGCCGCTCCTTAGGCCAACTCTTTGATGGTAAACCCCTTTTGGCTTTTTGAGTTGATATGCAGAAAATGGTGCTGAGCAGCATGTTAATGCACTGGCTTGTGGGGAATGTGAGTATTTTCAGGAGGCCTGTTTCATACCTCACATTTTGTCATATTATAATCTCAATATATTTCATTGGGGCTTTAAATGATTGACAAACAGAGAAGTTAATAAATCAAAGTCATGCTGTTGTATGTTTTTTATTTTTATTTTAAGCTATACTGTTGTAAACTTTTGCAGCTGTTTTCAGGCTTCTTTATTCTGGTACCCCTAAATAAAATTCAGTGTGATGTTTAGAAGTCACCTTATTGTATTCAGATCGTTTTACTCTGATAAAATGAAGTACAACCTTGAGAAGTGTCCAGGCTTGCAGCTCTTTTGTGAAGACCTCAGGGGTATTCATTCGTTTGTACTAAACAGTTTCATGAATGTTATTGGGTCGTAAAGGTTTATGTGTCTGCAGTGCATCATGGTTCTTGCTGAGTTTCAGGAATAACTTGGCCCATTTTATACTGGAGCTCTGTGATTCATTTTCTGTGCTTGGCCGTAATAACAAAACTTTGTACTTTTGACAGTTTGGTTATTACTGGGCTTGTGGTGACATTTATCTATCTATTTGTCTGCCTTTCTTTCTTTCATTCTTTCTTTTTTTCTTTCCTTCTTTTTTCTTTCTTTCTTTCTTTCTTTCTTTCTTTCTTTCTTTCTTTCTTTCTTTCTTTCTTTCTTTCTTTCATTCTTTCTTTCTTTCTTTCTTTTTTCTTTCCTTCTTTTTCCTTTCTTTCTTTTTTTTCTTTTTTTCCTTCTTCTTTCCTTCCTTTCTTCCTTTCTTTCTTTTTTTCTTTGTTTCTTTCTTTCTTCCTTATGGGTTTGGCTCTCTGGTGACTTTACCCAGTCAAAAAAAGTCTGATGTCATCGGCGCCTGGAAGCAAACTTCCCGTCATTCTTTGCTATCGCGGAGAAAACAGTAATGTTCTCATGGACACGTGTAGAAACGGGATACTTCCCATGCGCTGTCTAGTAGTACATGATTACTAAATATTATTACGCAATTATGGTCTGTGACATATCTTGAGGTTGAAAAGTACGCGTGTCCAAGTCATGAGCATGATGTTTCTCTTCCTCTGCAGTGGAAAGCAAAGTCTGGTGCTTTCTTTCCTGAGTCAGGAGTAAACTGGAAGAGAAAAGAGATAAAAATGGAAAGTTGTTGTTATTCAGCAAAATGTGCTTCTAGAAGATGAGGAAAAAAGACATTTCAAACGGATTTTATTGCTGGGTATAAAATCTTCCTGGAATAGTTTCTATAGTCAGCTCTGGATTTATAGCTTCATAAATGCTTTACAAAAGTATTCATAAGTTTTCACATGTTGTCACATTGCAACCACAAATGTGTTTTCTAGAAATTTTATGCTATCACATAGTAGTGCAAAATTGAAAGTACAAAAATTAAATTTTTTACAACTGAAAACCTGAGAAGTGTATTTTCACCCTAGAAGTTTGACTTTTTCCAGGATTGCCTTGCATTTAGCTCCACTTATTTTTCTGCCAACCTGAATGAACTTTCCTTTCCTTGTTGAAGAAAAACATCTCTACTGGATGATGCTGCATCCACCATGTCTCACTTTATGTAGGAATTAGGCTTTTTGAATGTTGTCAAATGTTAGTTTTCTTTGACACACGGCAAAGTTTTGAATGTAGGTTATAAAGTCTTATTATGGCTTTGTTTTATTACAGTAGCTTTCCATGAAGGTCAGATTCGACTCCCAAATAGTTGTACTAACAGACAGATTGTCTGAGCTTGTCTCTGCTGCTCCTCTAGTGTTACACTAGACTGATTCTTGAAGCAATGTCCATTTTTGCCAATTAGCTTAGTTCAGTGAAAGTGGATAGGCATATTTTGGTTGGATATAATTTAATAATGTGATCCGGATTTTAATTCTTGGTCTTTAATTCTGCTGTTTGTTTACTGATGTTATCTGACCAACCGCTGTACCTTTCATAGAGTACTGTATATGGATTTGAATTGTTACTAAATTACAGCCCGGTGAACTCTACATAATGTAATGACTTGTGAATTTCAACTTAGCGATGTAAGAGGAAGGAGGGGGTGGAATCCAAGCTCAAATTTTTAAACTTTTGGGAGGACCTTTGAAAACCATGTATCAGTTAACATGTTTTTTTAACTTCCCCATTATGTGCAACTTGATATTTGCAGTAGAACTAGTAATGATGATCTCATTGAACACATCCTGGTAAAAACCAGCTTCTTATTCTGTGCTTTGCTTCATGCAGAGGGTCTCGACTTTTGACTATTGAGAAATAATTGCTTGCTGGCGGCATGGCCTGTGTTGAAGTTTTACCCAGTTGTTAACGTTTGGCCATGACATATGCACCAATTTGACTCTATGAAGCTTTCTCATAAGAACCATCCTACACCATAAAAAGAGAAGTCCTGAGCTGAATGAGTCGGCTGTTAATATTAATTCAATATCTGGAAGCGTTACCAACAGGGACTGTTCATTTGTTACTTTTAGCACTTGCCATTGCTAAAATTACACTCTGACTACAATTTTAAAACCGTGTAGAAAATCAACATCAGTGTTCAGAACTTCTCCTGGTCACTGATTGGCCCTGAGGAACCAGAGCCATTGAAGAATCCTTTTCAATGGGAGAAAGCCCAGACTGAGCTGTGAAGTGAGAATGAAATCTAGCAGAATTTGCCTAGGAAAGCAATGGGTAGTCTGCACTAAACCTGTAATTCTTCAGTAATTTTTATAATATTGCAATGAAGCCGCTAAGATGTTCTTAATACACAAGATCTTCTCCTCTCAGCCTGCCAGCAGGGAGTGAGGGAGATCTCTTCTTTGCTGCCATCTATCATTTGTGTCCCAAAAGCACACACTTTCTGTAGCCAAGCATTGATTTATGATATGTGGCAGCTTGCATGTTAACCTTGGCGCTCTGACAGGCACATGATGAGCATGTGGCATCACAGCTGCATTACATACCTCTAGTTCTGTTTCTATAGTTGAAAACAGAGGACCATGCAGCAAAAAAAAAAAAAAAAAAAGAAAGGCACAGTCAGCAGTTTCTTGTCCAAAGCAGCTTTATTCAGCCGTTTAGGCAAGTCCTGGGGGTTTTGCTTTGGGGGCTCTGTGCACATGTAGACGCTCGTCACTTGAAAACACTCAGCCGCGGAATTTCCTCAGAGTCTCCCAGGAATGAAAGCACTGGGAGAATGTTTAATGGGATTTGCTTGGCTTGACTCTGCAAACTTCTGTTTTGGGGGCCACTTTGTCAATCCCCAGTGTTTGGTGTAATCACCTAAATGGCAAATCATGTAATTTCTGAATACATTCAACATTAAAATGACCACTCTGAGTGTGTAAACATTGCAGTGCCACACAGTTCCCTTTCTGGTTAGCTAACCATTTTGTTTGCGTTTGTTCTCAGGGGTTTCCTGGTGACTTTGGAGAGCGAGGACCGCCTGGCCCTGATGGGAACCCAGTGAGTGGAACTACATTAAAATGAAATATGTCTTTCATGCAAACACAATTATATCCCAAAGAGATTTAAATTGATTTCAACTGCTGATTACACAGTGCACTGTAATTTCACACACAAAAAAATCAACATTGGTTCTCGTCACTTCTCCTGCAGCTGCAAAAAAGCGGAATCATTACTCGGAGATCCAGAATAATGGAGTCAGAGCTTTCTTGCATATTCCTTCACAGCAGGACCATTTCAGTCCGATACAGGAATGACCACAAAGCAACTCCCTGCAGTTGTTCCACTCACCCATCATCATCCATGCTGATGTGAGGGCAGCAGCAGTTTGACTCACTGCTCCTCTTTTCGTAGTTTGACCCTAACCGCTTGTGATTGACAGGGTCAGTGTTAGATTAAAGACTGGCTGACCTCCAACAGTCTGCTGCAGGCTACATTTCCTCTCCCTGCAGTGGGAAGCGGGGATTTTCCATTTGGCCTGATTCATGTTGTTTCATTCAAAGAGAGACCCAAGGAGGTGACAGGAAGGCCACACTGTGCTGTGCTGTGCTGTGTCTTCCATCTCTCCCCTCTTTGCAATGTTTAGAGTGGATGGAGGCAGAGTTTGGACAACAAGCCAGCCTGTATTAGTGGCTAAATCACTCCCTTGAAAAGCTAAACATAGTGGGGAAGAATTTTATTCAGCTTATTAGAGGGGATGGGACCTGCATTTGGGGATGGGAAATATAAAACATATTGTATTCTTTGAAATGGTTGACTAATAGAGACCCACAGTCAGGATAAAAGAGAGTACACCCTTTTTGGAGCGTAACAACATGATCATAATTATCTGGTTTTGGGCATTTTCTATCTTATATATGTGTAATTTTGACTCTAGAAGAGTCTTGTAGCAAAACTGAAACCAAAATAAAAAGTTGTTTAAAAATCAAGTGCATCCTTGCTGCATCTGTAGGAATTGAGAAGGGAGGGAGAGCTGCTAATCAAATGACCTTGAATAAGTGAGAATCAGCAAGATTAACCAGCTTTAAACATCTATCAAAACCAGCAGAAAGTGTCTTTCCCTTAAAAGTATGTTGCTGTTTAACTTAGCTTTGCACTGTTTTGTCTGAACAAAGGAACAGAGTAATTAGGACAGATGAGACCAAAGCATGAGGCCAAAATGCATTTCATATGACAAAAAACAAACAAACAGACAAAATCCATCACGTTGGTACAAACACAGGAACTGGGCACTGTGAACCAGGTGTTGTGCGGTCAAATGTGAAGCCAGAAGCTGGACACATGGATTCACTAAAACTGAGTAATCAACAGCAAAATGATCCCAAACCTCAACATGATTGCGATTTTAAATAGTGTATGTTACCTAAAATTAACATTTGTTTTTGCTTTATATGTTTGTTTGTTTTTTCATTAAAAACATACCCTCCATCTTCTGTGGTTTTGCTTTGATTCTTTCATGCATGTTAGTGAAATCCTTGAATCTCCCATGGCAACCATTCCTGGCTGGATAAAGATTTACTTTTACAAAACTGCTCCTCTCAGCAGGAGTCTCCAGCCGAGCTTCCGCCTCACAGGGCATCCCTCGCCCACGCTTCCCTCACTTAGCTCCTCCAGACTAGTGGCAGCAGCAGTTATCTGAAATTGCACATCTACAGAATTTATGGCTGGAAACATCATAATGGAGGAGCAATGTTGTGATGAAGATGGATTATCAGAAAGAACAGCAGCTTCTTAAAGAGACAGGCCCAATTTCAAGGCGTCAAATTGTAAAGTCTTTCTTTTGAGTGATATACGCAGCATTTTATAACTGAAGGTAACATTTGTACTTTAATGTGTGATAAAATGGCACTATGTGCCTTGAAAAACACATCATGCCCCCCCTTTATAAGAATTGTGCAGCTATAAAGTTTGCCAGTAAAATGAGCGATAGCGATGGAAAAAAATGGGCGAAATCTCCCTTAATGATTTGAGAAATAACCCTATGTAGTTGCTGCTGAAGGAGGTTGTAGAAAACATTTGAATTTGATTAACCACAGGCCTTTCATGCAGTTTTTCCATTTTGGCTACGTCTTTGTTTAGTCAATAATGGCATGGTTTGTGTGCTTTGTTTCACTTGATCTTTTTTATTAGGTTCTAATCAGTTCAAGATTAGACCTGAAGGAAGGTGTTTCACCCTATTTTCCCAGACCACATAAACTTATCTTAGTGGCATCTAATCTCCTGGTTCTTGTTTGTTCAGGGTGAACTGGGAGCCCCTGGTCCGTGTGGAGTCACTGGCCTCATTGTAAGTGGTGATGAATCTTTTTCTGCTACTGATGTTTTAAACATGCTTTATTTTCTCGTGTGATGTTGCTTTAAGCTGCAGTTTTAAAATGAAATTGAAGCCAATAACTGAAATGAGCAACTACATGTAAAAATCATCTCTCTTTAATTACACAGATGATGAAAAAAAGGGCTTAGACATTTGTAATGATTCTATTTTTTTAAAATTAATGCTTTTCAAAAGTGTTGTGAAATTTGTACTTGAATGTTGTGTTGGTTTCAGGGAGATATGGGCTCGAGTGGCATGATGGGCTTACCAGGGTTTCCAGGACTCAAGGTAAATCCTACAGTTTGGACTTGGTACATTATGAGAGATTTAGTTGCTTCGACAAATTATGATTCAAATATGAGTTTTATTGATTCTTTATCTTGATTTTTGCTTTGCTTTTGCTTTAAAGGGAGTGCCTGGTAATCCAGGGGTAGCAGGACTGAAAGGTGATAAGGTGATCTGCAAAAGAATTTCTCATATTATTATTTATGTGTATACAGGAATATTTGTGGAGCTAATATATAAATATAATTTTCTGGATTCTGATCAAAATGAATTCACATCTTGTATAGCTGATCATTGAATGCACAAGAGTAGTAAATTGGTGTTTCCATTGTGAATAATTTTGTTGCATCTTGTTTGTCAAAGGGGGACGTGGGCTTAACGGGAGAACAGGGGGAGTGTGGATTCCAAGGGGACAAGGTAAGAGTTTACTGATCTGGCTAGAGCCAGATTGTTTTTCAGTGACTTTATATGGTCTGCCTTGAGTTAGATCAACTGTTTGTGTGTCAAGGACTAAAGTATGCTTTTTATTATTGTTATGGAGTGGAACAGATTTATAAACCTGCTCCTGTTGTTTGTTTCCTGGTGATATTTGAAGTAAATATGGAGTTTATGTTGCAGGGCAGCCGGGGTTCCCCTGGGTTACCTGGTCCTCGTGGAAAACCTGGACCGCAGGTATTTTCTGTACATCTGTGACATACAATAAAATGATGAGGCAAAGAATGTCCACTTTGAATCATTGAGAGTCACATTTTATATAGCAGTTCCTTCAAATGTATATTCTAACTTTATACAGAACACATATGTGTCTAAGGATAGTTTTATCGTTTTTGACCACCTGCTAGCTTTGTAGTAGGATTTGGCTAAAGAGTTTTAAAGGGTTTGTTTTATTGTTGCATGAAAGAACATTAGTGGTGCTGGTTAAGCTTTATATTAAAATTAAGTAACACTTTAAAGAATGAAGAGCAAATAAACTTTATGATCTTGCATTTGTGACTAAGTATTTAAATGATCAATGATGCTTATTTTACCCCAAAAAGGAATTTTGAACAGAAAACTCAGTTTCTTGTATTTGCACCTTATAAAAATAAACCACTTGTTCCCTGTGTAATTCTATTACATACCTTTGACATTTTAATGTGCAGCCTTAACTCAGATGATGGATAAAGATGGTGTGCTTGTTTTTTCTATATTTCACAGTGTGAAATACTATTACATTTTCAAATAATATCTTATTTACTTTAACTTACCAAATTATTCTCAAGGTTTTAGTGACTGTGTCTTTTCAAAGGGTAAACCTGGAGAAAAAGGTCCTGATGGCATTCCCGGTCCTCTTGGTTCAGAGGTAAATTGACCATATGTCCTAAAGAATAATTAAAGAATAGCTAAATAAAATGAATAACTTCATCCAGTATATGTCTTTGCACATATACTGTGCAAAGACATATACAGTTGTGTGGTTATAAAGCCTTGTTTCATTTTCAAAGGGCTTCCCAGGTGACATTGGCCCACCAGGACAAAATGGTCTAGAGGGACCGAAGGTTAGTAGAGGAACATGTACTCATTTCCACCAGAAGAAGTGAAGTGAATTTGTGCTCTCAATGTTTCCTCCACAGGGAAAGGAAGGGACAAGAGGTTTGCCAGGGCCAACAGGAGCACCTGGACTTCAGGTGAGGTTACTTGTACTTATTCTGCAAACAAGCTAAATATGTGTGAAATGTATTTTCCTTTCAGCTTTGGCAACTTTCTTTTCATCAGGGTGATGAGGGACCAGTTGGGCCAGCTGGACCCGCTGGAGCCGAGGTGAGTTCTGATTGAATAAGCTGTGCAACCTAACACCAGACAGAAAATAAAATGACACTGCGGGAACTCTCACAAAGCACTGTAAAGCACGCTGAGTGGAAGCACACATGTGGCTCTGCCTAAATTTAGCTTCGGATGAATGAGTAGTTTGGGTCTGTTAGTTCTTTGGCTGACTGCTCTTTCTATTGTTGTAAAGCTGTTTTGAAAGCAGTCCTACTGGACAATGTGTCCCCATATTACCAGACTGGTCAGCAAATTGCTATTTACTATGACTGAAAAATATATATAATTGTAAACAAAAACGGTTCTAAAATTTAAACCCAAGATGGACCAGAGAAAGGAAGTGTTGTTTTAAATCAAAACTTTTCTTTTTTTTATTATAATGATAGACCAAGGTTGACTTCCTTATTATGTAATACGCTTAATATATTGTACTTACTATATCACTATCTCAACATTAACAGTAGGGAGTGTATTCAAGTTAACTTTCTTTTAATTCAATGTTCTCCCAAAACAAACAGGTTTGGTTCATATCATATCATATTGAAGCCAAATCAGACCAAACTCAAGTTTTACTGGTCCAAGATATTCCAGCGTAGCAAGATTATACAATCAAATTCAGAAATACAGTCCAATGTATCTACTGTAATTCTTTTACAGTACAGTCAAGTTGATAATTTACTGCCAATTAGTAAAAAGTATCTACCTAAGGTAGTTCAGACAATTGCACTGGGTAGTTTGACTTTGCAGAAATCCCTCATCTGTAGCAAACATGAAGAATGGCAACAGCAGATGGGCCCCAGTGGAACCAGACTGTGCAGGAATGGCCATTTGTCATCGCTGGGGGTAAAGAAGAGAGAAACAGACAGAAAGTCCTGGCTGGCTCATGCATACTTTCTATTGGAAAGAAAAAAAAGTACCTTGGATAATAACAGCAGTATGTTAGTCAATGGTTCAAACAAGGAAAGGGACACAATTAATGACATCTGCAATGGTCCAGGCATATATTTTTAAGACAAAATACAAAGAATACACAAAGTCAATGAGCAATAGCTTGATGAGTGACAGTGTCCAGAACGCTAACAGAGCTAACAGAACTGGCACAGCCAAACATGAAAGCCAGGTTTACCTTCTATGAAAAGAAAACAGGTTAATGGCAGCAAAAGCTCCACTAATGACTGTCCAGGACAATAACACAGTTAGGCACAGAAATGCTGAGCCAGGTGTATCTTCTATTTGGAAAACAAAACAGAGTAATAACACAAGTAACAGCAGCAACACTTGTTAATGGCTCCATCTAGGAAAGGCTGGCCACAAATTTAATAGCACAATAATGCACAAGAGGAGAGTATCAGGACAAAACATCAACAGTGAAAGACTAGTCACTAAGTCTAAACCTGTAGCCGCATAATTTGACCTGGAATAATCAACCAAATAAACTACAAGCTACATTAAAAGAACATTTTATAGATCTCCCTATGAACCACCAAGAAAAATCAGAGCAAAGTGCTCTTTCGGGGTAAATACAGATCTTTAAATGTAAGATGGAGATTATGTACTCATAGCTTTAGATGTGGAAAGAAGAGTTTTAAATTGACATTTGGCATCTTTCAAATATATAAAAATGAAAACATTCCTCCCAAGTTAAACTACTGCACAAACTTTACCAGATTTCATCTCTTTGAGGTTTCCTTTAGTTTGTCATCTCCCAAAACCATAAATGATAGAAGAAAACAAACACAAATGACCAAAAGTGTTTTGTTAGTAATGAGGCCTTTGATGCTGGAAACCATTCTTTGTTGTCTGAATTATTAAGATTCCTGGAGGAATCTCTGTTTTGGCGACAGATGTCGGTTTCTTTTGTGCGTCATCCTCTGAAGGGAGAGTTAGACTGACACATGACATGCTTCCCTGTAGCGATATACTTCGTTTCAATTTGTGTGGAGCCGTACACTTCTCTGATTTTTGTTTTCTGTTCAGGGCAGGCCTGGGAGGCAGGGATTCCCTGGACTGATGGGCTCAGAAGGACCCAAGGTCAGACTTAAAAGTGGCACAACCACTGCTGAACTACTGTCATCTTTAAATGAACATTCTCTCTCCGGTTTTCTTTTATAGCAACGTATCCACGGACTATGTGTAAATTAGATGTTAATTCTTAGATACCACAGGGGAACTAACTTCTAAGCTCATTTCATCTGAACCAAAAGAAGAAAAAAAACCCTAAATGGCTGAATAAGATTGTGAAATGTTAATTTAGCTACTTTGCTGTAGGGCGAGACGGGAATAACCGGCGAGGTCGGCAAGCTTGGCGAGAGGGTAAAGGCTTTTCTCTCTGTTTCTGGTAATTTGTGTGTGTCTGTTTTATTTGAGCGCCTTAGATGAGTTGTCAATGTTGGGTAGTCTATACTAAAGTTCATAGATTCAAAACACAGGAAAGACTATTTGTTTCTCTTCTTTAGGGCCTACCAGGCTTTATCGGGCCTATTGGGGAAGCAGGAATGGCTGCAGAAAAGGTTACTCTAGTCCTGTTTCATCATATTTTGCATGGATCCTGACACATTTACCTTCAGAATGTGTCCAGTGACAATAAATCAGTCAATGGACAGAAAATGCCATTTGAAATCTAATATAACAGCATGCTTAGGAGTCATGGTTATCATTTGCAGTGTGACATTTGTTGATGACCTTTGGTTTCTCAGGGGGATCGAGGGAAAACGGGTATCCCCGGACCTCCAGGTGAACCTGGGCCGATGGTAAGGAGTAAGTCTGGACCCCGTCTCTTGTACCAGGGGATATTCAGTTCAACTTTCAAGAGATGTGGGAGAGATTTCTCCAGAAACTCTGATTTAAACCAGTATTTCAGGAATCAGAATCGACTTTTTCAGGGATTTATTTTATGATTAAGTAAAAATTGTTGTATTATTTGCATTGCATTCTCAATCTATCAGGGTCACTCTGGACTACCTGGAGAGACAGGCCCACCAGGACTGGAAGGGATTCCAGTAAGTTTACTAATACTTCAGATTTAATTATGCCATAAACCTTAGTTTCTGGCGTAAATGTGGGTAGTATTCTTAATGTGAAAATTAAGAAAACTGGCATGCGACTTGGAGATTTTCTTTTTTCCACCACGGCAATCAAACCTTATCAGTCGTTTAAAGAAAGGCCAAGGAATGGCAGGACAGAAGAGGTTTGCTCTGTTCCTGTCCTGTTTATACGTCCAAATGATTACTAATCATGGAATAATTTACAAGAGTTTGATGTTTTTGTAGGAAGTCTCAAGTATTCAACTATTTGTGGACAGTTGTGGTTCCTAAACCCTACAAATACTGGGTTACACTGTATTTATTTCATTGAAATTGCTTGTAGTGTCTTTATTTTTTCCAACATCTTTCTGTAATGGATTATTCTGCTGCCATAAAAGACACTATACTTTAAGGTTTTAACAAAACTTAACTAGGGTTGCCACTAAGATTTGCTCACTGTTTTTCAGTTTCAATAGTATTGAATGGTTGAGCTAAAATAATGTTTTTGCACATATTCAGGGCCCGCCTGGTTCACGAGGATCTGCTGGTATCAGAGGACACAAAGGCAGGAGAGTAAGTAACTGGAGTAAATATTAACAGTAGTTCACACATGATTAAATGTTGGTGCTACATATGATATCATGATGTGTTTGCACAAGCAGTTCTTCTACTGCTTGTGCAGATATACACAAAAATGGTATATTTAGGATCTTACTAGTTATTTCTCATCTCACAATAAACATCAACAAAAGCTTTGGGTTTTTGCTGATGTTGTCATCAGATGGGAAACTTGCATTTTCAAAATGTAATTTTTCAAAAAATGAAAATAACATCTTACTTCTAAATCTGCATTTTTGCTGCTTGGCAAAGTTACATGTGTACAGAGATTATCTAGATTTAGTTTATATAATGTATTTGACAGGGACCACGAACAGGACCGTTTATCAAAAACATGAAAAGATGCTTTTTACCAAGCTTCAACTCTTAGCACTAATTTCCATCTGCAGTTCGTCAACTTATAGAACATTTTACATAAAAACATAAAACAATACAATTTGTACTATTTACAGACACATTCAGTTATGAATGTGTCTGTAAAAATCTACTTTTCACTGAATGTAAAAAGTACATTCAGTAAAAGCTAATAAAAACATTTTAAAAAATGTTATCCTGTAACCTTTTTGATATTATCTAATCAAGTAGAGTCTAATGTAGTTTTGTGTCATGTTGGGTGTGTTTGTTATATTTTTTTCTTTCTTTTGCTGGCACATCTGCATTCCTATAAAGTCTTGTTTCAAAGTAAGACTGCATATTTTTAAGCCTTTGTGTAAATTTAGCTGTGTTAGGAGTTTATTCCTTTCAGTGATAAAGGAAAAAGGCAGATTATCCTAATACTGTGTTTAGGACAATTTGACAATGGTACATTGTGTATAGTTGCTATAACTAAATATCTGCTGATATCACTGTTTTCTGCTCCAGGGTGCTGTTAGTTAAACATTTAGTGCTTGTACCATTAAGACAAACATGAATAAACAACAAGCACTGGCAGTTATACTGCTGAGATTTGTGCTTCTGTCTCCCTTTCAGGCAGTAAAATGAAAATAAAATGGCTCGCATTAACAAGTGACAATGCCATACAACAAGCCTTTCTACTGTGAACTGTCATTAATTAACTGTTTTTGTGTGAAATTTAAAGAAAAGCCAAAAAGCAAATGAATAAAAGAAGAGTTTACTATTTCAGTGCAACAAAAATAAGAACATATGTTAGTGACATTTCTAAAGCATGGAGCAGGTCCTCCATGTGTTGCCTGGAATGAAGATATTCATATCTTGTCTTGTAGTCTTTGAGTAGGCTGCCATCATTATGCTCCTTGGCAGAAAGAGGATGAAAGTAAAAAAAAAAAAGACAAACCAAAATTAAATGTTCTGTATTTCAGTTAACCTTTCTGTTGCGTCTCTGTTGACCTCCAGCAACAGAAAATTATGTTTTTTGGGTTGGAGCTACAGCACGATATTAAATGCATAGACTCAATAACATTTAATTGGATCGGGCACATCTCTTTTTCAAATGTGTCCTCTCAGTTGAAACTTAGAGACTTCTTCCTTGTTTTTTAGCTTAACTCTGAAGTTCAGCTCTACAGCAGTCTCGTCTTGTCCTTCAAATTGTTTTAAAAGCCAAATTTTGCTGTCAGGAAAATTGCTCCTCAGAATTCACACAGTTCTCTGGGCTTAACATGATACATTTCTGCTGTGATTTGGGCTCTTTGTAAGTCACTCATCACTGTCATTTCCTCTCATGTGTCTCTACTGGAAAGACTCTCCACAGTGAAAGTAGCAGAGCTCCAAGTCGACTGAGTACTTGTTCCATTAGTTTGAAAAACGGGGAATATATGTGAAAAAGTAAATGAAATTAAATATAAATGAAGTTTGTAGACAGTCATCTCTCTTTCTCTCTATTGCTCTCTCTCTTAATGAATAAAATCGATCAGTGGGATATCTGTCAGCTTGTAGATTAATTAGTTTTCCTTATCTGGGAGCTCTAATTGGATATTTGGCAGAAAGGAATATAGGAGATATAAATATTATAAATGTGAATTTTGAAAATACAATATTGACATTTCAATTGGACTCATATAGATGGACTATGAGATACTTTTTGATTCAATGGTAAAGAAACAAAACAGAGTCAAAGAAACATCAAACTACTTACTATGTTGGAGAAATTCCAAGCAATTCCACAATCCTGTTAAAACACTTTTATCAACAAACTCACTGACCTAGAAACACTCCAATGAAATACTAAATGCAAGATTTTCATGCATAATTTGGAGGTACAGGCACCTGACTGAAATCTGAGGAAAAGTGTGAAAAAGAAAAAAGAGAGAATTTAAAAGAGGAATTAGATATGGTGAGCAACCTTGATCTGGAGCTCAAGGCACCAGTAAATCGCCCTGATAAAACTAATGAGGAGACCTCAGTTAGTTGTGAAGTCAGATTGATGTTTAACCTCTCTGGGATGGCTGGATTGAACTTCACCAGGTGTAATTTTCACACCTTCAAACTGGAATATCGCTAGAATTCAGTACAAAGTTGATAACAGTCTAAAAGTTAACCTTGTTGGATAAGCTGGATCCTTAAATTTATGACATTTGCATAATATTAAAAAAATACCCTTGCTGGATCTTTAGTTCTTAACAGACTACAGCCACATATTTGCCCTCAAATCATCACACATTCTGCATGAAATTGGGTCGAACATTTTTAACAGAAATACAAGTAGGAATAAGAAAGCAATATTAGACAGAAATCCACAAATTAAAGACAATTACATGCCACCAAGTTGATTGGGATTGATAAATGTGATCAAGCTTTTCTTGGTTCTGTGTGTTTTCCCAGACCATTCCAAATTCTTCTCTGTGTCTGCATTTGACACCTAACAGAAGTCAGTCACTGTGATGTTTTCAAACTCCCGTCATGGAGGAGTTGGTTTTGTGCTACAGTGCACCATTTCTGTCTGCAGCCTATTATTTAGGTTTTCAGAAAGAAACAGCTCCAAAGCACTACATGATATGTTGCTAGCTGAAAAAAGAATGTCGAGGGTTTGCAATGTATTGGAGGAAGTTTCCATTTCTAATCACACATTAAATCCGTACTTAAACTGATAACTGATCAGAAAAAAATGTGAACAATTTCAAAAGTGTACAGATTTCTGAATAGGCAGAAAAAGATTATTACTTTAAAATGCATTATTTGACTTGTACTGACATGGATCTAAATGAACCATAAATAGTTATGGTAAAGGGTCATAAATAGTTTGGAGAATCTCCTCTGGAGAACAAAAACATTTAAATATTAAATATTAAAATATCGATTTGAGGTGATGATCAAGGCATTTTGCATACATCTTGCTCAGAGATGATTCATGTTTGTCCATTATATAAGCTACTGATATATGCATCCTGCTTTTATGAACAAAAATAGCTCCCTTATCTCCCAATGTTACAATATCTCCTATGTAAAAATTGTCAGTGATAAGTTAACGGTATAATTTTTTTAGGATGTTACTGAAAATATTTGATCTGTGGATCTTTAAAATTTTTTTAATTTGTCCTGTTACCCCATGTTCAAAAAGCTGATTATAAATTCTATTTGTAATCTGGCTTTTTATCACTTGAGAGCCGTTTTAGGAATTATGTAAGAAGTTGTTTTATTCTGGTTGGGTTCAATTTATATTTCTTATTTAAAATGCTTTTAGGGATATTTCCAAAAATACTTCATTTTTCGACTGAATAGTTTGACTCAATTTTAGGGGCAAGAATAACTGAGCTTCAGGACGACAATTTCACTCTGCAGGCAGGACCACAGTTATGATTGTGGAAAAGTGGGGATAAAGTTCTGCACAGTGGGATTTGAGCACACCGCGGAGCTAAATTGCAGATGCCAAGCATTTGCTAAGTAGCTACAGTTCGTTTCTCCAGAGTGGGAAAATTTAAAGGACACACTCCTGACAAAACTCTCCCAGCTTTCCTTAGAGTGGATAATGGAAATGCAATTTGTTCAACAACATCAGCCCCAAGGTCATTAAAGGACATCTTTCTAATGCTGTTGATCAATGATAACTATTATTCTTTAAACAGGGTCCAAGAGGACCTGATGGTCCACTGGGGTCAAAGGGGTCAACAGGGGTCAAGGTGAGCATGTGATAATACACTGAAAAGTGACAGTAGCACAAAATATTCAAGAGGTGTTAAATTATGGTTGATTTGTTTTTTTGTGATGTCTGGCATCAGGTTTCTATAACGGCATATATGAAAAATAAATAAATAAAAAATTTAACCTGTAGAAAAACAAGAAGTCTGATTTCTTAACTCTTTATTCCCCAGCTGAAGGACACTCATAAATAAAAACCTAAAGTGCAGAGTTGTTTATCAAGGGACTTTAAATAATAATGATGGTAGCACATTATGACTTGAGGGGGATTTCAGGAAGCTCATTTATCTCATGCTGTTTCTTCACAGGGGCCTGATGGTCCACCAGGAAAATTGGGCCTCCCTGGGGAAATGGTGAGAAAAATAAAATCTATATTTTTCTCTGCTAACAAAAAGTGTTTGAGCACTAGCTCCAGTCCTGGTTGTGCATTTGTTCAAGTGGTATTTCTAAAAACTTCAGATCAAAGAACTAGTGTGTTGGCTTGAGAAGTTATAAAACAGATACTATGTCTGTTTGATCACATAGTAAAATCATGTGAAGTTAGGACTCCCTTTTAATATTCAGTTCTGAACAAGGAAATTTGTGCATATTAAGGCCCAATCGTTTTTTATATTTGCAAAACAAAAGAGATTTAACTGCTGGTGAAATTTTCTCCCAAGTTTTGTAGAAACTTGTTATTATTATTTTTACTAGAATACCCACCTTTGGAATAAAACAGCAGTTCTCTTTTTCACATATTTTCACATTACAAACCTAAAGCAACTAGAAATGGCAATTATGCTTAATTTGTTAAATATCTTTGCCAGGGCCTTTATTATTATTATTATTATTATTATTATTATTATTATTATTATTATTATTATTATTATTATTATTATTATTATTATTATTATTATTATTATTATTATTATTATTATTATTATTATTATTATTGATCATTCAAGTACTTTACACTTATTGACAGACAAGTAACCAATAATTACCCTGCATTGTGTAATATAAAACTCATGATTTCTGTAGAAAATGTCAGAAACCATATTAACCATATTAACCTAGAATATTTATCTTGTCCTGTGATCACATTTTTCCCATCTTTGTGGTTGTGCTGCAGGGAAAGCTTGGTGAGCCAGGAGAAGCCGGGCCGAAGGGATTTCCAGTAAGTGATTAAGGCTAATAGAATTGTCTATTATATTGGGTCAGATCAGTTTTAGTTTTTATGAATACCATCAATGTTATAATTTCAGGGTATCCCAGGGCCCTCAGGACCACCTGGAGCCAAAGGAATTGTAGGAGAACCAGTGAGTTGATTATTCAAATTGAGCTTCTATGTATTTTAGTAATGTAACCCTTTAACTGTCAGTCCAAAGGAGAACTGCAGTGTTAGTTATGCTTTATGGCTCTTGCATAAATTCTTTTCTTGAAATCATTTCCTTGAGCTTTTCCTAGAAACTTCTATCCAGTTGGAAAAGCTTAAAAACATCCTAATCCTCTTCTTCCTCTCCCTCTGTCCAGACCTCATGGACATGAACAGCAAAGTACGGCAAAGCAGGGACAATTTGATTTACTCCATTTCCTCTTTGTCGAGGCAGCTTTATTGTAGTTTCAGTGTGCCTCTATATCAGCGGGTCAGTTTTACTCACATCCAGAAGCTTTGGTTTATTGTTTGAAAGATTCTGAGCCTTCCAGATGATCCTGCCCCCACAAATACTCACTTTCCGCTCAGTTCTTATCCATTTTCCCATTTTTCCCATTTGCTGTCAATGTCAGAGGAGTTTATCTTATGACAGAAAACGCTCTTAACCATTTTTATTGATGCCTTTGTCGTGCTGCTGCAGGGGTCATCAGGTCCAGCAGGAACTATCGGGCCACTGGGGGCAATTGGACCAATGGTTAGTTGATCACACAGCTGGCATTAAAACTCCACTAGCGTTTTACATTAGTGCCAAATATTAAAGGCTGTAACTGTTTCTCAAAGGGACCTGCTGGAAATGCTGGGGAAAAAGGGCCGCTGGGTGAATCTGGAGAGAAGGTGAGGAGAACAAGATATGAAAAATGAAATGCCATGGAATTATAGCTACTCAGTACTCCAGATGCATATGTGGAGTTTTAAAAACACACTGCCTTTGCTAAAGTATTCATATCCCTTAAACTGAATTACATTTTGTCCTATTACAAACACAAACTTCAGTTTTCTTAACTGGGATTTAGACCAACACAATGTGGTGCAAATGTATGGTGTAGAAAGAGAGCTGTACTTGGTTCTTAAAGTTTCTTTAAGTGTGACATGCATACAACTTCAATCCTCTTTTTTCTGAAACCCCAAAATAAAAACAAGTGTAAACAATCACCTCTAGTTTTTGCATAAACTCTCCACATGAGCGTAAAAATTCTGTGGAAATCCAGTTCCTGTCCATAAATCTCAGAGGTTTAATGCAGAACATTTGCGAACAAACATTATAAAGACCAAAATAGATTGGTTTTCATTAAAACATACTCAAGTTAAATGAAAGTCAGTTGGACGACTTGAAGATTGCTGTTCCAGATTTAGCTAGTTAAAAAAAAGAAAGTTGGTTTCTACATGGGCAAAGCTGGCTGAGACATTTAAAAAAAGACTGTAGCTGTAAGTGTGAAATGTGATTTTATTGACGTGGGGGTGGTCAATGCAAATCTACGCCACTCATCTGTAATAAAATATGAAAACCATGTCATAATTTTTTAAGTGGTATAATTATGTTGACAATCAAGGTGAATTATTGTGTTTTTTTTTTGTTTTTTTTTTGACTCCAGCTGCTTTAATTAAAGTGTTACATTTGAGTATCCATCCTGCAGGAAAGTGGGAAGCACAGATTTAACTTTGCAATCAAAGGTTGTAGCTGTATTTTGGGGCATTTAAAAACATAAAGCAAATACTTCATAGTCTTGATTGTTTGCTTTACAGGGTTCTGTTGGTTTGCCTGGCAGCATTGGGGAGCAGGGCCTGACTGGCCAGAGAGTGAGTAGAATTTGTTCTGAACTCAGGTTGTACCTATTAAAGTGGCAATAAAACCTCTGAGCTTCAGTATTTATTGTCTGTCAAACATTATTTATAAATGATCATTTCAAGCATATGTTTTTGAGGAGACACCTGGAATGCATAATGTGTAAAGAAGCAAAGACATTTACTTTTTAAATATTTTCTTGTCATCCTTACATATAAAAACTATATATATTTTATGATTTGTATTTCAGGGTGAGACAGGAATTGACGGGGAGGCTGGACTAAGTGGACCACATGGTATCATGGTAAGTCTAAAAAAACACTAACATTTTACAATTTCAAACCAGTTGATCTCTTTTTTATTACACTAACTCATTGCCACTAAATGAAGCATATTTGACATGTTGGCTGCACAGTGTTGATGCTTGGGGAACAAAGTGAGCAGAAGTTATTAAAGCTGTCTGTCATACAGTGCAACTGGAGCAAAAAAATGCTTCTAAAATAACTGAACAGAACCAGTCCAAGAGTCTGCTGAGCTTATGGCTGTACACAGCAGTTTTACTTACACAGGATTGGAAAATGCTCCTAATTGATCCTGGCCTTCGTGCAACATTTTGGTGGAAACTTGAAAACATTTGAAGCTTTCGTTATTTTTTGAGAGCCAAATTTTGTGTGCTTGTGGAACATCCAACTTGAGATTTTACAAAGAAAAAAAGGGGAAAAAAATCCAGTATGTTGATAGCAGAACACAATAAAACTTACAACCTTATGTTTGGTCATTTTAGTCATGAGCTGAATTTGAGAATATTATTTCTTATACTTTGACTATATTTGCAGAGGCTAAGGCACAGCACCATTTCTTCACTTAACTCTCATTATTGTCTCCACCTTGAGTTTAAATGATTCTCCATTTACTTCGAGGATTTGGTTGAAATGCTTGCAAGCCCTTAAAAACGGTGCACTTAGAAACAATGGGGTTGAAGCTGTGCTTGTAGAAATCTCTCATAACTGAGAAAATAACAGAATAAACATTTTATCTACTAACATTTTACATCTACATCTAGATATGTTTGCAATTATTATATTTAGCTTCACTGTTAATGTTATTCTGCATTAAGATTACATTATCACCACAACAATGAAGAAAATTTGTAAATTGACGCAAGCCAAAGTATTTAGTCTGCTATCAATCTTTGGTGCTCTCTAAAACAGAATCAAAAAAAGAAAAAATCCATTTTTTATGTGTTTACACAAACAAAAACACTTTTATATTGTAAAATAATAGATTCTGAGTTATTAAAATAAATCAGTTAAGCACAGTGCTGTGAAAAAGTATTTGCAATTTACAGATTACTTTTTTGTTGCTCTAACATGTTTCAGATCATCAAGGAAAACCAGAGAAAATATAAAAGGGAGTTTCGAGAAGAACAACAGTATTTAGTTTAAAAACTCTGCTTAACTGAACCTTAGCTTGTGTGAAAAAGTAATCAGTTGAATCACAATGCTGTACTTTGCAAAGTGTGTTCTAGTTCCATTCACCTAAATGTGACCTCTGACCTGTAGAATCAGAAAATTACTTAAACAGAACCTGACTGTCAATATAAGGTTAGAGAAAATATCTTAGAAAGCAACAAAATATGTAAAGAAATTCAAGAAGACATGAGAAACAAAGCAACTGAATTCTGTCGGCGTGGAGGGAGTTACAAAACCAATCCTAAGACTTTGAGACTCCAGTAAACCACAGTGGGAGCTATTATCCATAAAAGTAGAAAAGATGTAGCAGTGGGAAACCTTCCCAGGAGTGGCCAGCCTATCAAAACTGATGACTCATCCAATCTGCAGCTCTGCAGGCCTTGCTTGTCCCAGTTAAGGTCAATGTGTTCTTGATTCAACAACAAGAAAGAGGCTCTGCAAAAATGGTTTAGGAGATCTTTCACATTGGGCCAGGTTGGCTTGGTTAGCCCCCCCACCCCCTTAATACGTCAAACTAACATTTAAAAATGTCATTTTTTTCCTCAGCCTATCTTTGGGGGATGTTTTTGTTTTCATGATGCAAAAAATTTCAAAAGCAAAAACAAGAAATCTGAAAAGAGATTTTCACACACCATTTTACGCTAGCTAACTTCAGCTTACATACAAAATAATGTGTGCTGCAGGATTGGTCACTGTTTATATGATGCATAAACAGTGACCAATATTAAGTCAAATATGTTTACACATTAGAAATCCTTAGGAACTGACTGTAGCTCAGCCTCTTGGATACTTGACCTGTTTTTCAAGCAATATTTTACCCACTTGCTGAATTAAATGTCTTCCTTCTTTAGAGTGAAACAGCATTTTTTTATTAGCATTTCTATATGCTGGAAAAATACTGTACACCTTGGAAGGGTATAAATTTATTTACTTAACAAGTTTTCCACCACATGCTTTTCTTGCAAACACGTCTTGTGTGGGATAGAAACAAATGCTTCTTGTTCTGATAATCAGACAGGAAATAGTGGGAGAAATGTGTGTGAACAAGTGTGAAATGAATAAAAGAAACAGTTAAGATAAAAAGAAAAGACTTGTTTTCTATTCTCTTTGAAAAAAGAATATTTTGGGTTTTTGGTTAAAATGATGTGTTTTAGTCTTTGATGCACCGTTTTGTCCCTGTATGAGGTTATATCTTTCACTTTCATTTTTTTCCCATGAATTTTTTATTATATTTCCTTTGATTTTATACAGATTTGTTTTATGGTTGCATTAATTTGATTCTTTAAGAAGAGGTTTATATACTTTAAAAACTCAAAAGGACCAACTGCTTCTTTCAGAAAAAAATCCTCTAGGACTGAAGTTCTCGTGCTTTGGCCTACTTTGCTGCGACATAAAATGTTGAGGGACCATAAACACCTTGGAAAAAAAAAATATGTCAAGTCACATTTCTGTATTTCATCTTTGAAATTTCTCCAATTCACAGCTTGCTGTGTCTAACTAATAAATAAGTCATGGTTTTGTGTCATTCTAGTTCCACTACTGTGACTCTTTGTTTACATGCCTGAGCTGTCATTGCAGAAACTTCACACTGTAGCTCTGAGCGCTGCAGCAAAAATTTTTAAGTAGAGCTTATTGAGTGTGAGGCACACAACTTCTCACTGTGGGCCTTTTCAGACACCTGTGAATAATGGATACATTTTAGGGTTTTACTTGAAACCTTGAGCATTTGGTTGATATTAGCACCATTTACAGCTTCAGTATCTCTGCGCTCATTAGGCAAGGGTTTTACTAGCTATACTAATAGATGAATATAAGAGGCTTAACTTTTGTGGCTGTGGATCCTCGGGCTCTGTAGTAACTCGTGTTCTGGTATTTGTTCATTTGATGATGTAGAAAATTTAAAGAGGAGAGCATAAGGCTGAAAGCACCAGCCAAAGTTTTGCTGCACCATCACCACGTTTTGGCACTTGGTGATAAATATGTGTGAAAATCTCAAAGATAAATTGCTTCTTTATTGAAGCAGCTAGTATCCCACATTAAAGCAAAAAATCCCTCTTTAATATGAGTAAAATTATTTAAGGGGGAAACATTCAAGTGCTAAGAAAATCTATTTTTATAATAAATTATGTATACATCACTTGCTGTCATCCCTGCTGAATGTATGTCGTATAATCTCCTTTTTCCAATTCATCCGCAAGAGGTCATTTATTTTAGGAATTAAATGAACTCTAGCAACACCTTTTTGACATTGACATTGACATTTTCTTAGATAAAGAATGATCATTTAAAAAAACTATTTTCCTTTCACTCAGTTGGAAAAAGTAATTTTTTTCTCAAATATTTGTGATTTGTGATTTTTAAATCACCTCATCAACACAAACCAGCCTAATAAATGTGAAACTCTCTCAGGGCATCTAAACTTAGAAGCTCAACATTATCTTTTTTTTTCTTTTCTTTTTTTTTTAAATCTCGACTTACAGCCAATGAAAACCCAGAATTCAGTCTCCCAGAAAATAACATTTTCTTGCATTGTGACTCACACCATTAAATAACATCGAGAAAAACAAGAATTTTAGATTCATGAATTGTATCCATGTGTATACACTTGGTGGTTGTTTTGGGCTCCTTCAGCATGAATTATAGTGAAGGATGTCATGAAGCCGGTGGTTCTGCTGAGCTGTTAAGTAAGTCCAGTTTGCCGTAACACTTTGCTTTGTAAAGGAATGCTAAAAAATGTAATATGATGTCGTTATCTCGTAAAGCTTGCCAGCAGGTGGAAGCATTTCCTGCCACTGACTTTATGCTGATGTCCTTGATTTCCAGACTAAAATCTAATTTTACTTTCTCCTGAACAAATTATTAAATTTGTTACATTGCGACGTCTCAGCAGCTGAGAATCCCCTCTAAGAGTACGTCTGATTTCTACCAAAAGCAGTGCAGCTTAACTCAAAGGTGTCACCTTTTTTATTTTCTCAGGGCGAGAAAGGAGATGGCGGTCCAGACGGGGCCGATGGGGACAGAGGTGAAATTGGCCTGAAAGGAAAGGAAGGCAGACCTGGTCCTCCTGGACTTGTGGGGGTCAGAGTGAGTATCTCAAGAGCGATCTTTGATTCCCTTTCACTTCTAATGAAGACAGCTCTTTTTGTCCACTAAAAGCCCTCTGCTCTGACTCTCGGTTAACAGGGTCAGGAGGGCACGCCCGGCAAAATCGGGGAAAGAGGAAAGCCAGGAGAAAAGGTCTGCCAGTTCACTTGCCTGCAGCAAAACACACCTTTCATTGTAGTTGGTTCTCAATTTGCTCTGTTGGATAGGGACTTGAATATTCCTTTGATGTAGTTGTAAACAAACTAGGAACTTAGTAAGCTCCATAAGAGCAGAAGTGGAGGTTCTTGTCAAATAGTTTCAGCATTGAATGTTTGAATTGTCATATTCCTCCCACATGCGTTCAGGCGTGTTTTGTACATACCTGATTGTTGGTATGCTTTCTCCAGGGGAGCAAAGGTCAGCAAGGTCATTTAGGTGAGGGTGGACCAATCGGGGAGCGTGGAGAGCATGGATTTATTGGACAGAAAGGGGCAAGAGGAACCACCGGCCCCGTGGTACGTTTTCATTTCAGGGAGGGAAGGACTTTGAATTTTGGTAAAACTTATTATTTCTATTATATTTTTTGTCAGGGTGTTCCTGGAAGAATGGGCCAACATGGTGATCCAGGCATAGCAGGTTATGAGGTAACACACGTTTTAATCAGAAGAATCTATGATAAACCTTTAAGCCTTTTGTTTTAAAGCTAAAGGATGTCAAATGCACTTTAGCCCAG
Organism: Gambusia affinis; assembly: GCF_019740435.1. Lineage (NCBI taxonomy): Eukaryota > Metazoa > Chordata > Actinopteri > Cyprinodontiformes > Poeciliidae > Gambusia > Gambusia affinis. The sequence continues at coordinate 29,322,313 of NC_057870.1, read as the reverse complement.
AAGACATTTGTCTTGGGCTGACATAATAGCTTTTATGGCATCACAAGACAAATGTCTTCTGGTCAGCAAGGTCCAGAAGCTGCCACAAAACAACTTTTATGGCAGCCTTGTTTATGTTTTTGTTTTTAAAAAAAATAAAAAATAAACAAAAAAGCCTTAAGAAACAAGTCACCTGGCTTTGACATGTCTTTTTTTTTATTTGTGATGTATGTTCTTGTCTGATAAATGGATTAAACTGAAAGAAAGAAAAATTATTTATTTTAAAAATTAACTTGAAAAATATCTTTATACATTGTGTCCATAGTTCGAATGAGAAAATCAAAAAATAGTTTAGCACAGTGTTATTTACTTACAAATAATTTAAAATGGTGATTTCATTCTGTAAACCTTGTAGTTGTCATGATAACTTACTCTGTGAATTTATCCTGCTAGGTGGCAGGATTCCTTCACAATTCACTGCTGCTGAGCCTGAAGCAGCCATCTGCCACAGTTTCTTTTCCTTATTTATGCTTTACAGGCCTTTCATTTCACATGTGTTTATAGCTCTAGAAATACCAAAGTCTACATCAGACAATGGATCACAGCCCACCAAGGGAGTTCAACTGAAATTATTTTAGGGATATTTTATTGATGTAATAATAGAGATCAAAGTTATTTAGCATTGTGGCACAAAATCAATAGAAATCTTCTGACAGTGAGGCCAACTGTGAAATTTCAATTTTTAGGGTAAAATATAGATATTTACCAGGTTCTGTGTTAGATTCAAACACTTTCACTTGATGCTGTAAGTCACACAAAATAAGCTTTGACCAAGCACTTTAAGATTTTTTCTTCTTAAAAATCATTTTGTTTTGGCCTAATGCAATTTTGAGAAGGATGAATTCATATTATTATCAAAATGAGCAGAAATAAACACCTGAAATATACTTCTTTGTGTGTAATGATGCTACATAATATAGCAGTTTTATTTTTTAATTGAATAGCTGAAATAAATTATATTTTTAATGATGTTATAATTTATTGAGATGTAACTCTATTCACACTACTTTGCTGTTGTATTTGAAAATTTGATTGATTTTGCTCCGTTTGTGTGAAATCATAGTTTGTCTTTCTGTTCTTGTAGGGTTATGTGGGTCCATCAGGACCGCTTGGACCCCCTGGATCGAAAGGTGAAAAGGTATATCAACCATGTATTTGTTCGCCTTTAAGCCACCGGCTGTCAAATTGTTTTATGAGCCCTGGGGGACTTGTCATATGTCAGATTGTTTTGGTGCACAACTACTTGTTTGAGACCAGATCTCTGTTCCTAATTATTGCCTTCTTGCTCTGCCTTAGTGTCATTGTCTGTCCCCAAAGTTACCCCTAATTTAATCTGTGATATGAACCTGGACAAATCCAATTAACTCAGCACAGTCAAATGTGTATAATTAGCCAGGCACCTGGACTTCCTCTCATAATTTTGCAGATATTAGCCACATAATTTGTGTTTATTTGACAGAAGCTCTGTGTAATATGTGTATACACTGTGCACCAGAGTTTAGTGATACACTCATTTGCATTTTTTTAGTCCCTGGGCAGAAGCCATCTGGATGCGGTTATTTGTTGTTTTCTCATTCCCAGTATCCGCCGTATAATTGCTGTTGCCTGCACTCTAATTAATGCAGTATCACGCTATCACCCAGGCCATTGTAGAATTTATGATTGTCAATTTAGCGCCAGGTACTTCTGGCATTGAAACTACAATGTCAATACAAATCTAAATTATAGTTGAAGGTACTGCTTATTGCTTTTCATCTGTGCAGTTGTCAGCCGTCTTTGCCCCCTAGCCTTAACTATTTATCCCTCTTATAGTTTCATAGTTGGGTTCTGTATTTATTTATTTCATTCCCCACATGTGCAGCATGTAATTGTTTAAATTATACACACATCCATTTCTATTGTTTAATGAATATCACAAAAGCTCCCAGAGCAAACCAGCTTCATTTATGTGTAATAGGATCATTGCTGGTAATAGCTTTGGAAAATGACTTGCCTTTCTTTGAAAGAGGACCTCCTGCTGTTAAAGAAACATGTAACACAGCCACGCCTGTTCAGGTCATTGGATTTAATAGTGAAAACCTCTGACTGTTGTCTTTGGCTTCTTGCTTAGGGTGAACAGGGAGATGACGGCAAGGTAGAGGGTCTTCCAGGTCCCCAAGGTGACAGAGTGAGTTTCCATCCTGCACCAGATCTTTGTGTGCCATGTGATAGCAGCAACCTGCCAACACATGGCACACATTGTTTTCATCTGAATTCAGGGTTCTCCCGGAGACAGAGGGGAACGAGGAGAGCCAGGTGACCCAGGATACATTGTAAGTTGGCATAAGACAACAATAATATCCTCCAAATCTATAATTTCAAAAATGAGCTAAAAACAAAGAGACAATGACCATTTTTTTGTTAGGGTGAAATTGGTTTCAATGGGCCTAGAGGTGGAGCAGGTGCACCAGGTCTTCCTGTAGGTATCAATTTTCTGGCCTCTAACATGTTAAGTATCATTTTACCAATCATATATCAGTTAAATAATACAAAGTCCAATAATGTTTATATGAATGATCCTTTTCAGGGACATCCAGGGCTGAAGGGCCAACCAGGTCTGAAAGGATCCAAAGGTGATCAGGTAAAGACATAAATTAAATAGTTATGTAGCATTGAGTTAGAAACTGAGATTATTTGTTCAATTTCATATGCATTTTTTTTTACCGCAAATTCAGACGATGGCTTTTTGTTGCTTTAGGGTCCTAAAGGAAAATCAGGTGTAACAGGAGCATCTGGGATCAGAGGACCATCAGTGAGTTGCACTGACATTTAGGTCTTAAGTGTATTCAGCCCTCATGAGCCTTTGTGCTCATTTCTGATGAAATGTGTCCTGAAAAATAAAGACACATTAAACTGGTTGCACAAGAGAGTGTGTCCTCTAACTCAGTGGTCCCCAACCACAATTGGTACTGGGCCGCACAAGAAATAATTAAATATGTCCGTTCTATGTATTGAGTCTGGAGGAGCTTTTATTTTGAAAATCCTAAACCGGTTGCTGTCGGTTACGTTTTGCGCGGCAACATGCAGCAGAATGTGTAAGAAATCACAACGCGTATCATTTATAGGACAAGGTTTTGATTATTTTAATATTTTTTTTTTCACACCACAAAACATGATCTTTTAACAGGGGGGTATACACTTTTTAGATCTATCATATTTTTTGTCTAAGAGTTGTTTTACATATTAAATATTTGCTTAGCAGTAGTATTTATTTTGAGTTTTTTTGTCCTAAGGGCCCACAGGGGCCATCTGGCCCACGTGGGGTCCTGGGCAGGGAGGGGCTGGAGGGCCCACCTGGGATGGATGGCTTACCTGGTAAAGATGGAAGTAATGGAATCAAGGTGAGCTCATTGTCTGAGAAGCATTTAAATAAGAGAGAAATAAAAAAAAAACTAATTTCCTTTTTTCTGTTGCTCACTATTGGTGCTTTGGAATTAGGGGGATCAAGGAGAGGACGGAGAAGTTGGTTTACCTGGAAAACCTGGGATGCCAGGCGGAAAGGGGGTGACGGGACTTTCAGGAAGCCAGGGCTCTTTTGGCTCAAAGGTATAAAGGCTGGTTTAACCACATTTTTTCATTTTAACTGGTTGTGCTAAAAATGATAAAAGGAACTTTTATAAATAAGAATGCACAAATGTATTTCCATTGACAGAACAGCCAACAAGCTTTGATATGTTGGAACAGCCTCTCTTGGCATTTATGTAGCAATTGCTGCCTGTTTGTTACTTTTTTATTGTGCCTGACTCCACTTCATAGCCTTTCTTAAAATACCACCAGTCAATGCAGTAATCACTGTTGCAAAATAGATGACAATATTTATTTGCATGGCCATTCCAGGAATATAAAAATGCAAAATTCATAATGTTTGAGAAGAGAATTAATGACACCCACAGAGAAGCTGCATTTATTAGTTCTGCAGTAATATTCAGTTTTTATCTCCTGGGCGACTCCTGGGATAGGAAGTAAAATTCTGTTTAAGTCATATTTTGGAAACGTGTTGGATTTATTAGAGTTGAAGCTTTGATTGTTGTTTTGTACCCCAATGTCAAATACATATTTTAAGAATGCACCTGAATGACATTATGGAAAGTAACTTGGGGGTTGAATTTTCAGGAGTAATATTTTCATGCAGTCCACACTACCGGTGTTGTGAACTATAAATTTGTTGTAATAGTAACTTCTACTGGTTTGTCAACATAAAAGTGCCAAAGCTGTGGTGTAGTTGCAAAGGAAGATGTTGCTGTGTGTGTTTCAGGGGGACAGGGGTCTGCCAGGACAGGTGGGCCCAGCGGGGAAGAGAGGTTTTGTCGGTGTGATGGGATTACCGGGAAAGCCAGGAGACCTGGGAGCAAAAGGCCAAACAGTTAGCAGAGATTTATTTTAATTGGCCAAATTCCTTTAAACGACACTAATATTTGATTTTCTAATGGCTGCTATTTTATTTTTGTCAGGGGGATAGTGGTGAACAGGGCTATCAAGGGGTACTGGGCATGTTCGGCCCAAAGGTGAGTAACCAAGAACTCTTTGTTTCAAGGGTTCAACTTTTGCATTTCCAAACATCAGTCTGGAGGCTGGGCTTGGCATTTGGCAGTAGAATGTCCTAAAAGTTATATTCAGGGTTAGCCAAGGTACTTTTGTTAAGATTAAGTACCAAAAATTATCTGGAAGTCCCAATGATTATGTTGTGTTTGAGAGAATTAGGCTTCAGAGCTAAGAGTATTATTGTATAATGCCCCTGAGTGGCCTCTGCTCAGCCACAGCTGTTTTATTTTTAGCCATTTTGCACTTAAGATAAAACCAGCAGATAAAACTGCATGGAGTTTATTAGCTTATGTCTTTCAAATGAAACCCTCTGAGTGATGCCAAAAAATTACCCTGTAATGGACCTCTTTCTGAATAACTATTGTTAATGTTCAGTAGTTGATCCAACTCTGAAGCTTTTAGCAAAGATAGAAACAGTAAAATTGGGATTAAAGTGTAGAGGCTCTAAAATGTCTGGTGATTGTCTGGTAAAGCTATGGTAGTGGAGGATTTGAATTTTTAGTAGAATAAAATGTGTTGTGCCTTTGGTCACCTTAAGTCTGGAAAAAGCTATTTTTTAACTAGGAAACTTGGAGTAAAAAATGACAAAAAATCTTGCTGAAGTAGTTCTGACAATCAATGCAAGAGTAAAAAGGGTAATCTGCTCTAGTTTGTATTTAGAGGGTGTAACAAAGTTAAAACTGCATTAGAATATTGACTTCCATAAAACAATTTGTCTTATAACTTATCAAAATCAATCTGAAGAGAAAATACTTTTTATTTCCAATCATCTGATTACATCACATTGACAGAGGACATGATAATATTTGTTTAGGTTTATTTAAAATCAACACATAATTAGTTTTAGCTATGAATGAAAATGTTCAAACTAATAAACAAAATTATCAATCCGATCAGTATCAACTCGCTGCTAACAAACTGATGATCTCTCATGGATTTCTAAAATAAGAGATTTTAACCCAGATAAACTGTTTTAAAATGATCTTCCCTTCAAAGTTTGTGAATAAAAAGGTTACCTAATCCCAGCTTTAATTGAACTACACAAAATAAAGAAAAGTACGATGTAAACAATGAATAATTTAAATATAACACAGACGAAGATAGGGCAACAGGCACTGTGGAGTTTTTGGACGACTTCTGAATTCAGCTTAGTGGAAGAGTTAACTTTGGAGGGAGTTGAACAACTTACTATAAAATCAGTGTTTCTGTTTACGCATAAAGACTATACCATAACTGCTTGCACATGTGCTATCATGCAAACCAACAAGATAATAACAACCTAACTGGATCATAAACTCTTCATTTCAGATACTCTGCTGTCATTGGTGTGTTACCTTTAACTAACATGCCTCTGCTTTTAAAGTTGAAAGATTACAGTTCATATCTGATAATCTCAACATATCCTTTGCTCCATGTAGATTTCTTGTTACTTTTCCCGAGGTCTGTTTTTTAACCTGCATGTCTTTTGCACTGAGATGTGTTGATGTGTTTCCAGGGATCCCGAGGGGACATTGGCCTGGCAGGAATACAGGGACCTAAAGGACCACGAGGATTGATGGTAAGCTGATAACAAATAACAGCTTGCCAGCTCAGTGCAGTATTTCAGCCAACTCTGGGCCACTGAATTCTCCCAAACTGCACATTTGGCATGAAAAATAAGTGCGGCCTCATCAGAAGCTTCATCACATGTGTCCTTAGTCACTTACATGCCTCTGCTTTTCAGGGTGCGGTGGGAGCCTTGGGCCCCGTTGGCATCATTGGGCCCAGCGGTCATCCAGTATGTACCTCATCCCTCATCCTGTGTGCCAAGCTTTATGCGACTCCTCTCTGCCTTCCTAGCAGTGATGGAGTGATCGTCTGTTTTTTTTTCTCCTCACCAGGGACCTCAGGGTGACAAAGGAAGTCGCGGGGAGACGGTGCGTGGCGCTGTTTTGATGAATCCTTGTCTGTCTGTACTGTGAGCACAGAATAGGATACTTAGCAAGGAGACAGCACACCACTCAGCCTCCTCCTGCCCTTCAGCACTTTTCATTTCCTATTGTGTTCCGCTGTTTGTTGTTACACTCGCAGTGACACTTAGCTGCTGTGGAAATCCTGTCAGTGTGATAAATGTAGGCCTCTTGCACGTCTCTGAGCTTTTTAAGAGGTTTGTTGAACGCTCGCACACAGCATAATTTACGGGCGCTCTCTGAAAACGCCTACATTCACATCCAGGTTTGTAGTGTGAAAATTGGATTTGCTAGGTGGAATAAGATTCTTAAGTAAGAAGTTGCAACAGGCAAAAGAGTAATTTTAGCAATAAAGTACACCAGATAAAGATGGTAAGTTGTTTTTTTTTTTTTTTTAGAAATGATAAAGTTTTTCTGCCTTTATTCTTATTTCATAATCAGTTTGTTTTCTTTTTCTCCCTAAGGGGTTACCAGGACCAAATGTAAGTAGTTTTTAATATATGTACAAGAACAAAATTTATATATATTGTTATATAAAATGTAAATGTTTTAATTTTTTTATTATTTTTTTAGGGATCTCCTGGTCCTCGAGGACCACCTGGACCCCCAGTAGGTTTTCCTTTTTGCATGCTAAACATTTGAAAAATAGATAGATTATTTTCACATTCATTAATACTTCACATAGTGTCAGCTTCTCACAGTCTATAGACAACTTTCAGGTTTGTGTTGTGCACTGATTTGCAAAGCTACTAATTTCTCTGGAACTTTTCCACATTTAGCACACTAAAGACACAACTTTCAATGTATTTATATTGTAACCATTTGTCATAAACCAAGCACATTACTGTTCTGTGTTGGTTTATAAAAAAAATAAAATAAATCCTAATGTAAAATGCCACTATGTTCCTGGAAATACGTAATACTGCACCTTTAACTTGCATGCAAAATGTATGATGGAAAACTAACACTGCACTGTTACGTTCACTGACATCTAGGGATTTTCTTCTAGTGGTGGATCTGCTCCAGCTTATCAGCAACAACATAAAGTGTGTCATAACACAGTGTTACTTCACTCTTTCTCCCTGGGCTTTTATTTGTGGCTATCTGGTTTCTGTGACACACACATTGTGTGTTTTTTGGTGCTTTTGATGAATTTTTAAGAGGCAGATCAGTGTTTTTCAAACCACACAAAGGAAGCTGACAGGGACTCCCTACTTTCTTTGTTCATTTTTTCCTACTGTTTTGTGGTCAGCAAGGGAGCACAGTCTTCATAGTTTTTTGTCTACTTGTTGGGCATATTTCTTTTATTTTGTGTTAGTAAATGTGGCAATATTCTGCTGTGGGGATACTTTCCTTTAGCAGGGGCAGAGAAATTGGTCAGAGCTGATGGGCGTGTGGATGGACCGAAGCTCAGAGCAACCCTAAAAGAAAATTTGCAATAGACTTTGCAACTGGGATACAGCAACAAAGCATGTTTATGGGTCAGAATGGCCCAATCTATGTCCAAACCCAAACTGAACTGAGAATTTGTCAGAACTTAAAAACTACCGTACTATTCAAAGATGCTGTACACCCAGTATGACTGAGCTGTAGCTATTTTGCTAAACTAAACCCTCCTATAGTTAGCTTAATATCAACAAATTTTATGTTCAGAATTTATGCTTTTGTTTTTTCACTATTGAATATCAAATTTGCTACAATGAGAAATGAAGATTTAGCGCAGCATAGGTCAGCAAAACACAAACAAACTGAATTCTAATGCATGACACTGGAAATATTTGAACCTACCAAAAATATCAAACAATTATTCATTTGTCATATTCAAATCTTAGATATTGCAATGTTTTACATTAATTTTTAGGACTGACAGAAAAAAACAACAATTAAATCCTGCAATACATGATTGTAAAATAAGCTGTGAAAAATGCTTGTGCTTTTTCTAAATAAATGTGATGTTTGTCAAAACAGTTAGCAGAAATGATCAAAATCTTGATTAGATTGTTTTTAACAATGGGACATGAGGTGACCACACACTGAAATGTCTAAAATTCAGATTTTAAGATTAGATTTTATTTTCCATATGTGGAAAAATGGTACATTTTAGACACATTCTTGGTGGAAAACTATTAGAGGAATAAAAATGCAGGAGGTGAACTGTAACTGTGTTATTTGGAGCAGATAATCGTTCTTTTCAGGCCTGCTTTTGTTCTTTTGTTATCAGCTGTGTTATAGCTGGCCGCTCGTCTCCTCTGCAGTTATGGATAATTTATTTTCTATTCATGCATCATTTCCTGCACATCATTAATTTGTTTCTGCTTATCTTCATATTTAGTAAGAATAGAACGCCATAACTACTAGATTATAGATTATTATAAAGACGCTTGACACACAGTAGGAAAAAGCTAACAAGAAGAGCAGACGGGGTTGAGATTGATGTATTAATGCCTCTTTTCTTTTGCTGGTTTGAAGGGCCTTCCAATTTCTGAGCATTTACTAGTAAGTTTGTTTCTTCTCACATCATAATTTGGGGTTTAATGCTAACAAAATACAAACTAATTGTGTTTTCTGATTGCAGAGAAATGAAGCTCTCCGTCCTGCTTTGGAAAGCATCATGGATCCTCCTGCTGTTCTACAGCAAGAGGTCAGTTTCTAATTGCCATGATATGATTTTCTTCTATTATAAATTGCAGAACATTTTGACCCTAAACTGTGTAAAAACTCACATTAACACTAGAATTATCAAAGCATGGACTTGCCCATGTTAGACCAAGGCACGGAGATCTTGAAGACACTTCACCACCTCAGCACGTTGATCCACAGCCTGAAGAACCCGCTGGGAACCAGACGCAACCCGGCTCGAACCTGCCTGGACCTTTACAACTGTGAGCAGCGGATGTACGACGGTGAGAAGTCGTTTAACTGAATGTTGTGTCTATGCACCTGTTCTGTGTCAGTTAGTCAGATTTTGTTTTCTTCTGTGGTTGACTTCTTTTTGCAGGACCTTACTGGATCGATCCAAACCTTGGTTGCAGTGCAGACAGCATTGAAGTGATGTGTAACTTCACTGGTGGAGGACAAACTTGTCTGAAACCTATTACAGTTTCAAAGGTTTGAACTTCTTTGCATTCCCTCTTAACCAAATCTACAGGGCCTTCCACAATGTATTGACAAACATCAATGTTTATATGATACGTAAAGAGAATGGCTGAACTTTTTATGAAGATCTAAAAAGAGAGGCATGCATTTGTTTCCAGCCCCCTTATTCTGTTATTCCTAAATAAAATCTACAAATTTTACTTATGGTGCAATTGCAAAAAGAAAGTTATTGTTGAAATTCAACTATTTGGACATTAGAACTCTGCAAGTTGTGAAAAACCTGACATCCTACATTACTATTCACATGGTAAAAATGGTGGGATGATCTGGGTGTGGTGATGCTTTCCTTCAGGAGAGACAGGGACACTTATAAGAGATTATGGATAGATGGAGGGTGGTAAATTCAGGTCATACATGGAATAAAAGGTTGTATTGTTTTGTAGGGTCACTTTCCATTAGGACAAATATAAACGTTGAACTAGAATATTTATATTTATATTAGATTACTTTGATTTCAGTTATCTCAGATCAAAGTAATCTAATTTAGAATCTATGATATGACTTGAAAATTGATATTCAATAATGCATTTCATCCCATTTGAGCTAATTTGCAAAATGCAAAAACAAAAACTTTATACTGTGGTTACAACAATAAATTGGCTTATGCTTAATACAAATCCATGACACGTGTTTAAAATGTTTATTTGCATAAAATTCTCAAAGCATGAACTGTCTGGATTTGTCCATCACACAAAATCCAATTCAACAACACTGAAGATTGTGAAGTGACAAAATGTGAAAAAAAGCTCCTATAGGTTTGAATACTTTTACAAAGCTTTGTAGATGAAGCTGTAATGAACATTTACCACTCAGATTCTACAGAGGAAACAAGTAGGGGAATAAACACATAACTGTAATTATCCTTAAGGGACATGCTCCACATAAATCTCAAAAAGGGATATCCAACAAAAAAGCTGAAGAAGCAAAGAGTTTAAGACTGTAAATATCACTTTTGACAAACAGACGCGTAGCCTTCCAGGTTTTTGCTTTTAAGCATGCTTTTGGAACAATTTGGATGGCCTGTTTGAACAGTAAATCTAAATGTATTGCATTAAGTCTCCAGAGTTGGATACAATCAAAAGCACTCTCATCTGGAAAGTAAATCTCTTTATTTAACCTTCATCTGTTGGAGTTATTTTATCTTTAATATACAGAGTAAAATGTTTGGATTCCATAAAATTCAAAGACTTAGGCCAGCATATTTCCAGCAGAAGGAGCAAAGAAAATTATAAAAACATAAATTCATTCTTAATTCAGAATCTGTTATACAGATGTAAGTGATTCATAGAAAAACGGGTTTATTTTTATGCTTAGACCAGCAAGAATGACTTAAAACTTTGAAAAAGCAGTAGTTGATCAAATTTCTAAGTTAATTATGTCAATGCAAGATCTGTTTAAAACAGGGGTGGGCACTCCTGGCCCTAGAGGGCCGGTGTCCTGCAACTTTTAGATGTATCTCTACTTCAACACACCTGAGTCAAATAATGAGGTCATTAGCAGGACTCTGGAGAACCTGACTGCACTGAGGAGGTGATTCAGCTCTTGGATTCAGGTGTGTTGGACCAGGGAGTCATCTAAGAGTTGCAGGACAGCGGCCCTCCAGGACCAGGAGTGCCCACACCTGGTTTCAAAGAAAACACACACATTACGGTAGATCAAACTAGACCACCAACATCTGCAGTTGATTTGAATGTTGTGCTGTTTTTTAGGGGACATTATAAAAAGCTTAATGTAGCTTAATAAATACAAACATCTATTCATTTATCCATCCTTTACCTGTAACTGCTGGTCTGTGCCGCGTTACGGTGAGACAGGACACAGGACAAACAAACATGCACACACACTCACAATTTCAGAGACCATTTGACTTAAGAGGGATTGTTTTGGACTGTTGGAGGAGGCCAAAGTATCCAAGCACAAGCTTTTGGGACGAAATGCAAACTGCAGAAATACCTCAGGAATTCAAACCCAGAATGTTGTAGCTGCACAGCAACAGTGGAAACAACTGCTGGCATTTTCTCCCTGAATCCAAACAACAATCAACAATTACTAAATCTCTCTTGAACACAAAATGAAGGCCTGGCAAAAAAGCTAAAATGAAGCTCATAGATGATAGAATATTTTACATTAAGTTCTATATTCCAAGGACAAAAGCTGAGTGTTGCTTTATGCTTCAGAGTTTATTTACATATAAATTATTTATCTGTTGGTGAAGAGCAATAACTGCTACAAATAGAGTTATCATCGGTGGCTGTGTTGAGCATGCAAATATATGTTTGTTTTTTGCTTACAGACTGTGACCTTACAAAAGGCATAATGTAAGACGATATCTATAGGGCATATCCTTTGACATTTTTCACTCTTTGTGAATTCATTTGATAGATCAACAGAAAGAAGTGTTGGACAATTGTTAAGTGCAAGAATTCCACACTTTATACATTCACAAATGTATAAAGTGTGGAGACCAGAACCAATGAGGCAGTAGTTTATAGAACCATGTTTAACTGTGGATCTTTTTGAGGTATGCATCTGCCATCTTTGCATAGTGAAAGGCCAAAATTTGAGCCCATTCTTTGTAAAATAGTTCAAGCTCAGTCAGAATATATTGAAGGTATTTTCAGCAATTTTCAGCAGGAATTTTCAAGTCATGCCACTGAATCTCAGTTGGGCTTCGATGGAGACCTTAACTGGCCCATTTTTAATACAATTGCTTTGATCTAAACTACTCGGTTACATCTCCAGCTGTATGTTTAAAAGCTCTTCTTGGTTTGCATTCAATCTAGGTAGGTGTCCATGTCTTGGTAGGTCTGCAGTTGTGCCAAACTATTTTCATTTTTAGACTTTGGCTTGCAGATATGAAGTTTAACACATTAATAACTAAACCTTCTCCCTGATGTGTCTGCTGTATCGTTTGGTCTTCATGATGCTATTTGTTCTCTAATGGTCTTAAGAAACCTTTGAGGCCTTCAGTTGTATTGAAAGTGAGATTTATTTACACAAAGGCAGACATTGTTAATAATTAGGTAATGTATGAAGGGAATTGATATTCAATAATGCATTTCATCCCATTTGACTGAGCTTGAACAAATTTGCAAAAAAATTAGCTCAATGACTTGGAGGCATCAGAGTGAAGAGGTTTAACAAAAAAGGCACAGCAGTGATTGAGAAATTTTAGAGAGCTCTGATTTGTGTTTTCGGTCTCCTTAGCTTTTTCCAGGCAAATAATGACAAAAAACGTAATGTGATCTGATAACCACAAAATCTTTTTTTTTTTTTTTTCCCACATTAGAGCTCATTTCAAGACGTGTCCATGTTTTAGTACTAAAATATCCTTTTTGATACACTAAACCACGTTAATCAGTCTGAAGTGTTCCAGATTGTTTTCATTGTCTTCCAGTTTTTCAGTACTGGTCATATGTTTTCTCTGTAGTTGGAAATTGGAGTGGGTCGAATCCAGATGAATTTTATCCACCTGCTGAGCACCGAGGCTGTGCAGCACATCATAATTCACTGCCTCAACGCCTCTGTGTGGGCCGAAGGTCCCACCCAGCAGCCTTCACCCAGGTCTGTAAGCTTCAAGGCCTGGACCGGGGAGGAGATCCAGGCGGGGGACCTTCTGGAGCCTCAGATACCCAGAGACGACTGCTGCGTATGACTCTTTTTATTAACACGTTGTACATAGATTGACAGTAACAATGTGATGACCTTTCTAACATTAAATAATTACTGATGAATGTCTAAAGCTGTAAATTGGGATACTCATGTGTAAACATTGATGGTTCATTTAACAGATCACTGCCTGCACAGTCTACTGCGGACCAAACTGATGAGCGTTTTGTTCTGATGCTGTGCTGTGACAACAACTATAGCTAATTTGTGATAATGCTGATGTTTATGCATATAAATAAGTTTGTGGTCTTAATAGCTACAGTAGTGGAGATGTTTAGACTTCTAATAAAGTTCCTCAGATCCCTCATTGTGCTCCTTACTTTGGTTCAAATAACCCCAATATTAAAACTTTAGTAATCAGCTTTAATTACTAAAAGTTAAATTGCTGCCTAAATTGTGTGATGAGATGCATGATTCTCAAATTAACTGATTTTGGTTCACATTCAATATAGTATGGCTGATTAAGGTCAAGGATTTAACTTTCACAAATTTATTCAGCAGCAACCCTTATATATGAAGCATTTTCAAAGCTTTTCCTGCACACAGTTGAAGTTAATTTTGTTTCTGCTTTTGCCTTTCATCTTCAGAGAAAACAAACGTTTTGGAAAGCTCCCTTCAGGGTTAAGATTTTCATTAATTCTTGTTTGCAGTATTGATGTCTAGACAGGAAAACAAGAGACTTTTGGCAAGTTTGCAGTGCAATCGCCTTTGTTTACAGGAGGTGATTCCTTTGGTGCAGAAGCGGGCAGTATAATTGTTTTTTTGCAATCAACCATAAAACACAAAGAAGTAAAAGATGGAAAGGGTCTGTTAGCTTGGCAGCTGCTGACAGCATTTGAGTTTAGTTTTTTATTGTGTTTTTGCATTTTTACGTGGACAGACTTTATGAGAAACAATCCTCTATAAGGAAGACATATTTAAGAAGGAAAGGGAAAGGTTGTTTTAAAAAATACCTTCTGTAGGACTGGCTCAACTAAAAGTCATAAACTAAGCAATTTCCCATCCATTTTATTGCTAACCAGTAAACAATAGCTTTTTAATTGGATACATAAATAGATAAAACATTAGACATTTTTACCAGTTTGTGCATGAATGAAACATAATGCAGCTTTTAAAGTGATTCTGCTAGACCATTTTAGATAGCTGAGCTGAACCACAATTTTAGCCTTTCATAGAAATGCACCAATTATATTGATATCAAGTAACATGGCGTTTTCTTTGATAGAGATACTAGTTTTGAATTGAATAAAAAAAAAATGAACAAAAAAAACAAATGATCTCCTTTTTCATTTCAATTAGAAATGGCAGAATGCATTAAGCTGCAACTTTAATCTAATGTTTGTCTCTGCTAACACAAAGCTGGCTTCCCAGCAGCAGGCTCCTGCACAATAACAGAAACTGGGGCAGAGAGGCAATTAGTATGACTTAAATCTTTTGATAGTTGGGTCTTGGTTTTTTTGTCTTATTTTGGTTTATTTAGCTAAAGTCAGAGCCAGGGGAGAGACATACTTATCAATAACAGGTCTCCACTAAGAAAGAAATACAGTCACTCTTCACTGTATTGGCCACTTTGCTAGGACGAGGTTGGATCCCCATTTTTGTATCAATTTTTCTTAATTCTTCATTTGGATAGATTCTAAAGTGTTAAAAACATTCTTCAGAGATTTCGGTGCACAATGACATAAAAATGCAGTTCCTACAGATTTGTAAGCTGATCCATGATGGGAGTTTCCTCTTCCACCACATCCCAGTTACATCCCAAATACTTTTTTTGAAGCAAGGAGAAGTTGTGCTCACTTTGAGTTCTCCAGAAAACATATGCCATTCACGCCTGTGCTCATTTGAACTTCTCTGTTCATCTGGAAGGTTTTCACAACTCTTTATTTTTTGAAACATTTTGTGCTACAGCTTTATTACAAATTGTTTCAAATTTATCCCTTTTATCTTTAGAATGTTTTATTAAATTGAAACCAAGAAATCAGATTTATGATCATATTCACAGCCTTTACTTACACTTTCTTGATCCACTTTTGGCAGCAATTACAACCTCAAGTCTTTTTGAATATGATAGCACAAGCTTAGCTCACCGATCTGTAAGCAATTTGGCCCGTTCTACTTTGCAGAACTTCTCAAGCTCCATTAAACCCTGAGATCTCCACCATGTGCTTTGTGCACCCTGGAGCAGGTTTTGATCCAGGATATCTCCGTCTTGAATACTTTCTGGATGCACAGTACAAAAAGCAAAGGGATCATTTCCACTGGAAACTGTTACCTGGTAGCTCTGTTCATTATTCAGTGACTGGTGATATTTTAATAGAAAGGCAGGCTGTAAGAAAAGCTGATCAAATTTAGATCTACTCCACTTGCATTAATCTCTGGAGTAGAAATCAGAAATGTGCCTCCACTTTCAATATTCCTGTAGAAAAGGTAGAACTGAATTTTTGCCATCATTTTGTCTTCTGCCTCATGTGTTGTTATATAATTGTGTCTTTCAGATCAGAGATGGACGCTGGCATCAGACCCACTTCATCTTCCAGAGCCAAGACCCAACTTTGCTTCCCATCATAGATGTGCACAATTTGCCAACCACAGAGCCTGGTGCGCGGTTTCACCTCGAGGTTGGACCTGTTTGCTTCCTGTAGCGCCGACTCTGAACACTTCACAAAGGAGCGACTGCATTAAAGCTTTGAAACGGAGGAAGAACATCAAAGATTTTGTACTTTAAAAAACAATGAGACTCTCCACCCTCCCTATGAAAAATGCTTGGACTGCAAAATAAAAACAAGACAAAAACAACAGCAGGGACACTATAAAAAGACAGCTCATTGAAATGGCAGAGATAAAACTTCTGGCCCAACTGAAAACAAAGACTTGGTTGTGTGATACAAGAGCTGGTTGCTTCCTTCAGAAAAATAAGATGAGCATCTTAAACTTGTCATCTCTGAAACCTTGTTGTATATTTTCATTCGTGGTCTGATGAACCGTTCTGCGAAAAACTGTACAGAAATATGGAAATTATACATCTTGAAATGAAACTATTTATAGATGTAAATGTACTCTATACTGTGCGTTGAAGTGCAATTGCTATAGTTTGTGACTTGTAGGGATATACAGTCATATCACCCATTCAGGTATCCAGTGTTACTCCAGGAATTTTTGCGTGAGCCTCAATTAGCAGCTCGGTGATGAGTGTTTGTGCAGGTATGTTCACAGTGTTGTGTGGCACTTTTAGTGCAAACGTGGAGCAAAGATGTCAGAAATGCTACCTCGCTCTGCACCGCTCAACTCGACGCAAACTGAAGCCACGACCTGATCTAATCTGGGACAACATAGAGGTGACACCTGGTGCTGAAGCTGTTCACACTCTGGGGATAAACTCATGTCAGGGCTCATCCGAGCTATCTCTGTGCTTTAAAAGGGAAGAATGTAAAGTATACACACACACACAAAATTTCTTGAAGTATCATCTTGACAGTTTAACGATTATTTGTATAATTTTCAACACCATAAGTTAAGTTTTTCTTGTCAAAATGTAAGTTTATTATCTGCAACCATTTAGTATCAATAATTTCTATTTAAAACTTATTTAAATATTCATTAGCTCTCCACCTCAGAAGCAGGTACCAGCGCTTTTAAGGTTATTTAAGATGCAACAAATATGATTGGTCTCACCAGTCTGTGAACTCAGAGGATTTCTAACATGACAGAATACAATGTAAATCTCAGTTTTTGTTGTGTGAACAATCTTTTTTTAATGCTGAATAAAGTTTTAATGACTCCACAGGTCATTGAGATAAAGTGTGAAACTCTTTAGAAACAGCTTTTATATAATACATGTTTTGACCAGATAAAATAATTTAAGTACAATTTTTCAAAGAATATGAAAAACACGACTCAATGATCCTCAGTGTTAAATATCCAAGTTTACATGAAGTTGTAAACTTGCATAGTAAAAAGGTTTTAGAGAAAATATTTTTTTAAAATACAATGAGTATGCTATATAGCACTCATTTTCCTATTTTTAATGAGCCAACTGTATGAAAAACAAAAAAGGTCACAAAGCCCTATTGATATATTGTCAGCTGCAAATGTTAGATTTACAATAAATTCTTTAATGCTATACCTTTAACATATTAACTGACAAAATGTTATTACATCCAACAATATTACACTTTATTACATTCTCGATGGCCAAAATGGTTACATTATTTGCAGACATTAAATGACTCTAAATTACTATAATACGTCTACTTTTCCTTCCTGGCTTCAGTGATAAAACAAACAAACCAACAAAAAACTCACTGAGACGCTTTATTCAAACTGCCTTTATTCTCAGGCCTTTGCAGGTTAACATCCCTCATCTTGGGCACATGGCATGGCGACCCCCATCAACCGGTAGGTTCACTCCAGTGATGAAGCTGGCAGCGTCGGACGCCAGGAAGGCAATGCTGTGCGCCACCTCTTCCACCTCACCCGGCCGGCCAAGGGCGTGCGTCTGCTTGCACTTTTCAAGAAACTGCGGATGGAAGGTCAACAAGGATGTTTGGATGTGTGAAGAGTGTTGGGCAAATTCATGTAACAATGAAATCCAATTCAGACTGTAACGGCTAATGTTTTTAATAATCAAGTATTTGTTAGAACGTATAATAAATGAAGCATGAATAAACTACAATTGACTGTTATGAGCCCTAATATTTAATCAAACAACTGACCAATTCCATTCATTGCTTTTTATGATCTTGTGACTTGAACCGGTCAGGAAAAGAAGTGCTACAACTACTGACTGTTTTACACAGCTTTTCTTAATTTACAACATAGTATAATAAATCTGTTTTAACAGTGGAGCTTGCAGGCCAATTTGCACAGATTGTAATTTGAAATTTGTTTCAAAAAAGCCTACATCAGGAAAAACAGACACCAAGTGCATAAAAGGCTGTCTGTTTAAAAGTCCCTCATACAAAATCGGCTCAGTTCGACCAGCATTTGTTGTTTTATTACCTGGGTGTACTGGTCCTCATCCAGCCCAGCTCTTCTGTGGACATCTGTGATAATCACTCCAGGACTAGAGATTAAAACACAAATACAGAATAAACATCTTATAACAGAACGGACGATTTAGTTCTGTGAAAGTAAGAATTTCAGAAAAAGAAATAGCAAGAGCTTCCAGTCACTTACCAGACAGAGTTTACTCTAACTTGCTTCGATGCCAGCTCTACAGGTAAAATGAAGCAGCCATATAATGCTCAGTACATGTGAGTACAGTGCAGTACATTAAAAACAATATTTATCTTACCAAGAGCTGTACAACGTGTAAACTGGTCAATGGCGGATTTGGACATGCAGTAAGCCAACACACCAGGGAACTGAAAAGAACAAACATCTCAATTTTCACAACGTTTAAAACAAAACATATGATGCACATGATTTACAGTGTTTCCATTAACAGTTTGCATCCCGATGGATGAACTTTATCAATCCCTCCACAGGAAGATGAATAAACAACTCACAGATCTCTGTCCATTCACACTGGAAACATTGACGATGGAGCCTTTGGTCCTGATCAGGTGGGGTACACAGAGCTGAGTCAGGTGGTAGACCGATCTGATCAGGGAAACAGAAAAGATATAGTCCTGGAAAATCAGCTTAAGATTCAAATATGAAGTCACTATCATCTAAAAGAGGGTCTAAAATGTCAGATTCCTTGTCAGCAAGGATATTATTGCTGAAGGGAAAATAATCCCACATCTGTGACTGGATTCAGTAGTGTGATAACAGCAATATCACACCTGCCCACTAACATTCACACGATTTGTGTCAGGCGGCTTTTTGCTGCTGCCGAGATCTGATGTTTGTGTTGAATTAATGCTGTTTGTGAAGCTGTGGGTAAAGGAAATGTTTTTTTGTTACAACATGCTGTTTTCTTTCAATGTTCACCTTCATTTAACACACAAATTGAATTGATGTTCTAGAAAGTGTGATAAATGAGATAAAAGAGAGAGAAAACACATCAAATGCTACTCCAAAGGTCTCTTTGTCCTTCAATTCAGTTCACTTTAGTTTATAGCACTCATTCACAACAACAATTGTCTCAAGCTAAAACATTTGTAGTTTATATATAAAAATACGGATTCAAACAGGATCACTGGCCCTGGAGTACTTTCTATGTTAAGGGACAAACAAGTTCAAGTGTTTTATATATACAGAGAACAGATTGAGTTACAGACAGCAATAGCTCAGGCCCTATTGTCAAATGGTGTCACAGCTAAAAAGAAATGCTATGGATGAAATAATATGCTATACAGAGGGAAAACATAACAGAAACGTAACAGAAGCTATAACCTCAAATAATGAGTAATTGGAGAGTAGTAGGAAAAGGTGGTACAGTGAGGAAACATGATTATACTGGAATGACTGGAATTGATATGAATGTTTTTCAGCCAGAGTCCCGACCTAAATCTGACAGAGAATATGTGGAAGAACTTATAGTCGAATAAAAATGGTCAAAATGTCACTGGAAACATCCAAGAAGGTGTTTGTGATTATATTTCCAGTAATTATTTAGAAAGGTATGAGTAATTTTAGACATATAATTTTCAGTTTGTTAATATAGAACATTAGAAATGTGTAATGTAACCCAAAGCTCCTAACGACAAATATAATCTTATGTTACTTCTGGTCAGAAACAAACTTATTGCTGATTAAAAGATCTTTTATTTTGGGGGGCTTAACCCTATTTTATGCTACTGGAGAAAAATAATCTATTAAAAAAGCAAAAGACTTTAAAAAGGTTCATTTATCTAGAGAAAGTAGTAATATGTTTTTAGATTTAATGTCCTATTACAAATAGTCATAGCCAATAGTCAACAATTACAAAACAGACATGCAAGATTGGAAAAAACAATAGATCAAATTAAAATTTACTAAGTTGCTTAATACGGTGGGTACACCATCAAAAACATTTTCAAGACGTTTTACATTACATTTGCATAATAGCAGTTCTTCACCTTTCAATAAATAAATACATGTAAGACTAAAAAGGCTGCTTCACGGTGGGAAAATAATTCAGGACAGGGCTTTTTCTTTTTTATAAAGTCACAGATGCCACAATTATCCCTGCCTCTAACAGTCTCTTAAAATAAACATAATTAAATCATTATTATTATCTATACTTCAAATGTTTCAGCTGATTAGATTCTTTTAATTAGTAATCCAAAACTGTTTTTATCTGGGGTGTAAATGTAAAACTACAGAGACCTTTTTTTTTTAACATTTTTGAATGGAATTGGAAGACATTTAAGAATTTGTTTTATCTAAAGAAGTGAAAATTGTATTTCTTATATGCCTTTTCAAATTACAATTTAAAGGGTTAGTTCACCTGATTCATTTACACTAAACTGATAAGGTAAAGCCCTCCCCACACTCTTCTACTACAGAATGTTTTAATATAACATAGATGTATAATTAATGCAAGAGGAATCAAGTGATGACAGTTTGGATGCTGAGGAAAAATTAGACTAAACCTATTAGGTTACAAGCAACATGAAAGAACATTTTTTGAGAGAAGTGAGAAGATTTTTTTCTTGTAGTTTTAAAACTGTAAAACATGCGATACAAAAATACCAAATGCTAAACTACAAATTTCCCCCTAGACTCATCATCTGACATATAAAGGAGAACACAAGAAAGAAAAACAACTGAAACCAATCAGATTACTCCTGAGAGTCATTCTTTTAATAATCAAGAAGGCAATAAAAATATTTTTGCCCAGAGCTGCAGCTGCAGCAGTAACAACTCAAGGAGAAATAATGAATTTTTATCACATGGAAAACAGAAACACAAGGTTATGGTTAAAAAACTGTCTTTTTTTCTCCTAAATTGTATTCATAATTCTTCAAATGATGTGAAACTTTCATATTATAATGAAGGTAATCTATTAACGCCTAATGGGATTTTTTTTTTTCAACTGTACTCAATGGCTGCACATAATCAAAAACAGCATTAGGAGTTCATACAATAAAGATACAAATTTCCATTATTCTTTCAAGGTGCATGAAAGAAAATTAAATAATGATTAAAACCTTTTTGCTTCCAGTAATTGTTACAGACATTTGTGCTTCCCTCTGCTGAAAAGCTTTCTGAAGATGCAGATTTCATCTTGATTATTGACTAGGGAATATCTGTGTTTGACTTGCCAGGAAACACATGGAAACCCAATAGTGATTATATGGAAAGTTTTTCAATAAGAGGATGAGATAAGCTGGACACAACAATGCAGGCGAGCTAAAGTATGCTATTAAACCATCCGGTGCTTCCTTAGCACCCCATGTACCGATCTGTTTTACTCCTTCAGCTAGTTTAGTGAAATAAATAAACTTTTTTTATGATATTTGAAACTGACCAAAACCCATCTGTATTTTGTAGAAAATCACATGGGCTCTTATAACAAGCAGTCCAAAATAAAATTGTTGCATTTTAAATCTTACAATTCCAAATGTATTGAAACATGAAATCTGTAAGCAGGAATATCTGATGGCTGAAGGTTTCAGCCATCAGATATTGTAGATTAAAGACCACTCTGGGAGAAACACATAAAGTGTATTATTAGAAACAATCAGCATAAAAATCAGACAAACTCATTAGGTATGCGACACAACAGACAAGGCTGAAAATAAATATTAAATGGCTTTGAGGCCCCTCAGAAAGCTCTGGAATAAAGAGGAATAGCAGTGCAGAGAAAAGTGCAGCAAAGCATAAAACACTGTTTAAACTCTACCTACAGACAAAACTTCTAAATTATCAAAATAACTAAAAGCAGCTGCCTTGCAGGCACCCTGAGGTCACATAAACTGGACTAACGTGTTGAAGCATCTTTTGGTTGGACCTTACAAAATTACCTATTTAAGACACACACAAAAAAAAAAATCAACATCAGATTGATTTTAATCTCATGAGAAACGTTCCTTTTGCAACATCTAAATCACTGTGGAACTGAGTATCACAAATTTCTGAGTATCTGTGATCCGAGTTTCACAGATTGAGTTAATTCAATCTGTGAAACTCGGATCACAGATTGAGTGACAAATGTCGGAATGTCACCATTCCGACATTTCACTCGGAATGGTGAATCAGTTGTAGATCATTCAGAGAGTTTTCATTCAAACAACCCCAGACTGATTAGAGATTTTAACAATGCATTTCTATGTATTTTGTACACAGAAATATAAATCCAAAATTGAGTTGAGCTGACTTTCTAAATATATATTTGTTCTACATTCAAATGCATTTGAATGGTGTCTCCTGTGAATCCTACCTGACGTTAACATTCATGACCTTGTCATACTGAGCTAGGTCTGAGGTCTCAATGCTGCCCATAGCCAGGATGCCAGCGCTGTTGACCAGGACATCCAGCCGGCCAAAGCGGTTAATGGTTTGTTCCACAGTCTTCCTCACTGTGTCTTCATCAGTCAGGTCTCCAGGAACAAGCAGAGGCTGTAGAAGAAAACTGACACTATATTATTATTCATTTCACAAAAAAGACAATTAAAATTTTACACTTGCAGTAAAATATATATTTTTTTACAATACAAACCTGAAGCAGAAAGATTTAGTTATGGTGAATTAGTTGTAGATCATTCAGAGAGTTTTCATTCATAAAAACTCTGATAAGCAATAAATATGTCTAACAAATACTGAAACCCTAGCCAATCTGCTCATATTTACTAAATATTGGCTAATTCTCGGGGCTATAAACGGAAATTGTTTAAATGCACCTGTTATACTTTTGGCTCAATGCATATTTGTACACAGATCCTAGGAAAAGAGTGTACCTCAGCAGCGCCACATTCGACGCACTGCTTGGCTACTTTCTGCAGGTTTTGCAAGTCTCGGCCGTTCAGAGCCAACAGAGCTCCGAGTTTAGCGAACAGCACGCTGGTACCAGCCCCGATCCCCGAGCTGGCTCCCGTTATCAGGGACACCTTCCCCCTCAGTGATGACACCTACAAAAAAAAAAAAAAAAAAAAAAACAACAACAAGAAGAAAAACACCAACATAGACACTGAAACTTTCAGGTGACTCTGTACACAAAGGTAAACAAACATGCAGAAGGAAGCTTTTCATCAACTGCATTTAACGAAAAACGCGAATTAACCATCTTAAAGTACGACTCACTTTAAACGCGTCTTCTGAAGCCATTTTTGAACGTTTTGCTTGTGTCTATGCTATGGTTTCTATTCCATGACCAGCAAGGTCTGTCCACCACTGATGACGTAATATGACAAACCAGCACCAGATGTTTAGTTTATGCGAACAGATGCTCCTAAAAAAACATGAATCAATTCTTAAAGTAAAACTTTTGTCTTTTAAAGTTATTACAAGCAGTGATATAATTTGGTAGTTTATTTTTGTTTGTTTTAATAACTATGGCGTCATCAGACTGACCACAAGGTCGTTTGCAACTACAATTCAAGAGTGCTGCAAATTTGTCGCAAAATAGGGTATTTCACTGAATTGTGACAGTATTTCTACAAATACAACATGTTTGTACAACGCAAAATTTGTTTTAATTTTGACATGAAAATGTGTTATTAGGGTCACATGGCAAAAAGTTTGTACACTCCTGTGTACAGGTAAAATCCCAAAGGTAGAAACAAAGGTTTTGGTATCACATACCTTCCTGGAATTATTGGATACTATTTTAATCCAATAATACATTCTTCAAACATGCTAGAAACAAATAGACACTCCAGGTTTGTTATAATGACATTATAAAGCTAAAATAAGTTGATTTTAGATAAAAGCCCCCATTTAAATAACCAACAAAGTGGATTATTTAAAGTGGATTCAGTTTGTTTTTAAACTTGTAACTTTTCAGCAGTAGTTGAAAAGTTACAACTACTTTGTGTCCATGCAATGCTGCAACTACGCATTAATGCAAGAAGGACCCCTGATCAAGTATTTGAGACATAGAGCACATTTATTTTTCACTAGGTCATCATCTATGACTTAAAATATCTAATTTTTAATGCAATATAGAATATAAATTTTACAACAGAAAAAAAGTGCATGAAATGTATCCAATGAATCAAGTTTGACTTGTTGAGCTAAATTATAGACATTTATCAACTTTTCACTGACATCTCAATAGTGAGATGCACCTGTAATTCTGCCCAAACTTAAGCTTCTCAGCAAGTTTTCTCTATAGCATAATGCAATAGCAGACAACACACAAGTATACTGAAAAATGTATTTATCTTTTTTATTAATATGACCAAAAAAGGAAAATGAAGCAGGAGCAGGGTCTGACTACATATCCAGGTCAGGCTTGATTATGAACAATTTTAGAAGAACAGATTAAAAAAAGAAAAACCTTTTATGAAAGAACTTGAGTTTCAGACATGGAGCTAAAAAAAAGTGGCTAAAGCACAAGGTGTGATTTTTTAAATCAAGATGTGTATTTCCTTATCAAAAAAAAAAAAGAACTTTGGAGCTTCTTAGTCAGTTCTTGCCTGGTGTAACTGTTTTTATTTTTGTTGCAGTTACTTTTCTCCCTTTGACAAGCACTCCATTTTAACTCTGGAAAGGGCCTGTATCTTCTGCCTCACTGAAGCAACAAAGAACAGGTCAGAATATCTGTGGTGAGAGTCGTCTATCCAGCAAATGGGTTGGCATGAATGGTCACGTCTTTTATCCGGCTCTCAGTGAGCGGCCGGAATGTCTTCTCATTCACTGGTAGCTTCTCCAGCTCGTCCAGCGCTTCCAGACCATCGATGATCCTACAAGTCAACAGGAGAGAAGAAATAAAGGGGAAAGGAAATTAACTTCAGAAGATATATTAAAAGTGTCTTCTTTGAGTTTGAATCAGAATAAATCAAGTAATCTCAGAATCATTACAGCTGTACATTGTATATGTTTCATACTTTCCAAACACTGTGTACTTCATGTCTAGATGAGGTTGTTTGGCATATGTGAAGAAAAACTGGGAACCATTGGTGTTGGGGCCATTATTTGCCATCGACACCACTCCTCTGACATTGTGCTAAAAAGAAAGAGAAATCAAGTAATCCTGCTGCACGCTTATGTTTAAGCTGGTCTCAAACAAAGATACTGTAAAGTAAATAAAAAAAGTGATTTGCTCACCTTTAAGTGCTCACTGAATTCATCTTCAAATTTACGACCCCATATACTTGTTCCTCCTTTGCCTGTGCCTTCAGAATAAAATAAAAAAAATCAAATAATCAATCAAGAAAAAAATCTACAGATAGTGAGAATGTCAGGGAAAGGGCTATGTTCAGGTTTGTGTGTGGTAAACTCCATACCTGTCGGGTCTCCGGTTTGAACCATAAAGCCTTTTATGTTTCGATGAAAGGAGCAACCATTATACAACCCACTTGCACACAAAGCCAGGAAGTTCTGTAAAGTAAATAAAAAACCAGTGATTTCAACTTGAAATCAAGATTGAGTGTTCTGCTGCCTTTTCTACGCTAACTTTTTAGGTTTGCAATCACAAAACTGGCTGCTCTGTATCTTCAAATACAACTTTTCTTGTCGTAAGAGGCTGCAACTAAACATGTTCTCACACGTGGTACACAAGTAGAAAGGTTTACAATACATTCTTCCTTCACTGTAGAATGTCTTGCACTGAAAAATAACTACGTGTAAAAGAAATATTGCTACATATGAAAAAACTTATGTTGAACAACTGCATAGCAAATAAACAAATAGAAAGAGGAGTTTGAGTACATTCAGTTTCAGTTTGAGTACATTCATTCACTCCAATACAAATCTTTACTACAGTTGGTAATAAAGCTGTCTGGGTCCGTACCTAATGACAAAACAGATTATCTCAGAGCTCAATGTCGTTAGATTCTAACATTTATTGTCCTAACACTTTTCAATTTTCTGAGCTCAGACTAAACATAATAACTAATCGAATACAGCTTTTCCACAGATATTTATGAGGCTTTATCAGATTAAAATCAGCTTTAAACTCACCTCACACGATTTAGGAGCGCGCTCACAGAACAGCTCAATCTTAATGTCTCCCAGATCTGTGTGGAGGGTAACTGCCTAAAACATGAACATAGAAAATATATATATGAATCACGGAATCAATTAGGCTTATTTGACACACTGAGCATGTTAGCTCAAATTGACAAATAACCCTGTTACACCCCCGGTGTTAATACAGTCATTACGTGATTAGTATCTGTAAAATACGCCGTCCCTTACGAGATCAGGAGAATGTTAAACTATTTGAAACGCATCCCAAACTTTTTATAAAACGTTACAAAGAGATTACCATTTCAAATGTTGCGTCTATGCTGTGGTGCAGACAACAAACTCATCCGGCTGGAATACAGTACCTTGGTTAATGGTTCCGAGAAGAGCTACTGAGCCTTGGGGGTCTGGACCGTACATGTCTATAGTCAGGGGCAAGCTGAGTAAAATTTTAATCCTGTGTAAATGCATTCGTTTACAGCTTACTCAAAACAGATTTTTCGTCGGATTATTTATTCATTTATTTTTTTATTTTTTAAATAACCAAAATAATAACAATAATCAAATGTTCACAGTATGTGTGGAAATTAGTATTGTTAAGCTATTGTGTCCCAACAGGATCTGGAACAACTCATCCTCGGTCTGTCTAAAAATTCTGACACCTGCAGCTGGTGCAGGATGCCACTGCTCACATTCTTATTAAAGTTAGGAAAATAGAGCACAAAGCCCCAATTCTAGTCCTTAAACTGGATCCTGGTAGCTCTGAAAATACTTTTATTAGTTTAGAAAGTACTGAAAAGCTTACTTACCACCAAGTACATTAAATATTTACTGTTGCTTTCTTGGATAACTATGTGCAAATCCTAGATTTTTACTTTCAGAAAGAAATTTATTTGTATATTTTAATACATCTTTAACAGGGGAATCAATAATAATGAATAACAATTTGTACCAGAAACGAAAGATCAGACAATTTTTTTCAACCTAGTTTATTTTGTTGTACTGGGTGGTACACAAGAAAACGAGAAGCAGGTTTAAATAAGACAGCAAAACATGAATAATGATAGTGCTGCAAAAATATTCAGGATTCTTTTTTTTCTTCATGTTTTAGCAACAAAAAGTTACTCAACAAAACTGAATGAGCACATTTTATTGGAAAAGAGAAACACTGATGATGATTTTTGTACCCATAAAAAAAAGAACTATCATGAACAACAGCATGAAGAAAGCCCTATAGTTCAAACACACAGACTTGTCCTTTGTAATACAACACATCTAAAAAGTAGCTAGTTTATACATGATCAATGGTAAAATTTTAGTTCATTATTAAGCCAAGGATTTTATTTTTTCAAAACATCTTTTAAAAATAATAAAAACAGCACATAAAATGTTCCTAACAGTTCAGATCTAAACAAAAATCATGTATATTACAAAAAAAGAAAAACAAAAACAAAAAAAAACAATAGGCAACCAATAGAAAAAAGAAGAGTTCTAGCTGGATTCCTGAGAAACTATTTCAATATAACACCTGACATAATAGAAGAAAAGTTTAAAAAGCAGTTTAAAAAAAGAGAATGAGACAAACACGGTCTATACACAAATAACTATCCAAGCAAACAATGGGAAATGTTTACTCACTACAACTTCACTTTTTATTTTACACTTGGTCAAAAATGTTGATTGTCTTAGTAAGAGGACTATGTCCAACAGGTTTCGGACATACCTTACAGAAGAGTATGTTTTAAAGATAATAAATCCTAATTTACACACTTTGTTTTCATGGTATGCAATCACCCAAGAGCAAGACGAACACACACAATGCATCTCATATGGTAGTTTTGTGCCATTATTGCATTTGCAAAGTGTAACATTGTGGGAAAAGGTGCTAGAGTGCAAAAGCATTCTCCAGAAAAACATAATTTTAAATGACCTACTTCACCTACAATATTTTAAATCCCTGTAGTAAAAAAACTGTGCATCAAAAAGGATGCTGATGCCACCAAACCTGTAAAACCCACATTTTGTTTAAATGAAGGCAATATTGCACAATTTATCATAACTACACATGCTACTGAATTAGATGCACGTGGCTTAAAAATATGTTTCATACTTCTCAGCAGAGTTAAAATAGTGTAGACTGCTACTTGTCTGAGTGTTTTTTCCACACTTTTATTCAGGGAAGAAAAACAGTCTTCCCTGATAGCATCACTTCATAATACACCAAATAACAACAAAGGCTTTTTTCTTGTTTTAATATTAGAAACCCTAGAAAAGTGACCTTCAAACATAAAATAAAACACTTTTTACTTCAATTTGAACACTTACAACAGTTGAGAAAAAAAACTTTAAATTAAAACAACATAATTGGGTAAATAAACATCCATGTGACAAAAAAAGTGAACAATAAATGAATTTTGCACATTTTAGGTCAACATGCTCAAGTTAGATTTCCAAACCTTTACTTGTTAGCTTATATGAAAATAAAGTTATGACCGGTATTGTAACAAAGCAAAAATACAATATTAGGAAAATGTCTACAGTAGTTTAGCTGCAAAAGTAACTACTGGTGCCAAATGTAGTTATTGTTGAATGAGTAAAAATGACATGAGTTACACAGAAGAGCAACACAAAGAGGAGTATCCCCTTATATAAGAAAATAAATGGAGTGGTGATGACTAAAAATAAATATTTGGACTAAAGGGTGACATAAAACAAAACTTCTATCTGTCCTAATTCTATCTGTATGAATCAGGACTGGGCCTGTGTGATGGTATCAAGGTACAGAAAAGCTTTCAAGAGTCAGTCCTAGGAGCAGTCATCTACCGTAAGTCATTTATGCTAGTGAATATAAAAATGATTGCAGTTTTTCTCCAATTGGATGATAGATTGCTCCTACATTATTTAATGCTTGCAGAAAAAAATAAAAATAAAAATTACCGTTCTCTCATATTAATGGCCACAAAAAACACAAAAGGTCAAGGTCAACATGTGGGGACTAAAGATGAGCCCCAATCACTCTTACTAAGGTAACTCTTTCATGCAAACCTCAAACTGTCTGGAGAACGTTTTAAATAAAAGCAATCATGCTGAGAACTTTTTGTTTAAAGGTTTGTATTAATACCATAATAATATTAAGCCATAGTATTTTACTCTTGATTATACCATAAATATGTCATTGTGGCCTGCTGTAGATACTTAAATACTACATAACACCAAACCACACAAAGACAAACCCTGACTGTTAAGAACAGCTCATTCTACAATTTCTTTATTAATTCATTTGAAGCAATGTTTTCTTCCTTTCTTTCTCCACTTTTAATTAATAAATTGTAATGTTTTGTTAAAAAAATTAATTGACTTTAATTTAATTTCAAATCATGAGAAATTTGCATAGGTTAAAAAAAAAGGAAAAATCACCCCATTAACTGACTTCAGTGAATCTAATGATATTATATCTTCAAACATTTCATTTAAAAATGACATTTTCTCTAAATCTGTGCAAAACTGCATTTACATCATGAGGTTTGTCAGGATTTTCCAAGGGGAAACATATTATATGGTAAAAAAGATATGAAGCTCATATCAGGAACTTTAAACAGTTTTGAGAGACGTGATAAGTTTTGTATTGTAACAACTCAGTTTTTCAAGCAGTTAAATCTGATCTTAATTTTTTGTTTCCTTAAAATAAATTAACCAACTTAGTGGTTTAAAAAAATCTTTCTCAACAAATGGTTAAATATTGTCTGAATAACTAGAATTGAAATATATGTTTGACTAGCCGTGAGCAGTTAAACAATGTTAATGATTTATACAAACTCAAATTTAGAAATTAGACTGTGCCCTTCTTTGCATTAAAATGCTATTTAACTAGGAATCTTGATCCACAGAACTAGTTTGCAAAATGTTTCACCAACAATGCAACAGGCAACAGGCCACAAAAACACCGGGCCACTTACCATGGCTTTTTATGTAAAGGAAGTTTTTCATAAAAGTGACAGTGTGCAAAGGTTAAAATATCATTATAGACTGCTAAAAAATACTGATCTTCCCAAAATATTTTCTCGGCCCAGCCCTGATGGATGTTAGCTTAATTGTAATTGAATTGAATTTATGCAGTGCTTTTCAAGTTATACCTTCTACTCAAAGTGTTTGTGGTTAAGTGTGTTGCCCTTGGGCACATTTAAGTGGCAGATCCTGGAATCAAAACCGCAACTTTCGGATTACAAGACAACTACTCTTCCTACTGGACACAAGTCACCCCAAATAAATAAGCCAAGCTTCTTCTCTAAAATGTTAGCAGCACCATGAGCAAGTAAGATACTTAATGTTCTCATTCTCTCCAATAAATCCAACTTCAAAAGTCACAAATTTTTAAACAATTTTTGTTGAAAGCCTACTTACATTTGAAGTTTGTTTTTCTTTTCTTTTTAAAATACAAACACGGCACACTGAACAGAACTTGATCCACTCCACCTAAAAAACCTTCAACACGCCCTGAGTCTTAGTTGTACAAAATATTCCCTAATGATGCCTCTTTAAGTAGCATTTTGTGGAAAGATTTATCCTTAAACTTGTAGATGTGAACACAAATAGCTTCAGAATGAGGTCAAAAATCCAAATTATTTTCAAACCTCAATCCAAGTCTGACCATGCACAGTGATTTTGCTGCAGTAATGCCAGCAACATTTCCCTAAAGGCAACTTTATATCCGACTACAGCACTTTCAGTTAACACTAATGTGTTTCATTTTCAAGACTTTATCAACCAAACCAGCACAGGTATCTGAGAACCATGGCCCATAATGCAGAGCAGAAATACTTTGATCCATGTCATAATTAGGTTAACATCAGTGTTGTAATAGAGATACACTGCTATACCTTGTAGAAAAGGGTTTACTTTGTAAAGTTGGCAATTTAACTTTGAATGTTCATATAAACCCCCAAGAGTAAATATGATATTTTAAAAAAGTATAAATAGGGACCTATTTTGGAATTCAGAGCAGTCCGCATATGTTCAGTTGGCCAGTAGTTTTCTTTTACATTTTTTTTCTCTAAACCATTAATACCACAAAATGATACTGTAAACAAAAGATCAAGATCATAATGGCACTGGCCTCGGAAGTTTTACAAAAGAGAAATAAAAAAACAAGCAGCAGATGCCAGAGTCAGCATTTGGTCTGCTAAACTGGCACTGGTTTAATACCTAACTTTACTGGCAATACACTGAAGCGGCACCACATCCTGTTCTCTGTGCCTCAGGGACACCATGGGCTTCCACTCTGTATCCTGACCAAAGCGCACAGTATCGTTTGGTTTCCTCACAAACGAGTTCATGCTTGTTCTTTGTCAGCTTTCCACAACCGCTCCTTAGCCTCGGTGGGCAGCGTGTTGAAGAGGTCCTCTTCGACCACAAGACCGCTTCTCTTCAGCAGCCTGCACTCTCCCAGCTCCACGGGCAAACACTCCAGACGGTTTCCTCTGAGCTCCAGCTGAGTCAGTGCGGTCAGCTCTCCGAAGCGTGATGGAAGGGACTGGAGGCAGTTGTTCCCCAGGTTCAAGGTGCGAAGCTTTTTGCAATGGAACAGCTCATTTGGCAGTGTCTCGATCTTTATTTTATAGGGTGTGGAAAGTTGCATTGGGGACAAAAAAGAGCAGAAAATCATTAAATGAAGGCAGTAAAGCTTAACATATGTAATAAACAATAATATAAAATGGAGCATCTTGTAAAAGTTTTACCATTCATTGAATGTCTCCACATTCTGTCACTTTTTAAACATAAATGTCAATTTATTTTACTGGGATCTTAAACATAAAGCAGTGCACAGCTGGAGAGACTGAAAAAATGGGTTGGACTTTCTGGCAAGGTACTGGCCTAGTACAAGTTTTACTTAAAAAAAAACAAGGTATTCTTTGTGTTACTAAGTAACTTTTCATTGGAGTTGTTAAAAATCACATGAGGATCGGGCGTGCCGTGGTGGCGTAGGGGACAGAGCGACCCATGTTTGGAGGCCTTGAATCCTCGACGCGGCTGGCGCAGGTTCAACTCCCGTACCCGGCAACATTTGCCGCATATCAACCCTCCTCTAATTATCCCTCCCTGTCAGCCTACTTTCGTATGAGGGAAACTAGAGCCCACAAAAGACCCCCAGGAGGGGTTAAAAAAATTAAAAATCACATGAGGGGCCCTCCAGGCATTTAATATCTACACAATATTGTTTGCTCAGATTATAACACAGCAACAATGTGACAGGGTGAATATGAACCCATTCAAGCATTCATTGAGTAGATCCAAAAAACAAATCAATAACTGAATGTAGTACAACATTCTTCAGCTGAATAAAAACAAAACTGAAGTAATTATTTTTGGACCAAAGGTAAAGTGATTAAGAGTGACGGTTTCAATTATTACAGCTAGAAACTACAGATCAGGCCCAAAACCAGAGTGTAGTGATGGACTCAGATCGGAACCCTTAGAGACACATAAAGACATTTAAAAAGTCAGTCTTCTATCACCTGAAGAGTATTTACAGGATTAAAGACATTTACTTAAAAGAAATTGAAAAGCATAGGTGTTAATGTTTAGTCACATTGATTACGGAAACAGTGTCTTCAGAGATCTGCCTAAAAAAAAAAAAAAATCAACCTGATCCAAAATGCCGCTGCCCAGATCATCACTAGTACCTAAAATAGAACATATCCCCTGCAGCTGAGGCATTAGGTTTTACTTTAGTTTATAAATCACTCAATGACTTAGCATCAAAATATATTCGAGACTTGTCGTATTAACCCTCTAGACCTCTTAGGTCTTTTGGTTCAAGTCGACTTTTAGTTTTTATGCTCCTTTAATTTGAAGCAAACTTTCAGTAAACTGCAAAAATGCTGAGTTCGTTTATATCAAGGCTAAAACCTCATTAGAGTAACCTGTAATAATAATTGACCTGTACATTATTAATTTTAGTCTGTATTTTAACATTTCATTACTTTCCTTTTTTAAACCATTTCAATATAATGTTTGTTTTATGTATTTTTTCCTTACATATAGCACTTTGAAATTCTTGCTGAAATGTGAAAAATAAACTTCCTGTGCCATTGCTTTGATAAAATCTTAAATCAAATAAATTTATGATCTTGTGACAAAATGAGGAGTGCATGCTTTCATGAAGCAGTTGGAACAAAGAAGAGTGAATTTCAACAACTCACCCGGTTGGCTGTCACTGCCATGTGCTGTAGATTCTGAAGGTAACCAATATCTGTTGGAATGTACGTCAAGTTGTTGTGGCTCAAGTCCAAGACTCGTAGCTTCCGGCAATAAAACAGCTGACTGGGAATCTTTTCAATCTTGTTTCTGTTCAGATGCAGCTTTTCCAAGTTGGTCAGAGTGCCAATCTGAATGGGAATGTAGGCAATCTGGTTGTACCAGAGCTTTAAGCACACCAGCCGATGAAGGTGTTGGAAGCTGATTATTTCCTCAATGGTCTTTAGGTTGTTGTCCTTCAGATCAATCTCCTGTAGGTTGTGCAAACTGAAGATGGAGTGGGGGATGCGCTCCAGGTCACAGCGAATGAGCTCCAGCTCGGTGAGGTTCACCATTTTTTTCAGGCTGTTCAGCACCATCAGCTTGGTGCCTTCATTGTTGATAGAGAGCTTCTGGAGGTGTAAACCCACGTCAGTCACAACTTGAGGTAGCTTGGTGAGATTGCTCTTCAGGCGGAGAACTTTGAGCCTCTTGAGCTCGCGAAGCCCATCGATGACAATATATCGGTTATTCTCAGCACTAAGGTTCCCTGTGAGATGAAGCTCACTGAGGTTCTTCAAACTGTAAATCCATAAAGGAATTTCTTTAATGTCGGTGAACTTGATGTGAAGAGACTTGAGGTTCTCTCGCAAAAAAGCCAAGGCGGGAGCTTCGATTTTGGCCGGAGTGTGATAGAGCCACATCTCTCTGAGGTTGACGAGTTGCGCAATGATTGGTGGGATGGTAACATCTGGGATAAGCTCCAGTTTGAGAACCTCCAACTCCATCAGATCGAACACTGTATCTGGAATGCCGCTCAGCATGAAAAGGTGCAACTCCAACTTCTCCTGAGAGTTCTTGGTTATCCTCTGCCTGAGCTTGTCAAGAGTCCACTCATTGTTCAGGTTGAGCTGTCTCAGCTTATTTTCACTGACTTCTGAGAGGAACACAGCGAAACGTTTGGAGTACAGAGGATCATACTGGTCTATCATGTGCAACATAAATGCAAAGTCATTCTTCACGTCGGGTATATCGCTGTAACTGCTCTCTTCCCTGATAGATTCGAAGGAGTACTTCTTCAGAGAGCGCCGCACCATCCAGCAGAGTGTGTACATGCAGATTAGTCCATACACGATCACTAAGCAAATGTAGAAACATGCCAAGATTTTAAAAAGTGTTGCCAATGGATGAGCACAGTGGTACACTCTGTAACCAGTCAGGTTTTCTATATTCACAGAGCAGTCCACATTAAACTGAATGTCTTGAACATAATACCCCGTGTAGCAGATTATTAAAATAAACTTGATGACTTTGATGATAGTCTGACGGATGTATAATCTGTACACAATGTCTCCTTCTTCCACATGGATACGGAACTTCTTTACTTTTTCAAACAGGGCTTTTGCTTGTTCTCCTTCTTTCTTGTCCAAAACCCCTGTTTCAGTTCTATCAACGATGCCTTGCTCAAAACGCGTCTTTGTTTTCTGAATCATTGGAACGCTTGCTTCTACATCCTCACTTATCACAGACTCCTTGTGGTCAAACGATCCATTCATCTTCATTGGTTTGGGATCGCTTTCTTCGACCACCGTCTCCGACAGTGCCCTGGTTGTCCATGGAGAGTCAAAACATTTAAGCAAGATGGACACAAAGTGTTCTAGTTTGGAGCTAGTCCGAGGAAATTTAAACCAAAAGTTGCTACAGGCTAGAAAAATAAGAGTGTGGAGTAATACCAAGTAGGGGAAGTACTTGGCGAACCAGTGTAACTTATTTTCATAGCACACTGCATCAACGTAATTGTACTGATGGCGGTCCAGATTGTACTGGATCCCTTTAGGCTCCAATAGGAAGGATGTGGACAGGGTGGAGCTGAAGTTCTTTTTACAGGTTTCATTGATGATCCACTTGCAGGGGAGGCAGATCATCTTGTCCTGGGTGATCTGGAGAGTGCCGCCAAACACCGAAATCATGAGCATAACAATGGAGATGTAGTCGGTGAACACATCCCACCATGGTTTCAGGATGCGGTATGCTGGCTGTGTGTCCACAAAGTACCGCAGCTCAGTGATGGGGATCATGGCTCATCTGTGAGAGAGAAAAAGAAAGAGTTAATATCACTGGTTTGCAGGAAACAATCCCTTTTTTTCAGTTCTGACAAAATCAACAAATAAAGTTGCCAATTTAATACTTTAATAATCCTCCCCCACCCCAAAATAGACTAGGAAGCTAAGGTTGGTTAATATTTTTAAAAAGTAATGTACATTGCTTTTATGAATACTACAGTGATAAAGTTAGAAATGAACCATCGGTTTGAGAATTGGCCATTGTTTCTGACTAAGGAGATTCTGCACTAAATAAAAGGTACTTTCAAATAAATAAAACCCTGAATTTTACAGGAGGCATACTTTCTTTTCACAACCACTCTACATAACCCACTTCCAGACACCACAAGGCTTAAAGGTTTCTAAAATAATGGAACAAAGTATGAAAATATCTATCTATCTATCTATCTATCTATCTATCTATCTAGATAGATAGATAGATAGATAGATAGATAGATAGATAGATAGATAGATAGATAGATAGATAGATAGATAGATAGATAGATAGATAGATAGATAGATAGATAGATAGATAGATAGATAGATAGATAGATAGATAGATAGATAGATAGATAGATACTGTTGTATAATGCTTCAGTTTCAATCAATCGGAGTTTCAATTAACTGAGAGAGCTACACTTTTATTGATTTAAGCACTAATTAATAAGATATGATTTATCTAGCAACAAAGGGAAACAGAAGAACATCTAAATGTTACATCAAATGTCAAACCACTCATTCATAAAATATAAATGTCAATTTGTTCGGAATTCTAAAATTATTTATTAAAGATAATGACCTATCTAAAGTAAGAAAAGCAATCGGAACAAATTACAGGCTCGGAAATTGGTGCTTTCAATATAAATTAAGGCTATGAAAATAGCCTGTGCCCGCTAGAGTTTCAGACCACTGTGACTGGTCAGATTGTTATAAAAACAGCAGAGTCTTTTATTGAAATAAAACAAAAATAAATGACAATTATAATCAGCAAGAAAGTAAAAAAAAAATAAAAGATTGGTCATATATTAGCGTTATGCAAAAGGTTAGCATGACAGCATTTCAGTGAGGAAAACATACAGAAAAACTTATTCAAAAATATTTTGCAAAATGAAAAAAAAAAAAGCTGTAACCCTTTATGCATGCTTTGAATTTCCTGTTTGTATGTTAAAGATTTAGTAAAATGTTGCAACAACATTTCAACAAGCAATGTGGAACTTAACTATAACCAACAGCAGTGCAGGTACGTTCCTTGTTCTGCAGCTAAACAAATGAGTAATGAACATTTTCACCATAAAACTGAACAATAAAGCTTGCATGTTGCTCCGTTAATGTAAGTATTTAACACTGATGTTGAACACAGATATTAAGCAGATCCATTCCTCTGCTCATTATGATAGTTAAACGGTGCTCTGATCATGATTATTCATCACATTTATCCACATGGAGCTGTTGGCGCCGTCCTCCCATTATGACATATTGTTAAATCTCCACCTGTTGCAGTTTTTATTACACCTGAGTGGAAGCCTGTCACAGGGCTGCATAATAAGGAAAATTATACAGCTGGAATATTAGTATTATTGTAATGTTACAGCACAGTTCAACAATTGTAATTATCACTTTTTATGATTCAAGTATTTCAGAATTCTTTTTCAATTTGTTTTCTAGAAATTGTCTAATTACTCTACATTGCTTATTTAATAAAATGTTTATATAACAGTCTACATTTAAATAAAATAAATTGTCAGTTTTTCAGTTAAGGAAAGATTTAAGAAGAAGGTATCACACAATATTTTGTTTTCTAGGCAAGTCAATTATTGAAGGCCAACATGCAAATGCATTTTTTTACATTAAAAGATTGACGATTTTAAATAATTATGGCTTCCATATCAACCCTGTCCCCGAATCGTCCCAAAAAAAGAAAAAGTAATCCAGATTACTCTTTTTGTAGATTAATAAAAAGATCTATAAAAGACCTATCTGTGTGATTCTTTCTCAAAATCACACAGATAAGAAAGACAATTGTGATTAATATGAAATAATTGCTTTGTATTTAAAGAATATTGCAACAGCAGCATTAGTTGTGATAAACAAATACTTTTCAAACCCTTCTTTCTTATCCATCATTTGCTGCTTCTAACTTTTTCTGTAATCTTCAGCATTTGAGGTGCTATCACTGGAGCCAGGTTTCTGGATTACCCTAAAACAAGCATTACAATATTTTTTCTAAATTATGTTACTCACTGATCTGTCGTTCATCTTACATAACTATGCAAACATTACACCATAACTGATGCTGCACATGTGAAACAAACTAACCCCACCTAATAGAAAGGTTTTAATCCACTGCTAAGCAGGAATAAATCCTTGCTGCATGCAAATTTAATCCACACGGTAGGCGCAGACGTGAAATATGCCCAACTCAAAAGTAGCAAAATGCAGACAAGATATAGATGAAATGTAAAAATGTCTTCGACAGAGATGAAAAACAGAATTACTTACAAATCCAAACTGTACAGCCCAACAAAGCCATTTATAAAGAAGAGTAGAACTCTCCGCAGCTACCGTCCTTTGTCTCTGCTGTCCATGAAAGCCTGATCCAGCCCTTCGGATCAACCTCTCGCCTTGTGTGACTGCACCACACCCAACATGCATGCTAAAGAAGGCCTTCTTCTATAGAAGACATTCCGTTTTGGCGTGTTTAACCCAAACAACGCGAGCGCCAGAGGAGCCACCTCGCTCCCCTCCTCTCTATTCTTAGCCATTTCCGTTAATAATACCCAGAGTATTGTCTGTGGGGGCCTTGAGAAGCGGCTCCCTCGACCTTCAGGAGAAGATCCTGTTTACCTTACGGATGCTTCTGTCTCCATCCACTGTCTCTCCGGAATACTCAGCCATCACCCCTTGAACTCTCACCTCCCCCAAAACACACACACACACACATAAAACAAGAATAGGGGCTGGCATTCATCACTGCTTGTACTTTGTCAGGAAACTGTAAAGTCGAGGAGCCGAGACGCCTAGTGTGATCTTTTGCCAAAAAAGCAAGCACATGCTGGCTTGCTTTTTTAAAAGTTCCTCAGTCTTGAGGAACTTTTACTCACCTAACAGCATGTCAGATGCAGCAACTTGGATCAGTGGATAGATTAAGCAGCACAAGGTCCACCAAGGTAATAAAAGACTGGCCAGTTTGGAGGTGTTATCTGAGTTCCAGCCGCTGATGATGTCCCGGGTGGAGCAGCCATTCTCTCAGTAGCCAACAGTCTTCATGGGCCATTTCCTTTTTCATCCCCATGCCAGTTCAATGGGAGATCTGAACAGAAGACATTTAGGGAATGAAAATGTGGTCCCTGCTATTTCCTACTTTATGCGAGCATGGTAAGGCTCAATAGACTTGATAAAGAAATTTATTCAAGCATATATGATGCTTTGAAGAGAGCAACTATACAGGTTATTATTTTAAAGTTATGAGCCAGGGTTTTTTTTTTTTTAAATCTAAATCAAACTCACAAGGTATAAATAAATAAAACAAATAAAGCAAGCTGGCGTTTATTTTTCTATTTATTTTTGGTACTTTAGTGGAAATCCTTATATAATCACATTATTTCTCTTCTCATCCTACCCTTTGGTGACATCAAAAGGCAATCAATCAGAGTTCTTCAGAGGATGCACATTTGTGTATTTTTAAAAAAATATATGTTTAAATTAATTTCATCCATTTGAGATATTTAATTGAATTCCCCAAGGTTGCCACAAATTGTTTGAAAACACTACATGAACTTCAGAAAGAAATTATCAAAAGGGACAATGTTTTTGATGTGGACAAAAGCGGACTGGAATGACAAATTTCAATAGTCTGGTAATTTACTATTGACATATTTTCAATCAAGTCAGACAGGTTGTTTCGGTGAACTACGAAATTGTGTATATATCTACGGCAATGCAAGCAGAACACACTGATTACTAATTTTACAAGTGCTTTAATTTAGTTTCTCCATTTACAGGACCGTCCTTCGTGGCTTCATCCGACTAGTCTCTGGGAGAGACTTGTATAGATTCTAGTTTCACTGTAATTAGAATTTATAGTGAAAAATGCACTTAATTCCTCATTAGTGTTGATCAGCTCAACTGTTGTGCCAAATTTGCAGTTTTCTTGTTCAATGCACCCCAAAAACTTCCTGCAAAAATAATAACGAAGCTGTGTTGGTATTTTCAATATTTACTTCATATTGAAAAGAGATATTCCACTTTTAACGTACTACCTTGCTAAATAACATAGCTAAAACAAATTACCGTCTGTCGTAATTTGTTTTACGACAGACGGTAAAACAAATTACTTTCACTTTTCGTCAAAGTAGTTGATCCAGTTATTTACAGAAAGTTAGCAGCAGGTGACTTTTTTTTCGGAATTATTCGATGAAATTATGCGACGCTAAAATCTCGCCGCTATCTGATAAAGAAAAAACACCTGACCAGCAAGAGATTTACTTTTAACAAAGATCAAAGAAGAAAAAAAAAACATATTTGCAATTAAAATATTTGCAAGCAAAGCTATCCCAGCCAGTAGCTCATAAGCTACATGCTAGCAGCTCCTTCTGTTTCTACAATCGGAAGTTGGCATTCTGACCATCGCTTTAGCTCATAGAAAAGGTGGACTTTTAATCCTAAAATGAAGCGGTTGGAATCTGTAACTTACTTCTAATGGTGATCCACATTCGAACCGAACATAAAATTTTAATACTATTTATTATTGACAAAATATGCGCTTGCTAGTTAGCCACCATCCAAGGCATCTTTGCAACTTTCGTGACTAAAGCGAGAGGTGGCGCTGTGGTGTGCAACGGATTTCGAAGAAGAAACTGTCTTCTGCTTTTCGCTGACAGAGAGATATTTGTTTTGATCTAGAGCTTTTTATTATTTTTAGTTGACATCATAACAGCTAATAGGATGTTTCACACTAACTGTCTGCTGCGGGTTTCGTCTTTGCTCCGGGCGGCGCGCTGCCTGATGCCGAAACGACACGCTGCTCCTAAAACTGTTACATGTTCACATCGCTGCATGTCAACATTTCACAAAAAGGACACTAGACACAGGGATGCGAACTTTGGAGGAGCAGATTACCGCACCGATAAGGTCTTCTCGTCGAGGAGTTATTCCACAAGCGAAGCTAAACTTAACTGCTGGAACTGTAAACAACTTCTTGACAGAACTCCTTCTTTCTTTTGCGACTCATGCAAAGCAATCCAACCCCCCGAGGAAGGGGCGTCCTACTTCAAAATCCTGGACTGGTTAGTGTGTAACACATTGTATCTTTCTATTTGTCCTACTTGATTGTGTCTATATCAGTCTGTAAGCAAAATATTTAAGTTCACCAGCTGTTTCCTTTTTTGCAGTGACTATACTTTCACACTGGACACACATAAGCTCCAGAAAAGATACTTGCAGCTTCAGCGGACTCTTCATCCAGACAACTTCAGCCAGAAATCTGTGGTAGGCAGATGATCTTGTAAGGTGCAGGGAGATCAGCTGAGTCAGAGAAAGGCTTTCCTGTGTGAGTCACGCTGTGGCTCAGGAAAGCTGAGTACTCCAGTGTTACTTGTTTTGTTTTCCTGTCGCCCAGTTTAATATACGTTTACTTAGGTAATAACTCATTTTGTAGCAAAAAGATCCAAAGTATAAATAATATTGACAACATGTTTTAAATAAAATGTTAATAAATAGAATGAAAAACAAATATGTTTATCAATGTACCAATATCAGTCACTTCATAATATCCTAAAATCATAAAGTATTGTTAGAGTATTTGTTTTGCCATTATTTTTTTAATATTTCTTGTTCTATAGTCTATCATAAAATGATAAAAAAATTTTTGCTATGACCTAATTAATTAAACCCTGTGTGGGAGGAGATTACCACTTAAATGGAGAGCGAA
Source organism: Gambusia affinis (assembly GCF_019740435.1). NCBI lineage: Eukaryota > Metazoa > Chordata > Actinopteri > Cyprinodontiformes > Poeciliidae > Gambusia > Gambusia affinis. Next base: position 29,280,656 of record NC_057870.1, on the reverse strand, counting down.
GGAGGTTAGAGACAACCTTTCAAGAACAGTCCAATTTTATGACATCATCATTGACAATGTTAAGTTGGACTAATAACATGCAAAACACTGGGAAACACATATACAATCTGGAATTTAACACATATAATGATTCTGTTTTCGGAATAAAAAATGGTGCGGGACTTGCATAAATGATCCCATTGGTGAGCCTCGACTTCTTGAACTGAATCGTTTATTTGCTTTCACAAATGGATTGGCTTTTTCAACATTGTGTTGTTTTTTTGATAGATAATTCAGTCCTGGTTTAAATTATCCGTAAAGTGTGTTTTTTATGCTTGTCTTTATTGGACCCAAGGTCTAACATGAGAAAATCATTGAATATTTATTTTTGTGTCTTCAGGAAAAAAAAAGGTTACAGTAGTCTTAAATATGGTTTTTAATAATCTCTGTTCAATTTTGTATCCACATTAGGATCTGAAAATCAAAGTAATCTATATTTTGGGCTGGAGATCATCAAATTTAATGCATCCATCCATGGTGTAGGCTTCCAAAGGCAAGCAAGCCTTCATTCACATCTAAGAACACGCTCCAAGCAGGAGGACCCCTGGTCAGGATTCAAACAACCTTAAAAAGACCTTCTTTCTGCAAGGCAAAAGTTCTGCCATCATTTTGGCAAAAAAAAAAATCTATCCAGATTCCTTAAAAACAGTGGAAAATCCCTTTGACTTAATGACAAACTGGAATCCACGACTTTGGTGTATCTTCTTACTGTTCCTATACCGTAGCATTCACAATACCTGTTGACTGGGCATGTTTGTAGAAACAAAAAACAAAACATGTTTTCTTTGTTTTTTTAAATTGCTCATTCCTCATCCTGATGGTATAGCAATCTGAGCACTGAATAGTGTTTCGCATCAACTTTAGACCTGTGTTATCAACACCCACAGACTTTGATTGATAGGCTCACAGATAAAATATATTCCTAATAATATGCAAGGCAGAACTGTAAAAATAATAAATAAAATAAATAAATAGCTACATGATTATCGAACATCTATCTAAATTGTTTACCTAAAAAGACGATTTGAAGTGTTTCCAGTAATAAGCTCAAACATAAACTACGTAGAGAATGGTCTACGGCTTAAAAAGTTGAACAACAAAAACATAAGAAAAATGGTCTCTACAACTTTTTTTCCCCCATTGTACTTTGATTTTATTGCTTGTTTTACTCCTGTTAGAGTAGATCTGTGGTTATAGCCGATTCACTTGAATAATTTAAAGGGCAAAATATTGGCTCACATTATTCAAAAGAGCTGTTAAAGCTGGAAGGTCTGCTTGGTCAAGTGCGAAAAAGAGACTCAGTAGGCAAAAAAAAAATATTATTTTAGAACTAGAGCATATGAACAGCTTAAAAGACTTTTCTAAGAAAAGAGCTCTGTCTTCTGAAAGGGGTTTAACTTTAAGTGGGCATAATTTGAAAGGGGCACGATTTGAAGATATTCTATTGCAGAGAATTGCCAAAAAAAGCACACAGCAGATAAATCGCTAAAATAATTTCCATAACCCTCAATTTGAACACAGAAAGGGAAAATATACAAAGCCTGGAAAAAATATGTACGCCTCTTTAATCTTTTTACATTTGGTCATGTTACAGCTATTTCAGTTCAGCTTATTTATGCATCACCAATACACATCTTAAGGCACTTCATCAAAATAACCCCTCAATTTATATACAGGAATACACAATTTCTGTATATATCACTCAGATGGATTCAAAGTCAATTAGATTCTAGTTATCAAAGGTTAGTTTATTACTCAAATTAGTAAAACATGTTTCCTCCCTCCTGCTCCTGATGAGCATGTAGTGACAGTGGACAGCAAACCCTCTCGCAGAGCATTTCTTATAGGCTGTAAAAGGCTCGAGACAAGAGTGTATGTTCATTTTCCAGCAGGCAACATACGGCCACAGCTACAGTACAATTGCTTTGATCATAGCATATGTACGCGTTAGAATGGTGCACACTTAAATCCAATTGAAAATGTGTTGCTAGGTTTGTAGATTCCTGTTTACCGATGGTCTGTCCAGTTTGATTGAACTTTGGCTGCTTTGCAAAGAAGAGTGAGAATAAAAGTCATTGTTGGATGAGGAAAACTGATAGATACCTATGAAACAACTTGCCTTTTAATCGCAGCAATAGTTTGTTCTACATGTTATTGACTTAGGTGGACTGAATAAAAACACACTGCCATATTCTTATTTTTATTTCTAAACAAAAAGCATCATTTTTCTTTTACTTAACTGTTATGCAGTGCTTTGTGTTGGTCAACAACATTAAGTCTAAATAAAATCCAGTGAAGTTTGTGGTTGTAACATGACAAAATGTGGAAAAATTAAAGGTTATGAATAAATTTGCAGGACATTGTATCGCCAAAGTCTTGAGACTTAATATTTTCTATAAAATGGCATCATTATAAACCTTTACATAACATGTAGGAGCAATAACAAGACAGCTCTTATTTCTATAAGACTCTTTGAGAAATAATTTAAAGAACAAATTATAAAGAAAGACTTGAAAATATGCTTAAAGTCATCACCCAAGTTATCTTATAGGTTAAGCATTTTCAGATCTATTAATTAATTTTTCTTTCCAAAAATGCTTTGTTTAACATTGTTCATGTTTTACAGAAAATGTCGTATTTAAATTGAATTAAGCTTTGTGCTGCCAAATAGGAGCTCTGATGAAACTGGGATGGGATTATTTGGACTCAATAGTCTTTAATTACTATTTGATCTTTGTTTAAGGATTGTATGGAATTATTCACAGCCAACATCAAAGACATGCAGATACTTTGTTACTTAGAAGCAGGATAATATAAAATCATTCTGTCTTGTATTAAGGTTAATTAAAAAATAGAAATTTTATAAGAACAAGCTAATTATGAAGTTCAGTTCCTAAATTGTTAATAGACTCTCTCTCCTGTTATCACCCACTGTCAGAGCATCCAGCGCAAATCTGTTGTCCTCTATCAGGTCGCGGGGGCAACAAGTTCAGGAAAGAAATGCAGACACCCTTTTCCCCAGCAACACTCTCATTCTCCACATGTTGGATCTCAAGCTGTTCCCAGACCAGAAGGGGATATATAGTCGAGGTCCTGGCTGCCCCCAGGGTCTCCTCTTAGTGAGACGTGGCCAGAAAACCTCCAGCAGGAGCAGCTCAGGAGGCATCCTAATCAGATGCCTCCACCACCTCCACTGACTCCTTTCAATGCAGAGGTGCATCACCTGTAAACTATATTGTAGCACATACTAATTCCCCCAGCTGTTATAGTTATAACAGATAGAAGATATATACCCCTTCATTTGTTGACCCACTTGTGGCCTCTAAAAAAATTCCTCTGCAATAAGACTATTGATTGTTTTGCTAGAATGAACACAGATCTATCTGTGTTTATTTCTTGCTTAACCTTCTTGTGCCAGAGTAAGGAGAAAAAAATCAACATTTTAGTTTTTCATCTACTAGTTTGGGTTGTAATAAAGAGTTTTTCCAAGCCAACATGCTATGGATAAACAATGAGAAGTTATGATTAAATGTAATCAACAATTATCACTGTTGATTTACATGCTGACTATTTTCCTTATTTGTGATTGTGCTGTTTTCCTGCTGAGGATGGCTGCTACTTAAATGGAGTGTTTTGTCACATGTTGAGGATGATTGGCTGTATGTCCCTGGAACTGCCTGGCCCCGAACACTTGTTGGCAGCTGTTAGAAGGATTCAAAGAAATGGATCATTTTGCAGAAGCATAATCTTTAAAAATTGAACCAATCCCACATTTAGAAATAAATTATGCTACACTTCAGGCACATCTAGCAATTAATGTGACTAAATTATTATGTTAGAATTTGTGCTTTAGGTTTTGTTCTAGTTCATGAAGTGTTGATTTAGTTATCCATGACTCTCCCCCAGTTTTGGATAACTAAATCCACAGATTTAATTATTCATGCCTTTGCTCTATTATCATACACAGTTTCTCCTTGCCTTTCCAGAAAGTTTCACTTTTTACTTGTGAATACTTTCCCACAATTCTTTGGGCTCATGAAGATTCTGGAGAGTGTAAAATGGCCTTTTGTGTTTTTTTTAGTCAGCAGTGGATTTCCTATGTAGATGTGATTTTGCCCAGTCTTTTTCATGCTTTAGAATAATGAATATTGACAATAGCTTTTTATACAAAGTGGTTCTTTTTGGTACATTTTCACATTATCTAGAGTTTTCTATGGATATCCATATGATAAGGTAAGCAGATGTTTTTAAAAAGTAATCCAAGTCCAAGGATAGAGAGGAGATCATTTTCCTTTTGGTAAAGACAACCAAATGCTTTTATATTCTCGCATGAAATTAAACTAGGAAACAGCAGAATGCGTGGTGACATATCAAAGACATAAAACCCAACTTGTCCAATATTATCTTTACTCTGTTTTATTTATCACTCTCTCTTATAATTTTTTTAATTAACTAGGCATGTCCTTGCCTCAGGGGTCTTAAACCTATACACAAAGAAGCTCATTACTTTTACAAGGTTACAAGGCAGCCGCCTACTCCATTGGTTATGACTACTGGAAAAGATTCACACTACAAGCCCATGGGCTAGAGCGTGAGACTATTGATTTTCACTAGAGCTGACAGACCCGATAGCTGCAAAATGTACTAAGAGCTACCAAGCATTTCCTACATATTTTTCTCCCCATCTCATGTCAACAGATCTCATATCAAACTCACACTTGCAACCATTGTAGAACCCCAAACCATGAGGCTACAAAATGCATCTAAATGTTTGTATCGCCAAGGATTTGGTGTTTGGCAGTGGTGCAGATCAGGGAATGTGGTAAAGTAGCTCATATGTTGTTCTGTTCTGTCAAAGTGGAATGTTTTTCACTGTGCACTGAGATTGTTGCTTATTTCAGATAAAATAGCACAATTGCTATTATTCAGTGTAGATATTTTTTACATTTTTAATGACAAAATGTAACTTATATTGCTTAATTGAACTGAATTGAATCTTTTGCAGAAAGAACAGGAGTATTCAGAAAGCCAGTCTGCCCTCGTGAGCAAAGCATACAAGACATTGCTGAAGCCGTTGAGTCGTGGTCTTTATATGGTGAGTGTAAATCTCTTCCACTTCTTCCAATAAGTATTTAATTTTATGAACGTATGCTCTGATCTCCTCACTGCTTGTTTATTACAACTTTACAACAAAGCATTTATTTAGAAGAGCAGTGAGTTTGATGGACTTCCTTTGTGTGTTGCAGCTGGAGCTTGAGGGCATGCATCTGAAGGAGGGTACTGACTCTGTAGCTGAGTCACACTTCCTAATGGAGTTGATGGAGATCAATGAAGCCCTGGAGGAAGCCCAGACTCCAGAAGAAGTCAATAAGATCGGCCAAGACACAAAAGGTAGAGGTTTACACTCCTAAGTTCAGCTGATGGTCATAAAGTTGCAAGTAGGAAAAGTGTAACCTGCTTATATCCCTCAGATATGAAATGATTTAAAATTTTCCTGACATTGTCTTGCTAATGATGTTAGCAAATTACAAAACATATGAGATCTAAATGTCTCTTTCACAGCGTAGTGGGTGGTTTTGAGGACTAAGGTTTTAATTTTACCAACACTTTTCCTCTGGTGAACTGTAAAACACTTTTTAGTAACATCAAGACCGGTATACAGCAGGGGTATCCAACTCCAGTCCTCAAAGCCTCGTCATGTCCCGCCGGTTGTAAATGTGGCCCTGCTCCACCTGAAGTAATTAAAAGGATTCCTCAGCATGCCATCAATTTCTGCAGGAACCTGATAATGAACCACCATTTAATTCAGGTGTGTTGAACCATAGGATGGTATAAAACATGAAAGATGTCGGCCTATGAGGATTGGCTTTGGACACCACTAGTTTATAATCCCACACAGTTTGGAAAAGTCTGAAATATAATTCAAGTATTTCTCAAGGATGACTAAGCATGACAGAAAATTAAAGTAGATAGTTGAATTTCCAGACTTTATTCCATCATGGTGATTACAGGTGGCTTTTATAGAAATATCTACACGAATCCATGATGAAATTTTGGATATTTTTATGTTTTAAAAATGGCAACGAAATATGGAAATTTGGGTGTTGAGAAGTGCGTAGGAATCCTATATGTAACAATGTCCTTCCCAAGTAAGAAAAAATGTGATGACCTACTCTCTCTTATCGTCATTCCATCACTGTTATGTCTGCTGTTGGATCGACACGTGGGTGTCAAACATGTCACTGATGAAACCTCGGGCCAAGCTTCAACATTATTGTGCCATTTTCATTTCTAACCTTTTCTGATCTGCTCTGATGGTTCTTCAATTATGTGTTAAGTATCACTCTTCAGCTCCAATAAGAGCTTTTCCAAATATAGTCTCTTCTGGCTTCAAAAGCATCAAGGTGGTGACTGCCAAATAAGGAAAATGAAACTTCCAAAAGGCAGCCCACATACCAGTTGGTGATACCTCACTGTGCTACATCCTGGTCCTACTTATAGTCTGAATAAAATGCAGTGATATCATCTAAAAATAATCTGTAGATTTGAGTTTATTACAGAAGCAACTTGTCAACCAATACAAATTACACAATAAAAGCGAATGTTTTGGCAGCCCTACCTGAAAAGGTCTGCATTGTTTAATCTGTTTATCAATTTTTTTCACACTTTTATTATTGTTAAAAAATAATTTTATATTATTACAAATATTATTTTTAGTATAATAGTTGTTAAAAACAACTGACCTTTCCAAAAGTTGAACAAAGTGAGTATAAAATAATAAAGAAATGCTTACTTTTAGTTCAGAACCATCCTGCATAATTCATTGTTTAAGGAACACTAACAAAACAAATAAATCTGATCAACCAAATGAGATGTATGTGAAACTGATGTTGTAAAATGTGTCCTTAATTTGAAATTGGATGTGAAACTGACTGCTTGACTTACTTCCTGATTAATTTGAGCTAATAATTATCCGACCCTTTGGGAGCACTGAGAACATTAAAATCAAAATCTTATGCACTCAGTTGACACATAAATATATAATAAAATACAAAAACCAATAAAAAGGTAATGTGATGACACAATTATTGCATCCCCTCCTGACATACTTGACCCCTGTGAATTACACACCCTTGATCCTAATATACATGCACTATTCCAACCAGTGGTGCCTTAAAAGTGACAGCTATGCTTAAAAGACATGAAAGGATTTCTAAATTGTTAGCAGAAAAACTGAAACCCTATGTGAACAATCAACATATTAAACAGACTCATGAAGAGCAATTAGAGAATGGAGAAAAATTACCTGGTTTTAATTGTCAAACTAAAAGTTTAGCCTAGGCTTTAAGACCCGAATAGAATGAACATATCTGATATCATACAGCAGCTGCTCCATAAACCTGGGGGAGAAACTTAAAAGGCTGTTTCTTTAGTGCTTAAAACGTGATCTATGAACATGTAGAGGAGGTTTTTCATTGAGCAAAGAGCTACAACTGGGAACAATTGTGGTGTTTTGTCTGAATGGAGATCTAAAGCTCTGTGTTTTTGAGACATGGAGCATGATCGTATGGCTTGTTGGCAAGGAAACAAGGACGTTGGTACATTTTTGTGCTTCTGTAAATATTATAAAGTTTATGCCACAACTGATGATTTTGTCTCAACTCTTACCATGACACAGTTCAGTTTCAGTTTTAATCACTTGAAATTTCTGTTGTGGTTGTATTTGAAAAGTATCCATGTCTGGTTTTTGGTGATGCCTACAAATGAAAACCAAAAGTTACCTCAGCTTAGACCAGTGGTTCCCAAAGATTTTCTTCTGGGCCACCCCAGTGGTTCCCAAAGATTTTCTGGGTACCCCTATGGATAACAATAAAATCCCCCCCCCCAAAAAAAGAAAAAAAAACATAAACCGGGCACACACATTGTTCAGCCAAACATAAACCTATACACATATTTTGTATTGTAACTCCACTGAAGTTTATTTCACACTTCAGGTTGCAACAAAACAACCATACTACAAACCATCTTTAAAGTGAAAGACTTTTGTGTAACTGTTTTTTTTTTTTTTCATTCACCCATACAACTTCTCGCGTCCCACACTTTGGGGACCACCGGCTTTGACCGTAAAATGCAATAAAAAAAGAAACAACTTCAGGATAAATTAGCCATGACTGCATCAGCTGGCTTGAGCTGTGCCAGTTTAACAGATAGGAAACATTCATGTGTTAGAATGGCTTCATCAAAGTCTAGTCTATTCTTTCTAAGAACATTTAAACAGATTCACTTCTGCATTTTTAATTTGATATACTTAACAGTTTGCTCCACCGATGAGTTTTACACTGCATATTTTAAACTGTGTTAACAAGCCGCTTGTCTTTGATTCCTACAAACATGGTTTGTTACTTCAGATAAAGCAGGGAGGCTTGTGTGCTGTTGGGTGTGTAGGAATAAAAAGCAACAGACTGAAAATGCCTCGTCTTATTAGCACATGTAGAATTGGAACTTGTCTTCTTCTCCCCTACAGGGAAACTCGCAGACTTGACGGAGCTGATAGATGCTGCCCTTCATGAAGGTATCATGATCAGATCTTCCCTTGAAAACACGATGCATTCCTCGCACTTGAATATTTTGTTTACGTTTTGATCTTTGCACAATCTCTTCTTTGTTACTGAGTGAGTGATTGATTGAGCTTTCTGATTTTTTTTTTTTTTTACAGGGAAGCTTGACATAGCCAAGGAACTGCTGACAGAAATGAAATACTATGCAAACATTGAAGAAAAGGTCAAGGCAAAACTTTCAGAATTTATGTAATGTTTTCCCTCTATTTGATGTTTAATAATCTCTTTTAAAGCTTTGTTTTAAACTGCATAAAATATTGCATATTAATGGCATTATATTATTTTATGTTTCCAGAGGTAGAATAAAAGTGAATTGTATTCAGCCTAATTATTGTGTATTTAATCTTAAACTAGTTGTTTTTAAGTTAAAATCAGTATAATCCATGGCTCTAATTATATGCATACATGGAATGTTGCTAATTTCACAAACCTAATCATATCCTCTTGTACCTAATGTGTCATCAAATGAGACAGAGATCTATAATTGGCGCTGATTTAAATGCTGCTCTGTGTTTATATGATTATCCTGCCTATCAGTTCAGCGTTTCATCATGTGGAACACACACATATGCAGACACTGGGTTCTTGCTTAGTTCTTCAGGTTACCTTTAGGGGGAGACATAGCACCTTGACAACCATCCTGCAGGAGAGCATCAGACTTTGCACTAACAGAATATGAGACCTGACTAGAGGGAGGTCCTTAATTGAGGTAGACAAGGTCTTGAATTATTAATGGTGGCTTCATATGTAGCATTAATGCTACGATAATCAGGAGAACCGTACTGAATGAAGATAACTCAATGAACACAAACATCTGTGATCCTTGTAATTTAAAACTCATAAACTGAAGTGGATTTATACCATGCATTAATGCTCGCAGCACATTGATAGATGCATCAAAACAGAAATCTACCCATCCTCTCGTTTAATTTTCTTCTTATTTTTTTCAAAACCAGTGATGGAAAAAAACTCATAAAACCCAATTACCTACAACTAGAAGCTCAAATCATATCAGGGCCTTTGATCTGAGGAACCTTCCTGAAATATGAGAACTCTGAATATTCTGACAGCTTGGAGTTAACCTTTAGATTACATATCAAGTATTATTCAGTGCTTAAAGATGTCACACTGGCATGTTTAACATTGTTTTAGTCTTGCTGGAAACTCAACCTGACTGCCTGTTTATTATGCCCGGAACAACAATGTCATATGTTTGACTCTGGTGTTGCTTTTTTAATTACGGAGAAGCGGTAACCTTAATATACTTGGATAGACAGTGAATTAAACGGGGGGCCTCTCCCACCACAAGGAGACTAAAAGACCTGTTCATTATTCATGTCGTTATCAGAAGGCATCTTCGGTGGCTTTAAATTAATGAGAACTTGTGATCGAACAACAGTGAGGCCACTGATGTCTCCCACAACTCTTTGAAATTGAGTTTGAAAGAGACGAAATGGGGAAAAACTCACTACAGCTGAACTGTGAAATTGACTTGGATGGGAAATCTTGGCAATTGAACTTAGTACATGGGACCACCTCGCAGCTTCTGGAATGACTTAGGTCAAAATCAGGCACACTAAACAAATTACATCTGCTGCTGTAGAATTTGAAGTCACGGTTGACCAGGTTGTTTCACCTGTTTCACACAGGTAATCGGGATGGCAACTTTTAAAACCTTTTGGTTATTAGAAGTGATTTAATCGTTTAGAAAAGTAATAGAACTAACAGATGAGAATGAGTTGTTTAGACATTTTAGATAAAGATGTTTTAAAAGCCTTGTAAGTATTATCAATACATCTAAACAAAAGGAATACCTTGCAAAAAGGTGAGAGTTACTATTACTTTCCTTGCAATAAAAATTATGTAATTTGTTCCTGAAAATTAACCCTAACTTAAGTACCGGTATTGGCTTTTTAGAAAGAATATCAATATGGAGCTTAAAAAAAGAGATTAACATTATAATGCAAAAAGAATAATTTTCAAAAACTCAAAGGATACTTTTTATAGATTCAGATTGATGGGAGCACAGCTGGTACAATCTTTTAGGTTTTACTCAACATGCCCTTTGTTTTCCCAGCAACTGAAATAAATCAGACTGAATAAGCAAACTGAAAATGCTGGATGACATGAACAGTTTGTTCACAGCAGTACATCATCAGCATACAGCTTTACTCAAACAGTTTTAGTATTTTGACCAACATTTTTTATAAATGTTATTAAACAGCGGGTTCTTAGACTGATACATGTGGAACGCCTTTGACAAACATTAGTCTGATGAAATCCACAATCTGATTAGAACCTAAACACATAGTTTGAAAACCAGTCAACAGTTTAGTCTAAGAAGCTGATATCCAAAAGTCTGTAACATAAAACAATGTGATCGACCAACTAAACAAAACTGCCCTCCAACCTTATGACTCATTACCAAAGATAAATCGACTAATTAAACATCCAAAAACCATAAAATTATGAGAGCGGTTTGGGTTCTGTTAAACCAATGAAGGCTTTTCTATAGATTATCAAGGGATCCAAATAAATTGTAAGGACCATTTTTTCCTCAGTAAAATGTATACAATATAAACAGCCAATTTTTTTAAGTTGACATTATTTTATCTTTTCTATTATTAAGAAATATTTTGTTTGAATGAAGACAGATTTTTAATAATTTCTTAACTGTAATTGAAACCTCAGCAGTGAGGGGACTACAAAATGTGAATTTTTAGCTTGGATTGGCTTCACTTCTCTCTCTGAAGTCAGTGTTATGTAAGTGAATGCATTCAAGAGTGGAGTTAACTTTTTTCTTTGAATCTTTAACTCAGCAGTGCTGTTTTTTTCACGCAATGAAGTTGAAGTGAGGGCACATCATCCTGAAGTCATTGAACAGAGTGCTCAATCTAGGAGTGGACAAAAATTGTATAAACATTGCTAATCATGGTCAAAACTATTCATATTCTATAAGAAACATTATGATTTGATTACTGAAATAAATTAATTCTTAAGTAGCATTTTAATTTACTGAGATGCCTCTTGATCACCTTGATTTCATTCACATCTTTTTGTTGTTATTGGTGACACATAGGATGAATGAAATAAACTAGCAATACTGTTAAAAAAAAGGCAGGGTTTAATGCATTGAATTGAAACAGGGTTCAAAATTTTCTCCAGGGCTTATAAGGGAATAATCATGACAAAGGTTAAAACTTTTACCTTAGTTTGGTTCTTAAATGTTGTTATTATAACATTCTCTCATTGCTTAATGATTCAAGGATCCTCACTGTTTATTCAGTTGGGTGCAGGTGTGCAAAGTAAAATAAAAGCAGTTAAAGTGTCTCACAAAGCTCAAGATAACCAGAAAAATAAGCCTTATTAGCACTGTAGTCTGAGCCTCTGAGCTCACGTTAGCAGTACAGCCTTCATCGTTGCCCGGGGCAGGACCTGCTGCCGTGGTAACTCAGCAGGCTGGTCTGACAGATAGATGTAAATAGAACAGGATTTCTTTACACGCTACAGATGCTGGAGAAAATTCATGCCACTTGCCAGGGCTCCGAAGTTCACACATTACAAGGCATTGTTAGGATGTGCACAATTCAGAAGGCTTTTAAATTAAAGTTTTATAAAGGATCAAAGTCTTCCTCAAAATATATACTATGGCACAAATTGCATTATTTCGTTTTATCTGAGACTGACAGTTCCATAAAAACAAAAGCACAAAAGCTATTAGGAAATAAGCAGTACAAAGGAACAGCTATTATTACAATTACCACCTCCCGAACCAAACAGTATTTACAGCCTTCCTGACGAAAATGAAGCATAGCAAATTATGCTCAAATGCAAATAGAGCTTCCAGAAGATGGAATAAAGAGTGTCCCCCTTTGGGAGAAATAACTATAGGAGATAAGAGAAGCTAATAAGGGCAAAGCTGTGTCATCACAAAGTGTTTCCCAGTCACTGCAGCCTGAGGACAGGAGCTGCAGCATCTAACTTAGAAAGCTGCAGCAGTCTCACTCCAGAAAGAATTTAATGCCATCCATGTAAGAAGCAGAAGCTATGCAATCAAAATCTAGATTTAATTTCCATACATTCACGCAATGTTTTAGATTCAATGCACTTTACATATCAGTTCAAAGTGGCATTCTAGATTTTAATTTAGCAAAAGACAGTTATGACACAACACTGCTGTTCCCTATGGATCTACATTAAGACTTCCCTTGTAACCAGCATTCTTCCTGCAGAATTACATTGTTTTGTTGTTTTTCTGATTTGCTGCTTCCCACCAGTGTATGGAGAAGCTCAACACAGTGGGACAGAAATCCAGCCACCAACCAGCACATTAATGTAAATGCAAATGCATTTTATACATCTGCCAACACAGTTTTCTCCAGCTATCAAATGCAGGCATGGCTTTGGGATTATCACCAGAAACAATGTCAGCTCAAGAAATAGTGTTGTAGTTGAATTTCCAATTCTTTATTCAAATAGAGATGGAGAATATCGGTCTTGCTGGTAAATATTCTTATTTTTCTCACCGACCTAAATTGTAATGCATCTTTAAATGAAAAGATTATTAAGCTTTTATCAACAATCCTGACGAGATTTCAAAGTGGGTGAACCTCCAAAATGCTTTCGTGTTACAGACCAGCTTGTTAAAAGTTTTACCTGAGTAAATTAAATGTTTCAGTATTGTTATTTTCAAGTGACTGCTTGGCTTTATGCTGCATTTAGTTGTTATGGACATCAGGTAATAAAGCTGGAAATCACATTTGTGATGAGAGCATCCTAATGCAAGTCAGAAAACACTACTATTAGCAGCACAAGCCAGTAACATCCTCTTTCTGTCCACAAACTACTGCAGAGCTACTACCCAGCAATTTTAGATGCATTCCCACTTCTGCACACCTGAATCAAATGAATGACCTCTGCTGAGCTAAAATATGCTGATGAGCCTTTAGATTCAGGTGCGTTGGAGAAGGGAGGCATCTTAAAGTTGCAGGACAGCAGATCTTGACTTGGGCGCCGCTGCGCTACTCATGCAACTTTTGAACGCATGCAAGCTTCAACACACCTGAGTCCAATGAATAGATAATGACCAGATCTTTGCAAAACTTGCTAACATCCCAAGACGGCAATTCACCATTTTGATTCAGTTGTGAAGGAGTAGAAAGGCTTTGAAAAGTTGTAGATTTAGTTGTAGTTTTAGCTCTGTTGTTTTAATGCTTGCTGAGCATTGTTTGCTCAGCAAGCTATAGATAATAAACAAATGTGAAAGATCATGGCATTAGCATTTTATGTGATTGTGAAAAAACAACATAAAAGTAATAATTAATCAAAGCTGCCTCAGTTTACAGCACCTTAGAAACAATGGAAGCTACTTGGCCACACAAGTGTCTTTTAGCTTCTTCTTCTTTTTTTTTATTATTATTTTTTTTACAGATTATACTGCAAATCCTTATAGTTTCAAATTGAAACTGAGTATCATCAAATAGTCTCAATCTCAAAACTAGATTGGTTTCAGTGAGGAAAAAGAGATCTTGAGTAGACATGAAAATTAAAACAGGCAAAATGGGACCCTCAGCACACGTTGTCATGAATGCTCCCCAGGGGCGGTAGACCCCCCTCCTTTCCTTAATGACCACAGCCTGAGTAACATTTAATTACCCCAGGCATATCTTGTAACTGGGTGAGAAATATAACCTGCTCTCTAGCCTAGAGTCTGCACCAACATGACCGATAGTGGGTGTAGAAGCCTCTGCATTATCCATCTCCAAATGACCTTAATATTTCAAGAATAATGTGTTCTTTAATCCCTGTTGTCTTAATGTAATAATTTCTCATAATAATATAAAGGCTGTGGTATTGTTGGGACACTCATATAATTGCCTAGCAGGAACCTAATGAAAAAGAATCCCAAACCCATAGATTCTTTGGTATGTAATGAGGTTGTACAACCACTCTACATTCAAATGATCTTTTAGCCATGGCTGCCAGCAGGTGCCAGATAATGATCTGATCAACAAAGGTTGAAATCCGTTAGAGGATGGCTTGGAGGAAGATTCTATTCTCCTCATAGCTAAGAAACAGTCTTAAGATCCTCTCCCCTCTGTTTAGCTTCTGTATGAGTCAGCTGCTGACTTTCAGTCCCAGCATCCCACAACCACCTCAAGCCCACTGTGTGTGCTTGTGTCTCACCAGGCTGTAATACCATTATAATCTACCACTATTAAGCTTTCTTCTCTCCCCTTAATCCTTGCTTTAATTTTGTTTGCCTGATCTGTTCTCTATGAAACGTGTTTACCTTTATGTGAGGTCATATCTTACAATGCTGTTGACTGTATTTTGGCAATTAGTTTTGTCCTGGTTTTAGTTTTTAGTCACACTTTGTTTTGGTTCAGAAAACAGTACAATCATACAAAAGTAATGATAATAACTCAAATACAAATGATGATTTTTAAGACAAAAGAAGCTTTTCAAACCAACCCAGCCCTATGATAAACCTCATAACTAATGCATCATCATTGGAAGCATTAATAGACATTTAGGTTTTGTTGTAACCATTTATGTTTTGTCAGGTAGTACATTTGTTGGCGATCTGAAACGTGTGGCAGAGAAGGAAAAAGCAGAATAAAAAACGGGAGAATACATTTTCAGGGCAAAGTGGTTCAAAACGGCCTTCCTCATGCATCCTCCCTGAATGACTGAGTTCAGTCTTTGTTTTTCTTTGAGCTTATTTTTTTACTTTTTTTTTTTGGTCTACAGCTTGAATCTTCCCAGACTCTGCAGTAAAGTTTTTATCATAACATTCACTGCAGACATGCCCCAGATTCAATGATCTAAAGGTACTATAGAACCTAAAGCTGACAGGAGTATACCCACCCAAGTGGAGTATCCTTTTGTCTATAAACATGCTCATAAGCGCTCTTGCATTTTCCCAGTGATTGCTGACTACCTTATCAGGTCATTAAAACTTAGGTATGACATCTCATGGCCGTCACATTGACATGTTTTTGCCATAGAAAGTAATTTTTAGTCAAGCCGAAGCCCACTTTGACGATCTGTGTTTTTGTTCGCAGCTATTCGTTTGTAGATAGTATTCCCAGAGGTGTCAGCCTTGTCAGCTTCCCATATAGGTCCTGGTGGGAGGCTTCTGCAGGAAACTTTTGTTTCCTCTGCAAGGGGACATATGGCTGTGCATTTAGACATTGCTTTGTTCAATGCTTGCTGGTGTGTTTTGAGGACACAAGAGTGTTTGTGTATCATGGCATTGTTTCAGCTGCCAAATAATCCATCCATCCATTTTCTGTTCACCCTTGTCCCTAATGGGGTCGAGAGGGTTGCTGGTGCCTCTCCAGCTACGTTCCGGGCGAGAGGCGGGGTTCACCCTGGACAGGTCGCCAGTCTGTCGCAGGGCAACACAGAGACATACAGGACAAACAACCATTCACACCCACACACACTCACACTCACACCTAGGGAGAATTTAGAGAGCCCAATTAACCTGACAGTCATGTTTTTGGACTGTGGGAGGAAGCCGGAGAACCCGGAGAGAACCCATGCATGCACAGGGAGAACATCCAAACTCCATGCAGAAAGACCCTGGGCCGGGAATCGAACCCAGGATCTTCTTGCTGCAAGGCAACATCTCTACCCACTGTGCCACTGTGCAGCTCCCTGCCAGATATTCCCCTTTATTGTTTGCTATTCTGAGAATCTCCTCTTATATTTCTTCCTATGAACTATACAAGGTTTGATTTGGTACATGGTACCAATCAAAAGCATTTCCTGTTTTGTCTTGTAGCTTTTCATCATAATTTTACATCATTTACAGGTTTTGGGTGTGACAATAGAAAATGGGAAGAAATTAAACTGAATACATCTTCAAAAAAACTTAATCCAGGAGAAACAAATATTGTATATTTTAATGTTTACAGCGTGTCCTGTGTGTATAAGAGTGTAATCTGCAAAGCAGAAAGTGGGATAGAGGTTTAATTTTCCATCTCTGAAGCAGCAGGATGCAGAGAAATATGCAAGTTAAGAGTTTTTGGGGGGTTTTTTGGTGCTGAGGCTTGCTGTTGAAACAACAAGAGTTATTGCTTCAAAAAGATCCTTTGTGGCCCTTGAGTTTGAAAAGTCTTTGAAGGTAAACAACCGAAGGGGCTTTTAACAACATGTCTATGTGTGGAAACACAGATCAGCCGTTCATTGTCGGCTGAGTGGAGTGCAAACCACTCACCTCTGGTGAGATCTCGCTCTCCTCACCTTATCTCCTGAGCTGTGCTGAAAAACAACCCCCCTCCAACCTCCCCTGCCTATCTCACGGCAATCACATTTTCCTTAGTTCAGATCAGATCCGTTCGTTTCACATCTCATCTCTACCTCTGAAAGAATTGTATTTCACTACATAATAAAGCTCTGGATTCCACATAAACAGCTCAGGTTTCCCCTCAAACTTTTTTAAAGTTCTGCAACCAAATAAAAGAATTCCCCATGTTATACAATTCATCCCAGTTCTAATTTGTCAGAAATATTGGAATTTTAGGTTAAGGTGAATTAGATTGCTCCTTGATTTCTGTGGGCTAAACTTACAAAACCAGAGAAATGAAGGCATATGATCCTGTTGATAGCAGAAGGCCATCAACAAAAATATATGCACATATAAATATACGTAGACATTACTGGTAAGACTAGATAAAAAAAAAAAATAAGCAAGTTAATTTCAGAATCTGTAATTATTTAATCAAAATAATTACATTTTACTTGAAAACCATATATCAACAAATAAACATCACAGATCATTCTTGCTGCTAAAGTAAAGTGTTAAAGTCCCACCCCTAATATATATATATATATATATATATATATATATATATATATATATATATATATATATATATATATATATATATATATATATATATATATATATATATATATATATATATATATATATATATATATATATATATATATATATATATATATATATATATATATATATATATAAATTATAAATAGGCACATGCCTACCTATATGTCCATCACATCATTTCTTCTGTATTTATGCTTTGTACATGCAACACAACTGTCAGAAACACTGATTACGTAACTGCTTCAGTAAATCAGAGGCAAACTAAATCATTGAACACTTTTTCAGTTTATCCACCAAATGATTACAGTTGTGAAAAAAAAAGCATTTTTATCCAAGATTACTCTTTGAAAATTCCCTATCAACCTAAGTCTAAATCTGGCTTATCTTTAGGTAATATTTGCAACTTTTACTCACCTAAATTGTTTTTGATACCCGATCTTACCACAGTGTTGTTCTGTAAAACACTAATTTCACGTCAGAATGTGGGGCTCGTGTTCAATGTGCTCTATATTTCCTTCAGAGACTGTGGGGCATGAGAATCGATCTGAAACTGTGTTCACATTCACTTCTGCTGGAGTTAATAGACCCAGAGCCGTATTGAAATTGAAAACATGTTGCACTGATATACCAGCCAGCAATCACAGTCTAATCTCTGTCCAAGAAGGCTGGGAAAGACACATGTTGCTGGAACTGCCAGACTGTGGAAGTGGAGTTGTTCCTGCTGTTTGTTTTTAGATATGTCTTTTCCTCTTCTTCTTCTTTACTGCAAAATCATGATAACAGTGATAAGAAGCATTATGCATTAATATCACTATTATTCATAGTGTTAAAAAATGTTGCTTTGACAGTCACTACCACTGGAATTCAAACAGTTTCAGTGATTAAAAACTATACTTCAAACATGGTTATCTTAATGTTATAGATCTGATTTTATACAACCTCATGCCTCTGTAAGCCATAGGCAGCAGCACATATAAGCTCTATGACATGAACATTGACTTGAAAGAAGAAATGAACCTTACTCGTTTCAATTCAAGTTATCTGGAGTCTTATTCAGTTGTTTTACCCTTTGTCAGAATTGAAGGGAAATGTCTTGCACACCCTTTGTTTTGAGTTAACATTTTCCAAGTGACTCAGCAGTCACTTCACACACACACATCTACAGAGGCAATAGAGCATAGAGTAAGTGTAGCTGCCGAAAGAACTCCCTGCTGTTTGTTTTCCTAAACACATTTTCTTGACCCTGATGAGAAACATCACAATCAAATGAAGGAGGTTTTATAAGGACTTGGGGAAACAAAAGCATGTTGCTAAAAGAAAAAAAACAGCCACCTTGCTTTGGATTAAGAAAAGGAGTCTCAAAGAGGTGCATTAGAAACATAAAAACATAGATGTGCAAAACTGGTAGAGACATACAAGTAAAAACTTAGATGGCTCTGACAAACATAGGTCCCGATGGGCTGAATTAAAAATGCACTCCACACTTTTTAGAATGTCTCTCTAAAAGTGTAAAGCATGTACCGTATAACATTTATTCCATTTCACAATTATGCAATAGTTTGTGACATAATACCTCAAAAAACCTGCTGAGGTATGTGGCTTTAAGGTTACATATAATGAGAAAGATCAATGGCACTTAAGCTATCTACGAAAAGCAGGACTTAGGACTTGTTCATTGCTTTCAAAAATACATTGTACTCTGAATAAACTGCAAGGCAATGTAATTGTTTCCATTTGAGAAAAGATGGCTCTCCATTTCACAGTTTTCTGTCATGTCATTGTAATACAGCGCTGAAGTCATCCTTTGTTAAAAATGGGGTAACATTTTAGAGATTGTAATCGCTGCTGCAGGTGCACTGAGAGCTTTCCCAGGTTGGTAAGAATGCTAATGTGCAATATTTAAGTAAAAAGACATCACAGCAAAGCTTTACTCCAGCTGGGCCAAACAGGACTCATTTCTGAGGGAAGACAAGGTGATTGCATTGTGCTGCAGGTACAAACCAATTCTATACTTTGAAAATTCAATTCTGTCATAGAGTTTTATTGCTATGCAGGAATGCATCTAAATCTCCACTATGAGAGCATTATATTGCCTACACTTGATATTGTTGAGTCTTGCCATGTTCACTGTGCTTTTTCAAATAACAGGAGAGAATTTGTAAGCACCACTGCACATTAATTTATAAGGCCATTCTTTTTAAGCAAACAAAAGAAGCAGTGCTCCCCTCTGTGCTTCTGCTGCTGCTATCTCTCATAATGATGACTCTCTTTACTCCGTGCATCCTACCAAGTTCACCAACAATTTAACCTTTTTTTTCACAGCAGCTGTTTCTATGACAACAAAAGACCCTGCTGGAACTTTAAAATGTGATAAACATGACAACCAGATAATGGATTTGATTAATCCAGCTTGCGTCTATTGACTAAAACCAGATAAGAACCACAAATAAAAATGTAATAATGCTCTTTTCACTATTCAGACATTGTGGTGTGACTATCTCAAAGCCTTGTGTAAAAAAACAAAGCTTTCTAAGCTGTGATATTACATCGAAAGTGAGTTACAACACTAACATTTTGTGAGCTGGTCACAAACGCATCCGGCATTGCACTAATATCCAAGAAAACCTCTGAGGTAAAGCTGCAGAAGGTCTTTCCGTGATATGAAAATATAACTGTGTTATTGCCTGCCGGAGGTTTATGAGGCTGTGGTTGCAAAAAGGGAAACCTTGGGCTTTTCTCTGTTTTCCTCTCTTATTGCATTTGACAGTACAGTGACCACATATATGTCCAACCTGTCACCGGTTTAAATTGAGAGTTTTCAGAAATGGCTTTTGCCATTGACCACTGTGGCTTGACTAAAATCATCATGTAAAATGTTGCACAAATAGCTGCTGCTTTTAAAAGAAGCAACAAATTATTGCGTGTGGCCTGATGATGATGAAGCTCCACCCTCTGAGTCTGCCAATCATGAAACTAGAGTGAAATTAATCACTCTTTGGACTGTCAATTGGCGTCAGTCCGCAGACATTTATCTTTGAACTCATGTCAGTAATTTGGCAATAACAGTTCCTTTGATTAATTCACTGCCTGAATCTCTGCCAAAGGAGCAGAGGTTCAGAGACAGTGACAGATTGATGTTGCTTGTACCCTGTAATTCTGTGGCCCTCAAACTTTACAATGATTAGGCTTATGTACAAATGACAATACTGATAAATGGCATGCTCCTAAACTACTCCTGTAATAATATAGTGTGTCTGGATTATTGTTTGCATACAGCTCTGTATTCTGAGGTGAGTTAAAGCTACAAGGTTAGATTGGGAATGTACATCTGATTTTATGGTACATTGCAGCAGATTGCTTTCCAGTACCAGTTCACCGTGTCCCCCAGATCGTGTTTAGTCATGCTGCTTTAGTAAAACTATTGACACATCTTAAACTAACAAAGTTAATTTGTGAACTGAAAAAGTTCAGCAGAGAGGGGAAGACACCATAGTTTGTCAGACGTGTAAAAGAAAAAGCTAATTCAGCTCATGTGGTTTTCCATATTGCCAGCTCTCCTGCACAAGCTTGACATTTACTTCAGTACCTGTCATGGGGTTTCCCTGAGAGGTAAGCAAAACTCTTAAATTATTCTAAGTCATCTGACAGCTCAGAAAATAGTCCCAGATTTCATTTTAGTTTTTGTTGTTGTGTTTATTTTGTTTGCAATGATTTACACACAGCAGGCATTTTCTATGGGCTATCTGGAAGTTGGTGACTGTTATCTTCCACTCTTTTGATTCCTATAGGAAGAACTAGAGTCACAGTTTTAGCATTATATAGCTACATGCCAAAGTTAAAGTTTGTGCTAATTAATACATTCAACAGATTAATTGTTTTAGTCACTAAATCATTTAAAAAAATAATGCTGGTCTCCAGAGTTGAAAAGTGAATGTTCTGATCTGCTCCTGATGAATTGAGACCTAATAAAATAGTGAGCAATTTGCTAAATGCCAGTTACCCACATAGTTCTGGTCTTAGGACTACCACCATTTTTTTGTAGTTGACGGGAGACGTACATCAATAATACAAGAAATAAAAATCCATAATTATAATTTAATCTTTAGGGAGAAATATCTATCACAACTTTAAAGAAGCACAATCAATTTCCTTCTGTTTTAACTATGTAAGTAAAAAAAAAAAACAAAAAAACAAAGGAATAGATCTTGTATTCTGTCCTTCTACCAGAGATAGTTTGAGACAAATTTGAGACTCTGACTCCAGTCGCACCTAAACCACAACAATGAAATACTTCAGACTTGATATAGACTTGTGTCCTAAAGACTTAGGACTTGATTTGGACACCTGTCCTGAAACTCAATTCATACTGTAGTCTGAAACTTAACCCATAACCTAGAAACAGTTATGGATCCCATAACATGCAGTCAGTCCCTACAACACAGTATTTTTTGGAAAAATTGACCTTACAATGTATCAAATACCACACACATATACACCATTACAGACGTAAAATAAATCACTCCTGAAAAAAGTTCACCAAGTCAGGCTAACCACACTACATTTGTGAGAGAATAAGAAAATGAATCTTTAAATAAATTTATTCAAAACCATAGACTGAAGTAAAACCCCAAAAATTCTGGAGATGGTTTTGTTTGCAAAAAACATCTCCAGAATCTCAGGAGGATGATCAGGCCTCAGTTCTGACTGGAGGATGTTCTTGTGTTGTTTTAATGATGCAGTTTCTGTCTGAGTGAGTGTCAGAACTCAGCTGCTAAGTATGCTGTTTCTGGAAACAGAAATGAGAACTTGATCAAATGTGAACTTCAGGAAATGTGTGATCTTATTGCAGGTGTTAGATAATGAAAGAATTGGATTGTTATTGAAATAAAAATAGAACATAATCTCCTGAAAATCTCCTGAACACCATAAGCAATGGATAGAGAGCGTAGGAGTTCAACAGGGGCATTTTGAAATGTGTTGGTGAAATTAGTTAAAATGTGTGTAAAAAGTAACAAAGTTGTTTTATAAATACATGACCATAAATTAAGTAATTCACATTCATTTTACATAAAATATATTGGATCCCATTTAACTATTAGCTATTACTAACATATTTATTTTAACTCAGTATATTTATATAGTTACAAGTGTTATATAAATGAAAGTTTTGAAGACAAACTGGTCCATTGTCCAGTTTTGTAGAAAACAATCATTTACGGATAGAAAACTCCAGTTTATTCAAATACATCCCAATCAGATCCAGATCCAATTTCCTGTTTACCCCTCATTCCTTTGTAGCTGAGTATTATCTCCATGTTATCATCATTAAGAAAAGCTGTATGAACAAAACCTATGTGTCTAGGTCACAACCCTGTGGAACTCCATTATCAGTTCTGAGCCATGAGGAAGATTTATCTTTTGGATTAAAAAATGTCCATCAATTGACCAACCATTGATTTTGTTCTCTTTAATGCCAAATAATATCTTTAAGTCCTTGGAACATGTATCTTAGTGTTCTTAGTGATTACACCTTCTAATCATCACAGAAAGGTAAGTTTATAAGGTCACAAGTAAATCATTTGTGGCTCATACAGGCCCTGGTTTCTGTTACAATGAGCTTTATGCATTACATCCCTTTTGTATTCATTTGCAAGTGTTTTCTGCCTACAGCCACTTAATACCTCAGATTCCCTGATATTTTTAATAACAGATTCACTACTACTCCAGAAGTATGTAGTACACAGTCTGTCAGTGACTTTTTGATACTAACACAATCCTTCTACTGCTGGAAGATCTGTCTCAGAGAAAAATGTAGCAGTAATTTTAGAACAACACTGAACATTTCATCTTAACAGTCATACTTTTACTCCACGGAAATTTAAATCTTAATTTTCAGGTTTGTACGGAGCCCCCTAGGGGACATGGGGAATTATTTTTTTTTTATGCTCCTAAAACTTTTATGCTCTCTAATACTTTTATGCTACTAAAACCTTTATGCTACTCGCAAAACTGTACTGATCAGTTGTGCGGCATAATTGAATACTGTAAGACTTTCTTACGGTGGTCACGCGTATTTCTGATTTAATATAAGGTTATGTAAGGTTTTTCCATGAATGTTAATATCTCGTTGTGAAATATCTGAAGTTTTATATCTTTCTTTAGAATACAAAGGCACCACAGACCTATGATATAAACATACGGAGCCCCCTAGGGGACATGGGGATTTTTTTTTCTTTTGCGTTCCCTCGCAATACTTTTGCGTTACCTCGCAAAAACTTTGCGTTCCTCAAGAAACCTTTTATGCTCCTCTAAAACTGTAATGATCAGTTATGTGGCATAATTGAATACTGTAAGACTTTCTTACGGTGGCCGCCGTACTTTCTGATTTAATATAAGGTTATATAAGGTTTTTCCATGAATGTTAATATCTCGTTGTGAAATATCTGAAGTTTTATATCTTTCTTTAGGATACAAAGGCACCACAAACCTATGATATAAACAGAAACCTTCCGTAAGTAGGAAAGAAATATAAATACTGTACATCCAAACTATATTTCTGAGTTATTATCGCGGCGTAATAAGTCATCTGACAGTTTTGATTGTGTCGCTGTTGTGTTGGTTAGCTAAATGGTGAGCTGCTTTTATGTTCAGTTTCATCTCAACCTTAACAGACATAAACATGCAGTAAATAAATCGATTTTCAATCAGTTTTTTGCACCTAAGACTTCATAATAATAAACAAGTTTTTTTATTAAAAACACGACAAACTAATTATGGTAAAGAGCCGTATTGGGTTAACTCGGGGAATCTCATCTCTCTGTGTATCAATTAGCTCCAAACCACTTCTTTGTTCACATTTATCGATTTATTCCATTTTGATTATTATGCTCCAAACTTTGGAAGGACTGACCAACCCGCTCACCGTTTCCCCATACACACAAACCAGCAGGCCAACCTTCCCATTCATACTTGATGACGTCACTCCCACATCGGCACACCCACCACCTAAGTGTCAAAGTCGCGTGCTCCTATCATATCAATAACTTATTTCATTCATATGGCTCTTACAGAGCCATATGAATGAAATAACGTGAACGTGTTTATTATTATTAGGTCTTTGGTGCAAAAAAACTGATTGAAAATCGATTCATTTACTGCATGTTTATGTCTGTTAAGGTTGAGATGAAACTGAACATAAAAGCAGCTCTTTAAACCATTTAGCTAACCAACACAACAGCGACACAATCAGAACTGTCAGATGACTTTTTACGCCGCGATAATAACTCAGAAATATAGTTTGGATGTACAGTATTTATATTTCTTTCCTACTTACGGAAGGTTTCTGTTTATATCATAGGTTTGTGGTGCATTTATATCCTAAAGAAAGGTATAAAACTTCAAATATTTCACAACGAGATATTAACATTCATGGAAAAACCTTACATAACCTTATATTAAATCAGAAAGTACGGCGGCCACCGTAAGAAAGTCTTACAGTATTCAATTATGCCGCACAACTGATCAGTACAGTTTTTAGAGGAACGCATAAAAGTTTTTGCGAGGAACGCATAAGCGTTTTTTTGAGGAACGCAAAAGTTTTGCGAGGTAACGCAAAAGTATTGCGAGGGAACGCAAAAGTTTTGCGAGGTAACGCAAACGAAAAAAAATTCCCCATGTCCCCTAGGGGGCTCCGTAGGTTTGCATAGCTCAGTTTGCTTGTGTTGATTTTTTAATTATTTAACATGGATGGTTGAGGTGCAGACAGGCAGTTTGGGGCATGGGTAGTTTTGGCAGTCTGGTCTTACTAAAAAAGATAAAGAAAACAGATAAGACAGGAACTCTGCCTCCTCGTCTCAGCTGTGATATGTGTCCAAAATAATGTGTGCAACCATAGCTTTTCTTCTCACTGGGTACTTTTAAAGTCACAGATGGTTAAACTCTGAATGAAATTAGACCAAATTTCCTTATTTTGTTAATAAATAGGCAGCATGACTGTTAAGATAAATTTCACTCTACCTTTCTGCCAGTTATATAAATACATATCACTGGGTTGTCTAATATGATTCCTGTTTTCTCTGCCTGACAAATACTTGCCAGTTGATGTGGAAAATATTTAGAAGTCTTGTCACTGTGTTGTGAGCGTGGGCGTTATTTTTCAGTCTGTGTTTCATTCAGCTCTGGGTTTCTGGCTGTATCCATGGAGACTCAACTGTGCAGTGATCCCTCCCCTAATAATGCCTTATTAAAGTGAAATTTTGTAATTTAATAAAATGAAATTGCTGAAATTAGATTAGTCTAGTATTACAGCCATTATGATTATCTTCACAGCTCTAAATATCTTAAATGTTCTGCTCATTGGTGAATTATCTGACTGTGTCTTAGTCCCTGGCAGAGCAAATGCATGTTCATGCTGCAGACATTATAACTATTGATGTTAGGTATGATGACCTTTTTTATTTATTGGTCATAAAGCTTTATTTATTTAGTTTGAGCAAAATAAATTATCATTGCAACATTTTGAATTGCTACAAGGCTCCATCTTGGCATGTACCCTTGGCTTATTCCAGCTGCCTGCTTAAAGCATTAAGGAGATTTGCAGGCCTGGGAAGATGTAACAGCTCAGTTAACATTGGACTGTTTAGGACAACATATGGCTGAGATACAGAGAAATGCTCAGGACTGGTAACAGGGAGGCTTAAGGATGTTTCCTGCTTCGTTATGTCCCAGACAAGCTTTCGGACTTGCAAGCCAAAGTATATTTTCTGCCCACTGCTCACGCATATTATAAGGAATGGAGATAGAGGGCTAGGCTGTCCAGGTGTGAAGAAAGCCTGCTGCAGAATGTGAATTGGCTGAATTCAGATAAACTGGGTGTCAACTTAGCGGCTCCTGAAAGAAACCGGAAAAAGTGCAGGTGCTTGTACAAAATGTTGGTAGGTAATACAAAGTAGTGGTCTAACATTCATGCATGATCTCAAACAAAACTTTTTTGATTCGGACCAAATCAAATTGCCCACAGGATTTAATCTTCAGGATGACAGTTCTGTATAGGTGGTGATGCAACACTTTCTCACTCACCCATTGGATAAACACCTGAACAGGAAGCCGTTTTCCCCCTCAGTCCAGCTCACAAAGGAATGACCTTTTTTTAAAAAATAAATAAATAAATAAATAAATAAATAAATAAATAAGAAACACAGCTTACAAATTTTGATAAATGTCTACTATTGGAAATTTGTGGTCTCCTCACCAGAGAAATTAAAGAGATTAGAAATCTGGAACAAAGGTATGATTGTTGCTGTCCAATATTTTATACCAAAAACTTCCCCTCTGTAGTCCACCCAAAAAAATTCTACTTTTTTTTTTCCCAGTAATGTGTGACTGGAAGAGCCAGTTGTATTGCACCCAGTTCACCAATATATCTGAATGGAATCATTAAATATTCATCAAGGTTAGAGTTTTCTGTGTCTCGCAGTAAGAATGCAATGGAATTAAATTAGTTCCAGTTTATGAAGTCAAAATGTTTACTCTTTGCTCCTAAAGCTCTTCTGAGACCAGTAATATGGTGATGAATGCGTTCACCTCCTCACTCACTATTAAAATTTAAACAATCCCACCTCTTTAATAATTTAATCCAGGTGGATTTTTGTATTATTTGAGAGAACAAATCACTACCTTTTAACATACTGGAATTTACAGGGAGAGGGGAGTGGAGAGAGGGATCCTACACAATGACATGTTTCCACTTAGACAGCATAATTGCCATAGTTTTCCATTCAGTAATTTCTAACATAAAAGAGTTCAACAATTGTAAAAAGAACCAAACATTTTATGGCCTGACTAATGGCTAGCCAGGTGCTTTATAAGACTCCTGTTCACATAGGAGCCACAAAAAGATTTCATGCAAAATCCAAATGCACTCTCACATTTCAACGGTTCTTTCACAAACAAAAATTAATGAGCTCTGTGGAACAGGGTGGTGTCTATAACAAGCAATTTCCATCTGGGCTTCAGTATGTGCAGAAGTGTTATTGATACAGTTGCACACTGATGAAACTATGATTGGCTTCCTCCTGAGCTCAATTCTCAAATGTCACCAGGCTCTTCATCTTAAAAATTTAAAGGTACATATTACTGAGAAGAGTTGCAGGAATTACAGCATCACTAACAGATCGTTTGACTCCAACGCCACAGGAAAGGGTCAGTTCAAAAAGAATGTTTTTTACCACAAAAAATAATTGTCTGAGAGATCCAACAAGATCCTTGCAAGCTGTTGAGATACACACAACTCAGAATACTGCTGTCTCTAAATGCCAAATTAATTTGTCCGTAAAGTAAAAACTAACCAGAAAATATGTTTTTAGAACACAATCAGTACAATGTACAGTACAGACCAAAAGTTTGGACACGCAGGTGTGTCCAAACTTTCGGTCTGCACTGTCTATACACTATGGGGTATGTAGGGTGGTAAAAATAAAATCACTAGAGCTTCTACACATTCTCTGTCTCATTTAAAAAGGTTTGAGCTTTTAGAAAACTGAAATCTTCTTCCTAAAAGGCTTCTGCCTCCAGCTCTTAATGACAAGGAACATCAAATGTTTTTGTCTGGAAGAGGACATCTGCTCTATCAAACTGTTAACATTTACACTCTCTCAGTTCATCAGAATAGAAGAATACAATTCAAAATATATGTTTGAACTAATAAAGCATATATCATTTTGAGCAACAGAGATGAGATCTCAGTTTGGTTCACTGCAGTGAAATAATTCTACCTGGTGTTTACGAACAGCATCTCAAAGTGGAGTTGTTTTGGAGAGCAGGGTGACTGTTTTGGATGAGACATGACTGGCCTCAAGAGATGGGGTGACTACTCTGTCACCCCGGTTAGTTTGTTGTGGTGAACATAGAGCTAAGTTAAAAAGAAAAGCCCTTGATTTACAAGTCCTGCCACATTTCAACCGTCACCTATGGTCAAAAGAAATGGTTCATGCTAGAAAGTAAAAGATCCTGGATAAAAGCAGATGAAATAAGCTCTCCCTTAAAGCTGGACTCCTAGAGATAGAAAGAGCTCAGAGTGAAGCTTCTGCTCTTCTGCATTGGAAGGAATCAGTTGAGGTGGTTCGGGCACCTTATTAGGATGTCTTCCTGAGCCTGACCCTTCGGATTCATGTCCCTCTGGAGGCATGACCTTCTGGGAGGAGAGCCAAGGGCAGATCCAGAATCTGCTGGAAAGAGTATTTATCCCTTCTGGTGAGAGGGGATGGGGAGGTGGATGTCAGGGTTTCTCTCCTGGACTTCTTACTCCAGCATCTCAATATTGGATAAGTAGAAAGGGAGTGGAAGGATGATCATTCCTTGTCTTCTTTAAGTGGGATTATGCATGTGGATCACAATGAAATGTAACATTACTGAAATTTCCACTTATTTCTCTATTTACTAAATGAAGCACATTATGTAGATTAATTACACACAAAATGTTGCTTTGAAGCCATTATTTCTGTTAATTATGGTGGTTTTCTACTGACAGCTAATAAAAACACCATATTGAATTTCTTAGAAGATTAGAGCATCACTTTAAACCAATAATTTCAAAAGATACTT
Source organism: Gambusia affinis (assembly GCF_019740435.1). Taxonomy (NCBI): domain Eukaryota; kingdom Metazoa; phylum Chordata; class Actinopteri; order Cyprinodontiformes; family Poeciliidae; genus Gambusia; species Gambusia affinis. The sequence goes on along the minus strand of NC_057870.1, from coordinate 29,251,535 downwards.
TTAACTTGACAAATGAGTCTTATCAGAAGGTGTATTCCAATTTAATGAATTGTACCTGCATGGTACAATTCAGTTTTTTTTTTTTTTTTTCAGATAAGATAATGACGATATTTGATGCCACATGGAACACAATGTACATGTTGTTATTGAGAAGGAGTGAGAATGTCGTGTGCTTAGAGATATTAGCTTAGAAGTGATATAAATGAAACAACTATATCACTTCTTTTTACCTCATTATGCTAATCTAGATAAAATGGCTTATTTACAACTATCAGTGCATAGGCCAATGTACACTTAGAAGTATGAGGTTGTTGTGTTTTTTTAAAAAAACCTTTTTAGTATCAATGTCTCTGAAACCAGATAAAAATACTTGTGCATTTGCAGTTAGCACCAGTGCCTCTCTTGGCCTGAAGTAAACAATACTAATGAATGTCACACATATGGATTCCAGCAGATTGAGAAACAAAGGTCTCTTACAGAAAACTAGACAAGAGGTATTGATTCCAACATCACATGGAGAGGCAGATATCATGAGATCAGGACCCAGAAGGGAAAATATGCCTGGGGAAAAACATGGTTCAAAAGATAATGAAAGAGTTATGAATCCCCATGTGATGTGATATGTATGTATTCGTAGTCCATACATAACAAATTACACCGCAGCAGTCAATGTCCTTCCATGCCGTGGGTCACTACATCAGCATCTCTTGGCACTTTGGCACACCACAAGCCTAAATCCTGAATTTGTGAAAAAAGATGATTTATTTCCACCCACAACATAAGTACCACACATCTCATTGAAAAATCCTAACATTTGTGCTTTAGGTCGAGAGTTTGAGTTAGTTTTGAAAATATTCACCGGGTGGTATGTTCAGTGAATGTTAGGGTAGCGCCATTGCAGCTAGCATATTGCATTTCCCTGCTGCTAATATGTGTACTACTTTATTGGTCTACAAACATTGCTGGAATTGATTAAACTTGACATGTAAAATTTTAGTTCCATTTTAAGATTATCTAATATTTCATTTTGTTCACAAATTTCAAAAAAAACCCAGCAGCAAAAATTGAATTGACTTTTCAATTGCTTTTCTAATTGAAAAGATCAGAAAAGCAAAAATCCTGTGCAAGACCTTGAGGGCCAGGATGAGATCCGGCTGCTGTTAATTTAATGTTTAATGAAACATTAAAATTCATTAAAATTTAATGAAATCAAATTTCTATCACTACATATTTTCAGTCAATATTTTGGCACCTTTCCTTAGTGATTGTAGCTCTTCTGCAGTGGTGTCTCCAAATGCCTCACTGACCTTTTATTTTGTTGGATCTTCAGGCAGGTTATCTTTGCCTTTCTTTCTTATCTTTTTGTTGAAGCCAGACCAGTGTTAACGATACACCGGCCTGGTCATCACTGTCGCTGGTTCTTTTAGAGTAGATTGTGGTGATTCACATGAGTGAGCCATTAGGAAATGGATGTTTTCATGACCCTGTGAGAAGAGGAGTGAGTGGGTAGAAACAGACAGGAGCTCTAATAGCCCGTACAACATCTCTATGCCTGAGAGCCAGAAATGCCTTACACATAAGTTGAAAGCAGTGTATTTTTAATTGCCTGAAGGATACAATTAAGTACTAATTTGCAGTGCTTTGCAAAAATATGCAATACCTTCAAACTGTTACATTTTTATGATGTTACTACTGCAAATCTGTATGTATTTCTTCAAATTATTTTGCATTGATAGACTCACATAAAATAGTATATAATTTTGAAAAGAACAGATAGCTTTATAATTAAAAAAACCAAAAAACAATCTGTATTATGTCCATCTGTATTTCGCCATAAAAAACACTTGTAAGGTTAAGGGACGTCTCTACTAACAGGAAAATGTCAGTGTGACCATAATTTAAATTTTTGGTTGGGCCATTTGAACAACCACATGAATATGGTTGTACTGTCACAGCCACTCCACTGCAGCTCTGGCAAAATTTTGGGAGTTGTCCAGTGGGAATGCCAGCCTCTGCTGCATTGGCTCCATCCATCCTTCTATTTATTCTGATTGTTGTATGTGTACAATACTGTCTCCATCATGTTTCACGTGGTCTCTTCAGGGAGATTCGTTACTCTAGTTTTTTTGCCAGATGCAATGTTTTGTACCTATGCAAAGAATGCTCAGTTAGTCTGACCAGAGGACTGTTTTAGATGTTCCATAGGACATACTGGAATATTTTTCAACAGGGTTTTCTATATGGCATGCTTTTTTTGGATGCTGTTTTATGACCATCCTTTAAACCTTTCCACTGTCTACTATATTTCTTCATAATGTTCACTTTTGGTCTCTACCAACCCTCTAATTGCAAACCTCTATTATTTGCAAACAAATCTGGAGAACAAAATATTCTTTCACTTCCGTCTTTGTTATGTTCTAATTTCTATCAGTGTGTAACAAACATGTTCATAAAATACATCTATGTTTGTGGTTGTAACATGCTGAAATGAAAGGAAGAAGCTCACTGCTAGATTTATATCTTAGGTAAGGTGACAAAGCAGAATATATTTATTATGTATAATATAAAAATCAAATAATGTGAATTTTCATCTTGCTTCTTAAATTGAAAAACCTTTTGACAAAGTTTGTCTTGTTTGGACACTCCGGTCTGATAAAAGCTCTGAAAAAAACAAGAGAAACATTTAGTCCTTCCAAAGAAATATCTGTTATGTACAAAACTCCAGAGCTCTTAAGGATCTGGGGTGTGTGTTTTTCTTCCTTTGACTCATAAAAGGCTTTGGAGTAAAAGGCTCTGGTTGCTGAGAGCAACACTCACATATTCTCCATTTGAATGTGTAAAAGGGCATCTTTAGCTTGGTGTGTTTAATTCATTACATTCTCTCTCTTGGTTAGGTTTGAACAGTGCTTCTTACTTCTTTCTTCTGCTGCTCTGTGGTAGCTGCTGGCTGGGCGTACAGCCACAATTCAGCCAATGAATTCAGAGTCAGAGTCTATGTCTCAGTGCAGGTATCCCTCCCACTGAGAGCTGAGGTTTGCCACAAGGATGACCCATCACACCCTCCCAGAGCAACACCGGGGCAAAAGAGTTTATTGACACAATCAAGAGATGCCCTTTGGGAAAATTAGCCGCTTTTCTTCTCCTTCTGTACTTCTGTACCTGCTGCCCATCATCCCTCTCCCTGCACTGTCCAATACTGTAAAGGCGTGGCTGGCTCCCCCTAAGGGAGCTATTTACCTTTTATAAAGCCTATTGCTATGGAAATTGTGTGTAATTTCAGGGCCCATTAACGGTGAGAGTGCAGGCATGCATATAGAGCGCTGCTATCATCACTGTGGAGCCTACGATCACCCAGGGCTGAATCTCATATTCGTCGTTCCTTTGCTAGTCTTCCCCCCATAACAAATCATCCACCAGACACAAGCAGAATAAGGAACTGACAGGCTGAGGAGTGGGCAGCTGGCACCAAGAAATGTGAGTTGGACAGAGTAAGTGGGAAATTTGAAGAGGAGGCAGCTGTTCCAAGCGTCACAGGCACAGGGAAGGGAAGATTGGAATACTATATGCGAAAGATGGAAGCAGTAGCAAAAAGAGCAAAAGGGATAGGGGAAGAGGATCCAAGGAGAATCAATATTTATACTGCGAGGCGAGACAATTCAGAGGCAGTAATTAAATTGGTGTGTCATATTTCATTCCATTACTAGGCCACGCTTGCATGCAAATAATCCAAAAGGCCTTCTTTTCAAGTGGATTTCATTTCTTTTATGACAGTGAGTAGAACTGAGCCAGGCAGAGAAAAATAAAGCACCATTCCAGTATTCATGAGCCTATTGTTAGGAACTCAGGGGGGTATTCAGCAGCAGTTCAGCAGGGGGTAGTGTCTCCACTGTAAAAAGATTTTAGACTAAAACTTAGAATAAAGGGTTGAGAGGCAAATCCATCCCGTCTGAATGATGATTAGTAAGATGAGGCAACACTGCTGTGTATTTGAATCACTTTTTGATTCTTGGCATCACCTCCCATCTTCCCCTCTCCAGAGTCAAGAAAAATGAATAAAACATATCAAAGTAAATTTTACATTGGAACACTGCCTGCACAGACGTTTTGGGTCAGATATAGCTTCCTTTAAACATTTAGTAACTACACATCCCTAGTTATTTACAAAGATTTGGAATAACAGCTCTAGTATTGTATTGGGTACTTTGCTTGCACAGGAAATTGCATGACTGATTCTGGAAGGTGACTGCCCCTCTGTAAACCCTGCCACCAGTGTTTGCTGTAAGCATTTAGTTGCAGGTGCTTGCCTCTCCATTCCAGTGTTATGCATTTCTGACAAATGGAATTTGAGGGGAGGCGAAACAAAACACAGCTGTATTCAGAATAGCCAATTAAAAGTTTCTCTTCCATCTCTTTGCTTCTCAGAATCAGCTGTTTTTGTCCTCCGCTTCAACTCCACTGCACAAAAAAGAGATCAGAAGATAGTGAAGTGTTCACCGTAGTGCAAAAGTGACTAAGTTTTAACTGAATCTTTTTTTTCTACCTTTCTTTCTTCTTGCTCATTTTATTTGATCTTCAAGGAAGGATGAAGTGACCCCGACCTGAAAATGCAGACAGAAGCACTTCGTGGTAACGGTTGTAAATCCTGTGGAGCAGTGCCATGCTCCAAGCCCAGGTTCTGCTAGTGGCATCTAAAGTGCTGCTAGTGGGAAACACAACATTTGTGGCTACGGTGGCAGAATAAACAACAGCTGCATATGTTTTGCATCCCCATGCTGGCAGCCAAGGGGAATTGTGGCTGTCAGATAAGATGACTGCCTCTACAAGTTCCAGGAATTTCTCTTGGTGCATTATGCAAACCTCGTTTTCTAGGAAGTAAAAGCCATTTATTAATTGAATTTAAGCATATAAATTGCTAAATAATTTAAATCTTTATTTGACAGAAACTTGATCAAATTTTATGAACAATGTTTTGGGTTTTCAGTGTCCTGGTTGTTTTGAATTATAGAAAATATGCAATATTTTCAGTGATTTTAAAGAACATTTTTGTAATGATTTGTAATATAAAGAAACAGTATGTGATAGATATAAAAAAAGAAGAAAATGTGGCAAAAAAAAAAAAAAAAAAGAATTTCCGACCACACATATTTCTTTACAGGATCATAGGTAGAGTTAAGGTACACCTGGGCAGGTCCCCAGTGTGCCAGGGACACACAGAAACATACAACCATGCATGAATACTCTTTCACCTATGTGCAATTTACCATGACCCAGTGACCCAACATTCATATTTTTGGACAGTTGGAACTTGACACAGGCTTTGAACCCTGGTTATTTATTTTGTGCTAACAACTGTACAACCCTGTCAATATCCAACCATCCATCCATCCATACTGCATATCTATGCAAGGTCATGGGGGGGGGGGGCGCACCTATCTCCACAGGTCATTAGGTGAGATGGAGGGTACACTCTGGACAGGTTGTCAGGCCATCACAGGGCAAAAACAGACACAGAGGAAAAATAACAATGCACAGAAGGGCAACTTTTGGCTTGTTTCCACTAAGTGGTGTGGCACAAGTCTGTGCGGTTTGGTATACTATTTTGCCTGTCTCCATAGTAAAAATAGCCTTCAGAGTTAGGTCTATATGACAATAGTATGATACAGTTAAGGTGAGGCCACACAACATTAATTGGGGGATGGAAATATTGTTTTTGATGCGTTGCATTTGTCATCGCTCTAGTATGACTTCCATTTAGCATTTGGGTTTCATGCCACCTGGCCTGTAGCAGGCCAAATGGCAGTGGAAACACTCTCCTGAATATGCCACATAGCTTACTGCACTGGCCTATGCTGTGCCGCTCAGCAGAAATGAGGCATTAAAGAGAAACCAGAGTCCCCAGGGAGAACCATGCATTCACGGGGAGAAGATACAAACTTGCCAAAAACTGCATTTCCATTACAAATGTTATTATTCCGCTAATATAGAAAAAATACAACTTCTAAATAAAACAACTTCGAGATGGATAAAAAAAATAACACCTCATCCTAACAAGAAAACGTTTCATCAAATTATTCGTTTTTTCTAAATTATTGTTTCCCACAAGCACATTTCTTTTTGAAATTTCAAATTGTGGAATTATATGGTTAATAGAAATGCAGCTACAGATTTTGTATTACAATGCTTCTAAATGGGTATGAACAATACATGGATGAATAAAATTACAATGAAAGTCTTCTGTAGGGCAGCTGATAGTGAAAACATTCAGCTAATCCTTTGAAATCTCTGGAAAAATGCAGACCCTAGAAACCAGTATAATACATGACAACCTGTTGTGCCACTGAATGATGTGGCCACACGAGCCTGGATGTACTTTAGAAACCCAATCTGACTAAACGCAGTCTGCTTCTATGTCAGGAAATATTACTTGGAATTCTGTGAACAAAGAAACAAATCACATACAAGTGTGTGTGTGAATGCTTCAGAGCTAAATGAGCACTAGCTATAAGTGGTCAGCTAAGTTTACAGCTAAGAGTCCTCTAGAGCAAAAAATGAGAATGATCACACAGGCTGTTGCAACTGAAGGTGTAAAAGCTATCTTTTGTGACCTAAAGTCTTATCACAACACGAGGCATGTGTGACTTGTGTCTGAATGAATTCACCAGAATCAAGGTAGCATTGCATCTTTAAAAAGTTGCAGAAGCCTACCTTGAGGAAGATAACAGAACAGAAAAATGGCAAAAACATCAAAAAGGGGAAATCGTAAAGATCTGTAACTGGTTTTCTTGATGTTATATATTGTAGGAAGCCGATCAGTTCCTTCAGCTTACTGGTTGACAGAAAGACATTCCCTGACAACATGCTAAGATATTTCAGACTCCATGCAGATTTCTTTCATTCAGTCAACAGGAAACACACATTTTGTACCTGCTCATGATGTTTTCATGCTGAGGAGTTCGCTGAAGTGCTAGCATGTTTGCTCTCTGTTTTGACATTGGTTGTTAATAAGTCGACAAAATTCTAACAAATTTTAATGCAGGTCTTTTGAGTCATTTTCTGTAAGTCCTTTAAGAACTGAGGCTACAATTTGCACAGGCTCAGAAAATTGGACAGTGATAAATATGCACAGTTTTGTCTAGTCACTGCAGTAATGATGCCAGTAGAGTCACCAAATCTTAAGCAAGAGCAAGCTATACCTAATAAAGTGGCCTCTGAGTGGATATTAAATTAGTAAACTGCAACAATGAAATGTCCCAGCAGTCAACTAAATCTGAAATGTCATGTTTAAATCAATAAAACATAAGATATGACTGACAGACTGAATCTAACTCAATGTATCATTTTTCTTATTTTCTTTCTTTTTTTGGGGACATTTAGGAGAAAATCGTAAAAATTCCTCCAGTCAGTATTAACTGATGCTACAGAAAGTCAAAAAACTGCAGGAAAAGTCAAATGCCAGCACAGTGAGGGATAATCATTCTGCTGGTGTCGACAAGCTGATAAAACTTCATGCATGGCTTAACGCTTTGTCAGGAGCAGCCAGCCGGAAGAATGACATATCTACTCATTAATGTGAAGAACATATGTGAGGGCACACAGCTGCCAGACACGGGGGACTGGTGCGTGGCGGCCCTCGGCAAGCCTTCTTACAGTTTCCCAGCTACAGCTGAGGTTTAATAAAAAGCTTGGGCACTCAGTGTGACACTGCAGAATGCAAAATATGTCTTAATTTCCCTCTGACAAGCCTTAATCACGTACAGCTGAAAATAGATATTCAGTCATTACATTTGTGTCAGAGCCTTCTTTATTTCTGGGTCATGGACAGCTGCAGCTCCACTCAGCCAATGGCAAAGAAACAGCTGATCATCGACAAATCAATTATTCATAATCAAGCAATTGCTGCTTGATGGCGAATGGATCTCTAAGAGTGGTGTGAGTAAAATAGGATGATTATACAAAACCCAAATTCTCTTTGTTCTGACATTAAAACTACAAAACTCCTTTTTATCATAATTATAACATTACCATTGTATGGCCGTTTATGCCAGCCAGCTCTAGATGGCACTGGAGACCCAGAGGACTATTTCCCCTGGTGTGTAAATGCATGTATGTGCGCGTTGCCTTTTTGTATGTGAGTGCCTACAATTGCATGCATGCCTCCCAGATTCAATTATTCATCATTTCCAGAGCAAATATGGCTTGCCTTTTCTCTTTATTTTTTCTTCTTCCAGTTTTGTTTATTATTTATAAAGCCGAGTCTCACAATGTTTGGGTTGCATACAAAACTGGGAAGCAATATTGTCACTGCGTGGGTGCCATAATTATGTTCTTATACAGTCAAACAGGAAAATGTATTGCCCATGTGTCGTGGCACCCGGCGCTGTCGAGTCAGACACATTCCTTTGCCATGTGTTTCAGTGCTGATAGCCAGCATCTTCAGACTGTGTTATTCCACCAATAACTAACAGACATGATTCTGACATACTGCAGCCTGGAATGCATATCAGCCAATAAATCATCCTTCAGTTCACTGTGGATTTATTTTTTTCTGTCTGGTAGATGCATTTCACATGGAATACTTCACATATTCTCATGACACATTTATTTGGAAAAAGACTTTCTATCTTTAATGCCCTGCAAAAGTATTATTACCTCTTAAATTCTGAAATATTTGGCAGTGTAGCAACAGACTTCAGTATTTATTATACTGCTTTATTTTGATTTATGTGATACACCAAGGCAAAACAGTTCATAATTGTTAACTGAATAGGGCTGGACCTATGACTTCTTTTCATTTTTTTCTTTTTTTACAAATAAAAAATCTGAAAAGTTTTCTGCATATGTATAATCAGCCCCTTTTGTTCTGATACACCAAAACAAGACCTAGTTAAGCCAATGGCTTTCAGAATAAATGGAGTTCATCTGTGCAAATTTTCATCTGAGTAGAAATCCATCTGTTGTCAGTAGGGCACAGTGGTTTTCTGTAGAAAATTAGAGAACAAACTCTCTAAGGCAGTGTTTCCCAACCCTGGTCCTCAAGGCACACTGTCCTACATGTTTTAGAGGTTTCCCTGCTTTAATGTGCCTGATTCAACTGATTGCAGTTCAACAAACGCCTGTTAATCAGTCATCAATTGAAATCAGCTGCACTGAAGCAAGGAAATACCTAAAACATGCAGGGCAGTGTGCCTTGAGGACCAGGGTTGGGAAACACTGCTCTAAGGATGCAAAAAACATGAGAGTAGGATGGGATTCACCTTCCTATGAATTACAAATCCTAGACATACTGCAAGGGTTACAATGGAATGCTTTGGATCAAAGCATTTTCTGTGCAAGAATGACCTACACACAGATCTAAGTGAGATTCTGTGGAGCTACTTGAAAATGAATGTTCAGAGATACTCTTCATCCTATCTGACTGAGTTTGAGCTATTTTGTAATTGAAATGTGTAAAACACCAGATTCTGTGTGTGTGAAGCTGTTTGAGTCATGCATCTGTAGCTGCAGCAAAAATGTATCCAATGTATTAGGGGCTGAAAGTCCCACGCTTTCCCCTTTTTATTTGTAAAAGTTTAGAAACCATTTCAGGGATATTCATGCTTTTGTGAGCCACTGTATATGAAATTCATGAGTCATTCTACAGTCATGATAAACACATTTATTGATTGTTAGGGATTCCCATTGACTTTTTTGGCACATGCAAAGATTTATAACACTTTCTTAAATGAATATGAAGGATGCCATGTTTGTCTCACTGCTCTGACCAAGTTGGGATTTTTGGGCTGATTGTCACAAACATCTGCATTAGAGTCCCTGCAAGATTAAAAAAAATGTTTGGATGTCCCATGTTTTAAATAAGATTATTCCAGTGACTCAGAGTGACAATGAGGAGACATATTTACTTGATTTTCTTTCAGTCTTGTCGCTGAGTGATTGAGGCATCTCAGCATGACTCCTTCACATGCAAATGAATCCGTTGCAATATAAATTAGTCTGTAATAAATTGTCACAGTGACTGTCTTCCAAATGAAAATCCATCCTCATTAAATATTTAGAATGATTAAATATTTGGAAAGTTGTCAACACGACTCAGGCCTGTAGTACAAAGGCCAGAAATAACCTCATTCAGTAAAAGCTGGGACAATGTAAATGTGTGTTATCTCTGACAACAACAGAATATTCATTAATGATAATTTGTTGCCATGCAGTTTACATAAACCAGGTGAAACTGAGGGTAAGGCATATATAAAGTCAAGATCACTGCAGGGACTAAATTCCAATAAACACACTTCCAACTCCCTGTTGTTCACATTGTTTTCCCTTCCTGCTCAGATGTATTTAAATTAACTTTAAACAGCCAAAACAATCCTTTTTCTGACCCTTCAAAAACTCCTCACTGGGACAGACACCCAGTGTTAAGATGCTTCAAGATGAAATTTAGTTTAGCTGGGATTTACAACAGCTATTTCTTGTCATCTAAACATATGAGTCATATTTTATCTCTAGGAATCTACCTTTTGATAATTCAAGCGCATAATGTCGAGTTTCCCCAACAAGTGCGAGAAAGCTGAGAATGAAACAGCATCCCAAGCAATGTTTCTGGAGGAAATTTAATTTTTAAACAAGCTGGATCTTTGTAGTTTCAAGGACTTTAGGATCATAAATTCACTAGTCAGCCACATATTTTACTGAATGGTCTTACCTTGGCCTCCAGTGTAATTGTATGAAACACTGACATTTTTCTTACCTTTTCTAAGAATTAGTCTTTTTCAATTTATTTTGATTTTGTTTTTCAGCAATAATCCTTTGTATTTTGCAAAAAATAATAATTTTGAGAAAAGTGGTTTATGTATTTTTTTTAATCCATGCTCCATGCTGGACTATTGCAGTCTCACTTATCCAGTTCCATTAAAGATTCTTAAGTGATTTTAACTTCTGTAGTCAGGGTTCTGAGTTGTACCGCTAAGTACCTTCAATATCCCCACAACATGTCTTTGCTTTCAGAGTGCAGGGTTTCATACGGTCTCTTGAACCATGTCTGAAGTACCTCAACTAACTTCCTGAGATGTTGAGGAGCAGTCGCTCTACCCTGCAGCCCCTCCGGATGACTGAATCCAGTGGCTTGGTTACAAACATGGAAATGCAGGTTTGCTAGCCTGGTGAAATGCCAAAGGGTTTATTTCACACTGATTTCTTATGCAAAGTTACATAGGTTATCATCATCATCACTAACAGTGAAATAGCCTTAGGTGTACAATGATGACAGGCCAAAACTCAAGCTGTTTTTCTGTTTTCCACCAAGAAAACAAATTTTATTGTTCTATTTTCACACAGCCATTGTTAGGACATAATATTTACATTATTCGTTTTTATCTTACTGTTAAGGAAATCAAGGATCAACTTTCAGTAGATTAGTTTTAACTCTTGTTCATTGTCAAGAAATATTTAAGTGCTTATTTGAGTAATTATATTCAAATACAAATTAACTTTTGAAAAATAAGTTCTTATTGTATTTATAAAATACATGAATATTAGGAAGCATTTTCTTATTCCAGTTTAGGATTTATGGACTCCTGTTTTTGACAATTTAGATTAATTCATTGGGAAAACATGGGAGGAAAAACTTATTGATTTCATCACTTGATTGACTTTTAATCACAAGGACTTAGAGATCATTGTCCAGTTGGCAACTTGATTCAATCAATCAGTCGACCAACCCACCGACTGACTGACCAGCCGATCGATCAGCCAATCAAGTTTATTTGTAGCACATTTCAGTAACAAGGCAGTTCGAATTGCTTTACATCATAAAAATGCAGAATTATAGTCATATTATCCTATTCCTAATTAAAGTGAATTACCAAACCCAATGGAACAGCAAATCAAATTTAATAACAAATTAGAACACAAACAAATAACTTCCTGTTTAACATGAACATCTGTCTGTTTTTAAATATACCGTAACAGAGAACTTAGAAATTTTCAAGAAAAAATCACCTGAAGAATTTGAAGCTTATTTTTTAAATATAAGCAGCAAAAAGCTTTGTGAAAAAAATATTTAGCAAAATATTTTAAGGTGTTTTTTTTTGTTTAAAAAAAAAAAAAATGACAGATGGTAATATAACACCCAAGACACAGAAAATCAGCTTGTCATTTGGAAAACACTTCAGTTTTGATGTTTTATAATTAAAAATATATATATTAAAACTATTCCCAGTGTTTCCACTCTACTCCATGAACAACCACTTTAATCTCCAGCCAGCTGAAGCATCAGACAAATTTAATCTGAAACCAATACCACTGATAGCAGATTGTGTTGTGGGATTTCTGAGCTGTTTTAATGACTGCTTGAGTGATTTCAGTCCCCAGCTACAATTCCCTAGATATTTAATTTTATAGTCAGACTTTTTTTCTCTCTTTCTTTTATTTTTACAGTTTTTATAAATCTTTTTTTCCTTAAAAGCTCTGGAATTCAAATCCAAAACACTGCGATACCTACACTACGTTAGTAAGTGGCAACAATGTTGTTATAAACATCGGATTTCAAAAAAGATCATGAGCATGGCTAAGGATAACTTTTAAGTAAGTTGTGCAGTGTTTTTTTTACACTGTTTAGCTTTTCATCTTAGATATTACATTGACTTCTTCAGTCTCTTAAGGACTAATGAAAATATATTCACCACTAAGTGAGACAGATGGTGACAAAAATAAACAGTTCTACTCTTATTCAACCTTTTATTTGTTGACATCTGTAATTAGATTTCTCATCTATATTATTCGCCAGTTTTTAAAAATCCTCACTTAGGAGACTTAAAATCTCAGTTTTTCCTCGAAAATGAGCTTCTGTAAAAACCAAAAAAGTCTTTTTCGTCAAAGCAGAAGGTGTTGAGCTGCTCTTTCTTAAAGAGGTGGTTTAATTTAGCCAAATTTGAGGACTTTTGAAATATGAATGAGCTTTTTGATGATTCAACAGTACCTCAATCAAATTCTCAGATTTTCTTCAATTTAAAATATTTCTTCAATTTGCATGTTAGGCACTGATCAGGTCTGGAGGTGTGCTGGAATAGAATTCAACTTTATAAAAAACATGGACAATGACAATTCATTTATGACTAAACCACGGTAGAGGGAAGGGTGGCGACTACTTTTTCACACAGAAGAAAAGGTTGGTTTAGATAGAATTGTTCCCCTTAATAATTCTCCCAGGTCATCTCTGTATGACATTATAATTTGTTTTGAGAAATAAAAATTGTAAGAGTGACAACAAAGCAAAACCCAGCAAATCTTTAAGTGGACCAATACTTTTCATGGAACATTGAGTCTTGGGGTGGAAAGAGCCTCAGGTCGTTAGTTTTTAATATAACAGGTTCTCTTAACATCCACTTTGGCTCTGCTGTCCAGCTGCTGTTACTGTGAGCAGGTAAAAACACACAGAAAAGAACAATTTTTAAACATGGCTACACAATATTCCTTTATCTATCCTAATATGATAGAGATGGATGGACAAATCACCAGTCCATCACAGTGTAGTTTATTTTCCATTGAGCTTTTATAATACAGCACTTTTATTTTCAGAGTTTTCAATATATTTATTTAAGTGACCAACAATGGTCTCTGTCATGTTGGTGAAATTCTAGGCTGTATCAAACCAGCTGTCAGTACAATTACCAGTGCACATGTAGGCAAGACGTCTGTGCCCTGACACACCTGCGTAGTAAAATTAAACGCTATCTGTTTTCTTATCCTCATAAAGAGCTAACAGAAAATACTCTAAAAAGTGTCTGGAAGTAGAAACTTAAAACCCTGGTGAATATCTTGTGATATGCCTTTCTTTAATTTCTAGTGTTCCTTTTTCTCGTCAGCTCTTCTGGGTTTTATTCTATTTGAATATATAAGGACACATCATCCAGTTAGTTGGATGTCATTTTACTCAGTAAAAAAAATATAATAACATTTTTATAATAACATTTATATAATAACATTTTTATAATAACATTTCAGAGGGTTAATTCTGACTTCAAAAGAGGAAAGTCATCTTGAAATGTATTAATTTTTATGCATCAAAAAATAAATGAATGTGATTGAAACACAGCATGTTTCAATCACAGTCATTTATTTATCATTACAATGACATTTTTGGCTTTTGCACTACATAAGTCTACCAGTAACTATGAGGAAATGTTTTCTTCTGTTCGAAGTTCATGCTTCACACAGGCAGAGCGTCGCTTCTGTTCTGCCTCTTACATTTATTTCCCATTTCCTACTGGGTTCCTATGTAAGTATTTAATGCAATAATTCTGAGTGCAACACTGCCGGACAGCACACATTAAGAAAATAAAGTACTTAATGCAGACATGTCCAGGCCTGAAGGCCATATTACACATAGCTGTTTTTGAAAGCTTGCCAGTACATTACAGAGTATTATATGTGCATGGTTTATTTCACTTAACCAAATATTTGAAAGTGTTCTAAGAACTTTACTCCCAAACATTAGTGTTGCTACAAAATATGCCTATTATGCACCTGATAATTTGACACAAATTTTAGCATTTTTTGTGTAAGAACATAAGTTTTGGTTAAGTAAATCCAGTTGAAAAGACACGTATATATATATATATATATATATATATATATATATATATATATATATATATATTTATTATTTTTTTTATTTTATTTTTTTACAGTGTTTGAAGTTAAATCAGATGAAGTTTCTTTTGTTTCCTGTCATTTGGAATTCCCAAAAATTATTTCTATTTGCTGAACGGCACAAAAATGTCAGGAAGAACATGTAAGAGATTCATGTATTGATGTCTTCAAAAATGTAAGTTTACATACAGAAAGATTACTATCACTTTAAACAATGAGGGAAAGCCCAGATGATGATGTTATGACTTTGGAATCTTCTGATTCATTAACTGGCATCTTTGCCAGATGTATTATAAGGCCACACCTCAAACATACTGCTTTTCTTGTTTGACATGAAGGGGAAGTCAAAAGAAATCACCCAAGATAGGTTGAGGTTTCTGTATTCATCTGTTCCCCTTTTGGAACGGGTCCAAATCAGACTTGCTGTTACGTTCAGCCTCCAGGATGAACTGATGCTCAGTCACTGCTCAGTCAAAGACCCTCATTCCTTGAAGTTTTCACAGGGAAAACATTTGCCATGCTCGAATTCCCAGCTGCTAGGTTTCCAGTAAACCACAAATATTATTTTTTTACTTTCCTTGTTTAATTATTGTTATTATTTTTACAAGAGGAATTTCTGCATCCCAAGTGCTGGTATTTATTTTAACAAATGTACGATTTTAGCTGCACCATACAACAAACAACTGAATGTTTTGTGTTATTAAAAATAAACCTTAGTTTGAGTGTTGCAGAAAACTGAATAGTTTACTTTGGAGGGCAAGGTTTCCATCAGATATAAGCACATTTAAAATATCCTGCTTAACCTTGGAGAGCCAAACTTGGTTCCTGCAGGTTATTATTCTTGGCCTTTTCTTGTACCTCAGATTTTATTATCCTCTATTAGCTTTAAGGTTACCTTCCAGGTTAGAAGAAAATCAAGCCTCTTGTTGGAATTAGAAAATGAAAATGCTTAAATATAGTAAAACAAAACTATTTTTATCATTAAATACAGAACTTGCTTACAAAACCAAGACTTTCCTTAAAAACTGTCAAGGTGAAATGGTAACCTGAGGCTTCTTTGGTACAACAGCTTGCAGTTCGGCTTCCTAGGAACATAACATGACAACATAATTCCCAGGAGCTCTGGCTGTTATGAAGCCTAGGCGCAAATTCAATCTGGAAGACTCTTTTAGCCCCACCTGCATCATCCAGCCGGAACCTCCAGCTCATCACCGTTGATTGCTCAACGCCGGTCCAAGACTCGTCACGTCCAATCACCGTCCAAGCCCCAGCTGATAAGGACCGCCATCCATGGCGTCGTGCGCTTTCCAGCAGAGCTCAACCCACCTCCACCCCTTCACCTCCACTCGCTCAGCATCAGGCCACATCCTTTATCGCCTCCACCACCAGTGCCGGGTCCCGGGGGGGATGACGTTCCTCTCAGCGTACGGAATGCTCATCCAAGCCCATCGCAAAGTTTGCGATGATCAATGTCCTTAGCCGGGGCCCAGGCGCCAAAGATTTAAATCATATTGTCATTAAACTTTTCTAATGGTTACCCTTTGTCTGTCTGAGTCTCTACAGATTGAAATATGGCTTTGTGTGTTTTATCCTCGAAAGCCTGTGTAAAATCTAAATTTAAAACTTGTTGCCACTTAATATAGAACTTCCCTGGCCATATGCAGAGATGTACACATACTGCTTAAATGTCTGAGCAGATTAGATCTTTTTTAATCTACCAGCTCAAGGCAAACTCAGGCAGATGCTTTGCTTCTATTTGTTCTCCTGTCTGCAACTTTCCAACCATTGGCTGGCAGGTACATGACCCCTCCGAAGCCCTGAGACAGGAGAGGCAGATAATATGGCAACCAGCCGAGGAAATGTAAGTCCTTACTGTGTTTTGGTCATGGTTGATGCTGCTACATGCAGACTGAAGATAAGATTGGAGCCAGGATTTCTGCTTAAGACTAAAAAGAAGGGAGGATTGAGAGAGAGGCAGACTGGAGAGGCAGAGTTAAAGGGAAAAGGGAGAAGTGACAGAGGAAGATAAGCGAAGAACTAAAGGCAGGAAGAGAAAATATTCTTGAGCTGGAGGAAACAGGAAAAGTAGCTGGGAGGAATAGATTTAGGTAAGAAAGAAGAAAGAGTAAAAAGACAGAAAGAGAAAGAGAAGAAGCAGCACATGAAATAGCCAGACATAAAAAATATATATTTAAGCCATGTTTGAAGACAAGATTTTAAAGAGAGAGGCTTGATCCCGACGTTTCCACTTCAAATGTTTTTTTTACTGCCAGCTCTACAAATCTTTTAGCATGTTGTGATTCATTAGAATAATTCACATCTATCTTTTAGATGTACTTAGGGAAAATCTAATAAGGTTTGACTCACTGAATAAAACTGAATACTGACATGTAAATGTCTGCTGTAATTTGTTTTAAACATAGTAATAGTTTTACTGCCAGAAATATATATATATATATATATATATATATATATATATATATATATATATATATATATATATATATATATATATATATATATATATATATATATATATATATATATATATATATATATATATATATATATTATATAGCTAGTGTCAGGTCCCTTAGTACCAACGTTACCAACCTTCTATTGACCTCCACAAACACCAGAACTCAAAACAACAGAGCACCTTTGATATGTGATGAAGCAAGAAATTTGTTTCTTTTTTATCAATAATGGAAGAAAACTCTAAGGAACATTTATCAAATATTAAAAATTGACTATCTTAATTATGGACAATCTTTTTACTTGACAGAGTGTTATGGTTACATTTGAAACATATCTTTCAGTTTTGATCTATTTCCAAAGACCATGAGTATTGGTTGAAAAATGACAGACTAGACAATGGAGAGTTTTTATATGGTCAGATTATTCACTGTGACAAATTGGAGCAAATCACACACTACTGCGTCCATCAACCTGCCTATATTCTGCTCAATTCTAACAACGTTTGTGAACAGGACACTAAGATACATAAACTTCTCTGCTTGAGGTAGAGACTGACACCAGGCCAGAGGGAACAGTCCACCCGTTTCCAGTTAAAGACCAAGGCTCAGGCTTAGAAGAGTCGAATCTCATTCGGCCTCTGCACAGTGAGCGGTGAACTGCTCCAGTACTGGCTGAAGGTAATGGCTGGAAGACACTAAAAAACCCACATTATCTGCAGAAGGAAGAAATTAACCCCCAGGGCTCTTAAATCAGACACCCGTCTGTCCACCACTATGCCTTAGGATCCTGTTCATGAACACCACAAACAAAATCAAAATGGTGAAGGTGAACCCTCAATGGAAATAAGTTTAAATATGTCTCACTGCTTCAGCACCCTGAGGGTCAAAAGCCTTCTCTAGAGCCACAAAACACAGACTGACCAGACAACTAAACTCCACTTCTAGCGAGCCTTTCTGGGTAGAGAAACATAACTTGCATTTTGATAATTAGAAAATGTTTCCATAAATACCAGCCTTTTTCTTGATGCAATAAAACTCCACAGTAGAAATGTTAAATTCTTAGAGGTAGAAATACACAGCACAACTGTACTGAGGTTTAGAAAATGTCATGTTGTTGCCCTAGGAGAGTTCAGACCTCACTGGAAACAGCTTCTGCCTGCTATAGCAAGAAACAAGGGAAAATGCATGTTTTCCCTGTTATCATAGATAATGGAGCAGCTCTGGGCTGTACGTTGATGTGACAATGCAGATTAGACTTTCACTTCTTTGGAGCAAAGTTTTATCAAAACTCTGCCTGAACTTTTCAGGGCCCAGGATGAATAGCACACATTTTCATAAAAAACTCCATTTCAAGAAGACCTCTGCATAATAATAATAATAATAATAATAATAATAATAATAATAATAATAATAATAATAATAATAATAATAATAATAATAATAATAATAATAATAATAATAATAGTCTTCACAGTCTTGTTATCTGGATGTGGAAACTATCAGTGCTGACGGTTGTTAAGGTAGTGAGAAAACCCCTGGCAGTATTTTACAACATCTCAGACACTCATCAGTTTACTGTGAAACTACAAGATTGTAGCCGGCATCCCCTGCTGACACAGTGACGTGTGCTAGATTGTTAAAAAGGAAGTGCACTGTGCTTCCATTCATGCTGTACGGACTTCCAGGCATCACCAGCAGTACAGAAAATGTCCAAAATGTACAGATACGCAGGAGATTTGATGTTAATCTTTTCTTCCTTTCACAGAATAATAAATTCAAAATAGCCACTTATGCAGTTGTATAAGAGTATAAATTTATCCTAATTACTTTTATCAGCCTTATTGTGTATTTCTTGTTTGCTTTTATCCAATCTAAGTTTACTTCAACAATGTAATTCCACAGATGGGACCGTTATGTCTCAACAGTAAGAGTTAATGAGAAGCAGCATAATCAGTGTTCTGGTTCTTCTATTGAAATCAAGTGATGAAGCTCTGTTTTCAAATAAAAGGCTTCGATCACATTCAGTGTTTTAGTTTACCTTTGTTTTAAACGTTTAAAAAAAATCCCCTGTTTTTGCTCTCACATTTCAAATAAAGGAAGCTATTTTTTTAAAAGTCTGAAACATAATACATTTAGCTAAATATGGACAGAGACTTTAATTATCTTAAACGGTTCATTTTCATCTTACTTTCAGTTTCACTGTTGCATCAGAACACAAAATCTGGAACAATGAATATTGTATTAAAATAAAAAAGTGTATTAAACTATAGATTGGTGAGGTGACAAGAGATCCTTCCCACCTCAAAGACCTGGAGCTCATCACCGAAGAGGATTCTTCAAGAATGTCAGTGGAAACACAAATAGCTTATTCACGATTATGAGAAGTGTTTGATGCTGTAATGTCATTAAAATCTAATTCTGTCATGATTGTAGTTGTGACCCAAATGCAGTAAGAAAAAGGCTGGCAGGCAGATTAAAAGCAGATGAAGTTAAATAAATTACAGGACATTTAAAAAAAAGAAAATCAAGGAACCAACAAAACGGAAACTAGAGAACATCAGACACAAAACAGTGAAAGACTTGAGCGATGACAAACTGGCGTAGTTTAAAAACAGAGAACGGAAGAATCTGGTGAATTTTTTAACTTCAGGGAGGTTGATGAGGGGCATGAGAAGCAGATGTGTCTTATCAGGAGAATGTTGTGTGGCTGGGGAAAAAAACCTCAACAGGACACTGAGCAAAGGTATTCATCAAAATGAAAATTCACAGAGAAAGAAACAAGACATCTAAATGATCTTAACGAGTGAAAGCTGAATACCAAATCAATCGATACCAAAGTAAAACTAAACTTTCGAGTCTTATTTTGGTTAATTTGGCCATAATTATACTTACATGTAAATTTGTCACGTTTACCAAAATCTTAATTAGTGTGGCAAAATATCCAGCTCAAAAGTAAATGGTTCCAGAGACTAACAAATGATTTTCATCAAGAAAACTTTATCAAGAAAACAAATATTAAAAAGGGTCTACAGATACATAACAGAACCTCTACAAAAAGAATTGATATTTGATCAATTGTATTTATAGAGATTTACTAATGAACACTTCCTTTAAACAAGACTAAGCTTTCATTAGAACTATGCATATAAAAATCAGCCGACTTCCACATATTGTTTTGGTCACACTGTAAAAAATAGAATACCACATGCATTACTAGTTTTTTCATCTTTGATTTATTATTTACAACACACTGGCCAGGTGTTGTAGCACTTTCTTGCACTTCTGTGTAAACAAACCGGTTGATGATCACAAATACCCTGAGGCAAACTCAAGCTTTCCTCACAATTTATGCCTATTTGTCTTTCCCTTGCATATCTGCCCTCCAAAATCATTACTCCTTTATTCATCAAATCATGCAAATTATGCCATTATAATTATTATAAATGATGAAAGGGTAACATGTCAGTCTGCATAATTTGAAAAAGAAAAAAAAAACAGTTTTGAAAGTACAGAATGCTACCTGTAATTCAATTTAACGCCCTAATACATTAATAGATTGATCACTGCCTGCAATTACAAGCACACCCTCATAACGATTATCAACACTAGAAGAAAAGCAACGCAGATAGTGATGCTCATTATCCTGTTAACATAATTTTTTAATCTGACTGCTCCTTCTAATAATCCGTTGTTTGTGAGTGAAATACATCTTAAGAGGCACTATAGGAACTGCAGTGAGTTTTTCAAAAAGATTGAATCTACAACTGAGAGTTTAGATTATTTTGTTTTAAAATGAGGCCTGAAACAGAAAAGGAAAGACTCATCAAAAGCATCAGCAGTTCATGTTGCTTTTAGCAAACCTTACCTGATATCACTGAACTTTTTTTTCCATTAGAAAAAGTCCCATCTGAGTAGAGTTAAGACTTGGCTAAAAGCTGTCACACACTAAAATGATTTCCAACATCTGTATAATTAACCATGTAGCTGACATCTGTTCTATTTATTCACATTAGGTATTCAAAACTGTAAAACACAGGAGATCAACTCCAGACCTCAAGAGTTCCCATTCTGCAACTTTAATGCCTTCTCCAAAACACCTGAATCAAATGACTGAATTCCCTCATCAGCATGTTTTTCAGCTCAGGAGAGGCTGGTAACAAGCAGTTCATTTGATTTAGAAGTGTGGAGAAGAAACACATCCAAAAGTTGCAGGATAGTAGCTCCTGAGAAATGGAGTTGGGTACCCCTGCTGTAAAGCATTTCTAAAAACAGTAAAGACTATTTTTATCTGTGAAGCCTGCAATGTTTGTGTGTACAAGTTTACAGATGTAAGAATAAATCTCTTCAAGGCAACATGAAGATTTTTTTTGTCATGAACTCTTATGTGAAATACAAAAGGCAGTATTTTCTTAATTGTATTTTCTTAAATCTGTGATGGCAAAAACATAAAAATTGCAACAAAAGTTTAGTGGCATGTTAAAACTTGATATAGCCAGTTAGATTTTTTTCTAGCTCAAAATCAGCAAGAAGCAGCATAGACACACAATGCAATTTAGTTAATTGAATTCAGCTCATTCATCTACTGAGCTATAACAGAACAAAACACAATGTAGAAAAGCTAAATCACTCAAATGGAAAATTTAGAATAATTTATTTGCTCAACATGTTGAATATACAAATATAAATACATTTTGATTGACAAAAAAAACCCACAAAACCCAAGACAAGCTGCCTGGACAATAATGTTAAACCGATTGAGTTGGCATGCCAATATTTCTGTCTAATTTTTGTTTTATTCTGAATAATTACATTAGAAATAAAATTGTAGTTGTACTTTTTAAAAGTTCTGATTTTGGTGATGTAGGGTTACAAGATAGAAACCTTTCTTTTCAAAAGAAAATGGGATCTGCTGGATTTATGCAAGATGCCTCCTGGATGATTCCCTTTAAAAATGTTTTTTGTTTGTCATACCAGGAGGTAACATCATGGCAGGTCCAGAATTAACTACAGGAACCACGAATGTCTTGAGAGCTCCTTCACTGAATGTGAGAGCTTTGGACCCAGGACAAATTGAGTACACTGGAAGAAAATTAGAAGCCTAATAAATAAAAACAAATATTTCTCAATGTTTTTGTTCCTCCCCCAAGGTCTAAGGGTTCAGGGGCAGTAACATGAAAATGTGTCCAGAGAAAATAGTGGAATGTAAAATGATTTATTACAAAAAGATGGTTTCACAAAACCTAAAACAAAAGAAAAGGGCTAACAAATTCAAGCATGTAAAGTGCAAATTAAATTACAAAATGTTCAAACAAGTCAGTCTAAAGTAATATCAAAACAACCCAAAAGAATGTACACAAAGGGAGCACCAAACCTTTATACAAGCTTCTAGCTTGTATAAAGTCCGTCTAAAGCAGACTTAGCAGAACAAAATAGTTCAAACTGCCCAAAGCAGTAGTCAAACACCAAAGGTGGGGGTCAGCCTTACTAAACCTCTTCCTGCTAGCTGCCCCACTGGAGGAATGATTGCAGGAACCTTTTATATGGTGCAGGTGAACCTCATCAACGTCTGATTGGCTTGACAATCCTCTGCTGGTCCAATGAGGTCCCGGCTCCTCTGCAGCTTTCAGGTAGCCAATCAGGTAGGTGTTCTGTCACAGCTGAACCTGCATAACAAAAACAAGCCTGCCCAGCCTCAAGAGGCCAGGGGCCGTTACAGTTTTCTTTGCAAGAAAAGGTATTCACATGCATATACATTATATCTATATATCTTTTCTAATATCACTGTATGTAGGTTTATATTGTATATATATCTTACACTGTTTGCACTGCTTTTGGAGTATGCCTTCTTAGCTTTTAGTCTCATTGTGCATGTATATTATGACAAACATTAAATTCATTCACAAAGCTATTAACTGTCTATGGTTTCTGATGCAGAAAATGCAAAGGCCTTGATTATTAATTTACTGCTAATTATAACAAATAATAAGCATACATGTAAAACATTATATGTTTTACAGATTAGCAAATAATCAAACCAGGATATTCTTTAAGACTTAAGTATTTTCCCCTACTGCTCATCAATCTCTGTGTCCACCAGTTTTTCTGTCCACACATTGAATGCTGCCATTACATAATGCATTGTCTTTTGATCTGCCTCTAAATCTCCCTTTGAAAGGATTTTTTTCACCTTAACACCTATAAAATATAGTTAGCCAGCTGCACATTCAGTCCAATGTTCTTTCAGAACATGTCTGCTTTAAAAGAGGTTGTACAACGTTACAGCAGTTGGAAAGCAGGCATTGTTTGTTTTTGAACATTTTGCCTGCGAGTTATTGATTTGGGAGGTTTTACTGTGAATATTTTGAAACGGGTGCAGCTGCTCTGTTGTGCTGTCTCTGTGTGCACACAGTTCAGACGTGCAAATTAACCAAGATGTCAGAACAATCCCCCACATACTCAAACATCATACTGTTAAATGTGTGGGTGTGTGTGGTCGTGTGTCTGTGTGTTCATGCATGATGATATGAAATTGGGTGTGGACTTAGATTTATCTCCAAACTAATCAAGGTGATTATTCAATAAAAGTTTGGAAACTACAAAAAAAAAAATAAGCAAGAGCCACCAAGCATAGCTGAAGGAACTCAAGTTTATTTTTAAATTTAACATTGTCTTCTATCTTTTTATGATCAAGATGCTGCTGTCATTCATTGCTGGTGAACCCCTCATCCACACCCTGCCAGCTACTGCTAACAACCAGAAAGGTAACCCCAGCTAGCTCACTGGGAGCTTTATTATTTAAGTGGATCAATACAAGACCAGAAAACAGTGTACGCACACTTGTAGCAGGGGTTGTTTTCATGACTTCCAAGACTGCAGACTCTTAGAAACTGCTGCAGGGAAAAACACCCAACTGTGTTTGTATTGTCAAAGCAACTCTACCCCCTTGTGTCAAATTGCTCTGTCAAAATAGAAAAGTAATAACATATTTATTATAGCAAGTTACAATGACTTACTGATTAGACAAGGGATTGTTCTTTTCTTCTATATTTTTTTCTCTAACTCAACTATCGGATCCAAAGGTGTGCTATTTGTCACAACCTGACACAAAGCTGTGTTTTGACAGCAAGGCCACAAAGAAGTTGAGACCAATAGTTTCAATTAAATTGTGATTAACAATTTCTGGATGAGTCAGTAGTGTATGAATGAGTGTATGTGAGAAATTAATTTTATTAATATAAAAATTAATTCACAAAGAAACAATAAAAAGTGATCATTGCTAAAACATTTTAAGTACTTAGCAACATTCCACCGGCCTCACCAAACAAAGAATTCACTGTAATAGTTTCTCTTTTGGTGATTTAAAAAGAAGGGGATAATATTTAGCAATAATGAGCTTTTCCAGACAAACTTTGTTTCCTTTCCAATATTTGAAGTCTAAGATATGTCTGTTTCTAATTTATCTGTTATGTGCAATTCAGGTCTTCCTCAGACTAAAATGTCTTTTCAGAAACTTGAGTGCAGCAGAGAGCTCAAAGACTTGACTTTTGGTAAAGATGCTTAATTTTTAAACGAAGGAAACATATTTCTGTAAACTCAGTCTGCACTTTGCTAACTATGAAAAAATATATGAGATTCTGTTATCAACAAGTCACATCAAAACAGAGATTTCTAATATCAGCAATGCTATAACAGCTTTTTTAACACGCTTAGTTGGAGGATTGAAAACATTTTTCAGAAACTTTCGTTGTACCAAGATATCAGCTGATATCTGAGTAACGTCTGAACAGTACTGGTGAGTTACGACAGGACACAAAAGACAGTATTGTAATAAAACCTATTTTCACTCATTTTAAACAAAAAAAAAAAGAAATGCAGAAGGTAGGTTTTTAAGAGTTTAACTACACACTATTTTGAAATGTCCTGTTTCTGAAATGAGACACATTTTGTTATATTTTCAATGAAAGCAGTCTTTTTATTGATATTTAATTGTTATAATTATGTAGGGCTGGGTAACAGGTACCATCCCCAGGACCTACAATGATAACTAGTATAAAAATATTGAATTGAATTGAATAAGGGATGCTGAAAGTGTATACTTGCAGACAAATTATGAAAAGTCCAAGAACTTTATTTTTTCTCTGTGATAAGCATTTCTTGCTTTATGTCAGATAAAATTAACAAAATTAACTCAATTTTCTAAATCCTAGAACAAAATAATTTTTAGATGAAGTCTAATTACTTTTTTTTATTATTATTCTGAAGTTTACTTAAGGTTACTATGAATTTAATACTCTGGTGGAATTGGAATTGGAATGGTGAGGTTATTTTCATAAACTATGCACATGTCTGGTTTTAGCAATTTTTAAAGCACAACTAGACATGTTTTGGTGAAAAAGTTAGCAGTAGGGGACTTAGAATAAAAAAAAAAACCCAGAAAACAAAACCCAATCGATTTCATGAAGGACTTTCTCATAAGGGTTGTCGTTCAAGTGTAATCAATCTCATGTGCTTTCAAATTCAACAAGTAATCATATTACACAATCTTGACCGTAAAAAATAAAACAATTGTGATTGTGTTTCTTTTTCCCATGATGAAGCGGTCTTATGTGGTACTTGGGCTGCCAGCATGCTATAAAGAGCCAGTTGACAGGATCCTGCAGAGCTAAATTATAACTACATGATTTCCACCTGCCCAAGTGTTGAGCATCATTTAGCAAGGGAGAAGAACTGAGAGCAAACAGGCACAAAATCAAAGACCGAACCACTGGTGATAGCACATCTGGTGCTGTTACAAAGTTCTGCTTCTTGACTAATTTTCTAAGTAATCATTCTAACAGATCCAGTCTAAGTTTTATTTTCCAATTTTCAGTAAAGAGGGAAACATTTTCTGAATTTCATTTATTATAGATACGCAACATCTGCCTCTGTGCTCGCTGTGGGCACTTTAAAATGGAATGATCTACAAGCTGATTTTGCAGAAGTAAAATCAACATGCAGAGTCTGAAGTCTTTATCAATATTGCATTGAAATACAAGCTCCTCAAAGCTAAAGGTTAAACAAACGACAGAAACCTTTGAAACGCGGAACAGCCACAAAAACCTGCAGGCTATGTGAAAAAAGTAGTTCTCCATTTTTCTACCCGGAGAGAAGTCACTCTCTAACTGATACTTACAGCTGCTTTCCTCTGTTGTTGCAATTTAGTGCACAACAGAATTTTGTTCTACTTCTTCCAGGATAGTTGAACATAAAAAGAATGAAACTCAACAGGCTCATATTTAAAAAATGTTATTACAGTTTTCTTAAGGAACTTCAGAACAGAAGTTCATTAGAGGTTTTCTGCTATGTAAAGCAAAAAATGTAAATAGTCAATTTGAAAATGCATAGGACAAGATAAGCATTATGTTTATATTTTGCCAAAATATTTTCTCCCATTATTTTTCAGGGAAGTGTATAGTTGCAAAGAACAATAGCAATGATTATTGCTGGTTGATTTTTGGTTAAAACATCATACAAAGTTGTGATGGACCGAGTTGAAAGCAAGATGGTTCACAGGAGAATATTTTTTTCTTTTTAGTTTTTTAAAGTATCTTAGAAGGAGATGGCTAAGTTTCTTTGTCCTCATGACAGAGGACAAAGAAACAAAAATGAACTCAGGCAAAAATGCAAACAAATTGGCTACACAGATAAATATAACTGACCTCACAAAGAGATGACACAGAGGGGTAAATATACCAGCTGACAAGACCGTTAAGACACTATAGGTAACTACACCGAATACAATCACTAGCACAAAATAACAGTAAAGCTAAGTTTGACTATAAAGTAAACAGCAAAAATGAAAATAAAAATATTAACATTAAACTGTACATATAAATATTCACTTAAACTCAAAAGCTTATCTGAACAAAGAAGATACAAATTCATCCTCACCAGGTGGAACTAGTACTGCAGTCCAATCCAATCAGAATTTAAGTCTGTCAAGCCCTGGCCCCCATCTTTTATCTGGCAACTCATTTAGAGTTATAATCAACTTTATTGTGTTTTCTTTCAGTTTTCCCCCCACTGTACTGTACATGTACTGTTGCACATACTTTTCATTTCCACATTGGAGACCTATGTTTTTTTTCATATCTTGTTGTTTACTACTGCTGACTTTATTGTAGTTTACTTCAATCATAGCTGACCGGCCAACATAAGGCATTGCATAATTGTGAAGAGAAAGCCAATACATTGCAGCTGGGGATGTAGCGGGTTGTTTTTAGCTGGAACTCAGATTCAGTCTGAAGTCTTTTGTACTCTCTAGCAGGTTCCTGTATTTAGCTCCATCCGTCTCCCTATCAAGTCTGCCCAGCCTGTTCTCTTTCCATTCTTGGATGATAGACTGAATAGAGCTCCATGAGACGTATGGATTTTGCAATGTTGTTTCATAATATAACCCTCCTTTATCACAATTTTATAGTTCAACTGTCTGCTGTGTTCCTTGGTCTTCACGGTCCTGTTTGTCCACTAATGTTCTCCATTAAACCTGAAGCCTTCATGAACAGCTATTTTGATACTGAGACTAAATTATACACAGGTAAAAAATATTAACTAATTAGGTTTCCAAAGGCAGTAGATTACACTGCAATCTAGTTAAATGTATTAGAACAAAGGAGGCTGAATGCTCCTTTCAGAATTTTTATTTTAGTTTACAAAAGAGAGAGAGAAAAAAAATATTGTATCTTTTGTTACACTACAAAGTTATAGTAGGTCTATCACATAAAGTTCCAAAGAAATGATTTAGCTATTTGTGTGATGTAACAAAATTTGACAAAGCTCAAGAGGTATGAATGCTTTGAAAAGCAATGTAACACTTCAATATAGCACGAAATTGCAGAGCATGCGATACACACATTCAGATTTATAGAGATTCACACATGAAACTGGATCATCAAGTTCAGCTAATCTTATGCTTATTTCCAAGTTAAATGTCAATAAAGTTCAAATAAGGTTGACCCGAGTGAAAACATTCAGTAAGCTGCTTTGGAGGAACAACCAGCTGTAGTCCACATTGGTTGTACTTGAAAGGTATTTTCTCAACCTATAGAAAAGAACCACGGACAACATTACTGAGTTTTCAACCAAATTCTTGCAAGAATTGAGAAGGCACAGAGGATCAGCTCCTACAAGCCGATCTCCTTGCGTTCTGCCATCCTGCTGCAGAACTTGTCTTTTAATTAGCAGAGAAGAGGAGTGGATGGGATGTGGTAGAGTGATCTTAACAAAACGGGGGGAGGGGCTACACTGATAACAAGTAGGGAGAAACAGAACTAAACTATACACACAGACAGTTTCACAACTAAGGAGTGTCTCAGGAAAAACCCCCAAAGAACACTTGTGAAAACACCTGAGTTCAAGAAAAGGTCTTACACAGTTTATCAGGTTCCTCCTCTCTGGGGTGAGAACACTAAACCTTAAAACTAAACAACTAGTAATATAAAACTACTAATGTAAGAAAGATAACAAAACATAATAATTCTTATAGTACTTTTAATTAAATCCAGATACTCACACACATTTCTGCTAGATAATGTTAATGACAGGAGACATTACATATCTTTAGAAGACAAGGCTATTTACAAAATGGAAACACAATAAATCAATGAAAAAGCTGTCAGAGCAACATGCCACACTGTGCTTTGCATCTTGTTCTTGTGTGTTTCACAGATGGTAAAGGTTACTCAATGAACCATGAACTGCAGTGAAATGATTTTTCTTCCAGCTTGTGCACTGCTAATTCATTTTAGACCCTGTCCAACCTTTGCTGAGGCAAGATTACATCTGCAGGCCAATCAGGGAAGGTCACCTGCATGCTCCTCTATTGCTGTAGTAAAACAGTCAGGCATATCTTGCCATGCCAAGCTAATTCTTTTTGGCTGTCTTTGTGTTTCCCCTCCTGTACTTGATATTAAGAATTTGAATTATGTCCTGTTGATTAAAGGCCACAAACAACATTGTGCATGTGAATCAGTCAAGTCTCTGTGTTTTTGCATGGTTTGGCTAAGATATGAACTTCATCAAATCAAAGTCAATCATGAATTGTAACCTTTCATTTTTGTTTAAAAAGTCTGTTTAAAAAGTTTTACAATGAGATGATCAAAAGGTTGGCATCTTTAATATTTAACCACATCCTTTGGCACCAAGATCTTGTGCTAAGATTTTAAATTTGTGCAGTGAGTGATACACCATCTTCCCCGGAGAAAACTGAAGATGACAAAAGAATCATAACATTTGGGGAGATGACCAAAAGGAAATACATGTCCAGAGACCCAAAAGCCCATCTATCTAATTCAAAGGTGGTAAAATATAATAAGTTTTCCTCTTCTGACATGTTCTGTAAGTGTGAGCAAATTGAGCCCAAACAAAAGGGGTTGGATCTCGTGAAATAATAATAGAGACATATTTTTCCCTCATCAGTATAGAAAGCCTGTATCCTTGATTAAATATTGACCTGCGATTGTCTCAGTTCTTGTGTCTAACTAATAAAAAATTCATACACGGTAAAAGAGACTGTTGGAATGATATCAGACACTATATATTTCAGCAAACATCTGCCTTGTTTGTTTTCTTTTCAAAAATTGATTTGAGCAGCAACTAATCCCTTATCCTCAGCAGCTTTTCAAGACTTAACTTTGTTCAAATGAACAGCATCAGAGATTCTGTAACTATAGAATCTAAATAGAATTATATATGTTTTGTTTTTTCTCTGAAGAGTTTCTGCAGCGCTAGTGGCTCGTATTTTTGTGACATTAGGCAGACAGGAAAGAGGGCGAGGAGAGGGGGGAAGACATGCGGCAAAGGTCATCAGGACTGGGAGTCGAACCCGCAACGTCTGCGTCGAGGACTAAGGCCTGCAAGCGTGGGGCGTGCTAACCCACTGCACCACCACAGCACACCCCACATGTTTTATTACTATATATAAAATGAATGTTTTAGATAATGTTGTTTATTTGACTCATACATAATTGTACTCGTTCCATTAAATTCATTATGAGGTATCATATACAGTTAAACAATTATGAAATATACACTACTAAGCTGCATTTTTAAACATCAAATTACTGTTTGAGCTCTTTTAAACTAACCTGTAGCAAAACCTAAAAACTCGCATCAAACCTTATCAAATAATTCCCAAAAAGGAAGATGAGAAATTTAGAAAATTCATACAAGAGATCTTCTGACTATAGCTCCTTATTGAGCTTATGATGGGGGTCTATATTTTGGTCAATGTGAACTGGCCAACAATGTAGACAGTCTTTTTTTGCCAAAAATTTAGAATATTTTTTGGGGCAAATAAATAACTACAGTTACATGTACGTATTTGTGTTGTATAGTGTGATTATGCAAGGTGAAGGAACTAATATTTTATCAGTTTTTGCAAAAACTATCTGCTCGTGTCTTGCTTCCGATACAGTCCTGCTCTGTTATTAAGCAACCATGGTATTTCTGTAATTCAGGCTATTGTTTGGCTCCCAGTGGAAACTCATCTTCAGTTCAGGTTCCTGTTGTGTTGCTACAGTAAAACAATCAGTGCCATGAATGTTTTATAAGAGTGTAAAAAGGTTGTTGATGAGTACATTCCCTGAAGAATGTTTTATAATGCTTTTGCTCTGGACTGAAGATAATATTTACTGTTTGGCAAAGCAAACCGCTCTCAAACCACACAATACCACTTTCAGTGATCACTTGTACAGTGGTTGTACAGTGAAGTGTTATATTCACACTGAAAAGTTTATTTCCACCTTTTTCTGGAATGCCTCTACTGCTCTGATCTGGGGCATTCAGAGCAATACCTGATGTGCAAAAACTTACCTGTTTTTTGCAAAAACAAGGAAATTTTTGCACCAGAGGTAAATGAACTGTGAAAAAAACAAATGATACTACGAACCTTACTATCCACTGATGTCAGGATATTTGGATGGCCTTTGATTCATGTAGTTATATCAAGTCAAGGGCCAAAAGAACTACTTCATTTAATTGAATGATTCGAGGCAAGATTACAAACTAGACCAAAGGATGAAACAATGGTCAGAGATTTAGTGGGTAGAGAAGATGTCCAAAACAGGGATGCTAACAAATAATCAAATCAACTTACGATTAATTGTTGATTAATACTTAATTCCGTCTGTCCATGTTGCAGTGTAGCCAGAAGAATGTGCCATTTGTCATCCTTAAGCAGAGACAGTTGTAAGAAAGATAAACATGGTGAAGCATCCCAGAACAGGAAAGTGAAACTGTCCAAACAGAGTCTGGTGTGGGATGCAAATGCACTTCATGTGTTTTAAAATATAAACACTTAACAAACTCCTTAAGTTTAATCTTAACAGCACTCGTTCAGCTATACTGCTTTGGGGCGCAGGAATAACTCAAATCAATAATTACTGATGTGCTACAAACAGGCGTGTCACTAGGAATCTTGGGCCCCCTGATAAAAAATTAGATTGGGTCCCTCCTGCGCAGAGGCTTTTACAATTTTTTTGTCTTTTTGACCTAGAAAAATCTTCACAATTTTAAAGGCTTGCAACTTGCTTTCTTTGGTCCAATACTGATACTAGCACAATATTTACTGCTCATAAATTTTACATCCAATAGTCCGCATACAGTATGCAAGAAGGTTCCTTAATTTTTTTCTATTTGTTTTAGATTAGTGAAATATCTCTCCCCACGAGCAACAGTCAAAATCAATGTGTAAAATACACATAAAGCAATCCAGACTTTTCAAAAAATGCTATGTAGTTGAATTTTATTCAAGCTGGAGTATATATGGTAGGGGTTAGATTAAATCTATTTCTCAAGTTTTTTAATATGGACACAGTGGTTTACTAAAAATTGGAGCAAAGATTGATTTTTTAGATGTTTAGAGCAATGTCCGAGCTGTAGTCCTCTGAAATGGCAAGTCTTGGAGAATCAAGGTCACGTAAATGGTAAGTGCTGGAGCTATACTCTTTTCAGTACGACAAATGAATGATGAGGTCTTAAAATTACTTCCCAGACTATTAACTTCTCAACTTGATACAGTAACGTGACATGCTCTCCAACTCATATGCACTAAATCTCTGTTAACAGCGTTCAATAAAGAAAAGCAAAGGAAAGTTTAAAGACTGCTTTCGGACAGAGGAGCCATCTGCAGATGATGGAACTGCATCAGAAATGCATAACCACTTCACCTTCTAAGGAATATTTTGTGGAGGTCAGATCACAAATTTAGGCATTTTGAGAGCCTTTACATTAATGACATTTTCTTCCAGTGCTTCAATGGGTCTTTCACATTGTAGAAACCAAAGCTCTGCTAGATCTTTGCTTTCTACATTGACCCAGTAGATTGAATTGTCTTGTGAACACAAGATAATAATGAAGGCTATATTGATATGAAGCTTTAGTTTCACTTTGACAAAGTTACAAAAACAGCTTTCACTAATCAGAGTGAGCAAGATATTCTTGGTTCCTGAGAATCATTAAAATCCAGCATTCATGCTTGAAGTTAATGCTTTCTCTATTTAGCTGAATTTGTCAAGCTAGAGGAATTTATTGTTTTTACAAAAGGCTACTGCTTAGATACCCCTTTGATGGATCTTTAGTCATTTGTCACGATTAGACTGCTATCAGGGTTTTTTTTTTGTTTTTTTTTCAAGCTCATCGAGTCACACAGCTTCATAAAATGCTGTTTTAAACTTATGTTTGGCTCAAACACTAATCACTTGCTATAAAGCTGCCTCTTAAAAGTCAAGTTGAATTGTTAAAACAATTGAGTTGTCAGTGAAAGATCCCTCACATCAGGTAAGCAATAATGTGTTAATAAAAAGAAAAACACTGAACAGTTGGTTCATTCATCTATAAGACGTAAGACTGTTGGCATACTCTGGCATTCAGAAAGACTGCCACTGGACCATTCACTTGAAATGTCAGGGCACACAGAACATTTTGTATAGAGTTCCAAATACACTCTTGTCTGGGTCTAGTGTTCTTTTGAGGCTACAACACACCAGAAGATCAAAGGTCTTTTCCTACAAAAATGGCAAACAACAGCTTTGTCACAAGAATAGTTGTAAAAGCTTTCATCTGGGGCACTACCGCTCTGGTTCAGCACACCATAAAATGGCACAAACGTTCAGTAAATTTCTCCTGCTATCTAAATAAATAAGGTTTCCTATCAATGTGTATTCTTAAAGTGAAAAACATCTACTCTTTGTTGTCTTTGAAGGTGTCAGCTTGACTTGCAAGTGCAGAACGTCATAAAGCTAGAAAATTGCCTCTCTAGTGTCCATCAGTACGCCAACATTTTTTTAAACTCTTGTCATTAAAATTAAAACTTGGTCACATTGCCAGATGTTTTCTCAAAACACACAAGAGTGCTTTTGCTGCCCACATAAGTGCCACAATGTTCATTTTACTGGGGTTTCAGGCGCCTCAGGAAATGGATGCGACGCGGAGTCTTCTGCACCACTGTGAAATTCTTAGTCAATTAGAAAGATAAACTATCTTTAAACAATGTTGCCAAATACTGAGGAAATGTATGTAAACTTTTGATTTTGAAGACAATAAATAAATCTCTGAATGTTTCTTTCTATTTTTATTGTCACATTTAACAAATGAGATATAATATTGGTAATTCTAACTGACCCAAAACAAAAGAAGTTTGATCAAATTTAACTTATGACAATGAGAAAATAAAGCTAGATTTGTCATTTTATTTGCTGAATATTAAACTTTGGTTTGACTTGTACCACCACTCTATTTTGGGAGCTATTTGTAACCAGTAGAAAAATGTACTTTTTGTGTTGTGCGTGTAAGTTTACATATTATACTCATTGTCATTCATGTACAACTTTTTATTTGTGACTCGTTTATAATTTCTGACTGAAAAACATCATCAGTATCAAGTCAGAACATAAAATAGATACAAAGCATCTTCCACTTTTATTGGTTTACATGAAATAGGTCTCTTACAAGTACCACAACATGGGTGTTAAAGTTCTGTATCTTGGGTTTTACCAAACCTTTTAGAACATGAAATAATTGCATGAAAAGAAAATGTAAAACATTACATCAAGGGTACTTAATCTTTGTGCGTGAAGACATTTTTTGAGAAAATGTCTCAAAAAATAGCAGATAAACTGCTTTTTTGTTGCAGTTTATCTAAAGAATTTAATTAGAAGTTGTTACAACTCTGCAGGAAAAAATGACCATACAATATTAATACAAGCAGTGTTAAACACTACCTGTTGCTGTGAAAAGTCTGCTGCTGATAGAAACAAGCCAGTTAAACCATCCTTCTCCAAATGCTTTTAGAAGAACTTGCAGCTTTGTTCATGGGTAAATTGCAGTGGCTTAAAAACAATATGTTATTGTAAATGGTAAGAAAACTCAACAAGATAATACTGTAGGAGGACTAATTTTTAAAAAAAAGTTTAAAGATTAAATGTAATATAAAAATCAGTTATAATCTCTTTATTTATCCGTGTAAGACCTTTTTTTTCTTACACTACCATAATTAGTACAGAATCACAAGAGTAAATTAGTAACATGGATCTTACCTTAATTCATGGCATCAGTCATATTCAACCCATTATGTACCTTTATGCTAAGATGAATGGATCCAATATTGGGTGGAATTAACACAACAAGGTTGAGTTATGGGTGTGAGCCAGCAGTCTGGATTAAGTTTTCAAAGACAGGCAGGGTTGCCTCTCCCAGCAACACATTCCATCTCAGGTCTTGATCCTCCACCTCTGAATGTCCTGCTTTCAGCCTGCATTTAGCTTTTTTAGTGACTGCAGATGGTAATTCTTTGATTCATCTCAGTCAGAATGAATTAGCAATTAATGCATCAGTCAAAAGATGTGCCATGAAGAGGACAAATAAGAAGTCCCACCTAACTATTTAGGCTAAACTATGAAAAAAGTATGATTTATAGTCTGGAAAATATAATATGGCTTGAGATGAGGAATATGACAATTGTAGACTATATGTAGGATATGTCAGTGATTCTAGATGTACTGACCCTAGGCTCTATTCACCCCTTTTGAAGCAGTTATCCCTGTTGCTGGTGCAAATTTTTCTACCACGTCTGTCTTCCATTTAACTTTATATGAATAAGCTTGGATTAAGCCCTCGGAACAACCAGCTTCTTCAGCAATAGTCTTTTCCACAATCATCAAAACTAAAGGAAATAGAGACTCGTATTTCACCCTATGTGTGAAAGTTTTCATTATATTTTCATTTCTTGTGACGTACCTGTAATTTTTCACACTAGTCACTCTTCAGGTACAAGCTTTGCTCTAGCATCTGTTTAGTTGAACAGGCCAGCACTCTCTATGACTGTGATAAATATGTCCAGTACACCAATGCATTCATCTCACTGTGGGATCTCAACAAAATGCTGCCACCTTGTAATGCATTATGAATTGGGATTCATAAATAATTATTAAGTGAGCACAGCAGAATTAAGAGGGATAGTGGACAGGGGAGAAAAAAACAACACATGGATACCTTGAATCTACTTTTTCATAAGTTGAGTTCCCATGACAGAATGTCTTTGTGCAATCTGATGCAGACTGATGAACAGTTAATCCCGGCAGAATCCAGATTGCAAATATCTTTGTATATTGCAGCCTCAACAACACCGTTTTACACAATGACGTGAATTGATGGCTGAAAAGATAATGATTGTACCTGACAAAGGTGGAGCTGAGATGTGGGTCAGAGCACTATGTGGTGGATGCATATCAGCATTAGCTCCTGCTCTGAATCTTCTCTCACGACACTAGTAGAATATATTAACCTAATGAAATAGCAAGGCATTCACTGGGATTGGCTGTAAATTTGCCAGCAGTGCCTAACATCCTCATGTGTGCAGTGTGGTGATAAAGTGGCGTCTCGCCGACTGTACGAGGGTCACATAAAAGGGTCTCAGTTTGTGTAATCGACATCATATATCCAGTCTCACACTTCTAGGACACAGGCCTTCAATTACTCAGAGGAGACTTATTCAGTTTTTTATTTCCTCTTGCTCCCACAGAAAGCTAATCATAACAGGCTAAAACACTTACCCAGTAATGCTGATTTCTTTACTCCAAGGCCTTTTCTTGCTAATCTTTATATTGTAAAGGAATTATTGCAAAATAGTCATGAAAAGTTTTAAAGGTTTGCCCTTTTTATCATGGATTACTGGTTATACAGTAACTTGACACTTTATTAGAAACACTTTCTTAGAACAAGCTTGATATTTTACCTGAATTTTTCATGGCCAGGATTCAACAAGAAGTCTTAAACAGATTTAGGTCTCCATTGGGACGATAGCACCAAGTAGTTGCCAAATTAATCTCCAACTCTCCACATTACACAGGGGTCCATTGTAGTACAGCTAATCCATTGACATATGTAAAAAACCTGTTTGATTTGAACTGTGTCATCAGAGTTAAGTCAAGTTTGTAGCACATTTCAGCAACAAGTTGATTCAAAGTGCTTTACATGATGAAAACATAACACAATAAACCATATGCACATATTTATTACACCTCTAGGCCATGTGGGCTGTGTTACATACACTGTGGTGTGCATGTTCTTTCTGCTTCCTCCTTGTGCAGGGTACTGTTTTGTGGATCAGCTCCAAAGTATAACAGGCTGTCTGTTTCCTCCTTCCAGTCTCTCTCTCTCACTCTCTTTGGGCTCTCTCGCCCCTCCATGACATGCATGGTGCACTGCTCTGCTGCTGGGCCTCATCTCCTCCCCATGCATATTTAAGTTTACCTTTATTTCCACATCACAACACTCACACATGTCATTCACACATATTCACAACACATCCAAGCATTTGTATCACACAACTAATTTTAACACTAACATTCCATTGTACTTTTTGTTGACTTTATACTTTATCTTTAATGAATATTTATTTTGAACACCGTGGCTGTGGTCTCCCAATTTTGTTATGAAACCGAGCCAGTCATAACAGAAATGGAAGTGGAAAGACTTTCACATCTTGATTAAACTATTGTGACTATTTAGAGGAGCAGGTTCCCTGAGACGCAAGGCGTTTATCGCACAGCTCGTGGTAGCTGGATCTAGCTTTTCTTTGACTCCTATGTTTATTCATGTTACTTACCTTGTTCCCTGTCTTCCTCACAGCTGGATGCCTCACTGATTCCTCCATGGTTCCTTGGATTCTCTTTCTCGCTCCATGATTTCTCTCTGGAAACCTGCCTTTAAAAACTCCTGCCAGAACCAAACTAAAGGAAAAATACTAAAAGAAAAAAAAAGGAAATGAGGTCTTTTTAAAATAAATTCACAAATAAACTAGAAGTAGTTCTCCAATATTATCTGATGGTAGTGAGGTCAGTAACATTAATTGAAAAAATTACCCTGGTTAAACAAGCCAAACCATGACGCATCCAGCCAATCTCAACTCAATGGATGTACCTGCTGCTCCCTTGTTATCTCAACCCCAGGGCGACAAGGTTGTTGTTTTGTCCATCTTCAGAGAGAACACATCCTGCTGCTCCAAACAATTAGTAATTGTTACTTCTTTCCACGGTGTGGTCCTGGATTGGACTTCCTCTAGCAGTCCTTCTCACAACCTGTCAAGGAAAATCTTTTGTGAAGAAAAAAAAAAAATCTCTGCCTTTCTACCTTGGTTGTATGTAATTGTTGCCATCGCTTGAGTCTGAAAAATCATTCATCATGACAGTCCCTCAAACTTTACACTTTGTAAGCTACATTAAATAGTGTTTTATTCCATTGGAGGTGACATTTAATGTTAGTTAAATTTGACATCTGCTATTATAATGAGACAACCACAACAAAGTTATCCTATTTTGGAATCTCCTAATGATTTCTTTATTTTGTCATAAAGAAAAATAACTTGAAATCACTTACCACCATGAGGTGGAGATGGAAATCTTATGAAACGATAACTAATCACCATAGCGTTATGAATTATATTACAGAACTTAATGGTTTTGAAAATGCCAGTGAGAACACCGAACATGCACAGAAATCCGTGGTTTGACATTAACTTGTTTTTATAGGAGCTTAGATGACATTCTTAACTAAAAATACAACAAAAAAGACAATACCATATTTTACAACCATTTTGGATTATTCTTTTATTACACCATTTAAGCTTTTATATATATATAAAAAGGATTGTGTTTAAAGTGTAATGTTGGCAACATTGATTTAGTTAATTCTATCAGATTGTCTTCTCAGTTGCTTATTCCTCTAATTCGAGATAAAACACAATTTATCTGTTAATGTATATTCATTGTATATTTTTAATGAGTTCAGTTATTTGTGATGTTAACATTTGGAAGTTACCATATTTTTATCATTAAATCAATAAAACGTGCAAAGAAACACTCACTGTGGGAACTATACTGTACCTGAGTTGATGTACAGTTCAGTTAGATGCAGATGGTAAAAAGAGGACACAGATATTACCCACATAGACCTTTGAGATTGTATCCATATTATGTTGTGCAGAACATAAAAGTAATCAATGAGTGTTGATTGCCAGGCATCTTAAACAGCGCACATGTAACACAAAGGGAAACATTTTCAGTAGAATAACAGAGAGGCTTACACTGTGTCTAAATAAATTGGATTGATCTCTTTCCAAATCTGAGTTATGTTAAATGTTGTTAAATTTTCAAAAAATGAAATAATGTAGCAGAAAAAGCACTATTGAGCAAGAACCGTGAACAAATGGAGTTTGTGTTTGTACATTTTATGTTTCGGAAGTTTTGTTAAATTTAAAATAAGATTTGTATTGTTATGATTTGAGCTGCTGATCAGATTATGATCTAAGTAGAAGGGAAGTGAGGGTGAGCTGCTTCACAGGTAAGCTTAAAAAAGGTAAGCTTTTGATTCTTGTCTTACTTTAACAGTGGAGGTTAGAAACATTTGAAAGAGGGCCGGTGTCAGGTGAGATTTAGGGTAGCCTACCAGGGTGAGGAAGAAGTGGTGGAATGAAATGAGATATTCTGGTAGCTGTAGTTTCTCTGAACAAACCACACTTCTGGGATCTGAAGATTTTCTTTAGAATGTTTGAGACCGAAGTCACGGAGTCACTGATAATCTAGTACAAAGAGAATTTGATTACCACAGTCAAAGTTAAAAAATAGTTACAGAATGAGAAACCTGCTGGTGAGACAAATAGACACAAGTGAGTAAGAATTGCAGCAATAGTAACCCTGCATTATTGGGAGACCAAAACCACAAGAACAGGAGAATTAGGAGAGAGGGAGAACAAAGAAAAGAAAACCACCTCAGGATTATGACGTGTTTCAGGAAAGAGTAAGGACTCTAGTTTGTTAGCTTGAAGCTCCTAACATATCAGAATCCCTAATGCTGTCATGTTTGGGTTAATGTGTCTTGCCCACATGCAGAACACCAAAAATAGAACGAAAATCAGTTAAAGTCCTCAGTTTTTATTAAATGCAAATAAAAAAAAATAATACAGCAAAATTTTCAGGCATCACATATTAAAATAAATACTTAAATAATTGTTCTGTTTCTGACCCTTTAATTACTAAAAATGGACAGAACTGATTGGATTTGTCACAATCTGTAACTTTGTCTTCACAATACAACATTATAAATATGTCAAATTAGCTATGAAAAAGACATATTCCCTCTTCTACTGCTGCCGACACTTGTTTTTTATTGCACTGGTGTTATTTAGAAGAGACATAAAGATGTTTTTCTTTCTCATCATATTTAGATGTGAACAACAGAGCATTACCATATTTACTGAAACATCCAAGATTTTGACAGGTTTCTTTTCTTGGATTATACACATGCATAATGCACAGAAACTATGGGATTCTTAGAGCTTTTTTTTTTACTGTGCTCATAAATGCTTGTTTCTTTTCTATGTGAATCACCTTTTCTGTTGCATCACATCACCATCAACCCTGACACTTTGTCAATAATCCACTTTCATGCAGATCTTGTCCAAATTTGCTATGGAAAAGGACATTGTTACAGTACAAAGTGCTGGTGGTTTCAGGATCATTTTTTAAAACCTTAGCATGGTTTTTGTCAATTCTGCTGCTCATTAGAAAAAGTATTCCTGCGATTAACCCTTAAATCTCACAGTGGTCATCAAAAAAAGCAGTAAATCAGCTGCATGCTGATTCTTCAAAACACCACAACAATATAAAATCAATCATGTGTCTATCATTACATCTTAGCATTGAAGGGAAGCAACTTCAGACAGAATATTTTACAGCTTTCTGACTGGCACCTTTTGCCTCATTAAATAAATCAGGATACTTTCTTTAGAATATTTTCAATCCAGTTAGCATTCTGTCCAAAGGCAAACTAAGGAAACTAATCCCATTTCAAATAGAATGAATTCTATTCATCATATTAGAAAGAAACTATTTGTCATTTCAAAAGCTTATGATAATGAGAAATTTGAGAAGTCAAACAGTGGTCTAAGCTGGTAAAGGTCAAAACAGCTAGAAAATTAACCAACAGAGTTAGATATTATGACCTCTTATCATGATATCACAATCACTGTATTCAATTAATCCGTCTTGTCACTGACATGGACTCCTTATGAAGTTTTGATTTTTAAACTTTTGTGAATGAAGTCAGTTTTCTTTATTTCCATGTCAAGTCATAAGCAAAGTGTAGCAAATATAAACTTTGAACGTATAATGGTTCGCTGATCCATTTCTTCATATTGAAACTTACAGAAAAAAATCTGTTTTTTGAAGTCCAAGAGGAGATTTGTGG
This sequence comes from Gambusia affinis, assembly GCF_019740435.1. Lineage (NCBI taxonomy): Eukaryota > Metazoa > Chordata > Actinopteri > Cyprinodontiformes > Poeciliidae > Gambusia > Gambusia affinis. Next base: position 29,210,631 of record NC_057870.1, on the reverse strand, counting down.
TAACCACTTAAAATTAAACAACCAGACTTTACTCAGAAAATGTGAAGTACAAAGATGTACCATGGTGTATTTAATTAATTTCCAAATGCGATTTGAATAGAATAGTCAAACAAGAACCAAATGCTTTTTCAAAGCTCGTATTGTCAAGGAAAGGAACACATCCCGGCAGCCTTGCATAGCAAATTGTGAAAAAAATCTTCTAAAACCTCTCAAAAAAGACTTGAAAGGAAGCATCAGACTTCAACATTCACCTTTGACACTCTTAAGGTTCAACAGATGATGTTTGAATTTTTGTTTTTTTAGATTTCATTTTTCCATTAATTTAACCAGGAAACAGTTATTCAGATTAAACATATCTTTCAGTTTTATTTTATTGGCTATTTCTGATAAATAGGAACTATGGACATGCAAAATAGCAAGCTAGCTCAAGAATAAAACCTGACAGGGTTCTCATGTTTATAATGAAGGACGCGCCTCTATAATATGGTTGTCTAAATGGGGGGTTAAAAAATGGAGTGTGAGGACTTTTAATGGATTCTCCATCCTAATAACAACCAGTGTGTGTGTTGTCTTTTGTGGGCCGTTCTAAATGACTGATAGATTGAAACAGCAGAAGCATCTACATAAGAAGATTGTTTTACCAAATTTTAATAAAATGACATTTAGGAAATGGGGTTTCCACACGTCAAGCTGTGATGATGAGTTATGATTTATATTCAGCAGCTAATTTTCACTGTTTCTCATCTGACAAGGAAATGATGAATTAAGTTGGGTATCACAGTTGATGACGACACAGCTGTTCTGCTTTGGAACTGATTTGATTCCTTTGGGTATATCTTGAGTTTGAACAGGCATTTCTCTTCTTCTGCACAGTGTCTTTTCCTGAGCAGTGACTGTCTAATGATCTCTCAGTGGAGTCAGCAGTCGCACTTCTCATTATGAAATTGCAGAGCCTACTCACTTGCACTTCCCTTTCGCTCTTTAAAGAAATAGAACGATGAATACTTTTCTTCAAGGTCATTTCTGTTCAACCTGGATGTGGCAGGGGTAAACAATACACATTTCATCAGTGACAGTAAGTAGTTACTGAGCAACAGCACAACAGTACTTGAGGAAGCTTGCAAAGATGCAAGTTTTCCTAATTAATTTTCACAATGCAATGTTTTGTTTTGTTTCCCACAGAAACACATCACATGCAATACATATTTATTTTTTTGTGATTTCTCAAAATGTAACTGTCTGTGGAGGACAGTCATCCCACCAATTTCTAAGAAATTGCTTTGAGTTGCACTCTCGCTTGATTTATGTCCAACTTTGGTAAAGGTCACTTTATTACAATATGACATGGAGCTCTTACATGGTATTTGTTTTGTGGTGACTTTTTTCTCCCTTTCTCTGTGTACCTGTATGTGTCTAAGTGACGATTTCTTCTGATTTTGTGGGTCCAATTCTTACTAGCTCACCTGTGCATGACCCATCAAGAAGTATTGATGTGCAACCATGGAGGTTTATCTCCTAAATGCAGCAAAACGCATTTGCTGATAGACGTATCACCTTAAAAATGGATAACCTGGCAGTGACAGAAGTGATACTGAGTCAAAACATCTTTGCCAATTTGCACCACCATTTCATGCCTGTTTACTTTATTTAAACCCAGTTTATTTTTCCTGGTTAAGTGTTAATATGAATTATGGAAATGAAAAAACTAATCTCTAACCCTTTTTGTATTTGCAAATTTGAAGTCCTTTAGCTGTTCAGCACCTGATTCAGATGCTAAACAATGCAATGTGGGAATGAGACATAATTTCACCAAGCCTCTTGTCATTCAAAAGTTACAAATGGAAGTTTTCTAATGCTGGGCTACAACCAACTAGCATGATGAGTCAGGGGATGCCTTCTTGCCTCCTGATGTTTGCTGTACATTCTTATTTCTCATAATTTTATAGTTGTGGATCACATATAGGAAACCAAAATTTAGTCTATAAGAAAATTAAAAGGGGTAAAAAAAAGGTTTTTAAAAAAGTAGGCATGCCTTTTGAGGCATAAATACTTACCTGGAGAGTTGAGTGGAAGGGTAAAGTGTGGTAGGTGCCTCAATGCCATGCCCCAATGATTCAAGAAGTCATACAAAAGCAACCAAGCATTGAGCACATTAAAATTAATATACTAATCAAAATTGTGAACTTTTTTTTGTTTTAGATGTCTTTTGTAATATTCTGCTTTTCTGAGACACTGAATTTTGATTTTCATTCTAAGTAATCTTAAATTCAGTGAAGTTACAAATATTTTACTTTATGTCATAATGAATCTTCATTATGCATTTCACTCTGTGGAGTGATAAAATGTAACACACTTTGTAAGAATCATTAGTCTAGTTTTTTGAACAGTGCTTGCACACTGGCTGGTATCCTCATGCAGCTCTACACAGTAATAAAATATACATCTTATTTTTATTTAGAAATAATGTTTTTTTCAGCCATTAACAAATAGTGCAGCCATGAACAAAAGTATTTGCAAGAAGAATTTTTTTATATAATTACATTTAGATTTTATTATGGGACTTTCTGATGCTTTCTTGAAAAAAACCTGTTTTGCTCTCTGGTTGTTAGAATTTTGCAAGGTCAATTCCTTGTGCCTTTATTGCAATTAAAAATCCAAATGAAAATTATTACTAATCTTTAAATGTCATCAATTTTGCCCCTCAATAGATACCTACAGTACAATAAAAGTTTCTCATAGTGAAACCATATTATGGGGCCCGACCAACAGTCCTTCAAAACATTGTCTAACGCAACCAAGCAATCAATGTAACTTTCACAAGACAACGTTGTCTGAAAAAGTAGAAAATTGTTTTGATGACAAACAGAATACAGTCAAAAATGCGTGGATTCCCAGCTGGATAGATTATTTACTTTTCATTTTAAAGCTTTGTCTGTGCTTTCTATTTTGACAGCAATTGTCAGATCCAACATTTCCAAAGCAAACCCCTCTTTAATGGAGCTCGGTAATTATCCTTTCTGCAACAATGACATGTACCAGTAGGTTCTTGTCTTACGCCAAATCAAGTTTGTACAGCACATTTCAGCAACAATGCAGGTCATTATATTTGATCTGAAGTTATTTGACTATTTTGATTTCAGTATTCGACAAAATGTAATGTTTGTTTTTTAATTGGTTAGTGTAGTATGTTTTTATGGTGTAAAGCACTTTGGACTCCTTTGTTGCTGAAATGTGCTAAACAAATAAACTTGGCCTGACTTGACAAAGTGCTTTCCATGATAAAAACATAAAACATGTCACATATAGCATAATGAAAAGTTGTAATCCAGACCAGAATTAAACTATTTTTGAGTTATTGATAATCATAGGCAACTCTAACCAAATTGGATTTTAGCCATGATTTAAAGAAACTCTATGTTTCAGAATTTTGCAGTTTTCTGCTGAAGTTTAAACATAACCACAAATTCAGTATGGAGCACACCACAATTTCTAACATATTTCTAAATTTTCATCAAGGGTTAATAACAAGTCACATAATTAATACATGGAAAGAAACCAAAACAAATCAATTCAGTGATGTGTAATAATGTGAAATAGCCCAGGGGAAAAGTTTCAGTTGAGAGCCATAATCCTAAATAGAATGAAAATCATTCAATCCTAGACTGGCCATGACCATGCGCACCTTGCAAGATTTCTGACAGACAAGTGAAATGAATTATCATAAAATTATCTGAGTCAAGCACCATTTGTGTAGAGATTCAGAAAGACTGACAATTAGCAAGTACAATTATTTCAAAGAAAACAAAAAGCGATGCACTCAACGGCTCTGGCCTGTATGCACACTAGCCCTAACCCTAACCCCTCACCAGTTTCTAAAGGAAATCATGTAACTGTTTTCAATACTTTTTCTTCATATTTGTGTGTGTGTGTGTGTTACAAATTAGCTGATATTTCCCTTTGGATAAAATTCCTGCAATATTAATTTAAATTGTAATTGTTAATCATTAATTGTTGTTATTTTAACTGGCAGGTAAAAATCTAAAGTTGTTCTAAGTTTATTTTACATTGTTTGCTGAACTGTAACATGCTGTTACATTCTGAAAAGCCTATTTGTGATGATACCTGTTTACAGCAAAACATTCCCTTTAAATTGTCCATTTTAATTGCTGACAGCAGTTAGCCTTGACATGCTTTTTGAAACACTTTCAAAAATAGGAGCTGCAGATTTTCTGATTTTCAGCATCGTTGCATAAAGCATAAAAGAACTTCATGGTATTTTCTAAAGCTGAGATGTGACCTTGTCTTCAGAACATTCAGACACTCAAAATAGAGCTGGAATTACCCTTTAAACCCAAAAGAAAAACTTCTTCATTCACCGGGGTGACATTGGTTTTCCATTTTATGTTCTTCTGCCTTTTGTTGCAGCTCTGCACAAGGCCACAGTGTTGTTCATGGGTTATTCAAAATAATTTATTTGTGAGTTTTTTGCACATATCTGTGCAAGTCAAGATGTTCCACTTTGGACTTATTTCATGCCATGAAGTTTCTTCTTCTGAATTTGTTTGAAAATTCTCTGTTTTATCTTGTAATTCTGATGACTTTTGCAGCATCAGATAATAGCTATCAATTACAAATCAGTGACAGTCTTCGTCTTAGTGTAATAGCTGTACATATATTTCTGCTTTTGAACTAATCCATGTTTAACATGTAAGATTAACAAGTGACACAAAAGAAAGCAATACATGGGGCATGCATGAAGTTTCTCTCTTCCATTGACACATCTTACTCACTCAGTAATCGCCTTCTATTTTACCATTTCCTGACACACATATACACACACTGTCTTACTGTTTTGTAATTCATCATATAGATATTTGCCGCAGTATTATGCCCATATGTGGAAATGCAGAGGCACACTGCAGCTCATTATAAAGTGCTGAAATACCTAGGGAAAAAGCTGCAGATGTTCTATAATACACAGCAGCTGTAAACCGTGTAAATGGGGTGTTAAAGTATCTCTTACTTTGTAAGTTAAATAGATCTGATGTAGATCAGAGAAAGGTAATGGTGTGTATTTCATGTTAAAAAGATGAAATGCCCAACAAGAACTTAACAAATACACAGCAGTTATCACTTAAAGGGATAGCTAGTATTTTTAGTGACGTTTTCTGAAGACATCATGATATAATGCTTTCACAAATAGTAGACAGATGTCCTCTTATAATATCATAATTGTTTAGAAAAGAGAAAAATGTTCAGATTGTAGTAAACAACCAGTTGGACTGTTTTAGCTGCTTTGTTATAATTTTAATGTTTTATTTAATTTAGGGATTTTCAGACATTGTCCAACTCAATTAGATATACATCAAATACAGAGATACATAGTCTGTTTGATCCTTGTTAAGATACAATCAAATTTAAGGGATTTTTGGCATCAAATGTTAAAAAATTCTTTGTTTGAAGGAAGCCTAGCTGATTGCACTGAGTCACTGAATATGCAGCATCCTTCATCAAGCATGTGATAACAGTAATAACTCTGGTTTATTAGTTCAAGACCTCCAGTTCAACTTGCTTCACAATGAATGCCTCAGACTGTATAAGTAGTCCTAGCATGTTTTTTTTTCACCAGCGTCTTTCTGTTGGATATTGTCATCTCCGAAGTAAGGAGGAATGCCTGTTGGTTTCAAGACGTCCAATTATTCTCATGTCCTGCCACTCTCTTTCTGCAGCTAAAGAATCCATCTGTGCGTAATATTCTGAGGAAAGTTGTGGCTGTGTTACAGTGTAAAGAATTATCGTTTCTCCTCTTGCAGCATTTACCCTGAGAGCAAAAGCTATCTTTGCCCACTCTGGGCCAAATGTGGGTGAGCATTTGAACTAGACCCCATATAGGAACCTGGACATGAATCTTTCCTTTTTTTTTTTTTTTTCTCCAGTCTGTTACTGACCTGGTCGTGGATTATGGATCTGGGCCAGAGGTGGACCACATCTGCTATAAAAGTACTCCATTGTGGTTGCAATGTGGCACTTTTCAATATTTGTCGCTTTGCCAACTTTTAGTTTGAAAGCTGTTCCCTTTTATATGCATGAGGCCCATGGTAACCATGACATTTCCATAACAGGCCATAACAGCTTAGCATTAAAAATCCTGTTTTACTGAACGTCCTAAGAAATAGAAATGAGGTCTTTCATCAGATACGAGTCATATTCATCATAATCAACATCAACGAAAGGTTTAATTATATTTTGTTTGACAAGAATCCATAAAGCATATGAGTTTTACTTTTGAAATGACCTATTGCAATTGTAAATATTTTCAATGTTACTTTAAATTATTAAAGTTAGTTTTTACTTTTCATCAGATGATAAGAAATGTTCTGTAATTCTGTTATTGTGAAGAAAAATAAATCTCCTGTTGAGAGTTTGTAAAACCTAAGCCTCTGAGTATAATTTCTACCACTCCTTGCATCCTGTTGTACTTTGTTTTTCAGTAGTTGTACTTAGCATGTCTCTCCAACTAAGAAGTGTGGAGAGACATGCAGGTGCAATGATAGAAGACATTAGAGGTCATTCTGTCAGAAGTTAAGCTGCAGTGGATAATGAAAGGGTCGAAGGCTCCTGGAGAAAGGACAGCAGAGTTTATGATTCAGTGTTAACCATTGCTATCTGGGAAAATTGTTTAAATTACCCACTTAACTTCAATGTGAACTGAGTCAGTAGGGAACACACCCCCACCATTAGCCTTCATTTAACAAATTACAGCCTGGCTCATTGCTCCAATATATTAATTTAAGTCTCTGAGCACAGGCAGGGATTTGTTTGTGAAGACAGTAGAGCAACCATGTACCACAAGATGAGGATGCTACTAACCTGAAGTCGTTAATAATACAAAATATCTGTCAGGCTGTGGCTGAATGAATACATCCAAATGTGTTCACTTAGCTGATGCATTTCAGATCCCAATTCGCCACCTCACAGCAAGATTTTTGCTGCCACGTTCAGTTCTACCTCCAAGTGCAATAAACCAATTAGGGCGGTCCAATTAAAACTCAATTCCAGCTGAGACCAGCAGGCCTTGTGCCTAATAGTTATTTTGTAATTAGCTCCAGAGAGATAGGCCTCAGGGATGCACTTCTCCGGATTACTTGCACATATTCCTACATATTTCATCATTTGCTCCAGGCATATGCTGCTGCACCTCCAAAAGGTATTGATCTGGATACAACAGTTCTGAACAAACACCAGCTTTTTTTGCAGCGTCACTGTGGAAATACTGTCCTGGTGTCAGAGCTGTAAAACTGTAATTGGCTGTCTAATATTCACCCGGCAGCTCATGAGAGTTGGGAATGTCTGAATTCACTTTACTTTGGCATGCAGACAGAAAAATGCCTTTCTTCATTCGTTATCCCACTACATTAAAGTTTCAGACATCAACGAAACTGAACAGAGCTTTATATTTACAGAACCCTCAAAGGTGCATGCCTCTTGATTCAGAAAAGATGGTTCTTATTTGTTGCACTGTATGTCTCTTGGCCACACTTGTGGAGCCACATGCCCATGATTTGCTAAACAGAAGCAAACAAATCGAGACAAAAATGGCCACTTCACCTTTCACATTATGTGTGAAGAGCATAGATCTAATGTTTATTTACCAGAGGCTGCACTATATTTTCATTTATAAATTATCTCAAGGCCATAGCCACAGTTTTCCTCTCATAGTTAGCTGCAACCTCTTACCGGGGGCAGGGTTGGAATAAACAAGCATAATAATTGTGATAATGCAAGCTAAATACAGGCAACAGCAAACACGACACAGATCACTCCGGTTGGGCGTAGAATTGCTGTGAGAATTCATTCAGCTGCAGTATGCAAAACATGATGAGTTAATATTTATTGATGGTTGTCTAAGTAATGCAATTGCTTTTTATTGCTCTGCATGGACCAGGACTAATGAAACATGTGAACAGTCCACCCACATGAGAGAGGACCAATAGGCGTAACCAAAAGTTTGGCAAAGGTCAGAGAGAGAGAAGTTTGTGATGATGGAGGAACTCTGCTGAACAACACTGAATCTGGATTGAACACAATTCATTTCATCATGGAGTAAAGTGTTTTGGGAAAAAAGGACTGAATGGAAATAAAAATGCTGCTTTTGCATTTGCATCTGTGTTCTTTACAAGTAGTAAAAAAAAATCCAGTTAGAAATAGAAGCAAATTTACTGACAAATCAAGCGTCTCTTGTTTTTCATCCTCTGCTCTTGCTTTCACACATTGTATTGTGTGTTTTGTGTTTGGGAGTTTAATTAGTTCTGCCAGCACACAGTCTTCGTGGTCACTAAAATCTGCACTGCATTTGGTTGCACCTTGTTCATCTTGGTGTCTTCTTCCTGCAGATGATAACTGAGGAGCATGATGAACATCTGTTCCTGCTTGTTTTGAGCTACATCACCACAATATGTAATTACTTTCGATGGGAAGTGCTTTTTAGACTGCAAAGAAGTGAAACCATTTGTATGCACAATAACATCAAATATAATCACTTTTGTCTGAATGAAAGATAAATATGCTTACAGATTAAATTGTGTTAAGGCTTTGAAAATCAATCTTTGCAAGAATATTCGCTCTGCTTTTGTAATCCAACCTTTACTGTCTCACAATAATTTAAATATATTTTGTATATCTGATGCTGATGTCACACTTGAATTGTTATTGAAGTCTAAAGCTTTCTGCAGTGAATTGTTTGTGCTTAATTTGTGTATCTGCAGTGGTTGCTAATTGTAACCTCCAGTCCATGAATTTACTTTTTTTATCTATTGTTCTGTTGTGAATTCTTTGGACACTTAACAGGTATTAAAAACCCAAAAAGTAGGTTTTTTAATGTCATGCTACACATTTAGATTAGAAATAAAATGTATGTGTTAAAGTTACACATCACATTTATTTGACAGAGTTTTTATCATATTGCATGAATGCTGTTACATACAGTATATGAGCCCATTGGGTTGCCTCATAAATATTTCTAACATCGAAGAGATGTAAGCTAACATACAGAATAAGTTCTGTATGTAAAGTCCTTTTTTACTTAAATGTTTTTACTTGAATAGTAAAAATTAATGTTTCTATTTAAAGTGGACTACTGTAAAGATTTACAGATTACAGCTAATCTTTTCCGATGCCACTGCATATGTGTTTGAATCTTTGTAAAATGAAAGAAGGATGAGAAGGCAGATGAGGTGTGATAGGTTTCTTTGATTTCTTATGGGGAGGACACACAAGACACAACTTTAAGGCTTGGGAAGTTGAGCTTGAGAAAGTCTTGACAGCAGAACCCTGGGCTACTCAGAATGGAGAATCCTTTGCCACAGCGCCTTGAGACAAACGGGAACATGTGAGGGCAGATAGGGGAATGTAAAGAAATAAAAAAAGAGATGGAAAAGAGTTGGTGGGGCTGCTTAAAAGGAACTGTGGTGAGAAGCTCGGAAAAGGGAAGAACGAAGGGAGAGAGGGGACTGTGTTCTGCTGCCATCTGGCCCGTTCACTGATCCAGAACGTTGACACTGGCAGCTGAAGAGGGGGAGGAAGGAAAGGAAGAGAAGGAAGAGAGGGGGCAAAAGAGTCCTCAGTTCAGTGTCTGAAGAGAGGAGACTGTTTGTTTTACTATCATCTTATTCACTGTTGTACCAGAACATGCACATGGACCCACACAAAAGACATGTGTAGTGCCCTATAATAATAACTGGAAGCTTTTTCCTAATCTCAACCAAGCCTGCAGACACACATCCAGGGATAGACTTCTGCAGAAAGATAAGTGGCCGACCAACTCATCTTCACATTCATCTTCAAAAGACACCTCAAACTGAAAAACAACCATGCTCTGTGTCTTTAGATGCAGTTTATATATATATATATATATATATATATATATATATATATATATATATATATATATATATATGTACTAAAAAAATACTTGAGATCAGGGTTGTGCCTGGTAAGACAGCCACTGTCCTTCAAGTCATTCAGTGCTAAGCCCTTGCTTTATACACTGTTGAGGTTTGTCCACGTATTCTCATTCAGGATAAAAAGGTGGCATATCTTCCACAAACAGATGGCATGTGTGCACCTGCATGAATGAGCATATACACAGCCCACACAGGACACACACAGTAAAGAGAGGGTAAGAGGAGAGGGGTGTTGAGGTGATCCAAAGTCAATCTGTGTACACAGTCAAGTGCCATAAACAGGGTAAAAAGAAATAAAATTATGTGTCAAGGAAAACTGATTAACCTTAGTCTCTTCTGTTTACCCTGAACTGATTCTACATAACAGAAAGTAACAGTAATAATATTAAATTATTCTGCAGAGCATAAACACTGAAAATAATTACAGCCAGAAAAGCCATTCAGCTGCGATCAAAATACATCCAACTTCTAAACAAGAATAATATCAGGATTAATCACAGAAATATCTCTTGATTGGGTAGAAGGATGAGCAGATATGTGAAAGGTTGCTTTTTTGATTGTAGTATGTGTTTTTATTGTAATATTTCCAGTCTGAGTTTCAGTTAATGCCTATCTCAGTGTGATGACTGGATCTGGTTCTGTTTCCAATTAGATGATAATGACTAAATAATATTGAATAAATAATAGTGACTAAAAAGTGACACCCTTTACACTCTCATTTACCAAGCCCCATCTAAACCAAATAGTTTTCTGCAGGCATCTGTAAAATCAAGGATTTGACTGTTCCTCTTTTAAAAAATACCCTCAGCAAGGTGCTACCATCACCATCCATCAGAGATACGATGGTAGTATTTTCAGATTTGAAAGCCTCATATCCATTCTTCTTTCCTTGTCACCGGAACCAAACAGCTTAATTGTTGTGTTTTTCGACATATAACTTTTGAAAACAATTAGATTTTTTTAATTAGCTTTATTTTTGTTTTTAAAAATATTGGAAAAAGATAATAATGCTCTAATAAATTGCATTCCTTAGCACTGAATGAAACGGCTTATGTTTCTGAATGTTACACTGCTCATTATAAGGTTTCTTAGTCCTTGAAGTCAGATCCATGTCAGAAAAAGCTGGGTTCTGCTAATTTCTGCATGTTCATTAAAAGTTTGTGGCCTAGTAATAACTCATAGAACCCCAAGGGAATTTTTTATTTTTTTCTCTTTTCATAAAAACATTTGGGCTAAGCTAAACGAAACCATATTTTTTAAATTGTAACAACTTGTACTTCAGTCAAAGTGAAAACAGAAACTAGGATGATGCAGTTTGTCCCCAACCTGATATTAATGTATTTTATGGAGGCTGAACTTGATGTAAATGGGCAAGCTGTGTCTGCAATTCTGGTCTTGCAAAACACAAAGTTGATTAAGAAGCAAAGTTTGCAATCAATCTCGATCTTTACAGATTAGTGATGATGAAACTGACATGGTTAAATGTTATACTGTTTCGATAGTAATGCAGTTTTGGAGAAGATGATAGCTGACTACCTACAAAACTTGTTCATTAAAGCATTCTGTATTTTATTGCTCTGTCTTAGATAATGACTGCACATAAGGTCCAAGTTACTCAGATACCCCCTAGGCTTTGACATGCTGCTGTACCAGTCTGTCACCATCACTGCTCTGCTTCTTCTCTCATTTTTTTGTCTCCTGCCCATGTGGGATCTGACTCTCTTTGTGCATGCAGGCAGGCGAAACTCAACCATGTTCACCAACCCTAAAGGAGAAGGAAGGCTGTCCCAAAATCACTGAGGCAAATTAATCTGTCCTCTTTCACTATGTCCACCTGCTCTTCTCTTTGCACTTCTTTCTTATACTATCACAAATTGTGGTTGATGATGAATGGTGAGGATGGAAGCAGTTTATGGAGAAAAATTATGATTTAATTTAGATTGCACACAAATATCCAAAATCCAGGCAGCACAGTGTGAGCAACGCTAGGGCAAATCTCTGGCAGCAACTGGTAGATGATGAACAAACGACAACTGACTAGACAGCAGACAAGATGCCAAGATGAGGACTCGACCAAAAACAAGGAACACAGGTGGGTTTAATTTCACAGGGAGACAATCAGGGGAAACAAGAATCAGGTGTAACTAATCAAGGAGTTGAGGGGACAACACAGAGACTCCACAGAAACCTAAATAAACACACAGAAAAACTCAAATCCTCACATATACACTTTATGGGGCTTTGATTGTGGTACGACAGCTGTTTTGAGGTAATTGTTTTTCAACATTTTGAAATAAACATTTTTGACTCTGCTGTTGCCATTGCTACACAGATGTAGCAATAAAAACATCAGCAGGCTACAGGTATTTAACCTTTCACCTAAAATAATTACTTTGCTTAGGGTTTCTCAAAATGTTCTTATAGAACCACATTCAAAACCGATATTACAGTTTAATCCCATAGACATTTCCGCCAAACATCCTAAAATATGAGAGGACCATTACTTTTATAAGCTGTATGCTAGAAAAATTTACACAATGCCTGAAATGTTTTCTTAAATGAAACATCTTATTTTGAAAAGGTAGAAATTTTAAAGCGTTAAATTAATTCATGATTAGTAATACCTTTAAATTTTGATGGCTAATCTACTCTGGATCTTATTTGTCATTCACTGAAATACTTTGAAAAAGGCAGATATGGAAGCCTCTTTAATGAAGTGGTTGTAGGTTATGCTTAAGTAACAACTTAAAGGTTTTAAACTTAAAATAATCTCTGTTATGCCAGGAGTTAAAATTATCTTATCCAAATCAACAGATTAAACTTTCAAACCTACTGGAACAAAAATCCCAACTGAGTCAGTAGCTTTTTGGCGACCAAACACTTGTTTTGACTGCTTTCTCTGTTAATGTTCATCTGATATTATGTAAAGTTTCTGAAAGACATTGTCTTGTTTATTTTGTTTTTGGTTTTTTTCTCTATATACACATCTATGTATAGAAGTCACTTCTTGATTGTCTTTAAACATTTTCCTTTGTAGACATTGCCTGTAACTAATCCAATGTTGGGAACATCAAGACTTTCAAAAACCCAGTGTTGGAAGAGACTGGTACTGCCTGCCTGTCTCGAGGGGATCTTTGGCAGACTCAAACCTCTATTGTCTAGAAACCCTCCAACTGTCCAGGAGAGACAGAGGGAAGTGGGAACTGACTGAGCAGAAATGCAAACCGGTTCCTTACAAGTTAAACAGTCCTATTTCTTTCTTATTCTCCCATCCTATTGTGGTGCTGAAATCAGTTTGATCTAGACTAATTCCACACCTTGGTTCCATTGCCCTTTTTTTATTTCCACTCAGATTAAAGTAGGCATTAAAATTCAGAATCATAACATACATCATGTTTGTTAAAGATTCTGAAAGACTTGCAAAGTCCTGATCAAATTGTCTTATTTCATCATGGTTTGGTATGTTTCTGGTTCAAGACTGAGTCCTTATCAAAAAACACTTGCTGAGATTTTAAAGTGATTTCCCTTAACCCCCTCCTAGAATCACTGTATGTGCCCATTGAGGTACAAAGGAAAACTGTCTTTGGAGCTAATTAAATAGGTTCTTCCTGGAAATGACAACATCTCAGTTACAACAAGAGGAATAGGAAGTCTGCTTGATTTGGCTAGTCATCAAGAACTTCCAAAATGAATATGTGCTATGTAAAACAAGAAGAAGAAAAGAATTTTGTCTACTGAAGAGCTAAAAGTACTGAAAGCATCTCATTTAATCCTCTCTGCAGGGTCTTCCCTATGCTGGACCCAGTTCTGAACATGTGCTGTAATTGGCTTGATGCTCCAACACCGTTGGCATCCTTGTAGAGTTTTACTAATTGTCCTTTTTTATAAAATTTCACAGCAAGAAAAAGCGCACTTGTGAGTAATCACTCATTTTGTACTAAGATCAAAGTTACAACTTACCTTAGCTGCTCCTTGGTCAAACATGATTCATAAATGCTTTCTCCCTGGCAGCAAGGACTCTGAATGAGCATGAAACCAGATTTAAAAAAAAGAAATAAACTTAGAAAATGACTGCGATTTTTCTCTGAATTCAAAAGCAAGGGAGGAAGTGATGGAGGGGGAAAAGAGCAGTATTGGCCTTGTTTCAATATTGAAATATAAAATATATCCATGGATCTGTCTCCATTTAACTCAAACATTATAAGAGCTATGAAGTAACTTAATCTTAATGGCCTGTACCTGTATAACGCTTTATCAAGTTCAGAGGACCCTAATCTGCTTCAAACTACAACCACTCCATTCAAACATTCACACACTGATGGTAGCAAACTACTGGAGAGCTTTTACAGTTACTCACACTGTCCTTGCCATGCTAATTGTGAGCCCTGAGAAACTGCTTAAATGAAGGCATCTGCAATGGTACTGTTCCCCTGCTGTCTCATCAGCAGCTCCACAATGATCAACATTTGGAAAAACAAAATCAGAATAAAAAACAGAAAGCCATATCTTTAACCTTCCTCTCAAAACCCTGAGTTACTATCAGAAGCTTCCCAAGTCTGAGATCAGTGTTCAAAACTGCAGGAACTGTGTTGAAGGTCTGAGCAGTGTATGTGGTTAATCCGGTATAGTATTACACTTTAGTAAACAGTAAAAAACAAAGGGTGAAAAGAAATAGAGGAAAACTTTGGTAAATGGAAATGTGGACTGGTTTTTAATCGTTTCCAGGAATCATTGCAGTTTTGCCAGTGGAGCCTCTTTTTTAAGGGTTTGGCAATAAGTGATTAGATTATTGAAAAATTGGCTGTTACAGTTACATCATCATATTTACATTGATAGTTTGGTCAAAAAGGTTTTGGTTTACTGCTAGAGCACTAGAGATTAGAGATTATACAAATACCTTTGTATAATCTCTTGGTCAAAGACTGTTATCCAGTGTTTGACCCAGTTTTTTTTATCTCAGTTTGTTTGATCCAGTTTATTGAGTCAGAGGAGAGACCAGAAGGAGTCTCATCATTATTCACAGACTGCGCTATTTATAACAACCTGATTAGACATCAGAGAACCTTTTACACAGAATGATGTAGATAATATTACTGAGCTTTACAGTAATGTTAATGTTAATAGGTTGTGTTCATCACATTAGTTTACTTAAGTTTGTTCACCTAACATAGCATTAGCCTTCTAACTATTCCGTAGTTAACAGAATTTGACACTAGATTTCCTTCTAGATTTCCTTCGTTCAGCTTTGACCAAAGAAGACAACACATACAGATGGCAATTAATATATTATTTTATACAGTGTTGATCCAGATTTATTTGTTTGAAAGAGAGTCTTATTTGACATTTAGAGACATTCACACTACAGGTTTTTGGTATGGATTTTGCATCTCCTTCCTCCACATAAACCAGAACCCTTCATGTATTTTTGTCTTACCCATTTTCATTTCATAGTTTAGAAAATCCAAAAAAATAAAAAGTTCAAAATGTTTATCACCCACTCTAACTCAACCATGGAAAACACATGGCAGCAACATCTACTCAATTCTGTGTCTGGAAGATCATTCACCTGCTTTATACATTCATTAACTTAACTTTCTGGTTGTGAGTTTGGCCTTCAGAAGGTGACCAGAATACAAATGTGTGCAGGTGAAGCTGAGTATTTCGACCTCATTTGTCATTACAGCAGCAGCGGTCAATCAGTTAAGGAGTGACATCACCAGCAAACTTGTCCAATATTAATGACACAGACATTATGCAGGACACACAGAGCTAATCAGCTGTGTTTTTCACCCAGCCTGTCTAATGAAACACTAGGTCTATTTGTCTGAGTACATGGCCTCTCAAAGTGGTAGTCAGTTATTTCTGCATATTCTCAATTTGACTTAATTCAAAAGTCTTTTTGGGGAGATGAGTGGTGCCCTGAAACCCATTGCCCTTCTACCACATCATTTGGCACGCCACCAATCACATAAATTGCTCAGCAAAAAGTTTCATTTTGTCCTTGTGAAGTTGATCAACTCATTGGTGCACCCATAACCTGGGAAACAGCCCATTCATTGTCTGAAAGGAAGATTTTTCTTTCCATAGCCTCCATGGCAAATAGGCAGATTTTCACATTAGTTTTTCCATCCTTTAGTAGACGGCAGGCTTTGTTATACTGAAGGTGGGAGCAGAGAGTGATTGAATAGCTGCTCAGGGAAGAGGCAATCTCACAATGCGAGTGTCTAAACACAGTGCCAGGCAGGATGGGTGAAACAGAAGAAGTGTCAGTAGGTTTCATATATAGCCTGACAATTTTCAGGCATGACAGCTGAACAAGTTATATGGAGCAACTAATATGATTTAAATAAGAGACATTTAATTATTGTACTCAGTTTATTGGAAAAGCTTTGTGATAATGCCTAAATTCTTGTTTCATTGCAGCAGTATAACAGTGTTCTGAAAATTTTTCAAAACTCCAATTCAAATCAAAAGCCATACAGTTTCACTGACTGCAAACTGGTCACAGAAAGTTCTGATATTTGATGCATATTTTACAGACTTTTGAATGAGATATAAAAACTGAATGCCTGCATGGCCCTGGGAACAAAAAAAAAAATAGGAGAGTGGTTTATTATATAGCACCTCTGGTTAGTTATGTGTGGAAAAACAGGGTAGGAAGGCAGAATGAGCTAAACAAAGGCTGGAATGTAGCATAGCTAGTTGATGGGTTATAGAGTGAAGTAAAAGGCCTCAAGACTTAGGCTGAATGACCAAAGTTGACAGGTGATGGTAGCAAAGTTAGTAAGAGCAGCTACACAAGGAATAACTGTCAGCAAAGTGAATCCTAATGCAGTAAAAGACAGGACGATCTGCCACAGAATGTCTTGCGAGCTGCAGCAGACATCCAGCACGAAAGAAGCAAATGAACCACAGGTGCTTGCCTGACTGAAGTGGAGCCAGAGGGGAGATGGGAGTGCCATGCCTCTAAACATATGCAGCCAAGACAGATAGGGGACCAAAGAAGGAGCATGAAAAACAGAAAATATGAAACACTGTGACAACAAGAAGTTACAGCCGTGGCCAAGACACTATGCCAGATTTCATTTCATTTTATTATTTAGTTTAGGTTTCAAGGATTGGGAGCGTCCAAAGGAAGCCTTTAATGATTCAAGTCTAACAAAGGGTGTATTTTAGATCATATGAAGGGGCAAAGGACTGTTATAAAAAGTAAAAATAAATTTACACAGACTTTTAAGAAACAGTCTGTTGACTTCTTTCTTCATTTAGAGTTGATTTAAAAAAAAAAAAACATAGCTAAGTGACTTGATTTTGTGACTTGTTTTTAAGTTTGAAGGAAACTATTTCTTGATTTGTTGCTCTTTTGGTCTTTTGTGTTGACAGAGTAGGGCAATTATAAGTGTTTTCATGTTGGTCGAGGATGAACAATTATGTAAGCCCTCACAAATATCCACCACTTGGAAATTATCTTTTTGGTGGCATTTATTGAAAGAAGAACAGTGAAAGAAAAATAATTTGTATAAACAGTGAGAATAGTGCAACTAAAAAACAATTAAAAACACTGGATTAATTAAATGATGGCAGTAGGTCTATTTTTTTTTCAAATGATAACACATTCAATATGATGCTTTTCAAAAGTATTGCTGAACTGTAATTAGCTAACAAAACAACATGACATTTTTACAGCCAATATAAAAATATATAAATGCTGTAAAGCACGCAATCTCAAATTAATCGCTGACACAGTAATTAGTATGAGAACCTGAGACTAATTTAGGAATTTGTAGTAATTATAATACTTGCTTTATGAATAGTTTTTGTTTGTTTGTTTACAGTGCAATTAGCTCCATAAACATAAATGCTGCAGTTAGGACATTTGTTTTGGATATGTTAGATATGTCTGTTATTTCCACATACATCCAAGAACATGAAACGTTCAAGCCTGACCCTTTTTGACTGATGGCTGTTTTTATCCTTTGACTTCTCACTTTATCAGATTTTAGCCAGCAACAAGTAAACTGTTTGTTTGGTAACCCCTTAATAAGGTTAAAGGTAAAATCTTGCATAGAAGTAAAAGCTGAGAGATTTCTCCCACCTGGCTTTCTCTATTTCTATGGCTTGTACGAGTTGAGAAAGTTGCACCTTTTATTTCAAATAAACTTTTCATTTTGAAAGGAATGAATTGCAAGTGACACAAGTAATAGTTTCTGTTTAGATGAATAGGGACATGGTGTGCAGTTGTGTCCTTTGCCCTCAACTCAGAAGCTTGTTTTTCTTTGCAAACCAACCTACAGCTTTTTAGTGTAAAAACATGATTCTTTTGATCAAACATCGAGCTGGCCACACAACTTAAACATATATAGAATGTGCCCTGATCGCACTATGTCTCTGGAAACAAACAACAAAATGCCTTCATCTATAGCTTAGGTATTTCAGAGCCAATGCAGTCATGCCATGGTTCATATCATGGTTCATATCATGGTTCATATCATGGTTCATATCATGGTTCATATCATGGTCTATATCTCAAAATGTTGCTTCAGTCACAGATTACCTTATGATTGATATAGTTAAAATTATTACAGAACTTAGCAACTCAATAAGGAATTAGACCAATAAAACTTTTACGTATTGGAAATGTCATTGTCAATCATCCCATTGGTATTGAAGGCTTATATCTGATTTTAAAATATATATTTTTAAAAACAAGACCTTTTTAAAAGAAACATAAAAATTCTGGTTCTTCTGTGTCTGAGTGATTATAGTGTCACACAATTTGTTCTAATAAATACTCTTTAACAGAAAAATATTGGATAAATATCTATTGGCAAGAGAGAGAAATTATAGAGTGAGTCAAAGAATTATTTCAGGCAAAGTAAACAGATACTGAGGCAGATTTTGTCTCACTGAAACAGTTTAAAGGACACTTCATCACAGAAACCAAACTTACTCCAGTCCTCCACAGTCCAACCCCGTTGCTTTCTGCAGAATCTAGATCCATCACTAATGTTTTTCCCTGTTTTGTTGTTTCTCTCGACACCAGGTCAGCACAAAAATCCTTACCAACTCACAATGCATCAAGGAACACTTGCACCTGCCTGGTGCAACTCCTGAGCCAACTTTGTACCAGTGGAAACCCAGTCCCATCACTGATTCCTAACGACAAAGTCCTGGCACTAATTGGACAATACCGAGCAACCTGAAAATGTCTTCATTGCAATAAGATTGTTCTTCTTTAAATTATTGATGCTTTTACAAATAGTTGATATCAGTGCAATCTTTCTGTCAAAGCAAAGATGACATGTTTTGTTGGCAGTAAGCAGGAGTAAAAAAAAAAAAAAAGGATTGATTTCTAACATCTTGGGTATTTAGTTTTCATGGACTGTTTACTGTTTACCAGTGAAATCATGAAATAACTGGGATTAACTAAAATTCAATAACAGCTGAAAAGCTGTCACGTCTTTGAGCTTGAAACCCATTTCCAAACTTGGGACTAAATCAAGCCATAGTGAGAATTATTATCCACAAGCACAATTAGCGTCCTAGACTGAATAAAATATACCACTGTCTAAAGCTGAAGCAGTAATAGCGTTTGCAAAAGTAAGATTTCTGTCAGTCAGCCTTAAAACGTTTGTCCATGGCAGTAGATCAGATACAATGACTAGTGGGAGCAGCAGTGCATGTTTCACCACTAATAGGAAATAAATAAGATGCACTATTCATTTAAGTGACACATCTGTACTGTGTTTAAAAATACAAAAGAACATGTTGCAGCCCTTTTAGGCAATCAGTTTTGATGAATAAATTCTGTCCTTCAGTGTTTTTACCAACCAAAATTAGCTCATGTTAGTTTTGTACAAATATTGATGGACCCTGGACTGTACAAAGGATGCTTTGCGGCCTGGCATTCTATTCCAAGTTGAATGCCAGTCGTTACTGGCATTCTATTTAAATGCCAGTAATAACAAATCAATGTACTTTTTGCAGAGAACTACTTCAGTTTCTTGAACAAACAAGTTTTAACTGATTTAATAATGTAAACCTTCAGCACAACATTCTCATCATTCACTTTGCCTCCATTAGTATTTTTACTGATGAGCTACTAAGGCATTGTGTTGCTTCTCTTCTTAATGGACACATTCTGGTGAGTCACAGTTCCAGTGATGGGACTGTATGTCTCTCAAGTTAAAGTTTCTTATCATGACTGAAACAATAAAATCACATTTAGTACATAAAATGATTCCACAACTGCAAGTTATTGTAGGTGAGCCAACAAGTAAAGAAGAATACCAACAGATAAAGCAGTGTGTAGACAGTATAAGACATAAACAGAGGAATCAGGGTTTTTTATTACTTAATTTTAATTGAAACGTAATATACAGTGCCTTGCAGTAGTTCTCATACTGCTCGAACAATATACTGCTTGTTTTATCACATCACAGGTAAAATATTTAATTTATTTTATACAACATAAAGTAGTGTGTGAGTGTGAAGTCGAGGAAAGATATCAGGTTAAATCTTATTTCATACAAACAAAAATCTTTTAAAGTTTATTCTTTTCATTCAGTTCAGCTGATACATCCAGATGAAATCATTTGCCTTCAGAAGTCACTTAGTTGATAACGGAGTCCATCTGCCATATTGTGAAGTAAAAACAAACGTCATGCTGAAGCAAAGAAGAGGCCCATGGTAGCTCTGGAGAAGCTGCACAGATCCACAGCTCAGGTTGGAGAATCTGGTCAGAGCTGGGGCTTCACCTTCCAGAATGACAACAGCTTTAAATATGCAGCCAATTGTACAACATAATGGTTTACATCTGAGCAGATGAATGAGTAAAATCCAGATCCAAATCCAACTGGGATAGCTTGATAATTGCCTCATTGTTCTTATATTCTCTTTTCATAATCTAGGCTGGTGTGATTTTACAACAAAGAATTGGAAGAAATGTCAGTGTCCAGAAGTTAAAGCAGATAAATAAAAGATTTCAGCAAAAGGTAGTTCTACAACGTTTTTATTCAGGGGGCTTAGCACAACCCAATTTTCATGCTGTTCATAATGGATCTCAAAACTACTGTTGTTTTATCACATACATTTATAATGAAATGATTAAAATTTTGTGCTTGTTCAGTGGGTGCCAATATTTTTAGAACACACTGTTAATTATTTTTCTATGAAGCGCTGTTTGGAGTTATCTACAGCACAAATAAAACTCATGGTTGCTGATCAAAGACCCCAAAATAAATATTGTCGGTGTGTGCTGTGGTGCAGTGAAATCAACACAAAAAATCTTGGATGACAAATATGAGTTTTTATTATGTTTTGTTCAGAGGGAGATAAGCAAAAAGGTCAACAACAGACACCTTGTTTCCCTTTGCATCTTCTCTAGCCTGCATATGTAACCCTTTAAGCTCTGGGAATTGTTAATAAGGCTTACAGTTCAAAATGTGACACTGAAAACTGTTACTCTTCCCTTCACCCCCTTTAACCTCTGTTCCCTGCCGAGAACAGCAGTAGTTTCAGAAAATGCTTCAGTAGCAAGAAAAAAAAAGAAAAAAAAACACACAACTTCCTGCAGCTGCAACACAAACTCCTACTCAGTGGAATCTCTAAGTCTGAGGCAGAGAATACAAAGCTGCATGTCTGAAAACACAAAATTATGCATTTGATCCGTTTTTGTCATGAGATCCATGGTGAAATTTGCATCAGAACAACACAAGGCACACATGTGTTTTTTTTATAATTCTTTGGTGACTGGTTAAACATTTATCAACTACACACACAGTCTCTGTTTGCTTTCCTGACCAAGAAGTTTGGAAATGAAAACAGAAGACAGATGAGGATAACAAAGCATTTTATTGCAGTTTATTGTCACTTTATTTCCCCCTTAAACTAGCATAACACTTTGCAAGAAAAAATTGGACCATAGACTAAAATCCCTTTCTGATGTTTCCAGCAACATCAGAATAATGTTGAGATTATTTTTCTTAACAGCAAATTAAGTAATCAGGTGCTAATTTCTATCCTCAATCAGAGGTCACTTCTCTGAGTGGGTGAATAGACAGCAGCTTCCACCAGAGGAATTCAAATGATTAGTAGACAAAGTAATCATTCTTACAGAAGGCAGCGATAAACAAAACAAGTCATCACAAGTCTTAACAGCTATTCTCTGGAGGTTATTTCTCTTGTGTGATGTGTGAAAAAACACAGCAAATGCACCATCTATTTATTTAAGCTTGTATTAGAGGCATTTTAAGAGATTTCATGTTATAAGTGATAATTTCCTACCTGTTTCAGATGGATGCCTTGAGTGTATAGAGCAGTGAAAGCCTAACAGCTTGTGAGACAAAGGCTATATTAGTATATTCTATTGTATGAATAGTCTCTGTACATGCAATGCTTTTACAGTGGATATTAAATGTTTTGCACTTTTTCAGGCAGTTTTTACTGAGTGCAACTGTTTTTGTCATCCCAACAATATCTGTATTTCTACCACAAGTTAGTGTGTTTCTGCTACCACAAGCTAAGCTGCTTTCTGCTTTTGACTGTACAGTTTTGTGTAAAAATATGTACCTCCTTAAAAGATTATTCTTCTTTTTCTGTATAATTGTCATGCCTAAAAGGTTAGATCAAAGCTCATTTCAATATCAGACTAATAGGTAAGAGAAAAATAATTTCCTTCATCAGCGACTGTACAATATTTTTTCCTAATCGAGTTAACCGTGTGTTGGAGTAACTGTCCTCTCTAACAGTTCTCTGTTTCCACTGTGCTTCTCCTGCCTTGCCTTTGTCTTGCTTATGTTATATTCATATAACATAAGTTGTCAAGCAGAAGTTTGGCTAGAAAACAGCCAAACTTGTAGATAATAACAACATTCATATCTGCTACTAAGTCCTTACATTACCCAGATAAAAAAACAAAAAAAACAAAAACAAAAAAAAAACCAGTTTGAGATGTTTTATTTAACAAAAATCAAACAAAATAAGGTTAGGTTTAAACCAGTGTTTTTTCTCACTTTTACAAACTTACTGTGACGTTACATGTCATATTTGCTCCACAAGAGTTAAGGAAACTATTATTTATAATAAATTCAGAAAGCCCCATAAAGAAATTCAGAGCTAAACACTTCAACTAAAGATGTCTAATTCTAAAAAAAATAGATGATACATTAGATTTGTATTTATCAGTTTAATTCAGAGGCATTTTTATTAATTTATTGTAAAACTGCACAATTGAGTGAGTTAGAATTCTAACACAGAATATTAAGAATCCAAATTTACAAGCACAGATAATTATGTTATCAGCACTGTGTGTAACTGCTTTGGTTTCTCTGCTGCGCTTTACTGTGTCGATGTTATCATCAGTCAGAAAACAACTAGGCTAAGTCTTGTAGTTCTGTCGTTGTGTTGCCTTTGATAAACACTTCTCTTGCTGCAGACCCGCTCCACTGCTCACCCAACTCTGCTTCAGACATCCTGTCTGCCTTTCCTCCTGGTTGCCTGTCACAGTTCAGAAAGTCTTCTGGAGATTCGCTGCCTGGATTTTCCTCAAAGTCAAAGTTGGAATTCTGCCTCTGACAAGTCTGTGAATAAATCCTCATTAACCTTCTCCCCTGTCCAGTTGTCTGCTTTCGGGTTGACTTTCGGGTGACTTTGTGACAGCTTTATGCTTCTCAGTTGAGTCAGCTTTGTTGCAAGAAATTTATATATGTTTCACAGTTTGGGATTTTGCAAGCATTATCTAAACTCTCAAAATTGTGGAGCTCAGATGTAGGCCACTAGGAAGTTATTCTCTCCTTCAAAATGATGCATTTAAACTTTTCAAAATGACTAGTTTTTGTTAGACATGGAATTGCTTAAAAAGAGAGGGTTTACAGCTCTATATTATGTTTTCTCATCAAAATCATGATTGGAGTTTTGCTTTGATTCTTCCATGCATGTCTGAAAAATCTTGGATAAGCTTGGCTGTAAAAAGCAGTGGACAAGGCTTTGTTGTGATGATGGGCTGAAGAGATGTAAAACATCATATTGCAAAGTCAAATTTGTTTTATCTTTAATATATAGAGGGCATTTGTCCTACAAAAAATTACATATTTACTTAATTGTGATATAAAATTGCACAATGTGACTGAAAAATCAAATATTACTGCCAAGTCATTGGCTGAAACAAAATAAATATTGTAGTTTTATCTGTAAATGTATTGTTTTAGTTTGTGAATAACTTTTTTAGTTTTAGTTTGTGAATCCTGAGTCATGTAGGATTAGGGATCGTCAATTATAATAATAATAATAATAATAATTATAATAATAATAATAATAAAAAGAGTGGCTATTAAATGCTCCAGTTTATTTAATATAATTTCCTTTTAACTGCTACAGTTCCATCAAAACATATTCACATGTTGTCTGTTTGTCTCTCCTGTGTTTTAAATCATTGACTCAATATTAATCTAAATGAGAATGTCCTCAGTTTTCAAATGACAGTATTGGGGGTGTATAAAAGCTATCCAAATCAAACAACAACTGTAAGAAAAAATAAATACAGTAAGAAATCAAAACTCTTGTTTGCATTGCTCATGCAGCTTTAGTCTGATTTTACAATTTGTTTGATCTAAAGCAATTAAATGTGACAACAAAAAAACCTAAAGAATGGTCTAAAGTGAAAATCAAAAGTTGTCTAAATCCATTGATCTACAATGTCAATTGTTGGGTCTATTTTGGTTCCCAGCCTGCAAGGAATTGACCAAAAACACAAGTTACTTTTCTGCAGAAGAGGGAAGAGAAGCCAGACACCGAGAACCGCAGTCAAACACTGTCTGGGATCAACTTTGCCGGCTCTCAGTCCTCAACTGCCTTTTATTGAAACAGAGTATAACCTAATCACATGAACATTGTAGCTCTAAACAACTGCGACGTGACCTAATTGATTACACAGCATTTAAATATAAGCTCTTTTCTTTAAGTCTGTGTGTGACTATTGACATGTCATTGTTTCCAGTGTCTCTCTGCGGATATTATCTCAGCTTCTGGCCGCCACTGTCCCCATTTCCTGGAACGGTTTAGTACAAGTATTACTTTGTTCTAAACACACAATGAACATCATATCTTAATACATCATAGAAACAATAAAAAAAGTAAATGTGGGATAACTTATATACATGATGACAAGGAAAGAGGTTGGGCTTCTTCACACAGTCACACAAGCAGTTTATCAGAAACTCTTACCACAGGATGTTCTGGGACATTCTGCTCGTACAACGGCACAAGGCTGACCATTTTAAACCAGCTTCGACAGGCAGTTGATAATACAGGAAGGATGTGCAAGCGTTTCTAATCTCTGATAAAGCAGGAACAGTGTGTAAAGGTTTCTAACCTCCAAGCAAACATCCAAAGAGCAGTTAATAATGTACCACAGAAAGAATAGGAATTTAGTAAAAAACATGAAAGAATAATAATAATATGAAAACATAACCTTTCAAATAAACTCATAATTTTAATGAATTTAGATAATTTTCTCAACATCAGTCTTTTAAATACCTTAAATCAAGCAATGCAAAACATATTTGTTTGCAATCTTTAATTACGTAAAATATATCATTATATATAAGTTGAAAACATAATGCAAGCAAATAATCAAACAGCATCATTTGATCTAAGTGTGGCGCTCACCAATACCTTCCCTTCTGAGAGGACAGAAAAGAGAGTCAACAACTTAAGCACTTGATTATTACGTCCCACCAGCACAAGATTACTCTATTATATTGACGCATTTGGTTGTATTAGGTCAGTGTCTGTCTTGTTCAGCTTTATTTACCTATATAATACCTAGTGCGCTAATCTTTGGTTTGTTAGATTAATAGAATTCCTCCTGTTAAAAGTTATTTAAATAAACAGACTACTGTATGTGTGGAAATGTCACACAGAGAGGAACAAATTAAACTTCTGAGCAAACTTGATCTAGGCATTGTTTAACTTCTGCTCTCAAAGGTAGTGCAAGCACATTTTATTTTTACATGTTTAATAACGGTGAATTTGAAAATGTTGGATTAAAAAAAAGTGTGACAGCCACAGTTACAGTCACACATCTTTAATTTATGCATTATTCCTAAACCTGGTGAAGAATTCTCCTGTTTTTGCCTTCCTAATGACGGAAAATTAAATGCATGAATAAACAAACATCTCCTGAGGACACGCCACCTGCAGAAGGAGCCATTAAAGACTCTCCCATACTTTGGTCAATGCTGAGCAGACATTCATTTGCACACACACCTTTCACACATGCTGCAGACCAGCACACCTTTATTCATTAATTTATCAATCAATTAATCAATCGACTGAGTTTATTTTTATAGCACATTTCAGCAATAAGGCAGTTCAAAGTGCTTTAAGTTGGAAAAAGACAAAAATATAAAGTCATAAAAGACCAACAGTCAATAACTGAGAAGTAAAGTAACCATATAAATTAATGAAATGGTTACAGCTCGTCTTAATCTTGTAAACCCATTAACGTGCTTCGCCTCATCTCCTAGTGTAAATATATGTATGTTTGGATGGTCTTCCATGCAGTCTATGCCATCATGGCTGTAGAGCAGACTGCATTAGATAGGCTTATTGTAGGCCATAGGCATACGGCATTCATTTCGTTGGAAATTCCTATATTTTACTTTATTTTTAAGAAAACTTGGTTTCCATTTTTGAAATGCTATTGTACAAATATAATAAAGTATTGTGGTAAGTCAGATTCATTTGTTATGAAATTTTGCCCCCATATTATTAAAATATGCTGGTTGCATATTCTAAGTTATTTACTGAATGAGACTTTAAAGTACCTTGTCTTATAGAAACCGTACATAATCAGCACAATCATTTGCCAATAAAAGAAAATACTTCTGAATTACCCCCTTAGATCAGATGGAATTTAATGACAGTTGTTCACAAGAGCCTGTGGCTTAAAACACAGTGTGTGTTTTTAAAGATATATAATGGTGTCTAATTCTCAATGAGAGACAAACGGCAAAACAATAGGATGCCAGGTATTTACTCAAGGTTAGTTAAAACAGAACACTCAACAGACCAAAAAGCCAAGCACCCCTTACCAAGCTGAATGTCTTTATCACAAACTCCCAGCAGCTCAGGATACAAATGTACCACAGAATTAGGATACACTAGAGAGAAAGAGTCTTAATAAAGGAACACAAATTATATAGAAAAATTGCAGGCTGAGGAACCAATAATTTATACTGACATGCAAAATGCAAACATACAATGCCCTCCTACTCCTGCTGTGTTCTTTCAACCTGAAAACAAATGAACTTGTTTGTCACGCAGGCTGCTATTAATATCACAGTGCAATAATTACAGGGCAATTATAAAACTCCAGTTTGTTGCTAGATCATTTCTCAGTCAGTCAGTGTGTGATCTGTGATTTTTTCTTTGCTTCAAAACAAATAATAGTTTTTCAATAAATTTTTTTTAAAAGGGCTAATGACTTAAATAAATTTCTAAACAACAGAAATTTTGCTGATTATTCATACATAAATATATGAAGTGTGACAATTAATACATTAAATTAAAATTAATTATAAAACACCCATTATGAGAATTTTTTGATATACTAATAATTTTTGGATGAGTATTAGCAACAATTTTCTGTCTTGCATTCACTACTAAAGACAAAACAACAACAACAACAAAAAAAACATAAGTAAGTTCCAATAAAATAAGTCTTTTGTAAATATTTGTGGACTTTGTCACATTTGGACACTACTGTCAGGCTGGGGAGATGTTACTTTAAACCTTTTTTTAGATCTCATTGGTGGTGCTCTGAGGCTCACCACACTGGAAAAGATTTAATGTCCTGACCCTCTCGCCAAGAGCTGAATATGCAGTGAAATCTTGTTTTTTCTTATGAATAAAAATCATGTTCTTGTGCTAACATGCGTTTCGTAGGTCAGTAAGTTGTTATGTTTTGCCCGAGAGCCATTGTGAGAAACTTCTTTTCTCGCTTTTAGTGCATTTTGTGAATTATTTAAGTCTGATTCAGAGGACATGCTTAGAAATGGGGTCTAAGTTAACTGAAATATTTTTAGAAATATTTTTTTTGCATTTTTTCTAAAACATGCACTGACATGTCAAGAAAATGTGTTATTATTTGCATTTGCACAAAGCTTGTGGATACTGAAGGTTTGAATCCCATTCCTTGCAGCTTTTAGATACACACTCTACAGATAATGAACATTCTGACCTCTGACCGTGATTGGAGTCAGTGTGAATGAGCAAAATATTGGTATCCCATTGTCTTTTAAGTTTTCATTGCACCAAATGCTGGAGAGAGTTAAAGAATAATGATGTTTTGTGTATATAATCACAAACACCTGAATCTTAATTATATGTTTCCGATCTGCAGCGATGTTTGTTTCCTGCTCAGTGTTTTTCAAAAACAAGCATATGTACAAGAGTCATTAACTTGCTTATTGTTATGGTAATAATCTGACCCCACAACACCGCTCTTTGATGCAGTTTTGTAATTATAATGTCCTTGTCCAACCTTGTCTGTCACAGTTCTAAATGTTTTTAAATTACTAGTTATTGGCATGACTGTAAAGATGGGAAAACAAAGGCAAGACAATATTTTCGTTTGATGTGTAGTTAAGTGATAAGTTTGAATCTGTCAATGACAAAATAGCAATATTTTTAGCGTCTATAATGAACAAATTAACTATACATATAATTAGCTTAAACACATGGAATTGTTGAGTTTCTATTTAAGAAAATTGAAGGTTTTATTTTTCAAATCAAGATAGATTTCTAGGACACTAACCTAGCTCCAAAGGCACACAGTTTCATGATTTTTTTTTTTTTTGTCTGCACTATGCAGAACAGAGTCTGATGTCATGCATTAAATAACAAAGAAGCATGGGTCTTCAATCATTTAGAGTTTTCTGACTTTTCTTAAAGAAATATTTTATGCCATATGAAATCCATTTTATAGTGCAATTCAATAACTGGAGATTTAATCTGTGTCCAAACTTTTCACTTCTGTCAATGACTTTTCTTATTAATACATTTTGAACACAGATACAATCCATATGCTCACTATCCACAAAGTCAAACTGTTTGTGCACAGACAGTCATGGTAAGAAGAAAATGTGCTTTCAGTCAATCCTTGGTTTTTTACATCTACACAGTTAAGAGCCTTATTGATTGTTCCTTGGGTAAAGTCAAGTGTTGGATTACAGCTCTTCATCCTTAAAGTATCTATTTACAGCTTTTTAATTCTGTTACTTTTGGTATGTTTTCCTTGAAATCTTTCCAAATTCGGCTTCAAATAGTCACATGATGATAATCCGACCTGGCTTATTTCTGCATATGGCAGCTCAGTTGCCTTCCTAATTGAAGATTGTTAAAGGTCTCTTATAATGGAAATATGTGATCTGAGAAGGAACAACTGAGCTGGAAAGAAAGTATCACAACTGATGATCGAGAGGGACTCAACAAGGCCCGGAGACTTAGAAAACATTTATTTAAGCAATCGTAGGCACTCAATTACACTTGATCAATAGCCAGGTACAAACACTCCTCCTGCTTCAGACCTCACAGAGCCATCAAATCTATGATTGCAAAGAGAACCAAACTTGTTTGGACTTTATTATTGAATGACCCTGCTGGCCGCTGTTTGTCGATGTGAAATAAACTGTTGAATGCCAGCTGGTGAACCGCTGGAGAAGAAAACTTGTGTACATGTGTGAAAGGTAGAAAATGTGATCTTGTCCTGATAATAAAAAATCTGACTCATGACACCACCATTCATTTGTGAGCTTGACGTTTGATGGGCTTTGAGTTGATGTGACTCATCTTGCTGGAGACGGGGGTTCGGCACGGTGGAAATAAAAAGTTGATAAGCCGAGTTGTTAAGACCAGAGACAGGATTCAGTGAAGGTTGTGTGTCTGTGGGTTAAAAACCGCTTACGCTTGTGTTACAGTATGATAAACATTTGTATCATCTGAAACAGTCTTTAATAGGTTTGCTGTAATTTCAAAAAAATAAAATCTGGAACTGTGGAAGATCATCACATTCCTAAAATAATGGCCTCAAATATTTATTTTTTTCAAACATTCTCTCCTTTTCTTTTCCTTTTTGCCTGAATCAATGTTTGTCAAAAAGAGGTGGTTATACTTATCCAAAATCATACATTTTGACAAAAAAAACAAAACAAAAAAACATTACTCAATTTAGGACAGTAATAATATGCAAAAAATAAGATATATAACTAATATAAGAGTTAAAACAGCGCCATAGCAAAATGTGAATGATTAAAAATGTCATGCATTTAGCTGCTATTTTTATCTCTTCAGTGAAAACAAAAATCTCATCCATTACCCAATATTAGCCTTTCATAATAATCCTCATTTTCACCAGTGCTTTAGTAACAAATAACTTATAATTATGTTAAAAGCAGCACAAGGTAAGTTTTAGAGAATAACCAATGTAGTATACAGGAAATTATGGATAATAATGGTCATGTGTGACCTTTTTCAAGATGCCTGCTGAGCTTTGATGAATTAAAAATAATCATTCCCTCCTGAAAATAGAAGATTACATAATTTTAGTGATTTATTTCCATGGTGAAACTGCCATTATTTCATTATGTGTATCAACATAGACATCACTAAAATTGGTTCCTGTTTGTGAGTATATCTTGAAATAAAGAAAATTTTTAACAAAAAAAAAAAAAAAAAAAAGTATGGACACATTACTGAGTTAATTTAACAATTTTCTTGTTTTAAACTCCTACTGGTTTTCTCTTAACCACGAGAAAAATGTCTCTTCCAATTTGATGATTTAGAGGTTTTAGCTACTTTATGTCAGTCATTCACTGTGAAACTAAGATATACAGTGACAGTATATTTGGACTGGTCATTCTTTTATTAATATTCTAGGAGATGTGTGCTGTGCTATGTAGTTGTTGTTCAGTGTGTGTTCTGTCTCCTTTCTGCTGATTTCTGGGCTCAGCTCCAGCCTCTCCATAATCCTGGATAGGATTAAACGAGTACAGAATATGGATGGTTGAATTAAATCTTGTGTGCTGTGCTGAATATGCAAATCTATACATACAATGGAAGTAAACCCATTGTGTTTTGACAATAGGATGTGTTTTATATCACAATGTCAGAGAATAGGCAATTTAAATCAAGCCCACTCTGCTCTTTCTATAGTATCTGAAGGCTCTTCTACATTTTGTATTAGAGTGGCCATGATATCGATGTTGGTCCTAACTTGGGTTTCCGAGTCCATTAGGTTAGTCATAGCTTCTCTTATTGCCTTGGAACTTCTGCATAAGTAAATTTGTTTTATCAGTTTTTAATGGAAATGTCACAGGTAATCTTATGCATGTTGGGTTATGAGACAGTCTGTCTTATAAAAGGGAATTTAACAGAAATGAGAAAGTAACAGCAGGACTGGCTACATAAACTATGTTTTACACAATAAGACAATGCTATAGGTTGTAGTGGGATCTATATATTTTGTCTCATTCAGTATATTGAATCATTGAACTTTACTGAATATTACTGAAGTTTAAATTAAAACATGAAAAGTTGTTCAAAGAACTTCATGCAGAGAGTGTCTCATTCAAGTTTATGCTACGGTGATTCCTTTGGGCATGGATATCTGTAATTTTCATAAACATTAGTTTGGATGGCACACACCACATGCTTTTATACTTCACTGTGCGATTACATGCATGTCAAAAATTATTGCATCATAGTTCTGGTCCTAGTTCTAAAACAAGAGGACATAGAATTAAAATATGTCCTCTTATAACAAAACAAAAAAATACAGATCCTTTTTGTTTTGAACAACACAGATTAAATCAATTCGGTATTTGTTAGCATTACGATTGAGCCAAATTGGACAAGTTTGTAAAATATTATATACACTCTCAAAAACCTAAATTCATGAAAAAATATTTTAAATATATAAAATTATACTTGATTGAAAGGTGCCAAAACGCGACAAATTATTCTCCAATCTAAAGAAATTCAAAAACAGATGTCATTCCCACCTACTGGTCTGTTAGGTTTCCAAAGCCATTTTGAATTCTTGGGGACTCAAATGACTTGCAGTAACAAACAAACAGAAAAAAATAAAGGTTTTTGTGGTGCCTAGCTGTCTGGACCCACATTCAACCAAGATGCTGTGTCCTAACTTCAGATGTGCTTCATGCTCAAAAACCTTCCAATTTCTGATATTGCTATTTTTTTTTTTATCATCTCTGTTCTAAGAGTGACAAAATAACAATAGCAGAATGGATCTTCAAGGAGTGAAACACTTTTTCCACAATCTACTATGTGGTAGAATATATATTTTTATGTAAAGGTGAAACAGATAATTTCTCAAACTGACCTGTTTCATATAGCTTGTTTATTATTTAAATTCACGAGGCACAGTAAACAATAGAAAAAAATTGACAGGCTAAATTGTAAAATGCTTTGATTTCATCCGAGAGTAGTTGTTCTCTGGACATGTAGGCTGTAGAGTAATAAGTTGTTGTTATGTTTTAGTCCAAGAGCAACTGAGATGGAAGCCATTTTTACATTCACTGCATTCTGAGAGTCACTTCACTCTGGTTCAGTAGACATACTTTAAAAGGGGGTCGAGGCTAACTGAAATGTTTTGTGAAGTGTTTTCTTTGGTCAATGTTTACTTTTTAAAGCATTAATGGCACTTATTGCATTCAGGCATTATTGCGAAAGTTCTAGAACGTTGATTCCAATTTTCTCAAGGTATTAGAAACATGCTTTAAAAAAAAAACACCACCACATTCTGTGTTTTAATAATATTGTTGGGAGTCTTTTCATAAGTAAAATCTTTGAATCCTATTTTGCTCTCATGATAAAATAAGACTGTGGATAAACACAGTAGCTTTGCACTGCACTCATTGTTTTGCGGTGGGAATGAACCACAGACATTACTCAACATTTTGAAAAAAGCAATGCTTCCTGTAAAATTACTTTTCACATTTATTATCAGGAATACATATATAGTCGTCCAGATCATTTTTCATATTAAATAATTACTGATTGCATGATGATTGTTCAAAAACAAAAGCTCAAGTTCCATCTGAAAAAAGTAATTTATCATTCTCTCATCTGGTTTAACTGACTAAAGTCTAGCATCTTGAGGTGAATACACTTTTCAGACAGTCTACGTGTGGTTTTTAGCATCTCCCTGGAAAATACCAGACACTTTAACTGCCCAAAGAAAAGCAGCTGTTTGAATTTAATTCGAATCTTTGTCTAACGGAGTTTATGAATCCTTTTAATTAAATCAGCATGTTTTTTAGCAATGTTTTAGCTTCCATCAGTAGTCAGACAAGTTAAAATTTGTGTGAAGAAATACAAATGTCAAAATTTGCTCATTACTTTATGTGAAACTCTTCTAAAAATATATATATGTGGATGCATTGTTTAAGCTAAAGCTTCCATGCAAATGTCACATGGTTCCCTTAAGGACACAAAGAAGGTGGTGGCAGACACGTCGTATTACATGATTTGTTGAAATTTTATGTAATTTTGGAAATTATTCTAAAAATGGTTGCATTCCTGAGAATTCATTTTACATATAAACACCATCCATGGCCCCTAAACACACTATATGTTGGATAATTACTAGGAACTAATTAAGACATACACACAATATTGGATTTGAGCCAAGTTCATCTCATCACTAAGTTTTCAGACATCATTCTT
This sequence comes from Gambusia affinis, assembly GCF_019740435.1. NCBI lineage: Eukaryota > Metazoa > Chordata > Actinopteri > Cyprinodontiformes > Poeciliidae > Gambusia > Gambusia affinis. The sequence goes on along the minus strand of NC_057870.1, from coordinate 29,176,921 downwards.
CCTCAATCATCATGTAGGGCAGGGGTCTCAAACTCCAGGCCTCGAAGGCCGCAGTCCTGCAGGTTTTAGATGTGCCACAGGTACAAAACAATGGAATGAAATGTCTTAATTACCTCCACCTTGTGTAGACCAGTTCTCCGGAGCCTTAATTATTCTATTCAGGTGTGGTGCAGCAGAGGCACAACTAAAAGTTGCAGGACTGCGGCCCTCGAGGCCTGGAGTTTGAGACCCCTGATGTAGGGAGAGATAACCTCTGAGCTAATATAAAATCCATGAGGTGAAGAAAACTATACATATTAGTAGATAATGCAATAGAAGAGACAGGGTTTAACACAGAACCACTGCACCGCCTGTATCATGTCAGAGATTGGAAAGTATTAGGAGAAAGAAGCAGAACAATGAAAAAAAATTAAAATAGTGTGTCCTCCAGCAAATTAAGTCTATAGTACAGGGGTGTCAAACTGCAGTCCTCAAGGGCCGCTGTCCTGCAACTTTTAGATGTGCCTCCGTTGCACCACACCTGAATAGAATTAGGTCATTAGCAAGGCTGTGGAGAACTGGTCTACAGAAGGAGGAGGTAATTAAGCCATTTCATTCCAGTGTTTTGTACCTGTGGCACATCTAAAAACTGCAGGACACCGGCCCTTGAGGACTGGAGCTTGACACCCCTGCTATAGTAGGATAACTAAAGAAATGACTTGGGATGTCCTCACCAAATCAAACTCTAAGCTTCATCAGAAAGATACACTTTTCGGTACTGAACACAATAAGATAAGTTTTTCAACTCAAATAACTCATATTAAAAAATAATGTTATAAATAGAATTATTTTGTGAACAGCTTACCCAATATGATTCTTTCCATCCATCAACCTATCAGGTACATGCTAAGTTTTAACCACTATAGAGCAGACTCTGAAGACATAATTAACTACATGTTTTAACCACTGTTCTGAAGTGTGTTTTTTTTTTTTTTTTCAGTGAAACATGTGTTTTGTAGTTATTTTGTCACTACCCTGCTGAGTTGAGAGCAGCTGTTTGTGTGTTCCTGTGTGAGACTGTCTGCTGCAGGGTGTGGCCAACAAGTGCAGTACTCTCCAGCTGTTCCCCATCAAGTTCAATCAAGAAGAGTATACGAGGAGGAGAGGTGGAAAAAGATCCAATCACTCTATTTTGTTTCTCCAATGCCTGCTCAAGATTTTGGGCATCACATTTATCACAGTTGTTTTGAAGAAACACTTTAAACCAAATTAACAAATGAACATAAACAATATGTATTATCATCATGTGGAGCAATTTCTACTATGGCTGAATGGAAACTGGAGAATTGTGCCTTTCCTTGCATGCTGTGATTGATTCAACCATTAAGGTTTAGATTAGATACTGTAAGGTTAATAGATACTCAATTAAAGCAGCTTCAGAAAATTTTTAAAAAAAGATCAAATACTACTGTAAATTACAGAATAGGGTTCATGTTTAATGTAGTAACTTTATTTCGAAGTTTTAAACCACGCAGCTTTGCTCTTCCATTTTCACCTTTACCTTGTACACAAAACTCTTGACATGGTCCTGATACCCTGACCCTGATGGTATTTGGTTCCTGTTGTACTTTACTATTCATATAATGAATCCATGATGATGTTAAGGTTTTTAAATGTTCTTTTTTATTATAATATCTCTACCTGCAGAGCAAAAAAATATGTTCCTTAGTGGGTTTCAGAAGTGACAGAGAATGAGTGATACAGACCTACCTTAGCACAGTTATTACAGCTGCTGCACTTTAACTCCTGTACATGAAACACATTTTTCCCATTACTACCACCACCAGCAGACGTTCTTCATGTATACTTAAGAAAAAATAAAACTAAAAACAACTCTGGGAAAAAAAAAAAGACGTGATCAGACAAATACATGTTCAACTGTTTGTCATCTCATTATGAACCTCCATGGAACAGAGAAGGCATCCTGATTATGTGCTACCCCACTGACTCCTTTGTATGCTTAAGAACAGCAGCTCTACTCTGATCTGCACCCAGATGATGGATCCTCATTCTATCTCTAAGGCAGAGACCATCTGTACTGTAGTGGATGATCATTTCAACCTCTTATTTCTGAGACCAGGTTCTCCTGGTCACCACCTGTATCTCATAATCACTGGTTATGTTACAGAGGTAACAGGTTCTGGAGGGAAACCCACACTTTTTTTTTTTTTTTTTTTTACATAGAAAAAATTGCCAGCTCCTCCTGAGGGACTCCAAGATATTCCCAGGACATGGCAATGATATATATAGTATTTCTGGCAAGTCTGATCCCGGACATCCTCTTACAACCTTAAAAAAAAAAGCGGTCCTGTTCAGATGTTGGAGGTACATCAGTTGACTCTTTATTATGTGGATAAGCAGTGGATCTAGTTCAAGCTGTTCCAAGATGAGTGAACTTCTCACCTCATTTCTGAGGCTGAATCATAAGGGTGTGAATGTAGATAGAGGGAGCAGAAAAAAATGAAAACTTTTAAATCCAGCTCTAAATCCAATTTCTCGCATGTCAAAAAAATGTAAATGTGAAGAAGGTTTCTCTAAAGTTTTACAGACATAAAACTATGAAAATGTAAAAAACCTAGTCTAATCTTGGTCTACTTTATGAAAAATGCTGCATGTTTATTATTTCTTTTATCATACTGGGATATGTCATTTGATTGTTTTGTTTTTAACTATTAGTAATTTGCATATATCCAAGATACCCAATCCTTAAAATAGATTGTAACTGTTAAATTTTTTTTTCTAATATGGACTCACATGGATCAAATTTAAATCTCATTTAAAGTTGGAGTATTTTACAGCATCACCTTTTTTGGATGTATGTCATGTTATAATGTCATTCCTTATACTTACGCATACTCAATTGTGTTGCTTTGTTTTATTCATCCATGTCTGAGATATCCTGGATTCTCCTATTGGAAACCACTTGGAGGCACTTTATGGCTGCTTTCACAATGCACCACCTATTTACCCAAAGCTCAGCCTTGGAGCTTCAGGCTTCAGCCCAGTTCCTGGTCCACAGAGACCCCCTCCACCATGCCACCATGCCCCCCTCCACCATGCCTTCCCCACACTGCTCCTCCAGAATAGCAGCAGGAGAAGTTATCAAACAGCTGCTGGAAGTTGACTGAGCTCCTAAAAACATTTGTGAACATCCTCAAGAAAGGCATGGAAAGCATTGTTGTGATGACATGCTGAAGGGTGGGAAATGGTTTCTAGTTGCCAGATATGGTTTTGATGTGAAGATGTAACACATTTTAAGTTATTTTTGAGATCCACAACATTTTTATAAAAACTGAAGGTAATATCATTACTTGACTGTGCTTTAAAATGGCACTATGTGCTGGGAAAAGATACAATACCTTCCCCTTTAAGAGGAGGCTGTTTATGCCAACATTCAGGTCGATAGCTGCGGCTCCACAGCAAGGGCTGCCCTGTAATACTCTGGAGGGTTTTCCTCCGTCAACATGCTAGGCTTTGTGTTGCTGCAGCGTGAGGCATGGAGTAGTTGTGACATCTTTGCTGCTTCGTACATCCTTGGTAACTCCTCTGGGGTGACAGAAAAAACATCAATCAATAATCCAACAATCATGTGTCTATAGTTGGATGTTCATGTGCAAAGCAGTGAATTCACTGAGTTGTTCCACCATTCTTCTTTCTTCTCTGACTCTGTTGGCAGTTTGTAAATGCATCTTAGTTCCTTTCACAAACCCTTTTGTTCTGAGCCCTCATTACCAGCTGATCGATTGCCTCTCCTGCCTCTTTTCCCCATCTACTCCGCTTTCATGTTGCAGAGCTATTTGTGCACATAGATATTCATTTCTAGTATTGCTTTATGTGTATGGATAGAAATGCTTCAATGCTTCTCCTTAGTATTGCAAAATACATAATGAAGGCAACTCATACTGAGAGTAGGGTAGAGTATGTGTGGGAGTGAAAGGATACTTCAAAGGAACAGCCGGCGCCGCCAAAAACAAGCAGGTAAAAGCAGACACAAAGAACTTCCAGCCTTCAGTTGCAAAGAAAAAAATCCTGTTAAGTCTCATCGCACCTCACTCTGTGCGCTTGTTTGCACAAAACCAACCCTCAAGAAATAAATTTTCTAAATATGCCACAATTGTTTCCACACAGTGCTAAGCCTAGGCTGGAGTGTGAATCCGGTTATCCCTCACTTAGACAACAATGAACGGAATCCGGTCCTCCTTCACCCTTCCAGATTCCCATTTGAAGATGGAATGGGAGTACATGTCAATGAAAAATATGACAAATATAGAAAAGCATGAAGGACTTAAGCCTTTCTTTCAAACCCAGGGAGCACTTGCTCAGTGGGCGTTAGAAAAGATGCATGGTGAATACCTGATTAGACTGGAGAAGTAGGTTCAATCAGTTTCTCAAAGAAAGAAGAAAAGAAGGTAATAGTGGAAAGTAAGTGTCTTTTACTCTGAAACACTCCCTCCAACCTATCACTCTCCCTTCTTACTATGTTTCTTTTTCTCAATCTCCCCATTCCTTTCTACCATTTATCTATCATCTTCTAACTTTGGAACCCCACACTTTGCCTCCTTCTCTGAACTCCCCTGTTGCTCCATCACTCTCTGTCTTTTTTTATCTCTGCTTGTCACAGTCCCACGGGGGGCACTTTAGCTAAACAAGGGATTTGAAGATCAGAGGCCAATCTTCTGTGAGAGGTAAACACAGAAGACTTCAGCTGTCCTCAAAACAGTCACAATGTCTTAGGATGATGGTATTGACTGGGCATATTCAGTTAACTGCTTTTTCCAAGGGATTACTGCTGATATGAGTCATTGACATCTCTTAATTGAAAACCAGCATGAGGGAAAATGACAGGGCAACGGTTTCATGTGAATTCACACTTCTGTGCTCCAGCTCAATGTTTTTTGGATTTACTCATTCAAGTCATGAATTGTAAGCATTGTAATTGAAAGCCAAAATTATAGTGGAGGAAGAAAAAGGATGTCAGGCTTCACAAATGAAACTACAAAATATTGTGCAATATCTATGAATGAAAATATTTTGAAAGTCATACTGTAATAGCTATAATTTAGTACCAACTCATGCAGAAACAATTTGAAGCTTATGACCACAGGCAATAGGGTTCTTTCTGAACAGTTGACATGGTATCCAAGTTTATGCTCCAAGTTCATTTTGGGAAGGAAATATGAGTTTTCTTAAGTTTCTACTGTCACAAAATGACTCTGTGACTTATAAAGCGATAAAATGTTAAAGGTAATAAAGGCCACACTTAGGCACTGTGCATTCCACACAACTTTATGTCCTTCAACTTCATTTTGTGCATATTGACAATACTTTTAGAGAATCAGCTATTTCCAGTCTGAAAATATATTTTGTAAAACAAAACAAGCATATTGCTTTATCTTGTTTTCCCCTCAACTTTATAATTACATAAGTCCACATGTTTCAAAGAGAGTTACAGATTAACAACAAGGGGCAACAAACAGAAATTTCAATGCTTCATTTAGTAGATCTGCTCCGACATCGCCAGTGATCCAAGATAACACCCAAGCAGCAAGCACAGTTACGTAAGACTGCTCCAATGTAAAAGGTTTGCCACTGGTAAAGTAAATGCAACCACCAAAGTTGATGTTGCAGCGGCACACACAAGAAGCAGCGTGATGCAAAAGACGCTTGATGCATGTGCACAGCATGCATCACTTTCTGAAATGTATGTGTTCACCTGAGGCTCATCCAGAGATGAAAATGCCATCTTTTAGTTTGATGTCAGATTTTTTTTCTATTCAAAGAAGAAAAATTGTGATTGGGAAGATTTTTTTTTTCTGTGAAAGTGAAGCTCTTTTCTTGTGAAATGTAGTGATGAGGTGAAACATGTAGATTTTTTCTTATTAAAGGAGACAGCTGGCATGAAGAGAGAACGATAGCTTTAAGAGAGACGTTTAATGTTAGGGAAAATGTAAACTGATTCAAAGGGGCCCACAACTCAGCATCAGAAAGGGAGAGTATAATCAATATAGCATGTGATGTTGTGAGCAGTTATAAATTTATCCAGTTACCAGTAGGAAAAACAACAGCATCACACAGAATACACTGAAATAACCACTCTGGGGGCTTCACAATGCATATGTCTCTACTTGCTTTCAGCATTTTTCTCAACAGCCCTCATGAACAAATTACAATGTCCTCCCACACTTACCTCAAATCCATGGAGGTCTCACAAACCGATCACCTGAGGTTCAGAGGGAATGGGAAGAGGTGTTGGCAGGCTCCAGATGAGACTTTGAGGTGGATAGGGTTAAAAGGGAGATGTGAGAGCATGACGGATTTGAAGGCGGCAAACCATCGGGGCAAGTGTTAATTGGATACATTACTGTGCTGTTTTTCCCACCCTTGTGAGTGTTGAAGCAGGGAAGCCAGTGCCTCAGGATAAGCAGTGACGATGCAATGCCTGCGAACCACAGTGGGGCGTTGATTATGCATTATCTGATCCTGAGGGAGACAGAAGCTGCAGCAGGAAGAGGCTGTATTTAACAACATAAAATAACTGTGTTCTTGGACCTTTTCTGATTCAGACTGGTGGCTGTGAGTGCATGCATTATTACTTGTGCAAATTCACATGTTTCCTCCAACCCTGAGGTTTCAGCCTTGAGACAGAAAGGCAGTTATGGGGATGATTTATTCTGATTGCTCATGGTGAAGTGAACCTGCTGCTCCTGTACTGATCTTTGCAGTCCTCCAGCAACACATTTTTATCAGTTACCATTTCAAATCTTCCTTCCCTTCCATGCAGTAGCAACCAGTAATAACAAACAGTCGCAGTCATAACATCTCTCCCAAAGCAGCCATTTTTCCAGTTTAACCACAGCACTGTCTCCGCTTGGATGTTTACGATTCTTTCTACTGCACTTAAGCAAAACATAATCAAAATCACTAGAGCTGTGAGGATGAAGGCGGGACATGCTGTTTGCTAAAATAGAGAAAATGTGGATTCAAGCTTTCATTTTGTACTATATAGGAGAGAGAGTTTGTGCAACACACAAAGCCGCAACCAAATCCCATCAGAAGCCTTAGTTGCCACATGTCATCCTTCAGACTGCAGGAAATGGATGTGCTTCATTTTGCCGCCCATAATATCTGCAGGGGAAGCCTCTCAACTCCCCAGAGGGTGTGTGCTGCTGTATTAAAACTGTCCATCGTTTGGTTGGTCACGTCTCCCACTTTTTCAGGCGACCTACCAGGGGTCTGAGAGCTGACGGAGATGAGGCTGATGCTGAAGAGCTGAATGTCTCTAAACCCATATATTGCTTCATGCGTTTAAAAAGTGCCTGTTTAAGTCGGCTGTCTACAACAGAGAGTTACAAAAGTTTGGTGACACGGCAAAGAGGAAGCAGGGGATTGAAGTCAAAATGTCAGAAGATGAGAATATTTTGTTGCCTTTCTTAAACGAAGCCAGACGTTCTTTCCTCCCTCACAGAGTGTGAGCTTTAAATTCATAACTTACATGAAAATTCTGAGGCTGCAGCAATACCAAAGCCCTGTAGTAGAGGCAGCTTACTTTCTTCAAAGGGGTGTCTGTACAAATGCATCAGATTTTAACCTTTCACCTTCAAGAACTGTCTGCTTGACTTGCCAGACATTTGAGAGCTCAACCACCATAAGAAGTGGTTATACTTAATGTGCTAAAATGTAAACTTTGAAGTATTTGTTTTCTCGAATATGTTGACTACGTTAGATATTTTCATCTGTAATTTTTTATTTTGAGTGTATCTCTAGTTGAAAAACTGTGGTTTAGAAGTAATGATATAATCCAATTTCCATTTCCAATGAAAGGTGACATTTCACAAAACCCATCTCTAATTGGTTTTTCAGCATCTTTAATGGTTCGGTCACTGAGAAGTTGCAAAGAAACAGAACCAGCCGGCTGACCCATCAAAGATCCTTTCAAACTACATGAACAAAGAAGTCTGGACTTTCTTTGAGATTTGGTTGCAGTAAATGTTTTTATTTACATTGGATACTTTGCTGATTGGATGACTTTATGCATGAAAAAATTGTTTTGTTTGTTCCATGGACATCGAATATGTGTCATTATCACTTTGCAATGTTCTTTAAAATAAAATAAATCCTTATTATGTGCAACACGTAGATGAAATCAAAGTCAGGAACCAACAACACATATGCTGAGCCAAAACTGATAGTTTTTCAGTCTAGGTGACTTCCCAGTCTCAGCACCAACAGCTTGTGTAAAACATTTTCTTGCTTTTCTTGAAAGAAAAGACTGTGGGAACCTTTAAGCTGTAATGACCCATTTGGACATTTGAAAGAGGCAGCTCCCCGGTTTCAGACTACAGTAGTCCCTTTTCACCCGTTCTTCTAGTTTTGGTGTTGAAAGGTGATGTATCAAATGTAATTCTGATTTTTGAATGTCTTTCTTTTTTCCTTTTTTCCCTAGTTATGCTGATCACAATATTTTGAGCTTTAAACTTAATTTTCTCAGCATCCAGAGAGATCAATAAAATGTTGACAAAAGCTTGTTGAGCACCCAACTGTGTAAACATAATTTTCCATTTTTGCCTAGTTTGCAGAGATTTTTCAGAGTGATCTTTAATGAATGTGCTCTTGAGAAACAGAAATGGTTTGATTCATCTTTAAATTTCACTGAGTTCGCTCAGACGTAATGTTCGAAGTCATATTTGAGAGTTTTGAAATATTATATGCATGATTTATTCATATACATCAAAATAGTTTTATGTACATGAATAAATCATGTACATGCAACAAAACTGAGATCATAAAATATGTTTTTATGATGGCAAATGTTAACCTGTGCAACTTGGATACACCACATCCTTTTTATGAAAAACAAATAGAGGGACTCTGGCATAAAGGAGTGGGTTGTTCTCCTGCACTAACGTACATTAAAATTGTAAAACAGGTTTGATATCCCTCAGTGAAGAAATAAAAGCAGGGATGAAAGCATAAAAACAGTGTAGATATTGCACAGAAGCAAAAGCAGCAGAGGAGCTTGGATGTGAGTTTAAATATGGGGGAGCCAGTAACACATGACAAAGACAGTTTGTCCAATCAGGCATTCAGATTCAACTTGAAACAAAATGACCCAACATCGTTTGCATGTTTACATCTGTTTATTTATGGAGTGGTGCAAGTAAATAAGGACACAAAAATAACAAGCACAGATCATTTTTAACCTCGTCTGTTTAAATATTAACTGATTAATATTTAGTACACCAGAACCAGAAACAATTGAGAAGCATTCTAAAATATGAAATGTTTCTAAACTCAACATATCATCCAGAATTAACTTTGTCCGTTGTTTTTTTTTTTTTTTCCTTTTTCCCACTTTGTCCTTGTTGTTGAAAATAAATATATATATATATTTATGTTTTTGTTTCATCAATGTTTCCCTAAGAGTAATGGAAAGCATCTGATGCTCATCCATAACTCTCACAGCTGCCCTAAAAATGTCATCGTAGCACTGCAGCATCTCCCTAAGGACCAGTATCCTTTCCGCCGCAGTACCAGTGAGGGGCCCATCTCGGCCATGGCTGCTCTCTTGCCTTTCAACTTATGCTGGAAGCTTGACGCCCTCTTAAACAGTTTCTTTTCAAGCAAAAAAAACAAAACAAAAAAAAAAAACCAACAACAAACAAACCAAAGTGCAACACATATGATCAGACTGGGTTTAAACAATGGCTTGAAAATGATGCAACTTCGCTCTTTGATTTGATGTCGTCTGTGTTGTGGATGCCTCAGTTCTGCAACGTGATTGGCATGTAGGCAGAGAAAAGGAGGACAGAAGTTGCAATAAAGATTTTGGTATCAGTGAAACAACTTTTGTTCAGACCTCAAAGACATTCAGACTGAGATTTATCCTTTAAATGCTGTCGTTTAGACAAAGTATGTCAGAGGAAAATGGAAGTTTTTCAATGACCGTCACTGCAGTCATGAGAGAGATTTCTGAAGACTTAAAGCAGATCCAGATAATACCACTACTACATTTGACTAAGTACAATGTTCTTCTTTTGATACAAGTACTAGTTTTATTCCAAACATAACGAGACATTCACCGTCTAGATAGTTTCCCAGAACATTTTTCCATAAGTCCAGGGGATCATTAAGTTTGGAAAATGTGAGATATCATGGCAGCAGGACTTGGGTTTTCAAAATTGCATGTGAAGGAACAGAAGTGAAGATACTGGCATTTATGTTTTTGTAAAAACCAAATGACAAGTTTCAACAGAATAGTTGAAATAGAAAAGAATGAATGTGTTGCAATGGCCCAATCAAAGTTCAGAATTTAGTCGAAAGTGCAATGGTGGAATCTTAAGAAATATTGCATGATAAAATATCATAAACATAGTATTATTGTTCAGTTAAGAAATTTTTGAACACTGATGGAAGAGGAAAATAACGTCAAACAAAAAATTAATACTTCAAGTAATTCCTGATGGCACCTTTTCTATAAACTCTCGAATGATGAGGTGCACATAGTTTAAAAAAAAATATTTTTCCCACAAGGTAGAGTCCCTAACCTTTCACTAAAAGTAATTTCCATTTCCCAGATTGTTGGCAGAGCCACTGTTCCAGCTCCTCTTCTTTTTCTGAACACTTGTCCTCCTCTGCACAAATGCTAGGAAACCATCTAATTCCACTTGACACCAAGATAAATTAAGTGTTCAGAAATGTAGTTCTCAGACACATGTTGCGTTGCTATTTTTTTTCTCTTTTTTCATGTTTGAGAAGAAAGTGCCTCATAAACAACATAAACAGTTCCCCTGAGGTGATAATATGTATTTTTAGCAGGAACAAAGCTTGTTGTTCCCAGAATAGGTTTTTGTGATGGACATACCCTAATGAGATCCCAGCCTGCTTGAAAGGCTGTGTATTTCTATCTGAACAGTATGTGTGCGTTGGTCTCCAGCACCGACTCGGTAGGATTCCAATTTATGCCCCCCAGTTGGGAGTCATTGTTCGATCAGCTCCGTGAGGAATGCGTCAAGCCTGACTAGATTTGAACTTCATTAAGTTATGCAGGAATAAAGTTGCAGCACACCCAGGGATCTAGGTGTGTCATAATCAGTGACTCTTTGAATAAACAAGCAGGCGGTTTTAATTTCAATATCAAGCAGGACAGCTAGAATAAAGCATAGAAGCAGATGAGAGCTGGAAGAACCGCAGAGGACAGGAGGAGAAGAAGTGCAGCTGCAAAATCACCTCTGTGGCCCTGATTTGTCTTCCAGCCCATCTCTGTGGCTCCCTCAGGAGAAGCTTTGCTGCAGTCAGTGTTTGTTCTTGCTTTGTTCTTTCTCCATTTTTCCTGCCTTTCTCTACTTTCCTTTACCTTATTTTTCTCATTTTCCCCCTGCTGCTTGTCTGTCTCCAGGACCGCTATATAATTTTAATCATCTCTTGTAGCCTATGCATTACACATAGTCTTGAAAGTTTCACATTGACTTCCCTATATGCTCCTTAATCATACACACTGTGTATCATAACCTGTGAATTCCTATTCCCCTCTCCTTCCTCGTGATTCTGAGCATCAGAGATAGATGCTAGAATAGATAGAGCTTTAATTTCAGGCAGAAATCAGTGTTCACTCACCATCACAAACCCCTTGCTAATTAAATATTTGAGAATTGACGCACAGGAAAGTAGTGATTCTCAATTTATTTCCATATGAATCATTAGATATCTAATTTGCTAATATTAGATTAGGTAGCTGGATATTGGTCCCATGAAAAATGAATATCTTCAGAGGTTTTCTTAACAAGGGCGAACCCATCGAGTTTCTTCACCATGTCGGTCATTTCAAGCTTCACCAGAATTGTGACTTTTTTTTCCATTGAAAGCTGAAGAAATAACCTGGAAAACGTAGCTTGAACTTGCTTACAATTTTATCTCACAACTACAGATTTCTGTATATTTTCTCGGTAATTGATGTGATACATTAAATATATTGAGCATACTGAGTTGGATACATGCATATCACATTTTCTGATTTTGAGAAATGTGGAAAACTTTCAAGAGGCATGAAGATATTTGCAAGTCATTGTAAACATTTAAAGTGTTTTTTCTACTCATCTGTGGCCTATTTAAGATAGGCTACAGGTTGCAAAATATACCCTTGGTTGTGCTTACAGAAAATAATAGATACAACGTTCTTCTTTCTTAAATTAATAAAGAGCAGAGTGAGCTTATAAGTGTGACCCTATAGATGAAGTACAAGTACTTTGAAGGTTGGTCTTGTTTAAGTCCACAGAGTCACCAACAATAAAGAAAAATGCAGACAATATAAAGAGATAGATCAGGCTCACAAGACTTCTGGCTCTCCTGAGAATTCCCAGATAGCTGAGGAGAATCCTGTAAAGATCCTGGCAAATTACTCTTTCAGCTTGCCTGGAGGAATGTGCTGCTCCAAAAATAAAAAACGGCTTTCTTAGCACTCATTGAGAATAAATGATTCAGAGGCTATGCGGCATAATGAGCCTCACTATAGGGGGCTGCAAAAAATGTTTTGACTATGATGTTAACCTGTCCTAATAGATCGTGTTGCAAGCGGCCCCTGCAACCACAGAAGTGAGATGAGTAGAGCTCAGTGCAAACTTTGCTCGAGGGAAGTAACACTCCAGCAGTCAGTTATGTTGCGCTGTCATCTTAGTTTGCTGTGATGTAAAGTGAAGACAGGGCTCTTTCAGGGAGAGTGTGTTCTTTCCTTTAACTAAGGGTCAAATAACCTCTGACACTAATGACCATATAACCAAATCACTACAGAGGAGATGATGCAAGCCCCAATCATCCTTTGTGTGTATCCAAAGTCAAGTTTAATCAAAACTTTCTCAAACAGTAGACCAGCAATTTGTTTGCTGACTCAAATGAAATCTTTTGTGAGACGGACAAAAACAAACTTTATCAAACAAATACAGAACTTTTTAGATTTTGTTTCTGAATTAGTAGCAAAATATAAACTCCTTGAAAAACAAACATAGCAAATTCATATTTTAAAATTCTCTGATGTATATTTTGCTTAAAGGTGTAAGATTTAAAATCATATTACGGTAATACACTCAGGCCAGCAACAGTGGAGCATTAATACATGTGTTTGTATTTATTCTACGAATATGTGACTTCTATACTTAAAATCCATGTGAGTGGAATATACTGCATAAAGTGTTCAGGTAAGAGTAATAAGTAAATATATTTCTATGAATTAAGCTTCTTTTTACTGGATTCCTTGGGAATGTGAAATGCATTTTAATGCATTTTCTTCTTACATATCAGTCCCTGAATAACAAAGTGCCATTGAATGTTAAATTCAATTGAACTACGTTTAATAAAGGGTTAATCTGGTACTAATTCACAATGAATGTTATCTTCGAGTCAGTTGTGGTGGAAAATTATTACAAGTTAACATCTGATGATCATGTTATATTAAATGCTTATTATATGCTTGGGAACTTTCATCAGAAGAACCTGTTTGGGCTCCACACACAAGGCTGGAAGTTGTTTTCTACAGCTGCATCAGAACCAGACTGTCTCGCCCCTGGTTTTTGATCCCTAATCCTTGGTATAAAACTCGTGCTGTCTCTGCCTGACAACACTTTTCACCCAGAACTGCTTCATTATTGATTGTCTTACAAGCTCTCTGTATTGTGCACAATATATGAATGAACCTGATTGAGTGATTTCACCTTACAGTGCTTGGAATTTTTTTTTTTTTTCCACAACACAATTCATAAGACAAAGACGTCCACTTCATGTTCATTACATACAATCCATTTCAGTCCAAATTTAATTCTTTTCTTAAAGAACTTCCAGGTTCCTTTCATCGCATGCTGTAGCCACAAGATGAATCAAGTGTATGTCTTCTGGGATGGGTGACTGATAGGAGCGGAGCAAGACGGGGCCAAGTGTGCTGCGCTTATTACAGTTTAATGACCTTCTGCACCTTTATTTCTCAAAGCACAGCTGTGGAGGAACTTACTTTGGTAGGCCAGAGAGTCAGTCATAGCTTTCCTCTTACAGAGATGAAGTGGTTCTATTTTCATTTTGAGAACAAGTGCCTCAATTTTGAACAGTTTCTGCAGTAGTAAGGCCGTTGTGCCAGTCTAATGTAAGCACTGAGCTGAGGGGAGAAGGTGCCAAATTATTTGTCCTTCTACATTCCAGTCTCACCTGTGATCATGAGATATGCATCATAATTAAAAGAATGGGGTCATTGGATGCAAAGAGTTGAAATGAGAATCCACTGGAGGAGGCCTGCGTTTTGCTCTAGGGGGAGGAGAAGCTCAGTTTAGGTGGTTCAGGTGTCTGATTATGGTGCCTACTGGTCAACTCCCTCTGGAGATTTTTCAAGCACCTCCCATTGAGAGTCGACTCAGGCAGACCTGAAAGTTGCTGGAGCGATTGAAAATTCCCATCTGGCCTAAAAACAGATTCAGGAAAAGTGAGTGTCGCTAAGTAGAGGGATGGCAGGGTTTTCTGTCCTGGAGCTGGAGCTTATCCAACCTAACATAAGAAGATGTAAATGAATTGATGAACAGATGTGAAAAGACTAAAAGAAAGAAATAAGCAGTAGGCTCATAATGGCAAGCTTTAAAGAAATGCAAATTGAGATCAGATGAAATTTGGAAGGTAAATGCTTGTATTTTACATCTTATTACTTTAGTTTTTAATCATGTTTACTTAAACAACTGGTCAAGACAATATAATGAAACTAGGGTTTTAAGGTCCAAATACTGAAACCTGATGTGGAAAGCCCAAGATAGATATACATGCAGAATGCCCTGCAGGAGAGATGATGGACAATGCAGCACACTGCATTATGCTCTGATTAGGTTACCCGCAGACCACAGGAGGTGGTTATGGTTTTGCTGGACTTTTGCATCATTTACCTCAGCAACATATTTATTTAAATAAGCCAGCACCCTTAAGCAGCACGCAGCACTCAGCAGCAAACACCAGCAGCAGAAGACTCATAATGAAAGTAAAACATTGACTGGTAATACCTACAAATTGTTCCTGATCTCACTTTTCCCTTGGCAACTAAACCTCCTCACTATCCCACTCATCAAGACTAATGTCATGAACTAGTCAGACAGGAAGGCAGGGAGACAATTTTGTGCAACAGTCGAATGACATCTGGCTCAGCCTTGTGTGCAATTGGTAAAAATCTCCAAAAAGTGATGAGGTTTGCTCTATTAACAGTAGTGTTGAGTAGCGTTCCACTTTTATTTTACCAGTTTTTGAAGATGAAATTTGCAATTATTAATCACAGTAAAAGTTGGAGATGCAACTGTAGGAGCTTTGCCATTTTCTCTGCATAATAATTTCAAGAGACTCATAAAATAAACACCTATATGCAATGATGATGCTTTACGACACATTATGTTCCTGTGTCTTGTTCATTGATTTGTCATCCATATAAATAACAATTTACTATGAAGGAAGAAAGACTGGCAAAACAAAAGAATGTCTTGTAAAGGAACATTTTAAACTGCATGAAACCAGTCAATACTTTTCTTTTTTTATAAGCATTACTTTTTATTGATTTCTGCAAAGACAGAAATAAACAAAAGCACAACAGAGAGCCTGGGTATTTCTTCTGACAATATTTTACATTCAAACATTCATCAATTATTCACTTGTATTTACAGTGGTGTGTGTGCTACTTTGGAATAAGGTCTTTTTTCTCCACTGTTTGTCACACCTTTCAATCTAGGATTGTTTGTAATTTTTTCCATTAGTGAAATTTTCTCCACAATCCTGACCCAGTCTTCTTGATTAGGCAGGTCTGACTTCAACCACCTTTTTGTTTTTGCCTTTTTTTTGAGACCAGGATTGCCTTTGTCAGAAACATATCTTCTTTCCTCACCACATCTGTTATATTCCCCACACAGTCAATGCATTTCATTGTTATACCTGTATTGTGCAATAAAGAAAATTGACTGAACTACATTTTCTTTATAAATAAATAAAACCTATCAGTTTTTAGAAATATGTTTTTCATCTCCAACCTGTTTTAAATGAGCCAGGCATACATGAAACTGTTTTTTTTTCCTTTAATTTTTTTTTTGCGATTGAAGTTTAAAGATGTTTTCTCATGACACATCTTAATAAATAACTGCATTTTAATTGTACTTTTTTCTATGGTTTCATTTGTATTGGTATATATAACATATTCTTTTTTGTGTATTATTTAAGAAGGCAAATGATATTTAGCCGTTTTAGATTTTTGTTAAACATTATTCTAAATTCTATTGTTCAAGATGACCAATTGCTCAAACTAACAAAAAAAATAAAAAATACACTGAGAGTCCTGAAAACACTGTAACTTTCTCAATATAACACTTTTTAGTTTTCTACCACCTTTCAAAAGCTGTTTCCACTCTGACAGCAATTATCAGACACAGTGGTGTTGCATCTGCAAGTTGCACATGACTCAACACCCAGGGGTGTCCAGGTTGCTTGAGGATTAGTTTTCCAGTTTTTAGGAGTAAAACTAGACATACAAATTGATATGTTCTAAAAACACTGCTTTGTTCTGACATTTCTGCTGAAAGTACTTAATCCAATGATGGTCTTGCTAAAACATGGTCTCACTGTGTATGTGGAGCCAGCTGTGTGTGTGCGTGCGTGTGTGTGTGTGTGTGTTGTCAGAGAGAGAGAAACCACAGGTGAGAAGGCAGAGAATGAAAGGGATCTGGGCTCATAATAGATTGAGAAAGACACTTTGACTCCCCAGAGAGTCTGGGCACAATGGCCGTTTATACTTAGATTCACACAAACAGACAGACACACTGCTAGCCTTACACACTGCCTATATATTGACCACTGGAAGGAAGTCATTAAAATGGCAATCAGTGTTTCTTAATTACTAGGCATGGCTTAACGATATTCAGTCTAAAGTTCCTTAGGGACTGTTTTTAAATGTTGGGTTTTTCTTTTCCTTTTTTCAGTCCTTGATGAGGGCATGGTGTTAAAGACTTGCAGTTACATTTTTATTCTGTCTATAAAGAAAAAAAACAAACCAACAGAGTTAATGAAAACTCCAAGGCACAAGAAAACCTAGACCTTGTTATGTGAAAATGCAATCAACAATACCACCTAACTTTAATTTAAATGAGGGTTACTTTAATTTCCTCTGAACAAAATTACCATCCACTATGGTTTGTGTTTTTTACGATACCAGACAAGCTTTGAAATGAGCTTCCTCTGAATGCTAAAGCTTCTGATGAGAAAAAAAGTGTTGTCAATTCATGCTGTGTGAGTATTCTTGAAGAAGGTGGGGGAATTAGCCTTGATCTTACTTGCAATTCAATGAGCTGGTTTGATTGAATATGACCTGAGGGATAGATGCATAATTAGCAGACATGTCTTAAATATGGAGATTCTGCAGTGCTGACTGTCTCTGTTTTACAGCTGCTAATAAACAATATTTTCTTCTCATGGCCAAAAAGAGGCATATATGGACTCAGGGACAGCTTGTGCCAACACACAAGGACATTTTCACATAGAAATTGTGTTTATGTCTCTATAGCACATTTTCACACTGCATCAACAGGCGTAACAGGAAGTGTGCACATCCACACGGTGCTTACATCCTGATTAGTAGCGGCAGTTTCTGGGGGAGCCAGACATCTTGGAGGTTTTGTTTGGAATAAATGTTCTTCTCCAGGACCAGAGGTTAAAAACCCATTCAGATAGTCACAAATACTCAGAGTGAGTGATATAATCTGACAGAAGAGATTTATGGAACTGCTGTCTGGAGGTTCAAGGACGTGAGAGGGAGGAGTGACCTCAATGGTCTAAGAATTAAAATTTTAGGTGCAAATCTTGTGTAGTGATGCCATGTGACTCAGAGAATTCATTTGTAAATAGGAGGCTAATTACAACTATAAATTATATAAAAGCGAACACTATTGCACTTTTTTTCCTCCATGCTGTTAAGGATCAGAGAGAATGCTTAAATATTTATACTCATAAATTTCAGAGACTGGTATTAATAATCTATAACATTAATCAAATGATAAACTGGGGCACCACCTGAGTATCAGGGTTTATCTCATAAATATCTTTATCAGAGAAGAAAGCTACTTCTTCTCTGTTTGCTAGATCATACAGAGTTCAGTTGAGCAAGATAACTGATCTTTCTAATTAGCAAATATCCTTTGAATTAACTGGAATTTTACAGGCATATTTTAGCTAAATAATCATAAATATTTAAGTGAAGAGACTAATATCTGCTCCATTGGAACATTGGCTAAACAACATACTGCATAAAGCTGCTGCCACACTTGTTCTTATCTTGCAACCAATTTTGCCATGTATCTAAAAACACATGGGACATCATGGATCTAGACATGATGAGATGAAGCACATTTTGTGAAACATCCTATCACAAATATGGCTTGGTATGTGTATTGTCAAAATGCCTTGTTATTTACAGTTATACCTTAAGTTATTGCAAATTCAGTTTCATGGGGAAAAACAAATTGTTGAGTTGTTTGCAAGTTCAAATCAAATAGTTAAATTACATTAATGTGGCAATTACACTATAAGAGCAGTGGAGCATGTGGAACTGTGATCTGGTGTCAGGCACCCTGACACAGTCAATCATGTTGATGACAAAAGATTCATTGCGTGTTCTTTTGAATTGTTTAGTGATGCGATTGCATAAAAGATAACACAAAAAAATAGCAACTGTCCAGACCGTTTTTGAGGTACAAATAAAAGCAAAGTTCACAAGTTTAAGTGTTAAGGAGCACCAGCTTTACCACCATCAGCACATTTATTAAATTCTCTCCCACCAATGAGCTTCACCAGGCTGCAGTCTCTCCTCATCCATGTTGCTTGACAGCAATCAATATTTATACCCAACAGGAGTTTCTGCAGGACAGCGTTAATATGCTCTTTCAACTTATAAGAACATGTAACATTTTGATAATGTGTCATCTTACCTCTATGATTTGTTTCTAAAGATATATCAAAACATCCAGCTACAGCTCTGATAAACCTTCAAAGAAGTAAAGTAATACTAACATTTTTTTTTTTTTTTTTTTTTTTTTTTTTTAAAAAAGAAAAGAATTTGATAAATGTCTGCTTGTATATTTTACACAAATCTCCTTCTGCAGCAAAGACTTACCACTTTTTTTTAAAAACTTAAAGGATGGTGTTTAGGTTGTGCCAAGGGCTGCAGCACCTGCTAGACTGGAGCTGACTGTGCATACATTACATTACATTACACTGTCAAATCTGTAGTCCCTGCAGCTATTCTATCTTTCTGACTGTAAAGATCTATGTAATTAATGTAAAAAGGTTCACCTCTAAGCAGAAAGCATCCCAGATTTGATCAACAAAATGACCTGTTGAAACTATATTGCCATTTTGAAATCATGCACAAGATTGTCCTTTTTGTCTTGGCAATAGAAAAACGAACAACAGTTCTGCAACGCCTAACATGAGCTGAGTTTTGTCCAGGAGTTCTGATAGAAATTATTTAAACATTTTGTGAGGGAACTTGAGTTTGGACAATTCCTGAAGTGCCAACCATATGGTGTGCATGAGCTCAGGTTTTTGGATGTCCAAAATCCCCATGGCAACCTGGCTTAGCTAAGAATCCCATTATGTATGCCACAGTATCAGATGAATAAAAAGGCAATTCTAAAGTGGTATCTGCTTAAAACCTTGTCAAACCATATAATCATAAATTACTGAAACACAAGGGAACAGAGTGATACATGCATTTGCAAACAAATAAAAACAGCTAAAAAAAATGGGAGCTAATCCTAAACTCTCTGAGACAAACATTGGTGCTAATATTTATCTGAAAAGCACAGCATTTTTGATGGCAGAATGCATGTTATGTTGAAACCCATGCAGTAATGCTGCTTTCCCAATTTATTGTAATTTGGGATTGGGTTGTGTGGAGTAAATAAAAAGCCCCTAATTCTGCCCTTTAGCCCAAGTTTATTGGTAGCGAAGATATAACAAAAAAGAATTCCATGCACAGTTAATAAAATATTTAGATGTAATATTAAATCTAATATTTCCTTCCACAATATTTACAGCTTTTTAACACTTGAAGTTCATAGGACTTATTTGCCCAGCCCCCTCAGGGCTGTGGGCTTCTCCAGTATCCCTCACCGATCACCCTGCAACCACCTGCTCTCTGTTCCAGTGTTCCTGTTGTCCTCTTCTTTCGCAGAGCTCCAGCTCTCTTTAATTATCTGGCTGAAGCAGCTCTCCTGTCAGGCTCCAGGGAAGTCCTGGGAGACATTGTCTGTGGGCCAGCTGCCATTTAGTTCTGTGGACAGCTGATGTTTTACTGGAACATACAAAGGCCTTCTTCTACATGGCAGCAAACACTTAGCAAAATGTTCCTAAGAACACTTTCAGACATTAAGTGCACAACTGTAGCATCCTGGGCACAGAATAATCTATTCTGTTAGTATTGAGCTTCAAACACAGTGAAGACACTTCTCTGGCTCTTGGCTAAAGGGCTTAGGAGTGTGAGACTTAGATCTGAGACCACCTCTACTCTATAATATACTCTCTGTCCTAGAGGGAGAATGCAATTGTGTGGCACAAGATCTTGCGATATTAAAACATTACAATATCTGACGATGCCCCTAAAACTTTTAAATCATTTTTGTGGCATCATTTTGCTGGTATAATAAGCTAAAAAAATGTGACAGGGAAGAACATTTTGTAAGCATAGTAAGAAAACATTGTGGCAAGCTAATGCGGCTGAAATAAGTATTCTATTTCAAACTCATTGTTAGTCTTATGAAAAATGCAGTCAAAACCTGAAATGGATTATTCCACAAGGCTTAACACTCTGTACTATTTGGAAAAAGACAAGGAATTATTTAAATGTGTCTATGCTTGTTTTGGTCTTTAGAGACATAAAGAAGTTGGCCATTATAATTCAGCTCTTAACAAAAGGATTATTTCACAGTCTTTTTAAATTTGATCATATGATCATCTGGGGCTGCATAGTGGTGCACTTGGTAATACTGTTGTCTTGCAGCAAGAAGGTCTTGGGTTCAATTCGTGACCTGGGGTCTTTCTGCATGGAGTTTGCAAGCTCTGACATTTAAATGTCATTGATCTTGTAATTTATTAATGGCATTGGTAACAAATCCACTACCTCTATCAAGGAATCTAAAGTCAACTTGTTTTTCATGTGTTATAAAGTAATCCTTAGAGTAATACAGAGGATCATAAATCAACACTGATCAGCAAAATGTTGATTTGTTTGGCTGGTCAATTTATCTTTAAACAAGATGGTCGTTTGGTGGTTGTTAGTGTCGCACATGCCCATTTGGAAATTCCTATTTATCGGCTTAAATGTACCACTGCAAAAGATTGGGTTTGAATTTTCACTTAATTTATTGAGATTGTTTATTATTTGCCAAAATGACAAAACACGTAAGACATATAGCATAATAGAAGATGCCATTAAAAGCTAATGACTTGAAATATTGTTTTTTATACTGAAAAATATCAGAGTTTTACCAAAGAATCCAAGGGAACAGAGGTGCTAAAACTTGCCCTCCACATTACAATCATTAATCTTTAATTCATTACATTTCCTTACATGAAGCAATAAATCTGTTTGAATGGAAGTTAGACCTAATAGACTTCAGTTTAACATTCTGCTTTCTGCTTTTCTGTCTGCCCTTTTTTGAGTGGAGTTACCTAACACCTTTATCTCAGCTTGTTTACTTTCTTTTATTCAGTTGCTCTGGATTAGAATAAGCACCAGCCAATTCTGTCTGTTCCCGGCATGAGGTCATTTTCACAAAAACCTCAGCATTTGAACTCCTCCAGAGACGAATACATGAATGTCAATGTACCTTCGTATATAAAGGCTAGCAGTCAGGTTTGTTATCTTGCACATTAGGCAAGGTCAAGGTGTTGTCTCATGAGAGGCACAGAAATCTAAACTTTATAAACTCAAACAATAATGCTAATAGGACTGGAGTTCACACAAAAAGAATCTACTCTTTAAAAAAAAAAAAAAAAAAAAAAAAAAAAAACTGATAAGCTGCTATCAAAAAGTTGCTGAATTATTTATCACTTCTGCTCAGCTGTCAATTTGTTCCTTCCTTTGGGTTCCTGTAAACGCAATCTGTTTGATCCGCAGATGCATTTTATATAAATGGGCCACAATATAAGAAGAAAGGGATTATGCCTTTTTGTTTGAGTTCTGCGTAAGATACCCAAAGCCCCTCAGCAAGTAAAATCCTCTCCCAAAAAGCAATTGGCAAACAACATGGAGTATCCGGAATTTAATTATGCCTAATTGTATCTGTTTCAGTGTGGTCCCATCAATCATTCTGAGCCGTTTCAGTCTCTTATGCATAATTAAATAGACGGAATCGTGATTCTTTGATAATGATGAGAGGGTGGGAGGAGAAAGAAAGGAGTTGTTGCTTATATAAGATCCCGCCACTTCTACACTCAAACATATCAAGGCAGTCCCAGCTTTGAGTGAAGGAGTGATTGATGTTGTTGTGTTGGATCCACTCACTATCATCAACTGGAGTCAGAATGATGCAACCACTAAGAAAGAACAACATTTAAGCCTTCGGCCTAAAGACTGGAACACCAGCAACAAACAAATGTCACGCGGTCAAACCTACAGACTGATCTCTGCAAACCTGTCTCACAGCCTCTGCTCTCGACGCATCTCAGTGTCATCTCTGTCGGCCTGTAAATGATGTTCTCTCTGGCTGAGCCCCCCTTCTTCCACCACATAACCACAAGATTAGTTCCACCTCCTCTCACCCCCTAGAGTGTTTCTCTGAAGAGCTTAAGCTGCTTTATCTCGCCTCTGTTTTTATTTACCAGGAGATATTTGTGAACGGTGGGGTGTGCTGACCTGTCAACCCGTGTTATTGAATCCTGTAGGTGCTCCTATCAAAAATCTCCACCAGGTTTTCTTTGTCAATGATGGATCAACAACAAATGGCTGCTAAAGTGGAACTGAAAAAAAGAGAAGATCCGTGACAAATAATGCTTTTATCCCTCTTGGTTTTAAAGTTTCTCAAAGGCTGGACATGCTGTTTCTAAGTGAGACTAATGCTTTTAACTGAACTCAAGCCTGCTGAGAGTAATCTGCTGAACATACTTGTTATATTTTTATTTATTTATTATTGTATAATGGTGGTGAGGAAGTAGAGAAATAAAAAAATTATTGATTGAACAATATGTTGATTAATTAGATAAATATATTTTAGCAAGAAGGATGTTTGAGTTCACTTGTGTTTGTGTAAGACATGCTAATGCATGTTAAAATGCATTAGGAATAATTCAGCACGATCCCATCCACGCTGTAGCAGTGTTTGTATAATGTACTCTACTGTCCAGTAAATTTTTCAAAATCCATTAAATATTTTTTATTGTTTAGCAAATTTAGGATTTGACTTGAAAGAGGGGTATTTTATGTTTTGCAGGCACACAGTATCAAGTAATCAATCATCATTTGTTCTAAAAATGCAGTACAGATGACACGACTTTAAAGAAATTTGACTTCACAACTGGGCATTTTAAAATTTGCCTGTGTCTCTTTAAGAAGCTCCTACTCTTTACTACACACTTTTTGGAAATACTTTGAGCAAACATTTAGGAACCACCAAATGGTTACCATGGGAGATTCAAGGGAACCTCAAACATGTATAAAAGAACAAAGCAACTGTCCCCTGTATAGCCTTTGAGTTTCACAATTAAATTCACAAAGATGTCCGCAAGTGCTGAATCTGGCCAAGTCTAAGTTGGAATGATAATTTACTTCCTACATGAGACAAGAATGAAGATCTGTTCCAAGATCTTTTTTTGGTCAATCTTTTGGTGCTGATGTACTTTTTCAGATTAAAATGATATATAATGCGTACATTATGTCCAATTGTATGTTGACATGTTTGCTCTATTTAACGTACAGTTTGAAAATGTTACGACTGCTTCCATAAGGTGCTGTGTTTCTGTCCAAAAATGTCGATGTGTGTGTGCAGGTTCCATTCCCTGATTGGCGGATCCAGAAGACAAAGCATACAAAGTAAGCAGGTACCGTGTAAAAGATGCTGCCTCTGACTGTCCATCTCTCATTTTCTGCTCAACCAAACAACACCTTTGCCTGCATAGTACTTCTGTGAACAACTGTAGTTATTCATATTTAATTAAAAGGGGGCTTTTAAGGTGAACTGCCTTTTATTTTGAATCTAGTGTTTTTCTGTTTATCTTTAGCTAGGGAAGGATTTTTTTGTCATTTGTCAAGGTATTTTAAATAAAGAAATGTGGTCAATATCCATATAAATACTTCTTACTCATTGTTTTAGGTACAGAGTTCTCCCTGAGGACACAACATTGTGATGATGGATGACCTTTATGTTACGGTCTGGCCTCCTCTAGACAGGTCATAACAGCAACACAACTTTATCAGATCCACATTTCCAAATGTTTTAAACTGCCTTGATGTTATATCCCAATTTTAAATGTTGCATTATTAAGACCTATAGGTGGAAAATCACCATAATTAACAGAAATAAAGGTGTCAAGAAGTGGCAGACGCTGTAGACCCAGGTTGAGGTGGATGAAAATGAAGATTTAATGAAGAATAACAGAACAAACAGTCCAACACAATCCAAAATGCCAGGCAGCACGGCCGAGCGGACACCAGGACTCGACACTGATAGCAACCGGTAGAATGGAGGAAGAGACGGACTGGGCACATAGACGACAGCGGCAAGACGCCAACTCAGACAACAAACGACAAGGACCCAACAAGGAACACAGGTGGGGTTAAATACACAAGGAGTAATGAAGGAAACGAGACACACCAGGGAGCAATCAAAGGATAAGACAGGACAACAGGGAGACTCAGAGACAGAAACTCGAAATAAACACAGAGAAAATCTCAAATCATGACGAAAAGGATGGCAAATGTCAGTCTGTGTTTATGTAATCTATGTAAGGTTTCTCACTCAGTAAATTGGAATTTACTGGAAAAAATTAACATTATAATTTCCATTATATATGAGCAGGTAATTCTTTCAACATTTCCGTGGTAAATGGTGAACCAATGGTTTTATATAATATGTTTGTCACACATATTATGAAAACATTTTATTCTGAAGCCACAATACAAATATTTGTTAACATCTCGTATCAAGGATGTTATTCTTCTTTATCCATATTTCATGACCATTTGTGGGGGTCAGAATGGACTAACCTGTATGTCAGGAGGTTTACTTTTTGATTCAGGCCAAATATTTTTATTCATCTTCCCTTAGCAGAACACCAAAGTAGATGAGCTCCTTTCTTTGATTCCTGTCCTGGATGGAGCAGTTTGTCTTTTTACAGTCAAGAACCATCAAACTTAATAAACCAAATATAAATAAGATTTATACATCAGTGATTTTCTTCTGTCATTAAAAGACAGTCTTTTATGGTGAGTAATTGTTTATGGGGGGTTGATATATATAAAAAGCAAATTTATTAACGTTTTGGATGTCTCTCAATAAATTCCCATCTTTTGTCTTTCTTTTGTCCTCCTGTGAACTTCACTTTATCACTACATTGATAAATGTAAAGTTTCAAAGATCTGTGCTTTTCATCATTTGAAAATAAGGCAAGCTGTCATTTTTTTTCCATTCTTTATCATTTTCCCTTAGAATAAAATGCAAATCTGCTAAACTGCTGCCACTTAAATTATTTTATCAAACCTTTTCTTCCTATTACATGTCATATTTTCTTGTAGAGTTATATGAAATTCACTATTGCAATTATAGTTGTTTTACTTGTCAGTGAACTGCCAAGTTGGTTCTGAGAAGTAATGGCACTTGCTACTGTTACTGTTATATTTCAAGTTAAAGGGAGAAAGTATTCTTTAAGATGAATTAGCTGCCATTACTTTCATGTTTCATGTATAGGGAGGAAATGATCTGCTCCAGGAACTGATGGCCAATGTGATATTTCAAAAGGTTACGCTGCATCTTGCTCAGCAATTGTTTTCCATAGATTTATATTTGTTTAAAGGCGGGTTGTGGTTGTCAGCGATAACAAATGCACTGACAAACAGCCGGGCAGTGTGCCATTTGGAATTCATTTAGCAAGACAAGGTAGAGATAAAGGCACCACCCTGGCTGTCTGCAAGCAACTCTCCGTAAATCAGAGAACAGCTTGGATGAATTACACAGTTGAGGAACTCTCTCCTGAGAAGGACACACAGCACTGTATCTATTTACTAGCAGCTGGCCCACAGCACAGGTCAGCACAACCAACTTCTCTGTCTGTACTTTAAAAAAAAATGATGCACCAGATCACTCTTGCAAAGAGTTAAAGCTAATTCATAGGTTACATTTTTTTATATCTGGTTGCTTTAAAACTGCAAAGGCAAGACTTTAATAAATTTGCTGTTTTACTCAATATACCGTGAAGAATAATGTTACTATCCCCTCACTGTTGACGTTGGGACTCCATAGATGAAAGTTGAGTTAGATTTATTCTATAATTATTGTTAAAAATACACTATAACATAATTCTTCACAAGAAGAGATGCCAACATGTCATTTATTTGGTCAAAAATTCCAAACAAGGACAACACCAAGAGGTGACGTCTTTCAGCTGAAAAGAATGAGATCTTGATTCTCTGTTGAGCAGCTGTGCTCGGGCTTTGATGTAAGTAAAGAAGATCTGGTCAGGGAAGCTTGGCATAGAGCAGCTGCTTCTCTGCACTGAAAGGCATCAGCTGACCAGGACTTCACTTGGCTACTTGTCAAACTGAGGAGCCTCTGGGGTGGGCCGTTTGAGATGGGAGCACCTTTGGATTTCTGTCAAGAGAAGAGAGTGTTTCTGGGTAAAGGAATGGCTTTCTCTCCTGGAGCTGTTATCGCCTACATGGTGGTCCTGAGCAATAAGTACACGCTGCCACTTTTTAAGACCCTCTGGAGGCCAAGCCTCAAGAGAGGCTGAATTCCTACAAATATTTCACAAATACACTGGCTGCTAAAAGACTTTATGGTTTTAAGATTTTTTTGTAACCCGGTAATTTTTGAAAGCTAGAATAATTTAATAATCATTGTTGCTTTTCCCAAGCAAAGAAAATTTGTCTATGGACTACAGCACAGCTAGCTGCTACCAGATGTTAAAAAAGCAACTGTATTTATTTATTCATTCGTTCATTCATTCATTTCATAATCTGATGGTCACTATATATCCAAATTATTACTATAATGACTTTTTAGCCTGCTTAACACCATTCAATAATATTGGCAAGGTCAATATTATAGTAGTAATGTTGACCTTGCATAATATTGACTCTGTTTGACAGCCCACACTCCAGGAGGCTGCATGACATGAACTAGGCCAGTGCAATGGCAAGAAGTGCCAATTCACACATTCACAATACCAAAATGATTCTGGTAACTCTAAACTAGCAAAACAAAAAAGCTCACAAAATCTGCTGGTTTGTGGTAAAAAATTGTATCACATCAATGTAATAAAAAGGCAATATCACTTCTAATGTCTTTCAGGTATTACTCTACTATTAATTAGAAGAATTTAGTGTGATGTAATTCAAAGGAGGTTTTTACTATTAGGTAATACAAGTTTCATTTCTACTGTTTTACTGGTGAATCAGACTGACAAGTAATCTTGCATGTTCTAGCTTTTTTTTAGAACAAGGTTAGATGTACATCCTATATACAGATGTGTACATACGCCATGTTTCTGCAGGTGGCAATCATTTTAGAAACGAGGATTGAAATAGTCTTTGTGGACAGCAAAGTTATTGCTTCCACAGCAATGACTGATACGCTGTAGGCTTTCTGAAGATAGCAAAGCTACAAATAGCTAAAGCAATATTACTCTATTAAAGACGTTATGTATAACACACACCATGTGAATTACAGGGAAATGGGTGTTTTGGCATTCCATATGCCTCTGACACCCCAAAAAGGTGAAATAACAAGTTGAGGGAACAAATCATTTTTATGTCGCATGTTATGTTTGATTGTTTTTTTTTTTTTTTTTTTTGTTTTTTACAAAGATTATTGACTGCCTCATTCTATGAACTGCTGGGCTGGATATAATGCACTGTCATAAATATTTATAGCAGACATTATGCCAGAACAAGGATTTCTGGAAAACTTCATCACATCAGTTTACTGAAGTGCATGCATGCATTTCATAGGTCTGCTTTTATTTTAGAAAAATAATTGGAGCTCCAGATAGTGACACTAATGTTTGCACCCAGATGCACAAAAAACATCTTATGTTTTTCTACAGCCGCCTAGAAACACTCGTCTTCCTGACGTCTGCAAGAGATAACAGTAGTGATGAATACAACAAAATGGAGTAGCACTTGTTGAAGCTTGTTGTGTCATTATGCCCTTTTTTAATCAGTTGAAACTAGGTTTGCGGTAAACCTTTTATCTTTGTTTAAAAAATAAAGATAAGAGCAGAAACAAAACCAATCAAAAGCTAATATGCTGCTGCTTTTCTGGAAAAAAGTCGTTGATTTGCATTTAACTTATGTCAGCTTTATTTCACACTTGCAATATGAATTATTTGTAATTTCTCCATATATATTCTGAATTAATTTAAACAGAATTAATTGAGGGTGGGAGTGTTGTTCAGACTTATTATTAGAAGTAATAAATGTGTTTATTAGACAACAGACAGAGTTTTGATATTCCATGAAGATAAAGCAAGAACAAAAGGCTAATAATGTCAGTTTCTATCCATACACTATGTGTCAAAACACTTCATATAAATAACTTGGGAAAAATTAGTTCAGCATGAAATACATTAAGGGGCAAATCAAAAGGTCATCAGGCAGCACACTGCACACAGTTTCAATAAAGAATCAGTGAACACTGAGCAATACTGAGCATGACTGAGGTAGCCCTCCAGATATCTGGCAGGCTCCAGCTTTGAGTTCCTGAGCCAACATGGTCCAAGGCAAATTTTCTGTATGAATGATGTGAACTCTCATGGAGCATGAGAAAAACGATTTCAACTTTATCGCCTGAAACAGAGCAAGCATAATTTGATTTTAACTCAGAGAGCTCAGGGGAACATTGTCAATATGTTGAAGAGAAATAAATTACTTTAATCTTTATGGCCATCATTTCACCATCATTGGCTCATGTAATAGGCGTCCTGCATAGTTACCACTATGATTTTGAAATTTAATCAATTGTGTTTTTCTTTGTTTGTTCATTTCTCTTTAGGGAAACTAGGTAATCCTAAATTACAGTATCACAATCCTGATTAGAACTTTCCATTCAGGCATCATATGCATAAATTTCATATTTCTTTTCATGGTGGGCTGATAATACAGCAACACTTTATTGTGAATTTAGTCAAAATAATACATGCAGTCTCAAATATATATATACACAACCAATATACCAAGATATCATTGGAATTGTGAAACAGGGACAATTTCCAACTGGTGTTACACCATGAGAATTTCACAAGAGAATTTATAAATAAAAAAATACATAAATAAGAATAAACACCAAAAGCAAAGTTCTGTGACCTTCATGTTTCTTCTAATAACTGTGTGAGATTCATAATCTGTCAGCAAGAGAGCAGTTACAAGTAGGAATACAGAAAGACAAGGCTGATTTAAATTTCTCCTGACATAGTGTCTATATAATGCATGGAAAGTCCAATATTTAATAATGCTAGGAAAGGCTGAAATATGTAAAAGCTATAATGCAGCTTGTAATACTGATGTATTAGACATTTATTTCAATAATTTGTACAATCTTTTGGGGAATGATTAAACACTTTTTATGCAAAGATATATGTTATGACACTTGCAATTATATTTTCCCCTCTAATATTATGAGTCAAGAAAGAGGCTGGTTCAGGTTGACACCGAGGTGCAATCAGCTTCATGTCTTGTCAATTCTTTATTGATAAGTTGGTGGGGAATAATTTAGCTCTAGTGATTTAGTTTTTCTCTCTGATTCTAATTTGTGTCATTGATAATTACTCCAAAGTTTCCAGACACAAAATGTTCAATTTGCCTGGTAGAAACCTTGTGATTGGTTTGATAGGAAAACATCTGTGATTATAAAGAAATTGATCCGGCTCTAACAGAACTTGGCTCCTGACTCAGATGTACAAAAAAGAACAAATATCTTGCTCTAAATGTGTAAATATAGTCAAATTACTTTTTTCTTCTTTTTTGCAATATTTTATACTTAAAACACCAAGTCACTCAAACTAAAACATCTTCACCCAGCAGATGTAATGAGACATAGGGTCGGCGCAAGGCATAAGCAAACTAAGCAGCCGCTTAGGACCCCAAGGCCACTAAGGGGCCACTAAGTGGAGCTGATTTTTTTTTTCGTAATAATTTCTATGTCACTATAATATCAAGAACACACAATTTCACTATGAAGTGATTTGTTTTTACAATTATATATTTTATAATGTATGTAGAAATTACTATTTTATTGATAAAATGAAAACAAATAAATTGCTCTTGGGCTGTCATGAAAAAATTGACATGACATCGGTGTGTCAGTCTGAGATAAGAATTAGCACTTCATTGTTTCCATCTTGTTACATTACAGCCTCATTCTAAATTGTATCAAATTATTGTTTTTACTCACAGCTCTAAATACTCCTTCATGAAAATGTGAAAACAAATTTTGGAGTCTTTTGAAAATTTGTGCACTGACAGAGCTTTCATCTGAACGGAGAATACCTGCTGGAGGGCATTGCTGGCCTGCTGCAGACTGCAGACCTGTCAAAAAATTATATAGGAACCCTTCTGTCGAAAATTAATGGGGGGATGATTGATGAGTGATTAATGACCCTAACTAATTGCTTTTTATTTCCGGTCACATGATGGCCCTCCCCGTTGGATGTCTCTTGACCTCAGCATGCTTACATGGATTCAAATCTTCATTGTGTTAAGATCATGTAAGTTTTCTTAAAACTGTCCAGCTGAGATAAGCTCAGCTGGACAAGGTGTGGTGCTAATAACCCTGAGGTAAGTGGTTCAATCCCCTTACTGGTCAATGGAAATCTAAAGTCTTTCAGACAAACAATACTTCAAAATTAAAAAGGGTGTAAAGCAAAATCAACACTTCAAAATAAAAATGGCTGGAAAATACACCTTTAAGCATGTTGATTTTGAAAATAATAACAGCATTTCTTCAAATCTTCATTGTAGTTAAATCATGTACATTTTTCTTATACTGACTCCACTTTCAAACTGCTCTTCTCCTTTTTCAGAAACTGCAGAACAGACTCAGAAACTCACAGCTGAAACAAAGTAGTCAAGAACATTACTTGCATTTTGCCTGAGAAAATAACATGAAATCAAATTCATTTTTATTCAGTACATTTTCCAGACAGCATGTCTTGCTTATGAGAATTCCTTACATTTTTGTCTTTTCCCTGTTATACACTTTGATGCTTCTGACCTTAAGATGTCAGTTGTGAACATCAGAAGGACGGAGTCAAACCTTCACCCTCTTCACAGTCCTGCCATCACCCTGTCAGATCCTGAACCCTACAACGAATCAAAGGTGGATTTGATTTGATAGGCCAAGGTTTCATCATCATTCCTGCCAAAACTCTGTCAAAGAAATGTTTTTATCAAATGAAATTTTAGAAAGTGATCAGTAATGCCAAGTCTTAAAAATATTTTCTAACCAGCTCAACCAGCATCCTTTTTCACAACAAAAGCAATGTGCCACATGTAACGTTATCACACAATGAATTCATTTTCCTTTATGTACGGCACACAATCAATACAAAATGTGGGTCAATCCAAAGACATAAATCTACTAGTCCTGCCAGAAAACAGCTTTTATTTCTTTAAGTTTTGACCACTGTATTTTTTCAGGGCGCATACATACAAAATAAGATAAGAAAGACTGTGACAACAGATTTAGTATTTCGTAGATGTAAAGAACAAAATAAGAAACAGTTTACGTAGTTTAGACTACAAGCTAAAGATGACAGGAAAAGAGCCTGTAAGCTATCTGAATCAGAAACTACAACTTTAATATAGTAACAGCATCAAGAACTGCTCATGGTGTGTGGCCATATTCTCATTCATTACTGACATTCTTGACAGACCAAAGAGGGTCCATACTTCCCTTTGAATAGCCATTCAAATAACTAATATAAAAGTTGCTCAGGTGCAACTTTTTTTCTCAAGTACAAGCAGTATCCATGCAACATGCCACCCTGAGTGGTGAGCCACAACAACCATATTAAAAACCACTGGGAAATGTCTACATTTTCTTGATAAACATAGCTTACAAATTTGAAAAAAAGAATCAATTGTGTAAGATTTTTTAAAAGATATAAGCAAAAATACTGAAATACTGTTTTCAAGGCTTTTGTCCGTTATTTAATGTGTCATAAGAAACAAAACACTTAACAAAACAAAGAAGAGAGAGACTCACTGATTACATAGTCAGGAAAGGCATTTGAGGATAATTTTCAAAAGAGCAACAGATTTTCTAATCGCTCGCATGAGAAACATTTAACAAGGGAAAGACATATCTATAACAAGAGTGGGCAGTCTCAGATAAAACTATTTTTGGACAAACTGAATCCATAAGTCATAGCAAACAACTTTCAGTTTTTTGAATTTTCTTTTACTAACAAATGTTTCATCAATGTTCCCTGGGCTCCACTGTTGCAAGTAAATGAGCAGTTATAACTTGTCGGCTTTTTGGTTTATTAACATTTTTACTGTACTTGTAAAAATAAAAGTGTAACAAAGTTCTATGAAATAGGGCCCTCCCTCTACCTGTTCTGGTACTTTTATTTGACTTTTGACCCAAGTGACTAAAAAAACATAGTTGACTCAGATTTTCCTTTCTGCCTGTTGGGGTCAACTCTAATTAAAAGTCAAATTTACTTGAGATAGAGATAGCCTGGACTTGAACTTTCTGATTAAACATCCATATTTCCACTACAGGAACTGCATTTGTTACGACGATAACTGGAGTAATTCCTTTTATTCTGTAGGTTAAAATGGGACAATGATGTTCCATGTGTTAGAGAAATCATTTATTATCTTTATTTCTGTCAGGTAAAAAACAGGAGACTGAGTTGTGAAATGCCTTGTTCAGATCTATCAGAGGTAACAGCTGATGAAGCTGAAAGAGCTTTTTCCACTGTGAAAGACTGAACAATTGAACAATTTCAAAGCAACTGATGAATTCTGCAACGTTTGCTAGCGAGAGGAAGTTCCGAGATTATTTGTTATTCAGAAACCCAGACATCTTTGCAGCACAGGAACCCAAGCACTTTTCTCCAGTCAAATTCTCTCCTCTGCAACTTGACGGATCACAAATTTAAATCACGGGCAAACTGCCACAGCTGGCATTGTGTTTATATTTACAAGACTTGTTTCACTAATACACCCATTTAATAGTTGGTTGAAGCTCTTTGCTTGAATTACTGCATCAATGTGCTGTAGCATGGAGGGGATTGGCCCATGGCACTGCTCAGATGTTAAAGTCTTTTTTCACAGTTTTATTACAAAATAAAAGTTTTTTATACTGTAGACCAGTTGAGAAACATCCTAATTACAGCTTTGCATCCCTAAATTTAGATTTTATACCCTGTTGCTATTACCGTAAGTAATTCAATGAAAGGTTGACTTTTTAAGTCTTGTTTTTGCACCCGCATAACCCTAACCCTAGCAACAGAAAGAGTTATGATTTGACAAATCACTGCATTAAAATGTTAAAGAATCCCAGCACTATAGCTGCATTTTAATAAATTTTAATATCAAGAACCTAAATGAAAAAGTTTAACTCATGTATTTAAGGCACCATGATATTTGGGGTGCAGTATCATCTAATTGTATTGATATCCTGTTTTTATACGATCCACAGTCAAAGCAGCTAAAAACAAAAACTTTTTCAACGTGTTTTTAGTTAATCAACATTAAATTGAGAATTTCTAGAGGAAAGTAGAACCAATGTGAAATACATTTTTTTCTGATGACATAAATGTGCTCATGAAAAATATGAAAACCTTTTAAAATGAGGTCGGTGAAAAAGTCAGTTTCCATCAACAGGGGAATCTCTGAAGGTTACCCGGACTATTTTATGTAGGCCAGGAAAAGTGGTCGGATTTATTTCTAAAGCTGAGTGGCAGATACAGTACAACGCTTCATCGCACTCAGAGCACTTTACTGTGGGACCAGGCATGTGGCCTTGATTTAGGTGAATGAGCACATCCAATTTATATTCAAGCAATCAGCAATCGCTCACAGAGACACATGCAGCCTCACGGTTGGACTGACTGTTTCTGTTGCCAGCAGTGCTCATTCTGCTGCTCAGGCGAGTGAAAGAAAAAAAGAGACAGAGATACCCCCAGACACAGAGTGGGTCTACACCTACACCTGGCTGTTCTCGCCATACCAGCAGTCAGAGATTCACTGATCCTAGAAGCAGCTGTGTGCTGCGCTGCTCTGCTCTGTCAGAGAGGCCTGGAGTGACAGGCCCCCAGACACCAGACCTCCTCCAGGCTCCACAAGCCCCGGGGCGCTGGCAGTGTCGACCAGGTGCAGAGTGTTCCAGCAAGGGACTTCAAAGGAGCAGGACAGAGGCAGTAGTTAAAAAAAAACAGCGGGCGGGGTGCACATGGAAGGCAGATTGACGAAATAAAGGCAGGAAAAAAAATTGCCACCAGTTGGCGAAGTTGCATTTTAAACCATTATTTAATTAACCACCAAATGTTTGCCTCAATATGTCACATCACGGTGATTGTTTTTTAAGCTGTACACAAAATTAGAGACACATTGATTGGACAATAAGTTTTCAGCTTGATCGGACAGAGATATGTCCCTTTTCCATGCCAGCAAAATTTACATATTATGTCAGACATGTCGTTGTGTAATCAGCATATCTGATTACACGACGTGTAAACATCACATCGTAACATTGTACAGAGGCAAGAATAAAATGTACGATAAAAGTAGGTCGTATTTGGGCCTCCAGCTCTAACTCGAGTTGAACAAGAAATATGACCTGATTTCATTTAACATGCTGTCTTAAAGACGAGAAAGAAAATAAAGAAATAACACTATAAATATTGTAGGACTTGCACTTGTTTAAGTGAGGCACCCATTTTTAACTTTGTATGTGCTTTAATGAAAACAATAGAAGTTGGAAGAGAAGAAGAAAAAAATATATTTTGAACAAATACAGTGCAAAGAAATCAGTTTTTCCTGTGCAGGGACAGCAGATTATCTGTTAGCAACAACAGAGATGCAAAATGGTGCTGACATTCTTTATTTTTTGTTCTTTTATTGAGTAAAAAATGTAACTAATCTGAAGTAAGTTATTGACATCCTTCCAAAGAAATCTGATATGTTTATCAAGAATATGTTTAGAAAATTAGGATTCCTGTCATAATTATTCACCATGACTTCTGATGTGTGACATGTATTACAATTGCCATTGCAAAAACATGCTGCTTTTATGCATCATGGAGATGAATACTTAATTTTAGGTGACTTACAGTATCATGGAGAGCAACACCCTCCAATTCCTCTTTGGAACTAGAGCTTATAATAAGCACAACTATTACATGCTTGACAGCCCCACTATCAAAAACAGCTGGGAAATTTAGTGCTCAGAGCAATTTTTGACATTGCTGGATATTAGAGTCTGATTTGTATGCAACCCTAACCCCAACCTCCGAATGTGACACCAAAATTATGGAATTACAGTAGTAAGAAATTCCCTCAGGCTATTCCCTCAGAACAGCTTTAAGGCTACACCGCTGCTCTCGTGTGTGTCTCAGTCTTTTGATGCTAATGAGATGGTAATCTGAGTGAGGGTCAGCTGTGCTAAATGCCAATCATAGACATCAATCATATCCCTGGAGCCACTGGCAGGCACAGTGCTGCATTTTCAAAACTATTCGTTTCCTAATTGAATTCCCTCAACAGTCTCAGAGTCCATAAAACAACAGTGGAGGTCAACTTGCGCACAATTTAAAATTCACTAACGGATTTTTTGCGATCTGAAAGGCACAAGTAATGACTGTGACCAAGAGGAGCTGCTACTGTGTTACAAATAGGCAAAGTGAGAAGCAGCGTTGCCTACAGTCATGGCAGAGGCTCTTTATCCATGATGATAAACTCCTCCTGCCACAAAGAACCAGTACCCAAGGATACAAGAGGTGGTATCCAACACTGGTGTCATCCAGGATTGATCCATTTTCCAACTGGGGCAGACTCTAGTAATTACACTGGAGAGTGCCAACATTACATCCATTCCTTGCAAACAACCAAGGACAGTGCAGCTGGCAGTTCAATTAAAGGTTCTCTCTCTATTAGCTGTAACTTTAGGCTTTTAATTAACAGTGGCAGAGGAGTGCTCCTCTGTAATTTTGTGTTCAAATTAGAAACAGTGAATACTGGAAATGTGTTGTACCTTTCAAAGAACATATTGACACAAAGGTAATCAAATTTGGCTCAGAAAGAATGATAGACATATGGTATCATTGTTACATTCCAAAACCTTTTCAGAAAGAATATTGGATTTTGTGAATATCATTGAACTTGATCAAAGGGCACAAAGGTGACTTTAAATGTACAACATATTAAAACTTAATTAGATTTTTAAGACTTTCATTTATTATTTCATTAAATATATATATATTATATATATATATTATTATATATATATATTATATTTGCTTACCTTTGCATAAAAATATATCTTCAACAAAGTCACTTTTTTGTACTCATGCTAAGATAGCATGGCTTTCTAGCCTCCATGTGCCTTTTTATCTCACAGGACCTAAACTGTAATCCCAGTGTTTTGGCGAACATCTTTTCTGCATTGCCTCCCAAAATTCTGCCAGGCTTTTCCCTGGGATTAGAGTTCATTGCACAAGATGTGCCAACTGACAGTGTCCATGGATTTGGCAAGGATTCACATTACACGATGTCCTTTGTCAGAGCTGCATAAACCGAGTCATGATTTGAAACATGTCTGACTGTGGAGAGCAGCTTGATAAATCCTATAAGTATCTGATCACATCTAAACCCCAAGCAATCTATAGCCAGTCCCACAAAGGATCAAAGCAAAAGTATGCAGATGTTGCAGACTCCTATGAAACGGGGTAACTAATAACTGGATAGGATTTTACATGGAGCAAATATGCATTAAATTTTTTTAGGGACTGGACATCAGAATAGACACATGAGAGATAATTTGTGGCAGGCATAAAGGTTTCAGTTTTTAGGTGGTGACACAGTAGAATGTTTCTTACTTCAGTTAATTACAGAACATCAATATCTGTTATTATTCAGTGCTGAAATATCCCAAAGCAAAGTAGCGTCAAGTGACTGACTCGGTCGCAGAACAGAGTTGCAGCAAAGAATGAAACATCAAGGCTTCAGATTCTTCTCCTAGACTTTAAGGGGATTTCAGAGGAAAGAATTGATTTGTCAAAGTTGCGAGAGAAAGAAAAAGACTCACAAAAAGTCCACATTAAACTTCCAATCTGTCTCAATTCTTGTGGACAGAACAAAAACATTTACAAAAGAATCTGCAAGCAGCAGACTTTATTCTTCATCTTACACTTTGGACAATATCAAATTCTTCCAAAGGGGGAAAAAATATAATAGGTGAATAGATGTCATAGCTTGATTTTAGGACATTTTTGCACTAAATCATTTTAGTAGTAGTGTCTGCAAGTGAAATCTGCTTTTCCTTTTACATATAATTAGTAACTAAAATCAGTTTTTCCTAATTTGAGGACTGAAACATTACATAATAATCAACAGCAAATATTAGAAGTCAGATCTGTTAATATTTTTGGTAGAAATTCCTTCTCCACATGGAAAATTAAAATAAACCAGAGGATCTAGGAGAGTAACAGAAAACCAACAGAACTAACAGTCATGAGATGCCTGCTGCTAATTTGGTGTGAACAAATCACCAATTGATAGAATAATGTTCAAATAATAAGACTGAAACTCACATCCAGATCACAGCAAAAAGAAAACAACTTTATTTGTTGATTACTCTATATAAAGATATGTATGAAAGGGTACAAAGGAATTGCCTTAACAAAACAGCAGCATTCAATATGTGGTGGCATACTGTTGAACGTTTTTACTGTTTCAACTGAAAACAGAAATTAGTTTAAGAAAAGCTGTGTTGAAAGCTTTACAAATCAATTGAGAGGGAACACTTTTTCACAGGGGACTGAATAATACAGAACAGCACAATACAGACCATATAAAGTTGTCCTAAACAGTAAATATTAGTTCATTGATTCTAATGAAAGCCAAATATTTAAGCATGTTTAGTTTCAACAGTAAATGTCTGAGTTTGTGAATAGAAATGCTTTTTTTTTTTTTTTTTTTTTTTTTTCCAACAGCCTAATATTTCATTTTCCTGACTTTGTGTAGAGTGATAACTGATTTAATAAATGTTAGTAGGATTATGGGTTGTATTCACTTTTTCAAACATACTGCTATTATTTGGATGGGAATAGTGAACACTGAGCACACAATTATGTTTCAGCTACAGTGAGACGTTAAATATTTTACAACAGCTGCCTTGTCAAACAAGTGAGGCCTATGCAGGGCTGCCGTCCTTCACATTAGCTGTGACTTTGCTCATGATTGATTGCACGTCTTTTTCTTGACAGACTATATTCTGGAGGATTGCAAGACAGGACTGGTAACCTCCACCACCCACTCACAACAGTGTGGATGTTAAAAAAGAAATGCATGTTCAAACATGAAGCATGCACTCGAGCACGTGTCTATTGATGGTAGCAGTGGGTATTAACCTTCTCAATGTCAAGCTGTATTATTCTTTAATAGCTCCATGTGGATTAGCACAATAATTCTATTTTATTTTTAATTTGCAGACATGTACTCAACAGTGACTCTGGAATGTTTTGCATATATTATGTAAAACACTATGGATAGAACAGAAAAATGAAGGCAGCTCATGAAAATAAGGAGGATAAATAGTGATATTCTTGAGGAAAATGTTGGCGCAGCAATTTAGAGACAAAATGGAATTTGATTTTCTGGGGCATGTGGCTCTGGAGATAAAGACAACAGCTGGTGAGAAGCATATGTCAGCAAAGAACATTTTTGAAGGTGTGAGCTTGAAAATTACATGAATATTAGGCTCTTGGAATTGACTACTCAACTAATCCGCTCATCCAACCTGTTTTGTTAGAACATGTGTACACGTTATTGAAAAATAACCTCTGCTCTACTGTAGTTTTACTTTTATCTAATTTTATGTCTCCAAAAATTGGAGTTCTAAGTAATTCATGTAGTGTCTTTACT
Source organism: Gambusia affinis (assembly GCF_019740435.1). Classification (NCBI taxonomy): domain Eukaryota; kingdom Metazoa; phylum Chordata; class Actinopteri; order Cyprinodontiformes; family Poeciliidae; genus Gambusia; species Gambusia affinis. Next base: position 29,137,536 of record NC_057870.1, on the reverse strand, counting down.
CATACACAACCAGCATAAAATGTACATTTGAAAATGAATTAAAACAAATTCTTGGATAATTTTAATTAGAAACAAAGATTACAATAACAGTTTCAAGAACTAAAAATGGGCAGAAAATACATTCTGCAATGACTGACAACTGATGCATATTGATAATACATAGTTAACATAAAACACAATACTTGTACTTCTCATTTTTATGACAATTGTACTTTTTGCAGCATGTTTTTGATCAAGAGTAGAAATGAACTACGGTCATACTCTATGAAGTCTTGGATTTCATCATGCACAGTAATTTTAAACTCAACAGTCAAATCAGAGAGTTAATCCGGTTTTCTTAATTTGAGGCAGTTGTCTTTATTACAGCTTCATTACTGTGGCTTGTATGCCTGTTCAGTCGATAGTCTTTAAGTTGCTTTTGAGGGGTTGTTTAAAATGCATTTGTTGTATTTTATTAGTCATACTTAGTCTTGTATTATATGCAGTTTTAAGTATTTCATTCAAATTTACTTTGGCTATCTTATCCACCCCTAGTTGCTTGTGTCTGTGTTGTTTGTCTCTGTGCTGAAATGGATTGGTGACCTGTCCAAGTTGTACTCCACCTCTCTATTTTGACTGATATTTGACTTGTTTGTCAATAAATCCTTTCTTTTTGTCCATTACGGAGAAAAAGAAAGGACAAAACACAACTTATAAAAAGTTGCATGGGAGAATGAGCTTTAAGAAACAGCAAAAGTAAATTATGTTCAAATATATAAAATAAATCAGAAACAAAACAAAACATTACATTATATTACTATTTATACATCAATAATTAGTGTTTAATAATCTTATGAAGCCTGTGCAAAAGCTTTGTACACCTGTAACCCTAAGCCTGGACAAATGCCAATTAAGATTTTTCTCAATTCAATTCATTTCAAGTCTACTTTATGTATTAAGACTTTTTAACAAATGAATAAATAACAAAAACTTTTTATAAGCTTTTGGGTTCAGCTTTGAGACTAGACCAAAGCTACAAAGCTGACGCTTCTGTATTATTCAAAACCCAGTTATATTCAGTGTTAAGAGAGACAACCTCCTTCTGACTGAATTGCTCCACTTCTTGTCGACGCACCAACTACAACCATCCCACGCTGCTTTATTTTTGACTCCAGCTTTGATTAAGTGCACTCCTGGGTTACAGGAGAATCCCCTGGAGACCAGTTGAAAACTTAACACATCTTGAGTATATGAAATACTTCACATTCCAATGAAAATTTCATTTAGTCAAAATGTAATTTAAACTGACATTTATTTATGGATGAGAGTTATTAATAAAAACTATTGGAAATTTTAAATTTGTTCCTTTTTTATTATTACTGTTGAGTGAATACACTTTCATTGATTTGAATGATTAATTCTATGTGAGTCTAAGACTGTAATTCAGTGATCACTACTTGTGGCTCTCTTAAAATCAACCCAACAACAAAAAAAAGGACACGCAAAATATTGACACTAAAATGTTAACTCTGTATATATATGCATATATACCTGCTTAAAAAAAATCATCATTTTAACATTTTCGAGAGAGCATTCACACTGATTTAGTTACACTGACTAAAAGCAGGACAACTTTTTAAAAATTACCAGCTTTGGTAAAATGCGACACAAGAAAAATGCTTCTCCAGTAAACTTTAATGCACTAACATTATTAATACTTCCAGGAAGAAGGGGAAGACATCTGAACCTTCGTACCACTCTTTTTACTTTCTCTTTGAAATCTTCTTTCATCAGCACTTCCTCTGCAGTAGGGGGCAGACGAGTTGAAGCTGTCAGCATGCCACATAACACAACAACTCTTTCCCTGATAGCTAGCTCTTTCCCGAGAGATTACAGAAATGAGCGGTGGGTGGGAAGCTTTGGCATGCTCCATTCCTGCTTTTCTTCTTCTCCACCTCCTTCACTGTGCTTTCACTTCTTTCTTTCTTATTTCTGTCCCTCCTTCTCATCCTACATCAACTCCCTAGAGTATCAGCTCTGCAGAGGGGGCAGCCCTGTAAATTCCTCTTACTCACCCTGCAGCAGTTAATTGCAGTGAGAAGATATACTGTGTGCAGTGACACCAAAGGGACACTGATCACACTAACAAGCAGGGACGAGTGGTGGAGTTGAGATGGTGGAAACAATAACACTAGTGGGCATCATCATGTGACTGCAGAACCCTCTTAACACCTTTGAAATACAAAACATAAAGCTGGATTATGCTTTATGTAACCCATAAAGTATAATCTAAAGTACTTTATAATTTACTTTAGACAAATTCTAAAGTATTTTATTGATGTTACTCTATGACTCACAACACAGAATGAGAATTAGCTGCAAGGCTGTTTTCTCACATCATAAAGAAGCAACAATCCTTTGGGAGGTTTTTATTGCAACTTTTTTTTTTTTTTCTGTGTTACTTGCACCAATATATACCTGTTTTTCCCCCCATGGTGGTAAGGGTAGGCGATTAGAGGGGGTGTATCAGTTCTTGTGTACAATCAGGGTGTTAATGGCTTGTGGGAAGAACCTGTGCCTGAATGTTTGTCCTAGTTCCTCTGGATCTATAGAAGCTATCAGAGGGCAGCAGCTCATACAGGTGGTAGGTGGGTTTAGATGTTTTCTAATGAATAAATAAGAAATATATATTATTTGTCTCTTACAGATATTTTTTAGTCTTGCATCTAAGGCAACAAAAAATAGTTTCACAATAAGAGAGTTAAAGTTCTAGATTAGCAATGAACACAAGTGTTCCTCAATGTCTGCTAACTGTTAGGTTTTATAAGGCAGAGAAAGGAAAATGTTAGATCAGGATGTGGCATCTTAATACACATTTTGAAAGAAAGACTGTTATTTTTTACCAAAAAAGAGATATTCTTGAAATTATTTTGATCAACTTCTTTTTGTAAGCCACACTGCCTGTCATATTCAGAAGAGTATGAAATGTGATCCACTGATAAAGTGATCTTGACTGTAATTCACATCTGTTTCTGTAATGAAAGTCCATATGTTGATGTAGAGGATTACTATGTGTTATAATAGAGTAGGTCCACTTCTGTGACTAGTGAGGATTCTATCACAACACAATGACCCTGTTTTTGTGAATGAATAAAGTTAAATACAAACCTTTATGCTGGTTTTCCCATTCTAAGGACATAAAGTGTTGTAAAAGATGAAAACGTTTTATGCTAAAAGCTACAAAGAACAGATAAAAAAATTCTGTGAATTAAGGTTTTTCTTTTGTGCAAACCATTCCATGCAGTCATGCATTGCCTACCAGACCAACATTGACTTTTTGTTATACAAAGTGGTACAGCATATCAGACTATAATGGACTCAGCAAGCAATCCACTGTTAGCTCACTGAATTTGCCTTCATTCACTCAGAAAAAGACCTGGACCTAGTGATAACATTTCACAATACAGAATATTCTTTAATGGACACCATTGTAACGGGAGAGGATTATCCACAACATTAGTGTGTAAAATCCTTGTCTGATTGAGGCGAACATAGTTGAGAGGAGTTTCAATCAGCATCTAAAGAAATGCAACTACAGTAAATCTACTGTTTCCATGAGAGTTTATTACAAGCTTGGCTGCATTGCAGAGAGCATTAGGCACAAAATGGAAATCTTACCATCACCTGATATATCGTAGAACACACTCTGGATTTAAGAGGTGCAACAGCATGAGATTGAAAATATTACTGATACCTTCCCAAGGTGTCTTGAGGCAAGGCCTGAATAAATCTGGACTGTGTTTGCCTTTTATCAAAGTTGACTTTTTATAAATGCTACAGGGGAGGCTGCTACATCAAAATGCCTTTATTCTCAAGGGGGAAACCTTTCCGATCCTGCCTCACATCTCTCCATTGGAAGCTGTACTGCCCTTTGAAAGAGTAGCATTTATATAGTTTTTTTAAAACCCAAGGCTAAGAAGATGTAAATAGCTAAGAAGGACATAGCTGCTGTCATGCTGCCCTTGGATGAAGAATATTTGTCTGAGTGACTGCGGCCCCTGGGTGAACTTGGTATTTGATGAAATTTGTTTGGTCTCTGGCCTAATAGTCGCTGAAGGCAGTCTATATCTCTGTCAACATTCTATTAGATTATTTGTTTTATTTCATTTACCCAGTATTTTGACATTTCTATTTTTGTTAGACTACAAACAACCGTAGATATTTGCAATTTAAAACGCTATTCTGCTTGCATATATGTTACAGTTGTTCAATCTGTCTATTTGTGCCACGGATAGTAACATATTATTTATGCGCAGACATCAGTCTGTTGAACTTACAGTTGTGTGAACAAACAAATATAAACATATCATATCATAAGGTAATTGCACCTTGATATGCATGAAAATCTGGACATTTTTTTACTTATTCATTCATGCAATGTCTGTGCCTGAGCATTTAGACTTGAGCTTGCTCATATTACAGAGTGAGTATAGGATGGACCATTTTAGTTTTTATTCTATTTTCGCTAAGAATTACAATTGAGAGAAAATTCTCAATATTCTATGATTATTTTTTGTTGTCCTCTCTTCCCCAGTTTGTGGAGAAAACTCTTCATGAGGGTGGAACTCTTTTGCATTGTACAATTCTGCAGTCATGCATTGGGGTATTTAATCTGCATTCCATCCATCTATCCATCCATTTTCTATTCACCCTTGTACCTAATGGGGTCGGGAGGGTTGCTGGTGTCTATCTCCAGCTGCGTTCCGGGCGAGAGGCGGGGTTCACCCTGGACAGGTCGCCAGTCTGTCGCAGGATCTGCATTCCTATTTCTGCATTCCTCTTTCATCATTTGATGGTTTTTGGTTGGTAATCCAAGAACAATCAAACCTATCAGCTGCTAATCTTGATATTTGTTTTCCTGTGATGTTGTATGTATTGGAACCTACCTCCATTCATTGTTCGAGCAGTGTCCGTGTTCTCCAGTGACTTTATGAAGTGCAATTTTACAATAATAACGCCATGGAAACTCATCTTCAGAAAAGTGCTGCTGGTCCAAATAATATAGTCTTTTCACCTGCATTCATCCAGTATTTTACTGCTTCAACTGTTAGCTGTTTGACCTGTTCATTAAGACTTTGAAGGAAAGAACAAAAAGACATCTCTGTTCAAGATAGCTCCTGAAAAGAGTCAGAATTTAATGAATAAAATGAAAAATGCTATTAGGCAACAAACCTGTCAATTAAAGGCAGTCTGGAATGTTTGACACAATTAAGCAGAGACCATGTTTACATATGAACTACTTTCAAAGATTTCTTAAAGAAACAGAAGGATGTGTAGTAGGAGGCTAACTACAAAGAGAATCTTACTGCACTGTAGATCAAACCCACATTTAAACATGGGAGTGGGAATATTCATCTCTAGAGGGGGACACTTGGGACTTTGCTTATAAAACTTACAATAAAGCCTGATCTCATAACTAAAGAACATAGTTACATGTGAGAAGATATTTCCCAAGTCTGACTTTGATGTGGAAACTCTATAAGGAATGTCTAGACCATAATTTACAAAATAAAAAATCTTGCTGGTTATGTAAGAGTTTTGCAATCTGGAGCATGTAAATACATTTGTGGGTCCAGGTATGTGGAGAAAATTCACACAAATTGTACATCACTATGCCAGATATTATGAAACAAACTCATGAGAAAATCATTCTAAGACCCTTATTCATAAATAAACCACTAAGCAGTGTTCTACATGCACTATGTAGAATTAATTATGTTTATTGATGAATATACTCTAGTCTAGTTGTAAGGGAGGATAAAGCAAGTCAAGAGATATCAGATTTGGTTGCATATGTTTAAACATTTTTAATGCTAAAAATAATTTATGAATCAAAAGTAAGCACCCTTTTGAGAATATTGTATCTAAGCTTAAAATAAGTCTGAGCCTATCTTAGTTATGCAAGACATTTACTTAGACATTTGAAAGCTTTCCTTTCAATAAAACAATGCCCCTGAGCAAATGCAACTTCTGGCCATTGTTTGAGTGATCTAATAATATTTTTTCCCCACACTAACTTTTCTGAACCTCCCTCTGAAAGTATTTCCCTGTGATCAAAGGTGCTTTGTCAGCAGTGCAGACAGCTGACACCAGGTCACTATGACTCCTAGTTCGAAGGTAGCAATAATACACTCCCCATGTCTCTGAAGACATCATTCTTTCAAAGCTGCAGCACATAAAATTAGATTAAAGATGTATTTGACAATGGGGGGAGGGGGTCACTGGAAGAAAATCAATATTAAGTCTCCAAGCAGGATTCCAAAAAACAACTGCTGTCAGCTGGAGACATAGTATGTCACAGAGACCAAGCAAATGATGCTTTGGTGTCCAAAAACTCTGTTGATGCTTTTGTATGGTTGTACAGAAGCAAAGACTGCAGAGCAGTGGGTAGTACACCCTTAGACAGATCCTGTATTGTTTTTTTGTCCCACTTACCATCAATCACATTGTGATCTCATTATAAACCAAATAAACATTATAAGCATTTTTAAAATGAGGATTTCCTTTAATTAGCAGGAAAAAAACAGCAGTAATGCACCCATAGTTAAACTATGATTGTTATGTGAATGCAAAGCTGAGATTAATTTCACTATAGCTACAGCTAAATCTGACCTCTGTTTGACCTGTAGACTCAAGAAGTCGTCATAGAACTTCTTACAACAATAAGTTTATTTATTTATTTATTTTTTTACTTTGATGGCTCATCTTTTAGTGTTTATTCTGGCTGTGACATCAATTGCCCATTTTGGACACAAATAAATCTGACTCTGAATCTGAAGTAGGTTAAAGGTTCTAAAGAAGGAACAGATGAGAAACAAATTTAAGAATATTTAATATTCGGAAATGGATTGCAAAGCCAGAAGTACTTTTTATAGACAGAAAGCCAAGTTAAGTGCAGAAAACTGAGTTGCAGCAATAGCATTATCTCAAAAAGTAAACCAGCTGAACAAAAAAGGAAAAAAAAAACAAAAAAAAAACATTAATGGTAGCAAAATTTGTACATATTATAAATCCTTACTATAATTGTAAGATCTTAAATGTTCTTACTGCTGCAAGAAATAATAAAATTAGAAAACATGTCAATGTGGAAACAGAAATGCCACACTGGTCTTTGGATCATACCATCTCACTACAATTTTCTACAGCTTGTTGTTTCACTTTGTGTCTGTCTCACTATACCTGAGAGCAAAATATGTTTCCGTAAGAAATAAATAAAGTAGTTTAGTCTAGAAAAAACAAAAGCATGGGCTAGTTTTTGTTGGAAAAGATATTTTAAATGTTGGCAATTTTGTGTAGATAAAAAAAAAAAAAGATGGCCATAAGATCTAAAGAATGTTACCTGGTAAAAGATTGACATAGGTAAGAAATCAACATGCACCACAGAAATTACTAAACTAGATTATGAGCTTAAAATTCGTTAACAAGGTAATTCACACAAGATGTTGTATGGATACACTGTAAACTCTAAAACAGGTGTGATTTATGAAGATGTAAAGTTACACAACATTAATAAACACAAACACCAAGCAATCACTTATCACCCCTTAGCAGGTTTGTGGAGCGTGCCATTCTTAATCCTCTAGAAGGTCAATGGAGAGCTCAGTTCAGTATACAGTTCAGGCATAATGGGTCTTTTATACACTGAAATTAATCACAGACAAAGATGTGATGACACTGTTTTATGAGGATGCCTGCTCTCAAGAATCCTCAATGACGTACATCTGTGGGACTTACCAAGGTCAACATTAGTTTCAGAAATCCCAAACCCTGCTCATAAATTATCTTGAAAACCACAGGTAGCCTAAGTTTGTGCCAACCTAGAAATTGTGTCCCATCTATTTATGGGCAATGAGATGGAGAAAAACATACATTTTCATGTCAGAATGCAATTCAATACAGTGCAACTGGGTGTACAATAAGCAATATGTAAACAACATTAAAATATTTATGGAAAACAGATCATCTATGCTACTTTGCTCAGAAATGTGAATGTTGAACAAAGATGAATGTATTAATAAAAGCCCAAAAACATATTAGGCCTATTGGGATTTTGGCTATGAATCTCATGTAAAAAACAAATCCCTGTTAAACCGTGAATGTCAAAGACTTCTTCGACCTGATATGAACATACTTAGTGGACAGTGTTACAGGTCAAAAACATCTTGGATTCAAATCCCATCCAGGATTTTTCTGTGGAGAGCAGATCTGTTTTGGTCATTTATGTGCTCTCAGATTAATCCACTTACACCTTGAAGAGAAGGTCTCTACTGGAGGGCGAGGTTGGGGTCCTGCAACCCACACAGCTCACTCCAATTGCCTTCATCAGACTGCTGGAGATTTAAGATGCTGTTTGATGAACAGAAATTGCCTGATGATCAGTCAGGTAATTTCTGGTTTTTCTTTGAGCTACTTCCTGATTTGTTTCTTTCCATTTGTGAAAGTTTAGTATCTGCATGACTTTTGCTCTTCTGATCTCCTCTCATTTCTCTGCACCTTCTAGGTTCTAGGTCCACTTGGCTGTTGGTTTCTATGCCAACCATGGATTCATCGAGTCATTACCTCTCTGACTGATCTGCTCTGGGAAACTCACCTTCTTCATGGTCATCCTCTGAATCTCCCCAGTCCTCACCTACCTACCCATTCTCTAATGCTTTATAGTCCAGGGGTGTCACTTTTAGATGTGCCTCTGCTGCACCACACCTGAATAGAATAATTAGGTCACTAGCAAGGCTCTGGAGAACTGATCTACACAAAGAGGAGGCGTTAAGCCATTTCATTTCTAGTGTTTTGTACATGTGGCACATCTAAAAACTGCAAGACATCAACCCTTGAGGACTGGAGTGTGACACCTGTGCTCTATACAGTTTCCATCTCCATATCAAGTCTCTCCCTACAACGCCTCCTATTGACATCATCTGCAACTACGAGACTTTGCTGGAATTCTTATTCTATATCTACTTCTACTGTTCATAATAATCTGTAAATAAATTTTTAAACATTCCTTTTATCATTTTTCCTCTCCTGATTACTTCTGCAGAACATATTATGTCTAATAACAAAGGCAGACAGTTAGTCTGTTAAAGATGGGGGCAGGAAGTGACTGCATAAGAAATGTTTGTTAGAGACAGTGTTTACAAATAGACATTTAGGATTTGCATGGTAGAAACGCCTGTAGGAAACTTTCTAGAAATGAGAATCTATACAGAGCTTATGTCAGATTAGAGGGACAAATTTGTTCAACAACAGTTAATGAAGACTTCAAATCAGTTGTCACTGGCGTTTCCTTATGGCATCCTTCCTTAAAGTGAAAAATCTCCACTGAATTGATAAAGAGATGTCTGAGTCCCCGGCTGGGTGAAATAAACGTTTCATTCATGACTGTATACTTTCGTTGGAAAGCAGTGAAAAAGAGAGAAGCTTGAAAAGAAAATGTGGCTCTTGTACAGTCTGTTGCTGCAGATGCTAGACATTAAAGTTATGTGCCCATCAGAAGGCAATGCAAAAAAGATTGATGCATTAACAATTTCTTCTGTTTATTCAAGGTTGCTAGACAATGTATTTTTTATAAACTAAAAGGCAAAAATAAAATATATCAGCTCGATGTTAAGTAGTTTGGATTTAAACACCCAATGTCTTGCTCAGTCTATTCCTGATAATTGGGAAGTATAACCTCCCTTAAGTACATGAATGCATTCTTTATATTCTAGTTTCATTTTTTCCAACAACGTTTTGTCACAGCTGCCACAAGTGAAAGTTAAATGTTACTTCATATGTACATCTATATTTGAAGGAAGTCTGTCACATCATGTTGACTGGCTGCAACCTTCACTTGAACACAGTCTTGATGCAGACTCCAGACGTACCATTTCTTTCCAGCTCATTTTCTTTTCATGCACTGTTAAATGAGCTACTTTCTATGCAGTGAATCAACACAGCACAAGGACACAAGTCTGGCGGTGAAACAAAAAGCTAGACAGCCATCTCACATAACAATGAGACTGATCAAAGCCACAGAGAGAGCTGTCCTTATAAAAACTGCAAGAGTAGTGAAACTTTAAGGATTAAGCTGATCAACCTGCATAGCCTGATTTTCTTTAGCCTAATACACCTCAGATGTAAATGGCTATATTGCTAAAAAATAAAATAAAGTATGCACGCATGTATTAGAATGTCTAAACTGAAATGTTCATCACCTATTTGTTGTGTTAGCATATAATAGTATTTAAGTATTCAATGATCAGTTATCTTTCACCATAAGCTTCTTTAAATACCATACTAGTTTTAACTTCAAATATACCCAAAACGTACAAGTTTTAATTTTTAAATTTAATATGTAGTTGCTCTTGTTCTGAATATACCAGAAATTTTGCGTAAATTTACTAGTCATATATCACTCAGCTTGGACATTTTTTCAAAAGGAACAGAATTCTAAGTTATTAAAAATGTTGTGCAAGTGGAGTATTTAATATTACACTGAAGACTCGCAAACATATTCATACTTTTGGCAGATGTTGTTTCAAAGTATTGTTTTGTTCTGTCTCCTCTGTATTTGCATGAATAGCCAACTGTTCACAAACATGAGAGTTTGCTTACCAGGGAGATATCTCTGTTGTTTTGCTGTCACTTTTTAAAAGTTGGGCAGCAGAACATTGCATTATGCACTTCGTTCAGCACAAAAACATTCTGCATGTGTTCAAGTATAAAATAACTCTGATTTTGTTTGGTACACGTCTGAACCAAACCAATGGGTCTGTGCAGTGTATTACTGTCATACCCTCAAATTATTATATATGTTTTACACAAATATTCTACAAAAGTAGTAACATATTTTTTTTTCTGAAAAACAAAAATGCTGCCAGTGTAAGAGCGAATGCACTTTATTTGTTCATCTTTTTTCTTCCTGGAATTGAAGCAGCGATATTCTGGGAGAAAGGGTCCTAAAATATCCATGAGATGGATGGGCTTGGTCATAACCTGGCCTTTGAATATCAGACAGGATGGAGCATCAATAATGGATTAACAGCCATCAACATTGCATATTATATAGGAAAACGGAGACAGGCAACACTACTAAGGTGAGTGCCATCAGTTACCCTCCCCCGCTCCCTTAACTGGACCTTGAATGAAGATATGATTTTTCTCGGCAGGCACAACATGAGGAGGAAGGTTTGGGGGTTTTAAGAGTCCCCCGTTATCCATCACTAAGCTGAAATCTTTAAAAGGTTTCACTTCAGTGATTTGATTTCCTAGAGCTTGGAAGCAGCCTGCTGTAAGGATTTGTTCAGAATGCTTTTGCGTAGTCAATATGATATGAATCAGGAGTTTGATTCCTGAGTCCTTTGAAAGTTAATCTCAAAGGACTGATAACAGCCTGAATGTTGCTGTACAAAAATCATTACTGATTATTCTGTCAAAGATGTGATCTTTAGCATTGAAGTAAACATGCATTTGAACCTAAGAGTAAAATGGAAACGAAGACTCTGCTTCTCCAAGAGGGAGTCATTTATCCACAGGAAGGCTAAAACAAATACCTTCATGAAATATCCATGAGGATAAAAGAAAGGAGACTGGTTCAGGAAAAACTTCTATCTCCTTCAAGCCTTGAAAACTACAGCGATCAAACATCTATTAAAAAGCCTAAATATTTCATTAGAAGCCTATTTCCAACTTTATGAGCAAAGATTAGTGAAAATGGAGTTTATCAACAAATTAATGTTATTTAATTAGAAACATCTCTCAAATGCTTTTCAGTCATGTTGTTTTTGCCACACCACAATAAACTTTCATTAAAAGGTTTTGAATTACCAACATTTCATTAGAAATGAATCAACATTGTATGTCTCTTTTATTGCATTTGACACATTCTTAATATCTTGATTGACACATTGGAAAAGTGAGTGTTTTTTTTCTATGCTTGAATACTTTGTGTCATTTGACAATCTTAAATCTGAGCAAATATATTACATATCTGTTATCTGCATACCCACAATATTGCTGTTTTTGTACAACATCACTACTTGCATTTACCTAATTAATGATTTAATGTCTTGTCTTTCATCGTCAGATAAAGAAATAAGCCAAATGTTTCCCTAATTGATGCTTTGATTGGAAAACAAGAGAAACTGTTATTGATCTAGAAACTCAAAGATTGATAGTTACTGCTGAGGAAGTAGAAGGTTAACATCTATTTATGAGGGCAGACAGTGACTTTAAGAATCAGACGTATGTGGGAGTCCTGGCAAAGCTTTGAATTCAGACATAAAAGAGAAAACTTAATGCAAGAAACACCGAGGAAGACGACTGATCTTGAGTTGCATTCGCCTTTTAAGTTGAATGGTTGAAGAAAATTTAATTAAATTCAAGGTTTTGTTTGAATAAAAGTATATTTTCATGTTATGTCTAAGTGGCTCAGTTTATGAAACACAAGTATAGGAATTATATCCCAAACCTACCCACTGACTGATTCCCAGGTCCAAGATATTAAAATTCTTTTCATGCAGTAGAGACCCATAATCATTAGACTATAATTTTGAGAAAAACTGTTTATACAGTTTGTAGGCGCTTCATGCACAGCTCACCACATTGAAGCTAGCTCAAATGTACCGCCACTGGAAGGAGTTAACGGTCGGGGCTCGTGGCTGCTTTTAACACCTGCTGTTTTATAGTAGCTCAATAAGGTACAGATGACTTCCATTAAAGAGAGCTCCTATAAAATGTGAGCGGAATATGAGGTCTTTGTCATACGGTGCCCTCTTGAATGTCCTTACCTTAAACCCTTTGGAGCAAATAGTTTAATGGTTGAATGCTTATCAATATTCCACTGAGGTGAGTGATGTGATTTCACTGTTGATTACCTCTGCTGATCAGCGTGATTGCTTTAGTGTTGGATAAATATGGGAAACTGTCGAAGGGAATGATGAATACATTCAGATTCTTGCCTGTCTCAGTGCAAACAATGCGTAGGCTTATGACGGTAAGAATCAGGGGATAAGCCTGAAGGCTGATTTCATTAATCCTGATGAACTCCCCAGCAACTTTTGCTGAAATACCATGCAAGGTCATTGTTTGACATTAATTGAATATAATCCAGAGTTAGTGTGGTGTAAAATTTGACCTTAGTGGATGGGTTATTTGGAGCATGCAATTTCGCAGGATTAACATGATACCAATCTCTTGCCTTTAATCTCCCAGTAACTTGCACCCAAAATTGATCCATATCCCTAAATGCTTTTTTTTTTTTTTAGACACATTCGCTATATCAGATGTATTACCTCACTGAACCGCTTTATCAGAAGAATTTAGCGTCAATGAGACATTTGAATTTTCCAGCTTGCTCAGAAAGGCCATTTTTCTCTGCAGTGTTTCTGAGGAACTTGAGAGAGTTCCTCCAACCTGGCAACATTACAGGCTGGCCAGTCTGAGCCATGACGCATAAAGCATCGTATTGCATATGAGCACTAATCCAAACAGCTTGTCATGGAAAGATATTTACTACTCAATTCAAAAATTATTCAAACACAACTATACCCCTGGTGGATAGGGAAAGAAGTGAAAGAAGAGCAGTCTTGGACAAGTAATCTGTTCAGGATGGAAGAGGAGACAGATAAAGATGGACACAGAAAGATGAGAGGTGAGGATTTACTGTGGAAGCAAAGTGGAAAGTGGAAACGTGAGAGGGTGGATTTGGGTGGAAAAAAAATTTTACAACTCACTCACCTGACAAAATAGAAACATAGAGGAAAATGGATGCTTTACTGAATTTCATATAGCATATAACAGTTTGTATTAAAAAGTCTCCAGACATACAGACTAATATTACCTGATCAAAATCTCATGTATGTGCATTTTGTAGAGCTGTTTTGTGACCAGATTGTAGGCTGAGCTTCAAAATTATTGAGTGTGAATGAAAGTTTATTCCCCTTCAAAAATGCGAGAATGTTCCAGAGAAGACTCTTCTGACATATCCTTATCTGAACACAGGAGGAGTTCATTTTAATTGAACCCATATTACAAATCTGTGCACTGATCTGGGCAGAAGGGTCAAACTGTAGAAATTGTGGAAAGAATTTCTAAAAAATCTCTGAATGTTAAATACCTTTATAGAAGTACAGACAAGCACATACAGAGTTTCCCATATCAGGCTTTTCTCCCTCTAAACTCACAGACTGTATAAACACAGTCTACTGTGCAGAAGCAGACTTTCCATCTGTACCATCCCTTAACCTGTAACTTCAACCCTCTTTCTGCACTGTTGGGCACTCTCCGTGCAAAGCTCTGTCTTAGAAATATTCCCCTGGTCTTTCTAAATTTAATGTGCAAACAGACATGCAAAAGCAAAAACAAAGAAGCTTCTGTTTCTAGTTAATGAATTTTGAAGCTCAACTTAGATTTAACATTCTCCAGAACAAAACAGGGATTATTAACTTAATAACTTCCTCCGCAGTCTAAGGATTTAAATCATCTTTTGCTGGTTGAAGTGTAGTGAAATTGATATAAGGACCTGGTCATTTGAATCCTGCATTCATAAAAGAAGAATGGAGACTCAATATAGTGTTCTTCATCTCTGAGAAATATAGATTCATTAATAGGAAAAACATGAAATTATCTCAAAGGACTTTTCAAAGCATAAATTTAAATTGATATTCATGGTTTGCAATTAAAAAACATTTATTTATTACACCAAGTTCATACTATTGTGATCAGGTGCATGTTGCTCAGGGTGAGACATGTGTGACACATGAAAAATAATTCATTATTTCTGATTTGATGAAAATACAAACTGAGACAGCCTTTTAAAATTCAGGCATCAAATGGTTAACCTTGTTTTTTGTCATCTTCATCAAAGAGCTCCTTTCAGTTTATTCATTCTTTGTGAGATCTTGTTTGTATACAGTGGAATAATGCTGCGTTTCAGTTCAACAAGGCTGGAATGGTGCCCGCTTTGTTCATAAATGACGGAATAAGATGTTTACATCCTTATATTGGTTCACCAAGAGTTCATTCCTATTAGCAGAAAATGAGACTGAACAAAAAAAAAAATAGCCTGCGATGCTAGGCATGCTTAACAATAACACAATAAATCGTAGAGCCATAATGTTAGAGTTTGACAGCATTCTGTTTTACAAGGTTCTTTGTGGTGATAGCACACCCTGGGAACATGAGATGGAACACTTTCTCATGTCAAACTGTTCATGTGTGATACTTGGAGCAAAATGTAAAAAACATCTGTATCACCTTAACCATCTATAAAAGGAGGCTTTGTTATAATTTGTCAGGAGTCCTTCTATGATTTGGCTTAGATTCATCTAAGTTGTAATACAAGCTTGGTTTGAAATAAATTCCTTAACTGTTCAAATAAGGCTGAGCCTTTTTCCTGGATCATTTTCACATTTGCAGTTTGAAGGTGATCAACACACATAAACAACACTTCATCCTTATATCACTCCCTACATCTGTGTGACTAAGCATAGTACTAGTAAATGATATGCGTTATAAGTGACTCATATTATAAGTGACTTTTGAAAAGATATTTCTTGATTGACCTATGATTGTACTGAACAACAAGACAAATGACCCAAACTACAAATACAGAGTAATGTTGCATGAAGCTGGAGTCTTTTAGAGGATGAAAGGTGCTTCACATAATGCAGGCCAGGGCGCTCTAATGTCTTAAAGTGGTTTAAGCGCCACTGCAGAAAGGATCACAGTTGTTACGGTAAAATCCATTTTAACACTTAACAACCACTGAACAGTGGTCAGTTTATTCTTAAGGTTTGTGAAGGGTAAAACTCTACATGTTTTTATTTTATTTTTCTTATTAACCACTGTGTAGGGGTGCCTTTTCGTGTGCAATTGCTTGGGTCTGCGATGTGTAAATGCTTCCTGTCTGTGTGTCTGTGACAGTAGCTCAATGGTAAGACGAATGTTTCCCCCCAGCTCACTGTCCATCCTACTGGCATAAATCATTGCTGCCATTCAACAACTATCCTCTATACAGACCATCATTAGTCTAACCACACAGGAGCATCCTCTCACATACACTGAGCTATCGGTCATACACAGCTTCCTGTAGATGTTTTCACTACTTCTCCAACACTCCACAAATTCACAAACTACTATAAATACACATTTTAGGTCACTAAGATGTAGCAAAACACTCAATATTACTCTAATCTGGGCCTTGGTTGGAACCATTATTAGAGGCTCTTAGAAGTAAAGTACAGGATGTCCTCAACTGATGTGTATAATGGGGTGCATTAAAGGGGCCATAAACACGGCTAGGCGTGTGGAAAAATGGTTTAGTGGTTTAGAAGACGTTATAGCTTGGAGAGTATAAGAGAAGAGACAAGCATCTATAAGTTAATAGGTAGTCTAGCTTTCAGTGTCTCTGTAAAGTGTTCATGTACCACCTAGAGTTATTGTAGCTGCATTGCGTTTTAACTCTCTCATGAGTTGTGCATAAACAATAATCTTAAACATGCTAGAAATTTTGTTCAGCCTCTTCTGGATTATTGTCATTGACAAAGACTTTTCCATTAAATTTTGTTATTGCTCCCCAGTCTGACAGGGTGCCTCCCCACCAGACCCCCCTCAAGTGGACTGGTGGGACGTCTTGCAGTCGTTGACAGGTATGGTTTAATGCTCATCTATAAGAGTACGTTCACACAACAGGTCTTGATGCTTAAGTCAGAATTTTTGCTGAAATCCAATTTTTTTATGTGGTCAATTATATTATAGACTTCTGTTTGAAGGATTTACGATACCAAAACAACCCGCATGCAGAGAAGTAGAACATAGACGTCACACAACATGCAACTATTTACAAAAATAACACTGGATTACATCATCTATGGATCTGGGTTATTTAGAAATGGGGAGCTTTTTAAAATTTTAAACGAAACATCCTCTTAATTATAGGTTTACATGCTGTTTCTTTGTGATATACTTTTATAAATAATGTTAACCCTTTGTTTAATTATTATAAATAGGTTACAGTAATGAGTATCAATAAACAAAAAATATGCCATGATATTTTAGAGTTTCCGGTACTGGTTTTTGGTTTGTATGAATGGTCATACCAGTTTGTTTGTGGATACCTGGATACAGAAAAAGATTTAAAAAAAAAACAAGCTAAACAGTGTTGCTGGTTTTGTGGAAATAAATATGTTTTCATAATAGTTTTATTCTGTGTTTTTATAAGGTTTTATGAACATGTAATATTAAATATAGCATAATTTGTTTTACAGCGATAATATACTGACTCTGAAATGTTTTTTTTTTTTTTTTTTTTTTTTTTTTTTGTGCTCCAGTTTTGCTATGAGTATGAACTTGTCATGTCATGGCGTTTAGGTGGTCAGAGGAAGCTTAACCTATTTTTACCAGCCTTTTTTCATCCTGCTAAGGGCAAGGAGGACAAATTTGCGTCAACATTTTTCGTTTCCCTTACATGAAAGGTTAAGGGGAAGAGCCTGTGTGAGGATCCCTGGAGATCTTATCTAGTGCTGTATGGTGTTTGACTCCTGGAAGTAGCACCAAAACGTGTGACAGAAAAGCAACATTGTAAATAAATAATTTGCTTGTTCAAAATCTGTGCAGCCGAGTGGGACACACAGACATTTTGGGAAACATACAAGGTCAACATTGTTGTGCACCTCTGAGGAATGCTGGGGTTTAAGACCACATGTTACTGTAAATATATAGAACTGGATAATGACAGATTCATCATTCTACTTAGCTACGTTACTGCACTCACTTGAACTTATAAAACTAAATAAAAGACTGTTTAATCTGTTCAATCCTAATTTATTTCCTACAAAATAAGTGGAAACTTTTTAATCCTTGGACCTTCCTAACACATGACATTTATGAATTATTACATCTTATGTTGGTTATGTTAGTGAAAATGTAGGTTTTATTCTCTGCAACAATTGTTGCCGGTGGGAAAACTTTAAATTTGTTATTTTTCTGCGTTTTTTTTTTTCAATTGCCTTTAACAGCAGAGATACTTTAGTTTAGAACTATAAAGACCTAAAATAAAAACAAAAAACAAAAACATAAACAAAAAGTAACTGGAGAAAATCCATTATAACTAATTCAGTATTGTCAGATGAGTAATACATCACATCATCATTATGGGCCAGGTCAATTAGATCAGAACAACTGTTTCCCAATTCATACCCTCACATTTTTCCCTTTTCATCTCATCATGAGCTACCAGGGCCAAGCAATATCTACATGTCCAAGTTTGAATGAGTTAACTGAATTATTATATGAATTATTATTATTATTATTATTATACAGCCACAGTCCGGCTATGCATGACAAGTAAAATAATAATCTTTTTGCCCTCCAGCATTGTCCACAAACGCAAAATTTTCTTATGTAAACAAGGACATGCAGCGGTCTATATTTATAAATCTGATTATGATTAAGTCAGTGCCTCACCAGCATTGCACCTCACCACATATTACTGGTTATGTCATGTTTCTAATTGTATCAAATGAGTGTTTGCTTTATTTTAATACTGAAAAAGGAAGCACTAATATACAGCATTCAAATTTCAGAGGCATTTTTAATTCAAATTCTGATGGCACATATTTACTTCCATAGTTTGCTGTTTATACATTTATAATGCACCTTTATTTGCATTTACCAGTTACGTCGTAATAGAGGTAATGGCCACAGGGTCATTACTTCTGGCAAGTAAATCATTAGATGCTCCGTCGTCTCCCTAGGACATTTCTATAGTTCTTGTTCCCTCAAAATAACGCTAAGCAAACTGACAGCTCTATTCCATGCCACAAACTCGATTTGTTAACTTCCGCCTTTGAGAAAAAGTTTCAAAACATTAGCAACACGACTTAAACAAATGTCTAAAAGTTGTGAAAATAATTATGTTATCATATGGCTAAGGTTTTAAGCATTTCTTAATTTTTTCTACTACTTTTCTTATGGAAGATCCAGCTTATGTTTACACTGAAGAAATGTAAAAAAAAAATAACATATGAAAAGTGCATCAATAAATTCCCACCACAAGCCTATGCAGCATGTCAAGTGACCAGATTGGGCTCCAGAATGAGCTGATACTGTGTGGCCAAAATCCTGAAATTACATGTTGCCTATCTGGCCTCTCCAGATATTCCTGTCTCAATTGCCAGTTATTCCTTGTTAGCCTGCCACACTCTCCAGTGACAATCTCTGCTCACCTGAGGTGCCATGCTCCTAGCTCAAGCACAATTCATCCTCCAGTCCTTCACAGCATGGCAGCTACTGCCACAGCCTGTCCAAATCTTTGCTCACATTCAGAGACATTGTGAAACTGTTGCCAGGCTCCGTTTTCCTGTTTTCAAGCTGTTTATTTTGCATACTTTGAGAATAGAAAACATTGAACTTTTTTTAAAAAGCATGAAAGAAATGAACAAAAAGTCTTTTTTTTTACGTGGAACATTAAAGGAAGTTAAGAAACTGGTTATTGATTGAAAATAGATTAATCACTTGAAAGAAGTGAATACATTCTGTAAGACAATTCCAAACCTTATCACCATTTCTACAAGAGTGAGCATAGACCAGCTATTTCTACAGGTGTTGTGGTTAGAAAAAAAGTTAAAGATGCAGACGGCATTTGTAGTCAAAGGTTGTCCCTTGCTTTAGGATTCTAACTTTTACTCTTTCAACAATTTCAAATTTTAAGACTGTAAAACATGATGATGCAGTTTATGGAATAAAAAACTTAAACTACAGCATAGGCAGAACTCAGATAAGTTTGTTTGGCTATAGTTTTTTGGGATGTACACATATTTATGAGCAGAAAATATCCTCTCGCTGGCATTGTGTTGTACACCACTAATGTACAATACTTGTCGAAAGCATGCTTGCTGAATGCCATGCTTACACTTTGTCATTAAGCCACCATATTAAAAAAAAAAGAATTTTATTCACAATGTTTTGGTTTGTAATATTTCTGGTACTATTGAATGGATTACAACATATTCTCCGATAACTGCTGTGAAAATATTTGTTTAATGGCTGCACCATATTCCACATGGTACAGATGCTTTCATGTCTGTTGAAAGGCTACTTGATTGAAAAGTTTAATTAAAGCAACTTTTGTTTGAATAAGTCATCAACATATCCAGACCTCCCTTTGTCTATTTGTACAGCTTTCTCCATGCAATGCTTTTTGTTTAATAGCTTTGTTGCATTGCTGTTCTTCTGCTCCCTGTACAGCATTAGGAGTCCAGGACTGAAGAGCCGATGGACAGCTTGCAATGGTTTCTCTCTGCATGCAGCTTGAATAATTGATGCCTTGATTGCCCTGGTGTTCATGGACACAAAAAGGCTTTTCCTATTCGCTGTCTAACATACTGCTTCAATCTTAAATAGCCCTCCCCAGTGGCACAATGCACAGGCAAGCAAGTTATTTAGCTTATATACAGTACAGCCAGTGTGCTGCATCATCTGATTACCACAAGCCACTATTGTTAGCCATAACAATGAGATTAATTCATTGGGTTCTACTTGTGCAGCTTAGGACTTTAATAAATCGTAATATATATATATTTTAAATGACACTACTTTTGCTGTATCAAATTCAGCATACTTGTCTTTAATAACAATAGCAATTTCGACAGCTCTATTTGCTATCATGCAAAAGAAATATTTTCTGCTTAACTCTTCGAAGGAACACTTTGCTCTATTTGAGATGCTCGTCATAAACACTGCACCTTGTCTGTGGTGACCTTGCAGAATCCCACGCTCCAAGGAAGCATTAACTGGCTGTGTTTTTCTCACCAGCTCTGCACTTATTTATTCATGTTTGCACTATGCTAGCATATAAATCCCATAATTAAAGGAGATTTGTGTACAAAGACCTGCAATGTGCTGCAAGCTCCTAATAGAGGGTATTAGTCGTGAAGAGTACCATGCTGTGTGGGGGGTTTTAGAGCAAGCCACAGATAACTTGTCCTATGGCCTTAACGTGATAACATCTCCTCACTTATGTTGTAAATTAACAGACTGAATACAAACATGTTGGTGGCCTCATTGGTTTGCCATCAAAGTATTAACTGTCACTCCTCAGTCTTTAAAGTCCAATTACCTAACCTGGCATTTCATAGTCCATTGAAATGTAATTGCTTGCCTTTCCAGTTTCACCATGGTTAATTAAACAAGGTGTGACAGATGTAGTTATGACACCTTCCAGACTTTTGTGACCTTCTCAATTGAGCTACGGATGGAATAAAAAGAAAGAATCCATATATTTCATTTGCTAATTTTATGGATTTTTGGTGACAGGCTGGCTGACACCAAATCACAGACAGTTCTCCAAAGTCAGATTTAGCCAGGGAATTTAATACCAATCATTTACAAAGCCTGGAATAGGACATCATAATTTAAGTCAAAATATAACTTCATCCATAAGGAGTTGAGATTTTATATGAATTAATTTGTAGGTATGCTCAATGAAATGACACAATAAAACCACTTGAAAACACCCAGTGTAGCACTATTTAATAGTAAATAAAAGACAAGCATAAATAAATCTGCTTGTTTAATTTATTAGGAAAATACAAGTCTAATAAGTGTGCCCTAGTCAAAGCTGCTCTATCATTATGAACTTTGAGTCAGCAAAGTATCTAAAACACAGACCGTCTGAAGGCTCATTAAAATGTTGCAACGTTTGCTTTGGTTTAAGGTTAGGTCATCCTACTGCTGGTTAGCAACATGGGGCAGTCTGGCCAGGTTTTCTAGAAAAATATGTGTCTCTTGCCAGGATTTTATTTGAAAATATTTGGAGATTGAATGCTTAGATGACTTTGTGTCTAATCGCACAAAATGTGTTTGAAGTCTATCAGACATAAATGCTAATGGTAAATGGCTTTCACTTGTTTCACACTTTTTCAAGCCTCAGGACTCCAAAGTGCATTACACTACAGTCAGTCACCTACTCCCACACATATTCACACTCTGATGGCAGAATGCTGCATTGTATCCACAACAGCCCTGAGGCAAAATGCCAGAAGTGTGGCTGTCATTCAATTGGTGTCACCAGCCCCACTGACCATCACCAACAGGCAAAGCAGGTGAAGTGTCTTACCCAAGGGCACAACAATAAAGTAACTAAGATGGAGAGCAGGGGTTTGAACAGAAACCCACCTGTTGCAGGAAGGACCCCCTCCTCCTAAGCCACTGCCTCCACCACTAACCACTTCTGTAGTTTTTAGTCCTGTTTTCCTTGTCTTGTTTGCTGTGGACAAGGTCAAACAAAACAGATGCAAACATCAACTGTTTACATTGCATCTACTTATGTAAATGCAATCAGCGACAACTGATGATAATCATATTTTAGTAATGTCTTAATTCCAAAGGAATACTTCAACCACAATCACATCAACGGGGTTTTAAAGATGACAGACTGGATTTATTTCTGATTTAAATAGCAAGAAATAAAAAGATAAAGACTTCTCAGTATACAAGCCTGTGGCAAAGACACTTAAGTATCCTGAAAAAAAGTACATCAATGAATCACAGAGTTTAAATGTCTAGTTTAAGAAAGGCTTAAAATACAACATTTCAACACAAAGAAGTTCTTATTATACATCTGGGATGATAATTTTGCTAAAAGACTGACATTTTTTGAACTAACGAGAGTGTCTCAGGTGTGTGTTTTGGGCTTTAGATAATAAAAATAAAAACCTCTCAAAGGGCATTAAGGTGTGCTTGTTTGATCTACCTATATACACAAGCAACTTAATCAGGATCCTCAGCAATAGGAAGCCAGATATAGACTACGTACAGGGAGGTGGTACTCATCTGGGAGAAACGGAAAGAGAAACTTGTGCCTTTTCTCATCAAGCCTTGTTTTGGCCTGAGGGCACTGGTGCCACTGTGACTCTCAAGTCAGCCCTGAAAAGGCAAAAGATCCAGGCACATAAACAGATGACTGGTGCACACAGAGCAATAGGAAGACAGAGAAGAGAAAAGTGGGAGGTGGAACGAGGGAAGAGGCTTCACCCCAGGATGAGTCAGATCTCCCCATACTGGCTGCTGCAAAGAAGAGAGGCTGTGGGGAATATCGAGTTGGGTTAGATGGGAGTTTCTCCATTGTCGATCCTTGGCTGAAGGCAAATGAAGAAAAATACACATGGAAAAGTAAGCACATACAGATGACTGTCTACCAATGGTCCCATTTGTGTGCTCTTGACATAAACACACACACAGGTGTTTCTTTCTAACTTCACAAATACATTGCATTGACTTTCAATAATTTTCCATTCACTTCTATAATCCTGACACTTACCCTAAACCAAACATAAACCCAATTTATGTTTGTTTAGTCCTCAAACTAGCCAGTAGCCCAGGAACAGCACTTCATTTTATGGGGTCAGGGCTTTGGCCCCCATAAGGAGAAGTGGATCCTCACAATGTAAGTATTTGTTAGAAAGATGGGCCTGCTTTAACACACCTGCTTCTGTTGATTACAATTGAGCAAAATCCTGTTGATCAGCCATCCACTGAAATCAGGTGTGTTGAGGCAGGGAAACTGTTAAAACATGCAGTGTGCCATGAGAACCAGGGTTAGGAAACATAAGTTTAGCCTGCCCATGTTACAAGATTTCCCCACAATATACTAATGGTAAAACAGTGGCTATTAGAAATTACAGTGCTCAAATCCATTTAAAAATTCTCTATCCCTTTCAGGTGGCCTATTGGATACAGTGTAACTTATGCATCAGAGTAAAACATTGGTTTAAACTTAAAGTCCAAAGAAGACAATGGCCCAAGCATAAAATGAAGGCTAACAAGAAAATACTGCAAAGAAAAAGTGTTCCTGTGAGGCAGATGATAAGATAGTTACCACCGCAGTGGGAAGAGTGGAAACACATTTTTCAATGTCGTAGAGGACTGTAGTTTTCAGTCTGTTGGAGGACTGATTTAAGACAATATGTGAAGTAAAAGATAAATTCAGAGTGTTCCTTCCAACAACTTGATGAGGTGTCACTCAAAGACCAATGTCCCAGCGTGGAGAAAAACTAACCTTCAGAGAAGAGGCGGATATTGATTGGAAAGAACTTGCCTTGGAATACAGAGGCTTTCAGAGCTGACAGCTTTGGAGCTACTAATTCATAAACATGAAACCAAGAAGATTGAGTTCCACAGAAACTTCAGTTCCACAGGACCTATCAGCAATAGTGGGGGAGTTTGTTGATGCTTAAACCTTATGCATGACTGTGTGTTCCCCAGGAAATTCTAAGTAGAATTAAAATGAATGACATGAATTACCACACAAGCTGTTAGAAAAAATCTGATCAGCTTGTCATTGACCTTGAATCTTGAAATATAAAAAGCTCCATAATCTGAGAGTTGATAGTGATGTGGAGACACACTCACAGATATTAAATGTACATAAACCTGACATCAATAAATAAAATCTCAAGAGCCCCTGGCCATACACTTACATGATTTCCACACTCATACAGAACATTTAGTCAATGATAAATATATACATATTATAGTTATTATGGATGTCACAGATCAAGTGTTTTTCAGGTCCTTTGATTTTGAGTACCACAGTACTATCAATGCTTTCTCATGTTGTTGTCAAAACTCCAAAAAACACAGAGAAAGTTGCTAAATTTGTCATTAGTCTCTCTTTAGAAAGAAAAGGTTGCTAGTGGGGTTTGAAAAGTCACTAAATATGCCGATGACTTTGTTAAGTTGGCTATGGTCCTCACAATTCAAACTGGTGTGGTGTTCTGCTTCACTTTCCAGTCAGATTACATAAATATGCCAGCATAACTGCCTGGGGATTTATTCTGCAATCTGTATGCTGACAGAAAGGAGAGGATGTAATTTTTCTTTTAAAATCTCTTAAATGATGTTGAATGGCTATTTGGTTTTTGATGGTAAAATCTGATTATCAAGAAGAAACATTTATTTGTCTATTCCTGAAACAATTTTAAAAAATGATTATTTGAAAAAAAAATATGTCTTGCAAAATACTTACACACCAGATACTGAATTATTCCAAAGATGTGAAGCTACATTTTCTCTAAAGATTGAATACTTTGTTAGGTTCTATGCACCATGCAATACAAATTCTGTCCATCAGCATCTGTAGATCGGATGGAAGTAGCTCTCACAGCTTGGCTGCATATCACTTCATCTCTCTAATAGAAGACGGATTCTGATGAAGGAATATTAGTTTCTTTTCCTTTTTTTAAAATGAGCTAGCGATCTTATTGCGTGAAAAATATCCCAAAGCCAATTAAAATGCACATCTGTTTTATTAAAGGAAATAATATTCATCCATCTTATCTGTCAGCATTATCCCCCAGGACCATCATGCACATCATCAACCTCAACATATCTTCATGGATATTTGACTGTGGAAACTAATTGAAGCAATTCTATTTCATTTCAAAGAGATGCTTCACATGGTGGATGTCTAAGTTAATATTTAAAATTTACATTTTCTAAATTATTCAGTAATGTATGGGTACAGCAGAAAGTAAAGAAAGGCCAAGGAGTAAGGAACCAGATAGATAGATAGATAGATAGATAGATAGATAGATAGATAGATAGATAGATAGATAGATAGATAGATAGATAGATAGATAGATAGATAGATAGATAGATAGATAGATAGATAGATAGATAGATAGATAGATAGATAGATAGATAGATAGATAGATAGACAGACAGACAGACAGACAGACAGACAGACAGACAGACAGACAGACAGACAGACAGACAGACAGACAGACAGACAGACAGAAAGCTGAATCGAATTAGTAATCCTTGATGCTTTGAAGGCAGATATGGTCTGATTCCTGTCAATACTTTTTCACTACGGGTAAGTCAATCATTGCTTTGTTTTAAATTGGAATTTGTCTAGCAGTGACAGTATGGTTAAAAAAAAAAACTACTACCACAGAGCTGTTATTTGTTTTTTAACCTAACTGACAGGTATGTAAGGAAACTGTCATGCTTTGGCTTTGGCAGCTGCCACTCTGTTAATAATGCTTTCTTTTTCCCCCACACAGACCAGTGGCAGGTGTTCATTTGATTGAGCTTTATTTAATACAACAATTAAATAAGGTGTGAAAACAAAATCAGAGTCCACAGTCAAAGCAGTTCCTTGCAACACTAATTGCTTTGCTTCAGAGTGATGAATAATTGTAATAGGCTATTTTAACTGTGGCTGGAAAATGTTCACGTTTTCTGTGCAGGGATATTCACAAAAATATGAAACTACTCTAGAGGGTTTTTTTTCTGTTAGTTTGTTTTTCTCTTGTTTATTTTGCAGATACTTAAATGTTCTACCTTGGTTAACAGAGTAGATATCTGAAATAGTCTGTAATAACCAGCATCCATCACCCAACCTCTCCTGAGCAGCATCAGCTTTAAAACTGATAATGTTGTACAGCTGGGATTTGGAATAAAGTGGCAAAGCTTATTTTTATTTTTTAAACTAAGTAACAATCCAGCAAGTTCTTTCTCTTTTCCTCTCTTTCTTTCTGACAGCTCTGTACATATGGGAAATAAAGTCTCTCCCTAATTCTTTTTCTCCTTCCCATTTCCCTTTACCTATTTATCGATGTCTTTCTCTGGTTTAAAACATGAGGAACAGAGACTGTGATCAGACAAAGGTATATTCAAATATAAAACCTCTTCCGAGAACATTTTTTAGTATTCGAAACTACGAGCTTGCTGTGACTGTCAGACATGATGGATAGCTCAAATACCATAGAGAAGGATATTTGCAGTATGTAGCACATGAACACAGAAAAAAAGATCTCAAGCTTTCTATCAATTTTTGTTATGAATAAAAGAGCTCTCTCAGTGGCAAGAGTTGTATATCAGACACATTAAACCTTTAGTTGAATATTGAAACATTACATGCTCCATTTCTCAGAAGTCTAAATTTGTTTTTAATGGGTCTGCTCTGTTCAGTGACCTGAGTTTCAGTTTCCAAGTGTCCAACAGAATGAACGAGTCCATGGCAGCTATTTGACTATTGTTCACATCAAGTCATTACATCAGAGGAAAACGTCATTTACAGGACAGTCCACTGGTGTCTGTTTCTCCATAATGGCATGAGTGCTGGTGTCTTTTCTCATATTATCTTTGCCATCTTTGAGAGTTGGTGATTTAAGAATGTTAAATTCAAAATATATCCTTCTAGAGTGACAATGAAAACTAAAAAATAGCAAAACAAAACAAAGCAGCCTTGGGATAGGTCATCCAGAATTCTAAATTGTTTGACAATATACACTTCTGGCTGATATTACTTTGTACTTCTGCTCTTGAATAGAAATTGAAAAAGGTATCCATGTTTTTCTTTATCCAGACTACAGTTTCTCTGTATTTTTAACATCATCTAGCATTTGTTTTCCAATCCATTGTGGTCTGAATGACTGAGATCAAAGGCCCAAAAAGTCCAGGAGGGTACATAGAAATTCCTCTTTTCCTTGACACTTCCAGCGTATCTCAAGGTGCTCCCCCTAGTGGTAGATACTTGTAAAGCACTTAAAGAGATGTTTCCAGGATGCATCTTTATCAAATGGCCGTACCACCAGCAGCTCTACTTAACCCCCCCACAGTCTTAAGACCCTAGTGGTCTCATTTAACTCCACGTTATTTTATTTTATCCGTGGTCCAGCGGGGTCGCACTAACCCCGTGTGCGCTTTAACAAGATTTTTCCTTGCGTGTGTGGTTTTGGAAATTGTCGGTCTGGCGGGACAACCCTCCCGATTCCTTGCTTTCTGACCATGATACTTTCAGTGCTCCTACAGAGCTTTGCGCTAAGACCGCGAGAGAGGTAATTACCACCAAAATACTGCAACTTATTCGTCTGATGCAGAGACTGACCCCTATCCAGAAGGAAGCAATCCAGTAAGAACTGTTCTCTGCATGACCTAGCCTCTGAGGCAAATTGACATGGGAGGCTGTGCAACTAAGAAAAGTGAAGAATAATATTGACCCCGAGATCAAAGGGGTTGTCAAACTCCTTCACCATGTTAAGGTGCCAGTCCTTTGGAAGATGATTCCTTTTACAAGCTGTCTAATTTAAAGCCTGTGGATCAACCCCTCACCTTGCTTACTCAAGCTGCCAGATTAGATCAATTTCAAATCTGTCATTGCATCAGGTGTTTTGTCAGGAGCTGATGTTTTGTTTTGGCTGATAACAAAAAGAAAGCTGCATTCACACCTTACTGTACATCAATAGTTGATTGCACAGAAATGGAAACAGTAAGTAAAGAAATCAGACACAAATGTGAAAAAGACAAGTGGAATGTCCACGCATGGTGTTCACACTGCAGTGTCAATAAATCAAACTAATGCTGACAAACAGAGGGAACATTTTCTTGCTGGGCCTTAAGCATTTAGCGGACAGTTATAAAGTGGGCAGTGTGTTTTTAATCGCTTCATGGACACAGTCCTCCCTTCGGAGAAGGAGAACAAGCTTGTCGATCTGTTCCAGCAAACATCAGGGGAGAACACCTTGAAGCCTGAAGCTGCTATCTGCCATGGTGCAGTGGTGGTAATGATTAAGTATCAGTCCAGCGCGCTCCGCTCATTTCCAAACTATCAGTTTCACCTTCTCTACTACATCACATTTGTGGAGCAGAAGGTAATGATCCACTTGGGTGACTGCCAAGTTATTTTCTTTCCAATGTTCTCCTACTCCCCATTTCCCTTGGTCTCTCTCTGACTCTCTTTTTGTCTCCACACAACTTTCTGACTTGTCTTCTGTCATTCATTTTTTATATTAATTTTCAGCTATGCTGGTAGAGATAGAATACCTTTGGCCAGTAGGTGAGAGAGTCATTTCTGTGAACTTTCTTCGACAGGTCATAGAGGTGGCAATAATTTCACAGAGTTCTTTATAGCTGTTGCAAGCCATGAAAAGGAGGCAGTTAGTTGAGAAAGGTTGCACATGCTGTGATTATTGACTGTATGCTCTTCCCTGCTGATCTACTTTGGTTGTCAATCAATTCCTAAGTCGAGGAAATGCTTGGACATGGAAAATTAGCTGCAAAACAAAATATGTTCATGTTTATTGGCAAGCAAAATTTAAGGATGACTCCACAAAGTATTTTTCAACCAGGTTAAATATATGGCATTGATGTAAACTCCACTCAGTTGAAGAATAATGTAAAGCTCTCTTCATTGACTTTTAAGTTAAAATTTATATTAAAATTTTTGTTAAAGTTTACATGTTCAAAATCCAGGGGTTTTACCAATGATAGTTTTAAGGATGAATTTGTATCAATTTATTAATATGTGTGAAGAGAGTGATGGAAAGGTATTGATAATAGTACGGTATTAATACTGAAGACTTTCTGTAGTTTCACTGGAATGTGGAATATATTTGTGTATTATGTCTGGTATTACTGTCAAACAGCTCAGCTTCACCGTAGATTTGATCCAAGCAACATGATAGAATGCACTGTTGATAGTATGTCAGTGTTTTCATTGTACACTGATCTGCTATGCTGTACAAATACTGACCTTTTTCAACAAAAGTTCAAGCAATTACTCTCTGGAAATAGAAAGACCTATAGGCTTCAAAGAGGGTCAAAAGAGCTAGATGATTTCAGTACATCCTCTGTTGTCTTCACAGAAACAGCTCAGAAATTAACATTCTGAGTAAAGCTTCCATGGTATGCAGTATGAATTTAGAGATGATCTGATTATCTGAGATGCTGACAAGGAGGAAATCCGCATCGCTGCAGCAAATGAGTCTGTACACAAAGATTCGAGATGTGACTCAGAATGAAGGATGATGCCATTTCCAAAAGCGCTCACTTATAACAACTTGTTGAAATTGCTAGTTACTACTCAGCCTAAGAAACATATGTGGTGGGTATAATTATATGGTGGTGCATTATTAAATTGCACATCAAAAAAAGGACAATTTCACTCCATAAAATAAAATGACTTGCAGGGATTACGTTCTACAGCCAGGAAAACTTTCTTATCCAGTGTAATTATGGTTTTAGAGCTTTCACATTGAGTTTCACTTGGGTATAATGAGAACAGTTCATTCATTGAAAATGTAATTTCAAAAACAGATGTGAAAGTTCACCATGTGTATACATTTAGTGTAACTCAAGATAAATTGACAATATCCATGGTGACCAAACCCCCAAAGTAATTACAAAATTCAGTTCTCAACTGATGATTTGATTTACTAAGAGAAAAAGGACGATAAAATAATTTCCTCTACACATTAAAACAGCTGTCAATAATGTGTTTATAACAATGTAGAGGAAATCAACTATCGATGGTCTGTCTGATGTCATGCCACAGCAATTTACTTGGATTAAAATCCAGACTTTGACTAGACCACTCCAAAAAATTTTATTTTCCCTTTCTTGTGTTTTGTGTTGTTGACTGGCTGGTGTGCTCTGGATTTTTGTATTGCTACAAAAGTGTGTTTCAGTTTAATATCACAGACTCATTTTCCTTCAGGATTATCTACATGTGAATAAAATTCAGGTGACCTATTTGAACGATTCCTTGATTTCTCCATTTCTGGATAAAAGTTATGTCATTCATTGGAATTTCAGAGCCCTGGAAAGCACTTTTTAGTAATGTCCAGTGTAATAGATGCAAGTGACTTTCAGGGCTTTAGAGAGCAACCAATTTGGTCACAAATGTGAAGTCTTGAAGTCGTACAAATGTACTTACTCATTCCACAAAGAGGTCTCCTATACTGTAGATGTGTGTTTAAATTTCAAAATGCACACACGTGTCTTATTCTGGCAAGCACTCCACCCTGAATCTCTTTCTACTCATGTGCACGTTTCCCATTGACTATTTGAAATGTAACAAAGTATAAATGAACTACTCATAACCCCCTTCCAACTTCTCTTTGGATTGAAACAAGAAGCACAAGGCATCAATAAACCACATTACTTGCAACGATAAATGTTCTGCCCAGGCGCCACCACCTTTCAGCTCCAGGCAGCAGCACACACATCATCAGATAAGGCCGAGATGGTCATCTAGTTTAGCGTTGCCTGCAGTACCTGCAGAAGAAGAACTTCTCTTCACTAAATTAAAATCCAAATTAATTTTCTGACAAAAATGGCTTAATTGTAATGAAATGATCAATTTGAGATGCTTCTGAGCTGTTCAGCAAAGTTAGAACATTCACACTACTACCTTATATTTTCTATTTCATTATTTATTTTAATTGTATGAATTTATTTAATCTTGGGATATTTTTAAGTTTAATTTAATTACATTGAAGCTCTTTAACCAATAAATTAAGTTATCTGTTTTGTATATTTCTGCTTCAAATAATTTACAAACTGACATTGCTTATATTAAAGAAAAACAAAACTTGTAAAAATGCAATTTTAAATGTGGTGCACTTAGTTGAGTTGGTGCATCTAATAAAAATGTTAGTATGTAGCTCAAACTGTCAAAGTTAAGACAGATAAGAAAACTTTAAACTCATTTGAAGTTTTAATAACTTTAAATCAGTGTTGTTACTTCAATGCTTATTATGTGCTTCATGCATGTTGTCTAAAATTTTTACTGTTTTCTGTGCATATGACATTAATCAGGCGTAGGTGTGAAAACTGATATTGAATTTAGTTTTCCAAAAGGTGTGATTAGTTACAGCTAATTCATGACATAACAAAATATAAGGCCAGGTTGGTTTGTACTCTTAATACACCTCCCACCTCCTTCCCTTTATTCATAATATAAAGATTAAATAGATGATCTGAATCACCTAACTGTGACAAAATGCAAAAACAGAAGAATTATGCAAAGGAGTAAATACTTTTTCGCAGCGCTGCAGAATATGCAGTGTGGTTTAAAATATGTTTCAGCAGACTGAGTTGAAATACCATTTATTCACTATTGCGCCACAGGTCTCTGTTATTGCAAGAGAGCTGATTGACTATCTGGCTATTTTTCTGCATGCATCATGGCTGCATCCAGTTCTCAAAACACAAAAGCACTGAGGACACTCATAAACAGGTTGGATAATGAGATTGAGATAATTATCTCTGAGATATGGGACAGGATGTAACTGTGTCATGCTCCTCAGTGCATTATTCTGTTTCAGACCCATTAACACCAAAAGTCCCAACATTATCTGGGTAATTGTTAGCTTGGTTACACTCTTTATTAATCATAGTGTATCTGCAACCTCTGCTAATTACTTTTCAGACAAGGTGGGGATTTTATAATGGATAAAAGAAGGGAAATGGGATTTGCAGAAGCTAAATGGTTCTCTTTAGTTTGCGTACTTGTCCTTGATGTTCATCCAGAGTCAGCAATCAGTATTCTTTGTTGGTTTATGATGAAAGGGCTAATTGCCCACACATAATATATTTCCACTTCATATGTGGCAAAGACCACTTGTGGGTGAATCAGTCAGAGAAGTGGTTTATACACTCAGCAACAAAGCAGTACTGATGTGTCGTTATAAGAATTACTTATTCTTTCCTTGTGAGAGGCAAAAGTAACAAGGTCAGAGTGTGTTATGTTCTGTGAGCAGATATGCTACAGAGCAGTACTGGTCTTTAATCTGCTGGATTTATGAAGTTTTTGTATTCCTCAAATTCCTTGGATTAGTGCCTCAGGATGGATTTCAATAAGGAATTCTAAACACTTCATGTCATCAGAAAGCTGTTTGGTGACAATGACTGAATGGAAGGTAGATCCCTATTGGCTTGATGAAATCTTGTAAAATCTTGCAACATGAGAATTAAGTTACAGGAAATTATCAGCAATGGCCCCTGTTTTACAAAAAGTTTAATTTGTGTAATTGGAAAACAATCATGCTTCACAAACTCTTTAAGAGTAAAATGTTCATTATCATGACCAGAAAAATCTACCTTGAACTTTTATCTAAACAAAATCAAGAAAAACCTCTTGACAAAATAAAATATTAGATACTGAGTGCCACATTTTAATTCTTGTTCAACAATTGTGTCTTTGTGTTTTTCTCACTAATGTAAATGAAGGTGAAATATGAAAAGCTAAAAAAGTGGATAATGTGGACTTATTTATCTGCTGCAAACTGTTTTTCCAAGATTTAACAATAGTTTGTTACAGAAGACATAATTAAAGAGACAAAGAGGGAGCATGCAAGACACAGAGAGAGGAGTATTTTGTAGATGTGTCACAGCTTTCACAGCATGTAGATTCCAGGCTTCAGCTCCAGTTTGAAAAATGTCCGAAAACGTTCACACATGTTGCATGGTGTAGAATTTTTTTTTTACCCTAAATCATTACTTGCTTGAAAAAAGGAATAAAAAAAAAACTAAATCAAATGTATTCTGCCTGCATCTCAGATTATCTTTTTTTCAACAGTGAGCAATTCTGCAGTCAGTTTCCACCAGTGTCAGAAAACAAGCAGAGTGGCTCTGGATCTACACAAGCTTAACACAGTTTCATCCACTTCATGCAATATTCATGTGTCTTTGCCAGAGATGCTGTTTTTATCTTAACATTTACTCTGAATGTATACTTTTGTTATCAACTTCCAATAAGTTATAAAAAAATATCCAAAGAGCTGTTGTAGACAGATAACGGGTTTAGTTTAGTAAAGGCAAGTCCTGGTTCTCCCCTCCTTTTATTCCTTCAAAGTACATGGGAAGAAATATCTAAATATCCCTCTAAATATTTCTCCCTGGGTTGCAAAGGGAGTTACCACACCTTTGTCACCCTTCTTATCATTTTTCATGTTGGACTCCTTTTCTTTGTCTTTATGTGGGTGTGGCTTCGGCTTCCTCGCAGCTTACCTGACACAGCTGTTGCTCTTCTCCTGTTCAGTATTTTCTTGGGGCATTGCTCTGCTTTTTGCCAAGTTGTTGTCAATTGCCAGCTGGGTAACACAAAGTCCCAGCTGGAGTACAGAAAAGACTGTATTAACCCCTTGAGATTTAATGCTCGGACACACCAAGTACCCCTGTCTGTCTAGTCCAACAATTTTATCTACCAGACAGTCATCATGTCTTACAGTTTCTACTTCCAGCCAGCACAAAATCATTTCAGGTTCTTTTTAAAGTTATAAGAAATCCCAGTTTCCAACTTCTTACTCATTAAACTGTCTGATCTTGGGTCAAGTCTTTAATATCTGTGTGACACCTTGAAACAAGATAGATCACATGAACTAGTTTTCCTAGTTTGAAGTGCATGTCCTTGCAACCACATAATACTATCACCATCTAGCTGTGTCTCATCAAACATTCATGCTCTATTTCCTGGCCAGAGTCCCTCGGCACTGAAAAAGTCTAGACATGACACTTCATCTGGTGCTCTGATCAGTAATTGATTAAGATGAAAGGATGCTGTCATCTTCTGTTTTGCAATGTGATTTTACATGTTCACATATATATATCACTTTTCATCCAATGCACAATGAAAGAGTGAATCGTCCAGCACTAAATAAAGGAGTAACCAAATCCCTCCACTATGGGGGTTTGAAGGTTTTCTATTCATTTGTCATCCAACCCTATATTAAGACTGAACCCATCCAAAAGCTGCTGTCTTCGTTCTGTTTTTGTCATAAGTGCTTTAATAAGTTCTCTGTTATGTAATATCCTTGAATAATTCATAGATTAGCGTAAAGAAGCTAAAAAGGTGGCTAGGTACAAGAACTGGCCTGAAAAAGAAACAAAGTTTCAGATCTACTGGAAGCCTAGAGATAAAACTGGAGGTGACTCAATTGTAGCTTTTTTAAAAACATTACAGAGAAAAATTTGAGATATTTTGACACTTTTTCCTCATAACTGTAGACAGATTATATTTGACCTGCACCCTTGTTTCAAAATCTGTCTTGAATTAATTTAAGGGATTGCTCTACCATTGTGGCAAATTTGAAGCAATTTGTGTGACGAGGAATGTAATTTAGGTCTTCATCATGTATATAAAAATAGATTAAATATGCTCACTTCCTTTTATTAATGTCATTGAATAAAGTAATTGGATATGTAAAATGGCATATTAAGTGTTTTATTTTATTGTTTGTGTTTTAAATGAGGCTTTAGGCTCATTTAAAAGTTCCACAGGAGTGTAAATTTAATTACGATGGGCCAGCAAATCTGTCAACACTGCTGCATGGTTTGGTTATTTATTCAGGGACTGGTAGTTTTCTTCTGGCTATGCACAGTGCTGGTAAACAGTGTTTTTCCTTTTACAAATTATCCATTTCCTTTTTTCACACTTCGCTCTGTGAGAAAATGTCAAATGCCCTTCTTGTTACATAAAAAATTAAGTGTGAGATATCACATTTTTGGAAAACTGAGTTAAACTTTCTCTGCCACACCCAGGTGTGTTGACTGCCAGATCAATAAAAATCATTTAGATTCAGCTCAATTCTGCAACAGATGAGAAAAAAATGTTAGTTCTATTAGTCTGTAAAGCGTTACAGAGCCGTTTCTAATGCTTTGTGTCTCACAGGGAATCACTCTGAAAGTCAACTCATTTAGCTCTGAATCAAAAGTTTAGAATGAGATATCAACTTTAGTATTTTTAACCACTAGCCATAGTTTGGCCATCTTCATGCACTGTGCCTACACTGTGCAAACAATGAGGGATCCCCTCTTCCAGATGACATGATTCTACTTGTCAATCTGTCCAATGGGTTTGACAACAACTGACTGATAAGCAGACTCAATTTGTATGGAAGTGACACACCCTTATCTGGAGAAACTGAGCCCACTTTATCTTTGACAAAGTTGTTGGAGTTTATCATCACAAATGTGCAGTGATCATAGAGATTTGGTGAAAAGCAATCAGAATTTTTTTTAAACACTGTCAGTGGGGAACGTGCATTTATAATGTGCTTTACCCTGAATAGAGTTTATTTAATTTCCAAAACCCAAATGGATCCAGGGATCTCATTTTCTGGTCATAATCACATTGTACGCTTAATGGGTAAGTCAAAGATTGATGCATAAATCGTGGTCCAAAACAATACATATGTGCTGTAGCTATGAATGTGTTTACATTGGGTAATTAAAATTTTTTTTTTATTATTTATTTTTTTTTTTTTGTAAAGCAGTAACTTTTCAGGCATGTGATGCAGCTATTCTTACACAGCCTGACATTTGTGATCAAGGTTACAATGCTATGTTTCAGTGCCCTGTGTCTAATGCCCAGAAAATGTGGCGCAGATTAAATTTGTCAGCTTCATGTTCCACAAATTGTGCAGGCAAAAGATCTGCGTGAGACAGGCTAGTATAGGTGCACTGTTGACAATATCTATGTAATTAAACCAAAACAAAAGACATCATGATCAAGTGTTAAGATTGTTCCATGATAATTGACAAAAAAACTGAATATTAACAGCCACCAGAGACAAGAAACGCATCATGTAGCCAAAGTGGTATTGAAGACAAAACAAATGAAAAGACCCCCTCAAAGTTCCTTTTCTGGCTCATTTGAAACATCTATCCTAGTCTATCCTATCTTGTTTGCCATAATATTGGCTGATAAAATAAAAATACCTCACTAAATGTCTCAGATAATGTCCTGAGCATCACTACTGTCACCAATTCTTTTGTTTGTAGGCGGTCTGCTCAACCTGAGTTGTGTGTCTGGAGCAGTGTTCCTGTGGAGTATACACACACACATGCAAGCACACACACACACAAAAACTGATAAAAGAATGAAGTAACTATTAAGTCGTGATCATATCCATCATTTGTGCAGGATCACTCTCCACTGACCCATCATGACTTTATGCTTTTACTCATTATCTAGATCCATTAGTCAGCATTTATGACATCAAAAGCAAATACAAGTCCTGACTGATACCATAAGAGAATAGCCTCTACGTCGATTGTGTCTCCTTTCTGTCTCTTTCTGTCTACCTCACTTCAATAACAGCTCTAAGCCAGGGTGCCTTGCATTATTTACATGTTTATGATTAGTTAAGCCCCACATGGAGCCGCCATCTGCTGAAAAGTGGCATAGAATCAGTCTTCCATTATTCTCACTGAAAGAAAGAGGAGAAATGGTCAGGAACAGACGAGTGGCCTCCAATTCACAGACTTACAGTCTGTTGATAGCGTAAAGTCATAAAGTCTGATATTAATGCCTCATTATGTGCTATTATTGCTTTACATTGGTGTTTAACCTTAAGTTATAAAGAATGTACAGATGGTGCCTAGCAACCAATTGCATTTACAAGACACAATTTATTGGTATTCGGCTCAATAAATTGTAACTATTGGTGACTATATCTGATATTGTTGGAGATTAAATTAGCATACCAATGTTTATGGCAATTCTTTTCTGGTGATTTCAGCTTCACACAGCAGTAGTTTGAATTACGAATAAAAAAGCAAACTTTCATAGTTTGTCTGCATCCACAGTAGCACAAAGGATGCCAGTTTTCAATCCATATTATTCCACTGAAAAAATAGCAATTTAAAAACTAAGTAAGTGAAAGGATTGTATTATTAAGTCATTCTTACTGAGGACAACAGGGAGAGCTCCACTGACAGGATATTGTTAAGAAAAACAACCCTTTTCAGGGTCAAAACTAACAGAACCTCTTAATAGTGAAATTTTAGTTTAACATTGTTTGATCTGAACCTGTGTAAACCTTGCTCTATTTCTGTTTGTATGTTTGCCATTGTTTGTTAGGCAGTGAAAGCAGCCTGTTTGCCCACTGCCACAGAATTTTTATTTCATTTTTATATAAAATTTATATTTATATATATATACAAAGCTCACCTCACACAAGGGAAATCAACAATAAAATGTTCTCACATTCATACGAGTCAGTGGCCACAGCCCATGAAGAGAACAACAGTGTTTCAGCCTGCTGCTGAGAATAGTGTTGCCCAGGAAGTGTTTATGTTGCCCTGGTGTAGCAGCACAGTCTGACTTGGCAAAAGGCTTCCCTGGCTGCCTGGTGTCCAGCAGCCTGTAGCTGACAGGAGCTGCCAGGTGCAGTGAGCGAGTTTTCTTTTTTCCTCTGGTTTCTTGCATTCTGGTACCTCACAAGAAAAGACGGTCTGTTAAAAAGCTTTTATTTTAAACACACCACAAATGCATTGCTCTTGTGTTAGGTCATTAATAATTGTATTTAGTTATATCTTCAATTTTTTTTTCATAAAGGCTTTTTGTTTTTCAAATAAAAATAATATCGCCTGCCAATGTTTGGCTCATACATTTTGAAATCTTTGAAATTATCATCATAAAGCAACTACATGCACGTCTATCTAATTTTCTCGCATCAATATACCAACGTTGTAATGTAAATAATGCTGCAATCCAAGCTTTCTGATTAAAATGACACATTTCAGCAAATTGTAATTGCCAGTCACAAATAGGAATAATAAAATGACAAGTTTGTGTAAAGAAGATGGATACCAAGTCAGTTCACATGTTCCATTATTTATAAAGGTCCCTACACATTTGCATGTAGATGTTATTTCAAATTTTCATTCTTTTTCTATGCTTGCATTTCTAGATCAGTTTTCAGCACTTTTCAGCCACTTATTTAAGTACAAACGTAAACTGCTTCTGTAGCAGTCTTGTCTGCAGGTTCAATAACTCATACCCCAACACAATGCTGAAACTAACTTTGATGGGTACTGATGGGTAGAATGACAAAACATATGTGGCATATAAAAGATAAACTATGAAGAGCAGGTTAAAAGTGCTGTATTTATTAAGCATTGATAGATTTTTTTCTCTAGAATATTGAGTACAGGAAAAAAAAAAACAATCAAAATGCAGTTTTCTTCTTATGCTTTTCTACACCTGGAATATGGCAAAACAAAATTCCAGACTTTTCAATGCTGCACAAGCACCATGCTTAAAGAAGGTGGCTGAAAGTGGGTAGCACAACTAACTGCATTGCACTGTTTTTATTTCAACACTGAACATGTCAAATGTCCCATTGCAGAACAGCAACAGTACAGAACTCTGTGAAAAGCTGTCCCCTTGTCAAAGAGGACCAATTCCTTCTGCAGGCGTTTGGCTGAAATTTAAAAGCACTTTAACACCTCTTTAGGTGCTCTGGGACCTGTGTACGTTGATTAGTAATTGTCCTCCCTACATTCCTGAGAGGCTGTTTGTCCCACTGGGAGGTGGCTGTTACACTTCAGCTGACCATGGGAACCATTCAAAGGCAATCACAGCAAACAGACTGCAGATAACCACTTAGCTGGCAATAGACTGGCTTGGGGTGGGAACAAAGTCTAGTGATGGAGCTGCGTTTGTCAGGTTTATGTGAAAATGTGACACAGAGCAGTGCTGTTGTTGCACCAAAGGTCTTTTTGAAAAGCTTTTAACAATATCCCTCATGTAAGCGAAACCATAAAACTTTTCTTTTTCAGTGGGTGAAAGTGGATTGCTTAGTTTATCGGTGCTTTAATCACAGTTAATCTAGAGAAATACCAAAAACGACAAATAGCACTATGTTTTACAGTGTTATAGAGGGGCATTCTGGCTCTATTCTGCACAGGTCAGTAAAGGTATAAACTAATGGTTCGAAAGGGTTGCGTTACAGTACCACAAATTAGCACACAGATAGCTCTATAATGTGTTTACATCTGACTAATTCATAGCAGTATATGACCTGAGTGAAGTTGCTCCCCGCCACACTGCTTTCTTCTTCAAATCAAACCAAATTGATATCAATGTGCATTGTTTAGCAGCAGTTTGTCATGCTAAATATTAGTGTTTGTGTTGCTTTGTTTTGAAGATATTTATTAAATATCTCATGAAAGTTTCAATAGGTCATCAGTGGTCAATTGCTTACAGGAAATCAAAACTAGAAGTTAAGGAGTTTGTTGTTTTCAGTCCAGTGTCTTGTGAAGAACTTTAATCGCACTCTAAAGGGAGTGAAACTTATGCATCAGGTATGTTGTAGGTGTGCATATCCCTTCTCTAATCCATTAACCACTGGAGGGAAGCATCAGCAAGACTGCAGCACTGCCAAGATTAAAGCAGGTACAGAAAAGTGGATGGGCAGACAATAGTTTATAGTATTCAGAGTTGATCCTTTTAGAATGGAGAATAAAAGTCTGAAGAAAAACAGTAATAGTCTTCTCCAGAAAAATGCAAAAAAGCAATTCAATTCTTTCTTAAGAACCCTGTGGAGACATCGCCGTAACAAGGTCACAGACTGGCAGAGAGATGGAATCGGCCATAGATGTATGTTATTAAACTCGTTCTTAGATCCTGCATCATAAGACATCAGGGAAAGTGACAAAAATTGAAACAGTGTTGATGGAAACTTAAAAGAGAAGCTGAAACTAAATGTGGCTCAAAGATCAATAATAGGAGCAATAGCTCAACATCTGAAAGAGAATCATTTTAAAAATTAGTAATCCATCGAAATGGAATCATATGTATGAATATGTAGCTACAAATGCCTACAATGAGCAAAAGATACTAGGGTTGAAAGTTCAGGATATTTTGAAAAAAATTGACATTTCCTTCCTTATTTTCCTTCCTTTCATGCATTTATTTAACTTTAAACAGCTTTTGGGAATTATTTCCAGTGTACTCTTCATTATAGCTAGTCCATATGATGAAACGTGACTTTTCTACTATTTTAGTGAATTTGATTTACCAAAAATCAAGCTACTGCCTGGCAAAGTCTTTGCTACCTTGCACTAAAACCATGATTTACAGAGAGGTTAAAAAGTGCCAAAGATAGTTGCAAAGATTAAGCAGTCAGATAAATGACACACATAAAGCATTAAATAAAATGTGGAGAAAATGTAGGACACCAATGTTAGGTTTTTCTGAATGAATGAAGCAATAATTGACAAACTGCTCGGCTGGCAGAATGTTTGTCAAAACCTGCTGTCTGATTGGTTGAAAAGCTACAGTTTTTGGTTTGAACTTCATCCTTCTGCCTCTGCTCTTTGATCCCGCTCCACATCCATGAAGCCTCCATTTCAACTCCTCTGTGATTTGCCATCGTTAACAGTGCAGTTCTAGAACTGAATTGAGAAATTGTATTCCAGGGATTAACAGAAATAAGAGGGTCATGAGCAGGTGAACTTATTCACGTTACATTCACTCAATAATGTTCACTGTTCTGTGCCTCTGCAGTTTAATAATATTGCTGCAGATTGAGGATCACTATAGTCTGATCGTGACTCAGACCAAAAAAATAAATAAAAAAGTTAGAAATCTGCTTCCCACCACCGGGTGGTGGGTAGCGTGAGGCCAGCCCTTCTTGAACAGTTATTGATCATCTTCCTCTCAAAGTGTTGACACACTGCATAACTTCACAGAACCATCTCACCTGCTATGCACGAAATGGAATCATTGGAGACTCTGAATGTTTGCTGGCCCACAGCAACAAAACAATGCAATAAAAAATATACAGCAGTGTTAGAGGGAGGAACAGGAGCAGGTCTGCGTGTGTTTGTGTGTGTGTGGGGAATGTGGGGGTGAGGGTAGTCACGATTTATTTTAAATAAAGCACAATGATTAAATTTCCATTTTATGCAGTTCCCGAAAAACTCACATATCACCCTTTTAGATTTTCTTTTCTGAGCGGTTGGTTAGATGAAAGCAGGGCAGAAATCATGCAGCTTCTACATTCTCACTTGCAAATCCAGGGATGACAGGGTTCCTCCGCTAGCTTCAATTATGAATGACAGTCTTTTATCTGCTGCCTGCTAATTAGGTGAGATGATGCTGTTTGCTCACACCAAGTTCTCTTGCCTTTCTTCCGGTTTCTTAGATACCTAAATTCAGCCCTTTTATTAGTGGAGCAGATAAGTGAGAGTGAAAATGGGTCAGAAAGATTTCCCTTGAAGTTCAAAGAGTTAATTTTAATGGACAGTAAGGGAAAGCAGAAAGAGGAAAAATAATAAGCCTAAAGTACAGAAAATAGAATAAAATATGAACTGTACAACTCCTATGGAAAGAACGTAACTGTTTAAATGTACAAAGGAAAGTATTTTGATCATGGCATCCCTTACTTTCTCTCCCGTCACAGAGAATAATTCAGAAACAGTATCTGATATCTTAGCAAGTCATGTTTTAAATCATAAAGACCAAGCGTTTTAAAAAAAATGTCAAAGGGGGCAACTTAGAAGGGCTTGGTCACAGTCGACATGGAAAAGAATCCGGGGTCAGTCCAACTGGATCCAATTAGCCATCTCTGACAGAAGGCCATGACAAACCAAACTCTGTAGCGACACGTTTTTCTTTTCTTTTTTTTTTTACTGTGGGGTTTTTTCTTCAAGAGGGATGCAGGGATAGAAAAGCTGAACAAATGGTAGAACATACAAGTCACGATTCTGGAATAACACCTTTTATATACTCATTAGGAGAGAATCTTTGCTTTCTTTTGCATCCTCTGGTTTGCTACCCAGCTGCCCACCTTCCCTCCTTTCCCCTGCTCCTCTCCCTTGTCTTCACTTCATTGTGGATAAAATGAAAGAAATACACTTTTTTCAGGGTTTCTGGACATGGAACTTTATTTCTCCCACTTAGCAGAATATACAGTGACCAGTTCTGACAGCTCTTTTGATAGCACTCAATTAAAGGTTTTTTGAAATCTTGCTGAGATGACAGTGAGACTCGTTTCAAAGGAGTTCTATAAGACATTCATAGAGTTTTGTGCATTCCTTTGAAAGAGTGATCTGTCTTTCTATCTCTCCATCTAGTTATTGTACCACTTTGTTGAAAAAAGGCATAGTCATGCCACAAGAAAGGATGGGCTGAATGTAGTTCTAGAATCTGAATGAGCTTTTTTGTGCGCATACATACATTCATACAGTTTTATTTTATTGAACTCCAGCTTTTGGGGTCTTAATGGGTTTTTCACTATTAGTCTATTTATCTTAGCACATTTCATCCATCCGTCCATCATCTTCTGCTCATCCAGGGTTTGACCGACGGGTCAGCAGCCTAAGCAGAGAGGGTAAGACTTCCCTCTTCCCAGTCACTTGGTGTATTATTACTGGACCCTTAAGAAAAGCATGTTTTGAAACTCCCACAGATTAAACTTTTTAGAATTTTAAACACAAATTCTAAAAATTTGTGTTTAAAATTTTTAGAATTTTAAAAAAATTCTAAAAAATTTTTTAAATTTCTAAAAATTCTAAAAATCACTGATACTGATACCAGAGGATACTGTATTGTATTATCACTGATACAATCAGTATCAGTGATACTGATTGCTTTCTGAAGCACATCCTCCTTGTTTCTTATTGGTACAGGGTTTTTTCTCTCCGCTGCTCTGGGGGAAAAAACCTGCAGCTTACTCAGAAAGCTCTACAGTCTTAACACCCTATCGCATGGGGTCTTGGATGATAGCCTTGATACATGAAGTGCAAGCTGATGGGCTAATGACATTCAGGCCTCTGAACAAGTGCCTTCTAGGTCCACTCCAACACAGCTGTGTCTGCCTCTGAAACGCGACCAGCTGGGCTGACCAAGTCTTCCAGCAAAGGTTAAACAAGGGACAGCAGCAGGGCTGCTGTCCCTTGTTTCCCAGGGCTGTCCCAGGGCTCTAGATTCAAGGAAGGAAAATTATATCTCTCACTAGTTTTATAAATAGCCAAAAGTCAAATAAACAAATAGCTGCCATTGGCTTCGTTAGGCATTTGTTGGGAAATATACTGTATGTGACAAGATAATGAACAGTATGTCAGCAGCTTAATTAAAATGTGTTTTAGGATGAGAGCATTCTAACACATTTCAGCACCTCTAGAGAAGAGCTGTAATTTCTTTTTTTTGTAAAGAAATTACAAAAAATAGAAATAAGTCAGTTTTATCCAACTGTTGATGTAAAATGTTGATTTTAAATTCTCAGAATAGCACTTGTAGTTAAAAGATTTCTGTCTTTAAAACCTGGTTTTAGCTAAAAAAAACATCAGTCTTGGAAGTTAGCTTGTTGCACAAAGACATAAGGCTGTTGTCAAAAAAAGACTTGGAACTTCATGATAGACAAAAAAACAGAAAAATTTGGGTGACAACCAGGAGGTAGAGATCTGACATCTGACACTCAGGCAAACAAACGTAGATAGAACAAAAATTCTAACAAAATTACTTAGCAAGGTATTTATTTTATAGTTTCACCAGGGTTATCAATACCAGAGGATACTGTATTGATGGGGCATTCATTTCTTATTTAGAGAGCTACTTAAAAATGTATTTCCCATTTTACTTTATGACACTAAATGTAGTTGCCTGCATGTTTGGTTAAATTGTTTTTCCCAAGTTATGCTCATGTTCATATCATCCCTGAGGCTGTAGATATAAAGACTTAGACTGGACAGGATGGCTTATAAAAGTCACAATTTCATGTCAAGATCAGATTTATATTTGTATTTATTTATTTTATGCAAAAAGTTTCTTGGAGGATTAATCCAGGGATTTTGCACTGCAGAGGCATGTTTTAGGTTGGTCTAAACCATTGACCTTTCTCCTACATTCTAAGATCCATGCCTCCCTATGAAAACCCTCATTTTACTCTATCTGATCAAGAGCTCTTTAATTAATTTCAAAGAGAAATTTAAGATATTTCTTTTCTATGCCATTCACAACTTACCCCTAAACAAAAGAGGATGCGAATCTCATGAATAATCTTGCTGCTGAAAATAATTCAGATGCCATAATTACCCATTTTAATGACACACCTCAGCAGTAACAGACAGAAGCAGGGTTATGCAGAGAAAAAAGATGAAGGGAAAAGC
Organism: Gambusia affinis; assembly: GCF_019740435.1. Taxonomy (NCBI): domain Eukaryota; kingdom Metazoa; phylum Chordata; class Actinopteri; order Cyprinodontiformes; family Poeciliidae; genus Gambusia; species Gambusia affinis. Next base: position 29,092,830 of record NC_057870.1, on the reverse strand, counting down.
ACAGAGAATGTGAAGTGAGTTGTAACCTGCTTAGCTGCCGCTGACAGCAGGGCAGAGCTTCTCCCCATTACAAGACTGAGACTTGTTATGCTAATTTCTGAGTATATCTGAGTGTAAAACCAAAGGGCTGAGTGGTGAAAGCCAAAGCTTGTCTGTGTAAAGTGAACTTAAATTGTCACTGTGCTGTGCTCATTGTCACTAATATTAAAACCTTGTACATATATATATATATATATATATATATATATATATATATATATATATATATATATATATATATGTCAATGTCTATGTCAAATTTATTTATATAGCACTTTAAAAACAGGCATAGAACTGCACCAAAGTGCTGTACAAGAATGACAACAACACAAATGAATAAAAACAGAGTATCAAAACACTAGTTCAATTAAATGCCAAGGATTAAAATTAGTTTTAAGAAGCGATTTAAAATGATCCAGGCTATGGGCAGATCTAATTTGGAAAGGTAGATTGTTCCATAGAAAAGGAGCAACAGCAGAAAAAGCCCGATCTCCTTTCCTCTTAAGTCGGGATGTATATATATATATATATATATATATATATATATATATATATATATATATATATATATATATATATATATATATATATATATATATATATATATATATATATATATATATATATATATATATATCCCTTCTCAGATTAAGATTATTGGTGCATCTTGGCATTGGACTGTTTCATGGCTTTAAGTGTCCGAGATAAAAAAATCTCAAAATTCATTTGAGATGGATAGAGGGAAGAAGTCAAAGAGGATGGACATTTTTTCCATCCAAGTTGAGGATTGCTGTTCGGACCAGGAGGAAATTGAGATTCATCAGCCCTAAGTCAAAGGCCATGCTTAAAACACTAATCCCAAAGGATGAACGAGCAGAGACATCCACCAAAGCATGCTGCAAAGATTGGACCCCTTCTGTCTGATCACATAATCACAAAACTGCACTTGTGTAGGAAAAGAGCAGCTGCAGCAGAGGTGTACCTCTGAGAATGACCTAATGCTGGCGTTCAACTAGTTGAACAGTTGCATCAGTTGCATATTTTAACAAAATCTGAAATTCTGTTAAAATATTATAAGTAGTTAATTTCTTACCAAAGGTTGGTGTCTTGCCTAGCATCTTCATTTAGTATGTATTCACACTGGTTAGTCCTGGAGGCTGAAGCTTACTCCTGACTGAGGCCAAGACAAGAACAGGCTTTCATTGTTTTAAAGTAACCATAATCTTAAAAAGATTGTAGTGATTAAGATATCATCACATTTTCTTGGACAGTTGTGAAACTAATATTTTGGGGTGTTTCCTTGATGCTCAGGCAGCAATTCTGAAGCTACTCTGCTGGACAGGACGCATATAAAAGTCAAATTGCATATTTATTCAAATCAAGTCATGTCCAGACTAACTGAAACAACAACATGTTGGAGAGTAGCTTCTGTCACATCAAACATAAAATTGCCTAATTTTACATTAGGCAATGTAAAATTCAGTGCAAAGGTTTTAACTTAAATTGCAACACTAATTTTTGATTTTTGTGCCATGTAGGTTTTATATAAGTCACTTACTCTATTTGTAAGTGCTTCAATCTCTGTACAATTTTCAAACAGGAAGACAATTTGAGGTGCAGAGCCTCCTTTTTTAATTTTCATCAGTATATCATTGTCATCTGTATTAATAACCAGACAATGCAAACAATTGTTTAAAGGTTCATGAAATATTCTTTGCAATTAAGTTTTTGGGGTCAGAGATGTTTTAAAATAGTACAACCTTTACAGGTAGCATTGGCATCTTGGGATACGCATTATCTTCTCCTTCCAGCACCAACCCTTTTGGAGTTATTCCTAAATATAAACACAGAGTGAAAGCCTTTAGTGCAGATTGAATAACTACTGCAGGTAAGATATTTGATTAGAACCTAAAAAAATACCTTGGTGTTGCAGACTTGGAAAGAAAATGGACATTGCTTAAATGGCAGCACTGTATGAAATCAAACAGTTGAGTTTTGTTGAATGGAAATTTAAAAAGCATTATATTTAGAGCATTAGCATTAGAGCTTTCTAAGAGCTCTAATGACCAGAAAAAGAAAACAAAGGAAGAAATAATTTAACTATTTGGTAGAATTAAACTGGTATCTTAGCTACCATAAGCCTAGCCTGCAGGCATCACTTCTAGATTAATTATTGTTTTCATGTGACAGAGATAATTCATTGAAATGCCAGAGATGCTTTGAAATGATCAGAGACCTGCATGCTTGGCACTGAGTGCTATCTAGTCCAGTACTCCTTTAGTAATAACAGAAAAAGTGTTGCTTCTTCAACCTTCTTAAGCCACCATTAATGCTGGACTCTGTTGTAATTAATGGCTTAATAATGAAACAAGTGCTGTGTTTAATTGCTGGGGAATCCATTAAGATGTCTCCCACCAACTAAAAATGTGGTCAATCTGGGATTAAGTTACTAGAGTATTGAGCCGACACTCACCATTAAACCCAAAGTCACTGGTGCACCCTTTTAGAAAAAGATATCCATTCCAAAAAAAAAAAAAAAAAAAAAGAAAAGAGCTAAAAGACTTGACTTTTGTATTCCTGAAAATAATGAATATCAATCTGTGTCTAAAGTTTTGTCCAGATTCCCTGGGGATTGTGTCTTAAAGCAAACAGAAACAAACAACAACTTTAAGCTTAAATGCGCTTCTAAATTTCAAAACAGACATTTTCTTTTCATTTTGTGTGAAAACTGTCCACTTTAGGATCGACTCTTCTTCTTTGTGGACATGTTTGTGTTGCGCCAAGCCTCTAAATGTATACACCAGAGAGAGAGAGAGAAGCCTGGAATTGATCTTTTCACTTCTGACACTGCTACTGCTTGCACAAAAAGGAATTATATCATGCAGCTGCTAGCATATCTTAGTGGATGCATTGCAGAAGATATTCAAAACCCTGAAGCACCTTGCACCTGAGAGAGTGGCTATTGCCAAATGTGCAGTTGCCTGGCTTGAAATCAGGGATCATTCTTTATGTTTGACTCCTCAGTCTACAAATGAAGCAGAAAAATGGGATCTCACTGTCCACATGTATCAGATTACATGTGCTATGTGTTAACTTCAGCCCAATTTTCTGCCATTTGGGGCAATATAACATTTGAGCCAGACAGAAAAGATATGCATTTTAAAACATGGTGTCATATGCAAAGTTTCAGATTTATTTGCATTATAATGAGTTGTGATGATTTGAAGCAAAAATTTTGACATTCTAGCTAAATACTTCTTCAAGTTTCTTCAAATCATCAGATTTTTGGGGGGGTACTCAAAAGTCTCTAACAATATTCCCAGTCTTGCTTCATTAGAGGACGTAGCAAGAAATTTTCAATTCATCAAGGGCCTAATATCGTGCCCTTATAGTATCATCAAACATCCTCAGAAAACAAAACATTGGATGTTCTTGGTCACCAGATATTGAAGCATTTGATGTTAGAATTATTTGCTTCAAAATAAAGGGATTCAACAGAATATTTAGATGAGAATATCTTGTTTGTTGCAAGACATAAAACCAGAAAATACAGAGTCTCTCAATTCCTTAGGGGGGTATTTTAATTATCACAACTCTGTAGTATAAATCTGAGTAAAGCAATACATTACTTCAGTCCTTGGGCAACTTGAAAACTAAACCTTTAATTAGTTTTATTAAATGTGCTGATTTCATAAAAAGTTGGCAAACAAATGGCAACAAAGTATACTAAATTAAAAGCAAATGTGCACTGCTTGCTGTAAAATGCCATAGAGATCCTCCAGAGTCAAAACTGTCTGGCCTCTGGCAGTCTCACGGCCTTGAAGGTCAGCTGCTCAAAGGAAACTGATACCCTTGACTGAAGCTCTTTTTGCTCATCATCCACTTTGGCAAATGGCAAGACTGGGCTAATCAATCAAGTGCCGTCAAAAGGCCAAACAGAATCCCTTATCCTCTGTATTGACTGGTTGGATTATAGCGGATCATTCCATAGGCTCTCTACGTGAGTTGGCTATAACTCCAGTGCTTCTTTTTGGATGAGAACAGTGTTGGTTTGCACCAGTCCTCATTTTTGTTCACCAATATGTTACACATAAGGTCAACTTGCGGCAGGTGAATTTGAAGGTGGTGGTGAGAAAAATAAAATTATTCAGTCACTGTTCACTATTGTAAACATATTTCTTGACAAAATAAAGATTTAATAGTCAATAAGAAAAATGGAAAAAAACTGTCAAAATTGCTAAATACAACCTGAATAATGTTGCACGTAAAGGAGAATTGAACAAGATTTTTGAGGAATTCATTTTTACATAAGCAATTTGTCTATTTTTTAATAAAACTAAAATATACATGGAATTTCTTTGTGCTTTGTCCTGGTTTATAAAGTCATCTACTGATAGAAAGCATGTGAAGGTTGGGACTTTGGAGAGTTAGGGAAATTAATGCAATTCTTTTAGCTTCAACATTTCTCAGTAAAATTAATAATAATCACTTCATCAATATGTTTGACTACCACAGGTTTTCCTCTGAAGAAAAACTTGGAGAGCGTAGTCTGGTCAGATGAGACCAAATCCAACTCTTTTAATGTCATTGGACAATATGTTTGAAAAACATGCACAAGCAATTAAAATATGACCTGGGAGTACAATAATGTGGGGATTATTTCAGCAAATGGTACTGGTACACTTCCTAAAGCTGAAGGAAGGCTGAATGAATGTAGAAATGTACCAAAACATTTTTGACATGAATCCAGGGATATAAAGTTAGGGGATTTTTCAAAAGGATAAAAAACCAAAAAATAGCAAATATATAGGCAAGGTAATTTTCAGTTGATGTTAGAGGAAAAAAGTCAAAGCTGCTGGCACCACAATAAACTCAAAAGACCTTGTGAAAATGCCGACTGAAGCTGGTAGAAAATGTCACTACTGCAATGAAAACAACAAAACTAAATGCATTGTGAGTGAAAAAAACATAAGCAACATCTCATGACACCAGACACAAAACTAAAACTTGGATGCAGTGACTTTAAGTGTTAGGCTCCTGGCTTAATGACAACAAACAAACTATTGCAAATGACTTAAAACCAGAGAAATAAGATCTAGATTAAATTTAAAAAATGAGAAATGATTACATGCATAAAAGCATGTGGTTTCAACTTTGTGTGCCAGAGAACAATTACCCAGGTTGTATGTGGGTCCAGCCAACACCTGGAATAAAACTGATAACCAGGGATGTTTAGATTTAGCTTGTCATCAGTGTCAATAGCTACAGCATTTTACCAGAAGGAAAAAATAACCCAGTTGGATGAATGATGTAACATATTGTATTGACCTTTATGGAAGCAAGTAATGAAAAAGTAAAGAATTGCTATTCTGCACAAGAACAAAAAACAAAGTAGGTTATTTGACATTTGTCATAATGTACAATTATTTCTGTGTCAGCAATAACCTGTAATATCACTCAATAATCCTTCCAAAATCCTGCTTGATAATTGTTTGGTCCTCTATCTATAATCATTGTTTCTGTCACTTAAAGGAATAGGCATCAGAAATTACAAACAGTCCCCTGTCAGCTCTTATGAGTCTCCAGCGACTGATAATCCAAAGCAAGGTCTGTTGAATATCAATATGACACTAGATATTCTGCAATAGTTACTGCAATTCTCAGACATTTTGCAAATCTTGAAGATCAAACATTGTACCGCTCCTGTGTCAACCCTGTCAGGATCTTTGAGCCCTGTTGTCTAAGCTCTTTGTGATCAATACAGTCATGAATTCTCCTTGAAACAGAAAACTCTGTTTTAGTAAACAGGAATTTCACAAACTTACATCATAAACTCGTCGTTGCGGGGAGAGAAATGTTTAAACTTTATTCATAAATCACACAGCTCATTTTTATGTATAGATTTTGCAGTATCTAATTAAGCTACATTTCACTGTAAATGCATATTTAACTGTTAACAAAGTTGCTTGGAGGTTTAATGAATTAATGAAAAAATATTGGATCTCATTATTTCTCAGTGTACAGAAATCTCAATGCAAATGCAAGACCTGCTGAACTCCAGGGATACAAAAATGTAATTATTAATGCTCCCATAATGATAAAATATCATAGAAAATCTTAATGTACAACTTTTCTATCTATTTCCAAGTAGAGCTGAAAATAAAAAACGTGATGTAGAATCTGTACAAAGTTTGTGTGAGCAACTTAAAGCATGCATAAAATATTAAGGATCCAGTCGCGTCAAAATAATAGAGTGAATGTCCTCCCATCTGTGCAAGAATGGAAGAGAATGAAATAACATACAATATGCATGATGCCAAAAGGGAAGTTGCAATGCTGTTGCACACTGTGAGCAGGTGCTGGGCTGTCATACACAACTGCATAGGATATTTGTCTTTTAATCGCAAAGATAAATCATGGCAATGACTTTATGTCTTGTTCCACCTTATCTTTTTATTTCTCTTACAGAAACTGTTAGATGTGAGGTCAGTTTGGTCATGATCTGATTAAAAAATAACTTGGTATAATTTTCAAAAAACATCCACTTCTTTTGCTTGAATTCAAAGAGAGATACAGTATTTTCTCCAAATTAGGTTGTCAAGCTGTATCCATTCTAATAGCTGGTTACCTCAGACAATTTCTGCAATGCACAACTTCCCTTGCCATTAACTACAGGGCTACAGTCACAACTCTATTCATTGACATGCCATTTTCCTCAATCAACTGAACAGCACTCAAATCCACTGATGCACTAACCCCTGTGCAGCTTTGTGGTTTCTTGGCATTTAGGAAGCGTGGCCTCTACCTCATCTCTGTAGATATACAATCAATTGCACCTCTTTGTCTTCTGTTCTCTGATACCCAAACTTTGTTCCATGTTCAATACAGTTAAGGTTCAGAGCACTCTGTTCGATGTTTTTGCCCTATCAGGTGCTCTATGGATTGAATGTCAGTAGTGTCAGGCAGCTCGTCTCTGTTTCTGTTGATGAATGCCAGGTGGTTACAGTCTCTTCATCTTGTCTCTTTTTCTGTACCTTGTCTTGCATACAGTGACGGTTGCCTCATCTTCTGTGTCTTGTTCTGGAAATGAAAGAAAATTATAACTATTACATGCAATTCAATTTCCACAGTTAATCATGCATAACGGGCTTTCGAACATAATTTTTACAGTCATTGTCAAATGAATACACTGGCATGTTAGACGTTTTATCCTTTAAAAAATTAATAAAAGAAGTTAAGGTTCATAGCTCTGTCTGTGATATCTTTCCAATTTCACACAGTTATTTTAATGTCTGTAAAAAAATTCCTTTTCAATTTTCTCTTAAGATTTGGCCACAAAGTCTACACTATGTATTTCCCTCTTTTGACATAAACGTGGAATTAAATAGTTCAGTGCAGAAGCAGTTTCTTTTTACCATCTGGTTTATTCAGATGTGCTAAATCCCTCTCACAGCAGGGAGTCTGGATGAGGGAAATCACCCTCTATGGTCTGAACAAACATCACCTTTGTAACCATTACCAAGAAGATACGTTGGAAAATACCTCATTAGTAGCTTAAAAAATAAAGGAGTGTTGCCATCTCTTGGGCTTAACTATAAATATATGTGGACGTCATTTTTATTGACCTTGTCTTTAAGTGTTGATATATAGTCACTATCTAATTGCAGTGAGTCAGGTTTTTATTGGGTGGTTGTTAGGAAGGACAGGTATTGATGTTTGATCTCACATACACTCAAGACTTTTTTCCTTATCACCATCTTTTCAAAGTAAGTCAGCATATGAAATTTTGGGACTAAATTTCCGACTGATTAAACTACAAGCTGAAAATAACCTCATAGAACAGTATTGGTTGTATTTACGTTCTCATTTATGAGTTGATCTTTCATAGGTTTTCTGCGATGTTTCAATGATCAGTTCTTTATCCAACAGAAAATATTTAGAAAATCGAAGTCATGATTTGTGAAATGGACCAAGACATAAACACTGAATTTCACAAAATGTACATAGATTTTTTTATGCTTAGACCCACATATATAACAAGCTACAACAAATAGTAAAATAACAGCTTAACACTTTTAAGTTTACGTTCGACAATAAGAATGGCTGTCGTTTTTAAGAGGCTGTCTTTTAAGAGCCACTCTTTTAATCAGTCTGCAGATAAATTGCTCCCAAGCAGACAGCCTAACCAACTACTCAAGTAGTGGCTCTACAAGTCCTAATTTTGATAAGAATTGCCACGTGGTATAATATTCCAATTCTAATTCAACTTTAAATTGAAGTGGACAGACTGTGCTATACATTTGAATTGTATTTTTTTGTTTTGCTGTGTTAACGGAGTATTAGCATAATCAGAACACTGATATACATACTAACTTAGAACACAACCAATTCATTCAACTCAATTTTAGATGTACTAGAATAGCATTGTTTACACATTCACAATATTAAACCAGTAGAAAATGTTCAGAACCTTAAATCTGTTCTTTTTTGACTCAATAATGTCACATTGATCAGACAGCGAACCAACCAAATGTATTATTTTATCTTATTTTACTTGAACAGAGAAGGTGCCTTTTCAAACCATTTTGCCTAACAGCTTTTTGAGTAGAGCTATTAGACATCACCTGCTCACCTTCTTAGTTTGAAAATTCAGACAAAACTTTCAAAATAAGTCTCAAAGTGTCTGAGTTGAAATAAATAAAACAGAGTACTTTCAGAATACTTTTGTCACATCTCTGGAGTGTTTGGGGAATAATGTGGAGCGCCGGGTTGTCACGATTGTCATACTTTACAGAGAGAGCTAGAAAAGAGACAGCATGACTTCATAATCCCTTGCAACATATTGTAAAGATCCAGACTGTGAAAAGTATTTTTTAACCTTCTAACCACAAAACAGTGTGTCCCATTGCACTTGGGAAATATTCAAATAAAAAACATCAAAGGAAAAGGAAAGCATCACAAGGTTACAGAAAATTATTTGCACCATTCATCTTTATTACAGCTCTCATTAAATTTGCTTCCAAATTTCCAATGAGTAAAGTTTGCAGCTTATATAACAAACATGCAGCAGGCACTGCAAAGAGCTATTTATAGAACTTTACACATATATATGCATTAACAAAAATTAATATGTATCTCCAAACATTTTTTTACTCTAACACTTCCATCCATCCTTCCATCCATCCACCAAAAATAGGTTTAGTCATATTTATTTTCATTGCTGCCTAGATCTTCAAGATATATGTTCTTTAAATATTTCTTCTTGGAAATTCCCTTCCATTACTGCACCTCAAGTCTCAATAAGCACATCTTTGCATAAATGTGATTTTATGTCCTTTTCTTCTCTCCTGCACTACCTAAGGTAGATAAAATTACACAGAAATCACAGTTGCATTTTTTTGAGGGCCCCATATGGTCCTATGATCTTTTCAGAGATCAGCTCAACACCTGGCTGTTGGCCGTGGTGAACATTGGACCCATTATGTCCATGAATCTTCTTTGAAAACTGTGGATAATCATCCATTCTCCATGCTGAGTTCTTGATGTAAGAGGTTACAGAAGAGTCAGTGAGTTGAATTCATGAATTTCATTTATTAATATCAAAATACAGCTGGTCCATTTCACATGCCACCTTTAAGAGATAGCAAGACAAAATGGCACCCCAGAACAGTTTTCCATTCCCTTTGTTAGCCTCTCTCTAAGCTACGCCCCAAAAAGGGCGTTACCTAGTTTGTCATATCCCGTAATCTTAGCTTTGAGGGCGTTTCCTAACATGTCATTTCCTTTAGCTTTGCGACTAGCTACAAGAGATAGAAGGAAAACAGAGAATTAATTATTCTCAACAAAACATAGTTTGATAATTTACCTATTACACTATTCTGCAGTTCCCTCTAGGAATTTTGCAGCCTTCTCTCCACCTCATCCTACATATGAACTGGAATACATATGAATTTATTGGCTTGCACCTGCTGTAGGATATTTTCCCACCCAGGCCAACCTGCTTACACACTCTCCTCCATCCTTATGCCTCCATTCCTCTGGATCTCCTGCATCTCTGCAGGAACCTCCAAAGACCCAGACCAACAAGTCTACTTTTAGGTTCTCTTATTAACTTTTCCTGAAACATTTGGTATTGATTCTCCTCTCTTCCCCAGAACCACACCAGAGCCCTTGACCTCAAAATATATCCCATTTCCTTATTGTAAAAGGAATAAAACATATTAAAAGTGCTTTTCTTGCATCTCTTGCTCAGCTATTCTATATAAATGTTTATTTGATTTATTTTCTTAACGGAGGTCAAAGCTGCAGACAAGCAATATTTTTTCTTTTTCAACCATACTTTTAAAAATTGAACATTGGACTAGACGTGTTGCATAAACAGCCATAAACATTTCAATAAAGAGTACCATGATAATTTTATTTTCTGTTGCAGTTGTGAAGAACCGTGGGCTAGCCAACCTTGGAACTCTTCCAAACAAATACCAACGTACCCAGATTGTCAGAAAGTTGACATTCTCGACCACTCTTTATTTGTTCCATAAAGTCAGAAGTTCTGAGATTGCAAATTAGAATTTATATGAAAATCTTGTATCCTATTTGACATTAAATGTTATAATATTAAAGCTAATATGCAGTTTCTTTTCTTTCCATGTCCTTTGGTTTGTCTAAAAACATGATTTTTATGGCTCTAATCAGAAAGATCATGTGTTGCTATGGTACCAGTATTGTTTGTTGTATACGCTCATTTAGGAAGCAAATTATGTAAATAATTGGTGCAATTTCAGAATATGGTATATTGGGTTTTAACAGTATCCTTTAGAGAATTTAAATTTTATTTACCGTAGTTGTATCTGGATCTCCATTACCCATTGCCGTGACAATGGCTACTTTTCCTGGGGTCCACATCATAAAAAACATGAAAACATCAAACACAAATTACAATTACAGCCTTATTGCAATTCATACAATCTACTATTTTACAATGTTTAAGATGTGCATGAAAAATTTTTAAAAACTCCAAAAATACATACTGTGGACAAATTAACATTTTCATAGATATAAACTACAAAACTATAAATATTTTTAAGTGTGAAACATATATATATGTTTTCAAAATCCAAAACCAAACCAAAGAAATGGCATGGCATTTGAAAGAAAATAAACAACCTTTGCCACACACCTGGATGTGAGAAAAAGTGTTTTCTTTCTTACATCTTTTTAAAAGACAAATTTAAATTATTGGCTAGCCTCTTGTCCCCTTGGTGTGAGACCTTTTTGCTGCAAGTCTCAATGCAATTTCCATCCATGTAACACATTGGATTAAAGGATACTTTTCGAGTCCTGTGAGTCCTCCTCGAATATAATGTCAAATGGATCTGTCAGCTCGAGTCTCTGCAAATCTGGGACACTTTAGCCAACCCAAAGGCATGATTAGCCATTAAGATGCAGTACTACATTTGTCGTGCAACTGGTAGCTGCTTCTGGGTGATCTTGTAAGAAAATAAATTTTATAGTTTCACTGATCAGTGCACGTCTGTGCTCCCAACACTGCTGCTGCTTTTGTTCTCCAAAACAAAGGCAACAAACCTCTAAACGCCACATGCTTCAGTATCCAGCTGTGAAAAAGGATATAATTTGCGGAGTAAGTGATACATGGCCATGTACTAAAATGTACTTAATTATTACGACATCAATGAGTTTAATTTTTTTTCCTTCTGGCTTTAACTGTGTTTTCGTAATGTCACAAGAGGTGAAGCGTGATTATCATTTTGATGCAGTTCCTTGTCAGAGAACAGTGCGTTCTTTGGGGTATGGCAGGAATGTGATATCCTTCCCCTAAAAGCACCTGATATGCCTGTCAGAGATAGCATAAAATGTTTGTTCTATTGAAAAGGACATGAATGGGCTGTTTTTGAGAGTATCCCATGAGCTTTTGCTTCGTGGTGCATTTACATGGAGAAAGACTAGAGGTGCAAAGAGGTAGTCATTTGGAAGGGCAAGAGTGATGGATTCAAAGTCACGTCTTGGCAGCGTTGGTGTGCTCTAAGATGGTCAACTAATGAGCTGTAGCAAAAAGACCATTTCTGCTGTAGTATCTACCATTTTTAATCAGAATTGAGCCTTTTAGGGGCACTCTTCCGGACGTTCCTTGATTGTACAAGCATAAATGATTCCTATGAAAAATAAATGTCATGAAATGCGCTACGCTGAGTTAAAACCTGAATTTTTATGACTGTTTTTTAACATTTGTTAAGATTTACCTTAAGTCAATTAACGTGTCATTAAGTTATGCTTAAATAGCTTCTGAGTCTTCATTAACTGGACATAGGCAGTTACTCTTGGTCTCAAGCAGAGTTTAGCTTTTCTTGCATGAACAGAATTACACTTTATTGTGGCAAACACTGCTGACATAACATGGGTAGATATGATTAATGTAAAGGATATAAAACAATCAGTTAGTTCAATTACTGCATATTTGGTCACATTTCCCTCAAGTCAGGATGTGTAATCATCAATCACAGGTAGACAAAGGATTTTCTTTTTCCCTGGGGAGACTCATACACTAGAATGGAAAATTGCTTGTAAGTGTTTTAAAGAGATGCCTCTAGGGGGCCGAAATACGCCTACTGAGCATCTCTCCCACACTGAGTAAAAAAGAAAATCGCATAATGTTTATGTAAATATGAATTCATATGAAAAAGAGACCTATCATATGACCTTTGTGACTAAAGTCCCTCTGTCATCAATACCACAAATTTCACAACTTTTTATTAGTTTGATTACTTTTATTATTTGAAAACTTTAAATATACAAATTCTTTTCAGCACACAACAACAATTTTAGTTTGGTTATGTTTGCTGCACTTGTCAAACATACATGAGCAAACTACATCAAAACCTTTAGCTCAAGTGCACGAACAAAGGATATAGTTATTTTGTTAACATCTGTGCAAAAGTAGTTATGGTTATTAAGATCAAGAGATGCAAATTGTAATCCTGAGGGTGTTATTCTCTCCTGTATTACAAAGCTGTGCATTTGCAAATGATTCTGAACTGGCTATGACGCATAACAGGCACAACATCTTGACCGTGTTTCTATCAAAATTTGTATTGCTCTTTTTCAATGAGATGTTAGCTGCAGATGAGTGGTGTCCAAAGTCAGGGCTCAAGACCTACTATCATGCATATTATCTGGTTCAACATACCTGAATCAAATGAGGGTTCATTTGCAGGCCTCTGCAGCACTTCATGGCATTCCAAGGAGGTAGTTGGACTATTTGAATCGTCTCTCCTGGAGCAGATTTAAAAACTGACAGGACTCTGGCCCTTGAGAACTGGAGCAAGACCCTCATTCTCTGGGTCTAAACAGTTTGTAGGTACGGCCTGAGTGGATTCACTGCAAAAATACAAAATCTTGTCAAGTAATTTTTGTGTAGTTTCTAGTTCAAATATCTTAGTGCTCCTGAAATAGGACAAAACTAACTTACAAGTAACTTCTCAGAAAGATGTAGGGGATTATTTTGAGTAAATAACCGATTAAGTTTGATGAAAAAGAACTAGTTCCATTGGCAGATAATTTCCCTGAAAACATGGGAAAAATGTTTTGTTATAAATGAAATTATCTGCCAATGGAACCGTTTTCTATCAATATTAAAAAACAAGCTTTCACAGCAGTTTTTACAGTGTTGAACCCATTTGTTCAGCACATCCCACAGATGCTTGACTGAATTGAGAGTGGAGATGTTTGCAGTCTGGATCAACACCTCAAACTTGTTGTGCTACCTAAATAATTCCTGAAGCAATTTTGCTTTTTGTCAGGGCACACTCTTCTGTTGCCATCAGGGAATATATTTCCATTAAAAGGTGTGAATGTTATTTTGTCCTTGATCTGCAACATTGGGTGGGTGGTTCTTGTCAAAGTAATTTCCACATCTTTGACAGGACCCATGGTTTCCCTAGCAGATCATCTGCAAGAGTATCACACTGCTTCCTACAGCTTCTCTTCCTACCAGCCTCTGTAGTGCCATACGTTCCCCAAATAAACGAGGCAACAACCACAATGTTCAATTATTGTAGATTATTTTACAGAGTCATCCTTTTTCATTAGATTTTGCTTTTTTTGAAACCCACACAAATCCATACAAATTCACATTTCTTCTGCTTCCAACATAACTTTTGGGGCAAAATGTTCAATACATCATCACCACTATTAACTAAAAGACTAAAAAGTCCCACAATGAAAATTGTTTTTTTTCCCCATACATGGAAACATAGCAGCAGTGACAAATTAGTATCTGTTTTTTAAGTGTTATCCATCATGTGTTATTTGCCAGATTGCAAATTTCAAGGTAGGATAAGGAACAATATAACCTAGCAACATCTGTCACTGTTGTGATTTGGATGTATTTTTAAATTATGTTTCATTTGGCTCTGATATGGACATTAAGCACATCAAAAATACACATAAAGGGGCTCCAAAAGTAGAAAAAAGTTTGCAAATGACTAAGGCATATTTTTATTTATTCTTTTCAAGGCTATAAGATATCTTTCATAGATATGACAGAAAGGTGAGGCACTTTGGATGGCATCATTAATGTCAAAATAGACTAAACCAAGCATCTGCCCCTCAAATGTGAGTGGCAATCGGAGTGTAAACATTGCACCTGTCAGCTCATTACTGGGGCCTCAGTGTGGCAGCGAAGGTGTTTGGACGATGGACAGCAGTTTCTTTGCAACCGGGGTAAATACCTTGCTCTTCTGCTCCATTCCCTGGATTCATTATACTGAAGAGGATCACAAAGGAGAATCTGTCAGGAGTTAGTGTTCCCATTACTTTCTAAATCCTTTAACAGGAGCCTTAACTTGTTGAATCAGACTACTATTGATTTAGGGGAAGAGGTGAGTTTTGGGAGCAGAAGATTGGATGATTCAATGCACTAGTAAGAGTAAATCCTTCAATAGGACCCTTGAAAATCTGATTATTCACATGATATCAAATTTTGTCTGCATCAATAAAGTTGGATTTTATTTGCTTAAAAAAAATGTTAGTAATTTGATGACACTGTAAAACATTGTATCTTAAATATGTTAAATAATCTGAGAAAGAGCAATGTGTTTAACTGTACCCAATGTAGTAAATACATTTCTCAAAACAACAAGTTGGATGTTTCTTCCCAGCTGATTTAAATTACCCCTTACCTCCTCCTGGCTGCAAAGATCTTGATTTATCTCAGTAATTCAATGCAGCTCTGACTCTCAGTACTCACATTAGTGCCTGCTGTCAATCAAAAGGTTTGTGTCACCCCATGACTCACAAATCTGACCACAGGATGTATTCTGAATCTATTTAAACAATCTTCCCACCTTCAAGGTCTAGCTTCTCCCAAAAACATTAACTCTGCCTCCAAACCAGTAGAACATCTCTCAACTTAAGTACAAGGAAGTCTAGCCTCTCGATCTGCTCAAGTCTAAATTCAATCTCCCATTCAGACTCTTTTGCACATATATTAAGTAAATTTCCTTATTATCTGAAACCTACGTTCCATGATCTATTCCACAAGTGGATTTAAAAAACCTCCTCAGAAAATGACAATAATATAGAAATATTTAATTACAATCAAAAGGACAAAGACTACAGGGTCATTTATTTTCATTAACAACAACAAAGAATGTGTTAAATCAGGATAAATTGCTCAGTGACTAATGTAATTTGTGATTTACTTTGACATTGGGCCCTAAACACCAATGACCTGACAATGATTTTTAAACTAGTCATCAGCAACTTTTCTACATTTAACTGTAAGACCTATTTCTGATTGGATTTTGTGAAGTATTAAGCTTTGGGATTAAGAAGAGAAATTATAACTTTGCATTCTGTAATGCTCTTTAATTTATCCTTATTATCCACTCATCTCTGAGCTTGTTTAATTTATTTGATATTTGATATTTATTTGATCTTCATTAATACAATACATGGATCTTGGCTCTCAGTGCATATGAGATCCAAGATCTTATTTGCAAGAGACCTACATTGATAAAACAAACCAAAAAGTTCTGACTATAATAATGTAAGACTCAAGCAGAGGAAGTCCTGAGACTGTGTAAGTGAAATGCATGAGGACAAGTAGGATGGAAACAATCCAAGGATATTTTTTTAGACAAAAATGTACCCAGTCTACAAATTGGTAATGATCTCCAACTCACCTGAGAATATAAATCACAGTGGTGAGTGAAAGATTTACATCCTGTTCTGAAGCTTAATGTACCATAACAGACAGAATCACACACATTGTCTGTTTTAAAAGAAAAAAAAAAATAAAACATACAGGGGATCTGAGAGTTATTGATGCTTTCAAGATAAACATGCTCATAGTCAATATTTTTTTGTAGTTGTAAACTGATCTGGCAAATTCAAGCTGTTGAATGTTTTTCTTTTTCTTTCTCTTTTTTTTTTGCAAAAGTTTCATTTAGGAATAATCAGTTTTTTTGTCAAATTTTCTGATAGACTATACAAAGACAGTAATCACTTGTCCTTTTGTAGTGCCTGTTGCCTAACAGATCATGGAGACAACTTTAAGAACCCTTCATTTCTCATTTAGGTTCTTTTTCTGAGGTCAGTTTAGGCATTTCCTCAAAATCGCCTAAATGCTCCCTGGCTGCCACTGCCCTCTGGCTCGTGTGTCACAAAATGGTTCTTTGTGACTAAAGAGCAGGTTAATGTTCCTCATTAGAGGGTGACCTTTTCTGGAACCTGCAGTGTTCTCGCCTCACTGTCCTCTGATTATCACAGTTACTCTGGTTAAAATCATGCTGCACAGTCATTTTCACAAGCCAGGGCAGCATGTTTTATCAGTGCTTCTCTTGGCAGACTTGCTGGTAGAAAAGATAAAGGGAAAAGGATTGACAAAGGTAGGGGTCATGAGAACTATTTTTGAGGTTAAAGAAACTGATAAAAGCTGGACAAATCTGCTCCAACAGAAAGATAACAGAAAAAAGTCACTTTAAACTAAAAGATTTTATAAAATATGTGTTCATGTGTTCTTAAACAAGAGAAGAGAGCAGGGCAGAATGAATCCTTCATGAAATAATGTTACCCTTTGGCAAAAAAAACAAAATAAAAAAACCTTTTTGCCCTGTCACATCTGTGCAACGTGTCCTTGTAAATGATTCAAATGATTCAATACTTTTAAATAGAGAGAAGGCCATAAAGAAAAAAATAAAGTGCTTTAACTTATGACTTTTGGAAAGTCATAAGTTAAAGCACTTTACTTCTTTAATTAATTCTTTAATTCTTTCTTTTGGAAAGTGATTTCTAAACCCAAACTTTGCAGACTTTGTCAAAGGAAATTATAGTTTTGCTACTTGCTGCACAAACAGTCACTTCCTGTTCCTTTTCTAACTGGCAAAAAAATAAATCACTGTAACATGTGAGTAAACCTTAATTAACTTAAGTAATGCTATTTATTTGCTAATTAAATAATGGACTTCTTAATTAACTAGTAAAAATTCAACAATTATGCAACGTTTTGCTTCTTGCTTTGAAGCAACAGTGAATCATTATGGTATCACCTTGATAACAAGAAATTTTCTTGATATGTGGTTAGAAAAATGGAGGTCTTCTATGTATGTCATTCAGATTTCTTTTGTTTTGCAATTTCACAAATTTCCTTTTGTTAAATATCAACATCAACATATTAACATCATTTTATTTCCCTTTAAAGAAAAAGAGCGTCTGAATCAGAGTTCTATTTTAGAATAGTGAACATGAATCAAAAATAAGTAGTAATGAATGAGGCTACAAGAATAGATGCTATGAAAAGGGGAAACACGGTGAATCAGAGAGAGAATTCAGGTGAGGATGAGGCCAATGTGCCTGAAGGTTTTGAATAATTTTGATCACCTTTGTTAAGGGTTATTGTCAAGGGTGGTGTTTGAGCAACAAGACATCCTGAGCAACATGATGATGGGATGATGGTTGGGTTAATAATAATAATAATAATAATAATAATAATAATAATAATAATAATAATAATAATAATAATAATAATAATAATAATAATAATAATAATAATAATAATAATAATAATAATAATAATAATAATAATAAAACTCTGACCACTAGAAGGCAGCAAAGACTTTCAAATCCAATCATTGGTGTGTGTAAAACATGCATCCACAGGCATTAGAATTAATTTGCCACTTTGACTGTTTTCAGATAAAGGGTTGAATATATAGTGAAGCTATATCTGCAAACTTTCTTATCGTTGAAGGATCTGATATAAATCTGTAGTTGACTTACACTTTGTAAAGTTCACCAACAGCCAACTAATTGCGGGGAGCTGTGATTGTCTGTATTTTTCATGATCTTTCATGTGGTATTGCTTTATGTGCTACCTTTTAAAGCAAGAAGCCAAGGGGTATGTTTCCTTTTCAGCACTATACCAATTATCATGAAAGGCAGAATAAAAAAATATGAACTTCAAAAACCGTATTTTATAAAAAGAAAAGGTTGTAAGAACTGACGCTAGATTTTGAGAATAATACGGAATGATGAGTATTAAAATATGGAAGTTTCAAGGGGATTTCTTTTGGTAAGTAAATATGGATGACTGACTTTCATCAAATTGTAACAAGGACTCACATCTTCAGCTGTAAAAAATTCCACTTTATATGTCTAAATCACAATATAACCCTTACAATTGAAGCAAACTACTATAACCACATTGATCATCCCTGAAATGAAACTGGTAACAATATTTAACATTTTCTCTCGAAAGTGTTTTATTTGATCATTTCCCATGCATGGCCATCTTAAAGTCTTGTTGCAAACATTCTCTTGGCCCCAACAACATACCTGTATTTTTAGGTTGTAATTAATAACTTGACATGTTTTTCTGCTTGGACTTGGGAAAATATGTTTTATGAATATTTACTGGTGTTGAGGTGATAGTAGAGACTGCAGGTTAGTCTCTCCTAACTACCATGATGGGGGTTAACGACCATCATTACGCTCTCTATCTTAACCCCAACAGATTTTTTGCAGGAATGACACACCTACATAATCCTACTCTTCTGTTAAATTTCACCTTTCTTTCTATTGTAAAAACTATGTACTGTACAGGTTGTAATACTCTATCCCTTGGTTTCATATTAGTATTCTGAAGAGTATGAATTTACAAGGAGTAGCTTTATCTGGTGCCACTGGGAAATGATTTAGAGATTGAAACATGCAGCATCCAAAGCATGGAAATGATTGTGATAAAACTTTTGAGTAATTACAACCAGCCAGGTAAATAGTAGAATGAAAAATGAAACTCACTCTGAATAAATCAATGCATGGTGTATTCATCCACCTAAAGATAATAGTGTTAATCTAATATTATGTATCAATTACAGCTGTTGGCAGGGGGACCACAAAAATCCCATTTAAATTCACAGATTTAAGTGGGATTCCTCTTGAGCAACTTGCAGCTGATCCATAGAGATGACTTTTTGTCTTTATTGCTAGTTATAGCATAGTGTCAAATCAAAGACTGTCCCAAAGCTTTACTTTGAATTCTTTAACATTTTATTTGGGTTTACACACATATTTATGAAAATGCACTTTATCATGTGGCTTGCAGCTTATAATGTTGTGATTATACTTCTGAACATGAAGATGTACACTAGACTGTGCTGTATGAAACAAATATTGTTTGTTTTGGGAGAATTAATCAAATGTTCCTATGAGCTTTTTATTGGGGTTTAAAATATTTATGAAGTGTTGTACACACTGCACCAAAAATCAAATTACAGGGACATTTGTTTTCAGTGTATGCAGATCTTTTGACTTGTACTGTGTTTATTTTCCAGAACTATGTGTTTAATATTAAGTATTACGTTATGAAATATTAGTTGCAATGAATGGCAATAGTTTGCTGGGAGTTCTACCAGAGAAGAGATGTGAGATAGAAGTTTGTTGGTAAACTATATTCGCATAAATCATGGTAATAATGTACACAATCTTGCTTGATTGGTGAATGATTGGAGGTGCGGAGGAGTATTGCAAAACCCAGAGAGTTGGAAAGTGAGTGAGACAGTCGAGTATGAGGCTGCTGATTGTGGCTGATGGAGGACCTATAGATAGATGAGGTGGAGGTGGATGGCTGCGTGACGAGAAATACAGTAGAGGATTCCTCTAACGAGTGCTGTTTTGGACGAGTGCACAGTTGTAGGCAGTAATCAGTGAAGACACATGGGAGATAAAGGTATCTAGTGCACAGAGGAGCCCAACATAAGCATTTGAATATAAAGTAATACTTAAATTTCACTAAGCAAAACTTGTAAAAATTTAGCCAGAGGCAAATAAAAAGGAGGTCCAACTCATGATGACCAATGTTCCAGTTGAAAGAGTGTATGAAAGCAGATTTCTGGGATGATAACTGATCATAAATTGTGCTGCAAGCTTCATATAAATGATGTAATAAAGTAAATGTCTAAAACCTCTGCAATATCATATAAGACCAAAGATATTCTAGAGCATAAAAGTCTATGCATGCTTTACTGCTCCCTAATGATTCTGTGTGAAAGAAAGGGGAACAGATAAAACCAACACTAAACCAATTTGTGTGCCACAAAGAAAGCTGTAAGAATTGTAACTGTTTCAGATTGGAATGATCCAACCATGAAAGATTTATTAAACGACAAGGTTTAAAATTCTAAGATAGCAGAAGATTGAGTATAAATTAAACATATTTTTAGAAAAAGGAAAGGTGAGGACAAATATTTAAAGAAGTGAAAAGATGTCAGAGGGCAAATGTGTGGAAAAATTATAAATAGGACAGTGTAAATTTTAAAAACTGTACAAAAAATGAGTAGTAAGCAAATATCAAACTCTCACACTGAGATTTACTTATTTTTAAAACATGGTCTTGAAATAATTCTGAACTTTGGAACTGTTTTTGTTGTTGTTTTGATTTTGTTAGGAAATAAATCCTGCCACTACGACAGACTGGCGACCTGTCCAGGGTGATCCAGCCTCTCGCCTGGAACGTAGCTGGAGAGGAACCAGCAACCCTCCCGACCCCATTAGGGACAAGGGTGACCAGAAAATGGATGGATGGATGGATGGATAAATCCTGCCATATGGTCATTTAACTGGTGGGTTAAAGAAAAACAAGGAAATGGAAAACATCACAACAGAGATACAAAACCATTTTTAATCACTTTTCTTCTACCAGGGAGACACAGAGATAGAGATTGATACAAAAAACAAGTACTCTACCTAAAATGGTTATATTTATCTCTACAATGAATCCTATCAAATGTGTAAAATTTGGAGTTTAACTTTAATTATATAACCAAACACCAGGTTTTGCTCAGCAGAAGTATGCATTGCCACTGTGCTCCAGTAAATTGGTGCCTTGATTTTTAGAAGTTGATAGAAAGGATTTAACCCTTCTGGTGCTGCACAGAGCATCAGACATTGCATGATATTTTTTTATACTTGACAGGTTTAGTAAATTCCTCTCATTTTTAATCCCACTGCAATTACTTTACTCACATTCATCAACCACTAGCAAGAACTAGTATTAAGACAATTATTATTTTTATTTAAACCATCATTTATTTTTCCTTTCTTATTGAGGAAGTTACAGTTGCAACATTTTCAGGAAACTTTAAGATTTCTAAAGTTGTTTTTCAGCTTGTTTTCTGGGTTTCTCTGGTGAACTGGATAATGTGACTGTGATGCTTTAAGCTTATTTTGTTGTGACTTACAGATGCCTTTGCTGTAAGCTCTGAACCTTTAAAAACATAATACTAATGTTCTGTTTTTGATTGCATATTTACCTGTTTCACACAAGTCTGTCATGAGGGCGAACACTTTACATTTGACATTTCATTTAATGCTCAGATCATCCAGAACATGCAGGGAAGTGTAGGAGGACATGTGAACCACATGTTGAAGGAGATAGTGCAATAAATCCAGGTTAGAGACGTTTCCTTATTCAAAGGTTTTGCACGTTCGGTAAAACAGCACCTGGCGGCTTTTAGCCATAATCACACATTGCTCGCTTACTTTTCCAGCAATGTGCTGTGCAGTCTTGCAAGACAGCACACAAAATGTGTGAAAAAAATTAACTTAATTTCCATATTAAGTTTGCTTTTAAGGACCAATAATCTTCTAATTTTCTGAGGACGTGCAATATAAAGAAGCTTTTTAAACTTAAACATCAGAAAATGTTAGAGGACAATGTAAAACATTGAATTACGTATGAAATGGTCATCATATTGAAGAAGACAATACCAAGGAATTGTTGTCAAATCATTGTTATGAGTTAATAACAGTGTCTAGATATATTTCCTAAACAGTATATGCGGTTTCCACCTATGAGTCTGTTTCAGCAGCTGCTTACCACATCAGTTTTTTTCTTCACTGAGTGTCAGTCTGACTTCTCTACTCTTCTACCTATTGGTTTTCAAAGAGAGTCTTCATCTGGCACAACAGTGAAACCATTTAGATACAAAAAAATTGTTTTTTTCATTCATGAAAAAATGATAGGGATAAATAAATTATGCGGAACACCTGCAAAAATGGAAACCATTAACAACTCGCTGGTAAAATGAACAGTTTAAAAAAGTGGAGATGGAGCCGGTGCTAAAAGAAATTTCACCTGAATAAATCAGCGTATGATGGAACTCAATTGGGACTCTAAAGAAAGTGAAGTCAGTTCATTGTTAGCTGTGCCAACAACAGAAATCGCTGGAGGCACATCAGACAGATCACGGTAACATACCTTATTGAAGACCAGCTCCAGAGGAATTTAACTGGGGAAGAGAGGAGGAAGCTATGGCTTATTGAGGGAGTAGGCTGGGAACAGTAAATGTAAATTTATACAATGTAAATGCATAAGTAATATAAGTATTACATTATTATTATAACCTTTTAAATGAAACTGCCATTTTAATAATAATAATAATAATAATAATAATAATAATAATAATAATAATAATAATAATAATAATAATAATAATAATAATAATAATAATAATAATAATAATAATAATAATAATGATGATGATGACATGTAATGGTCCATGAGACACCAGAAAATGCTGGGTAATTACAGCATTTTTTTGTAGCTTTAGCTTAGCTACAGCTTAGCATAAGCTTTAGCTCATAAGTTGCAGAAACCTTAGCACTGAAGTCTATGCAAGTGCAAAATCAGACTATGTGTAAAAAGATAACTTTCTGCAAGGGTATTATAGCAATGTAGCCCATGCTAGCTATAATACAGATAAACATATTTGGACTGTGAATGAGGGACTCTTCAGATCCACTGTGATACTGACCACTACAGGACATCACTTCCTGTTCTATGCCATCACTATAAACAAAAAAATATGAGTTACAAGTACATTTTAATTTTCCTTCCGGATTAATGAATAGCATTTGAATTTAACTGAATTTTGAAATGCTCGGTAGGAACATACCACAGTCAGTTGGTCTCAGAGAAAATTTGGCCAGACCAACAAAGCATGTCTGAATGTCTGATGCCAGAGGTGGGGCATACATCCATATGGTTTATTTTTTTTGAGTGTAAGGAGAAGGCAGATGAGCCTGGCATAGAGTGGTGAAACTTTCACTTTAATCCTTATTCCCCTGGCTGAAGTCTTTCTGGTTCTATTAACAGTGGCATTCTGCTCCCAACCCATTAATTAGCAGTGTAACAAAAACTATATGTACTTTACTGAAAAAAGATGAGATGAAAAAAAATGCTTATGCTGCACAATATACTTACACATTCAGTAGAATACAAGTTTAACAGTTCAAAAGCTTTATTGTGTGAGACTCACATTAACACATTGAAACTTTTATGTAAGCCTGTATAATAACTATCTTGGATAAAATTAACATTTCTCCTCATCAGCTCTGGTCCTCTGAAAAGGCAGGCCATTTTGGCCTTGACATTTTGTCTCTCTTCTTTTGTGAAAATTAAAGATCTGTTAAACTTGAAAATATATGGCTCTATATGAAAGAAAAAATATGAAAACCTTTTAAATATGGATCACTATTTTTAAGCTGCTATATACAGCGATGACCTTGGTGGTAACTTCACATATCCCTCTAGTTTTCACCACTGAATGTTGGATTGATGAAAGTTATAGTTGTGATGAAACAGAGAAGTGATAAGACTTGTGAAATCAGACGTTTCATGTCTTAAGACTTGAGCACTTTGTTAAAAAAATTCTCAGTGTTTTCTCTGCCTTGCACAAAAAAACTATATTAACTGATTTTGCTATGTTTTTCTTCAAAATCTCCTCAACACGTCTGGCTCAAACTCCCATAGCTGTCTGTGTGTAATAGTGCTGGCTTAAATAGACGCAACATATGCATGCCTCTGAAACAATCAGTCTTGTTTATCCAGAGCCTTTGAACCTCCAGGATCAGAAAGTTTCAGCAATGAATTCTGATTTGCTAAATCCCAGTCCAATAAATTGCCTCAACTCTCCACAAACATGAAAACAAATGCTCCCTTTTTCTGCCACCAGCTGTTAGTTCTTTGTGTGAATAGCAGCGGAAAAGCGGCAGGATGATAGAAATGCAGAGCATTCACAATTTGTTTAATAGTTCATCTTTATTCTTTCCTAGTGTCCTACTCCATCTTCTTTATTTCTCTTCTTCTGAAAGATTTTTATATCACAAAACTTTTTATCATTACTGTCTGCAATTGAATGATATTTATTTTTGGTCAAGCCAAACTTCACTCAGAATTTATACCTCATTTTACTGAATTTCAAATTCTAGAACATGTGTTAAGTAAAGGGAGGACATACTGTGCAGGAGGAAAACTGCATAATGTGCAGCTAATATGTTTTTTGAAGTACAGTCACTTGGTAGGATCCACAGCTTTGCTGAAAATGCAAAACATCAGTTTATGGTTCAGCTGTAAATTTTCAACTTGAATGAGAGTGGATTGAAAATGTAATTGGAAGAGTTAAATTGTGTATCAATTGCTGAGAAAAACACAGTTGTTGTTTGAACATCTGCTTACCTAATGTCTCTAATTAAGATGATACATGATTAGGTATGCAAAACCACTTCTCTTAGATTTGGGGATGGTTGTGAAAATGTTACATGTCTTATTTTTCTTTTGTCTCATTTTCCAGTTGTTGAAAGAATTCTGATTCATTCAACAACTGAATGAATGAGTATATAAGACAAAATATATGTCTTATGTACAGTACAGACCAAAAGTTTGGACACACCTTGCAGTATATGGCTATAACTTTTGGTTTGGACACACCTTGTAATATATGGCTATATATTCATATATTCGAAATATATGAATATTTCTATAAAATATTTGAAGAAAAATACTTTTGTTTTAACTCTAAATTTACTTGCTAATTCTAGTAACAGGATTAGCAAGTAGCAAGAGGACAGGATTCAAGCTTTAATTTCCTCCTACTCCGACCTTTACAAACACAAAATAGTGAAATTTTACAGTATTTTTTATGACATTTCAGTGTATATATTTTGACTTTCTTGCCACATCAATAGTTTTACTTAAAACATATTTTGATGTTCATTAAGCATGTAATGCTCACCTGCTTGGAATAAAGATTTTGTTCTTTACTCGAAAAGAACAAAATCTTTTTGAACAAAGATTAGGAAGAACAATCTTCTTGTTCCTACGTAGCTGCATTTTTTGTTGATTGTATACGGAACCTAATCATTATGCATGTTTATACATAACGGTGTTTCTGTTCATCCAACATTTCTTCCTGTCAAAAATCCAGCTCATAAAATAATCTTCTTATCTAGCTAAAACATTTTCTTTTAAAATGTATATTTCTTCATAAAACTTAAAATCAATAAATAACAGTGAATAATAGTGACATTGCTTTCTCCAGTACATATTTTATTCCTGGTAGTAGCTTTCAATATTCTGCATAATTATGTCAAATTATGTCAAAGCTTTTATTTCCCCTTTGGTTGCAAGACTTCTTTTTGTGTAACCCGTTGGGATTTGTGCACACGTTCTCCAAGTGCCCATCTCCAGGTCTTTGATGTTGGAAAAGCCTCATCAAAAAGCTCCATCGCCATCACTCAGTCACTCAGGGCTGTACATCTCTTAACAGATTCTTGACAGGATCAAGGTTTGGATTCTAGTTTTGCCAATTCAAAATTTAGGTACTTCTTTCTGAAGTACTTCCCAGAAATATGGAAGATGTATTTTACGTTGGAAGGCAAATGTCACCTAAAGCAGTTTTTCTCTGCAGTGTGATTGAGAATCTTTCTAAATAATGTTGTTTGTGTTGGGATGGCTTAGGGGGGGATATACTTGTGTCATTGTAATTCTCTCTATAGGGGACAAAATCTGCTTAATAATGGAAATACCTTCAAAAGATCACAACCAAGCTGAGCCATGGGATAGTTTTGCTAATGAAACACAACACCATTGCACTTCAGATGAAAACATGGAGAAAAACTGATTAATTCAAAAACAACTCTTTCCTGTTAGCCTTACCTTCCTCAAATATCTTTATTTTTCTCCCTCACTTTCATTGTTTTCACTAACACTGTGTTTTGCACATTCCTCCGAATTGAATGGATAACAAGAGCAAAATGGAGCTAAGAGAAGAAACTTGGGCTGTGAAGTGATATACTGCATATCAGTCTATACAGAGCACTCAGATTACGCTTTTTAATCACATACCCACACCAGCAGGGCATTATGTGGTGGATCACATTGCAATGACAAAGCATTACATTAGGACTTGAATTGGATTGGATATTCCATCACTAAAATTCCCCATGGCTGTCCAGAAGCCCTCTCTGTTTGCTGGGTTTAACATAACAGCTTGAGACTAGATGACCCGCCAGATGTTTGTAATCTCACACCGAGAAGCTCATGGCTGGGGTCACAATCAAATAAGGACACGTAGGCAGGGATTATGAACAGTGAAAGTAAGGAAAAGGCTATATATTCCACTGTAAGAGCAAATATATTGCAGAACCCTTTTTTCACTGTGATCGGATCAGATACTGCTCCCTAAACATCAACTTTAGCAGAAATACCACCACATATATCTCTGACATCACTGACAGTAGTGTATATATATATATAGACGTGGTATATGTGACACTCCAATCTGACAGTGATGTCAGCATTGAACATGTTTCAGTTACACCAGTACTGTCCAAGAAAATGGGCCAAAATTTTTGTGAACTATTGTGAGGAGCATGTGGAAGGATACGAAGAACATTTTACCCAGGTCATAAAGGCAATATTTGGCAAAGGCAATTCAACCAAATATGGAGAAAATGTGTACAAACTCCTAACTTTGAAGAAATTAATAACAATGCCAATGAAAGTCTTGCCTACTCTCTGTTAGCTTTTCAAATATTTAGTCTAATTTAGTATCAGACTGTAAACGTCTGGACTGACTGATGGATAGACAGACATTTATTTTTCACCATCAATACATCTTGACTATAAAGTCAAAGAGAAAGTCCCAGCAATTTTCTTTTGCCTAGTTTGTAAAGCCCTGTTGAGAGTGTATGGTTGTGTGGGCAGGTTAATGGCATCATCTTGAGAGTAGATCTTAATCACGAACAGACTAATGAGATGGGATGAGCTCGAGTTATTCAGCAATAATCAGCAACACTGGCTGCTCCTTCACTGTCTTGCTCCATCTTTTTTCATGTGTTTTCATTTTGTGTCATGTTTTCTTTACTATTGAACATAATTCAAAAGGTTTGGCCAAACCTGTGGAATAAATGTGAGGATAGACAGAGATGACAAAATTGTACTATAAACTAAATCACTTTGTATTGAGACACAAATACAGCAAGGGCAAAGGCCCCTCTTTGTGAAATATTATGAAAGGGGTGAAAGATTTAGCCGTGACCAAAACAAAATAATACACTGGTTGTAGGTTATTAATATCAGATTGTACTTGAATCACAAAATCAAAGTAGCTCAAAAAGGAAGTCAATCTAATCACATTTTCTGATGTTTTATTATTATCTAGCCTGCAGTTTGGTGCACCAGATACATTTTTTCAACTCCTTAGTACAGAAGCATGTTTCACTCCATTAGAGAGTGAAAATTGGAGCCATGAAAGTGTAAAGAATTGGACATCAGTCCCCCTAAGCCCCAGAGGTACATCAAGAAATGTTGGTTTGCCCAGCTCTTCCTGTTAAGAGCATGTTCTTACTGTGAGGATGGCTTAGCAGCAGAGAGTGCATTAATGCAAAATGTAACTCTGTCCTGTCCTGCAGATATGTATTTTATTCTGTAATCAATGGGACAGGATGTTGTAATGTTGAAATGAAAAAAACATTTGTGTAATTTTGAGGTTTTCACCTAAAAATAAATGCTCTATGACGATGAACGATTGTCTGTTCATTGGTTATTTTATGCATGAAGCCATTGCTGGACTGTAGAGCAAATTTAATGACAACCCATTAGTAGTTGTAGTCTTGTTTATAAGACTGATCCTTTAATGTGTATACTCACATTTTTCAGAGCTACAAAATCTGAATGCAGTTCGTAAAACGTGGGATTTGGGCTCCACAATGGTCCTCAGCACATAGCAATGCTTCAAAAAATAGTTTTGCAGCTCTGTGGGTTTTTGAATGACAAAATGCTCAAAAAAATTTATTATTGTTGCTATAGTCAGCAACAAAAATATTGCTATTGTTAGGAAGTAAATGATGAATGGAGCCCCACCAGGAGGGATCAATCCTTTGTTTTTATTATAAGAAAGTTGTTTTCATCTCAGATCCTGAGCCAGTTAGTCAGTATGTCACTAATTACATGAACTTGTACACCAGCACTGATTTAGCTCCTCTGCATGATATATATATATATATATATATATATATATATATATATATATATATATATATATATATATATATATATATATATATATATATATTTGCATGTCAAACACATTTTTTCATATTGCCTTAGATGAGCTTTGAGGAAACCTTTAAAGGACACTGAATTGATAAAGATTCACATAAGCATTTACGGATGATTATTCTTGTTATTTTTAGTTTGGACTCTGTTTTAGTCCACAATGGATTAACCACTCAGAATGCTGGTGAGTGTTTTATTTAGTGGCCCTTGTGTGAGTTCTGTTGACAGACGGGGACATTTGGTTTGGAGCAGATTACTGGACAGTATGCTAGTCTTCAGATGATAACCCCACATCAGCACAGATCTCCACATGAACTGGCATAAAATGGCTAATGGGAAAAAGAGTGTGTATTTGTGTCTGTGTGTATGAGGGATGGTGGGGTGTGTATGTGGAGAGCTTTATTCTTTTTAATCATATTAAGTTGGATCATTAGATAGACCCATTTACACAGTGCTTTTCATGAGGTGTGCAGGACCAAATCCTATTGGATATCAACCTAATCTACTGCAAAAGCTGCACATTCGGTAGCTGCAGCTTTGTTGGAGTTTATCTCCCGCCTCTGATGCCAGGATGTGAACATCTAACATGTATTTTTCTGTATTAAAATTAGCGATATATTACAATTCTACGACCTAATGGTTACTAAAAAAATTATAAGCACAGAAATGGTTAGATTTTCAGTGTGAATAATACAGCTAATCTCTTTCTTCAGAAAAATCTCACGTTTTCAAAATGATCAAACTTGTATTATTGGAAATTTAGAAAAATGTCTTTATTTAGTCTAGTGATTATACCATTAAAATTCTCCCCATAATAAAAATGAACATTGTAACACTTAGCTGTTTCTTTTTTTTTTACCTTTGCGCTCCATGTCCTGTTAGTTTGAAATAGATCTGACCTTTTTCAGAGGATGAATGCCTTACTTTAAGGCCATGTCAGTCTGAAATGCTCAAAGATTATTTCTCAGCTGCATTTTGTCACGTGAAATGCAGTCCAGTCCTGACAAAAATAGAACCATGATCCCCATCATTTAAAAGAGGATCAGGAAGGAGGTCCTGCTGATATGACCTTTTGAGTGCACTCTGGGGGTTGACGCCAGTATGGTGACAGTTGTGAAGTCGACTCATGAGACCACTTAAGCAGATCTAGTGTGGTTGAATTACAAGATTCAATTCCCTAATGATGTTTGGCTTTTAACGTTTCACTGTTAAGGCTACATGTAGTGCAAAATAATGCAACATCTTTGTAAAAAGCCATAATACTTCATAATACTTATGTAAGCACGTATGCTCCATAAAGCAATGCTAAATATACAGCTGTTGGTCAGAATGTACATTTTTGAGTACAGCTAAGATGTCTAAAAACAATATTATACATCCTATAACATTCTGGAGATCAATATTTTGCCTTTGGACATTTAAATAAAATTTTTTGAATCAGTCTGAACTTTACTAAGCAGAGTTCAGTGAGAGAAAAAAAAGATTTCTGTCTTTTTTTATGCAGAACATCTGGTTTTAATTTTAAATACAAAAGAATATGGCAGTAGTTTTTCTTTTTTTTTAGCTGCCATAACCATTGTCTTGTATCTAGTATTAAATGTTCAGTGGTTTATAATTGTGAAAATATAGAGTATTTTGTGAAGCATCAAGTCCTGTTCCATTTATGAAATTTGTGTCTATTTTGGTAAGAGGGGTATAAAAAAACAAAATAATACATCCTTGACATAACAACAGCCTACTTTTTTTTTTTCTTAAAAGATTTTTAAAATCAAAAATGTATATAAGAACTGTCAGAGCTTCTTCAAAATGTTGTATTACATTAATATACATATTTATATAACTATGTCCATTTTGGTCTGCCTTGTGTTTTACCTGAGGCATCTAAATTTGCACACAGAAGATAATGAGTATTTCTAAAGTCTTATGATCTTTTGCTCATTTTAAAGCTGTGTTGATAAACTCATCTATTTTTGAAAAGACCTAAACACATCAGTCATTTTCACTTCTAAAGCTTTAGATATATATCGGTGATATTACAATCATAAGGTCTAATAGATAAACAATTGATGATAGTAAAAGAAACAGAATGGAAAATAGCAACAGATGCAGAATTGTGGAGAGATTTGATTGAAACAAAGACTGATACACTTAGAGAATTTAGTATGCAGACCAGCAAGCAAATTTTTTAGACCCTCTGTCGAAGTACTCAGCAGTGAACAGTCTAAACTTTCACTTATAAGCCTTTGCCTCAAGCCATAATATCAAATATTTCAGTCACATTCACTGAAGCTAAAAAAAAAAATCTTATTACTTATGATCAAAGGTGGCTGTTTTCTGGAAGAGACATAGTGCGTCTGCTAGAATTTGCATTAGAGTTGGAGGCAGGTCATTTTCAGTGGATAAATAGCCATTGAGACAAGCATGATCATGTTGTTTTTGCTGCATTTTAAGATCTTTTACTTTTAAGAAGAGTTTAGATGGGAAAATGTTGTGGATGAAAAATCTAAATGTGAAAAATCTTGTTTTACCCATTTAATGAGGAATATCAAGTTAAAAGGAAAAAAAAAAAACTTTTAAGCTCAAGCAGTGTAAATAGATGTTGTCTTTTTGCTCTTCCCTAATGGCTTGCCTTCACACCCAGACGCTATTTGTCATTCAGTCTCTCCATGAAAAATGTGGAACAACAGTTTTATTAGGTACACTTTTTTGCCTTTAGAACTGCCTCAGTTCTCAATGGCTCAAAGTTCAAAAGGGTATCAAAACATCCCTCTGATAGTTTGGTCCATAGTGACATGATAGTATCTCACATGCTACATATTAGTTGCTTGTACATTCATAAATCAAAAATCCCATTTGGACTGATCCTATGGGGTCTCTATTGGATTGCAATGTGGTGACTGTGAAAGTCACTACAGTGCAGTGAACTCATTGTTCATTTCAAAGAACCAGTTTGAGATTATTTGAGCTTTGTGACATTGTGGAAGTTGCTATCTAAAAACAGGTACACTGTTGTCATATAGGGATGGAGATGTCATAATGTCACATTGCATTGGGTGCTGAAGCACACTCAAAGTGCTTATCAAGAGATTTGCAAGTTGTAGGATTAAAGATTTTTTGAAGAAAATGTATTATCTAAAATCAACCTTTAGAGCTTTATATCATTTTAAAATGTTACTCCCTCATTGAAAACATACTTAGAGTGTTGCTTTGATCCTCTCATGCATGTTTGAGGAGTCCTTGAATCTCCCGTTGCATCCATTTGCCTCCTGTTTTCACAAAACTCCTCCTTGGAGGTGCGGTCTCCAGCCTGGTGAACTATGTACCTGCTGGGCGTATCATACAGACTGCTTCTCATAATAACAACTTATTATGTTGTTAACTGCTCCTAAGAACAGTTAACAACATAATAAGAAGCATTGTTGTGGTGTGTCAGAAAGAGTTTGAGATTCTTAAAGAGACAGAGGCCCAATTTCAAATTTCTTTTAAGTCATGTATGCAATATACAGCATTTTCAAAACAGACGGTGAGATATCGATTGTGCTATAAAA
Organism: Gambusia affinis; assembly: GCF_019740435.1. Taxonomy (NCBI): domain Eukaryota; kingdom Metazoa; phylum Chordata; class Actinopteri; order Cyprinodontiformes; family Poeciliidae; genus Gambusia; species Gambusia affinis. The sequence goes on along the minus strand of NC_057870.1, from coordinate 29,060,328 downwards.
TGGCTGTACATACATGGAAAATACATTATACGGACTTTTTAAAAGTTTGTAAGTGAAAGAAGATGTTGCTAGATACTCCAGCATAATTCTGGGGAAGTGAGAAGAGTCAGTACAAGGAAAGTTCTCATGAAATTTGCAGAAGTTCAATAATAAGATTTATGAACCATTTCTTTTTAGATAGTGTGGTGAGGTATTGCAAAGGTCCAGTTGAATCAAGGTAATTCAGCAGAATGTGGTGCACCTAAAAATGCACCCACATTATTTTTGGCTGTTATATAATTTTGAAATATTTTCATATACTATTTATTTTATTTTTTCCAAAAATGAGCAAATGATATTTTGTTAGAATTTTTTGTAATGTTATATTGCCTGTTTTTACATTGCTTTACTGGGGTTGAGATGAGGGCAGGAGTGGCGACGCGGAACCTTTATGTAGGGCTCGTTGCTACAGGGTTGGTTTTGTGGCGGACTTCCTGTTTGCCTCAGACACAATCTGAAGGCAGCGTTTCCGTGGTCTTCGCTGAATCCCGTTTTACTATTCTTCAGGTCCTTTCACAAAAACTGCTCTGTAAGATGTATAATATAGAACATTTCACTAATCCACTGACATCCAAGCAAGTGTTAGTTCTGTCAATGATCTGTATATTAGCATTGCAAGTAATGAGCAAGAAAATTATATATATATATATATATATATATATATATATATATATAAAAATCTATTATCATACTACTATGTGATTAAACATTTGATTTTTCAAGGTGTTTTTTTTTTTTTTCAGGTCTAATTATAGTGCCAATAATTTTCTTCAGACATAGCTTAAAGAATATTCCTATTCTGCTTCCTAACCATGATGCTCTGTTTTACAGGTCAACAAATGTAGTGAATAGTGTTCCAACAGTTCTCCCAGGATGGCATATCTGAACAAAGTTCATGCAGCATGTCACATGTGACAGACAGAGATAGACTGAAGAAGTCTGTCTTTCACTATCAACATTTTTGCAGAAGGTAAAAATATTTAAATTGTTAGAGAAAAACTCAGATGAGTACAATTAACAAAGTAAAATGCATCTCCAATGATACAGTTTTTCAAGTCATACATATAAAAATGTCTGTAATGACAAAAATGGCCAAAGGGCCATTGAAAGGTTTACTAGGCTAATGGCTGAAAACCCCCACAGAAAACAGAACAACATATATCAAGTGTTTTTGGTATTTCAGAAAAATACCACACAAAATAAACATCTATGAAATAAGAACTTTTATTCATAATATATTCATACTTGTACACAAGTAAAATAAAATGCATATCTATGATTCCATTGCAATCCCCAATGAATAAAAGGACATCATTCATTTCATAAATGCTCCCCATATATCCTTTCTGTCATGAAAATATAGAACTAAAATTCAGGGGAGGCAAAACATTTGTTTTTATAAACATAAAAAAGAACATTACAACAAATGTATGACTTTGAATAAATAATGAGAGGGGATTGTTTTTTTTTTCTTCTTTAAACAGACCAAACATTCTTTGTGTGCATTCTGTCTCTGATTTCTTGTATGAAGCTTTTTTTTCCCACCTTTTTTGTCCTTTATTTTGTCTTCCTGTGGTCTGTCTAAGCAGTAAAAGCTTTTAAGGGGGAAAAAGGAGGATTCTCCGAAGTGTATCTTAGACACAGTACAGTTGAGTACATAGAGAACAAACAATTTTGGGCACCAAATCAATATTTACATTAGATCTGTAGTGTTCTGTAAAGGCATCCATTTCTTTTATTGTACTCTTTTCATTATTGTTTGTCTCCAGCAATGTTGGATCAACATGACTCCTTGCTTCTCAGTCACTGTCTGTTGTAGGCGTCACTGGATCTTCTGTATCATTGTCATTAGCATAAACATTCTTGAGTCCTTTGTGCAGCGTGTTATCAGGAGTCCTAAGACATGGCTAGAGATATCCAAATCATGGGAATGATGAGAAAGTGCAGCACTTGCAAAGTAGAGCTTTGGCTTTTACTGCAGTGGGAATCCAATTTTGTTTTTCTGGAACACTTCTTTTTCTTTTTGTTTGATGCTGTAGATGATTCCGGATTTTCTATGAATTCAGGGTTTAGGTTTTCCAACGTCTTGTCCAGGTTGTTGGATAAGGTCCCCAGTGGCCCATCATTCTGCTTATTCTGGGTCTCATTTTTTGTTCTTTCTTGCTGCTTGTATTTGGTCTTGGACATGTTCTCCTTTTCCTTAGGGGGATTATTAGTGATCTGGCGACTCTTTCCAGAAAGGATGGAGGATTTGTCATTATCTCCAAGACAACACTTGGGAATGTTGTCGCCTAGAGGGCTTTCAGTTGAGGAAAATTTTCCAGACTGTGCCTTGGAGTTAAAGAGAGTTGTCTGGATTTGTGATGTCTCAACACATCCCTCTAATTCTTCACTTTTCAGTTGTTTCAGATCCTTTCCTGCCAGGAACTCTGGGACATAGCACTCCAATTCTGAACTGGAGCCTTTGAAACGTTTGAACCAATCCCACAAGGTCCTCGCACGGCAGTCACAAATCCACTGATTCCCATTTAAGCGCAAATACTGTAGGGAAACCAGAGGATCCATTGTCTCCCCAGTCAAGACAGTAAGGTTGTTGAAGAACAGGAACAAGGATTTTAGTTTTCCGAGATCACTAAAAGCCCTGGGTTGTACAAAGATTACCTGGTTCTGGTGTAGCAGTAGCCTGTCCAGATTTATTACGCCACGAAACATGTTGTCTGTTACTATCTTGATCTTGTTATTATGCAGGTAGAGATAAGTGAGATTGGCAAGGTCCACAAAAGTGTCATCATGCAGAGTGTGAATGTTATTATCCTGCAAGTAAAGATACTGGAGAGAGAACATTCCTCTGAAAACCCCAACAGGGAGCTCTGACAGGCCACACCTGTGAAGGTGGAGGGTGTGCAGCTTAGTTAAACCCCGAAAGGCCGTTGGGTTAATGGTGCGGAGGTTGCTGTTATCTCCAATATCCAGTTCCTCCAGTTTTTCCAGACCAAAAAAGGCTCCAGCCTCGATGTAGGTTATGTTGTTTGAGTAGAGCCAGAGAACAGTAAGATTGTGGCAAGAACTGAAGCTAGTGGACCTCACCACTGTCAGCTTGTTACTCTGGAGGAATATCCGTTGGCTCCGTACAGGAATCACTGTAGGAATGGAAAACAGTCCTTGTTGCTGGCAAGCCACAGTGGGCCTGGGCTCACTGTAGCACACACACTTGGCAGGGCAGCTTTCAGTTTGAGGCAATAGGTTCAGCCACATCACCAGGAAAAGGAGTCGCCCCCCTGTGGAGACATTAAGAAAAGACACAGGTGGATCAGTAAATATTAAATAAATATAACCTGGAAATCTGTAGAAAAAAGAGAATCTTGGCAAGTGCACACACAAAATAATAAAACAGGCAACCTTTCAGTACTCCCTAGACAATAAATATGCTATTTGTCTCTTTTGAATAAGTGCCAGCTGAAATGTAATGAAAATCAAACAAAATTCCAAATATTCTTTTGAAATGATCTTGATGTTTAACACGAATAAACAGAACAGTTAATCCAGTTTAAAAATTGATTCACTGGATGTTTTAGCTTTGATGTTGTTTGGATTGAAAGCAGCAGGAGTCCTCTCAACTGTTGACTCATTTTGAATTGGTTGGGTGGCTGCTGTATGGAATTAGCTTAATCTAATAAAACAGACATAACTAATGGTGTTTTAGTGTTCCTGACGCTGACATTGTGCCTGATTGAGGGAGAAAAATCACCATACCAAGCAGAAAAAAAATGAAAATCTGATAGTGGTACCAGGTAGACAGAGCCAACTAATTATTTTGGAGGGAGCTAAATTATACCACCATTACCCTTTATTACATAAACCCTCAGTGTTAGGGTTTATATTCAGGAATGACCATAAATTCTTACCACATAAAGGGAGTATCTTGAGATTTTTTTAACAGAATATCAAATGGGTTTTGAAAGGTCATGCTAGAAGTGAATGTAACTTAGTTTATCCTCAGCAGATTATGTGGAAGATGGAAGTAGCTCTGTTATAAAAAAAAAAAAAAAAAAGTAAAGTTCCACTAAAGTGGCTTAAACTTACACTCTTGGTATACAGTGCAGATGACCTCTTGTGGGTGCATATAAAGACATCAATACTGTTTAATCTGTGACATTAGAAATATAAGGAGATCATAGATTTTCATTTTCTTACAATCCAGCTGTAATAGTGTTTTTGCAATTTATCAAATCCACTGCACCTTTGTACTAAATTGTTCTAACTTTTATCTTAATAAAAATGCAACTCATCAGTTTTCCTTTCTGAGCAGTACATGTAACACATCCTGCATGATATTATTATACAAAATTATTTAGAGTTACCAGATGATATGAATCAAAATCAAATAATTAAAGATCAGATTGTGTGTTGACTCAGTATGTTCTGCCAGAATCAGTTTTAACAACTAAAGAAAACAAATTGCTTTATCAAGTTTCCTTCAATCTTTACAACATAAATGATCAGACTTTGATATTATACAGCACCATTGCTTGATTTATGCATACAACTCTGCTGTATGCTCAACAATTAAGAGCAATGTTTATTTTATCTTTACCCATGTTTAAAAATAAAACATACATCACATTTGCTTACATTAATTATTTGTGCATATACTCCACCATGGTTCAGATCAAAAGTAGTATAACTGAAATGAGGATAGATAGCCACACATAAAGGATCCGCTCAGATATTACACTGCTGACCGGCTCAGAAAAAATGAACATTATCTACAACCACTTACACATCCTTCATGTACAGATGAAGATGTCAACATGTCACAAACTGTGATAATCATACAATGGGAGATGCTCCTCCAATTCTCTGAATCCCGTTCAACTCCGGTCCTTCCTCAAAATTTTCAAAAATTCAAGGGATGGCAGGTGGTGAGAGTGGGGAAAAATACATGAGCCGTACTCATCCCTCCTTACATCCCACTACTCACCCCCTTCTCATTCGCCTGCAAAGTATTGTGGTGCAGCTTATCTCTGGACCTTGTTAAATGGGGCTCTGGTGTGGCCTGACAGCAGCCCTCTGCTGCACTTTCCTCCCAGCCTCCCTGCTCAGCCGTCAGACTGCCACCAGAAAACTGTCAAGACTTTCCACTCTTTCTGCACCGCAGCACTTTTCCCTCAGCACTGACTAACAATAGCGATATTTTACCTCACAGAATGTTTCGTGTATCTCCTCTGTCGTCTTCATTTTTTTTCTCCTCTCTCTTTCCTGCCTGTTCATTAGCAGTTTATTTCACCTGCACCTCATGTCATTGCATGGATTCCACTGAACGAAGCAAAATATGTCATGTTTTTGATAGAAACTGTTCAATAATTCGTAAATGTTGTCAAACCCCCTATAATTCTACTGATGAAATTGCGTTATTCTTTGAACAAAATTCTAGTATCCAAACAGAAGCCTTAATATAATATTAAGATTAGATCCTGTATGGTTCAATCTGCAGCAATGGTTTTCAAACTCTTGCACGGGTGGTTTTAGGGCTGCCTTCTGTGATAATCTGAAGAAATGCTTGTATCTATAATTTTTTGATGGCAAATATGAACAAAGTGATGCAGTGGTTATAGACACACACAAAACAATAAAACAAAATATGTTTTAACACAAATACAGATCATGAACAATAGCGTGAAAAATGTATTGTCAATGTTAATTCTTACACTATTTTGCTGTAACATATTCAGCGGAGGAAGCTTTTTTGGTTCCAATTATAGACAACTTTTTGTTGCTTGGCAGCGATATTGGATTTGGTGGTAATGGTTGGTCTGAAACATCCAATTTTCTCACAAGTAATTCTGAATTCAAGTGGCATATAAAACTGGAATTCATTACTGAACAACGTTCGTCCACCAAACATGCAACATGTTTGATTTTATTTTATTTTTTTTTGCTGCAACTAAGCGGTTTGAAGATATATATCAATGTGGTGATATTTGGAGACAACTTTTTACTGTGGTGATACTCTTAAGATGACAGATTTAGGAGTACATAAAGTAGGCATAGCCCAATAACAAGGATTAAGGTACACCAAGGATTTAAAAAGTTTCTTGTTCTTAAAGAACTACAATATATGTTTTAATCGTTTACTGAGTCTTAAGTTCTTCTAATTTAATGCTAGCAAAAGTCTCTGAGTGACTCGTGTTCTCTGGCTATATAGAGTTTCTCTGGTCTGACTCTCCCTCACCTGTATCAGTGCTCTATCTGCTAAACCTAGACATTGTTTCCTTGTATTTCTGAAACTGAATGCAATTCTGGATTTTTAGGAATATGTTTAGTTGAAATAAACTGACATGTGTACAGTAAATTATCTGACTGAGTGAGTGTTAACACCATCAACAAACAAAAAGGGGTTCCAAGTCTCACGTCATGTGTCAATGTATCAAACAAAAAACATAGTTATTGGTTACACATAGCATTTCTATATGTGTTTTTGGCAAGGAATAGTTGACATTTTCTGCCTTTAATGATGAAAAGTGTCTTTTTTTGGGTTAACAATGTGATATTTTCACAGAGTTCAACATAACTTCGCAATGGTGCAGGTAAACTGCTTCGTCTACTAATTAGCAATTTGGTACATTGCTTATGGGTTTAATCAAAATTAAGTTTTCTTGTCTCAATTTACATTATACAGAAAATAAATATATTCATTTTATCATTAGCAGAATTGATTGCTGCTGACTGCTTTCAAATCTCTTTTGTCAAAGTACAGCTGAAAGTAGATCCTTCCCACTTTCACACTCTACCATCAGCCTCTTTTCTTTAAGACACACAATTGTTATTACAGCAATGTTACTTTGATTAGAAGCAGAATAATATATATATATTTTTTTCACCTAAGTCACAATTCTAATCTTTTCAGCTTCAAGTAAATCTTACAAGGTGTTGTCAATCACTGCTGAAATCACTGCATCCTGTTGCCGACTGCCTATTGTGCCTCACAACTTCATTCAGATTAGCCCACAGTAGTGACAGACAGCAGCATTGCAATTACATGACGGGTTCCTGACGGGTTCCCAGGGGAGGACTTCATGTGAAGGACAATACCAACAAGTTTACAACGTTTTAATATAAGATTACATATTAAATACAAATTTATACAGCCCTGCAACCGACTCAAGCATTAAGTATTATATTTTTTATCCCTTCGAGTATGTTAAATAAGATGTATGATAGAAATACTTTAGAGCAGACCTGGGCATTTTAAGGCCCGCGGGCCAGATATGGCCCGTTGGGCATGCCTGTCCGGCCCGCGTCCCCCCAGTCAAAACAAAACACCGTATTTTCGTGTGCATGCGACACAGCTGTCTTTTATTTTGAAAGGGCTTGACGCACCGTTTATGAATGCACGTACGTAAATGCTAACGCACAGCAACAGGTGCGAATACACGATCCCCACAAATGTCATCTCACGGTAAAAAAGAAAAGTTGATTCCGAATTCTGCATTTTTAACAAGGCATGGACAGCGAAATATTTCTTTATTGAAGTCAAAGGCAAGGCCGTGTGTTTAGTTTGTGGTGCGCAGGTGGCTGCGTTAAAGGAATATAATATCCACCGTCACTATGTGACCAAACAGAAGAGATACAAGAACTTTTCAGAGAAAGAGCACATCACTGAGTCGTCTGTACTCGTAGCCAAGTTGCAAGCTCAACAAACACTTTTTACAAAACGCCTGGCATCTAGAGGAGCTGCAGTCAAGGCAAGTTTTGTCATATCCCACAAGATTGCTAGGAAGAGCAAACCTTTCTCTGACGGAGAGTATATTAAGCAGTGCTAATATTTCCTGAGAATAAAGACGCTTTTGAGAACATCTCCCTCTCCCGCCGCAAACGTAACGAGAAGGATTGAGGACATCGCGACGAACCTGGTGCTGCAACTGAAAGACAGCGTGAATGATTTTGAGAACCGGTATTTTTCCCTGGCTTTGGATGAGAGCTGTGACATCGGGACACTGCCAGCTGCTCATCTTCGCGCAGGATCAATGCAGAATTTAGCATCACGGAGGAGCTGGCAGGCATGCGGTCAATGAAAGGGACAACAACAGGGAGTGAGCTCTTAGTAGAGGTAAATGCGTGTCTGGAAAGCTTGGGTCTGAACTGGGACAAACTGGTGGGCGTGACAACAGATGGGTGTCCAAATCTCACAGTAAAAAAGTTGGTTTATTAAAGAGAATCCAGGACAAAGATACTTGAAGCTGTCTATTCCTTGTAGTATTTCAGTTTTGGTTCTTACAAGTTTTCAAGTCATTACAGTTTCATTTGTAATTACATTTTGTAATGAGTTATTTTAATGTTACCTAAAGTGATATTAAACTCTTTAAGTTTCTGCTGTATTTAAAGTACTTTGTTTTCCCATTCATTTGCATCTGATTGGAGGTACTTTTGTGTTAGTCCTTCAAGTTGCAGCACTGCAGGTTATCAGGCTTTTCCAACACTTAAAACCATTTATTGCTCATATATGCAGTTGATCAGTTGATTAATATAACACACACCATTTCAATTGTGGAGAGATTAAAAAGTTAAAAATAAATGCAGATGTGATATTTTTTTAAACTATTAATTTGATAGTATTAATTCTCACTTCAGCCAAACCACAAATTAATTTTTGTTAATATTTACTGAATATTCTTCTTAACAAAAGAATATGATTTAAATATTTTATTACAACAAGAGGTATGAGAAAATGAATAATGGGTCAAGATTAAATTTGAGTCATTGCTGGATCGGCCCTCCAACATATTTCAGATTTTTCATGCGGCCCCCTGAAGAAATTAATTGCCCACCCCTGCTTTAGAGCATTTTCTATTGAATGAAATGGTTTGATCTTGGCTCTTCTTTGCTTCATTTTCCATTTGAGATAGTTTCACTTCAGAGTTGGATAAACTATTTATTACTGCTGGACAAATTCAAGTTTTGGTAACAAATTAATACAGACAACACTTTCTTGTGTGTCTATAGGTTAGTTGCTTGTACTTTATGTGAATCTTAGTTGATTCCTAAGTATTCGAATATCTGATGTGATCACATTGAGTAAAACAATTCTGCACAAGGAAGCTAACTTTTAATATGCAGCAAAAAAGCACTGCGTAAGCCATTTTTCTTAGAGAGGGATGTAACAATACATCCATCTTACAAGAGTAACATGGTTTGGGCAATATGATATATTGTAGTGTATATTGTATTTCTTAATGTATTTTTTTGTCTACATTAAAATAATGCATTCTAATGTTGCTTTTTATATCTTCACAAATAGATTCAAGGTTTCAGAAATATCATATTTTATTTTATATAATCCTTACAAGCATACTTTTTCTTTACTAATCACTCTAAGCAGTTGGGGATTTGAACTACTGACTATGAAGAACTGTGAAATGACCATTTTTATGTTAACTAATAGGAAGCTTCAAACCAAATGTAGACTTTGGTCTTATTAGTGATTAACTGTAAGCTAGTTGCAGTAGCTTTCACTCTTCTCACAGTTTTCAGTTTTATTCCAGTTATTGCAATACAGTTTTATTTGTCCCTGATTAGCAAATTAAAGGCACATTGAAATGGCACAAACACTATAACAATTAACAGGCACAGAAATACACATTGTGATTTAGTCTTTCATTCTCTTACCGTTTATTTTTCTACTAAGTACCCAAATGATTTAGAAATTGGCAGGGACGTCTTTAATGCTTTTGTGTTGTCGAACAGTCTTTATGTCCCTAACTATATAATATCAAATCCAGTCGCAGCAGTCAGGATCATAATAAGAGGGTTAACCGGTTTTATCAACACAATCAAGCAAATCAAGATTACTTCCTGTCAGGAGAATAATATGGGACTTAAAATAATGTGTTAACTTCAAACAAAGACACATACTAGATAGTACTTTCAATGTAGACAAAAATTACTCTGCAGTAATTTTTGTCTAAATTTATGGTGCATAGAGCACCATAAATGAAATTAGGACAATTAGAGCATATGGTGCTCTAATCATCACTCTGTTGCTATATTTCAAAGGTACACCTATTCTTTAAACCCTGGTAATTGCAGGGGATAAGGACACAACTACACACAACTGGCAGAAATCTACCATACTTGAGACCTCCTACTGAAACACTTGTAACTGCCTATCTTAATAGTTTAAGCACCAGATATACCTCAGTCTACATCAATACGCAAAGCGGAAACCGTCATGCACTAGTTGAGAAGTTGGCATCCATGGCTTTCTTTATCTCTGCTCTTGGCTGTACAGTCAGTGAGCCACAAGGAAAATGAATGGGGCTCTAATGTCTCACATAATCTTGCACCACGGTATTTCAAATATTTTAGGTATGCTTCACAAAAATATCTGTCAATAGGCACATTTTCTACAAATGACTTGGAGTTATGCTTCAAAGAAAAATCTGTGAATAGGTGAATCCACAATGATGAATGGGCAGGGCTCAACTGTACAATTTTTTGATTGCTTTTCAGTACTGAATGAGTGATAGATATATTTTGTATCATCACATATTTTAGGCTCATTCAGTGGCAATCATGATATGAAACTAAATAATCAAAGACATTGGATTAAAAAAAATAATTCTTATTCTCATTCATCTGCAAATCATCACATTGTTGCCTTTTCCCAATTTATTGCATCATGTTACTATGAGTAAAATTGTAACATATTAAGAACTAAATCAAACCTAATTCTAATTAAGTGATGAAATGACTCGTTTCAAATCTTTGTTTTGGGGTTATTTATCTTTTATGTATCAGCAGACAAACAAAATCCTAGAGCCCAGATTTACAGTTTCTTTTCTCAAAGAATATTGTAAAGTGTTGGTGTGTTTAGGACTTCAAGGCTTGTTTAGGAAACCACAGATGGTAGTTGTTTTTACCAATCAGTGGTCTGAACCATTTTTAGATTATTGTTTGTAGTAAAAATGGTTCTGTATTGTTTGATTAACCATGAGGAATATCCTGGTATCTAAAAGCAAAAACCATAAAAAAACAAGAAGAGAGACGAACTTTGTCATGTAGTATAGGGTCTACACAATTTAATTTAGGAGCCACTGGGTTCTTTCTAGCAAAGGTCTTCAGTTACTTAAAATAACCAATCAATGCTGCTATCAACTCTGAATTAATGAAAAGTCACTGCATCTGGGAGCACATTCTCCAGATTTGTTTTATTCTGTTTTCAACTGACAGTAGATATGTCAACATTCAACTCTACTGTAAGAGTTCATGACTTTGTGTTTTTGGATACAATGGTGTGATAAGAATTATTTAGGACTAAATATAATGATGAGGAGGAAAGTGTTGAGGTGTTTGTTTAAAGGGGGATTATGCCAAAATCAGACTTATGCTCAAATAGCATTACAAATTACAGGTTAGACTTAAGTACAACCAAGGAAAAGTGTATTTTTACAGAAAGTTTTGTGTACTTTGATGGCCTATGACATGTTTTCCCAGTTTCAATAGTTTGGTTCCAGATGCCAAAAAGCTGAAAGCCAGTGGAGTGGATAAATAAAATCAACAAACCGTGGCTTTAGTTTAAATGTTGTGGTGCCAGTGCCCCAGCAGAAGCCAGAGTACATCACATTCTGTTGGAAAAAACATAAAGATGTCAACATAAGTGGAATGAGTGGGTGCAGACAGCTTTGTTTACTCATCGGGGCATCACATAGCCAGATTCCTCACTCATTTGCATATGTCCCTGGCATGTTTGCAGCTTCACACAAATGCTCACTGCTCCTTTGTCTTACAGTTAAAATGCAACATTCATTCTGACATTTTTCCATGCACCAATATGCACAAAGTAGACAGAGGGCATGCTGGGACAGCACATTCAGCCAGCCTCTGATTCATCACGGTAGCTTTACTTTGGAGGAACAGGGAACGAGAAGCGACAGCTAACATGTCTTATCCCTTTGCTTAGAGTGGAAGTGATGTCTCTGTCAAAGATGAATCACATCGATCTCCAGAGGGACCTCCTGGTCGCCTTCTGAAATTATACATTATTGTGTTGCTGCGAGGCAGGCTGTCATTTAATATACTTATAATTTCTTTCAGCTGTGGTATATATCATATCCAAGTCCATTCATACATGCATTGTTTTATATCATGCCCAAATGGGAAACTTGGAGGAAATCCAGATGTAATGATAGCTGAAAACCAGTCAAAGAATATTGATGCAGATAAGATGAAGACAAGATTGGAAAGGGTAAAACACTATCGCAAACTAAAAGCTGTCAAGAATTTCACCAATAAAAAAGGTAGAATTAAAGAACTGAAGAAAAAAAGGTTAACTTTATAAAAAGTTAACCTTTTTTGTGTTGATTACTGATTTTAACAGGTTTTGAATATTTACAATTACATTGTTTTTTATGAGTACAAATTAGAAGCACAATGGCTTAATTTATGAAAATCTGCTTACAAAGACTCTCCTCTACTTTATTAAAATTTTATGACACTATATAGAGAAATTAATCTTTGTATTATTTGACCATGAATCTATTCACTAGAAGGTATTTGATTGCTTGTGTAAATTCACAATTCAATTTATATATTACCCAAGTTTCCTGATTCTCCACTGATCCAATCAGTGCTGTCAAACTAACATTTTTTAATGCTGGGATTGATCACCTTCAGTCACTCATAATATCTAACCAGAATTTATTGCCTTTGATAGTGGAAGCTGAAATAACATTCTAGTCAAGTCACTTCTGTTGTAAAAATATTAAAGACAAAAAAATATTTCTTTATGGACAAATAGGCAGGTCAGTAAAACCAGTAAATCTACTTTAACGCTCATGGGTATATGTAAAACTCTCATCATAACTGTATTAAAATTTGAGAAATCAAGTCTTCTTTAACTGTACCACTGCAGTTGTAAATAATTTAAAATGCACATAGTTATTTTTACCACTTAAAACTTTTAAAAGTTAAGAAGTAGTTTTCTTACAGTAAATCAGTGCTTTTTGTTCTGCTTCAAACTTTTGAAGCACATTCTAATCGTGTGCTTCTACTTTTGCCCATGTGGAGTTCCTTGCTTCTTTGGGGAAAAAAGTGAGAATTACAGAGTAGCCTACAGTCACACGGTCACAGCAAACCAGGAGAATATTCTATTAAAGTTTGCTTTGAACCTCTTTTCCCTTCATAAGCCTGTGAAAAGTTTTATTATATGGGGAAAATGGTCTTCATTTTCAAGAGGACCACTGAGTAGCAAAGGAATTGGTTGGTAGGGCATATTCATATGAATAAGGCTGAGTTGAAAAGGACTACGCTGACCTTTTTATTGCATCTGTTACTGGAAGTAAAGTTTTCAAATACCTTACTGTTTCTTCTTCATATTGCTTTTTGTAAAGTAAATGTTATTTCTAGAGGTAAAAATCAGTGAGTTTAGCACTTTATAATGTAAAAGTTGCCTGAATGCAGAGGACGGTATAAGTCTGTAATTTGCAAGTCAACGTGCAAGTCTTAAGTCTTTCCACTGAAGTTATGAGTCAAGTTGCAAAAAAGACATGCAAATCCCCAATTATGATGATTGTCTATTATGATTCAGAATTAATATAAAATATCTCCACCCAAAACAATTTGCTGGGTGTTGGCCTCCATTTTGTAAAGATGTGGGATGTCCTGACATTATCATGCAGCTAGTCCTGAAACATATGCATGTGCAGGAAGCTCCAAGACAACAAGAAAACTAGAGAAATTGAGGAAAGAGATATTCTACCAACCCTGTCTACGTTGTAGGGAAACATTTGGGCTCATTTTGGTTTTCAGTGAGTGCCACGGAAGACTGGAATTGACATGCACTTATGTGAAAGGTTTGTAAAATGAAGATCAATCACTTTGGGAACACTGCAAATGTGCATAGCTATGGTACACTGAAGTCAAGATATGCCATACCTTCCCACACAGAGCTCTATGTGACGTACTTGAGAAGAATTTTATCAGTTGAAAAATTGCAATGCCTTTGCTATAAAAATCTAATGAAATTTACTTTTGTTTTCTCTCCTATCATAATTTTAGCCCAGGCATTTTGTGCACTGATTTTTTTTTATCAATAAATTTATGTAAACATAAAATGACCATAGGTATCATCTATTTGGATAGCTTTCAACCACAAGTCTAAAATAGCTATTTTGTAATTTAAGACAGATTTTAAACCAAGTTATGTGATTGAACTTTTCATCTTTGCCTTATTGCACCTGGTAATACTTACCTAAATATAGGTTTATTTATATGATTTTTAAAAATTGTTTCTCTAGATAGTTAGCAATGTTTCTTTGCTTCAATACTGACTGAAACATTTTAAACTATATCCCTTTTTGTCTCTCCAGATACAATTAAAAGGTTTTTGCTTGTTCTTACAACATTAATGAACCAGATGCTGTGATCTTAAATATAGATGCAGTCATCAGATGAAACAGGTTATTTAGGACATGACAGACCTAAATAGGCAGTCGTCCCTTAGCTAATCAGGGTGTCTTGCAGGGGCATTAGTGTCAGCCTCAGATTGCACACTAGGACACAATTAGAAGATGAACGGGAGGGACAGATGAGGTCCTGTTTGATACACATCTGACGCAGCCTTTGCCCAAGCAGATGGCTCATGAATAACTGAAGGAACTGGAGGTCTTCAGGCAGAAGGAAAGCCCAGCCCAGCAACTCCACTCCACTCCTATGTTAAAAACAGTCGGAATAGATGTACATTATGAGCCTCCACATACATGGAACCCTCCTTTTCTGAAAGATAAAATCAATACACAGCATTTTTTTCTGGCTCGGCAGAGAGATGGTGATGTCAAACTACTGGGAAGTGACAGCAGTAACAATAGGCAGTTGACTGGCAATATCCTGACAGTGATAGAATGAGCTTGCAATCAGAGGGGTGTCAGATCGAATCCCTTCTCAACTGGCAAGCAATTGGAAGGGAGAATGGAGGTGAGGAGTTCTCTCTTTCAACAACAGCCATCAAATTACCATCGACCCTTCAATGATGCACTGACCTCCCAGATGCTCATCACTACTCAGCGGGGTATCAGTCGGCACTGTGTTGTGCTCAACATTTGCAAACTGCCAACAGTGTATAGTGGGCTGAAAACTAAGCCCACAAATAAATGCAGTCAAGCATTAACTGCATTTTTTTAAGGCGCTCTTTGGTATCTCATATCTCATACCTTGGTTCACTTTGATTTGTTATGGATTTTGCATAATTATGTACTCTCCCACTTTAAGTTCAGCTGTTCATATGACTCCTAACAGTAACGAATCAGTCAGTCACACTGCAGCAACTCAATACATTTAGGGTTGACAGAATAGGATGATGCGCTGAAGTTCAAAGTGAATCAAAAAGAGGTGAAAAAGAAGGTTTAATGGGCATTGGTGCCAGATGGTCTGAGTGGTTCAGAAACTCCTGATTGACTGGTTTGCAGAAAAAGAGAAAACATTCATAAACATGTCCTGTTCATGCTGAAGAAAAGTCACACTAGTTTAAGATGACATCCATTCCTTAATTACTAAAATGCACTATGCACAGGACTACAAGAACTGTCCTATAAATACATCTGTAACCTGTGCTACACAGTGCACCCTTCCATCTTCTGTTTACCAGACATACTGATAAAAAAATAGAATTTTCTTCATAGAAGTGATGGGTGGAGTAGAGCCGTTTCTTATTATTATACCAATGATTAGAGCCCCACAAAGCCCCTGCTCATTCAATGCACTGCCTATTTAACCTACTTAGCTGTCTTGTAAACTTTGAAATTTAGGTCTCTAGATGTAAGAATGCACCACTAATATAATCGTCACAATGTGTATCAGACAAATGCCTTATTTTACTGCTATGAAATGATAAGAAAATATAGCATTACAATTTCTTTAACCTAATGACCCCCTACACTGAATCGGTATTCCTAAAAACAGAACACCACCTGAACTAAACAGTGATTGTATAATGACTGAGTATTGTATAAAAGAGCAAAGCAGATCAAAGATACTATTCACATCAACAATTATCTGTCTCACTTTGTGAAATTTTAATCAGCAGAGGTAAAAAAAAAAATGTTTGTTATTTTTCTCCTACACTAGTCATGGCTAAAATAGTCAGGTTTACTTAAATACCACAAAAGTGGATTAAATAATGTGATGTAGCAGAGTTCCATTGGATTAGGAAGAAAAAAAACGTTTTTTTACTCACAACTCTATTATAGTGCTGGCAGGAAACCAAAGTGGTTTCCCACATTTCTGCTACAACTCACTATGAAATGTTCCATGGAGGGCATCGGGAATCAAGTCTGCCCGAGAGGTTATGCAGAATGGATGAAATCCAGCTTCATGCCCGCCCCCGAGTGTCACAGACATGGGCAATTTTCTCATGTGAAGCCATGTAAAATTCAGACGATAAGTAATATAAGCAGAAAATAATGCAAGCATCTCCCAAGCATAAGCGTGCGGGGGTGTTGAAATGCTCTCCTCGAGTCAACGAAGGCCAACAATTCACAATGCCCTATTATAAATGTTGCGCTGTTCTTAGAGCAGCCAAAAAGATTTTGCTTAAAAGAGGACGAAAGGCATTATCTTATCTACACAAGGCTAGAAAGAAAATAAATGAAGGTGTCTGTTAAAGTATATGTCTTTGCCCTCTTGGTGCTGTCTTTTGGCAGACTACCAGTTGTGATACAACATCCTTGTTTTTACTTAAGCACAAATTACTTTCTAGGATTGGATCAGAGCTATCCTCGGGTGTATCCTGCCTTTTGCACGGTAACCACTGGAGATGGACACCAGCTCCCTTGTGACCCTACATAGAGAAGTGGGTATTGGATGGATTTAAGCAGAAATCCATGTCCAAAACAACCAGCATGAAGGTGGTAAAGAAATTATGTCAGTTTAGATTTGAACTTCTGCATAGTATTCTAAATATCCTGTGTGCTCCAGCAAACTGCCAATAGTTCTTCACAACAAAATGTTAAGGCTTGCTTTGGCATGAAGTCCAAAGGCTAATCCTGATGAGACATTTTATCGCCTAGATTGCTGTGAAATTATTTTATAGTTCGCCAAAAGTTCTGGGAAAACAAGTATGGATTTCCTATATGGTGCTGAAGACATCTAGCACTCCCCTAGGCCCAGCAGAAGTTTCGCAGCTCCTGCCCTGCAAAAAGAAGTTATGTAAATGCACCACCACACTTAAATACGATTGCTGAACTAACTCTCCAGTGTGGTACAAAGTTCAAGTATAAAGAAACAAGGATGCATCTAAAAGTTGAAAGAGAGTGGCTCTTAAGGAGTAGATCTGGGGACCCAGCTGAAAACTGTGCACTAACACTCCACAAACTTAACTGGCTAATACATGTATCACATCCTTTAAAGGAAAACATGTTCAACAGCATCTACTGTATCAGAGCTGTAGTCTCAGCTTTCCTGCTGCTTATATACTTATATTCTGAATATATGAGATAAATTTCTACAGTCTAGGACCAAGAGTATAAGTAAAGACTGTTTAGAGTACAATAGTACTATTACATGACTTAAAACCAAGATTTAAGTCACCATGTGACTACAGAACTACAGAACCAAGTTAAAAGGCACCAATTTTTTTTTAACTGTTTTGGTAACCACAAGAGAAAGTTGTAATAAAAAGTGAGTAATGAATGAAAGGCTTCTTCTTGATTAAGATCTTTGAATGACAGCAGAGTGGATATAGAAAAAGGTTTTCATTCAAGTAACAACATATTTGTATTCTCCTCTTTTTAGGATTTTAACATGCACAAAATATCTTAGCTAGGCTCCCGAATGGTTTCTCTTACATCTACTGATGTGCACATCAACACTTTTTGTTTTGAAATAAAAAAAATACAATATTTTAGAGTCAAGATGTTATTTTCTTCCATGAATTATGTTTTTGCATGATTACATCTCAAGTTCTCTAAAATGAATTACTTACTTCTGCAAAACAAAATGAGTAACGGTGTTGGGAGAAACTGGGGAGGCTGTGAGGCTCTCAGTTTATTTACTTCACTGAAATGTGAGTGAATAAGGCCAAATGAATCACTGGCGTAGTATTTGAAAACGATAATGGCCCTAGTAAATATTGGATGACAGCTTTGGATAATGTTAACACCTCCTCATGTTAAGAGTGAGCTCACAGAGCTAGTGAGGAGTGACAGCACCCGCAGGATGCCCTGCATGTTTGCACATCTGAAGATGAGAAAGCACACAGAAATGCCCTGGCCACAAGGCATGCTGAAATGACTGAATACAGATGTCAAAGATCTTGATGTCATTTTCAATTCATTTCAATTCCTCTGTGTTTCTTGGCACACTTAAACTCCCTAAGAATAATTCACTTTGTTACACTCAAAATAGAGTGGGTACAAACATGTGCCTCTAAAGTTGTTGTTTTTTTGTTTTTTTTTCTAACAGTTTCATTACTCAAAACGTCCTATGTTTGGGAACAACCTTCTTAGAATTTACACTGTTGCTTGTTGAAGAAACATTGGCTGTAGATGAATTGCTGTTTGTGCAAGAAGTAAGTGAAAAAACAAACAGTATGTTATATTGAATCTGACTAGTCTAGAGTAAACCAAAGTTGTTCCATGAGGAATTGATTGAGTTGTTGTTTAGTGGAATTCCTCAGTATGAAGAAGTAAAGAGGTTTCACTACTGTTTCCCAGAAAACTGACTAGGCCTGTGCAAATTTCTAACTGTTATTTATGCACTAAAGATTTGAAAGATAGCAAGTGTTAGAGTGTTTTAATTTTTTTGTGTGATTTTCATAGATCTAGCACCTCTGCAGATCAACTGCAAGAGTTGATTTCCACATCAGACTCGATGTCAGTGTTCTGCTTTGGGCCTATTCAAAAGAGATTTTTTTTTAACCTAAAAAAAACTGGTGACTTAAAAGTTAACATTTAAATATGCCTTGCACTGCGCTCTGTGGCCTCCCTATAGGTGCATTCTGTTACCTCTGGGTTGGCCCTTTAGAGGTTCCCAGATTCTTTATTGGTATAAATTCAACAACTTGCCAGAAACATTCCCCAGAGATGTTGCTCTGTGTGGGTATACAGAGTAGCTGGTTTGTTAGTTATAGCTATAATGTGACTTTCCGGTTTCACCACATCCCAAAGGTACTTTATTAGATTGAGAGTGGATGACTGTGGTGGTCACTGGAATACAGTGAACTCATATCGTATTAAAGGAAATAGTTCAGGGTTTCACATGGCTCAGTGGTAGAGCAGGCAGTAGAGGCTCCAAAATACAGTTGTCCCTGATTCGATTCCCGCCCCCAGGCCATTTACTGCACATCTTCCCCTTCTTTCTCTGCCCTTCGTCCTATGCAACAACTAAAACCTGAAGTTCCACATAAGCCTTTATAAAGAATAATTGGAGGTGCTTTGATTTTTGTGACATTGTGCATTATGCTGATAGAATTGTTCATCCGAAAATAGCCATCTTGGACATGGCACATTATTTTTATATCCCAGGTAAATACTCTATAATTACTACGGTAATTTGAATTTAAAAGTGTTTCTTATGAAAATTTAAAAGCACAAATAAAACATTTGTTTTCTAGGTTTTAGTGGGTCACAGGTTTAATTCCAATAAAACAATTGGTTCTTATAGAAGGGTTTCCCCAATCTCACCGCCACACTTAGATATGAGGTGAAACATTTCACTGTGACATTGTTACTGCAAGGAAAAAGTAATTTACTTAAATCTTTTTTTACTTTACCAGAGGTAATATGGAGAGCATCGTAGAAATGGAAAAATTATTACCAAGAGTAGAAATAAAATAAAATACTAGATGTTGATGTGATTTTAAAAATGAGTTCAACGTTTTCTGCCTTCCTCTTGACAGACACTCAATCTTACTCTTATATGCTCACTCTGGGTATAAAAAATGTCCCGTTAGTCACTTTAGGGAAATGCAAAAGCGGATGAAATGCATAGCACAGAGAAGCAAACTGAGTTACACTCATGTGAAAATGGAGTAAATGACACATATTGTTCAGTGCCTAAAGGCAAGATGGCAAAAATTAGCCTGAAAATATTCCACATGACAAACCATTATTGAGACACCTTTCATGCAGTGATGGGTTTCTTAGCGTTTTTCAATCTTCTCCTGTTTTGCAATATTGGAGTCTGTTAAATCGTCCAGTTGACTGTGCAGACTGGCTGCAGATGTGTCATCTCTAGTCACCTCAACTTGTCTGAGAACTGGCAAAAAAAAACAAAAAAACTGTAACCTGTTTTTTTCTTTTCTTTTTAAAACCAGAATAAATCTCTGAAGGGAACTAAACCTGCCAATGCAAACACATTTATACTGCCGAAAAGAATCAGACGCAAACAGCATTTTTCATCCCATACCCATAACCACAACACTATGCAGACATTTTTTATTCATCACAGTGGAAAACATCACCATTGTCTTAACATGCTGAAAGTAGAACAGATTGGCTGTTACCACACAAGTCAGATAGCTATTTGAAAGAACAAAAATCAATATTTCTAAACTGTGCACATTGTTAAAGTACTATCAGCCAATTCCACAGTTTTTCTTAACACTATAAAGCATTTTACTACATTTTGTTGAGGCTCATATCTCTCATCAGGACAGTTTCCATCCAACAGCAGGAAACAAGGGTAAAAGCCCAGGGCACGGAGCCACAGAAAACGCTTTTTCCCCTCAAATTTTATTAGATTGCACACTACAGGCAAAACAAACTGACACAAAGGAGATCAAAGTTATAACATATTTAGAGACATGGCTTATGATTAGAAACTTCTAAATAATGTAGGATTATTTTATCAATTAAATCCAGGGCTGTATGTCAATGCGAACATTGACATACAGTATAAACTTCAACGAAGAAATGATCATAAATTGCCAAATGCATGGGATCGTAACCCCTGGCAAAGTCATACTTACCTTAAACTCCAGTAATATCTTCTGCAGAAAAGTTAAAACAAATTCAAAGGCCCATCTCATTACAGATCATGGAGTCGAAAGATTGTTATGGAGACTTAGAATAAATCTGCCTCATTCAACTAAAGTGTGACTTTACAAAATGTTTCTAAGTTAGATTCTGCAATTCGAATAGAAAATAACTTTATTTCAAGGTTTTTCTGCCTGAAGTACTGCATGTCCCTCCCACTGGTATATGAATGAATAAGAATTGCTGTTTGCCAATACACCTGACAGTGGTCACACATGTAAATTAGACTAAAGTTGACGTCATTTAAAATGCTTTATATTTTAATTATGCATGTACAACAGAGTGACTGCTGTCTTAGATGCCTTAAAATGATCATGTATATACTTTATCAAATAAAAATATTAATTCAGCCTTTCAAATGTCATATTCAACCAATTCAATAATCATATCTCTAACAGTGTATATGTGTTCAGTTAAATAATGTGAACAGCAGCTATCATTATCACATTGAGCAGCTGTTTAAATTTCCTCATAGTGCCAGTGTATGACTCACCATGACCACATTGGAAGTAATACAAGCATGTATAAGAAAACGCCAGAGGAAGAAAAAGCTTTTGATATGTGCATAAAATTAAAGAAATAATACATAATTTTAGTGGATTATTGCACAAGCGTTCACTAATTCTGCTCAGCTTTCTCATATATCCATCTATTTCAGATGTTCAGGCAGCCCTGGAGGCATGTTGACCTGAAAAAGACAAACCTCCTCCTTCCTTTCATCTTCAGAATCAGTTCCTGCACACAAATGCGCTGGGGCCAATACCATGAGCCCTATTTATGCCGCTCTGCCCTACAATAAGAGCTATGTTCTCAGCAGTGCTTTGCATTAGGTTGTTTTTTTTCACAGGTCTTTCCAAAATAGGGCTTGTTGAAGTAATGCACTGGGATTTTGTTGCATGGTGAAAACTATTGAGAATAAAGCAAATATTTGCAAAGGCTGCAATACTCTGTGAACATGTGTGGGTGGATTTTTGACATTGGTGAGGTATAGGAACTCATATACTTGTCTGCCTCCGCACAAACATCTGATTCATTCTTTATCCCAGACCTTCTACTTAAACCAAAGCTTGTAAAAACTAGAGCTTTAAAGTGGATTGAATATGGCCTGCTTCTGTTGAGGCGATGTTAGCTGTATACATTAAAGTGAAAGTGAAGAAAAGAGGCATCTGTTTATGTAGAATGCAAACCTCCTCCTTCTGACTCTAGCATTGAAAACCTTTCAAGTACAGCATCCTAAAGATCAGGAGGAAAATCAGAGTCAAATGTTGGCACACATCATGTGTTACAGTGTGCTATAAGAGCCAACAGTCATTGGGGGTGCTGTGATGGCACAGGGGCAAAGCACGACCCCCATATTGAGGCCATAGTCCTTGTGGCGGTGGTCGCAGGTTCAATTTCCAGCCTGGCAACATTTGCCGCATGTCTTCCCCCTCTCTCATTACCCTGTTTTCTGTCAAACTACTTTCAAATAAAGGCCACTAGAGTCAACAACACCTTAAAAAAAATAAATAACAATAAAAAAAAAATATATATATATATATATATAAAAAAAAAAATTCCCTTCTCACCCACCGCGGGTGGTGATTCTTCTTCCTCTTAGCTCGGGTCCTCTACCAGAGGCCTGGGAGCTTGAGGGTTCTGCGCAGTATCTTGGCTGTGCCTAGGACTGCACATTTCTGGACTGAGATGTCTGATGTTGTTCCTGGGATCTGTTGTAGCCACTGTTCCAGTTTGGGGTGACTGCCCGAGGGTCCCGATGACCACAGGCACCACTGTGGTCTTCACCTTCCAGGCCCTCTCCAGTTCCTCCCTTAGGCCCTGGTATTTCTCTAGTTTCTCATGCTCCTTTTTCCTGATGTTGCAGTCGCTTGGTATTGCCACATCCACCACAACGGCTTTCCTCTGTTGTTTATCCACCACGACTATGTCTGGTTGGTTCGCCCTCACCATTTTCAAACAGAATATATATATATATATATATATATATATATATATATATATTAGTCAACAGTCATTTTCTTCTGTTTGTAGCCACCTGTTGTACCAACACATTCTCACACCCGACTCGTCATATATTGACGAGTTGGGACGCCGTCTGACCATAAGCACATATTGACGCTGGCGGTATACCGCTGCCAATATGTGACGACAGGTTCCTTCACCGTAAAATTTTGACGATTTTGACGATTTTGGAAGGTCGATGTTTTACATGGATTATTTACGAATGGTCCTCGCAAACACTGCCGACACTTCAAAACCCAAAATTGGTTAGGTTTAGCAAAATTACGGTAAGGCATCAGGTAAAATACATATTGACGCGAAAGGGGTACCCCTCGCGTCAATATGTGACGAGGACGGAAGTCCCATGCGTCAATATATGACGAGTTGGGAGTGAGAGTGGGTTGGTTGTACACATGGGCAGTGCTGGCACTAGTGTTAATACCAACTAATGTCATTTATGTTGACGCGAAACAGCGAGTTCACATCATATCCAGGAGCTGTTCGTAAATTTCAGCAAAATCTCTGGCTTTATTTATCTCGTGCAAATACATCACATAAAACAAACAGATGTTAGGGAGTAATTTATTTATTACATGGGGTCATCAGATAATCCTTATTCCATGCAAATAGGACTTAAGCCTACCATCTTTCCAGTTTTGTCACGGTTCATGTACAAACTTACCGGATCATCATTGTGGACTCTTGCAAAGGTGAGATCAGTCACATCTTCCTTTTGAATTCTACTTTTTGTTTTAAAGATGTCCCAGAGTTATAGCAAACTACTCTAGCAGCCAAGAGAAAACCATTTAAGCACCACTTCCTTCTTTGGAAGAATGAAGAGAAAGACTTGTGAATTATTTACCACCCTCACAATATGGTCACATCATCAGCAGACAAAGCAACTTGCTGCAGAAAGATGAGTTTGTCTGGTGAGAAACTCAAATATGAAGTGTAGAGACGAGAGGATCAAAAACTGTTGGGACTGCAATTGCAATATTATCAGCTAATATTTCTGTTAATTTGCCCAGATATGGGACTTTTTACTTCCATGACCTGTTTGAATCTGTCACCTTTTCTTTCCTTTGAAAGGTCAAATGCTGACGCCATGTTCAATTCCCACAGGGAAGTCATCTTTCCTCCTCTTTATCTCTCAGGTGAGGGATGATCCGAGTATCAGAGTCATATCAGTGTGCCCTCTGTATGCCCTATAACCCCTTCAGCATATCTTTCATGTCTACTTGGGCCCATCCCTGACCGAGGCCAACACCTTTTTGGCAGAGTGGACATTAAATGAGAGCTGAGCTAGATATGCTAGTGGAAATGTCACCGTGTCTGAGTGATGGATTGGTTAGGCCATCTCAAAATACCCCTCCGCGTGAATAAGTGAGTCAGGAGATGAGTGGAATGTGAGGCGCAGGCCAGAATATGGCAGCCACCTGAGACATTTTTTCCCCCTCAGAGGAAAAAAAAAAAAAAACACAATTTGCACAGAATTTTTTTGTTGAACTCTGACTGAGGTGTGTATGTGTGTGTAAAACCGTGTGTGTGTGTTACTGTTGTCATCATTCCCAAAATGACTGCAGGACTGTAAATGATGCGCTGGCTCAATTTGAGTGCCACTGTACTGTGGAACGACTCAACTGACAAGACTTACTGCTTTGCTGCCTGGGTAATGAGTCATTTCAGCCCTGGAGAAAAACAATCTGGTATTTTTAAACTGCATCCTTCAGCTGTTCTTTTCTCCCCGGAGCTGCAGCTTGTAAGCTCTTGGTGGCTTGTAATATGAAAGCCATTTCTACACCTACTGCTAATGTGCTTTATATGTGTGAATAATATAAATGTATTACAGAGCTTTTAATGGTCCTCTCTGGCCATCCATGCTTCACTGATTTATACTTAATGCTCTGTACAAGGCAACAAAATATCCTATATAAATTAGCTTAACCAGTAGTCTGCTGCTTTTCAAGTTATAAAACTGATGTGTTATGAATTGGAAAAAAAGAAGAGATTGGTGTTCAGCTTAGTCATTAGAATAAATCCCTGCCACTTCTGTCTAGCAACAACACAAGAGTTTCTGTGGGAGGAAGTTGGGAGCAAAATTACACAGATACCTGCAGGGAAATATTTTATTTCAATGTAACAACAAAAAGACCAAAACAGCCAAGAAAGTTAGCTACAGCTAAAGCCGTACTAGTCCTCTGAGAACGTGAAAGGGTTATGCACACAGATGGACCATCAGATCCATGTCAAAAATACACCTTTTATTTACTATGACAGAGCAATGAACACTGGCAACATCTTGTCTGCAGTTGATGCTTCATGGTGTGACACAGATTATTTTAATACCTGTTCTGTAGAACAGAAATGCAAATACTATTTCATTCCGAGCAATATTAATATCAGATATTCAGATTGGCCCAATTCATTACATTTTAATATCTTAAGACATTAGATACTAATTGTTAAATAAAAAGAAATGTTAAGATGAGTTTAAATGGAAACTGAGAAACAAGGTCATTACCATTATTCTCATATCCTTGTTGATGTAAGCTGACACCTTTAACATACTGCTTGGCATATAGACATAAAAAACGTTAAGTCTTTTAACTTAATCCGCTTTTCTAAACAACCTCCCATGACTCTTTGTTACATATACAGCAGGAGGTGCTCTTGTGTTCTTGTGAAGGATTTGTATTAGCTACTGACTTTTACACATGCCTCTTCACATTATGCCTAAATGTTTGTGCACTACATAACTCACAGCCCAGATGAAAGACAAAAAAGAGAAGGCACTGGATGAAATCCCTCCTGATCCTTTCTCAAACAAAAACCTTTACAGTCTTCTCTCCATCTGTTCAGATTCTGCTTAGAAAGGCTCTCACTTTCTGCCAGATCACCTTAGCAGCCATCACCTGAGGGCAGGGATTTCAATCATTGTGCTGAGCTCGTATCTCTGTCTCCTGCACCACCTCTCCTCTTTACTCCCAACGCGACCAACTGCCTCTACTATGCTAATTTACGAGTGCACACCAGTGCGAGCACACAAATTTCAGAGCTCTCTGACAGACTCTTTTATCAACTGTAAAATAAAGGTTAGCATGATTTGAATCTGCAGCACCAAAGACAATACGTTTGCTCTATTGTGAGAAAAATCTGCTGAAGAAAAGTTCATAAGAGAAGAAGGCCTGTTTGTAAACATGCTTCTGAGCGAGGAAAATAGCTCAGAGTCATAAAAAACAGACAGCAGAGAGAGCTGCTGAAAGTTCACAGGTATGCAAGTGAATTTCTACAGGGCATCAAAAAATAGCAGCTGTGGAAAGACTCCAGTGCTTAACAATAGATTATGTTTGCATTTCCATTTCTTGCTCTCTGCATCTAAGGTAAACCGCCTACGGAAAAGAGGGGTAAACAAGAAAAGTGAAGCTTTGCATCTGCTCTGAGCAACAAATCTTCCTCCCACAGATTATCATTAGCCTCACTAGTCACCAATATGAGACAAAACCTCATGCTGGAACTAATCCAACACATGAAGAAGAATAACAAATCACATCTGCTTTAATTAGCCTTTTTTTGTAAAATACCACAGAATACCTTTGAGAATCCTCACAGTCTCCACACAGCTGTAAATGAACCTTTAAAATCACGACACTCCACACTTGCACAGCTTCCTCATGAGTATGGACCTTCATTTATGATTAATAGCATTATTGCCTGGGCTGAGATAAGAGCTCAATTAGCTGTGTGGGCAAGGACCTTGACTCTATCTCCAATGACTAATCCCATGGCTTTTGTTATGATTATCTTGAGCAGAGTTTTAATCTTGATTTTTGAGTGGCTGACATTGGCCAAAACACAAGCTGGCCATTAGCACTTAAAAAATGCACTCCTGCTGCAGGAGATATGAATCTGCACTGCATAATAGGGGCGATATAAATAGTAGATTACTCAGCAAACAAGTCTGTGGCATTCATGTATTTTGGTTATATCAGTGGTAACACTCATTGGCAGTAAATTGCATTAAGTCATCAGAGTAAGATGAATCCATCCATGTTGTTAATATTCTGCCAAGAGGTGTCTCCAGAGAAGGAGCCTTCACAGAAACCCCGGCCATCTTATAATTTTAATTAAAGCAGCAATGCCCACAGTGAACTGAAAATTTAAAAAAATAAATCACATCTTACAATATATGAGGTATTCTTAAGGATAGCTCCTGAGAATTGGTCAGTTGTGTGTATTAAAGTATTATGCAGAACTAATGTGTAAAAGTAGTGTTCAAGAAAATATTTTTCAATATAGGAAGAGTTCCACACAGTTTGGGAAAGTACATGATTAGAACTAAATATTTCCATTTCAACTCTTTAGCTGTTGTCCATGTCCATCCGCCCTTGCATCCATCTGTTTGTCCATCAATCCATTTGTTTCCCATCTTTTTTCTTTTCTTCCTTTATTCTTTTTCACAGGTTTCAGACTATGGCAGAAATACCTTCTATAGATTTATAGTGAATAGCACTGATTATTTAAAATTAGTTTTAGAAAAATAGCCTTTAGACAAAGTGGCACATTTATTAAACTATATGTGTACTGTATAAATGAAATCTATATTTACAATCATTCCAACAGAAATCCGATGTGTAAATGACAGACCTGTTCAGACTTTACTTTATACATCAAATCTGGATTTTAAAATAATAAAGTTTGTCATGCCTTAGCAGATATTTCATGCTTTATATAGAAACTCTGCACAGACAGAGAGAATAAAAGCAGGAAAGAGTATGAGAATAGAATGGAGGATAAAAGGATAAAAGAAGCAGCCCCAGAAAAAAAAAGGGCAGGAGTAAAGCTCAGCATATTCTACACAATATTTGTAGTTGTTGTATTGTTGCATAACACAAAATACAAAAGTTAAGTCAACACTGAACTTGAGGTTCTCTTTCCTCCTGACCATCATGGGGGACTCTGTTGCACATCCAGGAAAATACTGAAAACAAACACCATACCTCTTAAAACTCTGAATCATAAATAATTAAGAAATCTGGATGTTTTTACTCTGAAAAATTTTATTTTGTTATTTTACATGAATATGTTTAAGGAATCTTTAAGTACATGTATGATAAACATCACTAAAAAATGTCCACAGAGGATTACTCTGTCTGCAGAGAAAAGTGCAATAACACTTATATTGGTATATAGTCACATGTAGATGCATTAGCAGAAGCGATTTCTGCAGTACAAAGCCCATCCTGTATGATGCTGCACTTTGAATCACTCACCCTCTGCAGGGGGAAACACAGCACACCATCTGTTCTTCAATCCCTACTAACAAACAACGAACACACCGACACAGCAGACACAGAGACCAGCAGACACAGGCGGCCACTATTCCTACACGAGCAAAGAATTGTGGGAAGCAAGGTGGCTGCTGCATGAAACACGAGTAAGCTAAGTATGGGATGAAAGCTCTCATCAACTGCTGGGATTTGATCAGGAGGTCGGGGATGAGACTGCACAGAGATAAATGATGCAAATTGAGTCAGACACCACAAAGGAGACACCTGCAAGAAGTGGGACTCTATCTATAGAGGTTGGAAGAGCTGTAACCCATGGGGTTGAGGCAGAACACAATTGGGAAAGAGAACGATGAAGGATGTAGAAAGAATTTAACAAGGAAACAGCCAAGGGAAGGCTGGTGCATTTAAAGAGTTGACCTGCAAAAACAATCATTACAATATCTGCAAGCAGGGGAAAAGATCTGGAGATGAAATTCATTTTTATTCTAAACCACCAGAAATGTGAACAACTCACCAAACAGAACATTATAAACTCTTAAACACTTTGATCAATTTTTAGGAATAAAACTTATGAAATTGGCTCATCACATAAGACACGAGAATTCACACCCTGCAACAAGCATATAGCCCAGTGATGGGTGCAAACAAAACAAAAAGAAGTGTTAGGAGATAGAAAGAGGAAAAGAAAACACTAAAAGACACCATGGAACATGAGAGACAGGGTTAAGCTTGCCCCCTAGTGTTCATTCCTTTTTCCTAACAAGACAATACAGTGCATGCCAGTAATTATGAGAAAGTGAGAACAGGTTATGATAGATAGATAGATAGATAGATAGATAGATAGATAGATAGATAGATAGATAGATAGATAGATAGATAGATAGATAGATAGATAGATAGATAGATAGATAGATAGATAGATAGATAGATAGATAGATAGATAGATAGATAGATAGATAGATAGATAGATAGATAGATAGATAGATAGATAGATAGATACTATGAATAAATTTCAAATGTATGTGTAGTTTTATTTCAGTGGATCAGGACTATATTCAGTTCTATGATAGAGCTTTATAGTTTAAAAAAGATGAAAGAAAGAATACAGTCCACAGACAAGACTTTCTTCAACTCAGCTTTTAAAATCCTCCATTGTGTGCTGCCAGTGGGATTAAATATTGTGTGAAGATTTAACATTCAAGGGCTAAAGTGAGAACAGCAAAACAAACACAGACAGCTTTCACATTCAACTTGTTTTGGACTATGGAAATAACATAAAGCTGTTTAATGACAATGAAAATGAAAAGAGATGGTGCAAAATTAATGTGACTCAAATGCATGAGGGATAAAGTTTAATGGACCAGCAATCTCGTTAAAAAACCCTGAAGTTTAATTGAACAAACACCAGCATTATAAGCACAGTATATCATCCTGTCATCATAAACTTTGACCAGTGAGGGCAGAGAAATATCTGCAGTGCTCTTTCCATTTGTACAACCATTTGCAGGTGTTTTAAAAGCTCATTGTTTACACAAGTAATTTCTATCCTTACACTTTACTCTTGGTCATGGAGGGCGCAATGTCACTTCCATTTAATTGCAAGACATTTTGCAATTAAGCTTGACAGTTTAAAATAATGATCACAAATTAAAACTCCTCATTTATTTATATAAACAGAATAAATTGCATGTCTTAAAAGCTGACTTTTAGAAACATGAACACAGCTACTAGGGTTACAGCATCAAATGTTAACAGGATAAGACAAACAGCCTTGAACATGTAAAGTAACAAAAGCCCATCTCCATTCATCAGTTGTTATTATGTAATGGCTACTGTGAAAAAGGCTTTAGATGGTTAGTAACAGTTTTTTTTATTAATCTTCTTATTTTCAAGGAATCAAAGTTTCAAAGTCTTAAAAATAGCTTTGGTTATTCTGATACATCCATCCAAAAATCCTTCCTCCTTGCAGAAATGTAGGTCAGCTGATGATCTTCAGTGGATATTGTATCGTAGAGCACGCCCAGGTCAGGTCAGAGAGCCAAGCATGTACAAACTTACAACCAAAAGCAATTTAGAATGCATGTTTTTCAATAGTCCACATACCCAGAAAGAACCCATACATGCACTGGGAGAGTTTGCAAACTTGATATAGATGGGATTCACTCAAAGGGAGAAGAGATCCAAACACAGAACAGGTCAACTGATGCAAGCCCCCAAATATTTGGACATAATCAAAAGTCTTTGAATTAAATAAAATACTCACACCAATTAGACTATCTTTGAGAATTGCATATTTTGAATAATACACCAAAGAGCTGACACAACATCCAACAGACGCACAATTTCTTTTAGCTAAATGTCAACT
The DNA here is from genome assembly GCF_019740435.1 of Gambusia affinis. NCBI lineage: Eukaryota > Metazoa > Chordata > Actinopteri > Cyprinodontiformes > Poeciliidae > Gambusia > Gambusia affinis. The sequence goes on along the minus strand of NC_057870.1, from coordinate 29,029,609 downwards.
ATGCAAGTTGAGTTCTCTGGTAAAAACTCTTTGACAACTGCTTTTGTTAGTGAAAAACAAACAATTTGCAACTGTTTTTTGCAGTTTTGTGCCTGAAGTTTGGTACAAAAAAACCCAACCAAAAAACAACTGTCTGGCATGGCACATTTCGTTCCAGTCATAAAGTTTAATTGCACTGGGGACATTTTGTGCTGGCTTTGACAGCCAATAATTTTGGCTGTCAAAGCCAAATCATTATTGTGTACTGTATGAAAACAGAGTTATGTGACTCCAACACTTATCAACTACCAGCAGGAGGTGGTTCATAAATATTTTGATTTTATCATAAAGGTAAAAGGTAATTTTATTTATATAGCAGATTTTCAGCAACAAGGCAATACAAAGTGCTTACAACGCAATACAAAGTGATTGGTCATAACATAGGTCATAACTTTTCATATCTCTTAAGAGCTAATAGATGTTAAAAGAACAATAAAAAGCATTTTCCTTATATTTATTCAAATCAAAGTCTTACTATGTATATGAAAACTAGAAATGAAGAAGTGGGGGGCTACAAGCTGACAAAGGAGCAAAATGATTTGGAGCTAAGATAACATGGAGTCAAAAGTAATTTTGCCTGACACAACACTGAGTCAACCAGTGAGTTGGGCTGGTGCCTATGTCCAATGGTCATTGGGTGACAGGCGGGGTACACCCTGGACTGGTCACCAGCTCATTACAGGGCATCACAGAAACACATGGGAAAAAACAACCATGCTCATATACATGGGGAGAACATGCAAACTGCAGACAGAAAGAACCCAAATCAAGATTCAAACTCAGGACCTTCTTGCTGCAAGGCAACAGTACCAACTGCTGAGTCTTTAATGAAAAAATAGAAGCCTGTAGCACTGAAAATTTGACTATGAAAAACAACTTCATAAGATTAATATATTTACTGTACCTCAGCCCTCTCATGTTTGTCTTTTGTTTTTTTTCTGTTTACTATGATTAATATGGCATAGACAATCAATATATGCAACCTCATGATGTGCTATTAGATCTGTGTTGCTTACCTCAACTGGACAAAATGCTCATCTTAGTGGTGGTACGTTTACACAACCATAAAACATATTTGCTTCAAAGTGAAGCTTTCCATTATGTGGCTTTTTACAATGTTGCCTGGTGTGTTTTACACTAAAGAGCTTGTTCCCTACCAGAGAAAGCTGGTTGACACAGAGCAGGACAGGAGCGTTATGACCTACAGGGCAGCATGGTCTCTCGACCACAAAGATATTATACAGGCAAGTTAAACAACTGCCCATTAGAACTGGAGAGACCCATTAAGTTGGGTTACACAAATTTCTCTCTACCAACTGCCTTCTGATGCAGCCGTGAATAAAAATGCAAAGCCTTCACCTTATTGGAAAGAGAAACAGGCTCGTGGATTACTAGTTTTTCATGTTTTTTTTCCCCCTTAAACTGAGGCACAAAGAAGGGATAAGCGAGCCACAGCAGGAAATCCGCTTGAATACTTAAATGTACTATCAGACCTGTTTGCAGTGAAAATACTTCCTTGTTCTATGTGTGTGGTTATACAAGAAGCTTTCAGGTTTGATGCTCAATAATAGTGGGCCAGTTGAAATGTTGCAAGCAGAATGAACCCAAAAGTGAAAAGAAAATCAAAAATATCACTGGATAATTGTCACCTTTACAAATGTCATTTATCCAAAAGGCTTTTCCGTCAATAAGACTCTCCACTTAGAAATGAACAGTTGGTTTCTGGCATATACTCAGGACTAATATCCCAGCGGGAGAACTTATCTGATGGGAGCTTACATTTAAATTGACATTTTAAAGATCAGACTTGAGGTCACCATTTGGAGTCTATTCCCTAAAGAAACGTAGACGTTCTTGGGAACATTGCGACTTGACACGCTCCCCCAAACAAAGTCGATAAAATATCTGCTCATCAGGAGATTCTGCCAGTCAGAGAGACAAGATCACATCAATCATGTGGACTCCAGTTCTGTGGCTCAGAAAAAGTAGGGATCATGGATGGACTGTGCTATAAATAGACAACAAATGTGAAGAATACAGACCATTTCTCTTACTCTTAAGTTGCTCATGAGCTTTTGCACTGATGTCAAGAATACATTTATATCTGACTTGCATGTTAGTGTAAATTGCATTTACAGTTGAATTCTTCACTGACAGTCAAAGGAAACATTTTGTGTTTACAGGTACATTTATTTCTGCAGTTGGACCATTTAAGAAGGTTGCATTGCAAGTAATGGAGAAACATGCTTGTGTTTGCACCTGACAGATCAAACTTCAAATAAAAAAATCCGGTAAGACCTCTTCTTGGGCTGTCATTTTTTTCTTTGTTATTCTACTTTTGGTGACCATGTTGCTTGGGAAAGAAGGACTGATAAGTGAGGCTGAATAATTAGTAGATTTATATTTAAAGACTATCCTACTTTATTCCAGGCCATGCAAAGTGAGCAAGAAATGACAAGGGATGAATAACCATAATCTAAAGGACTGAAGACATCAGATTAAAAAGTTAGCTTTATTCAATTCACAGCAAGTCACTCTTGCTACAGTTTTTTTTTCCTTTAGCTTTAACTCTGAGTTTTTATGTTGATTAAAATATGAAATTTAACAGACTAAATACTGATTGCAACATGTGATTACAGCACATATTTATAGCTGTTAGCTGATGGCTAATGTCAGTTGTCAAATGCCATGTGGTAACAATGATGGCGGCCAGCTGAAATATCCTGAGTACTAGCAAACTGCCCTAAAAGTCATCAGATTTGAAATTGTTTTTGTAATGTGTCAGTTCCATACTTACCTCCCTCAACTACCCATAAAGAGACATAACTCACTCATTTATTTATGATTATCTGCATTTTTTTTCTGTTTTGTGTCCTTTTTGGTTTTTACTTATACAGGATTATTTTTAATGTTATCTCTTTTTGACAACAGAAATTCTGTGATTTATCTTAGAGCAAATAATTCTCTTAAATAAAGAACATTTACCATTTACATCAAGTGCTTTGTAATAGAGGATTTGGTTATGCTCATTTTTAATTGCAGTCTAGATACAGAGGGGAGAAATCAAAAGCAGCTCGGAGGGAGTGCTGCAAAACAACAGGGCCACCTGTCGTTTTGCACCCGATGCACATTGAATAAAGTAAAACAAAACATTCTTTTACGAGTCTCCAAAAGTCTCTAGAAGCTACACAAAAAGTCACTACATTTGCTGTTCACAGTGATTTTATGAAAAGAGCCAAGCCATCACTGAGGTCTGAATACTAATAATTGAAACAAAATTGCTAAGTAAATGTTTTGCAAGGTAACGTTGTTCAGATAACATTACCACTTGAAGTTGGTAATGTAGTATCCCCACTCAGTACGACAGTTGAAGACTGAATGAACTCTATTGGCTGAGACTGCTCACTAACGATCCTAACTGTCTGGTGTTCTGACCTCCAAATATAACTTAGATTTTATGGTTTACTGTATATTTGTGATATATACTAAATGCAATTTTAATAAATTCCTTTTAACTTATTCCTAACATAACTCCAGCATATCCCAGTCCCCGTGCCGCACATGACGACTTCATTCATCCAGTTGTAACTTTCTGAAATCATTTACAGGTTGATGTCATCTGTTTGAAATCATCATCTTACTTATCCCAGGAGGGGAGTGGAATACTCTTTTACCTAATTCCATGAAAAACACTTTCCTCAACTTCATTTGATAATTACAATTTAAATCAGAAGCTGAAAAGGTTTTCTTGTCTGCAGATGTGTATCAGTCTGTAAATTGTTGTTTTTCCACATATTTCTGACATTTTGAATCCAAACGCAAGGGAAAATTATGCACAATTTAAAAAGTTTTCAAGAAGGTAAATATTTCAGATAGCCAATTTTACTTTAAGCATCACCTGTTCATAACTTTAACTTTCATAACACAGAGATGATATGTGAATATTTTTCATTAAAAAATAAAACTAGTAGACCATTTTTCCCCATTAAGTGCAGCGAGGCCATTCAGTTCCTCAGGCTAACTTATGAATAGGGCAGTCAAAGCAGCAGGTGTTATGTTATTCCACCCATTTACTATCCTGAAGTTTCTTTGAATCCCTTTTTTTTTTTTGCTTCTGGGAATTATGGACCTTGTTCAGAAGCATTTTGTTGCTGGTGGGAATGCCAAATTTTTACACATGCCAGCATCTGACATGCTTACTTTTATGGAGCTGTGTTTTGACATTTTCAGTCCAACCGCCAACCCTGCAGTTCAACACTGCTTTTCTGTTCTTTTCCCCAATGCAAGTCAAGTCAAATCTTTTTCACATTGCACTTATTTTTAAAATACCTCCTGAAAGGTTAGAGGTATACTTTGCAAGTTCAAAAAGCCAATGAATTTTAAAGGGAGCAATTTGTTGACTTCTGGCATATGACAGCCCAAAACAAGTGGGCCAAAGAAAAATAAGCTTTTATGATTATTATAGTAGTTACCCAGATGCATAATACTTTCATAAAAGTCTATCCTTTAGGTGTTTTATTTTGACAATTTGCTTGATAAAGCAGAATACCTAATGCAATGAAAAGGAAAATTAGATACTGTTTGTTTTTTGGGATAATCCTATATCAAATTTGATAAAATGAATATGTTTTTAAGACATAATAAGTAGGCACAACTGCAGTGCATAACTGGATTTATGTCAGTGACGTGCGGTGAGGTTCATAGCTGGTGAGGTACTGACTTAATCATAATCAGATTTACAAATATAGACCTCTGCATGTTATTGTTTTCATAAGAAAATTTCACGTATGCGGGCAACACTGGATGGCAAAAATATTATTCTTTTACATGTCGTGCACAGCCGCGCTGCCGCCATATAATAAGTCTGTTAACTCAATCAAACTTGTTCATGTAGATATTATTAATTTCTTGTTGTGCTCCACAGCAAAGGGAAAAACCGTTAAAAGTACAACTCAAAACCTTGTCTTTCTCGCTCTCTGTATCAGCGTGCAGTCTCACGCCACTAAAATATTTCCCACACAAAGAGCAGAACATTCAGCCTGTTGCAGTGGTATGGTTTTAGGCTTAGTGTTTATTTTGCGATTATTAATATGTGATTGCTGTGGTACGAGTTTGGACACACATTGTGTGTCCAAACCTTTGGTCTGTACTGTATCGCTGCACTTGACTTTACTGTATGGCTGGCTTGCTGTTACTATATCTTACTCTGCAGTTGTGGAGACACAATGTCTGGGATCATGAGCGCCCCCTGCCATGAGGCAAGAGAACTGCCTGCCTCACCTTGAATCTGTTCTCTGCCGTTTCTGATCGTTTCTTAGCACATGTAACACGTTTCACACACAGTTGGTGACAAAAAACACTGCACATTATATACATAAGCTAAATTATGGAAAATTAGTTCATACATTAAATGTTTTTAAGCAATTTTCTTGCTCCTCCAAACAGGAGGAGCATGCTCCCGTAGAGTGGCAGCCAGTGCAGTTAGCGAGAGGTTGCACAATCCCAGGTGAGGCAGCAGTGAGCTGAGCCTCACCTGGGATTGTACAACCTCTCGCTAACTTTTAAATAGGAAAATGCAAAAATTCAGTGATTTTGAAGAAAAAATAATCAGAATTCGTTAAGCTAAGTGAAAAATAGGTACTTTATAGTACAAACCACAGGGTGAAAATAGCAATATATTACTTTATCATTATATATTATTTTTCCATGATGACAGGGGAGGCTTTGCCTCATCTGCCTCCCCTGACCGCACATCACTGATGTATAGCCATGTGGGTCTCCCAGAGTCAATTGTTACAAATGATCTCACCCTCTTTCTAAAAGCTGATAGTCAACATCAGTCACATTCATCTGTTTTCATCAACTCCTCTCAGATAGATAACCCATCTGAGCAGCTCTTCCAATAATCACTCCGGTACAGTACACAGCTAATGGCGTAAATATAATAAAGGCACCATGTCATTCATCTTCTTAGTACTGTTATATCTAAGTCAATTGGCCAATTCAATATGCTGGAAAAGTTATTAAACACATTATATCACAGGAAAATTAATTCTGTGCAGTTTGGTCGCCTTTATCAGGTTGACACCAAGGTAAAGGCAGCTGGATGAGAAATAAGGATGATCGATTAACACCACTGAAAGGCAATAACCTCAGCTAGAAATAGTGCGAAAATTGTGAAGGAGGTACAGAAAGTGAAATCTAAACCTTGAGAAAAGATCACTATGCAAAGTATCAGGAAAAAAAGATAGACCATAATGCAGAGTGGCATTAGTATGCATGCTTTTTTCCCTTTTTTAAACTGCCTTTCTCAGTTCCCTGGGTTCTCCGCTGCTGTCTGATCTTCAGCACCGTCACCAATCCCGCTAGATCATTTTCCAAGGTCTCTTTTCCCCTGTTTTATCTTAAACATGCCATGTCGGTGACAGCAATGTCGTACGGGGAAGAGGCAGCTGAAATGTTTCTTTGAGAAACTTATGAAATTGTGGTGACACTCGATCCTTTCCTGCTGCCTGGCAATGCAGGGGATGTAAACCTCACCAGAGGGATGTGTTTGAAAGATAGGATTTGTTTTAAGATACAAACAGGGGCAAAAAGAAAATTTCAAAAAAAAAAACTTTCAAAGAAATGACAGGTTTTTGAAATACATAAACATGAGTGGAGTGGCAGAGCGAAGGAGGATTTTTGTTTTGCAGTCATACTGTATGTTTTGCAGTTTGGTGCAGTTGATCCAGAATAAACTATTTCCTATCCCATACAGACTTAAACTAAAAAAAAACTATAGAGCAAGTATAAAAAAAAGTATAGAAAAAGTAATTTTTAATTTAACCAAAGGAAATAAAAAAATGTATTTGGAAAAGAGTCAACAAAGTGTAGGTGTTACATCCCCCTGAGAAAAATTTGTTGAAACGATGATTGTCCCTATTGTCTGAACAAAGTGCAATATTTGAAAGCTGCCCACATGATCCTTTTAGGCACACTGTGATGTGGATTGTGGAAAAAAAATACTGTTATAGCTAAAAATTTTCAAACTTTTCTTTGACTTGTGTTGAATTGAAAAAAAAAAATCATAATTATTTTTCTCCACACAAATGAAGTGGGTGTTCTGCAGTGGGAGAGACCTTTACAGATTTCTCAGGCATTCTGAACTTGTCCTTTTGCACTGTATGAAATGTCCTTGCCAGAATGAAAGTCAGGAAGAGAGAACCAATTTTTGTGTTCTTGCAGAATACATACTGACTTTTTAGATGGAAGACATCAAAATAAGATTCGTAGTTCTAAACACTTTAAGGAGATTATTTACTTTAATTTATTTAACTATACCAGGACGTTCCTTGAGAGAAAATGACCAAGAGGCATAACAATGTGGTTTTCTTTTGTCTTTTGTCGATGTGTTTTTTATTCTGCTGCAATGTCCCTGACAACTACTACATGTAGGATAGGCGATGCGACTTGTCGTGGCTTTTAACTGCAAAAAGCTTCTATTTTTTCTTACTGTGGTGTTGACAAAACTATGTGATAACATTTTGAGATCCTGGTGTTTTACTATTGGAAGTTCTTGTGCCACGAATGACGATTCATCTATTACAACCTGATTATTTTTGTATAAACATAAGAGTTGTTTTAGCGTATTATCACAAAACCCAAGTAATGCTAGAATGGAGCAGTGGAAAATATGACCTGACTTATTTCAGTTTAATTATTTGTGCACACTCCTTTTTTTTAATTATTATTTTTAGTTCTTTGTGTTTTGGGTTTATTTGGTCACATTACATTTTAATTTGGGATGGCATCCTTGGAATTAAAGGAAGATAAAAGAAAAACTGGTGCTCTGTTAAAATCTCTTTGAAGAAGGAGTCGATATGCCAGGAGAATGCCTTGGCCTTATTTCCCTTCCCTTTCCTGTCTTCCTGTATGCAGCACAGTAGATGAGAGATAACCGCATACTCAGCTTAACAACAGCTTACCTAAGGTGGAGGAACTCTTAAAGCAATCTTGTTTCATCTTGCTTCTTGTGGCAGAAGCTAGGCTTTGTTTTGTCTTTTTAATCGACATCTGGACAATGAATATTTATTTATGTGTAATTTCTGCTTATCTGTACATCCTACCCCGCAGAGAGAAACATGCTGCATTTGTCTCGATAGATATTCAGAAATATAAATTAACATTAAGGTTCGTGTGATAAGCATATGTTTACGTAAAGAAGTGCAAACAAAACACTTTATGCTTTTAGTCTGCAGCCTGTTAATGGCTTCTCCAAAATAACAATTTTCTACCATAGTAGCTATTATGCAAGTCCTTCATGCATTTAACCTGTATAATCCTCCATTAGAGTGGCAGATTATGATAATGGGAAAAAGTACAAACAACTTGGAACATTGTAGGTCAAAACTGGATAGACAATTTTGTATGTTAATTTTGGTGATGTAATATGTAATTTCCCAACGGTTACATTAGACCGTTGTTCCAAAGCAACTTTCAGCAAAGGCACTTGTATGTGCAGAGACACGTTCCTTCTAAAATCAGCAGAAAAAGAACACATATACTAACACAGAAATCACATTCCATCTTTATTTAATTAGAGATTTGCTTCTATCCCTACATTACGCTCTTTTTTCATGTGAATTTAATGCATAGACTCAAATGCATTAATGATGCTAAAAGCACATCCACTCATTAAATTCTATTGAAGGCAAAACATCTGAAGTTATTCTGTTTTCATATTGCCCTGGATTTTATTTAAAAGGTGAATCTCTAGCAAAGTCTCTGAGCCAAATAGTGGGAAGTCTGGGAAGCAATCAGTCACAGTTTCGATGACACCCATATCAGCACTCTATGCCCAGGCCACCATCTTGACGAGTCACGAACAAGTCACACTGCGACTTTAATAAGCAGTTAATTACTCCTGTCTTGACCTGCCGCTAAAATGAGCCAATGTTTCTGTTATCTGTGCAAAACTGCATTAGCGTGTGCACCCTTTCTCCCCCCTCCTTCTCTTAATGGCCCTAATTAGTTGTAAAAGGAGCTTATTCTCTATTTAAGTGGATGAGGAGTCGATACTGTAATACGGTCCCAATATGCTCGGCTCCAACTCTATCTCATTGAGAAGGTGGCACACAAGAGGATAGCTCTCACAGCAACAGCGGAGAGCCGATAAACCCACTCTGTGATAAAGAAGGAATTACATACAGGCAGCACTCACTCACTGCTGATATGAAAAAAAAAAAAAAAAAAAAAACTTAATTAGTTTGATGATTAACTGACAGAGGGATCGTTACAGTAAGGCTGTTTCAGTGGCAGTTACATAATGTGGAAAAAGTTTCCACCAGAGAAGATGAGGTATCAGCAGGGCCCATTATCAGGAGAAAAAAACAGGAGTATCTTCTAATCAATATAAATGAAAACATGCTTGAGATTACTGAAAGAGGAGAGCTGGATTCGACTACAGGAGAAAAAAGTTAGGTTTTTTTTTACTGTTATGAGTAGAAAAAAAACAAGAAACATAAAACAAATTGAAATAATTTCTGCTTTGACTGCGAGGTGTCTGACTGTTTTCCAATAAATATGGAACTGGAAAAAATACACTTTGAGTGAGTGATATCCATAGATATGTCAATATATAGACAGATGACAGATAAGTTCTCTTCTGAAAGAAAAAAGTTCTTTACAGTCTAGGATTTCAGAAAAAAATGCTGTAAGATGCTGCATGGTAGTAGGTTCATAAATATTAATACTATATAATACTTTGGAGCCACATTGCTAACTGAAATCAAAATTTCAACTTCAGTTCTATAATTCCGCACTATTGACAAAAATACAGAAAATGCAGCTTCTAAAAGAAAGCATATTGGTTATGGCTAGAGGTACTCAGAATCAGCTGTAATTCTTGTTTTCCTTCACGCTATTTCCTTTTCCTCTCAGTTCTTAACATTTTCATCTTACTATTGAAGTTTAAGAAAAGCTGAGTCAGGATAATGTGCTGATTCTGCGTGATAATAAAAAAAAACAAACAAAAAAAAACAAACATTACCAATGTTGTGGTTTCTAGTACAGAAAACCTGTGTGGGCATGTACCAAGTTGGCCTTAATTTCATTGCCTTCAATACCCTCTGGACAGCCAGTCGACATGTATAAACCACAAGCAGACATTTTAAAAAACACCTTTAAGACAGAAGGTGAAAATGGAGCAGATGTGTTTTGCAAAATTTTAAAACATAAGAGTGATATTGTGGATATGGTCAAAAAATCATTGACTTTGATACTAAAACTCTATTTGCAAGTGAATGTAAGGTGGAAGGAAAGTAGAAAATGTCGTTAAATATCCAAATAGGTGTACAGAGGGCCTACCTCTCATCGCTTATTCCCATCTGCAGAGGCGGAGCTAGAGGGGGGGCCGGGGGGGCCAGTGCCCCCCCGGCCATCTGATTGGCCCCCCCAGCGGCCCCCCCAAATGATCGACATGTCACGACACCCAGTCATTCCTTCACAGTAGGTAGCACTATGTACCACAATGGGTTGTGACACTTGTGACTGTTGTGACTGCTCAAAAGCAGCAGGGGGCGATATGCACCATTTACGTTTATTGTGATACACCATTTGGACACAACAGAGTTGACCCAACAGAAGAAGAGAAGGAGAACCGCGAAGAGACGATAGAGAAATATTGTACAGCTAAGAGGAATACAGTCGATTTGACTCCAAGACGGATAATCTGACTTCAAAGGTAAGTTTTACAATGGTTTACTACTACCAATAAAAAAAACCCGTTAAAAACATTTTGTGCTCAGCCAGGAAATAGTTTCTGGTAGTTGAGTTACTACTATAAGTTGCGAGCATCAAGCTAACAATGCTACAGCTATAGACATACGAGACGACTTAGTGAGCGAGTCGGCCAGTTCCTATGATACGCCACGCCTGCCAGTCAGACTCGTAATGCACGCAGAAGCAAAAAGTATTGTAAAGACGCTGACGTGTTTCAGTGTGTTTACCACTCACGTCTGCCTGAACAATGTCGGGAGGATAAATACGGGAAGTAAAAAAAAAAGTATCCAACGTGGTGCATGTGTTATCAGACAGAATGGATCACGACATTCCTGATTATATGACCTGCCAAAATCCTCTGGTCTGTAATGCTCTTTCTTTCTAACAGCGATTTCTTATTAGCTCGCATTAAATAAAACTATACAGAATGAAAAATGTTAGCTATACTAAGAAAATAAAAATCAGAGTAGTTACTTCTGGCCAATATAATTACATGGGAAATATTTATTGGCTCAGAAGCTGTCGTTTGGCCACAAAGTCAAGAAATTCTGTTCATAAAATTGTGTTCTTTCTTTCTTACCTGTGAAAGGTAATGCTAATGGAGCCAGCTTGTACTATAAAATGAGTGAAAAAACTCCACACAAGTTCCCCACTGACATTTGCTATTTTTACTAATTCTTTTCTAAACATTTTCTATGAAACGGCAACACTTTGTTAGAGGTTCCGTTTCCCCTAGGAAAGGGCATGAACTTGTGACAATTTAATCTGTTACTCTTTTTGCTTTATTATGTTTTCCATGAAATGTTTAATTTATTTAAATTCTTATGTGTTTAGCTTTGTCATTTTCTTTTATGTTTTCTTTTATCTTATCGCTGATGTTTAGCACTTTATTTCAGCTCTTTTGAGATATTGTAATTGTGAACTGTGTGACACTGCATTCTCATTGTAAGTCTTGTCTTGTTACAATGGTGTCATTTAGAGGTTAATGTCCACTTATGCTTTGTGTGGCATGCATTGATAATAAACTGCAAATTACATGAGAAAATCTCATTTCATGAGTCTTTATTTATATATAGTATGTGAATGAAAGTACTTTTACTGTATTGTCATTGTCATAGTCAGTGGACCCCTTACAGATAGCCCTGGCCCCCCATTGGCCCCCCCAGAAATAAAAGTCTAGCTCCGCCACTGCCCATCTGTAATAAAGTTTCCAGTCTCCTGTCCTTCTGTTTCCGGCCAATCGCTGTGTGTAGCGAGCACTGATGCACAGTGCTCTCATAACAGGAACACCTAATGGCTGTTTATACTTTCTTATTCATGATGCTAAGGGTTTTGAATCAGCCTCTCTCCATTATAGAATAAAGTATGGATAGAACTGATAGGAATTGAAGTGAAACTCTAAATAAGTCCAAATACTTCCTCACCAAAGTGCTTCCATTAACAGCTCAATCAAGCGTGTGATAGACATTTTCAGTTAAGAGAAGCTAAAAGTGTTGCCTTTTATTAATTGTGCTGATTACAAGATTACAAGATTCACTTTGTTATATCATTTTTTATTCTTGCATGTATTTTTGTTCCCATATTAAAAAGCACTGGTTGTGTGAATGCAATCAATTTAATTTAACTCAATTCAGTGTTGATTAGCGCCAATATACAACAAAGATCTTCTTGAGGCATTGTCTAAAGAATTATTTCAATTCAATCATACATACATGCTGATTTATACTTACCAAACAGTATAATAAGCTTCAATAATTATTCCAATTAGTCTAAAATGTTTCTATCTATGGGAACTTAGGAGATTGGGTTTTCCTTAGGTAGAAGGAAACCCAAACGTCTTATCAGATTAGATTAATGTCTAATCTGCTAATGGAAATGTAATAATATCTAATAGCAGTGCTGTGTTCATTTTAGTTTGATCAAGAATCTATAAGCTCTGTAAGTAATGTGAACATTTTATTTTCTAAAATTATTGAATTATTAAATTAAATTATTATTATTATAGAGAGCAACTGACTTATTGGGGTTGAAAGTTGAAAATAGATTGAAAATCAACAACAAACTATTAAAATAAATAAATAAATAAATATGAAAACAGATGACACACAGATGGCCAATTTTTGGCAATTTTGTTGTTTGCTGCAGGGGTTACTTGAATTTCCCCAAAGTGTAGCTATCTATTTAATAAAATAACTGTACGAAATCAAACAACTCAAAAGTACCACTCTTGTTATTAAATTTATAACAGGAAATAATGTTCTAGAATTTGGGGGTTTATTCCTTCAGAAGTACATATTAACATGTTGTAAAAATTTTATTTTTTATTTTATTCTGCGGCATGATTTACTTTTACTTCTAACAGCTTTTACCAGATTACAGCAAAACCAAGGACATCATTGAACAATTGAGAAAAAAAAATCTTGACCAATAATAGAACAAAGTGACTGGAACCTGGTATGAACTCCTGTTGAGCGATTCAAAATGTTTTTGTAAAGATTGTGTTTTTCAAACACACCAGTTCAAGTTATCAAGTGAGCAAAAGCAAACATGGAAATTACCCTCCTTGCCCAGCCATTTTCTCCAACAGGTGCAGTTTGGCATCTAACAAATCTCAAGTGAGAACTATCTTGTACATTCACATACACAAGTATGGCAGAAGATCATCTGAGCTTGACAACATGTATTTGAAACACAGACCATAAATCACAGGGTGCAGATGAGTGGTGCTTTGGTGATATGGGCAGAATAAAAGCTGAAAAGTTCAGAAAAAGGCATATGTATCAAGACGTTGATAAAATGCCAAAGTGTAAAAATCTGATTTTGATGTACAATGCATGCTTCTCCAATTTGTCCATGGATACTTTTCATCCCTGTAGTGAAATTTAAGGAAGCTTTTGATGGAAATTGTCACTCCATAACATTCAGTTAATGTTTCCCACCGTTACTGAAAGGGTGACTTTTATGTGTAAGCTAAAACCTGAAATTGTTACATGGCAATTTGTTACTATTGAGACGTGGGCACAACCTTTATTCAGAGACAATGCTGATCAAAAGGTCACACAAATTTCTAAGATATATTTTCTTCTTACCTGGGCATCAAAGCATGTGAAAGGTGTTTCTATCGTGCTGTTTCTTTTATTTCAAAGTCTGTTTGGTTGTGACTGTAAGCCCCTTCCAAGTGAAGATCAGATTTAAGTTCTCAATTTTGATTTGTCATGTTTCAGAAACAGTAAAAAGGATTCAGGGGGCTTTGTGGAGTCACAAATGTCATTAACCTAGAGGAGAACTCAAAGCAATTTCCGGTCTGTTTCACCAGAGTAAATTGTAGGAGAATATCATGAACCCTTCACCTCTGCTAAAAATATTGTTCACCTGCTAAGCCTTGTGCAAGCAAGCAAACAACAGCATATTTAGGCAGTCCCGTTTCTTTTACTTTCATATATATTTACTTGAATGTTAGGTTGGTACTTCTAAATTATATGTGTGAGTGCAGACAAAAAGGGGCTGAAGACTGTCCTGTCTCATATTTCATAGTTTCAATAGACACTTGTTCTTGTAATGCCTTTTAAATGCCAGGTAGGAAATACTTAAAAGCTAGGCACAAACTCAATATACTAATGCCTTTTAGCATGGCTGCAGAACAGAAGAAAACCTAACTGTCAATTACCCAGAGTACAATTGCTAAACCACCTGGAATCTCCACAATACAAATGAGCTTAAATTCATGCTGCAAGTTGTGTTGTTAATTACAAAATAATGTCAGAAAAATTAACCTTTTCTGACTTATTGGGATCAAGTTGAATTGCATTAAGTTTAAAGAGGCATATGCCAGTAGTAACTTCATCAAGTGCTTAATTAAAGTGCCAGGTGGAAATTTCTGGCTTTGATTTATGCTAACAGAGGAAATGCTGATCTGTCGACACTCATTACCCAAACAAATGGATGAGGATGCACTTTAGAAGACAGATGCAAAGTGGAAAAACAGCAAAAAAGTGACTAAAAATACAGACTACATCAAAAAGTATTGATATTACAGCCAATTTCATTCCTTGTTGGCAATTTTTCCTCTCACAAGAATTTGCTGGTCGAGGACCTAAGATGACACAGTGGGACTGAATTGACTTCAGACTACTTTGTTTTTCATACAGATATCATTGACACCCCCTCAGCATAATTTGTTTACAGCTCAGAAATGGAGAGTTGGCTGGGCTCATTTCTCTCACTGGGATAATTGCTGTGATGATGGGCTTCGCTGAAAACATGAACAAGCATGAGAACAAGCATGTGAGATCTGCAGGAGTGGGAAAAAAAATAAAAAATGTTTACTCCCGCAGACCTCAAGATATGGGAGCATCAAGACAAAGTCAAACCAGTTTGTCATTCTACTGAGCTTCATCCGATATCACTTCTTGTGATCATTCCACTAAGGATTGACTTTAGAACTACTGTTTGCAACTTTTAAGACATACAATCAGTTTTTAAACATGATAGCTTATTTTTCATTAAAGTACACATTATTTTGGGTTTTGACTCTCTCAAACTTTGTAGTCTCTTGTTCTGGTACCTCTGGAAATGTGGAATTAAACCACTTACAAACTATAAAATGTCAGGGTATTGCAATCTCAAAATGTTATTGGAAATCCAGCTTTCAGGGGAAAAATGCAGCAATCCAGAAAAAAACAACCAGATAACAAATTGCATCAGCATGAAATTGATTTTCAGCAACGTTCAGAAAAACAGTTGTAATGGAGTTTAAGTGTGTAAGAGATATGGTTTTTGGTTAATTCAAAAAGCAGTCACAATTATACAGAAATTTAATCTGCAGAGGGAGATTTGTTGCATGCAGAGAAATCATTGTGGTTTTATGAGGGTGCAGGCGTAGAAAAAAAAATTAAAAGGAATGGAGGGTAAATGAATAACCAAAAATAACAGTAAAAAATGAAAACTGAGTGGCATAATCTTTAGTTAGAACTAGCAAAAGTTTCATCTGATTTTGAAATGGCAAACAGACAAAAATGTGAAAAGTTTGGTTAAGACAGATTGTCAGTTTTAAACAGAACTGACAGACAATCAGTTCTGAAATCTTATGGATTACATGACTGCTGTAAGTGGAGCACAATCAAATTACTACTGTAGACCATGCAATACTGATGAAATATACCGTAGTATTTTACATAACAGCACTTTAAAGGTGCTGAGTTTTCAAGTTTATATTGGGTACTTAATGACTTGCAAATATCTGGATCCCGCCAATTATGATTCAGAAATACATAAATAAGGAACAGGTCTGAAACAGTCCAACAAAAACAGACAAAGAAGGGGAAAACTAACTCATGACAGACGATTTTCTAATTTCATCTACTGATGATGTGACAATCTTGGAAGGAACTCTAGTTCACATAATTTTGAAGCCATGCATAACATATGGTCGATGTGAAACCCATTGTGGGCTAAGTGGCTGAAGTCCATGCTTGCCTCTTTCCTGCCAGCCTCCAGATCCGTAATAAATCCCCTCACATTACCCTCCCTCTATCTTTCCAACCCTGCCCACTGCCTCCCAGCGGATTACAGATATCATTATAATGGACGTCCTGGCAGGCTAGTTGTGGTCACATTTAATTTGCCATGGCCTGATATCTACACAAGATAATCAGCATTTACACCTGAGAGTGATGACAGAAACAGCAACAAGGTGTTCCAGGGTGAAACGGTAATAGAATTATAAAAAGAAGATTGATCAACACAGTGTAAGCAGAGTTAGAGAAAGCAACTGTAAGAGAGCAATATACAGAATAAGGAAGAATATGCATTTAGCACACAGTCCACAGGGACAGAGGAGAGCAAAGATGAAGCAGGGTTCTCAGATTTGCATTTAAATAAGAATAGCCTACTTTGAGCTCCTAGATGACTGTGAGCAAAACCTGATTCACCTGGACACAAGACTTACCAGCTTAAAAGGAGCTCTTTTCCTTTGTGGAATGTTTTGCTTTGTGGAGGCTGGCCTGTGAATTACATGTAGATAAACCTAAGTGTTCTTGCAAAGTGAAGGTTATAGGCTGTTCTTACTATGAGACAAGTGGGATTTCCTCTGATTCCGCTGTTATGCTTCAGAGTATGTTTAGAGTATCTTACTTCCCTCTAGCTGTTGTAGGATTATGTATTTTCTGCTTTACAAATCCTTTGCTCCCGCCTGCAACTCACCTCATTCATTGGTGGATGAACAAAAGGTATCACCTGTTGAAAATTTTACAATCTAGTATACAGCTGTCAACATTAACCCCTTAATAAATGTAATTGATTTAAAAAGTTTAACATGTTAATATTACAGAATACAGATGAATTGTATTTTCTATTTTGAGCTAAAAGCCTCTGTCCAATGAAGCGTTTCCTAGTTCACAACAGCACGTTACACATTCTTGAACTGTGTTCAACATTGCAGAATCGGAAACGTGAGTGACAAGATGCTCACGGTTCCTTTGCCACATGTCTTTTCCCCATTTTCTCTGCCTCCCTTGTGTCAGATTACACATTACTTTGGCCACTGTGCCAAAAGATTTTAAAAAGAAAAGAAAAAAAAAACTGCAATGGATATTGGGATAAAACCAAACTAAAAAATAGTTGTGGGTTTTTTTTCCCCAAAATTTATGAAAGTACTTTAAAACTGCATACAAATTTATACACAATCATTTGAGCACAAGGCAACAAAATGGGTTGTTTACAGTTACCAAGAATGGGCCAAAGTTATGATGCATAGCTTTGAAATGAAGCATAAATAAGTAAAGAGGCAAATTAACATGGAGCCATTTATAGCTTTGTATTGAGACATACATTTTAAAATGTACCTGTAGTATAATTTTGATGGCTATTAAAAATGTAAACTCTCATGTAAAAGGCATTTTTCTTTCCATCTCTTAGTGTTTATCTATAATCCTGGCTTCACTCTGATGCTGCTCACATCCTGGATCAGTGAGCTACTTCATCTGAATGGCAGTGCAGCCCGCATGAGGAAGAGCCAAGACGGGTTGACTTATAAGGCTGACAATGTATCCATTCACACATCTAATTTAAGAGCAGCTTCTGCTCTGCCTACTTAACAATTTACTAGGCCATCAGTCACTTCCCACTGTGGTATAATCAGCGTCGCCAGTGTTCAAGTAGCTATTTGCACACCTTCATATCTGCAACAAGATTAGAAATGACATTCAACTTTTAAGGATGCACAAATAGAAAAGAGGCCACTGGTTCAAGGATTGTCAGAGAATAACCATGAAAGAACAGACTGAACTGAAAGATGTTCCCTTCGCTACCGAACTAGATGAAGTGCGTTTGACAAATTAACCATCTCTCTTTGTGCACGTTAGGCGCTCACACCACATAATGTCTTTGCCATTACAGAATCCTTTGCAGAAGCACATTCTCTCAGAGGGGCAGCTTTTGTCTTTGAATTTGTGGTTTATTTAATTTAAGTCTCGGTATTGTCAAGGCCATTTTTTATATATATATTTACTGTTTGGGGTAAAGCCACTAAAGGCTTTGAAGGATTATGATCCAGCTGATTTTTATGAAAATAAAAATACATACCCCCAAGTGACTCCACTTGTGTCATCCTGAAATTGCATTCATTGTACTAACTCATCTAGTTGGCCCTATTTAACAGCCTACTCAAGATGAGAGCTAATATTTATTTTCCTTTTATCATATTAAGAAACAAGTTGAGGGTGTATGTGTGTGTTTGTGTTCTGGTGAGGGTGGGGGTGCATCATGTTCTCAGTAGGTTGTCTCTCCAAATTTTCTAACACCACAATAATAACCCACAGAGAGGATTAAGGACTGGCAATCTGGGGGAAAAGCATATTCCGTTTCGACTGCTTTACATTTCACCCCTCAGCTTCCTGTGTATAAACAAATAGAATTTCTCTCGTTTATCCACTTAGTTCCTCTGTCTTGCTGATTAGCGGTGTAGGGCTGGAAGAATGGGATAACCTAGAGTAGTGGGTTCCAAGGATATCTGGGGCCAGCATGCTCTGTGTATCTGTGTGTGTGTGTGTGTGTCTGAGGATATGCATGTGTATGTGTGATTGTGCGGTATAAGTGCTACTTCAAGGGTGCGGCCAATTAAAGAAGCTCCCAAAGCAGTGTGCTCATCAGGATGCAGTGAACATAGCTGATCCACTCCTGGATAGCTCACAGCAGTCTGTCACTGGAACTGAGGCATTAATACCCCCTAGCTTTGCAGCATATAGTATTGACATCCTTATCCTATAAACACTGAGAAATACAGAGGAAGATGGATACAATCTGACATAAATATTTGCAAACTTGCATGTACTGGTTGTGCTATACAACAGCACAGATTTTAGGTAAATTAAAATGTGCTGCTGATCCCATTAACCAGTGTTCTATAAAAAGAGCTTCTATTTTTAAGTATTGTAAAAATGGGCAAACAGCAGAGTGCTTATTTTTGCACCTTTATGTGGCTTCCCAAGTCCATACACAGGATGAAAGCAAACGTTGTAAACCCAAGATTTCCAAAGGCGGCCCTCAAGGGCTGGTATCCAGCATATTTTAGTTCTATCCCTGTTTCAATGCACTTGGATAAATGATGGCTTGTTAGCAGATCTCTTTCAAACATCTTTATATTGAGGAGTTAGTAACAATCAAAACATGCAGGATACCGATCCTTGAGGACTGACATATTATGCCCCTGTTGTAATTGTGTGTCTTATTTTCTTATTAGACATATTAACTTAAAATGTCAACACTTCTATGAGACTATATGAGAATTACAAAGCAAGTACACTTTGGATAGATGTTTGCATGCGAGAAAAGAAGGAGGTAGTGATTTTTTACTTTTTTATGGGGGATCTATAAATACTGTATTACATCGTTTTTTTAAATTATTTGTTTGTACAGTGGATTGTGTTCATAAATTTCCTACACATTAAAATTCTATTTCACCTTTGAAACGTTATTTTAATTAAAAAGCATGAACAATTACCCCGATAACTATCTTAATTGTATCTCATTGAACAGAGCCATTGAGAAAGATATTGCTGTGACTAACTATATGTACTTTTTACCATCCTGTTACTCTTTAACTGCCTTTACTTTCTACACAGAGTGACTGACTGACCTACTGCTGCAATTACCTTTATGAACTCAGACTTTAACTAATATATCACAACTATCATTATAGTTGTGATGATATTATAGTATAGTATAATATCATTATGGTTGTAAAATATTGTCATATTTTACTAAAACCATAATATGTAGTCATATACAATGGTTCTATATTATGGATTAAAGGATTAAATTATTAAACTAAAAGTTTTTAATTGGTGGTAAATTATCCTTTTTTCAATCTTACACTTCTGTTGTTTGAATTTTCTTTGTGAATAAATAAATAAATACTGTTGACTAAGCTGATTTGAACTCAATGCTTACTTTTGAGAGTCCACTGTTGTCCATCAGCCAAAAACTTTCATCACATCTGGTGTTTCAGGATCCTGATCTTTCAACATTTGCCACAGAACTACTCAAAGTGCACATTACAATGGCTTAAATTGAAGGCAATCAGAGTTTTGCTCAGTTTTTTCTGAATATGTTTTGACACCAATCTAGGAGTTTTAGTCAATTCTGTAGGCTCACAGTTCAGTCCAAATAGCTTGTTCAACTGCATGTCTTCAGAATTTAAAACGTCTCCTGGATAGGTCTAGAAATGTTTTCAGAAAGATTTCAGTAAAAGACTACTTGTCTTCAATTTGTCAGTGTTAGAATACATGAGTCGGAGGACTAAGAATATACACAGGCATACTGGTGAACATCTTAGAAAAAACACTGAATAACACAAAACAACTAACACTTTTAAAGCAATTATATTTTTTAAGAGTTATTTGGGATTATTAGTCCTTGATGCTCAGGTGCTGTCCTCAACTGTTACAGGTTTAGTAATATCTTGTTAAGTTTGCTCTTCCACCTTTATGCATGTAGATAACTACTTCAACTGCAACTGTGGTGTCATCCTGGTACAACATGACTGGCCATGATTATATAAATATATTTTTAAACAAAATCATTAACGGTAATTTGTCATCATTTTAGTCAAATAAATGGTACCAGTATTGCTGCTCTTTCACCAGTCCCTCCACCCCCCACTACAACTTTTAACTGATGAGTTAAGAACAAATAATACTGTCTGCAGCACTGATCACTATTCTTCCCAAATCGTGTGTACTGTTACAACACTACAATTCAGTGACCCCTGCAGACTGCTTCTATTGTGCTGAACTATGGTGCACTCATTGGTCATATTGGCTGATTATAGACAATTGTGAAAAATTTATGTAAGCTTCATTCCCAAAGTAGCAGCTAATCTTTCCGGTGTATTGTTGCAGCATCCTGGAGCATCCTGATAATAGACACTTTAGCAGGAAAATATATCTATTTCTTTATTCCATTTTACTACCTGCACCTTCTTCAGACCTCCCCATAACTCACAGGACACTACACACACACACACACACACACACCCACACCCACACACACGCACACATGATCTAGGTAGCTCTCATCCTGGGCTTGTGTAAACATCCATACAAGCACTAAGATGGATCAATTTTACATTCCATTTTAAGAGGCTTGAGATGTCTTGTCTCATTGGGAAGTTATGACTTGGTGTTTGATCTCACCTAATTCCCCTTCAGCAAATCAGTCATTTTTTGGCCTGTTTTTGATTTTAGACATACTCTATCCATTAAAAGCTTAATGTTCTCTGCATCCATCATGTGGCCAGCTTTTAACAAAGCTGAAAGTTTTTGTGGATGGGGGAAAATGTACTAATTTGACATTAAAAAAAACCTCATTGTGTTGTGTTTTAAGACTCTTGAAGAAAAAGGTTTCAGTTCCACCATAATGGTTTTATCCATTCATTTTCACTTTATTGGCTTTGCTTGGCAGTAGACAGGGAGCGACGGCACCCCGGAGCAACAGCTTTCCCACAGAGGCATTTGATCATATGCTGACTGGGTGAAAAAGAGCGTAAATTAAAGTCCCTCCTCACCCTGACACTTTAAACACGAGACACGACAGGCCATATTTTCTCAGCCAAATCAGGAGCCCAAGCGATGGATACCAATTATAATTGCAGCAGAAATAAAAAAAATAAAAAAAGAAATCAGACATAGGTGTGTGTCAGTAGCCTGGTGCTAAATCACAACAACACCAGTTGGATGATGAAAACTTGCCTGGAGGGTTTGAGGAACCCAGAGCCATTCTTTGCACAGTGATGGAATGTGCACTTGAATTTGCATCACTCTGTGACATATCAAAGAGAATACACAAGCAGATGTGCCTCTTTGATTTTCCTAGTTGTGAGATGCAGAGTTATTTTGTGGGTCCACAATAATCTGCGGCTTTCTTACCATAATCCTCCAGTTTTAGCCAAGTAATGAACATCGTGAGGAAGATAAAGTGTGTACAGCATGTTGCATAAGCTCTACATATCTCTGTTTGTGTGTTTATGTGTGTGTTTGGAGAGAGGGAGAGACTGTGTGTTCTTACGACTTTGGGTAGCAACTGGATTATAGCACATGCTAATGTAACAAAATAGGCAGTACAGATACACACACATAAATACGAAATCATTTTATTCTTAACAGGATGTTATATTGAGTACCATTCACTTAACTAACTCTATCCCTGACCTAGGTCTGAATTTAAACCTCCAAGTCTGATCTACAGTCTGAGGTGAATTTCACAATTTGCATCTGCCCACTGGAGTTTGTCAACTTCCCATGGACACCTATCTGCAGCCAAGACTTTGTGAGCACTCTGACTGAATGCTAACCGTAACAATAATGGAACCAATTTAAAGAGTTGCCTCAAACAGACAACCACCAAACAAAACCACAAGTAGGATCTTCTCAACCGAAGAAGAAACACAACAGTGGACACTTATGTATAAGAAATACAATCTGAGGATTTTTTTATTTTTTTTTTTGTGTAAATGGAAAAACTTTAACCTTCATTTTAGATTACTTTCTTCTGCATCTGCTTTGAGTAGAATGTGTGCAAACTAGCCTGTTATTTCCCCCTATTGGACTATATTTAGTAAAAACCTGTTTATCTCTGAGTGGAATGTTGTGATTTAATAGATCCAAAAAATAAGCTTCAGTGCTATCCCGAACCTTAACCATTATTGGTACATACTAAACCCTATAACCTTCAGCTTAGCCTAAACTTAGTTAATATTCTTACTAAATCCATTAACCCCCAAAAATATAGTACACCACATTTAAACTGGAGTTTAGTCCAAATAAGATCTACTGGCCTTAACATCATAAGTTTTTACTAGAAAATGGTGTAAAGAGGAACACAGACAAGAGCAAGCACAAATCTACAAACTCATTTATATTTAGATTGTTTTTAAGATGTTGTATTGACTACTAATTATTTGAATAACTCCATAATTAGCAAGTCATGCTTTGGTCCCTGAAAGGAACATATCTAAACAGGCTCTTGGTCAGTTTGCATCTTACACTATTGTAGGCTATATCTCTGCCATTTTATACCTTTTGTTCAAATTTGTAAGTCTAAATAAACCATTTTGTTCTCATCTTCATACATCATTGCATATGAGGTTATGCTTTTTGTTAAATAATTATTTCTACATGACTTAAACATACAAAAAAAGTTCAAAATTTAGGGTTTTCTTGGGGGAGGGTGCACTTTAAATAACATCATACTTCTTTTTATTTTGGTTCTTATTCTCATTTGGACCAACTGGCTCTTATAAAATGTGACAAAACAGTGGTCAAACCAAAACAACTATGAATAAGCTCCTGATTGCAATATTACGTGTGAGCATTACGTAACCACATTTCTTTACAGAATAACAACTTAAATTGTCAGTTGTCAGCTCTTGGTCAGTTTTCCCTTTCATAAACCCTTAACCCACTTGCATTCTTTTAATTCCTTCATTATTCCTTTTCAAACTTGCACACAGGCTATTTTGTATCCATTTACCTAATGCATGACATTACTTTGTTGTTGCAGTGGAGTACTTACAAGATTTGTGGAGTTCAAGTTGAACAAAAATGCTTGTTAATGTAATGTAAATATATAGTTTCTGTACATTTAGTATTGCATTCTGTTCTCATTTATTTTGGGATTAGTCCTCATTTAGGTCTCCTGAGTCTTATAAAATTTGTCTACATATAATCTGACTAAAGAAACTAAGGCCTCTGGTTTGTAGATATTATTTATTGGATTCATATGGCCACACTGTCTTGGCAGACTGCCCAAAGAAAATTGCTTTTAAAGTGGTGGTTATGCTCTTTGCAGCTTTGCTGAAGAAACATCCTGTAGCCTATCAGACTCTTCCATTTTGTACCTGAAGAAGTCAATACAAAACAACCAAAAAACAGAAAGGTATGAAATGAAGGATGAAGTGACCAATAACTATTTTGAAAAGACAACTTAAACAAGTACACATATAAAGGTTTGTATTTCTATCTTTGCTGGGACACTATATTGCCTTCCATTCAGTTGAGTATCTGTGACCATCTCTGACTAGATTTACTGTAGCCCTAACCCTAACCCCCACCTCTACACCACAAACGTCTGTTTCAGCACATTAGGACTGGGTTTTAATCCCCTTTATGACCATCAGTCAAGAGAAGGTAGGTGATTGTCCTTGGAAAGGTCCTAAAGAAGCTACAAAGCGCACGGTATGCGCAGAGAGGGGGAGAGAGACATAGTTATCTCATTGTGCTGCTTGTCAAGCAGCACTCAACATGTCCATATTATTATCTCTGCACTGCATTAAACATAAGCTTTTTGCACTCAAAAGTAGGCTCGGGTACATGCAGGTGCAGGAAAACAAGCATGCCAGGTGCTTCTCCATTCTTCCTCTTCGATTTCTCCTCCCTCCGCGCGCAAACGTGCGTGCGCTCACGCACGCACGCGCACACACGCACAAAAAATACCCTTGGCTTGCCAACAATACGCTCACCCCTTCCCCCCCCTCTGCCAGGGAATTAAATTCTTAACCATTTCTGGCGGGAATGGGATTGCGTCCGCGCTCTCATTATTGCACCTCCAGACACAGTCCAAAAGCGACGCGGCCCAGTTCCCCCTCACTTTGGCGGCAGCACCCTGCGAGCGGCGATGCCACAAAAACACTAATTATAAGCAAAGAAGCTGGAGAGGGATGTGGTGTTAGTGAGCCGCCAAGCGGACCATCTGCAGCCTCCATCAAAAAAGAAAAAAAAAAAAAAAAGTCAGAGCGGATGCCTCGGTTGAGTTGCGAAATTGGTCACCATAAACAGAATACTCTGGCTCATTTATATAGAGAAACAGCGGAGAAGCTTATAATTATTCTTAACTATAACTCAATTAGTCAAGGTCGTTTGCATTACCAACTCATGTTGACCATTGTCCTATAATCTAAAAGTACATGTCACAATGCAAATTAAAGGTCGTTTTGTCATATTATCCGTCATGGTTTATGCATCAGATTATCTAAAACACATTAGAGCCTGCGGAGTAAACTCCAATAAGAGCAGCTGGTTTATTTCTCCCACTGTTCTGTCACAACGCACCGATGTGGATTTAACCAGTATGCACAAATCCATCTAAATCCTCCAATTTAATAATAATTTTTAAAGAAATCATAATAAAAACTTATTCTCTACTTGCCATCAAAAACGACGGTCCTCATGGTTTAGATGGGGGTGAAATCCTGGAGCGCTATAAATCCAAGTCGAACGACTCCCGGTCGTGCGCAGAGATAGATGAGATATCCGTTATTTAGTGAAATTTCTGGGGTGTATGCAAAACCCAGCAAGTAAAGGTGGGGGGAAACGAACAGCTTCGCACCCTTCAAACTTTAGCCGTAGGTCTTCCCAGGTGGGGAGCCACGTCTCCGCTCGTACCCTGGCTCAGTCATGTGGATGAGGATTTCAGGAAAAAAGTCAGCAGTAAATATCCAAATTTAGATCAGCAGACTCGACACCTCCCCGAAAAATGTGGGACGAGCAGGCAGCTCTGGAATAACAACAATAAAAGAAAAAATAGTTCAAAGTGTTATTGCAGTTGATGAGAATTAACAAAATAATAATAAAAAAAGAAGCCAGCACTGAATCCAAACATTGTAATCGCAGAACACATCCAGTTCGATCAACGATCAACTGTTCGTTTTTGATACAGAATATTTTCCAAGTGCACAGAAAGGAAAGTGTGCGGCATGAGCGTGGACGACGGCCGCACTGGTGCGCATCCGTGTGCGTTCACCAGGGCGGGGAGGAGATGAGGGCGGGGCGGCGAGGTGCGTCTGGCGGAAAAAAGAGACAGAAAGAGAGGGGGAGAGAAAATTCAAAGGATGAATCTTTTATGGCTATGTGTCACGGTACAAAAAATAAACCCCCTTTAATTCAAAAAGAAAAGTTGGAATATTTATAATGGCAAAAAAATGTCTTCAAGCTATTCCCTGCCAGCGTTTTATGATACCCGCATTAAAGCTATTAATAGAAAGTGGTGAAATTTCTAGATTTTACAGAGTGACTTGCAGACCTAATGCCATTTCTTGTAGCGCCGTGTCTGCGCTCTGATGAATGTTTTATGCGCAGGGGTTTGGGGTTGGTGGTGTGGCTGTGTAGGACGATGACGTGCGGCGAATCTATTTGTATCGGACTCAAGGCGCACAACATGCATAGAAAAATAAGCTCTAAATAGAGGCACAGAGCCAAGCCTAATGCTGGGACCCGAGCTTTCTCCTGAGAAACTCCTGCTTTTATGTCTTCGTCATATTCTCATACACCACCTGGGAAAAAACCCCCCAAAAAAAACGATTTTCATCCTGTCTGGTTAGAATAAACTTTATTTTACGAAAGTATATGCGTATAACAGGCAACTCAAACAATTCCCTGGTAAGCACGACGTGCCTTTCATTTATTTTGAAAGGTTCTGTGCATCTAACACTAAGTGACTGGATGTTTAATAGTCACTGCTGATAGTACCACAGACTAATTCAGCGGCGCTCATCGGGTCTGCATCTAATGCTGAGCCTTGCTCAGACCCATGAGAATTGGGGGTCTCAACGCCAGAACGTTATCTTTAGGTGTTACACGCCCCCTACCGGCGAACATTGAAAGAACATATTTTAATCTGAGGACTAGAGAATCTCTGGTGATATCTAAGACACTCTTGTAGATTAATATTAGACGTCACGTTGGTAACTTACTGTGACTTACTTCGTTTAGGATATTACCTGACTGTGTATTACTTCCATCATGATTAACAAATGTAGACCAGCTGCCAGGTTACTTACTACAGCAGGTAAGTATTTATTTAGCAGGTAAGTATTTATTTCCACTGGAGGAAAACTTTACTCTGCTTTAAATGTATTTGAGCTGATGACACCACATGATGCAAAATAATCAAACTGATCAGTTGGAATAAGAAGATATGTTATTTTGGTGCTTGTTAATTTTTTATTTTTTTATTTCAAGAGAGGGTCTATCAAAACTGGTTGCAACAAATGTTGAGAGGTATCAGGATACACGTGGTCCAATTAAAATGCATGCTGCACTTTTCATATTCCACATTAGATATTTTGGAATTTTTATTTAATAAGCAAGATAGTATTTTGAAAATTTGTGGTGGTCTAGCAGATAAAATCTCAATTTACACATTAAAATTTGTGGTTGAAATATGGCAAAACATTGAAAAATCAAAGCTTATGAAATGTTGTAAGGCTCTGTATGCCTGGCACAATATTAACGCCTACAATAATTACAGTATGCTTTGTAGATTGAGACAGATAATAACCGAAAGATTACCACAGTGAGCAAGTGAGTGGAAGCCACTGTCAGGTGGACGGTTTAGACCATTGAAACAGGGATAGGCTAATCCCAAGCTTACAACCACCACCAATGTTGAATCACACCATCAGAATATGTCAGCGAGCCGCTCGCCTGGTATTTGCTCTCGGTGGGGATGAGCAGAGCCAGATGGTCTGTAGAGACGTGGGCCAAAGCCGCCACGGCAACCTGCTGAGAACGAGGTCACCCCACACAAAAGAAGATGGTGTCACCTTTCGTGGTTGTCTTTGTCTCTCCTACTTTATCCAAATGCGTCTGGCTGGGTAAACACATGCATGAGTATTATTCTGTCACATTGTTGTATAGCTTTGCTTTAGAAGCAGAGACAGCTTAGTTCAGGAAACGAGATGGAAATAAAACCATGTGTAAAGAAACAGACATCAAACACCTGTGTATTTTCCTTACTTAACATTATTAGTAGCACATTTTTAATTTGAACACCTTTATCTTGCACAGGCCAACAGACAATACAGTACCAGAGTAACCCAGTTCTGGAGGCGTGTTAGGTGATAAGCAACTCTTCAAACAGAAACTGCTCTCGACAGAATAAGAACAACCCTTGCATGCAAAAAGGATCCTAATTAAGTCAAAGGAACGTTGTTACTTCTACACTATTACAACACACCGTTCTCAGACAATAATCACTCCTAAATATATATAAGAAGGATAATTATATGCTAAGATACTTCCAAAGGCCAGGAAGTTTATGGGGTGAATGACACCTGATCAGAGGCGGAGCTAGAGGGGGGGCCGGGGGGGCCAGTGCCCCCCCAGCCATCTGATTGGCCCCCCCAGCGGCCCCCCCAAATGATCGACATGTCACGACACCCAGTCATTCCTTCACAGTAGGTAGCACTATGTACCACAATGGGTTGTGACACTTGTGACTGTTGTGACTGCTCAAAAGCAGCAGGGGGCGATATGCACCATTTACGTTTATTGTGATACACCATTTGGACACAACAGAGTTGACCCAACAGAAGAAGAGAAGGAGAACCGCGAAGAGACGATAGAGAAATATTGTACAGCTAAGAGGAATACAGTCGATTTGACTCCAAGACGGATAATCTGACTTCAAAGGTAAGTTTTACAATGGTTTACTACTACCAATAAAAAAACCCCGTTAAAAACATTTTGTGCTCAGCCAGGAAATAGTTTCTGGTAGTTGAGTTACTACTATAAGTTGCGAGCATCAAGCTAACAATGCTACAGCTATAGACATCCGTAGACGCCGACTTAGTGAGCGAGTCGGCCAGTTCCTATGATACGTCACGTCTGCCAGTCAGACTCGTAATGCACGCAGAAGCAAAAAGTATTGTAAAGACGCTGACGTGTTTCAGTGTGTTTACCACTCACGTCTGCCTGAACAATGTCGGGAGGATAAATACGGGAAGTAAAAAAAAAAGTATCCAACGTGGTGCATGTGTTATCAGACAGAATGGATCATCAGCTCTCGCATTAAATAAAACTATACAGAATGAAAAATGTTAGCTATACTAAGAAAATAAAAATCAGAGTAGTTACTTCTGGCCAATATAATTACATGGGAAATATTTATTGGCTCAGAAGCTGTCGTTTGGCCACAAAGTCAAGAAATTCTGTTCATAAAATTGTGTTCTTTCTTACCTGTGAAAGGTAATGCTAATGGAGCCAGCTTGTACTATAAAATGAGTGAAAAAACTCCACACAAGTTCCCCACTGACATTTGCTATTTTTACTAATTCTTTTCTAAACATTTTCTATGAAACGGCAACACTTTGTTAGAGGTTCCGTTTCCCTAGGGGCATGAACTTGTGACAATTTAATCTGGTACTGTTTTTTCTTTATTATGTTTTCCATGAAATGTTTAATTTATTTAAATTCTTATGTGTTTAGCTTTGTCATTTTCTTTTATGTTTTCTTTTATCTTATCGCTGATGTTTAGCACTTTATTTCAGCTCTGGCTGCTGTTAAAGTGCTTTATAAATAAAGTCGATAATGATCATGAACAAAAACAGGTTAGTCGGTCCAGTAGCTGAGAAGTTTGAATGCTGAACATACAGCCACAGTCTGTTTCCCCTGACCTACACACTGGAAGTGGGGATCTATTAACACTAAGTAATAGGAAGTGATACTTGGCATAACATGACTGGCTTGTTTTTTTTCCTAGGGTCAGTTGAGAATGAAAAGACAGGGAGGCAGGATAGACAGCTTCTTTATAAAAGAAGCAAATCAGGCACAGATCAAACAGGGTTCAGCTCTGACATCAGCAGTCCTGGTAGCTCATGTCCTGAGAACAGTCACGAGAAAGAAAGTCTGGCAAACACCAATCCACCATCACCAGGTCAGAGTATCTACAGAAACAGTCAAATTCCTGCCCCGTTTTAGGTTATTTTTACTTGCTGGCTTCTGCTAATGTGTTTCTTTAATTGTTGGTTCAATTATGTTAATGTACTGTTTTTACAACGTAGTTCCATCAAAGGAGGAGTCTGAAAACACAGAAAGCTCTGCGCCTGACCAGGATGATGATGAGCCAGAAGGGGCAATTGCAGGAGATACCACTGATCTCTTCTCAGCAGTGTCCAGCACTCCTTTTGCTTTTCCAAAAGGACCCAGTGGTAATTTTACTTACACTAAGACCTGCTTAGTAGCTGCACAATTTACATGACATAATGATCATGTAAATTATGTGTACATAACCATTGTGTTTGTATTCCAGATATTTCAAAGTCAAAAGAACAGGGCCCTGTTCAGCCAAGTTTGACAAACTTCCCCAGAACTCAGCATGGAACAAGAAAGAGAACTTTTCACAGCTCCTGGTACAAAGACTATTCTTGGTGATGCCAGGCTAAGTCACATTGGAACACTTAGCATAGAGTCAAGGAGGGCACGGGGCCTCAACATGGATGACTTTGTAACATATTTTGCTTCATCTCACAACAACAAGGATTTTACTTTTATGAGTGCATGAAGAAGTCTTGTGTTTCTCGTCATGATTTGGGTCTTCACCGACTGGTACTTGTACCAATGATAGTTTAGGAGTCAGTACATTTGGTCATAGCTGCATTAAGTTCGAAAATAAAATGCACATGTAGCATCTATTAAATAACAGTTTCCATAACATACAACCTTCTTTTTTGAGATATTGTAATTGTGAACTGTGTGACACTGCATTCTCATTGTAAGTCTTGTCTTGTTACAATGGTGTCATTTAGAGGTTAATGTCCACTTATGCTTTGTGTGGCATGCATTGATAATAAACTGCAAATTACATGAGCAAATCTCATTTCATGAGTCTTTATTTATATATAGTATGTGAATGAAAGTACTTTTACTGTATTGTCATTGTCATAGTCAGTGGACCCCTTACAGATAGCCCTGGCCCCCCATTGGCCCCCCCAGAAATAAAAGTCTAGCTCCGCCACTGCACCTGATTACTTCCTCTAGAACATGAAATAACAAGCTTATAAGTACTCCTCTCATTTTGCTATTAAATATCACAAAGACATGAGGGAGCAAGTGATAGGACACCTTCCACAATAAGCAACTATAAATTAACTAACAGCAGATCCTTGCCATGTGAAGTAAAAAAAAAAATAAGATTGAGGATCTTTAATTCATGACAGTAATGAAATGAGTCAAGCTGTTGAGTCTCAAAGGCAACAGATCCCTATAGGCTGAAGCTCTACCATTCTTTTCATCATAAGTCTGACAGATCAAAAGGAGAGCAGGGGCATAAATGACTTCCTTTGGTAATGGGGAAGTTAGTTGTATCCTGCTGCTACAGGAACTGCAACGGGCTCAATATTAATCACAGTTTTTGAATGAAAGCTAAGGATTTTACTCAGTTTATATTACAGAATGAGCAAGTTGAACATGAAATTTAATTTGTGGTTATGTCAAAGGTCCTGGAGGCCTTCTACATTAACTCATCCTGTGGCATATCCATATTCCTTCTTGAATGATCTTCCCCTGTGTCTCCTATGAGGTTCAGAATTATGGTGCTGGCATTTGCTTTTGTAACGTTCTCCACTGCAATTGGCCAGTGTTGGACCATAAGTATAGTATAAGTATAAATATAAGTATAGTTTCAATTGTTACTATAGGCCATATTGCTTTAGCTTTTGCCTAAACCAGAAGCAGATGGAGTCTGGTAAAGAAATGTTTTGATTCATTAAAAGGGGAAAATATGTGTAAAGAGAAAAAAAGTAAAACGAAATCCTAATCAGGGAGGGAATCCCTGATTCCCTCCCTGGAATCAGGGAATCAGGGAATCAGGGATTATTTTACAAAATGGTTTTGTAAAATAAAAGCCTTTATATAATATGCAAAAATAAATGAAAAATCCAAAGCACAGTTTTATTAATTGTTAGAATATGAGTTATACAATACTGTGAAATACTATTTGCGCTCTCATAGTTTTGAAACAAAAAAAGTTTACATTTTCTTTAGCCTAGTTCACTGGGTTAGACTGGTTCTGATTAATTTTACTTAGTAAATATTCAAAAGGTTACCCACTAACTAGAGTGTGAAAACTTTACTTAACCCTAACCCAAAAATATTTAATAATCAAAATCAATTTGACTTTCAACACAGAGGGGCAAATGTGTTCCTACAGATTGTTTTGGATGTATTTTTATTTTTTTTTTTTTCAATTTTAATTGCAATAACCTACAGTAACCACCTTGACCTGACAAAAAGACAAAATTAGAAGAAAAAAAAACTGATGGAATAAACATTTTTACAGCACTCTATGTGTTGGCAAGAAAGTTCCTAACATGACAAACAAATTGATTACATTTTTGTATATTAAGTAAATAACCATACAAGTGCATCATTGTTACTTCAGAAAAAATATGATTGTAATGTAGGTATATTTGTTTCACTAAAACGTTATAATCAAACCATGTATTTTGTTTTTCCTGAAGCAATAGCAATAGAAATCCTGACAGACAAAGAGCTATGGACTGTTTATAGAATAATAATGGCTTCCTGGGTACCAACATGAAAGAGCCGCCCTGTTGGAATGTGTCTTACTGAGGAACAATGCACCTAAATTAAAAATGAGCAAAGCAAACAAAACCAGGCATGTAAATTTCCTGCTGGCTTTCTGTCTAATTGGGTGTCTTACAGATCTGCCCCGTAATCATAAATCTCATTCTGGTTGAGTTACATCTCATTTGAGGATCTGTTCAGATGTGTGCTTCTAACTTTTTTTTTTACATCACCCTGTGGTTCTCTTCTTCTCTTTTTCTATTTGATCCTCCTAATATTCAGTCATGCAGTTGTGCATGACTGAACTCAATTGCCTGCTATTGTTTTTTCTTTCAATTTTCTCCATTTCATTTTGCATTTTTGTTTTTACTTTGGTTATTTTGTATTACAGTTGGAGAGGTTTTATGTCTTTTTTTTAGTCAGTTGATGAATGGATTATATGTAAAACAGTAAACAAGTCAAGAAAAAAACTGCAGGCATGTCACGCAAAGTGGTTTCTTATAGATAGGACGTTAAGGGACAAAAAGTCAAAGCTTGAGGATACGATGCTTTCAGCTAAATAAGAGATCAATTAAAACTGCAAATAACGTGCAATACGCAGTAAATTAAATGCAATTACATTAAAATACACATGCCTGAAGTGTTTTATGGGATATTTATTCACTACTAATAAAATACTTAAGTACAGAGATTAGTAAGAAAAAAAATGCAATTATTGAAGCACATGAAATGGTTTGTTTGCAGATACAAAATGGAAGTAGAAATACTAGAAATGAAAAATTTATGAAATAAGGCTACAAATCAGCAATGTAATTAACGTAATGTAATAAAGCTTTTTTTCAGCAACAACTAACAGAAAATATCTGCTGCAATAAATAACTTGTAAAAACTGTATGACACCTTTTATTGGAATATGTCACCATACCACTCCTAATAACACTCTTTGAACTAAAACAGTACCTCCGAAGCATAGTTCAGGCTTTCTCCCAAGAAACATCAATTTCTTTTTTTGTTTTCTTTTCCTTTATTTTTGTTCTGCCTTTTTTTTCCTCCAAACTTTCAGTACAAAGAGTTCAGTCTGCTCGCCAGGCCCTTGCTCATTAGGCCTGGGAGTCAGATATTAATTCTGGCTTGGGTGAAAACCCTGTCGCCATTAAGATCGGGTGACAGCTCATTTTCCTTGGTGGCCAGCAGTAGACAATAGCTGTGATGGAATTGTTTTTTTTTTTCCAGTCAGTAACCTCATTAACTCATTGGAATAAAGACAATGTGGAGTTGTTTGCATTAAGCTGTAATTATGCTGATTCACTCACTTTCTGCCTCTCTTACTCACTCTCTCTTCTTTCCATTTGCCACTTTAATTAGATTTCCCTCCACTCAAATACCGACAATGTGGACTGGGTTGTGTCTCGTAAATTAAGCACCTACCTTTCCATCGCTTCTTGTGGTGTTTTGTGTTTCATGTATGAGGAAAGGGAGGAAACAGACAGTGGAAAGGAAATGGACATCTTCACTAGTCCTATAACTTGGCCATATATAACATTCCTCGAAACTGTCAATGGGTCAAAAAGGACAAGAATGGGTAAATTTATTCTTACATAGCTTCACATGGTCTGGTGCCTGACCTTGATTTCCTCTCTTTTTGTTTTCTCAAGTGCGAGACTTGAGAAACGAAAGAGCTGAAGGGAAAACAAGAAGACACAAAGATGGAAAGAAATTGTGAATCTTGGATGAATACAGGCTTTGTGCATCTGTCTTACGTCAATTTGATCTCATATTCTGGGTAGTGTGAACATATATAAGTAGATATACGACATGACTTTTTAAAATGACTTAAAATAAAATCCTATTTAGCTGTCTACATCTGGAGAATTGGCTTTTTTGGACTTTTCTTCTCTGTTTGTCAATAGAGAGTAAAATATGAGTTTACTTTCTTCATATTTGTAAGAAACCTGTTGGCAGGGATGAAAACTTTCATATTTAGATTAGATTAGAAAGGTATAAAGGCATAACAGCTCCCCGAGGACCCAGGGTTTTTCACACCCTGTGTGAAGTGCGCTGGATGATTATAACAAGACCATCAACATTTTGGTATCTTGCCTAAAAACTAAAAATATATATTTTTGTATTTTTCCTCAGGCTTTTCAAAGCAGAAAAAGTAGATTAAAAACATTTTATTTTAAGAATTTGATTTATGTAACAACAATTTTTAAATTATTAAAATCTTCTTTGGATGTTATCCATATGCTAGGGCTTAATTAACAAACACCATTGATTTGGGTTAAATTTACACAATGTTCTTATTTTGGGGAAAGTTTAAGAAGTTGGCAGGCTGATGCTGAACAGACTTCTCCCCTCTTAACAGACATAATTAGACCCTGGTTTCACTTTAAAATCTCTTGTTTTCCTTATGCTTCTGGGAAAAAAGTTAATCAGTTGTGACTCAGTTTTATTTTAGATGAAACAAGAAGGATCCTAATCATTCTTCACAGAATGTAATTTTAAACCATAAAACAAGCAGATCAGAGTTCACAGAATCTCCCCCATGGGGTGAATTAAAAACAGTAAGATTTTTAAACATATTGAGCAATTATTTTTAATAACCATGAGTTCTGGTGAACTTTTAGTGAACTAAACTTTAGTTTGGTCACACAAGATGTTAGTCTTTTACCTGCTGAGCAGTTAGCACAACGTAGTTCGACATTCACACTAACCCAAGAAGTGTATAGTTAAACATTCAAAATATAGTTGCATCTCTATAAATTAGAATACTGTTGAAACATATTCACAAAGCTTAATCCAGTTAAAAAACTGACTTATTGTATGTTTTTTTTTGTGTGTGTGTGTATGAATGGTGTTGTAATTGTGTTAAATTTACAACCACCTTTTAATGTTTTCAATTTAGCTTGTGGTTCAGTTCATTTAGAATATAAAATTTTTTTTTTTTTTTTTTTTTTTTTTTTTTTTTAAAACATTGTTCACATAATTATGTTCAAAATGTGTCAGGATAACAATTTTTTAAATTTAGTTAATATTTGAATGTGTATGTTAGGGGTCAGACTGGCGAGTGCCATTGCTGGAGAATTTCCTCCTGGCCCTCAGTATTATCAATATTCATATTAAAGCACTTAGAAGAAGCTTGGTGATACATAAATGGGTCTGTGCTATCAATCAACCTTTCTAAACTCTCAAATAGTCTAAAACTATTCTTGTAAATTCTGGTAACAGTAACCAAAGCACTCACACATAATTATCTTATCAACAGTGATGTTGTATTGGTAGCATTTTGAGCTCAGGGATATTCTGTCCTCTGTTCAGTGACATTTTTGTCTGGAGCTTTTTTATTTTCACTTTTTTTATTCATAAAGGCACAGATCTATTCTTTTTTCATATACAGCACTGTGGTTATTGTATTCACAAGACAAGCTGCTCTGCCAGCATTGTGATCAAAAACATGTCTTTCATGTTGTCGGCTTTGTGCTACAGTGTAACAGCTGGACAACAGAGCAATTTGTCCTGACATGCCCTCAACAAAGAAGCCATATTGCTCCGTCTGAAATTCCAGGTCTGTTCTGGGCCGGATTATTAATCTGCATTTTTCAATTTTATCTGACACCCTACTCTTGCTTCTGTTTCCCTTAATAATTCCCATCACAGATTATTTAGGGGTCTAATGTCTTCACTCTGCCTGGTAAAGTCAATTACACACCCTAAATGGAGTCAGTTAATTTTCCTCACTTCAGTGAGGCAGTCTCTGCTGCAAGCAACTCTTCACACGACTTTCATTTCTACAGACTTTTATATTTCCTTGATTTCAAACATTAGATAGGACCATGAAAAATATTTGTAATAATTGAAAAATAATGACATGCTTCCATCGAAGTCTTCTTTTAAATGGAAGTGTCCTTCTAAAAACATAAAACTGATTCTTTGGAGACAGTTCCAAGCTTTTATTGTGCTGTTGAATCTGATTAGATAATCCTTTCTTTTTATTTTTGATACATAATGTAATTGCGTATTATCAAGTTTGAGCTATTTAACAAAATAATTGCAGTCTGCATTAATAATATTAAATACCACCAACCCATTTAACTTCTATTAAATTCAAAATGACTTTAGGAAAAGCCTTATAAAACAATCATTTATTTAATCTAAAATTAGTATTATAATTCACCTTTTGTTTGTATTGTGGGATCATCTAATACAATGTTTTTATTCCATAGGTGTATTGATATGATCAGATGATAGCATCAGCAAACTTCTGTGTCATGTGTCACACATCAATAGGCCCAGATTGAAATTCTGAGAGCATGTCCATCCTTAAATCTAAATTAATCTCTGCTGGTAAATCTTTCAACGTATTAGGCTGTTCCGTGAGATACTGGAAGTGTTTGAAGGCAAACAATCAATCTTGAACAGAATCTAAATCTTTTGTCTTTAAGCCTACAAAAGACGATAAGACATGGCCATCAAGATTGCAGCTCAGTGGTCTAAAACACAACCTTTACCATGTGATGAATTACGAGAAAAGACATGCCACATTTTCAAAACATGAAATTAATTCACCAGTGTAGACGTCAGAGCATTTAATATCCCTTGGAAAGCTTTAAGAAAAATGAAAGCCTTTCATCTCTACACATAGAGATATATGTTGTCTAGAAATTCCATTATAGGTAGAGTATAATGGACTGTTCTCCCTGCTGCCCTCTGCAAAGAGGTTCCGCAGCATCCGGTGCAGGTCCACCAGATTCTGGAACAGCTTTTTCCCACTTGCCATCAGACTGCTAAACTCTTAACTGGACGGCACTCAAAAACTGGTCTCCACTTCATATCTTGCACATGTACATAGCTAAATAACTTCTATTTTACTGTCATTCCTGCACTTTATATTTGTATTTATATTTATATTTATATTGTATTTATATTGTATTTATATTTATATTGTATTTTATTTTATTCTGGAGTAACATTGGAACCTCAAAACATTGTCCTGAGCCGTATGCAACAAAATTTTGTTCTGTATACACCCTGTGCATGCAAAATGATAATAAAGTCAGTCTAAGTCTAAGTCTAAGTCTAAGTATTCCAAATTAATGCAAAATTAAGACAAACTAGTTGATGTAGACCAAGCAACAAATAAGACTTTAGCCAGACAGGACAGAGTAGGATATTTAGAACTCTGTCATGCAGGAGGTTGATGCTTTTTGCCATGCTTTGTGAAAAGAAATCCATAAATATCAAAGAAACAGGTCAATTGTGAAATGTTAATGAATTTTGAGCTAATCTTCAATTTAAAAATTGCTTGATTTTATGGGAACTCACAATATTGTTGCCTCTACATCAGTACATGAAAAACTAATATTTCAAATATGTAATTTTCTGGACATAGACATGCAGCTACCATTGATGTATGTCTGTACTCTTGATGTCAACTAATGAATACTAATCACACTGTCATGCCCCATGATGGTTTGAATGACATTGGTATGTATCAATAATTAAATTTAGATTAATTGCAGTAACTAATTTAGAAGTTACTGCAAATAACTTCTAAATTAATTGCAGTAACTTATATACCTCCACTGGTATACATGTTGTGAAATGTTGTGAAATCCATAGTTTGCAATTCTCTTCATTTTTTGGAACATTTGCAAGATTTAATGGGTATTTGCTTCAATGTTTGAGTAACAGTTGTGTCTGTTCTGTATCAGTTGCACAGATATGGTAGGTATGGCGCATGGACACTATGGTGGGCATGCTGCAGATTTCCTTACATGTCAAAAATGTGTGCGACAGTGTTAAATGTAAAGCAATGCATTCTCATCTTTCCACACTACTAACGTGCAAAGCAAAAATCTAGCTGTGTGACAGAGATGTTTGTGTATTTTGTTGAGTCATGAGTAATGGTGTCATGAAGACACCAGTGTCCTCAAGACAGAGATTAATGCAACATCATTGTCTAATGAGTCCCGAAAATAACAGAGGTCTTTTCAAGTATTAATTCTGTCAAAAATAAAACACCTACTCAAAATTGACTGGAATAAGCCAAACATAAACATATATGAATAAAATGCTAAAAAAAAACAACCCACATCTATATCTCAAGAAGTTTCCATCACTGACCAGACATGCTTTCTACATATGTGTGCTCATTCTTTTTAAACTTTGCATTCAGGAGAATGAAATGAAACAGCTCCCAGTTTGTCTCTCTCCAGGGTTCTGGCCCAGGGCTACTGGCTATCTCTTTGGAAAAAGGGTCAGCAGGAGCACTCCGCACTCATAAAAACCAGCCAATTAACACACCCTCTTTCGGAAACCTGCATTACTTATTCAGTATCCCTGCTTAGGACCAGGACTGGGTTGAGGGAGGAGATAGGAAGGATGCAGGAAGAGATGAAGGAGATCAGTGGATATGTGGAGTTTAATTACCAAAGCTCAGCAAGCCATCTTCACAGAACTAATTTCTTGGCAGGAGCCAACGGAAGCAGGCTAGCAGCACCCGAAGCTAGTATCTGTGTTTCTGACGTGTTTCTCATTCACAGAGGTTTTCTATTTAACCACACAGGGTGAAACAACTCCTATTTTACAAGGCTGACACACTTTAAGATGAATAATGAAGGAAGTGTTTTTGTTGAATCCCCTAATTGGTTTAATGCGAAAAATAATTTCCTTGTTGTCAGGAAGTGACTCAATGTCCTGCGTAGATAACTTTCCAATCATGATGTCCTCAAAATATAACTAAACAGAAATGTGTTGACTTGGTGCAAGGATGAACACTTACGGTAGTTTCACACCAAAAGAAGGAAATGTGATTAAGTCCCCACATTTCCACATCAAGCGATAAACATCATTAGATGGAAATTGCCCCCATCTAATTTGTTGTGAAGTGTCTGTGATGTCACGATTGGATGTGCTTCTCTGAATAAGATACTGGCAACCTCAGCCTGTTTGAAAAACACTTTGAGTTGATTGATCATGCTATGTTGTTGGCACCAGTTATACTGGCATAGCAAAAATGGATTCTCTGCTTTAACTAAGCAATTAGAGAGAAGAAGAGAAGGTCCTATGGCCCATCTCAGTTTACAAGTGTCATCATGTTTATGTATTTGTTTGATAAGATGACAAATGCAATCAAGTACTAGCTTAAGCCAATAACCAACAAAACACCATCTTATATACATTTCTATATTGCCTATGCATGATTTTTAAATAATTTCTGTCTTCAATAGGAAATCGAATCTCTTTGCATGTCCTGGATTTGTTGTTTAACAAATTTGTTGTTGTTACATTCTTAATTCAGAAACATCGACAGGTTCTATCTTCCCTGACTGTTTCTACTTATGCGTGATTTCTCATTATGCAGACACTAAAATACACTCAAACCTGATTAAAGGTTCCTTCTCATGGTATAGAGCATTTCTCATTCATCATAGCTTTTCATATCTAAAGGCCAGATTCTTTTTCATCCATATCACTTTTATAAAACAGAATCAATATAGAAAACACCAGGTCTCATCTAATCAGCAGTTTATTTAACCCATATTGAGCACAATGTTTCCTCACCCTGACAGCAATATTCTTTTGTGTTTACATATATTGATTTCTATGATATAGTAAATTAAACATTTCCATTCTAAGTACCTCCTGTGATAGTCCCAGTGCCCAGGTCTGTCGTATATTTTCAGCACAAACAAAGCAATGTGCTCAAGTGCACTATATCTCTTGAACTGAAGTGGCTAACTGTGTACTTCAGAGAAAACAAGTAGGAGTTAGTCATTAGTCACTGCTGGGGTTGCTGTTGATTTTCTATTTGTGTGGGTGCATGACAGATATTATGAGATTACAGCAATGAAGATCACATCTTCACACTTATAATTAACAGATGACTAGAGGTTGGCTGGAAAGCAAATGTATTTCAGTAGATAAAAACACTCTAATATAATAGAAATAATGTTTTTTTTAATGATTTTACTTTAGTGTCCAAGACTTCTCTTCTCTTGCGGTCTTGAAGTTTGATATCAAGAGAAATATGTTTTGTCAGAAATGAGCACCACAGATTAGAGAAGAGGACAAGAATATGAGGTTTTTTCATACAAGTGGACAAAATGAGTTTTCTCCACAGGGTGTTTGGATTCTCCCTTAGAAATCCGGTGAGAAGCTTGGTTATCCAGGAGATAACCAAGTTGAGGTGGCTCTGGCATCTGGTACCCAGATTGTGGAAGATGGACTGTGTTTCTCCGCTGGGAACACCTTAGGACTCCCCTGGAGGAGTTGTCCCATATGGCTGGGGAAAGGGAAGTCTGGGCCTTTCTGCTTAAGCTGCTGCCTCTGTGACATGACCTTGGATTAGCCGAGGATAATGGATGGATAGATGGATCTAACCTGTATAGCACTTTCATTATACTAAACGTTGAAAGTGCTTTTACACTGGAGGCACAATTATCCAGGCTTATATTCTTTTTTCTTTCTTTTCTTTTTTCAACATCTCAGAATTGTTGTCTGGGTACCAAACAGAAGTCCAGTATAGAGATGGATGTAAGTGCGTGTGCTTGTTTACCTACGTAAATTTTATTTTCCCACATGATGCTAATTTGTACAATTAATTTTTTTTGACAGTCATGTGATGCCAAAAATCTTTAAATAATGATGTAAATTCATTTTCTGACTCTACTCTAACAAAATGCAGTATGTGAATTGCACAAAATTAATCCCAGTCTAGATGAATTCTACCCTGACAATTAGCAAAAACAAAAACATAACATCAGAAATAAAACAACAGTGCAAGTCCATTGCTATTTATGGTAATAACTTATGTATTGCTTTTGGCAGAGAATTTAAACAGAACTTCATAAGGATCATGCTGGCTGACAAGATTTCAGCACAGTTGGTGTCTGTTTTAAGTGGGTTTTCACAAAACCTCCATCTCACATCCAGAAAATGAAGGGAAGAGAAAAAAGTGCAGAGCCTCTTCTAATCTTAAGCTACTTCAATTTGTATAGCTTGAAGCAGTGAAGATGCCTAAATTTCTTCTGTGACTTTTTGATTTTATTGCTTTATTATGGAAACAACAAAAAAGCCTTTTAGGGCTTTTTATTAAGAGTCCCTTTAAAATGATCTGTTTTTCAATTTTTCAATGCTTAAAGTGA
Organism: Gambusia affinis; assembly: GCF_019740435.1. Taxonomy (NCBI): domain Eukaryota; kingdom Metazoa; phylum Chordata; class Actinopteri; order Cyprinodontiformes; family Poeciliidae; genus Gambusia; species Gambusia affinis. The sequence goes on along the minus strand of NC_057870.1, from coordinate 28,987,806 downwards.
GTGACCAAGTGAAGAAAAAAATCTGCTCTAAGACAATTATAATATTCATTTTAGGTTTTATATTTATCAAAACATGGGATGCAAAGCTACTCCAATAATATACAAAAGCCTGGCAAAAGTATCCAGGACTTTTATCCATGTCTCTTTTGTCCACTCCTCTTTCTCCACCTCAAATTCGTAATTTATGTCTCATCATATTGGAGCGCCATCTTTTATGTGTTTGCTTTTTCCCCTTCATGCTTTGTGTCTTTCTTTAAGCAGTGACATTTATCTTGCTACCCATACATAAAGTCCAGATATGTTGAGTGCATAGCTGATAGTTTTCATGTCAACAGATTCTCCCACTGGAACAGATTTGCCATGGACTTCTCGGCTGCTTCTTAGCAATCTGTCAACTTAGGTAAACTGTCACATCTCTCAGTTGTGCCTAACTCTTTTTGTTTTTGGTTAAGAAACTGTCACAACTTCAAGTGTATTCATGAAGTATTTTGCAATACTTCTGAGCCTTTCACAGGACAGTTCAATTTATACCTAAATTATACACAGATTGGACATATTTACTAGTTGGATAAATTAAGGCATTTAGTTACACTGGATTTTATTTAGGGGTATCAGAGTAAAGGGGACACATATGCAGACCACACTTTTCAAATTATTAACAATAATAACAATATGATAAACTGTGCTAAAAGTCCATATTTTAAAATTCTCCCTGGGAATGCGGTACATGACTTAAAGGCTGCCTTGTTGGTGTCTGTATTCTCCTCCATCCCCTCTTGCTGCTGTATTCTAATATCTCATTTGTCCACTGCTCCTGTCTCTGCCGCTCCAGACTTGTCAGTGAAAGGTCACGCTGGCCCTCCAAGCAGAGTGCACACTTTCTCCAGGGAAATTAACGGTTTGAGCCTTCAAGTCTCGCCCCTCTCCCTTTCTTTGTCTCGTGTTGCATCTCCTCAAAAGGTAAATGGCGGAGTAGGGCTGCAATCAGGTGGGCATTCATCTTGAGTTCAATAAGCTAGAAAAACACAACCATAAGGTACAACAGACAAAGCTACTCTAGGCTGTTTTTTGTGCAGATATGATAATAACATTTCATATTTCTGTGTGTGTTTATGTTCCACAAGAGCAGGGCTGAAGAAATTCCTTTTGATTCGATTTAATTTCTCTACATCCACTGGAGGTGTCAGTGGGAGGTTTTTGTAGTCAACACAGCTGACATATCTGCCACAGATGCTACACTTTTGACAATGATCTCATCCTCCCAGAAAATCAACAGAGACATGTAGAACGACTAAGGAAAAATTATGTCTTCTTTTTTCTTTCAGGAGGGTTTACAGACAGCTGATGTTTAAGCTCCAAGCACAGCCTACAAAATAGATTAAGAGAAATGGTGCTGGATTTGAGACGTTTGTGATCAGGACAGTACAACCTTCACAAAGACGTAAATATGATGGGACACATTAATTTGCCTGTGATGACTTTGTATATAAAATAAAACATTTCTGCCCCCTTACAAATTTATTCTGTTCATGGATTTATTGCCATACCTAAATGTCTCCAAAAGAACAAACAAACAAACAAACAAAAAAACCGATACAATTTCATATCAAAGTTAAATAAAGTTTTAAAATCATTACTTCATTTGTTAGATAAAAAAAAAGATATTTGAAAATGTAAAATGTAATTGTCCCCAAAATTTAACATCTGGTTAGAATCTCTGGAATCGTTGTAGAATTATTTTAATTGCACTGGGTTTGCCGGCGCTGGACAGGCAGTTGGGTGGCTTCCTTTTCGGATCACCGTTGTATCCTGGAGGAATGTCTGTGAACATGTTTCATATTTGCAGTGCATTGTGCAGTGCAGTGGGAGTCATCAGCCCCAGGGTGTGCACTGCCTGGCAGGGACTGTTTGTCAGGTGAGTTGATCCTGTCCTGTTCTTGGGTCAGAAGATCCAGTAAGGTTGCATGGCTCGGTGGCATCCCTTCTGCTGCGTTTGCATGCGGGGGCTGCGGAGGTTTCGTTCAGGGACATTGCCTTGCTATTGCAGCATGCCGTATGGTGGCGAGCGGGATGTGGCGAGGGTGTTTGGAGTAGAGTCTGTGTTTGGATCTTGCACTGTGTGGGTGGGTTCTGGGTTGGATATTTATGGCATCCATGTTTGGGAGCATGTGTTTGACGTTTGTGTGCTGGCCCTATGGGATTCATGTTGGAGTTTGTGGGTGGTGGGAAGTTCATGGAGTTAGGATTGTAGCTGTTTTATCCTGGTGCTGATCTAGTTGGCTGTTTTTTTTGTTTTGTTTTGTTGGCCCTGATAGAGGTACAGAGATTGTGTTAATAGAATATTTTCCGTATTTGATCGGTTACTTTTATATTTATATTTACATTATAAACTTTACGCAAAGAGTTCATCGCAGAGGCAACTACAATCAAAAATCTTTCTGAACATCATCTCATGGACACTGAACTAAATGCGTCTTTCTTACTGAGAGCTGACAGTGTGTTGAAGAGTTATGGACAAGAAGCTTTGGAGCCCCTCTGGTCCCAAACCTTTTGTTGAAATGGCGCGTTTAGTTTCAGTCTCCATTACAGACCAGGATCTGGATTCACGGTTCAACTAGTTGAATATTAACTAAACCGCATAAGAATGTGGCTAAATAGCTGATGTTATAATTTGATGGGTAAAAATACTACATGACCAATTTTCTTTTAATGCTGTCGGTCAAAATGACGGAGAGCAAAAAATTGTAGCATGACTTCTGTTCCAGACTTAGGGAATTTCTAAATGTTTCTAAATCAAAGTATGATAAGCTTAAACCGTTTTTTGTAGTCTTCGAGTCTACATCATCAACTTCAATTAAAGTATACATTTTTGATTCTACAACGTGGTTTAAGATCAAGGCTATTTGTATTTGATTTTTTAAACTATAAGGGTGGTTGACTTAGGTAGTGTTTTTCAGTTATTAAATGAATAATTATTTAAATGATCAAACTCCCTTCGTATTCATTAAAGTTGTCTTTGCCTGGTATTTAAATTGTTTTTTTTGACCTTAAACATTTCAGAGTAACACAAAAGGACAAATAGAAGAAATATGTAAGAGTGCAACTAGGTTTTCACAGCACTATGGGATGTCAATGTTTCTTTGTTCAGTTTATTTATGGAGTTCATTTGAAACGAATAAAAATTGACAGAACTGCATTACAGTCAAATAAAATTTACAATATAAATAACAAAGCACCAAGAGGCAATAAATTATAAAGCCACAATAAATGGAATAAATGGACAATGAAATGAGAAAAACAGGGCTATGCTATAAATCTGTGTGGGCTTCATACTCCACTAGAGGTGAAAACAAAAAGGGAAGATGTAAGGAATAAAGGATACTGAAAGCTCAATCACCTCCATGTTTCAAACTTGGACACAAGACAGAATTGGTGTTATAACAATTTGGGTTTTATGTAATGATATCAGTTATTATCTGTGACTGAAAGGAACAGACTGTGTAACTCGACCAAAAAGGGTTATTTCCCCTGGAACACTATTTTCTTTCACAGTATATTCCCCATCTTTTGTACAGAGTCATGTTTACCACTCTATCCAATTCTTTTGTGGCTTAAATGTGGGCTTATCTGTCTAGTTATAACAATAAGCCTAACCAAGCAAGATAAATCTCATATGTAGTAAATTTAGGCCTCCAGTGGTAAGGGAAAAAGAAAGAAAACTTATATTTTGAATTATACTCTATAAAAAGCAAATTGGTCTATTAGAAAATGCTAATATTGAAAAAAAGGTAAAATATTTTCTAAAAACAATCTCAGAAAAACATATTCTCACGCACAACTGCAGCAGTATGCAGTTTTGTATCAAATGAAATTGGACTTAAACAAGGTTATAAAATGACTGCTTAAAAACAAATTTTCTTAAACATCATAGTTGTCAGGAATTTGATTTGAAATTATCTTGTTCCACATGTAAAAAGACTTACATACACAAATATAAATTAACTCAATTTTAAAATAAGAATCTTAAAATGAGTAAAACAGCTTATGGAAAATTATAATCAAATTTTTACATTAGACAAAAATAACCAGAGAAAGCACAGAATCTAGTTTTTAAAATCTATTTTTCTTTATTATTTATTTTATTATTTTTAATCAAACTATCTGAGCCAGCTTGGCCTTGCCTGAAAATATCCCCAACAATTGCTCCCGAAACCTAATAACTGGTTGTGGCACTCTTGGAAGCAGCAACTGCCATCAAGTATTTCTGATAACTAGTAATGCATACATTGGAATCAGTGTGGAGGAATTTTATCCCTCTCTTCTTTTCAGCCAGGCTGAAGGACTTTGGAGCAAAAAATGGTTTGTTTGATGTCATGCTTCAACATATTATTAAACAAGACAGCAAGCCCAGATTGTGGCTGTTTTGCTCCAAACACTTTATTTATTTTCCCCCGACCCATTCAGAGGAGAACTTTCTGATCTGTTTTGGACCACACTATGAAAAAGACGCATGAACTAGATGACATTCAGTGACTTCACTTGTATTACATTAATATAAACTATGGTCACAAATAGGTTAAAGTAAATAAGAATCAAAATAAGTTTTAACTGCTTCCTAATCTTTTGAATTATGAAATCTGCCTGAGTCCCGTATAAAATTTTAAAGTGGTTTCATATTTTTTTCATGTAAGCTAAATCTAATATTTTTCTAAGAAAGAGAAGCAGAGCGCTTCGATAACCCATCAATGTGATCAATACTTGTGATGTGTGTGAGGGTGCAATGAATCTAACGTGCTGCATGTGGGGGAAGTGTGAGGAAGATAGGGGGGGTCGGTCTCTTTATGGCTGCAGGCGAGATATGACAGATTGGAGGCCAAACCACAAGCCCTATCAGGTCTCTGGTGAGTGCCTTGGGCATCCACAGTTCAAAGTCCAGAGTGCAAAAACATTTGAAGAAGATGCAACTCTGGATGACTGAGAGGCTGTCTAATGTTTGTGAAGGAATCCATGGGGAAACTGAGGTTGGAACAGTGAGGAGGAATAGGAGGATTTAGATAAGAGTAGGGGAACATGATAAACATGGGGAAAAGTGCATTTACTGTGGTCTGTAAAGAATGGAGAAACAGAATTAAACTAAAGACCATGAAGCTTAAAAGTTTTGTTTTACTAACAAGTCTTTGAGGAACATGTAGACCTTTATTTCTCTTCTAAGGTTAAGGATTAAGTACTTTTAAATTATATAAAATATTTGAATGAAGCTTGAAAATTTAAACAAACTGACTATTTGTAAGTAGCTCCTCAGTTTAGTGCTTTGACATTTTGACATAGGGGATTCAGCATGTGAGCTTATCTGCAGCCACATGCTAAATGGCCTGCATTTGTACAGTGATTTGTCAAGTCAGAGGACTTCACAGCACTTTACATTACATTCAATCATTTACCCATTCATACACACTGATGTTCATCTCTATGCAAACACACACAGAAGCCCATGTGTCTGCCAGTGTCTATGACACATCTGACATTAATCTCTGTCCTGCTACTGTTTTTCAGCATTTATGTATTCATGTTTCTCTAAGCAGTCACTTCACAGATATTTGAAACCACATCTAACTAATAACAATTTACCCCTTCAACATCCTCCTCCTGGAATTTGAAAGCTGCCGTGTAACTGATAGCACTTCAATGTGTTCTGTCACATTTTCCTTTTCTCTATGTTGTGGGTATATCATTATTTCTCTATAGTTCAAATATATTCATGTCCTTATGCAACATTGTAACATTGCAACCAACTTTAATATGTATTTTATGGGGTTATGCATAACTGATAAAATAAAAAATAAAATAAAATTCCAGATCATTTTCAAATGTAAGGAAATTGACATGTTAAAAGTAAAATACAGATATAAATATTTATCATGGAAAAAATGGTAATAAATAAATATTTACTCCCTTCAAGTCTGTATTTAGTAGCTGCCCTTTTGGATGCAGTCAAATTACAAAGACTATGTGGATAGATCTCAATCAGGCTTGTACATCTGGATTAATGTGGATTGCTGGGAACTTTTTATGATTTCCTTGCCATGCCTGTAAATAAAGGAGGATGACCTTTAGAGGTGAACGACAAGAAATACAAATCATTAACATACCATCATTAACTGGATCATTGTCACAATAAATCAAAATTATTATAATATGTAATTGTTCATAGCAGTGATAAACGACCTTCACAAATGGTTTTGTCTCTGTAGTTAGAATAACTGAAGTGTCCAAAGCTCAAAATAAAGCAGTAGTCCGATTTTTGTAGGTGTACTTTTTAAAACCCATAATCTGTTGTCCTTCATAGTTTATCATTACTTTGTGACATCCTTTCACATAACATCCAAATAAAACATGTCTTTATCTGTAATGTGATAAAAGGTGAAAAAGTTCAAATGTTATGAATGCATTTTTGGGGAGGATGGGTGACAAATGGTTGGTAGTTAAAAATGGTTTCAAATATTTTATTGAATGGATAACTATGCTTTCATGACATCTGTCAGGCGCTGAGTTTAACCTCTTACATCCTAAGCGAGCCGAGGTCACATGGCAGCTGGACCCACCGGTGGGTCCGTCGGGTTCTAGAGGTTAAGTTTAACAAATACTACTGTAGTCATGCTACCCAAGGAACAATGAAACAGGAAGTGGCCTCTATTTACGGTGTTTTGTTGGCCACAACAAAAATACATTGATCAATGGTGGCTAATTGTAGCTCAGTGCCTGCCTATAATATTGACTGGAAAAGTCTAAACAAAAAAATATGTCCTTGATTTCATTTTTTGTGCTCTGCAGTATGTTTAGTTTAGATTAAAATGTTATTTTTGGATGCACAATAACTGTCTACTGCATGAAACTTAACTCCGAAAAATTTACAAGTCAATAGAGGCAGCATGTTTGACTCTGTATATCATTTAAGACAGGGGAACAGGATATAGGATTAGTCAATAAGGTGTCTGAGGTGTAAAACAAGCATTGCTAGCAGCTAACAGAAATTACCCCTGGCTTCAAAGTCTGCGTTGATTTAAACCTGCCCCGTGCTTGTCACCTTGAGAACGGCTACGCTAATCTCTGTGAATGGGTGAATGGCCGTACCAACATGCCATGAAAAAGCTTGTTTTTCTTTCCTTGAGCCTCCTGCAGAGGCAACCAAAAGTGTGAACCACTTCAGAGTGCGCAGACATTTGTTATTCTTTTTTCGTAATATAATTTTGTCGAAAAGAGAGGTCCACTGCCGATCAATAGCAGGTCAGCCGATGATGGATGGCAGTGAGATTACTAATTTCACCGCAAGACAAATAACCCTTGTGTTTCGCCCTCTGAGCTCAGGAGTGGGGACGGAAAGTGGCACACCGAGCACAACAGGACACCTCAGCTCCTCATTCCACCCCTGTGTTCACATGACCATTCATCTCCATTGCTTTTACACTCCTGACTTTCACTCTCACTTTCTGAAGCATCATAATGGCTGTTAGGGTAATCAAATGAGTGAAAGTGTATCTCTGTCACTCAATAATTCTCACTGCAGCTTGTCTGTCTCTAGCTTTGGTGGCCACAAAAAATCAGGCCAGCTCAATAATGCTCGATTTTCACTGTGCTGTTTGCTGCTGATCTTCAATAACAGTAATAGTCAACACTGAGGTAAAGTACCTGCATTGTACTTCAATGCAAGACAACAATACATCTAAAACTAAAAATTTTAAACATTTTCAGTTTAGATGTCTTAATTTTGGGAATTTGCTATTTAACTATTAAAAAAAAATATCCTCAAAGCTATAATGTGACATTAAAAATAAAAACACAAGGTGGTCTTAATTTGTCTCCTAAAAACATCAATAAATGTGGAAGAGGGTGGGGGTGGGATAGGTCGGGGAAAAAGAGACAATAGGACATGTCCAACTTTCTGGGTCTCTCAACGCTCAGATGAACTCATTAGAAGTTAATTAATCACAGCTATTGATCTATTGTCACTCTCGCCTCTGCAAGGCTCCACCAGATTCCACAGCTAGGGTTTTTTCAGTCTGTTACAATGCTGACTTCTCTCATCTCTCCCTTCTCAACTTGGCAGTACCATTTGTCCTGGCGCCATGCTTTTGGTCCATGTAGCATGAGATGGCAGATCCATGCATGTGATTGAAGGCAGTCAGTAGGACAGAGTTTTACTTACAGGATAATTGAGTGTTGAGTCCTTTTTTATACAGTATTACATTATTTTCACCTTGAATAATCTACATTTATTAGTTTTCCATCTGGAAGCGGTTTTCAGAAAACTTGAAATAACATGAAAACGATTCATTGAATGAGCTAAAGAGAACGACTAGGCAGCCAGGGATGGAGGGCAAGTTGTGTGCAAGTCCAGCTGTTAGGGATGAGGCAAGTTGGTTATTGTCCAATATTGACATTTGAATTTACAGAGATTATTGAGAGGAAGAAGTCTTACAGTTTCAGAGGGGGAAAAGATCCAGGGAGAGGTTAGAAGAGCCACAGGGGATGTAGATTGCAGAGACCTGGAGCGTGTTGCAAATAGTGATGAGGTTTTTCCATTTGTACCAATGATCGGTGGAAAGTTGGAGGGTGGACAGGCATGCGATCGTTGGGTCCACTTTAGGTAACATTTTTATGAGTACAGACAAAACTGTACTCATAATTGATTCAGTGGATTCAGATTTCAATCAATCAATCAATCAAATTTTATTTGTATAGCACATTTCAGCAGCAAGGCATTTCAAAGTGCTTTACATCATATCAGACACAAAAACACAATGCAGCATAGAATCAACAATCAAAATACAACATTAAGTCAGGTTCCATCATTAAATTTGTAATTGATCCATCCATCCATCCATCTTCTTACGCTTATCCGGGGTCGGGTCGCGGGGGTAGCAGTGTCAGAAGGGAGGCCCAGACTTCCCTCTCCCCAGCCACTTCTTCCAGCTCCTCCGGAGGAATCCCAAGGCGTTCCCAGTCTAAGTTCTTGGCTTAACTGGGTTCTTGTCTGTGCGTATTTCCCTTCAGGTTGGTCTGAGATTGCTCTTAGTACCTGAGTTTAAAAGGTTTGCACATGCAGAAACAGGTGCAAACTTGAAAGACAATCATCAGAAAGTGCAAAATCCTGAGAGAAGTATTTACAAATGTAATAACTTACCAGGTGCAATGTGATTCATTAAATAATTTCTCTCTTTATTTAGCATGTTTGAAATGCTGGAGCAAATTGGCATGCAAAAAATGACAGAAGACATTATTTGTCAAAATATATTTATTAGTAATAATCATCATCATCATCATCATCATCTTTTTATTTCCTGAAAAAAATAAAAATAAATAAAAATAGTGTAGATAATATGCTTCCTCCTCCTTGTCGGATGTAACCAAAATATTTAAACCTATAAAAGAATTTTAACAATTTTCAGTGGCTACATCATCACCATGACATTGACCATAGAGAACACAGTCATGCTATCAGTTTTGCATTTTATTGAAAATGTTTGCAGGCGATATGGCCAAAATCTTTTTTAAGTTTTGCACTGTTAGAAACCATTCAACTGCCCCCTCAAAAAAAGCAAAAATTATTCTGTTGTAAACATGTCATCACGTCCTCACAATCGTAACTCAGACGAGAGAGCAGAAAGCTGAAGTTGTTTTCTATACGTCGCCAGAAGAAGAGATGCCTCTATCTATTGTGGCTACACACCCACTAGATATTATTATTATATTATTATATTATATTATATTATTAAGAGCACACAGTGGAACACTGTCATTCTATTGGCTGGAGCGGTTGGTAGTTGACAGAACAACTTGATCCACAAGAGAGCAGAAAAAAATCTGCAAACAAGCATAGAGGTTTGCAAATGCAAATTTGATCTACGCAAAGAGAAAGTTTGCATGTGAGGAGAAAATCTGAGAGAGAACTGAATATTTGAAAGGAGCATTACAAGTTTTGAGAGCAAAGAGATGGCATGCTGCTTTTAAATTGAAAATATAAGCTTTGGACTTATCGCAGTATAATTACCCTATACTATTAATATGCTTCCTTCAGTTTGTTAGATGTAACCTAAATATATAAACCTAGTAGAAAACTTTGATCTATTTTAATTGGCTGCATTATGGGTGCCAATCTAAAGCATTCTTTGTTATATAAAATGTGGTCCAAAACAGAATCAGAAAAATGAGGAGCTTTTTTTTAAGATGGGCTCACCAGATACTCTCTACAGAGGATACAGATATGCTATCAGTTTTCTGTGTACACGACCTATAATCACAGGCAACTTGACCAAAACCTTTCTTTTATCTGTAAGTAAGTCAAGAGCTTACTGTCATAAACTCTCAAATGCCAGTAAAATTCCCTCATGTGTATGAACTTTATAGATTGTTCCCACCTAAACGTGCATTTTTTTTTTGTTTTGTTTTAATTTTGCTCATGTGATCTAGCGCTTCTGGTTTGGAATCTTTCAAGATCAGGCCTTTGTGTTTGCAGTATACAATTTTCAGTCACTGTGTAAATGTGGTTATGTGCTTGAATATTTTTTTCTTAAACAACCTCTTTTGCTCCTGTTTCCTACATTTGAATGTTCAGATAGTTTGACAGTAGTAAAAGATCAGAATTTTGAAATAACACCAGTGTGGCTCTGACCTTGGTTTGGTTTTAAAAAATTCAATGCAGTTAGCTATTTGGATTTTAAGAAGCGAGTTTGTTACAACAATAATTAAAGTAAAATTAGCAGGTGTTTTCACATTTGTTTTTAAACAAAGATTAGCATAGAGACAAGATATAAATCAGGATTTCCAACAGCTGTATTTTAATATATTTTGATTTTTGCTTTGCAGCAGATCAAATTAAAAACCCATTCATCAGTAAGCATATCATTGGCACAGCATCCTTTTTTAAAGTTAAAATTGACTGAACATCTAAAAACATTACTATTTAGATAGATTAATATTTTCTGTACATTTAAACCAATAAGGAGATAGATAGGTTTTGTGTTTATCCATGTTAAAAACAGTGAAATAGTTCATTTACATTTTCTTAGTAAGCAAAGTGTGAAATTGTTCAATACTTTTATCTGGTGGTGTAGTTTTACATAAATGGAGCATTTTTTGGAAACCTTTTTTGCAATTTCTTAACTGCTGTTATGTCTTGTTACAAATTTCTGTAGCATTAAGGTCTTCTTTAGGAGCCTACTTTGAGGAATAAGTCCTTAAGTGAAAACATTCTGAGCTTATGGCTGCTGAGCTGAAACTGAAAACAAGAGAGGTAGGAGTTTGATCATGTTTCAGTGATTTAGAAAGAGATGTGGTTTCTCTCAGTGCTCTATAAAATAATAATCTTTGTATTTTTATTGCAAAACTGGACCGGAACATTTTACACAGATGATAAATTCTTTAAAACAGTGAAACACTTACATCCTTTGTGAAACATTTACATAATTTGTGCAACAAATAAAAAAAAAAAAGTGGATCCTTATTTTTCAAAAAAATTGGTTTTCATTTTGCCTCTTGAAGAACGTATTTTGTATAATCTCATCTCAGTGGATATACAGACACAATATAATGTCATTTGATAATTTATTGTCAGTGTTGTAGGGTTGAGGCCTACAAAATAGCAGGATAAAAGCTTCTTTTTACCAGGCATCACAACAAGGTCTTAGAGTTGAAATATCTTGGTGCACTGCCAAGTTTTTTCTGGGTGTGACAGAATGTCAGCAAGAAATGAATTAAAAGTATCCACTCCTCTTTGCAAGAATAGGAAACAGATACAGTAGCCAATACAGTAACGTGATGTACCGCCTGTATTTAAAATAGATGCTATGACCTTTTCTTGCACAATGCAGTTTCTGAAATAACAGACATCAGAAGAATAGCTCATCAAAATGTCAAGTAAATGTATGCAGCCTACAGTGTGAATATCCAACTTGCAGTGTTCTTTTGTTTTCAGTACTATGGAGTTTAGTAAAAAAATAAAAAATAACAGAACATGCACAATTTATGCGTTTGTCCCAGGAGAACACACAGTATATGTGCCTGAAAGTAAAGCCATCAGCAAGCTCTGTGCCCTCACTGACACAGAACGAAGTGCTGAATTTTGTTAAATCTTTGTCCTATCAGAATAAAAAGACACCCATGAAAATTAGGGTTAAGTTATAAATATATATATATATATATATATATATATATATATATATATATATATATATATATATAGATATAGATATATAGATAATATATAGATATTCACACTGTATATATATATATATATATATATATATAAACTTTTTTCTGGTTCATGCAAAAATAAAATTTAAAGGCCTTGTACAGAATCTGAATAAGTATGGTTCAAATGAATATTTTTTAATATGAGAAAAAAGATAATAGTTGATACATAAGTGGGCCTGATATTTGTTTTCGGTTTGGCCTTATGGTGTTAAATCATATACAGTATTTGTGTAATTTACCCAAATATTTATAAATTGTTTCATACAATCTTATTGCTTTTAAATCCAGTTTTAAAATGCCATGAATCTGGCCCAGGGAAACATGATTTCACGCATTTTAAATATTGAGGATTTTCTGAGATGTAGTGGTATTAGGTCACTATCAGTCTGCTTTATCTTGGTATGTAACTTCTGCTCTGGCTTAAAATGGTTCCTTGATGCTTTGAGTTTGTAAGCACTGTCCTACAAGGACAGTAAACCTATAAGGACAAAGCAAAATAAAAAAAAAATGTATTTCAAAATTCAGTCTTAGACAAGTCACAGTTTCATAAATGTTTATACCACTGTTTGCTAATACAGCTTCTAAAAGAAAGAACTATGAAAAATGAAGCCTGAGTCTGACTTCCAACAACTGTTCTCTCTTCATTTCATTTCAACAGATTCTTGAATCCGCCTGCCAGCGCTCACCACTTATCAGACTCCTAATCCTTGACAGAGCAAAAAAGTGATTATATCACATGCAGCCTTCAGTCAAAACTGATATGTGTTGCCCTTGACAGACCTGATATCATGATCTGACACACGTAGAACAGAAAAAGCTTAAGAAAAAAAAAGGGAAGTATGGAAGCCACTTTGAAGGAGCGAATAAATCTATATGTGATCAGGGTTTTAAAAACTGGGTTTTCTGAGTCATTTCAAAAGCAGATGATGAAAAGCCATTGTGTGCATATATATAACATATACACATATATATATATATATATATATATATATATATATATATATATATATATATATATATATATATTTGCATGAAGTTGGTTAATGTACCAAACTGCAAAAGTTTTCATGAACTCTTTAGACTATTCTTCATGGGCCATTAGTTTGTTTCCTACCCTCGAAAAACACATGAATGAAGAGATATTGAGTCTCCAAACCCATTACCTGGTTGTCTACCCCAACTTGACTGATTAAGCCCTCTCTTTCTTGAACTCTTAAAAGTTGGTTTGTTCATTCCCAGATTTAAAGGGGTAACTGGCCTGTAGGCACTGCCATTTCCCTGAGCATAAATTGCCAATTAGCTGAAACCTTAGGAATCACAGCAAGGTAAAACTAAGGAACTAGGCACTGACACCTTCCCTCCTATGGAGTGATATTGTAGATAGATACACAGGAGTCTTTTACTTAATCAGTCAGTAGAGGAAATTTAAAGTGGGTGTCCATTTTGAATATTAGGAATCATGTCAAGACAGGGACATTCTAATTAGGTAACGATTCCTTTAACATTGCTGCATAATCATTTTGACCACCTTACAGGTTTTCACACCTGATAGTCAGGTAGACTATTGGGACGAAAGTTGCAACATTTGTTACATTTTTTATCTTTCACACTGAATTGAGTCAAACAAACCAAATCTTTGAAAAGCAGAGCAGTCTACGGTCTACTTGGTATTCATTCAGACCACACCAGAGCTCATTTAAACTGAAGCGAGACTTAGGTTTATAGGGAGACAAGAGTTTTCTTTCCTGGGCCGCATCAGAGTTTGATTACATGTTCATATCTTTCTAAATGAACTGGACTTTCTAGGCCAATGAACTATCCATCTATCCATCCATCCATTTTCTGTTCACCCTTGTCCCTAATGGGGTCAGGAGGGTTGCTGGTTCCTCTCCAGCTGCATTCTGGGCGAGAGGCGGGTTCACCCTGGACAGGTCGCCAGTCTGTCGCAGGGCAACACAGAGACACACAGGACACACAACCATTCACACACACACTCACACCTAGGGAGAATTTAGAGAGACCAATTAACCTGACAGTCATGTTTTTGTACCCTGGGAGGAAGCCGGAGAACCCGGAAAGAACCGACCATGCACAGGGAGAACATGCAAACTCCATGCAGAAAACCCCGGGACCCAGGACCTTCTTGCTGCAAGGCTCTACCAACTTTGCCACTGTGCAGCCGCGCCAGTGAACTAGAGTTTGACAGATAAAGTTTCCTATAATAGAAAGAAATAAGTGCATCCACTTCAGAAACTCTAGATTGTCCTAATTGAACTCAAACATGAATGACCCTTTTCATGTTTTAGCTCAGCAGTGATACCTTTTCAACAAAACGTGGCATGTTTATTACAGAGCAGGTAGAAAAGACACAAAGAACTTACTTACAAATTTTATTTTGAAAAAAATAAATAAATTTCTTATGGCCCCCAAATGCTTTCCACTTGACACGTTTGTCAGGTTTGAACACCTTTGATTAAAGTGTTACTGCTCTGGAGCTTTTAATCGAGTTATCACTCATTTTAAAGGACAGACATCAAGCAAATATGAAGAAAAGATAAATAGTTTTTTGTGCTCTTTTTCTATTGGCTTTTTCAATGGTCATAAATTTCCCAACATATATGATAAAATGAAGGGTTGACTTTTTACCTTAGAGAACGTAATCTGAACTGTTGTTGAACCTAGGTGATGGTTGGTTCTTGTAGATCTAACAGAAGGCACAATTGACATGATGAAAGAAATTTCAGGTGAATGCTGTGGTCTGGACTCATTTTACTGGACCGTGGAAGACATGGTGGCAATGTACCTTTCAACAGAATATCAACAAACTCTCGCTGACCTACATTCTCAGACACAGACAATAACAGCAGTGAGAATGCTGTGGAATTAGGAGCAAGCAGAGCAATTTTATCAGGATGCTTTGGATGCGAGTATGTTCACAGGTCTTCCAAATCTCTAGGGAAAGTTGCTCATATTACAGGAAGGCAGATGATGCATTCTGTCAGGCATTTCCTCCCTCAATAATGCAGCTATTGTTATTTTTGCTCCTCTATGAGCAGGGAATTTCAGAGGCGGAGTAAAAGTATTTCAAGGCTTTCAAAATCAATTTTTGATGAGCTTTATGGCCCTCAGATAAAACTGAGGTATGTAGGACACAAATGCTCACAATATTTTAAGGCCATTTAAAGCCTCAGGGGAACATAAATTGCACAAGCAAAACCGTGAATGTTCAAAGATGAAAATCACTGCACCATAGCAATGATTCAAGTTTAGAGTGGCAATTAATTTCATAAGAGAAACAAGCCAACACCACCTCTAAATACTAGGATTTCTGTACACAAAGTTCTTTTTTGAGAATTTTTTTATATTTTGGCTTCACTTTTCTGTAATAAATATTAACATGATAGACTTTGTGGTGTGGTATTATTTAAAATTAAAATTATTTTATCCATGGTAATCCAAGACAAAAAAGTGAAAGGTCAAGGAGGGAAACCCAGACATACTTCCAGCCCAGATACACGCTGAGTGAACCTCTGAAACAAACACATTCATCTTTACAAAAACACCTTGAGATCTTAACCAAGAACAAGAATATTTGTATTTTTATTAGGTCTATTTTTCCCCTCAACATTTTATAATTAATGAATGTTTCACTGCTACTGTGATAAAGATCTACAGTCTATACATAATCAGTGGATGCTTGTGAGTGGTCAATCAAATCTTAACTCAATTATTCTGAAAGTAGTTTAGACTGCCATTAACTGATACTACTCAAAGCATTCAGCGAATATCTTTTTTCTGAATGCCATTCACTACATCAGATTTTATTGAATAGTTATCCATTAGCATGTTTCTCTTTCAGAAATCTCAATCATGAATTGTTTGTGTGATCATCAAGCCGTGAGCTTGATGAAGGTATGACATGAACATGAAAAGGATTCTTAAAGTCATTGAATCCACTTATGTAAAGAAATTGTATCTACAAGTCAGTAATAAATAAATTCATGACCAGCTAAACCACAATTTCATAGACAATATCATCTAACACAGTTGTCCCACAAAGACCAAAACATTTTTTGTATTTTCTAAGTATTTGTTTTTATTATTTGTATTTTAAATGCCATTCAGAACATTGCCAAACAAACTTGTCTTGGTTAAAAAGTAGCAATGGCAATATCAGGATGCTCCAGTTGTTTAGATGACTTCCAAACAAAGCAATTAATAATACACTCTGAAACAAAAGACAAAACATGAACAATTACCATCAAATATGAAAACTGTTTAAATTGGTGAACGTCTTGGTCAGTAATTGCATGTCAGACAGTAAACTTATGAGAGTTCATATGATTTCTGCAAAGTCAAATCTAACATTAAAATCAGCCAGTACAGAGTAAGTGAGGAAAAGAGAAGGACAAAGTAAAGGAGGTGCGTTGAAAATGCCAGCAGCTGTGGCCTCATCTGTAAAACACCCAGATGGTATTTACCCGACAGCAGGGCACTGGACAAGTGGAGTCCTTTTTGTGCCTTCAGATCTCTATCCTTCACATTCACCCCCCTGCCCTCCTTCTTTCTTGTCCTTTCTGTCTTTGCGTTTTGCCCCTCACCTCCATCCACCCCACACCTCTCTGCCCTTCTGTCACTATCGCTGATCAACCACTCTGCAGGCAAGGGCAAAACATGTGCCTGATAAATGAAGATCCAGACTTGTGCTACAGAAGGGGCCCTGCAGCTCATGGGGGGGCTAAATCACCACCATTGATTGCGCAGCTTCAACGTACTGACAAAAGGCCATGATCACTTATCTTGTTAAAAGCGGATTATTGGCCTGTTTGGATCTCGTTGCAGCCATAAAGATTTTTCTTCCTCCCTTTTTTCCTTCAACCTTTCAACACATTAGCTGTTTTTTCTTTGGCCTAATTTGTTGAACAGATGATCCTCCATGTTGTTGGGATTTTTTTTCAGGAGAAGAGCTATGGTTTTTGGATGCTTTATATTATCCCTTTCTATGAAATTGACTGATTGTGTAGAAATGTGCATATTTCATTTAGGTATTTAAATTTTCATGTTGGTAAATTATATAAGGTGGTTCAAGCTAATGGTCCTACCTGCTTTTTGGTGCTGCCAACTGATTATCTATTGTGCCCTGGTACTGACAAACATGCATGTTTGTTGTTGATCAAACTGTTTTCATCCAATGCTCTGCTCGAAGGTAAGACAATTTAAACATCTGACAACATTAGGCTCGTTTTGTCATTATTGATTTCCATCTTTATAATTAAATTTCAACATCATAGAAATTGGACTTGAATCTCGTCTATGGAATAGTTCTGACTCATCAGGAAAAGTGTATTAGCTGTTCTGCTTTAACTCCGTCTCGAAGAAATACGTCATCTGCAAATTTATTCAAAGCTGTCCAAGAGACAAAGAACGATGTGTGAATTTTTGCAATCTGGTTAGTAAGGGTGCAATGACATATCAGTGCCAAATCCTAATGTCACCACAACAGAAACTATTTATCTCCTCAAGTCTGTGCTCAAACAGAGCTTAATCCAGACAAATGGCAAATGAATCACAGAGCACCCGCATGGCAAAGCTGTTGGTGAGTAAACCAAATGACTCCATTGTTTTGCTGATTGTTGTTTTGATATTGTGTCACTGGTGTCTTTGGGATTCTAGTAGAAACCCTAAATTTCCCCCAAATATTTTGTCATGAGTAACATACGAGCAAAAATCCCAATGAAAGCTCAATAGAATGTATTCATGATTAGAATCGGCCAATCACATGACCGTTTCTCAACACCGTGGTGAAAATGACTTGCTGAAGTTCAAAGTAACCATCAGAATGAGGAAGAAAGTAGATTCAGAGTAACTGGCCTGGTCTAGGCATTTCAGAAACTGCTGATCTACAGGAAATTTTCATTAAAAAATCTGTTGTTGATGTCAAAGAAGAATGATAGTAAGGTGACATTATTTTAAACACCCACTTAAAACCAAGGCATGTACAATAAATTTTTTGAATGCACAACAGGTGGAACATTGAAGCAAATGGACTACAGCAGCAGAAGGCCATTCTGGGTGCCATCATTTTCAGCTAACACCACCAAACTGACATTCACACATGCTCATAAAGACTGGATAATAGCAAACTCAAACTCCAAGGTGAGCTTTGGGTAAATATCTGGCACAGTGCATGAGCAGGCATTGCCCTGAATGGCTATCATGGCAGATTTTAGGACTTGTATGACCCAGAAAATGAACATCTAAAAAAAACCTTAGAATTATGACTGATCACCATTTTCAAAAAAAATCAGAGGTTAAGATGCGTTTTGATACACCACAGATATGGAGAAATATTAATTTGTGAAAAGAACAGTATATTTGGGGTCTGTGTACATATTTACAAATGATGATTTGTGCTGGCACACATTTTGTCTTTTCCAAGAAGCCTTTAAACCACATAATAGCATATGTAGTTTTCCTTATTGGGAATGTCATGCCTTAATGGAAGATCTGTGTCAAATCTTAAATGCTCTGGCACATGGCCTGTTTTCCTGCTTTAACTCTCCAGTGCTAACACTCAACACCAGCAAATGACAAAGAATCACAGAAAAAAATGGAGCACATGTCAGTCACACTAGTATGCAAATCTGTTGTAGTCGAGTGGAAGTGCCTCCTCCATCTAATTACAAGCAATGGAGGTTAATCCCTGCTTTTGACAGAAAAAAAGTGCTTTCTCAGTGAACCCACATCATCTATCACGTTTGAAAATATGTGCCAGCAGAGAGGATATCCAGCCCACCTTTTAAACACAAACCATCATTCTGCTTTTTAATCCCATCTACACCCAGTTAGAGGCTTCTGCCTGTACTGTCACAACATTCAGAGCTACATTGTGAAGCACTAGAATTAAAAATAGATATTAAATGTTTGGCATTTGATCTCTTCACAAGTCATACAAAACAAATTTGGGTTTTTATAATTTAGCATAGTTGAAACCGTATATTTCTTTAGATTCTTATGCTAAAATAATGGAGACATTTACTGTCCCATATAAATGTAATCAAGTTTTACAAACTATAAAGCACACAACCAGTACTGAGCTTCACAGTGAAGCTAGTGTATTCACAAACAAGGTAAAACCCCACAAATGCTCAAGGCATGATTGATGGGTTTTCATAGCTGCATATAGAGAAGGTAAAGACATTTAGAAGGGGATATTTAAATTAATGATACTGATTCAAGGGGTGTGGAGTCAACCATGCAAAGAGTTAAATGAGGCGAAACCTCACTGCTTCAAGTTTCACAGATGCATACGTTGCACTTTACCATGTGAGGTTGACTTCCCATTTTTTCACAGTAAATTAAAACTAATTATTCAATATGAATGGGTTCCTAAAACAATTTTATAGGTACATTGTAGTTATTATTTTATTTGCAAAAGAATCTGCAGCAAGCTTTATTTGCAGAGGGAATGCATTCAAGGATAACTAGCAGAAAACTGAATATGGTGTGGCATTACAGGCATTTTAATTAATTGAAAGTCACTCATAAGTAATTAAAAGTCAATGCATTTTCTTTTGGAATACACAAAATAAAATGGAATTTATTTTTCTTGCCATTCTTTCATAAAGACCAAATTTGTTGAGTGCACAACTAGTAGTTCTCCAATCAAGAGATTCACCAACCTGAGTTGAGGAACTCTGGATCTGCTCTGGAATCACGATGAGTCGTTTGGCTGTTTTTCAGGTTACTGTTCTACTCTTCCAATTTTGAAAAACACAAATTGTTTTCAAACCCAAATAAGACACTGAAAATTGTAGTAGCAATGTGTCCAAAGAGTTTCTATTTTGCGACAGACTGGCGACCTGTCCAGGGTGAACCCCGCCTCTCGCCTCTCGTTAGAACGTTAGCTGGGGATTGGCACCAGCAACCCTCCCGACCCCATTAGGGACTAAGGGTGATTAGAAAATGGATGGATGGATGGATGGAGTTTCTATTTACTGGCACCATTATATATATTTTATCTGTTAAGCGAAACAGTCATAGTTACTCAATCAACATGAGCCTGCTGCTGTGTTTAACTTTTTTAATTTCACTGAATAAAATTGTGCTTTCTCATAAGAATGTTCAGTAAATAATATTTCCCTCAATAGCAGTGATGCCAGAGACATATCTCTTGGTGATAAACTCGAAGGTTTTATTTTTGAATTACCAAGGAGAGATTTGTAGAAGTGGTCAGTCATAATTTATTAAACCTAGTCTCATTTATTTGATGTTTGAATTTATTTAAGAAACCATTTCTAGTATTTTAATATTTGCTGGGAAGCACTAAGAACCAGTATATAAATATTCTACTAAATTCAGGTTGCAATTATCTAGATTTTCCAGTAAGTAATTAAAAATGTCTCCCATAAGGTCAAACTGGCCAGAGTTTGAATTTCAAAAATGTCATGTTATTTTAACCAAGTAAACACTTGAACAGCAGGAAACCAACAGTTCAATAAGATGCAAAATTGTTTTCCTTTTATCACGGTGACCTCTGTGTTGTACTGATCTGATCAGGTGAACTTCACTGGAAAACTGTCAAAGACTGTTATTCCTTGTAATCATCAACACACATGGCCAGTGGTGCAGTGCAGGGCATACAGAACATACTCACTTACTATTCTGTCAGCACTGAGTATGCAGTTCTGTCCCCCTTTGATGTGCTTCCCATTCAAGAGTGTGCATCAAGCCAAATACTTTTTTCAAGCATGTCCAAGGCATGAACGGACCTCTCTCTGCATCCTGCTTGCTAGTATTATGATTGCCTACTGTGTGTTAGGGCAGAAATAGCACAATTACCCTTTGGAATGAGCAAATATTTTTGAAATAAACAAATTGTAGCGGAGAATTATAAAAGATTCATTATTTAGTTTAATTTTGGACAAAAGATGTTTGATGCCTACTTATGATGATGTGCAACATGTATTAAAACTTATTTTCTCCTGAGTTCTCCGTTGGTAAGATCACACTAGTAGCAATGTTTTGTAGTGAAAGTGCAGAAATGAACAGGATCAGCTACAGCATATTTGTGTTGAAAAGTGTTAATTTTTATCATTCTTACAACCTTTTTCTTTCAATATTTTCTGGCCTTGTAGCTCAGATTATTTGTCACATCATACTGTCAAGAATTAGAGATAGTTTTAACAAATGTGTAAAAAAACAATTTATATAAAAGTTGCATAGTACAACATTAAGGTGCTCCTGAGGCACATAAATCATTAGCATCTAACCAGAGCAAAGGAGCAACAGGACTGGACTTATGGTTAGTTATTCAACGTTTCTCTTCAACTGGAAGTAAATGTTGCATTGCACTTGGAAAATGATGTC
The DNA here is from genome assembly GCF_019740435.1 of Gambusia affinis. Taxonomy (NCBI): domain Eukaryota; kingdom Metazoa; phylum Chordata; class Actinopteri; order Cyprinodontiformes; family Poeciliidae; genus Gambusia; species Gambusia affinis. The sequence goes on along the minus strand of NC_057870.1, from coordinate 28,966,188 downwards.
CCAGGGTCTGGAGAAAAAAATGGAAAGGTGCAGAATCTGCAGTGTGAAGTTTTCACAGTCAATCATAATTTGGGGAGCCAAGTTGTCTGCTGAATGATTGTCCACAGTGTTTTATCAAATCCATAGTTAGTGGCAGAAAGTGCTTCCCTCCACTGACAAGGTTTGTGGAGATAACAATTTCATTGTTAGTTTTCTGGAACCTGCACACACACTGACAGTGGGATCACTGTGTTAGGCTAGCAAATTAACCTGACTAAAACCCCTTAGAGAATCCACACAGTAGGATCCGGAAAAATACCAAAAATTTCTCTCTCTTTTTTTCTGGCAAAACATGCATCATTTTCTGAAAATTAGCAATAACTTTCATGGAATAACAGTTGGATTAACCTCTAATCTCAGCAGTTAACATATCTCAGCACTGTTAAATCAAAACTCAAGATTGACAACTGGCCAAACAAAACCCCTAACCTACATTTGCATTAAAATAGTTATTGTGAACTTGGTTAAAGTGAAAAAGTGTCAAGTTCAGCTCAGATCATTCAAGTTGATGGGGAGCATGCAGAGTTGAAGGTGTCGTTTTCGCAAAAGATTAACACATTTAGCCTAGAGCTTTAAAATGCTTTAAAATATTCTGCCATTGCAGAAAAGTGCTTGTCGCATTTCATAAAGCTTTATCTGCACCAGATACTACAGACTCTCTTTCCCAACTATCTGTGACAAAAAAAAGTGTATATATGTGAGGGTGTCAGGAAGGTATAGTAGAGTAGAAACTGTAGATGAAACTTGGCTTTGGCTTATTGCAGCTCTGGTTATAGCTGAGGGCAAGAGGTGTTGATAACCCCAGTGTGGCAATGTTGTGAGGAGCAGCACTGAGCTTGTCTGATTTATCTGGTAGACCATATGTGAAGCAGATTAAAGTAGCAAACTACCAGATTAACAAACTGTTATCCTTGCTATATCTGAGGTTGAATGAAGCAAAGTGATAGCTTCTCATTGTAGTGACAAAGTAATATGTTTTACCCTGAAACTTACTATCAGATATTCATGATAGAAAAGTTTAACAGGAAATCTCTGGAGTGAGGGGGAAGAACAGATTTTAGAAATGAAGGGATTCAATTTGGTTAAATTAATTCTCCATTCCCTCTAGGGTCTATGAATCTGGGATTAAAAAGAAAGAGCCTCCTTGAGGGACTGACATGGGGTTGACTGTGGCTTGTTTACTGCTTTTTGCTAAACCCATAAACTGTTCACAGTGACTGTCAGTGTTGAACACTCGTAGGGGTTTGGCAAATCGCTTCCCGTTGTGCTTAAACGTGGTAGGACATACTGAATATGGCTGACAAGCTTAAGTAAATTAAGCTCTGTTGTGTCATTTACAGCATTTCTAAATGCTGAAACAGTGGAGTGTGCAGGAGGGCGAGCAATAAACCAGAGCCAAGCTGTGGAAATCACCATTTTAGTGTGTTTCCAGAACAGAGCAGTGATATTAGTTTCATGTAATGCAGTTCAACTCAAATAAGTCAAGAAATACACTATGATGGTTAATTTGCAATGTGTACAGGTAAGAAAAACTAAAAAAACAAGTTTGGGGTTCTTTCTTGCATATGATGAGCAAAGCATCTGTTGCAAACATCCACATTAATAATACAAAAATTGGAACATGCAAATCGCATTATCAATATAGATACACTGATTTGTATCAAATCTTTCTGGAGAAAATATCTGCTATCTGTCTAAGCTGCTTTGAAGCTCTGCCATCTACCCTGTGTCTCCACTGATACCATCAGCTACTATTCCTGCTGCTCCATTTCTTTTTTTTAACCACCTGTCATTACGCTCAGTTCGGTGCTTTGTGGATGCTTAGTTATCACTTACACAAAAGTCTACAGAAAATGTACCACAGAACAGGTCACCACAAATGGAGGCCATGCTAGACATAGAGCTTGTGTCCAAATTACCAGGTTAAATGTGCAAGAGAGACAAATGTCTTCTTAACAGGTAGGTTATAAGTCTTCATTTTGTAGGCTATAGTGTCGAGTCTCAATGTGTTACACGTTATCATTTCCTCAGCAGTGATAGCAGAAATTTCAGGGTCTCAAAGCTATTGCTTGTATGTCATGCAATACGTTTCAGTTACAGAGCCTGTAATTAATGCACAGGGAATGGAAATGTGTTAGACATTCTCATATTATATTGGATTCTTAGATTTTATTGATGAGTTATGAGAGGACTGATTACCATTTTTGATGAGACATTTTAAGAACAATTCTACTAGTTGGTTTCAGTACTAAGCTGTCTCTAGGAAAAACCTGGTTTGTTTTTTCCATTTGCAGAAGAAAACATGTCCTCTAACTGTTAGTGAAACTTTTTCCCTTTAGACTTTCAAATGCTTATAGAGTAGGGCTGCCCAGGTACCCATTCAATTTTGGGTTATGCTGAGAACTAATAATTCATTAACCATTTGTTGGGGAGGCTGCACAGTGGCACAATTGGTAGAGCCGTTGCCTTGCAGCAAGAAGGTCCTGGGTTCGATTACCAGCCGGGGGTCTTTCTGCATGGAGTTTGCATGTTCTCCCTGTGCATGGTGGGTTCTCTCCGGGTTCTCCGGCTTCCTCACACAGTCCAAAAACATGAGTGTCAGGTTAATTGGTCTCTCTAAATTCTCCCTAGGTGTGAGTGTGTGTGTGTATGGTTGTGTGTCCTGTATGTCTCTGTGTTGCACTGAGACAGACTGGTGACCTGTCCAGGGTGAACCCCGCCTCTCGCCCGGAACGCAGCTGGAGAGGCACTAGCAACCTTCCTGACCCCATTAGGGACAAGGGTGAACAGAAAATGGGTGGATGACATTTGTTGGGGATTGTAAGGTTGCTCTGCATAATAATTTAGCGAGACTAAATTACAGACTTAAAATTAAACTTTTATTTGGATTGTTTTAGATTAAAACTAAAGAATTAGCTGTGTTTCCATGAATGATTGTAACTGTTAGTTAGTATGACAGTTTTTATGTTTTCATAGAATGGAAACACTGTACTAGAGTTACACAACCTCAGAAATGTATATATTTATTTTTTGTCAAATATGGCAAAATTTCTCATGCATTATTGGCTCCTAATTTTTTTTTTTTTTTTTTTTTTTTCGCATAAAATCGTAATACTATGGTTTGTACTGGAATGTTCTGTTTTTGGATGCAGGATTCAATGTTATTGTTCCAATTGAGAGAATTGGGGATATATTTATAATGCATTAATTAGACAAAAAGTGATTGACTAAACACTAGAGTTTTATCATTGCTTAAACAGATGGAGCCTGCATTTCTTTACATCTTGCTGGGTAGGTCACCAAGCTTACCAAAACAATTTTAATTAACCCAGATATCCACAGGGTGAGTTTCCTCCTAATCCGTATTCGCTCACGGCTGGACATCACCACCCGCTCGTGTGTTTGTTATGCAACCTCTCCTACCAGCCAGACACAACAAATACACACAAACACAAACGCACTTCTCATTTGCCCTTCCCTTGGGTTGTTTAACAATCTCCTGTGAAACATTTTACACTGGTAAAAAAGCTGTTGGCATCAGAGCTTAAACTTTTTGATCTATTTTCTTATCTAGACCTGTGTTATTTTTTTTGCAGAAGGGATAACCAGTGATATCAAAAACCATGTCACTGAAAACTGAGGTAGAGCTTATTGGAAATGCAACATCAATAGTGAAGATTGGGCTTTTGCAACATTTGCCCCTGGTATCAAAGTGCAATTTTTGTTGAGCCACACAATATAATATTGATCTTTGAACGTCACATGAAGGGAAAAACACAGTGGCACCAGATAACATCAGGAGCATGTATGCTGCCAAAGGACCAAAAATTTAATATGCCTGATAAAAAGAACAAAAAGTTGATCCAAAATAATTAAAACATCTGGATTATTCAAACCAGATGGATTAAGTATCCCAAATTGACCACTGAAAATTAATGTCCAACACAATTGAACTGCAAGCTACACAAATCTAGCTTGCAGTCTTTATATTCAATTTAAATTTTCAAGTGTTTTGAAATTCTGATTTCTTGTCATTTAGAAAAAAAAGATACTAAGGATGTGCAAAAAATTATTACATTACTAATTGTAATTACATTACTAATTTTAACTTGAACCACAATTTAAAGCTTGAAAGATTTTTAAACCTTTTAAAGATGACACATAAAGAGGTGTAGCATACATGAATCATAGGTTGTTGTGTGTGTACTCGTTCAGACTTGGTAAAGTTCCATAGAAGTGAAAGCCATTTACCATTTACTGTTCTTGAACTAATGTGTTAACAATTGCATTTCTGTACAGCAATTAAATCTTCACAAGTGAAACATGGTGAGTTCTTCAGCCAGCTCCATTCACTGCTAGAATAATTTGCAGACTTTGAGCTACCACTTTTGTCACACACTGTGAACAATGGGATGGAGCTGGTGTGTAGCTCTTTATCAATGGGTTTTGAAAGGCTGGACTGCTGTGTGATAAAGAGGACAGCTGTGTCAGTTTGGCAAAAGGAGTTATGGCACATACTTGTGTATGTTACCCGTCCAAATTTTGTTAAAAGTAAAAAAATAAATAAATAAATAAATCTTTCTGTTTAAATATCTCTTGCTACAATGAGGACACCTGCAGCTTATGGTTAAGTGCCGTCTATACATGTACTTTTTTCCTCTCTTTTCAATGTTAATGGATGCGGATTATTTTCTGGTGCATTCAACAGTCCAGAAACTATAGTATGTTTAAAATTATTGCCTCTTGTCGAAGGAATCAGTAATGCTTTTCAAACCAGAGCAGAAATGAAAAAAACATCTACTTAGTGTGAGTTTTTGTTTATTTATTTGTTCATAAACAATAATTATTGTGGTTGGTCACATCCCAAGTAGAATGGCCTTCTAAATCTCCAAGCATCTGCCCATCACAGTGGACAAATTGTAATTTGAGTTTTAACTTCATGAATTGAAGCTGGAAACTTTACCACAAAACTTTATGTTATTTCAGGGTTCCTGTCATGTTCTTCTGTAGTTTTTAATAATAAACTGGGATTTCATTGTACAAATAGTTTTATTTTCAGCTGAATAAGGTGTTTTTGACATTTTAAGAAATCATAATATTCATTCTGTTCTCTTTTAACACACATCTGCTGCAAATGTTAAACTTTTACAGCTAAACGGTGCTTTCAAAGTCCCACTGTTGTGTACACTCATTGATTTAAATAAAGCTATTTTCTTACCTTCTAAATTTCATTTGCCTTGTTTTACATAGATCATTAAATTTAATTGTGATTATGCTGAACTTTTAGATACATCAAATCTATAACTTTGTAAGTTTCACAAGTTTTTTGCCAGCTGATTTATTTTTTGTACCAGATAAAATGGATTTAAAAGAATCATTTATTGATGGATGAGAAGCACTTTTAAGAAATGGTCCTGTACGTTAAGATTGTGGAGGAGATTAGGGAGGCAATGTGTTGCATGTGATGAAAAGCAGCTTTATTTATCTAAATCTATCTCTGTTTCCAAAAGTCAAGAATAGAAATATGATGGATGGTGCATTCTGCCTTGGATGAATTTCAATTTTACAAGCCGGCATAGGCCCATATGAGCAGAATTTCTTTCACACAAGCCCCCGTCCTCCGCCCGTCCCCACCACCCAGCCCCCATCATTTTCTCTGTGTCCTTCAGGTTGCCTTGCTGCTCTCTGTTCATCTCTGCTACCTCTCCTTTCTCACATACAGCCTGCCTCTCTCTTACTTTGTAGCGCTCACAGTGCTCCCTATCTGTCTGTCTCTTTCTGTTTCTCGTTCTGATCTCTATCCTCCTGAGCATGTCTTGGAGGCAAATTGTTGCAGTCAGGCAGACTGCTGTGTGATGCTGGTCCTGTGCCACCGCACTACTGCTGCGGTTAACCCGCCATCAATTTATTTAGAGGAATTAAAGGATGAATTCCTTCTCAGGACCTTTGCCCTCTGAGGTGTCAGCAGAGAGCTATGCAATTGCACCTAATAAATCCAGACCCACACACACAACAGGTGGAGGATAGATAAACAGATAAATATGTCTTACACCCTTAGGATGATCATCACATTTGATTTCCCTCCACTGACCACAGCATCATGTCAGGGGACATGTTAGCACTGTGGGGTTTTGATGTAGCTCTCATGAGTGTCATTACACTTACTACTTGGCTGAGTTCAGTTTTCCCCTCAGCTCTTAGCAGACCACAGGAATGATTCAGTATGCTTTCTGCCATGCCGTTTGCGTAGCACATTAATATAATCCATTTTCTATTTTCTCCCAGAGCTTTAAGTTAGGGGGCAGTAAGGAAATTGGTTCATATTCACTTGAATTATGAACTGCATTTGTAAATGTTTAACACTACACAACATAAATGACATTCAAACAAGATGAAAAAAAAAAAAAGCTTTTCTGTGCCACCTCTTGAGATAAATGAGGGAAAGATGATTTGATGTTATTGACTTGAAAATGGACCTGCTGTTCATAAGATTCAACATTGTGTGTTAATAATGTAGACAAGAAAAAGACACGCACAAGTGTATCGAAAAGTAGCATTTTTAATAACCACCACATCTTGCATCAGTTGAAAAACGATGACGTAATTTTTGTGTTAAAAACATACTTCCTGCTAAGTGTTCTTGTTCTTTAATTTCTGATGTTTAGTGTATGTTTTTAACAGAGGTGCCTTGTGTTCAGGAATGTGGTTACAACGATTCGGACTTGATGATGCTGCAATTTGTTTGCAACATTTACCAAAGTATATCTAAACCTGTCATTGTATTGCATTGCATTGTTTGTTTATTTGTTTGTTTGTTTGTTTGTTTGTTTGCTTATGGGCAGATCAAAGCTTAAAAGCGGGGTTACCAACTCTCACTTTTTCAAAGTTAAACTTGAACTTTGTTTGACCAGAAAAGATCTCTCTCCAAATAAGAAAAGTGATAAATGTTAGAACTAAAACAAACATTTCCACACTGTTTTTATGACTGCTCACTCTTACATCTTCTTTAAGAGGTTGGTACTGTGGATGTGACAAAACCACATGACGCTATCAAACAAATTTTGACCAAATTTCTTAAATAAATGCTTGTGTCAAATATATGAAATGATGAATTAATGCTAGTCTATCGGGCTACATAGGATCAAATCCTTCAATTCTGCCAAAGTATTCATTTGGCATTGTTACATATTGAAATTAATCATTCACATTAATGTAATCACTAATATGTATACACCCATATTATCCATGTGGACAGTAATATGGTACATATGGTACATCTCAAAATTTTATAAACAATAATGTAGCAGCATAAAAAATAGATATTTTCCAGCCCCAGGTAACAGAATGTTGAGCAGTGCACGTGTTATTTATCTAATAAATAAAACAAATATATTGCCAGGTAGGTTGGTAAAACTGGTTCGTTTTTGTATATTTACCTTGACCTTCACATTCAGTGAGCTTTAGTGTGGTATTTGCTGCAGCCATCCTGAAAACTATGCATGCACACCCTGCTGAGCTTCTAGGAAGCAATAAGCTGAACTCACACTGGGTGATATCTGCTTACTTTCCATCAACTCTTTTGGGACTTGCATAACTTAGAGGCAAGCGAAGGCAGGATTTAATTCAGACAAAAGACGCGCAGAAGCAACATTTGCTCTCTTGGGTTTCCGTGAAAATCTTAGCCAGCCCGTGTGACAAAAACATGCTGGAAAATAAACTGCCAATTTCCATGCAGGGGCAGAGGGCAATAGAAAACAAAACTCTAGTCACTCTCTTGGGTCCACAAAGAAGGCACTTTTGATACAAGCTCCCGTTCTTTGCAAAAACTGTTGCCCTAGGGCATTCTGATGTGGGGCAGCACTGTACTTCCTCCCCTGTACCTGACTGGTAACATGAATTAAATATGCCGTGCACTACTAGGAAAAAAAAACAACCATCTCGATCAAAACGGCTGCAGATAATAAGTGGGGCAAAGTGCTCGGCATGGACTAATTATTATTGATGTAGATTCACTTTCACTTAGCAGCCGGATAGCTGGCCGACTGCTGGTGCTCAGAAGTGGAGCGCTGCATTAGATGCACTGCTGGCGGATTTTCATGGCCCATTGAACCAGTGGAGGTGATGGTATAAATGTCCTTGTCAGGTGCCACCAGAAGTCTTGTGGAGTCTCTAGTGAAATTTGGTCTACTTCCTCCACACTCATCCTCCCTTCCACTTCAAAGCCATATGTTTATATTAAACTCTGTCACAACAGTGTGAAATCACTTCCGGTTGATTTAACTTTAACACCACCGGAGACAGTTCATTTTTTGGGTTATTTCTGTTCTGCAGTAAAACTCCAAGTGTTTTTAAGTTTGTCTTTTCCTCAGGGTAACAAGAAGAGAAAACATCTCCATGAGAAAATTTGAATAAAACTTGTGGATTTTTACAGGGATGTTCTTCTCTGCTGGTGTTGTTATGTTAGTGCATCGCAGGATTCCAATGTGCTGCCCATTAATATTCATGACTCAGTCAGGATTTTATTTTTTATTAACCCTTTAAGCTGTCTAAACAGTGCTTTAAAGCATTCTTCCATCACTGCATTTATGCTCTAAATGCTTCACTGACTGATTATGTATTTTCCTTTTGTGTGAACACTGAGATGACCAGCGGCAACACAGCTGCAGCTAACAGACTGTGGTGCCCATGCACAAGCCCAAGAGTTCCCTGTGCACCAGAGCATGAAAATATGTACCAGTTCTAACCACTTTTAATTCACGAAAGCATTCCCAATGTGACTTATCCATACAGGTGTAAAGCCTGCAGGGGAATGTCAGAATGACTGCAAGCTGAAAGTACGGAAGTGGCTTTCTTTATTGCTATATATTGCATGCGAAGAGCATCTCTCTGTACGACATAAATGTGAAGTCAGCTGACATACATTTTGAACTTTTCCACTTTGTGTCAAACTGCAGTTATGTTTTAGGCAAATCATATACATCAAGTTTATGAAAACATGTTCAAAAGAATGTACCATATGTTTTCAGTTTCACAATTCTCTCCTGGATATCTTGGCTGATTTCTTTTGATTTTCAAATCTTGAAAGAAAGCAGTGTGTTCTAGATGTGACCTTAACATATATCCATACATGTGCCCCCACTAAAATGTGTCAGTTAGCATATTAGCAATTTCCAGAGTCATGACATCATCAGGGGTTTCCCTCAGTTGTTCAAGGAGGCAGTAATAAGTCTGATTTGATGTTGAAGACAATAAAAAAACTGGCATATATTTTCTTTCATTACTGTGGCATTTAGCAAATATAAATATACTGGTGATTCTGCTCATATAAAAAAGAGAAGTTTGATCTGATTTAAACTTCAGATAAAAGTTATGACTTTTTTATTTGTTGCATGTAAATCTCTGGTTGAAACTTTAGATAGTATTATTTAAAACTGGCATTTGAAAACAATCGCTAATCTCCAAAAATGTTATCGACATTTGGCAGAATAAATGATAAAAAAGTTTGCTTTTTGCATTAAAGTATCTATTTTGAGAAAATGTGTCTGTTAGGTTTGTGCTACAAACCAATGTTTTTCATTGCATTTTTGAAAGGTTTAGTTTTGGGTAAAAAATTCAGTATTTTTGTGAATGTGACAAAAGGTCATAATAACAGTGTTTTTGGAAAAGGACAGGCTTCTAAGAGCAATAAATGACTCATTCACAGATTGTTATGTAAAAAACATTCAGCACTAAAGGTATTCTTTGAACAAAAATGCAAGGTTTTTAAAGATAAACTCATTCTGAAGTGAGTTTACCTGGTTCCCCCTTTCTGCACCATCAATAGAAAAAAAACCAGCAATCGCCACCTTTGAGTCACAGGTAATAGCAATCTCAGCAAAGCTTTCCAATCTTGGTGGGCCGACTCAGAGCCTTGCCAAATTAAGGACCTGGGAATTACTCCTGGCACCGAATAATGATGAGGCGGTCCCTATCAGGACAAGGAAGACTGTTTATAATGAGATCGTAAACATATGCTCGTGCCAGCACAGCAGCTTCCTGTCAGCTTAATTGGCTCGATGTGAAATTTTAGCCCTTGTTGGTCCTCTCCGGAGGAGGAGGGGTGCATGGAGGGGAAGAGTGCGAAAGGTGTATTCCGACATTAGTAAGATGTAGATGGAAGGAAATATAAGTGTAAACACATGCAAACTGATGTGATGATACATGATGTATAGAGAGGGATTTGTAAACAAACACACCTGGCAACATCCAGCCCAGTAAACTGGTATTTGCATGGAAAATGTTGAGGGCAAACAGACCCACTGTACATTGTCCTGGCCTTTGTAAATCACTGTAATAGCTGAGCAAAATAGGGTGCAATATGTAATGAATTGGCAACATAATTGACAAAGTATGATTTATGCATGTTTTTGAGTCTAATCAGACTCAGTGATGCTGGATATGGCCTGGAGAGTGAGGCAATGAGCAGGGGTTAAATTGTACTAACCTCTGTCTGTTAAGCTGCTAGTGGGAACAATTTGGAAGTCTGGAAAAACATAGATGCTATTAATCATCACTCTGCATATCTCACATGTGTAGGCATAAAGCCTACCCGCACGCTGTATATCAATACGTTCAACTCATTCTATATTACTTTATTCAAATTGACTGCATAGTCTAGTAACCAGCTATATTGTGAAAACATTAGCATTAGCTGAAGTTATAGCTTTCATTTATTTTGTATTGTGGGGCCAAAAAAATCCAAATAGAAATATTTTTATTTTCATTTGGTTTGTCTTATCAAACTAAAATATCCCAATTTTTTCTGCCTTACTCATTGACAGCAAAAGACATTTATAAACTCCAAAAAAGGTAAGAATTTAATTTTGCTGTTAAAATTGTTGCCCATACAGGGGATGCTGTGGTGGCGCATGGAAGACTGCACAACTCATACAAGGAGGCCTTTCTAAAAAAATCTCTATTATCTTTACAATTTTAATGTGTGAATTCTTGCATTTGCACAGGACTGCTGTTGTGTAAACTTTATAATACAAACGTGTTCAAGGGGTTTGCAGTCACACTTTTCATACAAATATTATATTTAGCTGGCTGGATTGACCTTAATCCCTACAGATACATAATTTAGTGACCGGGATGCTGTAGTGCAGCTGAAACTCCCCATTAAGTTGAAATAACAGCAAATAATGCAAAATGGGGAGCAGTAGAAAAAGAAAGTGATGTTTCTCTGCTACAACACACCTGGGTCAAATAACGAGGTCATTAGAAGGACTCTGAAGAACTTGACAGTGTACCGAGGAGGTGATTTGGCCATTCGATTCAGGTGTGCAGAACCACTCCTAAAGATCGAGGCCTGGATTTGAGGATCGCTGCCGTACGCCACTCTCACATCTGTGACGGGTCACACAGACTGTCCTCTCCAACTGTAGTGTAAAAGACAATGTTATAGTTATCATTCAGTGTGGGTAGAAATCAGATCTTTAGAGCCTGATTAACGGTGCATCTAGAATTTCTCCTACAAACACACACAGACTGGAATTATTTCTAATAGACAAAACTATTAGAATCATCTCTGTGATTATTTTATGAATGATTTTATTACAGTGATTATGAATTTATTGCTTTAAAATAGTTCCTTCTCTCCACTCAGCCATGCCTACCTCCTCTGCTGCAATCAGCACAAATTCACTCAACTGTGACCCTCTCTGTTTAAATGCTCTCCAGTCTGCCAGGTTATGAAACACTTCTGTCAGTGGACGTCCAGTGGTTTTCCTTGCCCTCATCTGATCTCCTCATTGCGACCTAGATTTTTGTCCTAGATTTCTCTGCCTTGCCCTCATCTGATCTCCTGACACTGACCTTGTTTTTATGTCCTGACATCTGAGCTTTTTGGATACATAATCAGATCTTTGCTTTCTCCTGTTTCACCCTCTGGATTCCAAAAATATTGCTGACAGGTTTCACTAAAAATGTCTGGCCATGACTCGGTTTCTATATTGTGTGTTATGACGTCATCACCCCACCATACTGATCCTGGTTTTGTCTCCAGAGAGGAACTTCACAGCATGCAGGCTGATGAGGATCTGTCTGGAGACAGACACACTCTTTGAGATTTCTGGGGCTGCAGAGTTTCTTGAGGAGCATTCCATCAGGATCAAAGACCTCATACTAATCATAAAAAAGTTGGAATATTTCAGTTTGAGTCCTCTGAAATTCATTTACTCTTTGGCAGTCTCTAACTTGTTCTCTACCCTTCCAGAGTTTCTGGTGTGCTCCTGCAAAGGATTCCTTATGTCTGCCGATTTTAGATTTAAAAGAAATTTTTTTAAACATATTCTGTCTGGCTGAATTTCCAGGTTATTTTGACTGGCTTATTACAGGATTTTAATGATAATTTTCATGTTTATGGCATTTTAAAATTGTATTTGGAGGAATAGAATATCTTGGTAAATTTTCTGACCTCTTGTGTGAAAGTAACCTGTTCTCGGCTTGAGACACTCAACACTTAACACTTAAGCTGCCATTCAGGTTTCTTCCTCACTGGAGAAACATCTCAGATATGGAAGTAGGATTTTAAAGTTGGGATCCTTAGTGTTACAGAAAAAGAACAAAACACGTGTGAGGTTTCAATCCAGCCAACAGATATGTTGTCATCATGCTCCTGTCTGAGTTGTGCACAAAATGATTCTTGGCAAGAATTTTGTTTTGTCAATGCTGCCTGTTTGTCTGACTCTAAGATTACTGAGACTTTATTTTTCTCTGCCAATATTCCTCAGGCATTTTTTATGCAACTCCTGAAAAAAAAAAAAATCTGGTCCCTTGTCCTTCACTTGTAAAACCACCTCTGACTCAGCCTACCAAGTAACCCCTTTTCTTTTCTGCTGTTATGGTAATACATGGTGGTGGACAGAGAAAACAAACACTGTTTTGAGCCAAACATGTCAAACTTGGTGCCTCCTCTTATTGCTCAGAGCAACTCAAACTCATCATAAGGGAAAGGGACTGATGATGAAGAGCTGAACTGCTATCCTGCTTGATTGTTGATGTCCAGAGAGCAAGAGAATGATGAGGATGGCCAAAAGGTAAAAACTTCTGTACAGATATATAAGGAAGAAGTAGAATTCTTTCTCCTGTTTCCTCCCTAGATAAGATAAAGAGTTAATCACAAGATGTGTGGAGTTCTTCTTCTACAAGGTTTCAAGACAGTGATGTCTTCATAATCATAAATGTCATTATAGGCTTGCAAACATTTCAAACATTTATCGCTACCAGACGTTTATTTATTCCTGGCTTGTCCTCATGTAGTTTACTTTAGTTTTTTTTTTTTTTTTTTAATGGTCAGTAAATAAAGTAAATATTTGATTCCATTAATTGCTCATAGGAATTTTCTTATTTTTTGGTAATGTCTAATACTGAAAATAAAGCACTGTTATGTGACATAATTTCAAGCTAGTGCTCTTTATGAATGTATAACAATATCCCTTCCTTGAGAAAGTAAAATAATTTACATAGATAGTCTGATGGGTAAATATAAGGGACTGATTGATACTCTATGCAGCGGCATAATTTAACATCAGCTATAAAGCTAAACCTCACAGTGAGTAATGCTGACAATGGGATGGAACACAGTGAATAAAATACAGTTTAATCACAAACTGATATCTTAACATTGAAACTACATTGATATGATTTCCAGTTGTTGTACATTCTTAAATGCAATGGTATTTTAACTGAACCTGAAGTTTTACCTTCTCCAGGATTATGTTTTGTTATGAAGTGGTGCTACAAAGATAAAGGGAATTTAATTGAACTGTTCACACCATACCGAGTACTTAATGGGGTGATTTAAGACAGGAGGACCCAGGCGTACTCCCTACTCTGTATTGACTGGGTTTTATAGTACAATATTTACATTGCAGTAGGAGATTATGCATGTTAGCACATTCTATTTCCCCAGTGGTGGCATTTCTGGCAGGCCTCTCTGGCTGCACACGCGTGTGATATTGTTTGCTGCTAGTCATCTGGAATTAAAGCTCCTTTCAACCAGTGAAGTCATCACCTGTTTGTAGTGACAGAGAATGGATAAGCCTGTGAGCACATCTGAAATGTTAACTACCTTTTAAATGTACCATGATGCTTTGCTGCACAGAAACGGGGTACTTTTAGAGCATGTTAATAGTCTGTTCTCGTAACACCCGGGGACTGAAATATTATCTACCCGAGCAGACATGCTCAGTTGCAGTTAGTGCCTAATTATTCATTAGAAGATTGCTCTACAGACATGTGTTGGATAAGTTAAAGGATTAGCATTTCTAAATTGGACATATGTGTGCAATACATATGAAAACAGGCAGTGACATCAGTGTGTCATCATCTTTTTATATCCCTCCTCTCAATATTTAAATTTTGTTGATAGAATTCTTGTATTTGGTGATAGGTTTGGCCACTGTTGCATTAAATTCAATAAAGCCACTGGTTGATGTGCTGTAGAAGTGACAGACCATGGAGAGTCCTACTTGCTCTTGTGTAACAGGCCATTTTCACAGTATGCTAGCATTGTTCTATTTGCTTATGAAATTATGACATTTTGTGTTGTAATAAAATAAAAAGAAAAGTTGGCTGCTCAGAATCTGGAAATATTTCTTGTTGACACATTTAAATTTTTTTTCTGGAGAGTTAAAATATATTTGAAAACAATAAACTGTAACACCATCTCCATAACACCAAGAAAGCAATGTGCATCTGCATTTTCCCTTTAAAACATTTTTTTGTAAATAGGATTCAATAATCTATGTAAGTTGAAGAACATTTGTAAGGATGTCTGCTGCTCTAGTGCCTTTCTGTCCTTCTTTCTTCCTGAAGTCTGCAGTAAAAAAAACTTGACTTGACTCTTTTTATCCCTGTTTTCATCCTTTCCTCTCTTTTCTCAAGCAAGCTCCCACTTTGTGTCACTTTTTGTGTTGAATGACAGCAAGCTCTGGGTTTCCCCCTCTGGTTCAAAAGGGCAGTAACAGAGGCCTGATTATTTCAAACTGATTAACAGAGAATGCCCGGCCTTACATACAGCCATACACTCGCACGCTTGCACACTCTGCCAGAGGCCAGCAAATGAAGCAGCTTATTGACAAATGACATGCCGATCAAAGAAAAAAAAAAGTTACCCACATGGGGGCTTAATGGATGTTGATCTGCTCTCCCTCCATCAAGTCCAAAGCTCTGCTGTTCTGTGTTTGACATTTTGCATTTATCCTGCACAGATATGTTTTGACTTATTTTTGCGCCTCCTTTGATCTCTATTTTTTGAATGCCCCCATGATTCTTATTTAGTGTACCACAGACTGTCCCATTGAATCCACTGAAACTCAATTATCACTGAAAACTTTGAGTGTACATGATTTTTAACATATCAAATCGACATTAACAGATCATGAGTGGAGCAGAAATAAGAAATTTCACTCGGGGAGATCTGCTATTTTTCTGATTTGAATAATATATCTGTCACACACAAAGAATCAAAGGTGCATAATCACATTATGTTTCAGTTGCATTCTTCTCTTTTTCTTTGCCTGAAATGAAGGCAAAGAAACTTTTACCTTCATGTATGAAACTTCATGTATGTACATGGGTCAGCTGACATAAATAAATAGTACTGAACATTTGTTCCATTAAGGATGCATCTCTTTTCACCTTTTTGTCATATTAAAATATTGTGGACCACAAATATTCATGCCACAGAATCTTTAGACAAGCTACTTCAAAAGCTAAATTCACTGTGTTTTTGTTTTTTTTATTTATTCTTTTTGGTGGACTTGCTGCATTTCTGTAGAATATCTATCAGTTTAGGTGTTTTAGCCTACTTCATGTTATCAGACATATTCTATCCAGGTGTTTTCCTGATTTTATAGTTAAAAAAAATCAGACCAACCAAGGCCCGATTACTGTTGAAATTCAGCTCAACCACAAAAATGTCAAATTAATCAATAATTTCAAAAGATTCCTTTTCTGGCAGCTGGTTTGGGTAGGTTTTTTTTTTTTTTTTTTACCCCTCAGTAAACTAAGTTCAAAATGGGCCTTTGTATTAGGATGATTACTTTCAGAGGGATTTATTTATTTATTTATTTTTTTTAAAGCCCATCTAGGGACAAGAGCTGCGAATTAGCTTTTGCTATTGCACTGTGACATAAACATGGGACTGCTGTTTTCTTTCAGTTTGTCTATGTCGTTGTATGTCTGTCCCAAATAAACAGATTTTTTTTTAAAAATTGTTTGATCTCAAAATGTTTTTTTAAGTCCTAAAACATTCGAGTGCCACAAAAAGAAGCAAAAAAGAAATCTGTTAGGACAGCACTGTATGTATCCAGACCTAAAAAACTGTATTGACTTTCCAAAAACTCCTGAGAAAAATTTTTATTTCACAAAATTAAAGAAAAAGACGTTATAAAATTATAATTGACCTGCAGATGTGAAATTTTTGCATGGCTTTGGATTTTATGACAAACAAATTATCTTTTCATATTTTTTACTTATTTTTAATGGAAAAGAAGGTCAGCAAAAAACGAAGCAAAGTTCTCTCACTTTGACCAGACGTAGAGGACTGTCTGTCTACTACCCCATTTTGAAATGGAAATCAGCACAATAATGTTCCTCATTTCAAGACACCATGACATGAGGTGTCTAGTTCTTTGTCTAGTTTGACTATTCTCCAAAAGATGTTTATTGACTTCCAATCATTCCATAATTATGCATCACTCTTTTGAACCACATTGTGTATCACTTATAAACAAAGAGCATATTAAGAATATTCAGCACCAGGTCCTCTTGATGGGTCTGTGTTAAAATGAAAAAGTCATTCAAAAGATTTTTTTTCTATTTTTGCACAAATTGAATGCAAGTAACCTTCTAATTGTGAGAATTTGAGTTTTTCTGTATATTTATGGGTTTCTGTGTTCTGTGGAGTCTCTGTGTTTTCCCCTTGATCAGCTACACCTGTTCCTTGTTTCCACTGATTGTCTCCCTGTGTATTTAAACCTTGTTTCCTTGTCCGGTTCTTGTCTAGTCGTCTATCCAGTTGTCTTGTCTTCAGTCAGGTCTGTTGTCAGTTATATTGAACCAGTTGCCACCAGTATTGAGCCCATTAGCCTCCTCCTCATTCTGTGCTGCCTGGACTTTTGTATTTTTAACATCATCATTAAAATAATCATTTCATTCTCAACAACCTTGGTCCGCTGCGACTACCTCACCACCTCAAAACGTGACACTTAAAGTCAGAGCTTGTTATCAGCCAAAACGTTGACTCACTTTGTTGAAAGCATCTGGGAGTGCTGTAGGTATCAACAGCAGAAGATAAAGATGATCCCCTCACTCAAAATATGGAGGCTGAAGATAATGAGGCTTTCTCAGATTCCTAGCTATCACATACAGTTCTGCTCAAGACTTTTAAATCATTCATTTTTACTTTGCTCCTGAGGAACCAGCTTCTCTTCCAATATTTTGAAATTGATCAGTAGTTCCCAAGGCTCAACGACTTCAAACATTTTCATTTCAACTTGAGCTGCTTTCTGATTCCATTTTGACCAGTCCCTGAACCCTATAAATACAAAGTGCAGAATAGGTTTCAGAAAAGTTAAACAAGTGGAGGACTAATAGAGAAAAGTCAAGGTTAAATCATCATATACAGTAGATGAGCATCATCTGCAAGGCATCTATTGAAGAAAATGGGGATTGATAAAGTCTGATGTAAAATAACTACTTATGCTCATTTTTATTTAGAACAGTTGTCAATCATTTCCGGTGACATGTATAGTAGTTATAAATCCTGTTAGCTGTAGCTAAATGTTTGCACAGCTTTAGGTAGGTGAAGCTGTAGCTTCACATACAACAGAGGCAACAAATATTAGTTATCTGTCTTGAAAAGCAGCTACAGTTAAAACTTATTTCTAATTAACTCTTCAGACCAACTTACTGAGGTGTGGAGCATCATTGGGGTGTGATAGCAAATCAATCTGTACTAACAAGGATCCTTTTTGTTTATGTGGCTAATTAGGCACCATCTGAGGTGATGTTCATGGAAATTTAAGTGCTCTGATGACTCAGAATGAAACAGGTCATGTTAAAACCTCAAGGAAAAATAATTATTGCATCTATTGGTGTCTCTGCTTTCAGTCCCCTGTGTATAAAATCACATGAAGAAATAAAACATGCAGCGTAAAACCTTTATACACTTGTTTAGCACATGTAGAAGTGTTAAGGACATTATTTTTAAAATAAATATTTATTTTCTGATTCCAGTTATCTCCTGGCTTCATCTCAAAGCAAGTATAAACATAAACCTCTACATCAATGTAGTACTACATCAGCTGTTGGCATAAAAAACTAAATGGCATAGTGTCCCCGTTAACCACTTTTACTGATATTTTAATCAATTAATGGCCAGGGTAGATGTAAAAGGCCGATAGAGCAGCTGATGCTGAAGGAGTCTGAATGATTCAGGTCTGTAAGACTCTACAGGTTGAGTGTTGATTTTTTTTTCTCCTTTATTAAATTATAGAGTCTAGCCAACTAAACTAGAATAATTCATATCTGATTCTGACCTGCTTAAATGGCTATAAAACTATGTAGAAAATGCAGCTGGCAAAGATGCTGGGTCAACACAATATGTGCATTAGCATCCAGTCTTCTGCTATTTCTGTGAGCAGTTTCAGTAAGAAACTTTGAGTTCAAATGTCAAGGAGGGATCTCTTTCAACACGCTGTCTCCAGGGGCCTCTGCAATTTCAATTAGGCCATATCAGCTACATTTTTAATTAAATAATCCTTTTATATTTAACACACCACATTGATTCAGAAAAATATATTTTTTTTTAAATTTGTTCAAGACATGAAAGCAGATCTCATTTCTGACTTTATGCAATTTGTGAAAAAAAAATTATTCAATAAAAAAAAAACCATGTTCAGATTTTTTATTTTTTTTGAAGATGTCAATAAGTTCAGTGTAATCAAATCTTGTTGTGATGATACAACATTTACGCAAGTGAATATAGGTCCACATTCTTCAAGCTGAAATGGCCAACCATATGCCATAAAATGCCTACATTAGGATAAAGTAATGGAAATAATAATACCAGATTGCTGTGGGCTACACTGCCAGCAAAAAGTTCAAATGTAGCATCAATTGTCTTCCCTCCATCATGTTTGTCTGAGGTAGAAGAAGGCCATACTGGTATCAGGAGTCTGTTGGATGCTTTTATTAGATCAACAGTGATTGACTTTCTCATATGTGGCTGATTGCTTGGATGGTTAATTCATGGGAAGACTAAATAATTGATTTGTAGAGTAATTGGTGCATGCATGTATTAATGATGGGAATTTTTGACACCATGGAGTAACCCAACAATGACACTGGGGAATGTCTTTGAGATGTTTACTCAAAATTGTGGCACCAGCTCCCTGGTACTGTATGTGAATCTGCAGAAATTAGATGAAAGCAGGTTTGTGTGGTGTCAGCAGCAGAGCACCTTGACATGCCATACCTTTTTTCAGAAATAGCCGCACTCTGACAAACGTTTCTTCTTTCTCTCCCACACCTAACCCCTGTCCTCTACTGTGTGATGAGCAATGCAAAATGATGATGCATCGCTTCAGCACCTCTCAGAATTCAAAGCTTGTACTTTCACCATGCTAAACTTTGCTCTATATGTAGCCTGGCAATGTGCCAGTCAGGCGTTATAAATGTTCACAGCGAAGCCTGGGGCTGCTAATGAGCTAGTAAGCAGTGGAATCCTCAATGGAGACTAAGATGGAGATGAATCCCCGGACTTCCAGACTGAGAACACCCACTCACATCTGCAACATCTGCTTCGTGGCTCAGTCGGAGCCCCTCCCAACTGCTTCAGAACCCCACAAGACCCCAACATCTCCTCATCACCCCTCCCCTAAGCTTGCACACCCACGCACTCCTGACATTCGCTCACACACTACTGATACTGTCAAACGCCTAAATGCCAGACCACCTTCCACCTACTGACTGCTGAGCCCCCTTCCCCCTCCTCTGTGCACAGAGAAAGCCAGAGGAATACAAAAATGCTATTCCACACATTTGTGGAAATGGACATGCTGCTTGTTGTCGTTCTCTTTGCAACCTATGTCTCCAACCTGGTCCTTAGCTCTAACTTCATTTTCTCCAAGCAATAGCTGACCTTTTTAACATAACTCCTGCGTGCCACAACGTTATTCACTTTAGATCCATTGTTAACATTTCTCCATAGCTGGTTTTCTCTGGATTGAAGGTTGAAGCAATTTTACTCATTTTCCAGACTCTGGCTTGTTAAATGGTGAGGTTTTTTCATTTTATTTTATTTTAAAAGCCTGTCTTATATTTTATAAAATAGTAAATGATGAATGCATCTAGAAAAAATTGTTAAATATACTTTTTTTTCATGACTTAACATGAATTTACAATTTTGATGCACTGATATGCAGCAAATGAGCAAAAAACAGGAAAAGTTGTAACCTGAAAATAACATTTTCATCAAATTTCTGTACCCACAGATTGCCTTTGGGCCATGAAAGAGCTGGTCTCTGTCCCTGTAGCGAGCACATAAAAGGAATGGAACACCCTGGACAAATCACTAGTCTATCATAGTACTGTGATCTGCCATTTGTGAGTGATCCAACTCATTAGAGAGAATAAGGTGAGCCCAATTTTGTCATGGAATACCAAATATACTGTTGCAATCTAGCATCATATCATCATGTCAAACAAGGAAGTGATGGGCCATTACAGGTCATGTGCAGAACTGTACAGAGAGCTCAGTGGGG
This sequence comes from Gambusia affinis, assembly GCF_019740435.1. Taxonomy (NCBI): domain Eukaryota; kingdom Metazoa; phylum Chordata; class Actinopteri; order Cyprinodontiformes; family Poeciliidae; genus Gambusia; species Gambusia affinis. The sequence goes on along the minus strand of NC_057870.1, from coordinate 28,945,339 downwards.
AAAAAGCAAAGAAATTAGCAAAGTTGGATGGATGGAATTTGGCTTTTATTTAAATAAAAATATATATTTGAATGTAAATGTTTGTTTATTCACAGATTTGAATAAAATGTTAAATGTGTATTTTGTTGTAGCATTTTATGAAAAGAGAATGTAACCTGCAGGCGTCACACAAACCATTCATAATTGCTAATCTAGGATAAATATTAGGCCTGAAGTCATTCTAAAAGCAGAATAATCATTTAGAAGCTGTGTGAGATTTTTCATTGCTTTGTCTCAGAGCCAACACAGAGAACTGAGACAAACAACAGTGCATGCACACATTCGTAGTTAATCGTAACTTTAGGATGCCATTTAAATGAACATGCATGCTCTGGGACTGTGGGAAGAAGGAGTACCTGGGGAAAACAGAAGCATGCATGGAAAGAAACTAAAACTCTACACAGAGAAATCTAGTGACCTTCTTGTAGTGATATTAAGGAAACAATGTAGATCCAGCAAGCATATATTGTCTATTTTATTGTCTAGGTTTTCATCCTTAACAGTCTACCAAATAACCTAATCTTGACTTTGATAACTAAAGACATCTAGAAAGAAATGTTTGTTCCCTCTGTATGCATCAGTTTTTCCTTCTTATTTAATTATTATTCAACAAAAATTAAAAAAATTAAATAAACATATACTTATTATTGTTATACACAAATCTATATTATACTTAGGCATACTTGCAATTCTAGAAGTATGATTTATGGCTGATGTCAGTTACTTTGATCCTTTCATATATTGGTGGCGGTGTGGTGAGGAATGAAAAGCAGGCAGAAGGCAGGTGGACAATGTGAAAAGTGTTTTCGGTAAAATGTAATCATTTGCAGAATCATATTTCATGGGAACACTTAATCCCAAATAAGAAAGCCAGAGGACTGAACAACGGAACAACAATACAGAACCAAATATTGAGCACTGGCCTCATGCGTTTTTCAGGGGGATCTGAAAAAAGCAGGAGGCATTTATCCTGGGTCTGTGTGCAGAAATGAAGGTCAGGTGGAACAACTGAGAGGGAACCAGCTCTGAGTCAGGTTGACTGACTGAACTGGGAAAACACAAGGATAAAATAAATTATAACCAGGTAGAACAAACACAAACACAAGAGTGACAAGAGATGCTAATTTTACTGAAGCATAAACTGAAAGAACAAAACTCAAAATCCATCTTTTACATCATGAAAAAACCTTTCTTCACATAGAATGATGTTGTTTTGAAGTATAAACGAATATCATAGCACACAACAAAGTTATACATTACTCAATTAAATGATATTGATATAATCTTCTTATTCTTTTATTAGTATAGTAAAGATGAAACACAAGAAATGTGAAAGTGGCTTGTAGTCTTGAAAATAAGGGATTATTTTACAACAGCTGGGAATACATAAAATATTATTTTTATTTTAATGCACATCCAAAAGTGATCATCACCAAAGTGAATAAGGTTTATTTCCACCTATTATGTCTTAATCCTATGAGATACAGTGGTTCAGTCTTTAAAGAAAGCTTTACAGGTGCATCTGAATAAATTAAATTATCTCAAAAAAGTTGCAAAAGAGAAACTCACATAATTTTCATTCCTACACACACAAAGATATATAAATTAAGCAATTATTTTCATTGGTGATTGGAATGATTTCAGTCTGCACCTGATGAAAATCCCAAATCTATATTCTCATAAAATTAAAACATTAGATGATATTTAAATGAATTCTTAAACACAGAAATGTAATGTTTTGACCCTGTATGGCCTGCACAAGTGAGGTGAGGACTGTTGACATAAAGGTTGCCCCACAGACACTCATTGACACCCTCAGTGGGGAGGGTAAGCCACAAAAGGTCATTGCTGTATTAGAGTTGTATCCACACATATTAATTAAAAGTTAAGCAAAATCAAAAAGTGTGGCACAAAAAGGAGCACAAGCAACAAGCAAAGGATTGTGAGGCAAAGCAGATTCAAGAGCTTTGGGGAGATTCAAGAGGCTTGAAATCCAGAAGAAGTTATAGTACAAGAGCCAGCATAAACAAACACAGTCAGAACAAGATGCTGTTTTGTCAAGTAATTCCTGAACAAGACACAATAGAAGCATATGTTAGGCCTAGTCATGGGAGGGAAACAAAGGCCTGGACTCACAGAGAACAAAAGTGACTGGGAAAAACTCTGAATCCCAGAATCCATGCACAACTCCCAGGAAGGTGGAGTCACAGCTGGAATGCCTGTGATATCACAGAAGCATGTCCCTAGCAGTTTTCTTCCTCTTTGCCCACAGCTTCAAAGGCTGCATTGGTAAGGATGCACACATGAATGTCTGGATCTCGCCAGTCGTGCAAAGGACTACATCTTCAAAGAAACCTTGGATCTCAGGTAAATTACAGTCTGGTGTTTGTGTATCCAGAAACTGTACCCCAGTTGAAAATAAGCAGTTCATCTGATATGCAAAACACTGGGTCACATTTTATTGTGCTCAGCTTTGTGATGCTTAATTGCTTGAGTGCTAAGAGGCCACTGACCCTGATGTAAAAGTTCTGTGAAATTGATGACTGAAAAAAAGTCACTTTACTCCAGCATCATGAGGTTATTTTCTTTTATTGCCGTTTCCCTTCATCTCCTCACCATAGCCAGCACAGAACCTGTCAACATCTAAAAATGCTAAATTGTGTCTCCTTTACCTCGGTTGCTGATGTTCAATTAGTTTCGCCATTAGTGCTGATGCTAACTTTTCTTACTACACGACCCATTCTGTTCATATAGCAACTGGCCTTAAATCAGTGCCAACACTCATAAACACATTAATATTGGTATTAATGGGAAGGTACCTAAAGGACTTGTCAAATTGTGATGAAACAGCTACTTACTTTGTTGTTAAGCTGAGCCACTAATACCGGATGCAACATCATTATGCCTACCTTCTGTTTGCCATCTTGTGAAACTATTTTTAAGTGGCCATCTTGGTAGTCCATCACTCCATTCAATCAGCTACTGTGAAAGAATCTCTTGTGGAAAATATTATTTATTTCTAATTCAGCAAGTAATTTTTCGAACATTTTTAAATTAGAATGAGGCTTTGTTTTCCCTGCTGCTTTGCACCGTGAACTGTTTTTTGAATACATATCAATTAAGTAATTAGTACATTACATTTCATTCAAATATCAAAATTATTGCGTCTACAGGAAAAGTAGAAAGTCGATTCAATATCAATAGGAAAATAAGAAACAGCAGACATAATGAATTAGAGTACAGATATGCATAAATACTTGCTGACTTACATACAGTATATGAAACTGTGCTGGACGCGGCTTTCAGTAATGTCAGCAACACTCATTTCCGCTAGGTGTTAGAATAAAAGAGATTAGTCTTGTATGATTGTGTGTGAAAGAGGGGGAGGATGGGGCAGGAAGTGGGACAGAACTATAAAAGCTGCAGGGATTAGTGGAAACACTGCATCAGTTTTATGTGAGACTGGGGTTAAGAGGGAGCATAGGTGAGGGGACATGCGTGTGAATGTGCTTGTTTGTGGGGGAAAAGTGAGAGAGGGGCCTATTGCTGAGGAAGACTAACAAACAGCTTTCTATATCTTCTTCTAACAGCTCAAGGTCAGAAGTGCTTTGTGCTGCTGAGGCTGGAATCTGTGTCGACGGCTGCCCAACTAATATCTTTTGTTTTGTTATTATTGTCTATCAAGCACTGTGTCCCACAATCCTCTGCAGTGATTAAACAGCTGAAAGGGAGCGTGAATTGGGATGATAGGATTGAGAATGACAGGAGTTTATATGTGAGCCTGCGTGTCGGAGAATATTTTGGGGTTGTGAGTGGAAAAAGACGGCGAGGCAGATCCGCAGACAAAGGCAGATGCGCCTTGATGGTTTGTGAGTGCACTGTGTTTGCTTTTAGAGATAGTCGCGTTCACCTCAGCCACACCTCATTGCATCTTGCGAATGAAGCTGCAAGGCCTTCGGGAGAGATTCTCTGCACAGTTTCTTTGTCAAGGAGAAATGCAAAATGTTTAAGCTTATTCTATCAATGATCTTCCCTATATATCACTGTCAAATAAGCAAAAGAAACTGTTGCTGCTATGTCCCCTCTGCTTGTTGGCTTACATGTGGGTAACCAAACACAGCGGATTACCATTTATATACCAAAGTCATAGAAGAGCAGAATCAGCTCTGAACAAATATCCCTTGAAGAGTTCAGTGCCTCCCAAAAGAATATACACCACTGTTAAAAATGCTAAATTTACAACATATAGATATTTCTCCAACACTGATGGAAAGATAAGAAGGAGAATAATCATGGAGTCTGCCAATAGGCTGATGGCTAAACTAAACTAATTTCTGCCAACTGTTGTATACATGTGTGGGTCCAAATATGACATTAATCCCCTGCTTTCTCCTTATGCCTGGCCTAGGAAGAATATAGTATGCCAAAGTTTTTCTTCCAAATAAAAAAAACATCCCATTACTCATAAGAATGCAGAGAAATAGTCTAAATCCTTATCAATGTTGAACAATCTCACACTATGTTCAGATAGGTACAGAATCCTTCATAACCCTTAGACTTAAAGTTTTTTTAATGTAACCAAGACATTTGTTTCAGTTTTGAATTGACACAAACGTTTCTCTAAACACAAGACTGTATAAAAGTGAAAAAAATCACAATCTCCACAGTGGTCATATCTAATATCATAAGATCAATGCACTTTGGCCTCATTCTTTTGTGTGGTTAAAAACACACACAAACTGTCTGCTAAGTCTAAACCTTTGAGGCACAGATGGAACATTTTCATTGGAATTTTTATTTTAAATGGGATAAAACAGCAATAATACAGTTGAATTATTATCACGATTATTAAAATACACAAAGCAGTAAAGCTACTACAGAACTCCAATCAGGTAGCAATAAATGTGACAGCGTTTGAGATTAAAGAAGGAGTCAGCTGGCTATAATGCCTACTTGGGACATGGAAGACAGAAAACAATGAGTGTGAGGCAGATCTGTGAAAGTGAAATTGTTTTCTGGGGACAGATTTGTAAACTGCCGGAGAAGCTTGTAAGCAGCTTTCACTCAGATGAGATACAGTCGACAAAAACGACAGAGTCATTCATCTGCCAGCTTAGAAGAGCTTTCAGCAGAAGAGTTTGTTGAACATACAACTAATATTTCGAAGTTATCGTGCTTTTTCTTCCCTGATGGAAGTAAAACATTCCTCCCAGACAGGTTCATTTTATGTGCAGTGTGTACCCTTTTCTGCTCACTGGAGCTTACAGTATATCAGTGAAATGTGGGTATTAGCAGTATTTTGCCAGAGACTTGAGGGAGCAGTGTGGAGCAGGCAAGTCTGCAATGACAATCTTCGCTATGAGTGATAATGAGTGTTCAGGTAATCCCCACCTGGAACCACTAGCGAATACACAAGCTAACAAACATAATTCTGGCTCACATTAAAAGAACAAAATGCCACCAACTAAGACACCACGCAAAAACACAAGCCCTGAAGACTTTGCCTTTGTCTTATCAGCATTGGACTTGAGCAAACAGGGAAATCAGAGGAGCACAATCATGCTCCCATCTTGCCAAATGTATGGCACTGCAAAGGTTGTTAAAACGATACTCCCCTTTCTCCTCCTCCTTTTCCTCTCCTAACAGCTTTTATGTTTTATCACACAGGCAATCGGACCTGAAACTCTCCTCCAGCTCTGTAATGGGTACTGCAGACTGTGGGCCTCACTAATGCAGCCCCTGAGCCCCGGCCCCGCTTAGCAAGAGTCATCCCTGAAAGACAACGAAAGGGTAGATAGCAGAGGGTTAGGTAAGTGAGGATAGATGATCACTGGAGGTCCATGAGAGAGAGGGAAAAAAGAGGGCATAGTTGGAAATGTTTTTACAACCACATGAATGTGTGCGTTTCACTCCTGTTCCAAGTCAATTCGTTCATTTTCCGGTTCCTCCCCCCATTTTGTATCAAAATGTCTTTTCATCCCTAACTACTTTTAAACAAGACTTTTTTTATGCCGCACACAGCTATGGTAAGCTGACTTAACATTTCTTAAATTTAGTGCATATTTTAATATTTATTATCTGAAAATTTTGTGTTACACTCTATTCCAAAGCATTTTGGTTCTGATCCATGTTTAGACCAGTTGTCTCCTATACAATATGTCAGATATTAATTACTAAGTGATTTCCTGCTGGTAGATATTAATCTCCATCACATTTCATCATCACAGTTTGTTACAGTGGATTATGAGTAGAAAAGATAATTACTTTGAGTCATTGGCTGCCAGGTATTAAAATACACATGGTCAGGACAAAGCATCATGCGGCAGATGGCACAACTATATACCTGGAAAAGTTGGGGTAGAAAAGAACAAACCAACAAATGTAGGTTTGTCGAGGAATAACCAGCATCCTAGAAGAGACTGCTTAAGGGGAGATAACTGTCTTTCCTGTGTGTTTGAGTCTGTCTCTTTGAATGAAGACTAAATCCATCAAATCAAAAGGCAAGAGAACTTGCTCTCACCCTCACCCCAGCCCACTCCTGCCTTCTACCACCACAGCTCATTCTCTCCCAACAACTTCCTCCCCATCTTTGATCTGATTGTTTTTCTCTCTCATCAGACCAAAGCAATCTGCCACCTACATATCATGTCATCATGGAAAGAAGACAAGGACACGTGTGTCTGAGCCGGACCACATGACACCTGATGGTTGTGTGCACATTTCTTTCAGTTTAAGTGTGTGTGTGTGTGTAGTTTAAGTGTCCCTTTGCGAGTAGTCTTCCTGCTATGCTTATGAATAAAGTTGATATTAATCCTAAAAACATGGAGGAGGGGATTACTGTGTTTACAAAAGGGCATGTCTGCAGCTCTAACCCCAGGATGGTTGTGTCTTTAATTGTCCTAAAAAGTCTATGAAATTGAATAAAAGAAGGAGGAAAAATGTTATATATCCATGTTGGCGCACACATGGATGATCATGCGAGTCTGTCATATGTTCTTTAGGTTATTTGGAGAAAATAAGAGACTTATTAGAGATGGCAGCTCTATTTTTAGTACAGAGATTGTGAAAATCATTCCAATTGGTTGTCTGTTTTAATCTGCCCCAAATATTTTCCCGCTTTTTTGCCCACCTTTTAAAAATCCTCATAATTCAAATATACTATATGGGTGAGGGAAAAAAGAAGCTAACCAATCTTCCAAAATAGGTCAGTTTGAAAGCACAATGAATTTTCATCCAGCCTTTTAAAAAGGATTTTTAGGAGTGAGGATTTCAGAGGAGAAGATGCAGTTGAGAATCTCTTCTTTCTTTTTTTTTTTACACACATGCTCTGCTGGGTTTATGTTCAAGGGAGGCTCGTAAAGAATACTACTGCCCCCTAGTGTTTACGTCTGGAATATATATATATATATATATATATATATATATATATATATATATATATATATATATATATATATATATATATATATATATATATATATATATATATATATATATATATATATATATATATATATATATATATATATATATATATATATATTTTTTTTTTTTTTCCTAAATGGAGAGGCTCACCTCTACTGAGTTTTTGGACTTGCAAAAATGTGTAGGATTAGTTTCCTCATGTAGGCATCCTGATCACAGCTTTCAGGAAACTGTGGGAGTCAAACATGGAAGGATAACCCACAGGATGTCCCTCCCCCCTTCCACCAACACCTTCCTGCAGCGTCTTCTGTGGCAGAGCTTACACAAGCATGAGAGGGAGGGAGAAATCAATGTGGATGCGCCAGACTTGGCTCTCTTATCCACAGAATCACAGCTCTCCCAGCTTGCCACCTCACGTTCCGCCTGAGGTTGTATAACAATAGAGAGGCAATCTGTGACTCATCAACCTGAAATAAAACAAGCAATTATTCATATCCTGCTTGGAAAAGGATTGAGTAAGTTAATAGTGCTGACAGGATTCTCAGCTAACCCTCCGTTTGATGTTCCTGTCATTTCTATTAAATTCACTGTATGGCACATTGACTTGTGTCAATGGAAGATGCTTTACTTGACAAATTCTATACTTTTAATTTAAGAAAGAAAATTGAATTTCTCTTAATGTTTCTTAAAGTTGCAGTATGTGACATTTATAGAAAATACATGTTTTTTACATATTTATAAAAACTTTCACTACGTAGTGACAGTATAACCTCGTTTAGATAATCTGTAAAAATATCTAGATCCTAGATCTCCTGCATGTGATCCAACTGCCATCTGCAGAAATATACTGCTTGTTCAGAAACAACAACCAAAAGAAGGAGGAAGACTTTATCCAATTTCAAATGTCTTTTTTGTCCTCGAGGGGCAATTTTCATCATGCTCGTGCACTGGTGACACCCTCCCCTTTGCTCTCTGCTACACTGCAGCTCCTTCCCCACAGTAGAACCTGGATGTGCAAGTTAATAACCATGGCCATTGGTGAAGGCAGATAAAGGTGTTCTCTGCCATTAGCATCTGCAGAAAACCAACAATTTTGAGTAGCGCTTACACATGCAAGATATTGTGTGTGCACAATCTTTCTTCCTGATTTTGATTGATTTTTTTCTTTCTCTGAGCTGTGCATTTCTGTAGATTGCAGTAGGATGACAGGAAGGATTTTTATTTGTCACCTGCTACACTGTCACGAGTCAAGACATAGTGGCATTTTTAACAAATATGTAAGAAAACCTTTTTTTAAAAGTTAGTGCAGTTATATAATTTAACTGTGTATATACAAGAAGTTCTACTGTGTATAATTATCAGGAAATACAAATGTTAATGCAGCATAATATGCAAAAGTATGCTTCTGTCAGCACCCAAACCGAGACTTGTTTATTATTTGAAAACTAGAAACAAATCTGAACAAAATGACTGGGCTTAGAAATGCATAAAATGAACATGTTTTCTTTGAATCGCATTGCCTGGTAAAGTCATAGTATATTACAGATTACACATGCCAGTACAACCTCTTCCACCAGAGACTTGGCTGCTCCACATGGCAGTAACAGCTCCTCTGCTTCTTTAAAAAGGCTAAGAGATTTTCTCAGTCAGAAAAAAGCTGAAATCGAGCCTCTTTCATTGTTTCTGCAGCACCGGGATGTAATTTGACTAAGTTACATGTTCTTATCGTACAAAGTGATGTTAAATATTAAGAAGTGCACAATGGAGTAAAGGATCTGGTAACAAAACACAAAAACAAATCAATTGTAGCTCTAACGCTATAGCACTCTGTCATGAATAAGTCAATGTTTATTTTTACTAATGCTTAAAAAACCTTTATCTTTCACCTTATGTTACATTTGCAGATATCCTGTGTCTGGCCATAGGGCACACAATCCATAATCCTTGTCAAAATAATGAGAGGAAAATAAGTACTTTGATCTTCTGCTGATTGAAACAGCTTGCTAATCCACATTTTATTTTGCTGCTAAAACAAATGTTTGATAGAGGACTCAGAGGACACTCAGCCAGGCCTGAAACCGTGTAAAAAAGATTGCTTCCTTGAATGAAGGTTTCTTCATCTACTTTCAATATGGAGTTACGAGATGGTTGATAAGTCATTCACCTCTGGGAACATGAAATGGCAACATGAAAAGTATTGATATTATGTGGACATATTGTTTGTATAAATATAGTCAGGCAACATTTTATTTCAGCAAATTGCTTGCTCTGACAAATCCAAGGCATGGATCAGAGACTTTTTGTTTTGGTTCACTTGCTCAGACAATAACTTTGATGTTTTGCCATTAATCGATTTTATTCAGAGCAAGGACAAAATGTCAAAAGCAGATATGCAGTTTCTTACAAAGACCCCCTCTTGTGAATTCACATACAAAACCAAAACTAGGCCCCCAAAAAGTTTAAAAGACTGGATAAGCAACAGATCAGAAATAGCAACTATGGCCTATGGAAAATGTGATTATTTCCTGGTAACGGGTCATTGATATGCTCATAATCTATTCTGTTTTGTGCAAGATGAAAGTTGGAAGAGAAACAGTATCCTATTTTAATCCTGAGAAGGCTAAAATGAAATAGAAATGCATGCACTAAATCTTTATATTCTATTTGTCATCTTAAAATAAAAGCAGATCTCAGCTGACCTTTGGTTTTCCAGTTCATCAGTAAGGGAACAAAATGTTTCAGGGGTCATTATCTTTGGGGGAAAAAACAGCCAATAAAAATCCATGCATACATTGTGAGAAAGTTCACAAAGAGAGAAACCTTCTTGCCAACTGTGCTAACCATGTCTGCTTAACTGAGAACTGAGGTACCATTTTATTTGCCTTAAGAGGGCAAAAAACTTAATATGCAGGAAAATATACTGCAGTTAAAAATCTGAGATAGAAGCTACAAAGCAAACAAGGAATGTGGATCACTTCTTTGCTTTGCCTTTATTTGAGGCAAATCCATCTTATAACTTAGTTTTTAGGAAAAACCTCTTTGATTCTAAAAATTTTGTCTTTTTAAAATCGTCATATAATAATTAAACAAGCATTAAGAAAGTGCATATGTTGTAGTGAGAATAGTTCACAAAAATCTTTTTATGCTGAGCTGTGGGGTTGGTGGCATCTTGAGAATAAAGCTGATAATGTCGCTATAGCAGGCATAAGTAGGTGACAAAATGGACACAAATTCATAGCAACACTTTGGTATAGTGAAGAACCACGTAAGTGATGTCCATCTGCTCTTCCAAAATGCTGCAGTATGTAGAATAACTATTTTGAAAGTTTAAAAAGTTCAGTAAGTTTTGTAAACTTCCATCCCTGACATCTCCTCTTGACAAAACTGCCTTTGATAATACTGAGTTATAAGACGAGGGAGTCACTAAGCCCTTTTGACTGAGAAATGTTGACATTATACGTATCTGAGAAAAAAAGTAAAATGATAACATTTTGTTCTTGTGACCTGACAGGTAGAGTACATTCATTGTGCCCGGTAAACATCTAGTATTCTCCACCAAGCCCTGTAGTGGTTATTATATTCTATATTGGCTGAATGGAACTCAGAGGCAGGCAGGCACAAATAAACACTCAACTGGAGAAACACACCAACATGTTTTGCCCTCCATACATCAAGTCCAATCTATCAGATGATTGGGAATTGTTCTTCTTCTTATTGAAAGAACAGGTGGCCATGAGATAGTGGTTTCATTTTTCACTGCTACTGCACTCCATGAGACCAGACTAATGATCAAAACACTGAGCCGCTCAAAACCATCTCTCACCCCTCACTGATAGATGTAGGATCTGATTGGGGGGGGAAATGTGAGCATGAGTCACCAGGAGTGTCTGTGTGAGTCAGTAAATGATTGGTTCCACATAACATTTTTTTATTTATTTATTTTTCTTGGTTTTCTTATGCACACTTGGACATACATTTAGACTTGTGTGTCTTTAAGCATTAGATGTGCATTAATGGAAAGTTGGGAATCCTCGAGCTCCAGGGAAATAAATTAAACATGGCTATGTGGGCAGACGCTGTGATGGATCACTTCCTTTCCTTCACTGACGGCATTCTCTGAGCAGTTTTCTTTTTCCTCTTTAACACACATACAGAAAAGCCTCCTCTCATCTTCCTCACCCTGTTTTCTGTTTAATCCATGCATGGCCCGTTGGTGCAGCACAATGCTGGGTACTTTCAAAGGAAAAACAGCATGCAGCTCAAAGAGAGGAGATGAAAGTGGTTTAATGATCTATAATATGTGGGTGGTGCTCATTGGCACAGAGCAAATTGTTTGTGTGTTCAGGTAAAACTGTTATTTGCAGTGAAAGGAACGATAGGTTGCAGTCATTGTGTTTTGAATTCTCCATTGACTGCTGTGTGCACTTTCAAATGAGACAACTAAAAACACAAACCAGTTCCCAGACTGAGAGAAAAGAAAAAAAAGGAATGTGAGAGGCATGTGATGTGTTATTTATTTGCATTTTTCTTCCAGCTCAGATTTTTGCAAGAACTGTAAGAAATGTCAACATTCTGCCTGAGGAATCCACTCAGGAGGTTTTGCAGTCATCTCCATTTGATGGCTCAGTGATGACACTGATGGAGGTGGCACAATGAGAAGCTTTGATGTGTGAAATAAAAGTGTGTCACGTCATGCAAACTTGCCAGTGTGCACGACATAAAACATAACACGCTCTCTCTTCAGTCCTGCTCCCTTGATTATCTGTGCTTCTGCCATTCTATATAGGGCGATGAGATTAGTGATCGCAGCTCCCATCTGCTATCTTTACGACTCATTTGTTTACTCACTGATTCACATCAGGGCTTTATGGCAGCCAAGGGGCTTCTGTGGCTCTGGGACTAGGTCTGGGGTACAGGGTTAATTTTATCCAATGATTTATCACATTTTCAATTAAGTGATGGTAAATGTGAAGTGTTGAGTGAAGATATTCTATTCATGGTTGAACAAAAGTTAAAAAGCCAATATTTAGAAATCCTAAGTAAAACTGTTGGAACAAAAACCTAGAAATCAGTTTTGACCTGGTGCACTATTAGCTATTTTACCCTCTGCATTTGTGAATTTAAATGTCAACTATTATCATTTTAAATCTAAAGTATGAAACATGACAAACGATAAACGATAAAGTATGAAACGATGACAGGCAACCGATAGATTGTCTTTCCAAACCTTAAAGGTTTATCACATGAGAAAGCCATTTGATTTCCCCTCTGAAACAGGAAGAACTGTTGGATGCTATATTCATGATGATATAGTATCCAACACCTTTCAGTTCATGTAGTTGCTACTACAGACTTTCATAGAACTAGACCCTGGTTAAGAAGACAGATCTTTTAAGATTGACATATCACAGCAAGGCAATTGACATAAAAAACCAAATCATTTTCCATCAAAACTAAATACTATTTGTAGTATTCAACAGGAAAATAATCCTGCAGAAATTTTGCGAGTCAATAAGGTTCGACTTTTGCCTTTTCAGTGTATCTGATACTATGCTGTACATAAGAGGATCAGTAGTTAAGCAAGGTTATTGGTGGTTTTTGAAATACTCTGTTGGACAGGGAGTTTAGGAGGACTTATGTGCTGCCCAAATTGTTGCAGAAATTACCAAGTAATTCATTTCAGTTTATTGATATGGCACAAGTTCAACAAGTTTTCTTAAGGTGCTTTACTAAACATATAATCCAAGTTATATACATACTGTACAAATATAGTCGATTCAATACAGTTGAATAGACAGATTAAAATCCAAATACATTCCATGTCACTTGTTATGGATGTTGTATGGTTTGGTTAATTAAACATGCTAGAAAAAGGTGTAAGCCTGTTGCATCCAGTTACTGACTTTGGAGCAACTTGTCCTCCTCAGTAACTTTACTGAGGCTGCAGCGATGAAAATACTTCAGCATGCTCACTTTGTTAAATGGCCAATATGGTAGGGGTTTGACTAATTCCACCATTTGAATACAGAAAATAAACAAATAAATGAGATGTTTGGTGTTATGACATAAGTCATTTTTCTAGTGAATATACATTTTACACCCTAAATAAAACAAAAGGCACAATATTAAAGCAGGTGTCAAAAGTCAGAGTAGATGTGTGGTTTTGTTTTGTTAGTGTTATAATTGTTTATCTGATCTTCTTCAAAGTAATTTTTTTTATTTAAAATTTTACATATATTTAAGAACAACATGACCGGTTGTATGTAGCCGATGATTAGTGGGTACCAGCCAATGGTCAGCTTCGTTTACCTGTTCTGTAGTCACACTGGATTTTGTGTACACCTTCTTATGTGTTGCCAATTATTTTATGGAGAAATGTCACTGCCTTGCTGAATGTTAACAACTCTTCCTCCTGGCTTGACATTTGAGTCATGCTAGTGTCAGATGTTGCTGTTAAATATTGACATTGTGTCATGTATCACTTTGACAGACCTGCTCTAGACTGCCCTCCGGATTCTGGCTGACCATGTACAAATAATTTTGTGATTATGGTGCAATGCCAGGAAACAGAGTGTGCTGTCTATTCATGGAATTCTGATATTTGTCTTTTATGCCAATGAAAAGTGTATTTTGTTGAATTATGGAGGAGAACCATAGGAATACTACAGATGATTGATTAAGCAACCAACTGGATTTTTCGGTAGTTCTCGTAAGGTCATAATCAAAAGGCCAATCATCTTGTGGTTAGGGATAAAGCAATACTTCTACAGCAGTTTACATAATTTGTAGTTCAACCTAAAATTATAATGTTCGTAATAATAAAAAAAGTGGTTCCAGTGATATAAAATCCAGTGGGGTGAGGATTGAAAACTCTCCCCCGGCATTCAGAAAGCATAATGCATCAGCCTTCAACTGTATTTTACAAAATTATTTTTGATAACTCCCCCTGCGATCTCATGGAGAGAAATAAAGCTTTAGCGTTATGCCCCCACTGTGGATATGATTGCGGCTTTTAAACCGAATGCGGATGGTTTCCTGTAATCTCTCAGTTCGCTGTCAACAGATAAAAATACATGATACTCCACAGCGGCTCAAAGCTACTATATTTGTTACTGTCAGTTCATGTACTGGCACACAATCCCTGATTATGGCTCAAACAGCAGCTGGGATGCAGCAACGAGACAATCCATCTATAAAAAAAAAAAAAGCTTGAGAAATTTCCCTGAAAAATAATGCTTTTCTATTCAGATGAGCAATGCTTTGAAAGACACCAAACTTCCACCCTTTAAAGTAACAAAGGTACATCTAAACAATCATACCAAGAAAAGTCAGTATTACATCAGTCATATCTGCCTATGCTGACTTCCTGTCTGACTGTGTCCTAAAATGCTGTCTAGGTTAATAATATGCAAAGTGGATGATAGGTTTAGCTGATTTGGAAGCTGTGCAAAATTCTTCGATTTGTAATCTGTGAAGGAAACCCAGAAACGTCCAGGCAACCAGTGAGAAGGGATTCTGTTGGCAAATGTATACCCTGAAGGTGTTCCTAAAATCAAAGGCATCTTGATTCCTAATTAAACCAATGGAACGGAGCAACAGTGACAGCTCTGCGGTGCTCTGCCGCTAACATTTCTTTTGAGTAATGATTAATGCATCCAATTTCTGTGATCTGCACTGACTGAAGTATCAGGGGTAATTAAATGATGATGGTCTACAGAGCACCGACTCCTCGCACAAAATGACAAGGCCATAATTACTATGAAGCTTAGATTCCCCCTGACATAAATATGAACTGTGTATCAATAACTGAGGAAAACGTATTTCCTGGTGAAACCTAAAGTGTGAAAATTACCCTTTACTGTACTAATTTTGTAAAAAGAAAATGTAAAAATGCATAGTCTTTGAACTTTTCCACTTGTATCACATTACAACCACAAAATGTTATATGCATTTGAAATTTGTCTGTGAAGAGGGAAGAAAAAGAAATAAAATAATCTGAAAAGTATTTGTGTTCAAGTCTCTTTACTGTGATAGCCATAAATAAAATCCAGTTCAACCTTCAAAAGGTTTTGGCAAGGTTACACAAACTCTTACATTTAATGTGTTAAAACCTCTTAGATATACAGCCCACAAGTCATGACTGTCCACCTGAACAACTTTGGAGAAGCTTCATTGAAACACAGTACAGGTCGGGGAATTGGTTGAAAGTACAGCTATACGCTGAATATGTGCAAGAAGTAGCTTTGATCAGTTCAGACCAAATCTGAACTTTTTGCCCTACAAGCAAAATGGTCAGTGTAATTGGAAAGCTAAAATTATTATGCTGTGGGAATGGTTTTCTTCAGCAGAGATGGGAGAGCAGGTCACATGATGGAAATGAATGCAGGTAAATTCTGTAAAAAACATGTTCCAGGCTACAAAAGACTGAAGACTAAGGGAGAGGCTCCATAAGTATGACGGCTCACGACATACGGTAACATCGAAGAATATTCAGGACCTACATCCTCTTGAGTACACTTCAAAATTGTTTATATACCATCTCTATACTATGCCATTGACTGTACATCTTAAGAGACACAAAAACTTAATATGCTTTTCCCTACTACTGCACAATAATGTGGTAATAACTGGTTTAAATCAAATCCATTGGAATGTGTGTTTGCAAGGCAACACAATGTAAGAGTTGCAGGGTTGTGATTATTTGTAAGACGCTCTATTTGCTTACTGAACTCTTATGGATTGCTACAAAGTTATGTCAGAAAAAGATTTCCTTTCAATATATTTATACCAGTGTAATTTAGCAAAACCCAATGAGGAGGAAAATGCAACTTTCTGTGAAAATTAAAAAAAATACAAAACTCAGGTTTGTAGATCAAAGTATAAAAGGTTAACCAATAATTATTTTTAAACATCTCACCAGCAAGCACAAAAATAGAAGCCTTGAAATTTCTAAATTGCAAATTATGAAGAGATGAGGGATATAATGTAGTTTAAGGTTTCTCAACGATTCAGGAACAAGCTTTGTTTTCTCATGACATCTTCAGACATAAAGATACAGTACAGGGATGCCTTCAGTGGCAGTGCGTGGCTGGAATAGAGTGGATAACAAATAAAACAGAAAACCACTTCAAATATAGAATGTGTCCTTTGCTGCAATTTAAATCCAGTCTGTTATTTTTATTATTATCTGTCCTCTCCAAGATAAATGGAGTAATAACAAAGGATGCCCACCCTAGTGTTGCTGACATTTTAGGGAGTCCTTTTGGAGCAGTAAAGATGCCCACTTGATAGATACCAGAGCTCTACAGATAGCACAATGACAAAAATGAGGAATGCTGTTAGTTGTGGTGGCGGATAAAAAAAGAAATAGGGATCTGTAGCAGAACTTGGATGGGTTGAAGGTGGGTGAAAATAATAAAGCTCCATGCAGTTCATCTGCAAAAAAAGGAAAAACCACAGAACATGATAAGACAGGACATGCACAGGGAGAGAGTCAGAGCAGACAGCTGCAGCAGTAGCCATCAAGCAAGAGAGAAAGTTTTATAGCGGCTGCTGCTAAAAAAAAAAAAAAATCCCTCAAGGAGCTGACAAACTCTCCTCTCGGTTTCTGCTTCTGTGTTTTCAGTACACTGGTCTGTAGAGAAGCTCCCCAGAGACAAGTCGACGTTTCAACTCCTTCCACAGCAGCTCTCTCTCTTTTTGGGCACCCTTCATGAAGCCTCGGTTCTCCTGTGCCCGTCGGGACAAGTAGGGCATCACCTCACTCACCGGTCCGTAGGGGACGTACTTGTAGACAGGAAAACCGGCCTGGCCTGAGAAAAGACAAAGAAAACAACGTATTCTACCATTAAAAGAAATTATTTTGTTATACCTTACCTTGTAGACCTATTACTAGTCTCAAGGAGAACCAATGTTTTGAAAGCGAATCAATCAATGTTTGCTCACAAAAGAGCTCAAAAAGTAATTGGTTCTAATCTCACTTTAATCTCAGAAAGAAAAAAAAGGAGAAGACAAAAAAAACATAATTTTCTGAGTAAACGAGATAATTGGTCAGTTTGCCATAAAACAGCCACTATGATAAAATGAAAGACATTTTTATTTGACAGTCAAGCCTCTCAGAACAAGTAGTTTCTTGTGTATTACCAAATATAGACTTTACTGCATTAAAAAAAAAAAAAGACTATCAACAACAATCCTAACCCAGTGTGTATGTCTTTGATTGACATCATTAAGTCTTAAGAGATGAGGTCATTTGAACGCCACAAACCTTTTAGTCTGTGTGCAGTCCAGCGGGGTCGCGCTGACTCTGACCCTGTCTTTAAAACTGATTTTTTGTGTGTGTGGTTATGGGAACTCAGTCTGACTATACCATTTCCTAACAGTAACATTTGCCTTAATAAGTGTCATAATAAGACACATAATCAAAACAAGCTTTAATTATATATGTTTTGTCAGTTAATAAAAATTGTATTTTTGCTTTAGGTTATTAAACCACGACAATTTCATAACCCATGGCTGTTTCCACAGTACAGGAGTTTTACAAGTTATGTTAGATTGACTCAAAAGGACATTTTACAGATGGACTCTTGTTGTTGGTCAGCTGCACTGACTTTGAAGTCGTCAGGTTACCTGCTAAGCATAACAACTATGATTTTCTTGGTGTTTACCTTTCAGA
Source organism: Gambusia affinis (assembly GCF_019740435.1). Lineage (NCBI taxonomy): Eukaryota > Metazoa > Chordata > Actinopteri > Cyprinodontiformes > Poeciliidae > Gambusia > Gambusia affinis. Next base: position 28,927,200 of record NC_057870.1, on the reverse strand, counting down.
TAAATGTTTTATCCAGAGTCATCCATCAAACTAAACACGTTGCAGCAAAACAAAGTTTTGATAAAAGCCTCCTGGCTAACAGTTTTCCTAAAAGACAATATCATAGAAATACATACATTTTGACTCTCTGAGTGACTGACAAATAATAAAAATCTCAGCTCATCTCTAATATAATTTTAGAAGGTAGTGACTCCAGTATGACTTCACCTTCTCTTTCTCTCTTCAGAAGGCAACAAAAAGAATTGGTGTATCTCTGTTTACATCCATAACAGTTCAGCCCATTTCATCCTGAGCCCCATGTTGACAGACAGCTGTCTTTCACCAGTGTGTCTGTCTTTGACTGACAAATAAAGTGGTGAGAAGCAACAGTGATGCTTCGTTAAGACAGGTGGTCAATACTGAGCTGTCTCAGTTCATATGTCACCTTGCAGGCTGGAGGCCGGCTTTGACATGTGAAATGCTTGTCCAGGTAACCTGTAAGGGTTCTGAGAGTAGCTTGAAGGCCTCGTGGGACGCAGCTGAGAGCTACAGGGGAGAGCACAGATAATGCACATCCTGCAGAGGCTGGACTGAAACTCTCAAATCATTGTTAGTTAAGGCAGGAAGGATTGTTGCCTTGTCCCTGTGTGACTGTGGAGGAGAGTGGGCAGAGTGCTTTGTGTGTTTTTCTCACCCAGTGGGAAGCTGATCTGATCACACATGCCCAGTAGTTGACCGAAGAACACCTTGTTCTCTGCTGGTAAGAGACCGAGCTCATTCATTCTGAATGATTGAGACAAACAAATAACATTAGCTCAGTTTCCGAGGAACATGCCTATTACTTTAAATAGTGCATTGGTGAGAAATCTAATCTTACCTTTTTAGGGTGTATTTTATTGTGTCCTCATTATGAGAGGCAACCATAACATTGGCCTTTCTGTTAAGAGCAATCTCGTCCAGCACATAGTGCAAACACCTTTCCAAAGAACAAATGAAAATCAAGAGGGGTTGGTTGTAATATTTTCTTCAAACATCGTAGATATGGTCACAATTAGGGTTGCACAATACAAGGAAAAAGTGAAATTGTATTAGTTTTGTTTTTTATTGTAAGTTCAATAGCCGTTGAAATTAAGCTACATTTTCCTCACTCTCGTAGTTCTTTTCCATCTTCACAAGGCCCTACCGATTACTTGTTATCCACTAACATCTACACCAGGTGTGGACACAAAAGGTAGGGAGAGTCTAACTAGAGTGGCAATTATTGTATCTTACTCAAAAGCAGAGTTTAAATGCAAAGCACTAAAAATATAATAGCTTGTTATATATTGCATCCAAGCTCTCCAAGTCAGAGTTTGGGATCAGATATGTTTTAGAAAAACTGCATGCGACTTTTAAATTGTGGGGTGGCAACTTTATGCAACACATCTAATCAGTTAGCTTTTTATGAAAATTGAAAATGTGAACTTAGTTTTGATATAACAAATTCAGTTCCAAAGTATCAGATTTAGTCATAAATGAAGAAACAAGCCATGGTTCAAACCTGTGGTACATTGTGCTAGTAGACTCATAGTTGGGGTTTATAGGGTCTTCATATTGGAACTCCTTTGCTCTCTCTTGCTCCTGATACATGTATGCTCCACGTACCAGCTTAGCGGCAAAACACCAACCTTCCCTTCTGGACAGTTCTACGTCCATAGTTACATTTTTGTATGCTTCCTGCAGAATAAAAAGAGAAGAGCAAGTGAGATTTTATTTATGTTCTCAATCGGCTCTACCTCTAGAGCTCTACATCTAATATTTTAGCAGTTTAAACATAAAATTCTTTAAAGTTATTGTATTGCTACAATTCTCAGGTAATTTATAAGTTTAATTGTTTGGTTTTGTTGGTTCTAACCTTTAGGTAGCACTGGTAGGTGTTGAAAACAACAGGCTTCTCCCTGTTGTAGATCTTCTGTGTATCCAGTGTAAGTTTACTGATGGCTGGCTGGAAATAGGTTTGCTCTGCATCCACCATTAAGCGAACACCATTTTCTAAGGCACACTGTGAAACAACATGTTTAATTAAAATTACTTAATGATGTACCAATCAAATTTTCTTTTCTACAATTAATCTTATTTAACACTTTGACTGTTAAATACAATGGGTAATGCACATTTCTCTGATACAAAATTCCATACCTTTCTAGACTAAGTCCATATTGTGTTATTACAAAGACCGAAAAAAAATCACTATGAATTTACTCCAAATACCGACAGCAATGTAAGTTTGAATACAAAGTCTAAAAAAACATAACTGAATGGAGAAAGATGGATGGAAGGACAGGAGACGGAAAAACAAATGGGTGGACAGCATATAAATAAAGGGATCGACGGTTGGTGATGGATGGACAAAAAATGAAAGGACTAATGGATTGATGAATTCGTGGGTGGATGGAAGGATGGACACAGCTGGATGCCGTGTTTAGACTACCAATTTCCATTTCTGGACATTTATTTATAAAGAAATTTCATACTTTTTCATACTCTGTAGGAACCTTTATGCAGCACTTTTCAAGTTTTATTAACCAATTATGAGAGGAATTTTCTAACTTGAACAGAAAAACACACACATTTGTACAATGACAGCTTTAAGAGTGAAGATAAGTTCATTATACAAGAACTAAAGCAAGTTGTTTTCATAGCTGCTTAACTAATGTGTATTCATTGATCCATACAGTAACATGTGAACAATATAGGCATTACAAGCAGAAAGATTGTAAGAAAAGGCACAAAAACATTGTACACATTGATATTGGTAAAAAATGTCAACTTTGCTAAAACTGTGTTCAGAGTTAATATATAATAAACATTTAGAGCAGGGGTCTCAAACTCCAGTCCTCGAGGGCTGCTGTCCTGCAACTTTTAGATGTGCCTCTGCTGCACCACACCTGAATAGAATAATTAGGTCATTAGCAAGGCTCTGGAGAACTGATCTACAGGATCAGGAGGAGGTAATTAAGCCATTTCATTCCAGTGTTTTGGACCTGTGGCACATCTAAAAACTGCAGGACAGCAGCCCTCAAAGACTGGAGTTCTGTGTGATTTCTGATTACCTTGGCCAATACATCAAGGCGCTCCAATGTCCTCTTTAGCTGATTCTCATCCTCTATGGTGAGGTTTTTCAGTAGAGGCTCCAGTTTATCCAGCTATAGAAACAACAAGCACAGATTAAACTACGGACCAAAACATATCTAAAAGGTAAGGTAAGATAAGGTACTTTTTACCTTACCTATGTATACCTATGTATACCTGAGCCACATAGAGCTCAGGTATACATAGAGCTACTACTAGAACACAGTGGTAGCTCTATGTATACCTGCAGGAAGCTTTCAATTGTGAAATCTCATAAATTTAAACAATTTAAATGTATTTTCAAATTCTAGGGGTTTTGATAAAATGAATAAATAAATCTTCCAGTAATTTTTTTCATCCTTTGTTACTTTTTATGTAATGTTTTAATTTAGCATATTGTCACATTGAATTACTGCCTCATATATGGAATATTTAACCTCAATTAACTTTCACTGGTTTTAAAAAAACAAAAACTCTGTACTTCGCTTCTAATGAGCACACTCTTTATTGGGGTGTTAAGTAGTTATTTGTTTATTTTTTTTGATAATACCACTTTTAATGAGAATGCTCTTAAAAATTTCTAAATGAGATTTGTTGAATCTAGTGGAATACTGCATATAGTGAAATAAAGAAAAAATAAAATAAATGTCAGAGAGATTAACTTTTAAAATATGGTATATAGATGGTTTTCATAGAATTTCAAATCCATAATTGTTAAATAAATTAACTGCAGCAAGTTGTTTTCATTCTTTAAGTACATTCTTTCATTTGGATTAGAAATAAATCCAAATGCTAGCAGAAACAGGCCTAACATTATTCATCAGGTGCTAATGAAAACAAACATTTTAACTGTAACTTATACTTATCAAGTTTGCAAGAGAAGAATTAATTCGATCCTAAATCTAATGCATAAAATTTGATTTGAATTGTGTTATGTTTCAAAGAATTATGCTCTTCTCACCTTTACATTTGGCACTAAAAGCAGGTCTGATGTGTTCACTCTGTCATCTATTAGACTGTTCCAATCAAGGATGTCAATGCATCTGTTGGGGATAAAAATGGAAGAATATTACATAATTGCACTAAATTATGATAAAGGTTTGCAACATTGTGATGCAAACATTGTGCATTATTTCTCATTAATGTTAATAATCTAACAAAACACACCTCATGTAAAGACAAAGTAGATTGTAAACAATGGACATGTGGTATTATGTGTTTGTGCCTACCCTGCTGATTCTCCTTTCTTTCTAGTGAACCAGCCATGGAAGTCACCTTTTGCACCCAGTTTGATCATCAATTCCTGTAATCACAAAAACAGCTACATTTCTAGGGCCTTCTGAATAAATCTCGGTGCAGGATACTTAATAAAATTGTGACTCTGCAAAATCCATAAATGTGCTGAGCATCAGAAGGACATAATAAGAAGATGTAATAGACATGCACATCCCCCCTTATAAATCACAGTGCTTGTGGAAATGAGCGCACTTGGATTAGACTTTATATCCAATTAATGATCAATGCAAAGCGGATCAAGAATGCTAATGAGAAATAATGTGCCTGCAGATTTCTGACTGCATACAGAAGCTGTGAGGAAGACCAAAAAATTTATTTCAAGTGCGAACAGGCAAGTATTTGCCATACGTGAAAAGCTATTTAATTCTGATTCTTGTATTCATGTTGTGTTCTTGCAGTAGCTAATATGAGTATTTATTTGTGAAAAAGTCTAAAAGGAAATAAATGATACTTAAACTTGCAGAACCCTAAGTAGTAATATCTATGCTATGCTTTGACTGCTTCTGTTTTTTCTCGCTGTGTTGACAGTAAGATTTTACCACTAAGAATCAATAAAATGTCTAACTTAGCTTTATTAAGCTCAAGCTTTTGCTTAACTTAGATCAGCTTTATTTAGTTGACCTTAACTAAGCCTGATTTATCTTTTGGTAAAGTAACTATCCCCTTTACCTTATTTCTACCATTTATCTTGGTTTAAGATCTTTTATCTTACTTTAGATTATATTATCCTAACATAGTTTATGTCAGGTTGCCTTAGTTAGTTTTCTGAGTTTTCATAGTTCAGATTTCAGATAAGATCAAAATTTTACTTTTTTAATGTCTGCCTTTATAACTTAGTTTGGTTTAACTAAGCTTCTCTTCAATCTTAGTTGACTTTACCTTATCTTACCTTTTCTTGGTTTACTTTGAGTAGGATAAAGTTATTGTAGCTTATTGCCTGTCCTTGTTCAGTGAAATTGAGTTTAAAATAATTTATCTTCTCTTATCTGATCAAATTTTCAGATTTTTAACTTGTCTTAGTTTAGCCTAATTTTTCTTACCTTAGTTTGATTTATTGTACATTAATTTATCTTATTGTTACATGTCCTGTTTTATTAGAATTTTCTTACTGTCTAACTCATTGTCTTATGTTTTTATCTCCTAAAAAAAATTTCAATGTAAACAGCATCTTACTAACATGAGCAAGAATTTTTGGTCTTTAGATTATAGTAATAGTCTGTACTTGTATAGTGCTTCACAAAGTCCCCAAAGTGCTTCACATTACATCCACTGGTTCACGACTTCATGCACACATTCACATGCTGATGGTAGCTATTGATTGTAAAGAGGACCTGCATACTCTGCAAGAAAAGCCAAGACCAACTTTAACATGTAGACAAGCTGCACATCAGTTCGCCAGCTTATCTCCTCACTGTTAGAAGTGCCAATTTTCTCAATGTCCTTAATGTTCAAACATGAGTTTGAACATTAAGAAGCGGAGTCTACAGATGCAGACTCCACTTCCGAGCTTTTTTCAAGTCCCATTATTTTGGGCATGTAGTATAAGGTTAAAAAATAGGCTCCTGCATAACAACATGTAGGAATTTCTGTTGCTGTCTACGCGGTGTTTGTGAGAGATAAATTTACCCATATGAGATTGAATTAAAAGATCTCTGGACTCAAAGAAGAAGAAAAAAACCTACCTGCAACTGTGTCAGCTCCAGCCTCTGGTCCAGGGCCTCCATGCCATCCTGCTGTGATGACAGGAATGTGAAAAATCGCTGCCATTTCACGAGGACCTCTGAGAACCAAAGCTTATCGAAACAAAGAGAAGAAAAGATCTTATTCCTCTTCTCTCCTGCTGCTATTCCTCGAGCTAGATTGTCACACTGAGCTTTACATTACCATTTACAGCTTACCAGAAGCTGGGGTCGTCCAAGTGCAGTCATTTTGATTGCAGAAAAGCCATCTATAGAACTCCCACCTATGGATAGGAAACAGATTATGATGTAAAGACTTTTGCTTTGTAATAATTTAGAAAGAAGTAAATAAAGCATATTGCATAACTATTGGAGTCCTATTTAAATTCATAACTTCAATAAAATGCATGAAACCAGCTTATTTTCAAAATGTATCACTTATTTAGTTTACCCACCAGATGCTTTGATGCACTTCATAAAGGTCTCCATATGCTGGTCACATTTGGCCTCATCAGCATAGATATATGTACAGGTTCCAATCACTTCCCTCTGACTGCCGCCTAATTGCTTGCCTGCTTCGTAGTTTTTCTCTATGTAGCCCTCGCCTGGGGATGAAAACAAATTTGCATGCCTATTTCTTCTAATTGCATCATGTGCTGTGTACACAAATGAGAACAAAACAAGGCAGCTTACCTATGCTCCCTTTCCCTCCAGTGGAAACACTTGAGCTGAAATAGGAGTGTTGAGAAAAGGCAGTTAATTTGCTCAGGATTGGGGGGCAACATTAGAAAAGCGAGTTGCATCAGATTTTGCGAATTCACATTTCTTTGTGAACATGTTTGGCCTTGTGGCATGCCGTAGAGTGTCATTGTGTTTGATGACCTTAAACACTGTATGCTGAAACATCCTTGATGTTTGATGTTGACTCTCTCATGGGGCCTTGAAGCGTCACTTTTCACTTGACCTATTCCCCCTTCTCATCATAAGGTATCAGACAAAGCTCATGTAAACAAACATCTGACTTAACAGAAAGCAAGTCAGTCATCAGAAATTCAGGAGAGCTGATGGGAGTTGTGTCCTTTTACCACTGCAACGTTTTGACAGAATGAAGCAGTTGAAAATTGGATCACGCTGCAATACAATTCATATAGACCTAAAAACGTTTTTAAAAAAACAAATTTCAGTGATATTTTAGATTGTGAGCTCTGCTCCCTATATTTTGAATTGTTTGCACTGTGAAAGCACAACATCTTTGGATTTTTGGTCTAGTTCTTAGTGCAAATATTTTAGTACACTTTAAATAAGACAAAACTAACTTACAGTTAACATTTCAGCCAAACAGGAGCTTGTTTTAAGTAAATAATTTCTTAATTCTGATGAAAAAGAACTAGTTTCATTAGAAGATTATTTCATTTATAATAAGGCATTTCCCCATGTTATGGGAACAGACATCAGTTTCATAAAATTAACTAATATTCATTAGTATTAGTTAGTACTAAGTAATACTAACAATAAGATATAAGTACCCACTCAGACTTACTATGAGTGAGTAATGACTTCTAGCATTAAAACCAAGATTAGATTTGTTGTTTTATCACTTACAAAACATAAGGCTTTAAATATTTGCTTTTAATAATATATATTAGGCAATAAAAAAAATAAATATAGGGATTCTTTTAACACTGACAAAGCAACCTGGGGATTACTGTAGGCATCTTCCTCTTAAAATTAACCCAGTGTCTGTTTCTCTTCCTTGTAGTCTGGATTTTCCATCTCACTGGGGAGCTTATCAGATGGAGTCGGTGTAATTTTGTTCCCTGGTCTAAAAATGAGCAAACTTAAATGTTTCAGGTCATGAAATAAATTTTAATATCAGACAGAAATAAATAGTAAATACAAAATGCAAAATCTAAATAATGAACTCTATCAAAACTACCCTTGTTCTACGTAAAAATATAACTGAATTAACTAATTACCCACATTTGTTTTTGCATTTAGTTTGTATTCAGATCTAGAACATTTAACTGTGACAAAAACATCCAAGCAAAATCTGTAAGAGCCATGTACTTTTTCTCAACACTGTAAAATAAAATAAGTAGGTCATAATGAAGGTAATGGCATTCGACAAAACATGAAAAAAACTAAGGAACATTTTTGTGCCACGATTTGACACAGTAGTCAGCTGTCACTCTACATCAACATAGAATTATGCTGCCTGAAAACCTTACATTTCATTCACCGTTTTTGACCTTTTAAAAATCTAAGATGTCATACAAGATATAAAGGGTCTTTGTACTTAGTACAATATGCTGAATAAATCTGACAAGTTGGTTTTTCTACTTTGCTTCTAAGAAATGCTCATCAAAATGTTCCCTCTTATTCATTCAACTGACTCAAGTAACTGTGAAGCAGGCCAAACTGTCTATATTTAATTTTGGACTGTGAGAATGTTCTAATTATTCCACATATGCATCAACGCCCAGAGCTGAGAGTGAAGTAACATTGCTGCTGTCTAAAGACAGTGGTTGCACAAGGATTTTACTGTCATCCTAACTTACATCAGGAGGCAGATCAGATAGCTTGTGCTGTCCATGTGACCAGGTGCCAGGCAAGTGACAAAATACTGCCAATCTAAATAGGTGCCAAAAAATCACAGTTTTTATCTTAATCTTATTTTCTTCACAATTCTTCATCTAATTTTTATAATTTAGAGGAATAGTTGCCAATTATAAAATGTATGGAATTTGTCATATATTTGATAAAAGTTGATGGACCTAACATCTTAAACACAAATTCAGAGAAATGATTATTCATAACTTATGCAGTATCAGTTCTAATGTAAAATAAAAAGCAACAAATGTTATATCACCTCTCTTTCTGGGTTTCCTCCTTCTGGCTGATGTCCTCCTCGACACTGTAGTCCAGGACAGAGCCAACGCCAAAAGCCTGGTTCTTCTGGATCAGAGGTTTAATGGATATATGATCCTCCCCAGCAACAAACTGGCCATAGAACGTCATCTTCATGAGCTGATCAAAAACCTTCTGGCCTAGAATTTTCTTACCAAGATTCATTATCTAGGCAAAAAAGAGAAAATATTGCTATAGTCTTGGAGTATGAGAGACAATGACAGTGTGGCTCTTCATTTGTGTCACTATAGTACTGAATCTACATGACTCATAGCACCCAATGACAAACAATTACTTGCCATGTTTTAAAAGTACCTAACAATGTAAAACATAAAAGCAGTAAGCTACTGCTGAATAGATAGTTAAGAAAAAAAGTAAAGAAAACTAAACATCAGTAAATTATTGTGAAGGTCAAGATTGTGCATGATACCTCCATGCACATTACCATTGCAGTGGTAATGTGCAAACATTACCACTGCAATGCAGCAGGTATGCTTTTATCCTAATGCTTAAATATTGTAAATGGAAACCACCATGAACTGGCAGTTTGGCCTTAATGAGGTTTAAATAGTACAAATATTTTAATGAAAAATAAACTAAGGTGTGTATCTATGTGTTTGTTTCTATTGGGTATATTTAATTTAACATGAGTAGAGACTTCAAAAGGTGTAATCTCTGTACTGTGACTCTGTCATTGAACTTATAGTTTTATGGTGTCAGAGGTATTGTTTAACTGTGGTTTTGAAATACATACTATACTGCTAGTTATTGGTGATTTTAGATAATGCCTAAAAATTAAGCTTTGTCCATCACATATTCTCTTGATATACTGGAGAATCAGAGAATCAAATATCAATAGTGCAAATAACTTCTTGAGCTTCAATATTTATCAGCTAATTACACAAGTACAATACATTCAAGCTCTCTATGCCAGAAACAGATGTGCAGATGATTTTTGCTTTATGAAGCAGAAAATCTTTTAGGAAGCTATTAGAAAGGTCAGTTCATAAAGTCATACAAAACTGCAAATAAGGTAATTGTTGCCAAAACAGCAGATAAAGGTAATACTAATTTTCTATAAACAATATTTCTTAAATTAAATGAAAGATAAAATTTGCCAGTAGCTGCAAAAACTATGTCATATCTGAAGTGTGTTTAAAATGCAATAAATGGATTAATATTTTATAGATAACAACTTTGTGACATTCACACACATTAATGCAAATTACGTTTTGCTATCATTGAGCAGACTTAATTTTATTTAGTCTTTTGTACTGATTTAGCACTTAGGTCATTTTTTTTATTATTTCACACATCTGATAAGATTTATAATGATACAGGGTAAATTAAAATGGGACAAGATGATATTCTTAGCAAAAGTCAGACAAGTAAGAATGAAGATGAAAACAGCCTAAGAATAATTTGATACAGTTCTCTGATGTGTGAAATATGGATAGATGTGCATCTGTTAGGCAGACAAAGTAGCTTTGTCACCACATTAAATAATTAGTGGATAAGAAAAGTGTGTTTATATCTGAACAACTACACATTTATTATTGCTTATTTAACATCTGCCACATTTAAAGTAACATTGTGCATGTGAACGGAAATATTAGTCCATACAAAACCTCTAAGCTACCTTACTTCATAAATAGTATCTAGCTTACATTATGCAACAGGTTGCAAAGAGCTTGGCGTGCAAAGGCAGGTTGTAATTTGAGACATGGGTGTACTGCAGGATGTTTGGTTGGTTAGCGGTCAGGGACAACACGTTAGACTGAAATGTATTGTGGTTTCATTTTATGTTATACAAATTTGAAAATTGGTAAAGATACTAATTGTTTTTACAGCTACAAATATTTGGGTAAAGGCCATCAGCTCTGACTAATAAATCATATCTAGGCTACTGTGACAGGGTAATGCCTACGGTAGGATCGCGTGTCTTGCTTTTAAGTTTATCGCCATTCTTCTAACCTGTTGCTATAGTGTGGCAAATACTGCTCACAACATCATAGTATTAATTTAAATCATTCTGAACCCACAAAACTACATCACCAGAAATATTCCAATTCCTATTTGTTAGTTTGCTTCTGTCTGCATTACCTCTTCATTCTTATCAACCAGGAAGTCATAGGAACAAAGTTTGAAAACCACCAAACTTCTGAGTAGCTCTAATGAGTCTTTGCTCCTGTAAGCTTCCTGGCTTTGCTCAAAGTCTACGGAGATCTCGTTAGCGGCGGAGGAAGAGTTGGTGCGGTCTCTCCCTGCTCTCCCACTCTTCCCAGGAGACTGCAGTCGGGCAGAGGCACGCTGTGCTCCGCTCCGGTTTCTGTCATGGTCCGTCTTCTCCGGCCGGGTCGTCGAGCTGGAGGTAACGGTGGATCGCAGTCTCCGGTTGTACGATAACCTCTTCAGGAGAATCTCTGCATTTACCCACTTGGGGGCTGGCACGGTTTTGAGGCAAAACATCCGGTAATGATAACGTAGATAAGAAAGAATTGTCAAAGTCAGCACACCATCTTCTTAGCTTGTCACGCGACAGTGTAAATAAACAGGACGTGTCTGTCAAAGGAATCACCTGATTGGTGGGAAGAGGGTGTGACGATCTCCACACCCAAAAACTATGCATCTGATCCAGCTTCTCAGAAAAGTATTCAATGAGTGAACTCCTCTTGGTTATGTGACTTTCATCACATAAGCAGGTGTGGTTCGAGAGGCAGTTTTAACTGGTTCTGTAAAATAACTGATTAGCTTCCCCACCACCTTAAAGCTAAGTAGCTTTTTCACAGCACTGCAAAATGCAACTGTATCTGAATTCATGCGTTCCAGATTTATTCTTTCTTTCACATTTCACAGGTTGAATCTTTTATCATCCATTCTCTTTGACTGTCTAGCTCATTCTGAGGTATCCCAGGAATTATCCAGAGAGATTTTAGTAATTCCAAGAAGTTCTAGAACTATACTAGGGTTTCCTTTCCGTGGGATGAGGTCTGACAAAAAACAACTTCAAGTTTTTCTGCAAGACTCACAGAAGGAATCCACGTCTTTGTAACTTATCTCAGCTTATTCCTGTTATTGTGGAGTAGCAGGAGCTCTACTCTGAATTTTCCTCAGATCAATGTACTCCTCAGCCCTCTCTAAGGCTGAGCCAGGCTGCTCTATGAAGGAAGCTCTTTCATCTGCTTATATTCAGAATTCTTTTAGTTATGGTCCACCTCTTATTGTCATAGGTTTAGCCTGGAATGTGAGCATAGTGGAAAGTGGAGAGCTTTTCTTTTCAACTTAACTTTTGGTACTCTGGACTAGGAACAGCATCTTCATTACTGAAAATTTATCATTTAAATAAATGATAAATGGCTTTGTCACCACATTAAATAATGTGGTGACAAAGCCATTGTTATTTTTGTGGAATTTTCTCTAGAATAGTGATAGCATACCTTTTGCATCTGTTTCAAATAATGGCAGAGACCAATGAAACACATTTGTTCATTTGCTTTGATTTGTCAGAATGTTGAGGTCCTAATTTCACTTGAGCATGTCCTTTTGGTTCAAACCTATAGTCCCACTCCAATTTACTTTAGAATGAAATAATTCCACTATAGCACACTTTGTACTGGATATGATTACTTTAAACTTTGTTGTTGAACACATTTAACTACTAAGCTGAAATTTTGGTGGCATTTAAATGTTTTTTTGTTTGTTTGTTTGTTTTTTGTTTTTCTTTGGTTGCTGATAACTTCCCTAATTGGGCTATCAGACAAAATATTTTCTTTAGCCTCTTAAAATGTCTGATCTCAAAAATAACAAGTGAAAATTAAAAGAAACCCTTATACCATTATGATAAGTGTGGATATGGGTTTTGTTTTTTATTTGGTGTGTTTATCCAATCATTTTGTTTATTTATGTTGGAAACATCTTGCTGTATTCAGTTCTTTTCTCTACATTTATTATTTATTAAATCTCTGCTCTTTTCATCACTGTCAGTCTCTATGTTTGGGTCCTTTACTAACTACAAATGCAGTCGTAATCAGTGCACATCCAGACCCATTCATTATATATAAGAAGGGTCAGTAAGTAACTCAATACATGTCATACGGTGGCCACATGCAAGTTTAATTATCCCTTAATGATTTCGCCCTACATCCTTTGAGTATTGGTGAAATTGTGCATCTAAAAGTTGCAGGAATGTTGTGCAAATTGGGCACAGCTATCCACATTGAATAAATTTATTTGTGTTCTGATATTAGTCATTTGCCAAAATATCAACATTTAAGCAGGTATTAAAATCTTTTAACTGTCATGAGGATACCAGTGTCCTTGTAGGCCCACTGAATTATATTTAAGTGTTTTGTGGGTGACAGTTAAGGGGTTAAACATATGTTTTCTTCAGTCTTATTAAATCTACATTTCTGGATTACATTTTGTCATGTTAAGCCAGCAAAATATGATATGTTTAACAAGGATTTTATGCCATAAGCAAACATTCCAAAGTGTGTGTGTGTTTGTTTGTTTTTTTGTTTTTTAAATAAAACTAAGAAAGGTTTGCCTGACATTTGTATTTAGACATCTTTACTCTAAAATTAGTATTCAAAGTCCACATGTGTACATTTTAATCTCAGTATAAATTCAGATATTCTATGAAGAACTCATATTGGTTACAGAACGTTACTGAACAAACAGATGGTTAAAGCTACAATGCAACAATTTAGATTGAAGTATAATCAAGTCTGAGAAAGGCCCAGTCAAAGTCCAGACCTAAATCTATTTAAGAATTTACAGAAACATTAAATATTACTGTTTACAAATACACTCCATCCCATCTGATGGAGTTTATTGTTTCTAGTTGTGAAACAGTGGTGGAGACACAACACAAAAGCTTTGCAGTTGTAATTGCAGCAAAAGCAGTGACTCGGGGATTAAAAGCACATTATAACACACTTTTCAGATTTTCTTTCTAAAAATAAAGCACAACTGAAAGCCGTTTACCATGTTCTATTTACCTTACAGTAACACACTGTAAAATAAAATCCTAATCAAATTCATTTTAATTTGTGGATGAAACGGAACAAAATATAGAAATGTGCTTTTTTGTATGACACTGTTACTGCGTTGGTAACAAGGATCTACACATTCATTCACAGCAGAGGTTACTGAAGATGTCATGTACAGGCATCATTTTGGACCTGAGGGGGGAGCTATTGTATCACATGTAATGGCCCTGCGTCTTCCACGGCCTGACAAAGACACACTCTTTCCTCGCATTATGATTTGGTGGTAAAGTTTTTCATAATGTTTTACAAGTCAGATGCTGCATGTTCAAGTCACTACTTTAGTCTGTTTGGAGTATGACAAATCTAAGATGATATCTATGGTCCTAAGGGAAATATAACACATAATAAGTATAATAATTATAATAATAAAATTTCCTTCGAATTCATTCATTGTAATTTGATATATTGCATAGCTTTTAAGAAGGAATTAATTTTTCATTTATGTATTTGTTTTAAATTGGACCATTACAGCAGACCACGTTGCGCCCCTGTTGCATGAAGGCCTATGTAAATTTTGGTGGCGGAGGCATGGCGCACAAAGCCAAAGATAGAGTAACAAATCAGGAATTTCCCTTCTGCCACTCCTGAGAGCGCAAGAGAAGGACGAAAGTTACGGATTAGGTGCTTCTTCTCAGGAGGGTGAAGTCAAAGCCATCCTTTGGACTTTTTTTTTTTTTTTTTTTTTTTTTTTCTATTCTAAAGTATAACAGCAATCTAAACATCCTTCAAGACTAGTTGATGGGGCTTTTTCTTAATCTAGGGAATGCCTTTTGTTTTATGAGTCAGGAGTCCGTTAGGCTACCTTTTGGCATTTTGCAGAACTATTATGGAATAAACTACGCAACGAAGTGGCACCAAGAGAACCAGCTGATTTGAAAATTTGGACTTTTGTTCTGTTTTATTGAAACTTTCCTGGGGATTACGGAGTTTCTCGTCGGGACACCTAATTTCCGAGGATTTTAAGAGTTTTTTTCATTAAGCATAGACTGTGACCACGTCTGGATTATGAAAGAAACAGACGTGAAAAAAGGAAGCGTGAAACATCGCCATTAGAAAAAAAAAAGTTGGAGAAAGGGGAAATGTGGAGTAAGAGTGGCGTCTACATTAGGATGTTGCTGCTTTTACAATGGAAGTAAAGAACTGTTTTACTGCCGCTGCGCTGCTTTGTCTTTTCTTTTGCTCCGTTTTCAGCCAAGAACTCAACGTTAAAGGCAGGAATGTGTGCAAAGCACCCGGGTAAGAATCCATGCTGGGTGGATTAAACTGCTAGTTTGCGTTTTATTTAAGTAGTTTTCAGTTACACACTGAAAACTACTTAAATATAAACATAGACATAAACGTCCAAGTTTTGCTTCTGCGACTCTGCTTTAAATAATTAAGACAGAAATGAATGCAGCTACATAAACTTATGAATGGGGGTCAACTGTCTTATCTTTGGAAGAAAATGTAGTTTTAAACTGTACAGGTGACAAAATGTTATATAAAGTTTTGTGAGTTACTTTCTGATCGGTTCTCGCCATTGCAAAATCATGAAACTTTTTAAAGCTGTATGTTGTCGTATTTATAATCATCAGCATTATTTTAAAGCTATCCACGTTGACCTATTTTTTGAGGTGCATAACGCGATTTCTGTTCAGGCGCAGGGGGAGGAGTTCATTAAAGAAGGCAACTGTGCAGATGTGCATACATGTGGAGTGTTTTTATCTGTAGGAGTCGCTCTGTTGGCTTTCATGGCAACCTTTTACACAACCAATTAGTTACAAAAGTCAAGTTTTACATTTTACAAAGCAAGGGAACTCTAAAAAAGTTGAATGTTGATTGGTTTGCCTGCAAATCTGAATTTCTTGAAGGATTTTGGCAAAGCCTCTGCATATCTGGCTTCTTGTCTAAAAGGAATACATCCAAGTCCACAATTACTGACTGCAGCTTCCAAACATGTTGAAGTGATGTCGATGAATTCTAAAAAAAAAAAAAAAAAAAGAAAAAAAAAGTTGTTTGGTCAGAAACAGATAAACATCTTTTGCTAGTATTTCTTTATTCTCAAAAAATCCTATGTCATGTTGTGTCTATTTGGTGTATTTAAGTTTGTGTTTATTCTGTCTCAGAACGACCTGTTTTTTCACTACAGTTTGAAAATATAGAATTTTTTATGTGCAGTAAATATTGCTTATTGTAACCACACTAATAATAGGGTATCTGGATGAATCCACTTACTGCCATTTCCAAAGCCTTCAGAATGGAAGTAGTCTGGAGTTGTTCTTTCATAACATAAAGTTGTGTTTACATAATATTTCCTGAAAAAATAACTGCTCAAGGTTTCTCCCCTCCGGCCTGGGGTTCCAACAAGTTTGGCAAAAGGGTGACTGGATTATCAAATAATATGATTTCAGGAGGAAATCAGGAAATGTGTTCTGCTAGTCATGATGGAACCTGGAATTTAAGTCAAGGAAAAAGAAAATCTTAATTGTTCTAATGACACACATCATTCTGTTTTCTATACTAAATGTCAAACATATTTCTTTTTAGCCTCAAAATTCTTCAAATCTCTTAAATTCTGATCTAAATGAGATTTGGCATCATTCATGGTACTGTAAAGAACCAAAATTGTAATTTAAATAAATACTTGAAGATTGCAACTCAACAAAGCTCGGCATATTTGCTTTTCAGTTTTGCATAAAATAATCTCCAAACAAGAATAGAGCAAGAGCATTATATGTTTCTGGGTATGCCTGAAATAGTCATTTTGCCTTCCTCACTAAATCATGTGAATTGGGGGAAGTGAGAAGAATTTATGTACACTTGTAAGCATATCCACCATGATCTCACATTGCAAAATCAGCAGCTGAATTTAGCTGGAATGACAATAATACCCTAACTTGGTCATAATGTGGCCTTTCATCACCCATTGCTTTCTAGTCAAGCTGTTGCTTGAAATGCTTTCGAACCAAAAAGTTGTCAGCCTCAATATGTTTATGAATCAGAAATAGAAAAACAGAGCTTTTATGGAAGCCTATGATATATAAGTTTTGTGGTAATAAACAGACATACATACAAAAATTATTCAAACACAAGATTAACCAGTGAAGACCTGTCATGTAGTTATTCATCCAGGTTGGTTGCAGAACTTTCAAGTGAATAGTAAAGATTCACATATAATATTCGAAAAATAATGTCAATAATCACAACATTATTGTGATTAGCATTCATATTATTTAAGCCAATTAAATTACAGTAACTTAAGGCTTCTAGACTTGGCTAAAACCACTTGCTGAAGCTTAAACCGAGCAAGAGCGAAAAATATGGATTTGAGTGACTTTAAGAGTGGCATGGTTGGTACTGCCACACAGACCAGACTCAGTAGAAACTGCTGTGATTTTCATACCTGTCTTTAAAAATAGACTCATCATGCTTTGTTATTGTCAGGGATAAGAGTAGAACTGGTAGACTGGTTTGAGATTAAACAAAGCATCAGTAGCTCAGCCAATGTATGCGGGAATGAATGTGAAAAGTGATGCCAGTTTGATGAGTTTCAATTTCAGCTACAACACTGACATGGTAGTGTTAGAGTTACATATGAAGAAAATGAACAATGTGTCTTGTATCAATGGGTCTGCCTGGTGGAGGTAATGCAATGGTAGCAGGGACTTTTTCCTGGCACACAATGCTCATTAGTACCAGCTTGGCATTGTTTAAATGCCAACCTTAGTGAACCGATCCACAACCACCAGATTTCAATTCAATGAAACACCTTTGGAAAATAGTGAAACGTGAAATTCTCATCACAGATATACAGCCAACAATCTGCTACAACTGCACAACAATGACGTGTCAGAATGGACACAGATCTCTGAGAAATGCTCCAGACTCCTTGTTGAATCTATACCATTAAGATGTAAAGGTAGCGCTAGGAGCGCTATGAGAAGGTGCGAGAATCAAACCAAGTGCTATGAATGCAAAATCCACAAATAATATTAGTAATTTGACTTATCTTACTCTTATGAGAAGTACTACTGATGATAGATTTAGACATGTGCCTGTTTGGGCAGGATAAAGCACAGCTTTGCTCCTTTCGTTCTGAGGAGCCGCCATCTTCAAAGCATTAGAGGAAGCTGACGTGTTGCAGGGGCCCAAAGAGGTCACAGGGAAGGGAGGAAGGAGACACATCCGTCCTTTCCTGTCAAGACTAAAACTGTCTGCAAAATGTTTTCTTTGAATATTCAGGCTCCTTCCCCACAGGGAAGAGTCAGATAACATGATAAAGTGCACAACTAAGATGTTATAGATGATGGAGTGTATTTATCTTATATACATTATAATTAATCATATTGGGGTAATGATACAACAAATGTGCTTTACATTTGATCTTCTACGCACTTTAGCAGAAGTGGGAAACTGTAAGAACTGTGAGTTCAGAGACGTGAGCTGGGTGTGGTTGCTGCCTCTTTGATATGTGTTTGTTTTACTTCATTTCAGTGCAGTGCTCTATCTCTGCCCTCTTGTTTGGTGTCTCATAGCTTCGACTTTGTTTTGTTTTTTCAGGTCATCAAGATTGGTTTGCTGCAGTGGATGGGGGCAACTGGGAGATGAATGCCTGACACGTACGTTGGAATAGGTCTTGCATTAATCAAAACATGTCAAACGGCTCATTGTGTGAGCCACTGTGATAATCTGGTCTATTCTTTTTCATTCCAGCCATCTGTGAAGGCAACTTCACCTGCAAGGAAAATGAGGTGTGTGTCAGGCCGAATGAATGTCGCTGCCGACATGGATACTTTGGAGCCAGCTGTGACACAAGTGAGGCCTTTTTTTTTCACCTTTCTAGCTGGAAGATATCTGTATTTTCTGTTTTGTTTGGATGCTAAAAAAAAACTGTATGAACAAATTTTGGGAAAAGAAGCCACTTTACAGTTTTTTATGTTGAGCCCAAAGCATTGAAAATTCTAATATACAATAAAAAAAGGAACAGCACAAAATTAAACTCTGAAATTTATGGTGCTTAGAAAAATTGAATAATTAATAATTACTATTCATTTGATTAACTATAGCCTTACGTTTTAAGACAAGGTCATTTTAATAAAAGTTATAGATGTCTCTTCTTCAGTTTTCTTGAAATTTCTAGTTATTTTGATGCATGAGCAGAAATATTTCCAACTATCTGAATTTGTCTTCATTTTAAACAACAACAAAAAAATTTATTAGACTTCTAAATGCCAGATCATTGTGAGTGCCTGGCAACAGAAGGGGGAGGGATAGTATTGCATTACTCTATGTGCTATAAAGATGGAGAAAACTCTATTCACGCTTAATACTTTTCAGGAGGCCTTTCGCGTAATGAATTTGAAACAATGTGAAAAATTTTCTGAAAAATCTGTGGTTCTAAAGACAGAAACAATCTTGATATGCCATGTCACTTGTAATTAACAAATAAATAACAGGAAGAGTGGAGGAATCAAGGTAGTTTACTACAAAAAATAACAAAACAAACTATGATGAATGCGTACAGACAGAGCAAGAAAACAACTGAACTAACACAGAACAACAAAAACAATAAAATAATCAGGATCAGAAAATAAGAAATCAAATTTTAAAGAAGAGCAGACTACTTGTTTAGAGTATTCATTCATCATCTCATGTTGGCCAGCTCTCCTTCGAAAAGAGACTTAATCAAGGGAGTTTCTGGTCACATAAGGATGATAAAAAACCTGCCTCTTACCCTAAATAGATAACAAAAAAAAAGGTTCAGGGGAAATACCCAGATGAAAGTGTTATTTCAGTAAACTTCAGCAGTTTTGCTTTGTTCACTTTAATATAAGCATGCTTATGCATAATACAACAGTGTAATCGGTATTAAATATGCTAATTTTCAGTCTGCCCTTATATAATAAAGTGCATTGTTACCTCTTCAAACTGTATGTAAAATCATCAGTGGATCATTGTTGTGAAGCATAGAAGCATCCAGACACATTACTTATCAGCAGTAATGTGTCTGCTGCCTACTCTGTATCGTTAAAGAAAGAGGAGAAAAAAGGTGAAGCTATTGATTTACCATTCTGACCATGACCAGGGAGGAAATCCCTCACCACACCCACAATTCATTGAAGATACAGTACAGTATATCCTTGCTGGCCTGGGATTTCCCTAGGAACCCCCAGAATGAGCTGCTGCGTGGTTTGAGGAGAGATGTGCATGATTTTCCCTCAAAGACCTGTTACTTGACCTCTGGTAAATGGAAGACAACAAAAATATTGCAGACTTGCAAAATAATATACTCTCAGACAATCAATCAGTCAATTTATCAATCAATCAATTAATCAATCAATTTGTAGAAGACAAATCAAATATTTTTGTTTTATTTACATTCATCTCTCTCTGTGTATCTATATATATATATATATATATATATATATATATTAATTAGAAAAATAAAGTATAAGTTCAAAAATATAATTTCTGTGTGTTCATCAGGAAAGATTTATGTTTATTTATCATAATAATGTAACATACATTTGCAAACATCTGTATGTTAGCATTTCTCTTTTCAGTGTGAATCTACAAAGATTTAACTTACATTATTGAATATCCTAATGCAATAACAGTTTTCACGTTCCCTGACTTTACTTTGCTTTAACAGAGTGCCCTGCCCAGTTCTGGGGCCCTGACTGCAAGGGAAGATGCAACTGTTATCCTAATGGCCAGTGTGACGATTTGACCGGCAAGTGCACCTGCAATCACAACCGTTGGGGACCCAACTGCGAGAATGCTTGTCAGTGCCAAAAGGGCAACTGTGACCAAGACACAGGAAAATGTACCTGTCACACTGGGTGGTGGGGTCCACACTGCCACAACATGTGCTACTGCAGCATAAATTCTGTCTGCGACGTGAATACGGGGCGATGTCTATGCCATCCTGGCTGGACTGGGAGGAACTGTGCAAATCAGTGCAACTGTAACGGCTCGCCGTGCGAGCAGTACACGACACGCTGCCAATGCAAGGACAGGATGTGGGGTCCTCGATGCGATCGAGTGTGCCAATGCATCCACGGCAAGTGCAACAAGGCTGATGGCTCATGCACATGCACTCCAGGATACCGTGGGAAGTTTTGCAGGGAACCATGTCCTGCTGGATTTTATGGCCAAAACTGCAGAAACAGGTGGGGAGAAAATGCATGTCAGACAGTAAATGTACCATTTTAAAACACAAGAACCAGTTTATAGATGTTGTATTTCAAATCCATATTGTTGTGTGTATTTGTGTTTTTGGTGTAAATTGTGGTTTGTAACAATCCAAGGTAAGAAACAATGATGGAAAAATGCTTATTCTGGTTTTCACATTATCCAATAATTAAAAACACTAAAGGAAATACTATAAAAAAACATTCTATTTTGTTGAATTTGTCTTAATAGACAATTTTCAAAAGAAAACATATCATGGTTCTTTGTCAATCAAATGTGTTAGATACCTATCACAGATTAATGGTCAAATTCCAATTGAATCTTTTCAAAGCTCTTACAGCTGAAACTAATTTTACAAATTATTTTTTTGTTTTGGGGTTTTTTTTTTAGTCTTCCTGCTTTGAGTGGTTTTCATTTATTTAGTACAGACAAAGCAGATACGATATGTGTGCGTGTGTGTGTGTGTGATGACAGTTGCTGTAAACAGGGTGTGGTACAATAATACAGAAAAATGCTTGTGCTGACAATTTAAAGTGTCATCGGCATATTACATGAGCATCTTGTCAGTTAACATTTCAAAGTGAGAACATTATTCTCTATACTTATTACACAATATAAAATATACTTTACTATATTACATCCAGACTTGTTGTCAACTGAACTGAGGTTGAGGTTAGTTTTCTCTTTGGCCAAATTGAGGAAACATTCCCATTGTGGGTACAATTCATGTCCTGTGGGACATGACTCATTTTCTTACTTGTAAAAGATGGGTATGAAATAACCAAAACTTAAAAAGCTAAAATTGATTAGGGGACAAAATGGCCAGTACCCAGCAAAGTTGATTATGAAGTTATTAGTATAAACTGAATTCTTGTTTTGTTCTGTATAAACAAACTCAATATAATTTAATTACATTTTTGGAATCCCTACCGAGAGTGTCAAACAAAAATAAATCTCCAAATTCATTGTGCATCTCTAAAGACTAGTGCTGTTTTGAACATTCAATATTGAAATGAGAATGAGATTTTGATACTATAATCCTACATCTGTTTTCTTGAATGCTGTCAGGTGTGGACACTGCAAGGGTCAGCAACCCTGTAAGGTGACCGAGGGCCGGTGCATCACCTGTGACAGAGGCTGGAACGGGACACGATGTGATCAACTCTGCTCCAAGGGCTTCTTTGGGGAAAACTGTCAGGAAGTGTGTCCCACTTGTAAGGACGGTCACCATTGTGACCCCATTCATGGCAAATGTTCTCACTGTAATCCTGGCTGGATTGGGGACAGGTAACACCAAACTTTTTCTTTACCTATTTTTAATTTTATAGCTCTGCTATTTGAGCCATCTGATCAATATAATTTAAATTAACAGTACTGATATCATATTTCTTATTTGTGATAGGTGTGAGGTACGCTGCCCCAACGGCACATATGGCGAGAACTGTGAGAACAACTGCAGCCAGTGTTTTAATGGCATCTGTCATGTAGTCACCGGAGAGTGCCTTTGTGACCCAGGCTTTTATGGCACCTAGTAAGTTATAAGGCAGTGCATAGTGTAAAAAGAAAACATGTTTATGTCCTCGGCAGCTTCACAGTGAAAAGATTTGATCGTTTTCATTTTTCTTTAGCAATAGAGTTGTATATCTTGGGAACAGAAGAGTTTAGTTTACATTTAAAGACTCTTTTTTTAGTGTCTGAGGGTTCTCCTAGGCCTTTTTTCTATCTTGTTCAATTTTACACATTTAACACATTGCTGTCGTTTCTCTTCCTCCTTCAAGCTGCAATAAGACCTGCCAGCCTGGCCAGTATGGAGTCAACTGCAACCAAACCTGCTCCTGCAATGACAAGAACTGTGACCCTGTGTCTGGTGCCTGTCATCTCCGTAAGAATATATTTTTTAAATGCTTTCTTTTTTATTAGAGCTGTAATCAGGAATGGCCTGGTTAAAATTTCTTTTGGTGGGGGTTGCCACTGATAAAAAAACCCTTAAATTTGGATTAAAATCTAAGTCTTTTAATTCAAATAGTATCCACAATAATAGTTAAACAACAGTAACATTTTCTGTCACAGTTACAACTCCTATCCACATCAAAATATAATTTTTATTGACAAAAGAGGGAGATTTTTGTAATTTCTAGTGGTCTATCCATCTGGAGTCAATTTAGGAGATACTTAAAACCACAATAATAATGGAGGTGTGTTTATGTTATAAAATCTGTTCTTCATAAGCTACAAATGTAAGCTTAAGGACTTACTGAAGTAGAAGAAAGGGTAAACAATGTCAGAGAAAATGCACTCTGCAAATATTTTTGGGAGAACTTTTATTATGGCCACTGCTTTAGCTATGCTAAGAACATCCATTTTTATGGCAATACTTTTGAGATTAAATGCATGTGCTGGTTTTGGCACTGGTATCATTGTGCTTTTGAAAGAAATACCCTTGTCAAAAAACTGAGGAAAAATTATTATATTAGAAGTATATTAGAAATATACATGCTTGTTAACACAAATATAAGTCAATCACATGGCAGAGAGTGCCACAAGCCATTTGGCACTTTCAAATGCCATGTGTTGATATTATTACAACCCTGATGTTTGTAGATATGGTAAAGACAACTTGCTGATGTTCAAACTTGAGAATCAACAATGAGAAGAAAGGAAATTTAAGTAACCTAGTTGTCAGTACCAGATAGATTTGTTTAAATATTTCAAAAACTTTTGATCAATTAAGATTTTTATGTACTGGCTAACCTTAAAATAAATGGACTGAAAGAAAGAGAAATTAACCAGTAAGTAATAGTTGTGTGAACATAAACTGAAACCGTTTTAATCTACTTTGAATGATTAATTGAGCATACTGTAATATCTGATAGCTCAGATCAATTGGAAGGTATGTATAACTGAATTTAAATTATTAGTATTTTTTTGGTAAAGTTTCTTGAGACAATATTTGTTCTGAATTGGCGCTGTATAAATAAATTGATTGGAATTCAATTAAATTGAATATAATTTCCTCTAAAACAGCTTGGCTAAAACATAAACACCTTGATCAGGGTGTGATCAGAAGGATTTGTAATGTGGGGGGACTCATTAGTTAGTCGACAAGTGACTAATGAGCAGCTAGCAAGCCACATACAGCCTTTCTTTCTCTTCTGGGCAACTTGACTGATTTGTTAAGCTTCACATTTTAACTGTAGTTGGTAAAATTTTTTATTTTGAAGAATCTATGTAGCAAAAACTGCCCTGCAACAGACTGGCGACCTGTCCAGGGTGTACCTCGCCTCTCGCCCAGAACGTAGCTGGAGATGGGCACAAGCAACCCTCCCGAACCCATTAGGGACAAGGGTGACCAGAAAATGGAAGGATAGATGGTTGTAGCAAAAAAAGCTTTACTCAGGTCAGCAGTTCAAGCTCTATTGCAGTTACTTCAACTGAACCACACAGTTAAACCAGAAAGTTCTGTCACATCATGACACAAGCCAAGCATTGTGAGATGTCAAAGGGACTGGCATTAACTTCTCTAGTTTCTAGCAAACTATCATAGCAATTCGCTTTGCTCTGGGAGAAGTAAATGTGGGCACACCAACATGTACCCATCTTCTGACAGCTACTTCTGGAGGGAGATTTCACCATCTCATAATGCACAAATCATTTCAAACTGGTTTATTAAACATGGTAGCACCTCATTGTACTTTAATGGTCTCCACAATCACCAGATAAATCTGAAGGCAGAAATGGGTCCACCCTGAGACAATGTGTTCATACCAAAACAGCTGATTAGTGTATTCTTTAGACACCAGACCAACAGAGTGTGTCGAGAATGACAGAAGTTCAGTGCATTAACCGTTTATTGCGTACACATTTCATAGTAACAAATACATCTATTCAGGTCTGAGGTGAGATTCAAGGTCCTTGATTGCATTTCCAGACTGAAGTTGATGTCCTTTTTATTGCTGTGTTTGTTGGCTCTGTTCTTCATAGCTAGAGTAGAGACAAGGGAGAAAAGGAAGAAAAACTGAAAGAAATGGGGATGGAAAGACGAAAATGAATAGAGAAACTGAAATTGAGACAAAGGAAAGCAAAAGGTGTTGATTTGGAAAGATTTTTTTTCAGAGAGGCATAAAGCATATTGGGTTAGAGCACACAACGATCGCAGCGATTTTTGGCCACAGGAAAAGATGGATGTTGACAGGCTGGTCAGAGATATTATAATACCTTGTCATTCTTGCACAACTCCTCTTTCAAAATCAGCAATTACAAACTGCCACACCCACACTTTAGCATTATTTATGATAGTCAGTTAACTCCTAACTGAAGAAACTTTTCCTCATCTAATTCTCATTTGTCCATGCAAGTGCAATGCACTGTCCATGCTTGTGAAATAGAGTACTTATTATACTTGGGGTGTAACCTATTTGAGAGAAGGAGGGGTGCTAATAAATCATTTAACGATGAGAGTTTAGGATGAGGGGAGGAAGGTTACTGCAGGAAATCTACAATGAAGGGATAAGTGGTTACATGAATTATGCAACACCAAGGCATCACATTAATATAAATCCTACACATACAAGTGCTTGGACTTAGTTCCCATACTCAGGTTGAATTTAGTTTTACAGTAAGTCATAAAAATAGACTGAATTTGACTGTTGTTTTTTTGAAACTGGCATTTCCTGCACCCGGGTGGCACACCCTTTACTTACTGCATTTTATCTTTCAGAGCCCAACCAGCGGATGGGTGTGATCGCAGCTGGATCCTTGGTCTCCTTTTTACTGATTGCCCTACTTTCTCTACTATGCTGCTGCTGCCTCTGTCAAGACAAAGATGACCACAAGTGAGTGATAGATGGAAATTCTGATTAAAATAAAAAGTAACATTGTCTTTTATAATTTATCTTGCATCTAGACAGTTATTTAAAAAATAAAGGGGTATAATAATAAAGGGTGTTTTGATTTGACATTGTCATATGGATAAAAGCTGGTGCCCTCCAAGAAGGCAAAGGGCCAGGTTTAAAATGCTTGTTTTAAATGATTCATTTAGATTTCCATGGCATCATCTCTTTTCAATGCTAACTGAGACAACTCTACCAACAGCAAAAAAGCCAAGCGGATTTTATGCGGACGATTCAGCCGAATCAGCACTAAACTTCCCCGTATTCCACTGAGGCGACAGAAACTGCCCAAAGTAGTCGGTAAGCCTCAAAAGCTTTTCTTCTCCTCATATCCCAGCACATCCTGGCCAAAAACTGTATGTTATGGTATTCAACTTATTAACGGAGAAATTGTATTCCTAAAACAGATAGGTCTGACTTTACAAACGTTTACTAAAACACAGAGAAGTACATCCATAAATGACTGTCAGTGTGAGACTTTTCCTTGAGGGCTACCTTCATCTGCTCTGTAGATGATGAATAGAGTTGAAAAGTGTATGGTGGCTGGCAGGCGAATGTGGGGTTTCATTTAGAAGGAATGCACTGGTTTTAGAGACCCTTATTATTCTTGGCACTTTCAAATAACATGTGCTCATATTATTACGACCCTAATCATGTAACTTTTTTTCTTCTCATTTTCTTTGCCCCTTTTCATTCTCCCTCCACCCAAAAAATGTGCTCTTTTCCTAACACTGAGTTGGAGGTTGTATTGTTTAATAATGGCAAGTAGTTGTTCAGGGGCCTGTCTGCTAGTATGTGACGTTCTATCAAAGGCCATACTGTTTGGTTAGACATTGCAGCTACATGTGGAGGTCTCGTGGTGAGTGTGTGACAGATGTGTCTGTGAGCGCAGTTGTTTTCATTGTAGTCAAAGGAGATATCTTTCAATTCCCTTCTGTAAACAATTTGTCATATTTATGGTTTGTCTTATTGCCTAATTTAAAATGAAAAGCCTAGTCTGATCAAAAAGTTTAACCAATAGGTTTTTTGGGGGGGGGGGTTCAAGAAAATCTTGTCTGCACAGGCTGTTGTCTTAGTTGTTCAGTTTTCAAACATTTTTAAGGTTCCAGCATTTTAGTATTTTAGAGGGGTAGACTTCTATTTTTGTGGCAAACATGCTTGACAATTCATTACTAATGTTTTATGATTTGTCTTAACAGGTATGACCATTTTAGCATGTCCACTGTAGCTTTAAAACTATTTAAACTTAAAAAGAATGATGCTAACCCCTCCATTTCTACACTATGACTCCCAGTGTTTCCTTGCAATCACAAAAATTTCTATATGTTAAAATGTATCTTTGCTATCTTTGTCAGTGGGCAACACAATAAAGTCCCTTTTGGTGTGATGTCATTCTTTCATATTTTTTTTATGCATTACCAGTCCATCTAGAAATTAAATGATCGTCAGTCCTCCAAGTCAAATAATTTTTAGCTAAATTTTTCAGAAAATTTGCCCTGGTGGATGAATCTTCTTTCACTCATACAGAGAGTCTGCATAGGATTAATGTAATTGTTAAGTAATTGCCTTGACATTTCCATACCACTTAAGTAAAATATACAACAGTGGCGCCTGTGTGCAGTAAAAAAACATTTAAGCTGTGATGCTCTCATGCATGTTTGTACACCAATAAAATGCGTGATGGGGTTGAGGTAGGGGAACCAGAAACAAAAGACCCATCAGTGTAATTTTATGTTGCTTTGGCAAAATAACTTCCCATCTCTGCCAAGCCTGTCTTCACTGTTTTACTGCATGTTTTTTTTTCTTTATTTAAATTCTGCTTGCAAAGTGAATTGCATCACAGTACAGAGGCAGAGTTTTCACCATCATAAATATACATGTACTTCCTATATACTGCAGGATCACATGGAGAATGTGATCTTTCATATTATGAAGGCTCACATTCTCCCTCATAATATGAAAGGAGAATGTAGGAATATATTTTGGCTACAAATAAAATATTTTAATGGCAACAGTCAGAAATGTCAGGTTTATGGTATAATCAACCACTTGTAAATCCTAAAACAAAAACTTTCATATCAAGTATTACTTATTGCGAATATTCAATGTTTCTTCTTTTTCTTGGTGTGTTCTGTTCCATGTTTTGCTTTCCTCTGCTGTCTGTCGAGCTGCCCACTGAAGTGTGATCTGGCAACATTTAGAAAGTAACTCTGTCAGGAGCTAGACGGTCCTGAACACATGCATTCCAGAAGGGGCCCATTGGGGCTGGAAACAGGAAGTGGTCAAACTTACTTTAGTGTGTGTCGGAGCTGTGATTTATCCTCACTGGGGTCAGTGTCAATAAATGTGCCAAGGCAAAACTAAAGAAGGAATAACGGGGTCAAGCAATAGGAAACAGAAAAGATTTACTCCTTGCATTGCTAGCTTCAAATCTGTTTGTGAAACCGAGGCTGTTTGCTTGAAGGTTAGCATTCCACTCTGAGTGTATTTACTCCACACCCTGCCTTTTCTCTGTCTGTCTGGCATTCCTTGCATCATCTGGTTCCAAATTGTTTCTTGTAAATCGGTGCAAAGAGCTTCACCATCTGTTGTTTCATCTTAATTTGCTCAGAGCAAAACTGACTTGTAAATGCAGAGGTCAGAGTGCAACTGTTGCCTATGTAATTACCTAAGGGTGTGTGTTTGTGTGTGTGTGACGGGAGTGTTCTCACCCTATAAAGCTGAATAATTTAAAATGGTGTGATCCAAGATATTCTTACAAAAAGACGTACTGGATCTCATTGAGTGTATTTTGTTTTAAACTGCATTTGTTTAAACTTGAAACTAAACATTAAAGGCTCAGACATATTTATTTGCGTAACTACTGTCACATTATAATCACCGTACAACTTTGTCAAGTTTCAAGTAATTGTCTTGCTTTATCCCACTGTTCTTGTTTCCTGACAACCTCAGCCCCACAGAGCAGCTGCAGTGTTGGTGCTGTGCAGCTGTGATAGGTCAATAATGCGCTGTTGTGTGCAGGCCTTCATGCCGAGGGATCACTGTGGCGATGAATCTTCAAGGCAATGTTCCCAACTAAACCTCTGGTTTCAAGACAGCAGCTTTCAGAGGCAGTTGTTGTCCTGCACTGCATACATCTAATGATGCATGTGTTTGCTTGTTTATTAGCATTGCTGAGGTTTTTGCATAAGTTAGCTACTCTGCATTCCTCAGTGACTGTGTGTCTGTCTGACTCCCTGTTGCTGATCTTACAGTGGAAACAGGATACTCTCCCATTTGAAAAACATCTTTTTGATATTTTTCTTTTTATTGTTCATTCAGCATTCTTAATAATGAAGTTCATAAAAAGCCTTATTATATAACTGGTTATTTTTCTCCCCTAATCTATAACAGCTTGTTACTAAACCTTGCTTTAAACTTGAAAGCAGCCATTTTGTTGTAACAATTTGCTCAAATTTTAACAAAGATCTTTCTTAAATGACATCTAGTGGTTTAAACTTTCCTCTGATATTTTTACCCCAAGGTAGAAGAAAGTGGTGTGTTGCAAATTAAATGCCCTAATCATTCTTTTGTGAACATAGAAAAAAGTATAGATTTACTTCTGAGATTCAATTCAGAGGTTTAAAACACAATTTGGTAGAAACAAATATGGAGAGAAAAGTGATTTTGAGAGTTCATCTCTATTAACTCTTACTGTTAAGATGTTCCAACTAGAAGTCGCTATCAAATGAAAGGCACATGGAAAGCATATATTTTGGCAAGAGCAGTGCACAATTTATTTAAAACTGTCTTAAATCTGTACCAACAAGTTAATGAGGTATACTTCCACCCATGTTTCAATCCTCATTTTAAGATTAATTAAATTGATCTTGGTGTCTTTGCATAAATTTTTCTAACAGATATGTTTATCAGTGATGAGGAAACAAAAGTTGTGTGAACTTTCGTTAAACATATATGTAAATTATCATAACTGAGGGGCAAAAGATCTCCTCAGCATTTATATAGTTCTAAAATAATTTGTAGTAGCACTGTGTTTGTTATTTTTTCCTAATTAAAACACTTGAAGTGCAGGAGTGACCCACATTCAGAGGCCTTGTCCTCAATGCAGCCCTCATGTCCTCCCTTTCTCTCACAACCTGCTTTCCTGTCTGAACACTATCAAATAAAGACCACTAGAGGTGGAAAAAAACGGTTCAAGTGCAAAAATTCATCCCTGAACAAACTTGTTGTAAAGTCTTGTAAATCTGTCCACAGTCAGTTTATCTGAAGCTTAAACAAATGGATGGACTCATGTGTCATCGGGTTTGTAAACTGGAGCATCTGATGTGGTTGCTCATGTTAAGTTAACGGGGAAAGCAGCTTTGGTCTGTAATGAACTGTTCACACCAGATGGGAAGACTGACTCCAAGTATGCATTAGAAACCACAGCTGTCCTGACAATGAAGGGTCAGCAGAACGCTGTGGTGACTGATGGGGGCTGGGAGGTATGGAGAGGGAAACAGGATTTGACCTACATTGAGACTGAGAAAACGATTTATTGGAAGAAGACTTTTAAACAAAGAGGAGAATAGTTTCAAACAGAGCAATTTTAAAATGCAGCTCTCAAACACTACTTGTCGTAACACCAATATTTAGTTTAAATTAGGAATAGGGAATGGATAACAGAAATTAAATAACATTAATTTTGAAAACCCTTAAGTAAAATTAGGCAGCCTGTTTTTAAAATTTTAATCACTATTCATGTACATAATCCAATGTGCTTTACAAAAGAATGAATGACTAAAGGTGAAGACCACATCAAGAAAAAGAACATTAAAGTAATAATAGTAAACCTCCATCATAAAGTTCATGAGATAAACTTTAAAATGCAAATTTCAAACAAATAAAGGTTAAAAGTGATTCAGAATTATATAGTCCTGAATGTCTTTTCAAATCCCTATAATGACATTTTGAGTAGAATTCATAAATCTTTTGGTTAACCTTTAACTGTCAAATATGAAAATGTGGTAAGCTACTAGATTAATGAATTTGCTCTTAAAAAGATCATCTTTTCCACCGAGCTAACCAAAACCTATTTTCCTCTTACTTCTTTGACACGGAGTGGGAACAGACTGTTACTCTTGTAACGGAGAACAAAACTCTTGAAATGACCTTTTGGCTTCTGTACTTGTTTTCTCTTCTCAGTAGCACATCACGACCCAGAGAACACCTTCAACTGCAGCTTCATTGAGCCGCCCTCAATGGCCGAGCAGCCCTCCCCCTCCTCATGGTCCTCCCAGGAGTCCTTCTCTTCCTTTGAGAGTGGAGATGAAGGGCCTGTTTATTGTGTTCCGCATGAAGGTTGGTCATCACATAAGCAAATAAGCAGTTGGTTATCTGGAATGACCATCTCAAATTTACAGATTGTCTTTGGCATAGGAGGTCTATACACGCACATGCAAACACAGAGCTAAACATATTTTAAGAGGCCAACTCCCATGTGTCACCAGTGACTCACACACTTCTGTATTTCTCATTATGAAGATAGTTTGCTTCTAATCATAGGCCATCTAGATCCAGAGAGCAAGTTAATTATAAACAGGAAATGGAATGGTTTTGTCAGCATATGGCACATATGAATGAGTTAAAGTTTGATGGAAAACACCAGTTCTATTAGTTTCTATTTTCAAAGTTTGAAACTGCAGCTCAGTCTTAGTTTGAAGGGATTTTCTTCAAATCCCTTCAAATTTTGAAGAAAATTTCTGAGATATTAGTTCTCAGAAAATTAAAACAGCAATTTGAAACCAGCATCAGTCAAGACATCAGTCCAACTCAAAGTTTACATTATAAAACAAATCAGTCAAAAAAGTGATGCTTCTCGGAAGTTGCCTGCTGTGTAAACAACCATCCCCCAGTGCAAAGAGGGAAGTGCTGAACAGAATGAGATGGCTGCTAATAGAGAAGAATAGAATAGAATAAACTTTATGGATGCTAATATTAACTGAATATTTGGAAGTGTGTTCAACACAGACTGAACGACTTCCCCCGCCACCATTATTAAAACTACAGGCATTTTTAAAACAGCACAGAAAATTTACGTCATTGTTCACAATTTCTCCTTCTGTTTGCTGATTGGCCCAGTAAAATTTTTATCAGAGGAATTCAAGTTAATGGGAGGAAGCCCAGACTTTCTTCCTTGCAGTGAAGCACAGTTTATGTGCTGCTAAGCACATAGACTGTGCTGTGATGCGAGATTAGAAGAGCAGAATTGTGTGTTTACATGTACCTTTTTCTCACAGTCTTAAGATTAATCTGAATAAAAACATGTTTCATATCTGTTAGAATTACCAAACACAGTTCTATTTACCAAATACCACAATAATGAGATAAATACTATGCCAAAGATTTATAAATGTTTTCAACCGGTCACAGTTTGTCAGGTATGTCTTTATTTAGAGTATTTAAGCCACTGTTTTTTTTACATCAGTTTGTTGAGCTATTCAGCCCAAAGAAAAAAAACAAGATTTCAACAAATTTCTGGGAAACCCTAAAGATACCAACTATATAAGAAACATGTAGCGGTAGTATATAGATTCTGATGGGGTTGTTCTGGAGTTATACAGTGTGCCATAAATGATCCACTGTATATAAGGCTGGTAACAATGCTTAGACTTGATTACATAAATGATCCTTTGCTTTCAAAATAAATGTAAAGTGTTGAGCAAGACAGAAATGACAGAGAAATATCATAATGTTTTATTATCAGAACTTGTGCCAGGTGAATTGTTGCATCCCCTAAAACTAACACACTCGTATAACCTTTTGAGTTATGTACCCTGAAGTTTATTTTATTGTCTGGCTTTCTTAACTGCTATAGCCTAGTGTACATAGTTGACCACCTGAGGTTGTGTTCCTTAAATCTAAAAGTAAGTTGAACTTACTGTATCCTTTATTAATCCTCTGCCAACAATCAACAGAATCCACGAGTGACAGCAAAGAGAAGCAGAGCCCCAACCCTGTGGACGAAAACTCAGAGGATGACACAAACAAGGAGGATGCAGGGGAGTACACTTCACTAAAAGACACGAGTGTCACCAAACCGGAGAGCAACGAGCAGTCTATACTCAAGTGCTCTGACAGTGAGATTTCAAATAGTGAGTCTGAGTCTGCTGCCCAATACGCCTGCATTGCCCGCCTCTCCAAGCAGTCAAAAGAGGATGATTGCATTGGCAAAGATGGTGATGGTAACCTTACATCAGAAGCCAAGGTAAATGGGAAACCTCCCCCTTCACCTGGCAAGCCCAAACCACGGCCACCAGATCCATCTACTAAACCCAAAGTGTCATGGATTCATGGAAATGCAACAGGGTCTCAACAACCAGAGCAACAAGGGGGGAATAGGGCATTTGCAGTGTCAAAGGAGAAAAACAGGAGCTCTAGCAATAGCTCATTAAAGAATGAAGAGCGTCATAAAATAAAAGAAAAGAGTCGGAGTCAACAGAAGAAGCAGGATGGAAATGATACTAATGCAAATGGATCACCTAGCAAACACAAACTGCTACAAGGTAAAAAGTCTGGAGATGAGCATAGCAGTCCAAGTCACATGGAGCACATCAATGGTGTTGTCCAAAATGCCCTAAAAATGATAAGCAGTTTCCGTAGCTCATCGCCTGAGAAGAAGATTGCTGAAAATCCAAAGCAGAGTTCTAAAGAGCCACCAAAGAGCCCGAAGGTAATCCACCCTCATATGAATTCTGAAGCGGCCACTTTACTGGCTGCACAGCTCAAGGAGAAAACTCAGAGCATCAACAGGAATGAGGGGACTGGACTGACAAAGACCAATGGTCTCTCCCTACCAAAGAATAACCAGGAGAAGCCCACACCTCCACAGAAAGCCAAGAGAACCAACTCCAGTGGACTTGGTCAGCAGGGCTCCACCAAGCCTCTGCTGCCTACCACAAGCAACCTTCAGAAAATGGTGGCACCAATCACCAACAACTTTGGGACCCCCGAAGCCAAGAGCCCGGAGAAGCAGGACTTGAACGGCTCCAGGACGGGGGACCTGCTGGACCCTACACCGAAGAAGACTCCCATAAAAAAGCCACCTAGGAAGAAAGGCAAAGGTGGTACCCTTGATACACCTGAAAGTAAAACACCCCAGCAAAAAACAGCCATTATGCCGCCACAGGTAGTGAAGTAAATATTTGGAAAGATTCTGAGCAGTTGCCAATTATTTTCTACAAGACTGAATTGTTTGTTTGAAGCTAGCAGCAACATAGCTTTTTAATCAATGAACAGCTTGAGGGCAGTGCCTCCAGGGACATTCAGAAGTAACAACCTCTTTGAAATAAAAGGCACAATAGAATTACACCTGGAGGGTGTTTTATGATAACCATGACACCATTGTTAAATATCAAGTGTATGTATTCAAGTTGCAACACAACTTTGTCTAGAGCTGAACACAACACAGTAAACAGGGACATTATCTAAAAGTTCATTCATCTCAGCTGCTGGGCCATGAGCCCACATTTATATTTACCTACTGCATGTAAAATGAGTATTGATTACATCAACATTTCTTTTGGAGATTCACTTCTAATGAGGCTTTTGATATGAAATGCGCTGTCTGTAATGTAATCCACACAAATCAGTCGACGCATGTAATGAAGTAGAATGACACAGGGAATAGGTTTTAAATGTTCTTACTAAAATGTTTTCAAGAGTATTTCAAGATGCTTCCTGTATGGAAAAAGTACTCACATGCACTGCTCAAATTTAACTTTGACCCATGCATCCACACAGTTTTCAGTTGGAGGGTAAATTTTGAAACAAATTCATATCAGGTGACTGAACAGGTCATTCCAGCAATTTTACTTACTGTCTTGGAAACAGATAGTTTCAATGACTGTGTGTTTAAGATCATTGTCTTGTTAAAACAATCAGCCCTGTTTCATCTTTAGATTGTTAACAATATTCTTCTGGTACATTTTTCTATTCATTCTTCCATTGATTATGTGAAATTTTCCAGTACCATTGCTGTGGTAGAACCCTACACCATGTAGGGCCCAAATAGAAAGCTTTGTGGTAGAGTGCTACATTGGAGTGTGCAATAACATTAAAAATAATTCCTTTTGGTCTCATTTGACCAGACTACACTCTCCCAATATTTGATTGGCTTGTCCAAATGTTCTGCAGGAAACAAGCGTCAATATGCTTTTTCCTTTGCAATGACGTTTTGTAAAGTGAGTGTGCATTGAGGCCACATGGGATGAGTGCATTACTTCATAAGAAGGTATGTACCTGCTAATTTCAGGTCTTTCTGAAGCTTTCTGTGACTAATTATTGGCTCTTAGAGAACTTTGCTGATTATTATTTTGACTCCTCTATCAGAAGTCTTGCAATGGCTGGTTTATGGTGACATGTTCTTTGCAATTTTGAATGATGATCCCAATGGCTCTAACTGAGACGTAAAAAAAAAATAGAATCATGTATGTGACCAATTTTCTCAGAATTAGGATCTGATGGTCCTGAGAGAGATTCTTCTAATTACGGCATCTTCTATGATACCTTGATAATAAGAAAGCCTTTTAAAGGCCATTAACTGGGACTAAGCCAACCAATGTTAACTGGCATTGATGAGTGCAGTATTAATTGCTACAAACAGACTTCAGCTATTTTCTTGGTTTTCTATGCCTTTGTGCGACTTTTTTGTTCTTATATTTGAAGTTTTTATTACACACTTTTATTTTTAGATTTATTTCTTTGTAAGAATTAGTAGTTTGTTTGTTCATATGTATAATACTTATGTTGTTGCTGAGTTGATGTGAATTTCATGTCAATAGCCCCATCACAAATACATTTACTGAGAAAAGTGTTGACATGTTCAAAACTGATTTCATTGCTTTATGAGTTGTACAGCTGGAATTTAAAAGAACAAGGGCCAGAAAAATAGCTATTAGCATGTAATGCACAAACAGTGACAGTGAGTAATTGGTGCTCTGATGACTAGAAGCTAACATTTTTGTATTCTAACTTGCTTAGAGCAACATGCAGCAATATAGCTCTATACCAAAGCTTTTCAAGATCATTCCAGCCTTAAGGAGTTTCTTTGCAGATGAATCTCTACTCTTGGTATTATATTTAAAAATGTTAATTAGTCTAATGAATCTGAGTATTTCTATGACCATCTTTATTAAAAATACAAGAAAAACTTCAATCAACCATCACTCAGATTTGATGGTTTAAAGTTCACAAATGAAAATAAGAACATTTTAATTCTTCATTTAAAAATTCAGCCTTTTTAAGCTTTTTTCTACTTGAAGCTTAATCAGCGTCACTTGGCCAGCTCTGTCAGATGTAATTTGTTGATTCATATGAAAGGATTTTGCTAAGATTAAAGAGAATGTACACTTGCTGTATTTGAACCACTAAGCTAAAAAAGAGAACCAAAACAATGTAACGTCCTTTAGTTTCTGTTTGTTCAGCGTTCTGTTACTGGATTCTTTGATCCCTCAGAAAATTAGGTCACTGTCAAATTCTAATTTTGAATAGATGTCAGTAAGATAAATTTTGTGACAAAAATAGCTTTCCAAGAATTAAATAATACCAGCTGATTTATGCTAGATTTAGGAGGATATTTGAATGTTCTTGCTTTGGGCAAAAACAGAGACTTAAATGGTACTTTATCTTGTGTGTAAAACCAAAGTAATTTCTGCCAAAGAATTTTGCCACCATTTACTCCAAGTGCAGACTCCATAATTTCACATCCATGTATTGTTGTGGAATACAAACAATAAAGTTTTCAGGTAGGGAAAAAAAAGCTAATTTATAGCAGCTTTTACAACTTGAACTACATGAACAACTAGTGGCATAGGAAATGATGATAATCTGCTTTAGGCATGTTTTTGAAGTTGAAGAGTATTACATTAACAAAATGTTTCTATCTTTTTTCATTAAGGTACAAGCCATGTCTTTATGTTTTTCAACATTTTACTTGTATACATTGTGTACTTTTTTTATTATCTTTGTAAGCTGTGCTTATATGACCGTGTGGGTTCCTTTGTTTTCTTTGGTGTGAATGAACTGACTTTCATATATTAGCTTTTTTTGGTTTTGCTGTGTTGCTTATTTTTGGCTCTTTGTCAAATCTGCAGAAAGAGTACGTTCCTTCTCTAAAGTTTACATTGGCTTTGTAATTGTTCTCTGTTGATGTTATTGTTTGTGTAACACTTAACTGCATGACGCAGAGTGTAATTATATGGCATTATAGCTGCAGAGGAAATTTGTAATCTTTCTGCTCCCTCCATTTGTTATTGCAGCCTTCTGTAAGCAAATCTTATACAAAAGAGTATTGTACAATACTACCATAATACCACTGTTGTAACAAGTGCATATGCTTAAAATCATAATACTGTGTAACTATTAAGTTGCAGTCATTTGCCTGATTGGCCTTTGCCTGGTTTCATTGCCTTACAATGCATTTTTGTAAAGAAGGGCCTAAAGAAACTGCAAAACCGTCACCAGCTGTAAGATACATTTTGTTTTAGTTGTGTTGTTTGTTTTACTACAACTTTGATTGCCTTTTAGCGTATGGCTGTTACACTCTGTGTGTTCATTTAGTTCTTTTGAATAAAAAAAGCAATATGTGTAGCCAAAGTGGAAACCATGACTGGATAAACAACACTCTCTTTAACTTTAGTTTAATTTCTTTTCACAGAAACAATATCCTCATTTGTGACACATATTTGGTCTGACGGGGGTCATGTACTCGCATTGAATTTTTTTTCCCAAGTCCGTGACATTAGAGTAAAGCTGACAATATAAATATAAATATATATATATAGAAATGCAGAACAATACAGAACAAGTCATTGACTGATATATGACCCTTTCCTGCCTCTCTGGATTTGGACTGCTGAGTCTCAGGGACATGGTAGAAGTCCTGAGGCGTTCAGTCAGAGCGGTTCTTCAAAGGGCCAGAAGGAACCAGGAGACTGTTGATTGGCTTCTCTAGGAAGGGGGACAAGAGCTCCTTTCATGGGCTTTAAAACAGTGGAAACTCTGTTCTAAGAACTTAATCATGTGCTGGGTATATGGTTTATTTTGGAGGGGATAGAGCAAAAACTGATTTCAAGGTATGACTGTTTGGTTGGTTGGATGGATGAATGAATGAATGGATGGATGAATGAATGGATAATTGGAAGAAGTGGGAGTGTTTTCATTATTGCGATATTGTGCAAAGCATTCAAATCTGCAACTTAAGATTTACCCACACTACCACATCTTTATTGATTCTCTATAAGTGGCAAAGCCTTGAAATGAATTAGTTTTCTAAATCAGAAGCATAATCCTAAACAGAAAAAAAGAAACATTAGGAAATAAATGCTCTTAATAAGAGAAATGGTGACACACATTTTGTGTTTTACCATGATTTTTGTCAATGCTTTGTATGACCCCATTTTTCCAGTAGAATAGCACTTAGACTTCTCCTGTCTTCTCCTGTCATTTTATGTTCTCTTTCCTTCAGCTCCCCACACAGCTTTTTCTTTCTCCCTCTTTTGTAAAGGAAATCTGGTCGCAACAGTAAGACAACCTAACACGCTATGTTTCAGGACAAAAAAAGCAAGAAAAAAAGATGAATTTTTTAAAAAATTTGGCACTGTAATTAATTCCTAACTGCTAGTATGAATTTATTACATTACAATCCAAATATACACAGCTTCACAAGGATGCTCAATTTGCTGTTATCTTAGGAAAGCCATGTGTTTAAGGCCCATTCTTTTTAGATCCACTTTGAACCTGGTCTTAACTTTCACAAAGCTTAGTTTTAAATTCTTGTAAGTCTTGTCAGCCAGGTCTTTTACTGGATCTATCCTCCACCCTTTCTCCCTCACATAGTCCAATATTTCATGTGACAACATCTTGAAGTCAGATTTACTGCCAGAAGAGAGAGGAATGTTGACACAACTGCCTCCATCTGCGAGCTGAGAATGAGCAGATGGAGAAGATTCTCAGCTGAGGATACAACACATGTTCTCTAGCTTTTCATCCCTGACATGTTGTGGGAAAAGCAGCGGATCTTAATGTTTGCATGTATATTTGCATGTACATTTAAAGCTTTTAGAATAACTCTGTTGCTGAAGTTTTGTTTGTCCTTTTCTTAATTATTATAGTAAGAGAGTTCCATGAAAATAATTTTGATAGCAGCATGTGGAGAGAAACATTATTTCTTGTGTAGTTGACTTCAAGCCAGAGAAAAGAAACATAGACAAAGGACCAATTGTACAACACCAAGTGAAGTTTGTACAAAAACTGTCAGAGTTGGAGCCATGTGGGAATGGGGTTCAGTGACATCTCAGCTGGCGGGCTGAACACGAGTTGGACCCGGGTCGCCCTCCGCGTGCCATGTCTGTAGAAACAGCGAGACTTGAAAACTCTGGCCCCATGAGTCAGGCAGAAGCCTTAGACTTAAGAAACAACAACAACAAAAAAACCTATTCCAGTCCCTGTGTTTCCATGGTAACAAGAACAGATTGGAACCACATCTGGTAGCCATTTCAGTCCTTGCAAGGAGAGGAAGAAAGAAATTTATGAGTGAGGGAGAAAAAGACAAATATTTTCTGCAATGCAAAGCAGAAAGAAAGGAGAGTCAAATTACACTTGAAAGTGACTAAAAGTAATAACTTAACAACGGAATTATAAAAAGAGGGGAATGATTGTTCAAGACTGATCTTAAAAGCAAAGACAAGTTTATGACATCCTTTTTTTTCTACTAAAATCTAACTTTGGTTAAAAGAGGTCTTAAAAAACATTAATGCTGTTTTGATGTTACTTTGGTTCAAGCTGTGGCACAGTTTTCTGAGATGCTGTCATTTCCTTGCATCAGATGTTGCCAGAGGAGATTTTAAAAATACAATTTTCATCTCTTCTCTCTGTCGACGCTCAGTCTGCAAGAAACATTGTCTAATTGCAGCCCTTCCTACACGATAAACGCTGCTCCTCAGCTCTGTGGAAATGCAGAAACTATGAAATGACATTTACTGGAAATGGAGCTGGTGCTTTTCTTAAGCCAAAACCGCTGAAAACTGAGGTCAGCGTGCAACTTGAATGATGAGGAAAAAAAGGGGGGTACCACTCGCATTGTATGTGTTCAGAGGTTTCCAGTGGCAGCTACACACTGTGATTTGAGACTGTCTTATAATAAGACATGACACTACTCTGTCTTGGCACGGAGCTAAATTAGGGTCTTCTTACTGCACAAATTAAAGCGAACCACACAGCAAGGCGACCTCCCATATAGTCACTCAGACAAGTTGGTAAAGTGCAGAAAGTGGGTCAGAACAGATGAAGCTTGAATACATTTCTTTGGGTGGAGAAAATCTTCAGTGTTGTGCTTACTGTCATTTTGGAGGCAAAAAGCTGCTGCTATTCTTTTAGTTCAGCCACTTTTATGAAGTCCAAAAATTTTTTTTCTGACCGCCTTTAACCTCATTGTTGCATCACTATGTGAGACTTTTATACCAAAAGGTTTTTTTCTAATGTGCGTACCTCTCTAGACTTGGAAATTTACAGTTCTTTACAAATGTTTATGAATTTATTTCTGTATCTTATTGTACTATTAGCATACGTTTGTAAAGAAAAACTTATATGGGCAAATGTCACCAGGCCAGGAATTGAACCTGCGACTACTGCCATGAGGACTAAGGCCTTCATAAATAGTTCTGTTTTGCCCCTGCACCACCACAGCACCCCACATGAGAAATGTTTTAGATAAAATCATCTACCAAATTTAGAATCTGAACACAGCAGTGTCCGGGGCCAACAGAAGAAAAGTATCTAATTCTGGTACTTTTACAGAAATGCTTATTAACAGACACTGTCCCTACAAAACAAATGAAATGTATTTTTTTTTTATGTAATTGCAATTAAGTTCAGCTAGTGAAGGGTTATTTAATGTCTTTCATGTTTCTTGGCCTTCATGACGTTGTTTCTTCAAAAATGTTCTCTGACAAACGTCTAAGGGCTTCATAGAACAATTAGAATTATACTGAGATTAATTTACAAAAAAATATTTGTGACCTGTGCTGCTACTGATCACACCAGGTTATATTTAGCAGAATCAGAAAAACAGGAACTAACCAAAAATAAATTACTAAAAAAAACAAAAAAACATTAGAAAGCCATGAATAATTTTCCTCCTTTTTGACAAATATGCAATATGTTGTGCTCTTCTGTCACATCAAATATCAATTACAGTACACTGAGGTTTGGTTGTGTAACATTTGAAATAGGTTTAAGGCTTTCAAATGTTTTTTGCAAAGCACTGCAAAAATGATAGAAACTGTCAGATATATAATTAAGCTTCGGGCCTTTTCCATCCAGAGTAAGATCTTTCTGTTTTTCTTTTCCCATTGCATGAATGTGTGTGCAAACAGTTGTCTAGAACTTCAAATTGCCCTGGATTTTCCCCCTTTGTCAGCAGTATTCCAGGGAGTGCATTAGTGGAAAAGATTTGGATGGCTAATAAAAAGCAGATCAGTCATATGACTTTTCTCAGTGTTCCTCTTCTTCTTTCCTGTTAAATCATCTCTCTTTCTTTTTCATGTGTCTTTGTCTGTAGTTTATTGTGCTTCCTTTTCTCCGTCACTTATTCCACCTTCTTCTAACAGCTAGCTGTTCTCCTGTGCACCCATCCAGCCAATATCTGTGCACTAAATGGGACTTCAGACTTCCTAATGTGACTTGAGGTTTCAGCTTTCACATAATTCCACACGATCACTTCAGGATTTTTTTTTCCCTTTTCTTTCCTTTTCTCACTCACTCCATCCCAAAGCAGCAAAAGGGGAGATATTGGATGGAAAATGATCACAAGACCCAATGTGTCTGCCCAAAACCAAGGAAAATAAGCAG
Organism: Gambusia affinis; assembly: GCF_019740435.1. Lineage (NCBI taxonomy): Eukaryota > Metazoa > Chordata > Actinopteri > Cyprinodontiformes > Poeciliidae > Gambusia > Gambusia affinis. The sequence continues at coordinate 28,885,227 of NC_057870.1, read as the reverse complement.
ATGGCTTATGTTTTTATGCAGTGAACCCCAGCTGTCCCAGCACTCAGTCCAGTCTGTGGCTGGCAGAGTGTAGTTTGCAGCAGCTTTATTATTTGAGAAGCAAAGTTTTGCTAAAGTTTTTATTTTCACAAAACAAGTCACAGGAGCATGTTAGTTGCTATAATCCTGCATAAAAAAAGACCATTTAACTTGAAACTTCATCCTTCTTGTTTCATTTTCTTTACATTTTGTTCTTTGAATTATTTGTTATTTGTTATTTGAACAGTACTTAGATTTCGATTACAAATACAGTACACTTCCTCATGAAAGTTTTCATGACCTTTTAACTGTTGTATTGCATCCACAAACTTCAAAGTACTTTATTTAGTGTTATGTGTTATGGATAAACACAATGAAATGTGTTACGGCCCCCCCTTTTTGTGAGGAGGGCAGTAACACGACAGCCACAACAAATTGACAGAATCCAAGTGAATGTTGTAAAAAAGGAGGGATTTATTGATAATGAAAATCCCAGAAGGCTCACACAAACTGTGGGGGAGAAAGGGGTGGTTAGGTGGTGCCAAATCAAAGAAAATAATAAAACAAAACAGGGCCTAACTTCCGTCTGTGCTAGAGAAACAAAAGAAAACAAAAACCCTGCCTATCTAATCTAACAAAAGTTTCCACCAAAACTTTACATGGGCGGCACCCACCTACTTACCTAGTGTATCTAACAGAACAAACACCTACGTGATGAATTGTACAGGGTACCCCAAACTTACCTCACCCTCTAACTCCCACCACAAACCTTCATACAAAGAGCAACAAGACATGCGTCAGGTAACAAAGTCAGTTGCCTCGCTCTCCCCAGCTGGGCTGCTTAAATAAGGCCTCCCTGGATGCTGATTGGCCCATGGTTGATGAGGATCAATCAAGGGAGATTGACACCAGCTTTCCCTAATACCTGTGAAGAGACAAAGGGGGAGGGGAAAGAGAAACAAACAGCCTGCAGGCATGTAACACCCCCACCCTTATAAGTCCAAACATAAATGTTTGGAATACTCCAGGTAAAAGAAAACAAGCTCAAAAAGCACGTGACAAAGCATCTGCCAATACATTCTCAGACCCCTTTTTATGGCAGATCTTCAGGTTGTACTCCTGAATGATCAAAGCCCACCGCATAAGTCTTTGATTTTGATTGTACATCCTGGAAAGAAAGACAAGTGGGTTATGGTCTGTGAAGACAGTGATTGGTTCCACACTCAAGCCAAGGTAAGCTTCAAAATGCTGTAAGGCCAAGAGTAGGGCAAGCGCTTCCTTCTCAATGGTAGAATATCTACCTTGATGAAGATTAAACTTCCTTGAGAAGTAGCTTACGGGATGCTCTATTCCGTCTTTATCATCCTGCAGAAGGACAGCTCCTACCCCAACAGCACTGGCATCTATGTCCAGTTTAAATGGCAGACTAAAATTTGGGGCGGAAAGAACAGGAGAACATGAGAGCAATCCTTTTAGATGTTCAAAAGCATGCTGACATTCATCAGACCAAATAAAAGGTGTAGAAGGACTGGTCAAAGTTGTTAAAGGAGCAGCTACCGTAGAAAAGTTTTTACAAAAGCGACGGTAAAATCCTGCCATCCCCAGGAATCGACGGAGCTCCCTCCTGCTTGAAGGAACAGGAAAGTCAGAAATTACTTTGACTTTTGCATCCACAGGACACACTTTTCCTCCACCAACCTGTTGACCCAGATAGACAATGGTACCTTTTCCAAACTCGCACTTAGAAAGATTGAGCGTCAGTGATGCAGCTGAAAGACGTTTGAAGACCTCAAGCAAAACAGAAAGATGGGTAGACCAGTCACTTGAATATACCACAATGTCATCTAGATATACCCGGCAGTTTGACACATCTCCCAGTACTCTATTTACAAGCCTTTGAAATGTAGCTGGTGCATTACAGAGCCCAAAAGGCATCACTGTGTACTGAAGAAAACAGTCTGGTGTAACAAAAGCTGAGATATCTGAGGCCTGTTGGGTTAGAGGTACTTGCCAATACCCTTTCAGCATGTCAAGTTTAGTGACAAATTTTGCTGGTCCGATTTCATCAATACAGTCTTCAATGAGTGGCAACGGGTGTGCATCAAGGACTGTGACAGCATTCACCTTACGAAAGTCTGTGCAGAACCTTGGACTTCCATCAGCCTTCATGTCTAATAGACATGGAGAACTCCATGGGCTGCAACTCTGAATGGCAAGTCCATTTTTAACAAGGTACTCCACTTCCTTTTTCATGAGCTCCCTCTTTGTGGCATTGACACGGTATGCTCTCTGCTTTATAGGTGCAGGATTGGAGAGAACAATGTCATGAGACACCACATTAGTCTTGGTAGGAACATCCCCAAACAGACATTGGAAGTCTGATATGAGTTTTGTGATGTCCTCCACTTGGTCACCTGATAAATGTGACAAATAGTCAGGCAGGTTAGCCAGTATTTCACTATTACTAAGCCTTGCAACTTGTGGAGGATCTTTGCGTGTTACCATATCCTCCTCAGCTGACTTTGTCACACAGGTTACAGGGGAAATGGGTTTAACCCGATTCTGGGTTGGTTGGTCGGTCTCTCTTGAATGATACAGTTTTATCATATTGACATGACAAAGCCTGGTCTTGCGGCGATCAGGAGTTTGAACAATGTAGTTTGTTTCACTAAGTTTCTTTTCTACCACATATGGCCCAGAGAACTTCGTTTCCAAAGAAGAGCCAGGGATGGGCAGCAAAATCAAAACCTTATCACCAGGGTTAAACTCACGAGTGACTGCTTTCTGGTCATAATGTCGTTTCATTTTGACCTGCTTTGAGGCCAAGGCTTTCTGCGCAAGTGCACAAGCTGTCTGAAGGCGCTCTCTCATCTTTGAAACATACTCTGGAATACTTTTTACAGAGTGAGAGGAAGAGATTAGTTGGTCTTTAAGGACATTTAAAGGTCCCCTAACCTCATGTCCAAACACAAGTCCAGCAGGACTACAACCTAAAGTGTCCTGCACTGTTCCACGCACGGCAAACAATAGAAATGGGATACCTTCATCCCAGTCCTTCTCTGTACCCATACAGTATTTTCTCAGCATCGCTTTTAATGTCTGGTGAAACCTTTCAAGTGCACCTTGGCTTTCAGGGTGGTAAGAGCTTGAGGTGACATGCTCTACACCCAACTGTTTTAGTGCCTGGGCAAAGGTTCTAGACATAAAGTTTGTGCCCTGGTCTGTTTGGACAACTTTGGGAAGACCAAACACTGAGAAAAACTTTACCAGAGCCTTGGTAATCATGGGAGCTGTGATCCTCCGCAGGGGCACGGCTTCAGGAAACCTGGTGGAAGCACACATTATAGTCAAAATGAACTGGTTTCCACTTCTAGACTTTGGCAAAGGCCCCACACAATCTACAATCACCCTTCCAAATGGTTCACCCACAACTGGAATTGGGGACAAAGGAGCAGGAGGTATAACCTGGTTTGGCTTGCCTGCAACTTGGCAGACATGGCAAGTACGACAATAAAGTGAAACATCAGATTTGAGACCTGGCCAAAAGAAGTGTTTGAGAACTTTGTTATACATTTTATTTATACCCAGATGCCCCGACAGTGGGTGATCGTGTGCTAATGCTAGCACCTGCATGCGATACCTTGTTGGCACAACCACCTGATAAACGGTACTCCAGTCTTCCAAGTTTTCACCAGCCCAGCGTCGCAACAAGAGACCATCATCAACCATATATGCCACCTTCTTCCCCTGGGCTTCCTCCTGGGTAAGAACAGAAGAATGACATTTCAACAGAGTCTTGTCCTGTTTTTGAGCAGCAATGAATTCCTCCCTGGAGGCTGGTAATTTCATCATCTCTGGTCCTGGAAGAGGAAATACATTTTTAGATTTGTTGAGTTCAGTCTCCGATCCGGCTGATTGAGTCTGCTCTGTAGCAAGAAAAGAGTCAGACAAATCAAGATTGTATTTCTTTGACTGGGCCCGCGTAACCACACAAGCAGGGAAAATGTTAGGCATTGGTTCAAAGACTACACTTGTGTCAGGAGTGTCCAACACCTCAGGCACAGGCAATACCTTTCCACCTGCCAAGTCATTCCCTAGAATGAGATCAATCCCCTTTATGGGCAAGGTGGGAAGAACAGCAACCCTGCAGAAACCACTCACAAGAGATGAGTCAAGGTGGATATTATGCAGTGGTGCAGATACAAAGGTCATTCCAATACCTTGAACAACTACTCTGGACTGACAAGATGACATGACAGGCAAAGACAAAATACCCTCCCGAATGATCGTCTGGGAACCACCGGTGTCCCTCAGGATTTTGACTTGTCGGCCATCCTTAGGATCCCCTGTTAAAGAAACAAGACCCTGGGTAACAAAAGGTATGAAACAGGGATCTAGTTCATTCTCATTTTTAGTAGTTTGGTTGCTGGAGTTTGACACATTTTTAAGCAACCCAACACCTTTTGTCTGTGTTGTCAAAGCCTTGCTCTTTAATGAAAGGCAGTCAGCAATGACATGGCCTTTTTTATGACAGTAAAAACACTCCCTTACCTCACGTGGAGAAAGAGATTGCTGCTTAGCCTTAGCTTCTGACTGAGTGGGGTCAGGTTTTTGTTGACGAATGTTCAAAACTTTATCTGCACGAGGTACAGACACAAATACATTCTTGTGGGTCAACATAAACTCATCAGCAACAATGGCTGCTTTAGATAAAGAGGCCACCTTTTGCTCATTCAGGAAAACCACCAGTCTCTCAGGCAATGTGTTCTTAAAGTCCTCCAACAGAATTAGTTGGCGAAGGGATTCAAAGTCACCTTTAACCTCACTTGCAGCACACCATTTATCAAAAAGTAGTCCCTTCTCACGTGCAAACTCCACATAGGTCTGGCCACTAGACCTCTTATGGTTCCTGAATTTTTGCCTGTAAGCTTCAGGTACAAGTTCATAAGCACGCAAGATTGACTTTTTCAGTACCTCATACTTCATGCCCTCCTCTGTTGACAGTGATGACACAACTTCCTGTGCTTTACCTATGAGCTTGCACTGCATTAGAACAGCCCACATCTCCTTTGGCCACTCCAGTGCCACAGCAATCCTCTCAAATGCACTGAAGTAAGAGTCCACTTCTGACTCCCTAAACACAGGCACCAAAGCAATATTCTTGCTGACATCAAACTTGTGTTTGTCCGACACCACCTGTGGAGAATCAGAGTACACAGATGAACGAGGAGGCGAGGTGCCATGTGAAAGTCTCATCGCTTCCACCTCTAGCTGTTTCAGCTTAATCTCCTTTTCAGCTTCAATTTCCAACTTGCGCATTTCAAGTTTGAAATCAAACTCAGCTTTTCTTATCAACTCCCTCTCCTGTGCCTCCAGCTGTAGGCGAGCCAGCCGAACCTTGAGTCTGACATTACCACCGGAGCCACTGAGCTCTGGCGACACTGGATCGAACCGTGGTAAAGTCGCAGGGGGCGCCTGGGGCTCTGCCAACCCCCTTGGTGGCGTTGCCAGTACAGCAACTCCTTCATCTTTTGAAGGAGGGCGTCCTAAATCAACAGAAGGAACATCACAAACATCTACATCCATTTTGCTTGGGTCCCCTAGGACTTTAATCTCAACCAGCTTTTGAACAACAATGTTCTTAATTTCAGCTTTTGAAAAGTGTTTTTTCACTGAAATGTCAAAATGCTCAGCCAGACATAACAAGTCGTCCTTACGACACAATTCCAGCTGTTCATGGCTAGGAGCCTGTACAAAATCCTCTAAGCTGAAACTCATTTCTAAACAGACACAAGGATCTCTCAACTTATTATGGATGTCTACAGCTCAGGGAAAATGGAGATCCCGGACGAGCCCCCACTTGTGTTACGGCCCCCCCTTTTTGTGAGGAGGGCAGTAACACGACAGCCACAACAAATTGACAGAATCCAAGTGAATGTTGTAAAAAAGGAGGGATTTATTGATAATGAAAATCCCAGAAGGCTCACACAAACTGTGGGGGAGAAAGGGGTGGTTAGGTGGTGCCAAATCAAAGAAAATAATAAAACAAAACAGGGCCTAACTTCCGTCTGTGCTAGAGAAACAAAAGAAAACAAAAACCCTGCCTATCTAATCTAACAAAAGTTTCCACCAAAACTTTACATGGGCGGCACCCACCTACTTACCTAGTGTATCTAACAGAACAAACACCTACGTGATGAATTGTACAGGGTACCCCAAACTTACCTCACCCTCTAACTCCCACCACAAACCTTCATACAAAGAGCAACAAGACATGCGTCAGGTAACAAAGTCAGTTGCCTCGCTCTCCCCAGCTGGGCTGCTTAAATAAGGCCTCCCTGGATGCTGATTGGCCCATGGTTGATGAGGATCAATCAAGGGAGATTGACACCAGCTTTCCCTAATACCTGTGAAGAGACAAAGGGGGAGGGGAAAGAGAAACAAACAGCCTGCAGGCATGTAACAAATGCATATTGTGATGAGGAAGGAAAATGAATTTCTATTTGTTTTATAAACAAAAATTCATAAAGTATGACATGGATTCATGCTGGAAATTCTGACTTTCCAGTGTAAAATCAACTGAAACACTTTCTGATGTCAGATTTCCCCCTGGGAAAGTAGGAGCAAGTCAGACCAAGGTCAACTTTACGTTTCAATATGTCTGAAATCAAAGTTACATGTTGCACATGCAACTGTAAATTTAACAAATTAATATTGGTATTTCCTTATCAAAAATAAAGAATTTGACCATGTATGGGAATTGCCACATTGAAATCCTGATGGTGTTTGATGTAGAAAAACTACTCATCAAAGACCTTCTTTTCCACAAAGTTACTGAAGGAAATGAAATTAGGTACTACCCCACTCTGTCTTTATCACACACATTTTCCACAAGTATTTAAAGAAGCATCTGCTTTAACTTGTTTGACAGCTGTACATTAGCTAAACTTACATACAGATGGACTATATTTAAATGACTTTTAAAGGTTATTTATTGCAGTTTTAGGTGTATCAGAGCATAGGAGACTAAGCACAAATGTACAATTCAGATTTTTTATTTTCAAAAAGGTTTTTAAAACCTTTTCTTGTTTCCCTTTGACTGCACAGATATGCATAAACTCCTTACACAATACACTAAAGTTTATGGTTGTGACGTGAGAAATTGTGCAAAATTACAATTACGGTAATATAATTGCTTATGAATGGCAGTGTAACTAACAGTGGAATTTAAAAGAATATCTTCATCACAATAGCTTTTGTCACTGTGTGTGTGCAGCAATGATACCACCATTTGACCCTCACAACTCATTCTGTTTCACGGTGCAACACTGGAGTCATTATAGGAAGCCATGTGTTTCTGATTAGGCAGAAACAGATTACAGGGTGGGGAACTGTGCTTGCAGTCTGTTTGCCCCCTGGCTTCTATTATGTGGCCAGAAACTGGACGTCTATAAGTGCAAAAACTTCTCTGCGCTCACCTCATTCCCACTTCCCCGACAAACTCTTTCACACATCCTGTCACTCCTGTCTATTATTTCATCCCCTTCCCCGTGGAAGTGCGTGAATGCGGGGATTACTGTCTGTGAGGCTATTGCTAACCTCTGCATGCCGAGCAGAGGCCTGTCACTGCAGTGTTTTTAGAAAGGTGCTATAGTTGGTAAGACAACTGTGGCTATGGCATGTGACGACAGATGACAAAAGCACGGGTTCTTTTGTTGCTTTAGTAATCTGATACGTTCATGACCTTAGAGGAGGGAAATTGTTTTTTGATTCTTCACCCTTGAGGAAAGTTAGAAGTCAGGGTTAAACACAGAGGATGGATCACAACGATTTGCTCAAGAACTGCAGAGTGACTATCGCCACAGGACCCAACAGCCAGCAGCAGTTTGCTCCGATAATTTGTTGACGTCCTCCTTAAGTTCAAAAGCCTACGAAGGGCTGTACTTTGAGAGATGTTTTTTTGTTTCTATTTCTTCTAACAAGAAAAAGAAATGAGTTTTAAACATGAAAAATGCTACTACTGGACAATACTTTGATTGTTTTGCTTGGTGCTTTTCATAACTTTTCCATCTTATAATTATAGCAAGAAAATAATGCACATTTTATAATAAGTACATTCTGGGGAAAACATTGGTTTAACTACATCATTAAAAGACCAAAGTCGTGACATTCATGGCCATGTTGAGTGCATGTAAACATTTGACTGCAAGTGAAGGAAGGATTATTGTTTTGATGTCAAATATTCAAACAGAATCAAGGTCTGAAAACAAAAAATATTCATTACAAATTATACCCAGTGAAGTTGCAACATCTGTATTTTTTTTAACATTTTCTGAAACTTAAGTACAATTGAGACACTTTACTCATTTCCACCAGAAGACACCAGAAAATCTAACAACTGTCAGCTTACATTTTTTCATTATCTTAACAAAACCAAACTAAGATGAACTTGCAGCTAAATCCTTTAGACATTCAAGCCTACAACTGACATATCTTGTTCCAAATTTGGCATGGTTGGACAGTGACTGCATGTCTGGAGACATTTAGAGTTATTATGGTATTAATTAATGCTAAATGTAAGTCAAATTAACCATGGTGGCCCTCTTTTAGCATGTAGGCATTTCAAAATAAAGATTTATTTGTGCTATCACAACAAGTTAGCTCTATAACAAAGCTATAATTGTCTGTTTGGCATAACTTTGTTAAGCAATGGCAATTGTGTATCATGACCTTTAAGGTAACTGGTTTTGGATGTGCTGACTGGTGCACAGCGGGGTGAGATATATTATACTTTCTAGCCAATTGCCCTGAGGATCCAGACAGGTAAATACACACAGTCGAAAGTCAGCAAATACCTGAAAGCGTATTTGTGTCGATTTCTTCCATGTATTTGAGCTCACTAATAAAACCCAACAGTAATACATGGGAAGTCAATGCAAGATACATATTTTTCACGTCTCACATCGTAGGAAAACAACTACACCACCGAATGCCCTGCTGGCTCTGGTAGACAGCATCCGGTGCTTTGGAGAAACAGGAAGTGTATGTCTCTTTATAACAAGCTCTCAAAAGTAAGCAGGAACTGAGCGAGGTGTTTCAGCATTTGATCTTTTTTCCAGCTGCAAGTGTTGCAATTTACCCAAAAGGGCTGCTGGAAAAAGTTGCTCAGTCTAAACTTTGTAAACGTTTTCATCATCTGCGTTTCAGACCCATAACTGCCTGGTTATAAATGGCTACAGTTTCCCTTTGTCAGCACATTAATAACAACAAACCCTTCCTGGCAGACTCCATGTGATGTAAGCTAAAACATGCTGATTGTGAACACATATGGGACACAGCCACATGTATAGACCTGGCCTCAGCAAAATCACCCCACCCCCACAGTTCATTGTATGTTCTCCCCTCTCATGTGCTGAGCTGCTCTTTTTTTACATCAACTATTTAAGTTCTCCAAGGTTAAGATCCATTGTGAGAAAAGATTCAGACACAATAATGCAGATGTAAAACAGGAACAGTACAAGCCTACAGAGTTATGACAAATGCCAAAGGGAGGAAACCTTGTTAGAAAGGGGGACAGTTTTATTGCCTTTGGACATGTAATTCCTAAGAGTTGAATGCAGGGTGCAGAACTCTAAGCTGCACAGTTCTGTGTCTGGAAAAGATGGAGATAACAAGATGGTTTTGCTTCAGGATCCCAGGCACGAATGTTTATTTTTGTTGGAAACATAACTGTCTGTGGCTAGAAATTGGAAGAACATTTTTACCCGCCAGACTGCCAGTAAGCTCACAGACAGCTGTTACCACCCTCTTGTGGTGACCTAATGAATTCGCTTTTCTCGCAACATGAAATGACTGAATAAACTTGGTGAGGAGAAGCTTTTTTTCCACATTCAGGGTGTTTATACACTGCAAATATGCAGCACTGTCACAAGGCCTGACTTCATGCGCAGAGCACAATGGAGTCAAACATTGGTTATCATGCAACTTCAGCAGTGTGGCAGCGATAGTAAAGAAGAAAAAGTCAGGAGAAAGATGTAACAGTACCAGTGTTTGGGTGAGTTGTATCAGTACTGCCATTATGCTGTGTTTGTGAGATGGCCATGCACGTGGTATCCACGCTAACACATGGAATGGGCATCAGCCAATGAAAAGCGGCCCCTGAGGTAAGGTCCATTGACATGAACCCTACATGTTACACATGTTACACAGATTAGCCACTCTCAGTACTAAAGGTACTGTTATGAATCAGATTATTTCCTTTAAGAACAATAGTACCCATCCATCCATCCATTGTCTATACACCCTTTGTCCCTAATGGGGTCGGGAGGGTTGCTGGTGCCTATCCTCAGCTAACGTTCCGTGCGAGAGGCGGGGTTCACCCTGGACAGGTCGCCAGTCTGTCACAGACAATAGTACCTTTCTATCAATAAATATGTTTACTTCCTCCTCACACTATTCACCTGTGTGGTTCCACTTCAGGCCTAAGTTCTGTATCAGTGGCTTGGTAGTTTTTTGTTTTTTTTGTCTGTCATACCTTAGCTGTTCAAAGGACTGCACTCTTCCCAAGTGAGGTCTTAAAAGTCGATGCTAAAATCTTTTATTTCAGGTTTCCTTGTGCACCTACAACCACTGGCACCACCAAGGCCTTGACTCTCCACAACTTTTCTATTTGAGGAGAGTCAAGCAACATAAGTGCTTGCTTCTAATGTTTATTTTTCTTGCTATTCCATGGCATTCCAACATATAGCAATATGGCACACTGCTTTGTCTACACCCTCAGGTCCACTTGTATAACTATCTCCTGTGCCTGGATCTAAAATTCCCTCAGGATCTTGTATTTATAGTTCTCAACCGATCTTGGGTATGTTTTACAGTTTTTATGTGCTACCTCAGGTCTATCCTCAGCACAGACGGTCTATACATTGCTCCAGCTACTTAATTATAGAGTCACATGCACCCTTTGCCTGCCAGTATTTTTTGGCCATCTATTTTGTGTTGACTCTTGTTTCTTATGGCAGACCCCAGTGTCTTTTGCTGAAAGCCTCTTTCTCTGCAGCCATAATTCGTGGTGCTGTTCTATCTTCGAATCCAGCACTTTCTGTAGGCAAGTGAAGAAAGTTTATCCAGCACAAATGATTCCCGGCTGAACTCACCTTCCCAAGCTACATGCCATTCTAAAACAGGGCTAACTAATATAGTACCAAACAGTGGATACAAACTCCAGCAGCTGAACTATGACCAGGTTCCCATTCTAAACTTAGAAAGGTTCTAAATAGATATTGTGACTCACTCCTACTGCATTCAGTAGACTGAAAGAGACAACATTTCAAAAAGCTGGCACCATTTTAGGTTTTTTGACCACTTAAGACCTAGCTTTATATTAAACTTCTGTTACTTACCTCTATCCACAGATTAACTAAAGCAAGATTTAACCATCTTGAGCTGCATGACTGAGAGGTAGTTTGGAAGAAAGTGAAACAAGCCTGCTTTTCCTCTGCAATTCACCAAGAAAAATTATATGCATTTCAATAACCTTTTGAACAAAATGTAAAAATTCTAAGATAACTAACAGCTACAAACAAGCTCTAAATTGCCATAAAAATTCCTACTTTTAGTTTAGAATAGATAAATCTAATAAACTTCCACTTTAATTTTAATCATTTTAAGAGGCCCCTTCAAAGAAAATAACACATGGTGAGTGTTTCATCACAAGTAGACCCTGTGAAGGCCTCCAGGGTCTAAGTTAGTAAATATGCAAACAGTGTGGGATAAAATGCTGGAAAAAAATCTCTGTGAAATTGTGAATTTCCATGAGGAATAATCTAACTTGTCGACTTAAATATTTACTAAATTTCCTTCAGTTATTTGAATGCAAGTAAAGCCAAACACTTTGGCTTTGCATTTTTAAGAAAAAAATATGCAACATGTAAAGCTCACAAAGTTTAAATTAGATTGTGATGTTACAAATCAAACATATGCTTTAGTTTTAAATGAACAAATTGCACAATTTTTCTGTTGGAATCGAGTCAATTACCAAAGACTGAACTTTAGTTGTCAGTGAACATGAGCATCTGGCTGGCTCCCAGGGGCCATATCTCCTGGAGTGTGTACTGTATGGGAAAAAGTGATAGCGGTAAAGATGTTCTGTGGATTTTTTTGGAATCCTCCTGATGTGGAGGAGACTATTCCTTAAAATCAGGGACACTAAATAAATCAAAACAGACACATAACCAAGACTTTGGCAATATGACTACGTCTATGTGAACCAGGTGGCTACATCTGTTATTGTGTTCTCCGTTTATGTGCAAATTTATATCAGTAAAACTGGAAGAACAACAATAGTTCAACTCAGGTGAGCTGAACTACCCCATATGAGTTTCTGATGGACTCATCCATCTTGAAAACCTGGCCAGCAGAATTCAAAAGTTACATGTTGCTGGTTATAACCATAGCAGAAGGATTTAGAGACACAAGCTGATCTTTAGCATGTGGGCCTTGTTGGTGCTCACTTTTGGACTTGCTGCTGGAGCATTAGAAAGCAGCAACAAGACGGCAGCTGAAGAAAGGCTTGTCATAGCCAGAGCTAAACTGATGGTGAGTGGGACTAAAAAAATAGAACACACAGATAACTTTGAAAAATCACCTAGATTTATTTTTCAACAAAAAGTTTCAACAAAAGATTTTGCAAAATATCTTGCTGAGAATGTGTTAAATTAAAACAAATATGTCTGCATTTACAAATCACATTAGGAATGTAAGCAAAACAAACAAGAAGGGTAAGTACAACAAAGAATGAGCTGCAGGTTCATGGAGTTGTTTTCTGTTGAGATTTAAGAGCAATGTTCACACAATGAAACAGTCGCATGCACACGCACACACATGCACCAGTTTGAACAACTGTCTGTTGTCAATTTTGCAGGCACCCAGTGTGGTTGGATGAGCCATAAAGAAAATGCCTGAGCTCCATCACTTCCTCATGGAGCGATTGGCTTTATAGTATCCTTCTGCTTCTGTCACATTTCTACATTTTCTTGCTGAGACATGGCTTCAAGCTGTTGGCTAAATCCTGTCCCAGATATGTGAGCTTCCCAAACGTATTATGCTCCCAGTCTTACCAGCTTGAGTAAACTGAAACAGATAGATGTGTTGCCTACCTGTTGTTTTCCCTGATCTGTTTTCTGCCATACAGCCATAACTTAGAGTATGACTCATCAGAGGAGAAGAAGCCCCGTCTGATATTTTACAATGAGAAAGATGAGGTTGTAAAGGTAAGATTTGCGTTTCAGGGGCACATCTCGGAGGTCCCTGACTAAACCCTGGGTTTTTTATGCCTGGAGTTTGCATATTCTACCTGTGCATGTGTGGGTTCTGTCTGGGTACTTCTGTTTCCTTTCACAGTTTATTGCTGTGTGATGGACTGGCGATCTGTGCAGGCTGCATCCTGGCTCTCACCCAATGACTGCTGATAAAGATTCTCCACTTTGATTTATGAATATACAAACCTTTTACTGTGTATTACCTGCTAATTTCTTTCAAAACATGAATGTGTTTCAATATGATTTCCAGTATTTAACTGGCAGAGTTCCAACTAAACCCTTTACTGTGTGATGCTGATGTGTCCTTGCTTTTGCTCCTTCTGTCTATTTCCTGAAACATCAGACTGTCCCTGTGAAGAACATGAAGGCAGATGAGATCAGCAGCCTGTTAGAGTCTCTTGGTTTCTATAAGAGGTCCCAGAAAGGGGAAAAAGTGCCAGAGGAGTTCCAGAACTTCCCCCTGCATGCACCAAGGGACGAGCTGTGATGACCCCATGTGGCCACGCTGTGCATCTGCAACCCAGCCGCATTAATGATGAGTGGGGCTAAAAGGCAAGACTGTTACAGCCAGGCCCCATTCTGAAGACTTGCTGGTTGGATGCAGTATGGAGAGTGTTAGGCATACTAAAGGCTTACTGTTTGTTTACACACTTAAATAAAAATGACAAAAATTAGTTTCGATTTTTATCTGTTTCATTGTACCAAATGGCCAGGAACAAAACAGGGTAAATTGCCAGTGTTATCACTGCTGTCCCTATGTGAACTCAGTGGAACTCAAATACCAATTTATCCCCAAAGCATATAAACAGATTTACTCATGAAAAATACCCACTAACAGACAAAGTATAATGTCAATGTTTCCGACTAATCCTCAGCCCGCCTCCCTCTTGATAATCTGATTAGCAGTAGCATTGGACTGTCTGTCTCTGTGTAGCCATTACAATCTCTACTGTGCATTTATAGAATTGAGGACAACAGGAATTAGCTACAGACCCAGACACAGACGCCACAATTGAAGTGTTTGGATTGTTAGTTCTGCCATGACCAAAGGTTTGAGCCACCATGCCTGTGTTTTACTCGCCTGTACCGGAGAACCTGCAGATGGGTCTTGCCTACATGGGAGGCTCTGTGTTCACAAACAACAGGACAGCGGACAGTGACTTCAGCAGGGACCAGGAGGATGCATCTGGTTCGTTCAACACACTGCACCTGTGCTTTTTACATCAGCCTGGCAAATAAATACTGTTTATAACTGCTGTTTATAACATAACAAACACCACTCTGCAACTGCCAAGTTTAGGAGTTCCTGTTTGATAAAAGGCAGGACGACTAGAGCAGTTCATATCTTGAATGTTCACAAAAAAATACAGGAGTAGCTTGGTGCTATCCCACATAGCACCAAGCTAAACAAGTTCAGGTATTTTTATCCAATATTTAAACTGCAGAAGAACCAAACCTCCTTTAAATAATTTATGTTTATTTAAATAATAAATTATGCTTAAATAAACATGTTACTGAAGAGATTTCTTATATTCGGGATATCATTATATCTAGCTAAAGAATGACTTTCAGATTATTAAAAGTAAACAAATATACTGTTTCTTTATTTGAATCACCATATGCACATGAGCATGCAGAGTCACTTGTGTTGTTTTATCTCATGAACTTGAGGTTATACTTCTTTAAGCATTCACGAATAGCATAGCCAATAAAAGTTACCAGCATCTTCCTTGGTAAAATATAATCTATATGAATGTACAGTTTAATGTTTTTTTGTGAGAGATTAAAGTATATTTAATAAAACTCATTGTAACAAATGTCATGTGTAGCAACAACACATTCTTGTATTTTCTTGTATTTTCATATTCGCTCAAAACAAAACATAAAAATTCACCTTCTTTATATGTTTTAAAATTTCTTGTAGTTACATGAGATTTGGATATTTTTATGTTGCAAAACTTACATATTACTCCTCTTTGAGTTAGGATTGCAAACAGATTATTCCATATGCATTTCCCTTCAAACGTCTTTTATGTCAAAATATCTATTTTTATTATTTTTTTTCCAGTGGTCAACGAGTTGGTTTCTCACCTTCCCCTTCAAATGCTCTTGTACTTCAACCTCTTTTACTTTCCTTGTTGGTGGTTTTCTGCTGTGTTCATGTTGGAAGTGAAAGTAAGTATTTGGAAAATCACTATAAATCTTAAAAATGTCTCAAAACAACTGCATTAAATGGAAACAAGTTTTGAAATTATTTTTACCAACCATACTTGTATGTAATGTTTCACTCTGTATAAATAGAATTGCACTTTAAGTTGTAGACCTATTAGGTGACATCATCAAAAATCCTAGAAACTGTTAATAAGTCACATTAAGTCAATCAAACATATCTTACAAACAAGTGACACAACGGGCTTTACACAGGTTACAAATAGGTAGAAAGATACAAAGACATAGTATTTGTCAAATTAAGTAAATAATACACAAAAAAAATAAAAAATGTAAAATCATAAACTTCCAAATATGAAAAATGTCATATTATTCTGATTTCAAATAACAGGCTTTAATTGTGGCACCACCTAGTGGTTTCCCCTAAAAATGTATTTTCATATGGTGACTCTGGTCCTCACCTTTACTCAATAAAATTTACCTTAAACCGCAAAAACTTTATCAACCTTTTATAGTTTGGTTATGTTTTCTAGAGTCTTCATAATACTATGTGTTTATTTGGTAGTTAAATAGCTGTTATAAAGCCATTGTTGTTAAGATTTATTTAAAAAATAATGTTAAAAAAGAATATACTGTAAATATACTGAAATATGAAGTTATTAAGAGTGAGGGTGAGGGAATGAAAGAGCCACATTTATTGTGCCAGAGCAGTAGGTTACAAACCATTTCTACCAAAAAAAATACTAAAGTATGTAGTTAAAACAATAAAAATAGGCTTAGTTGCTATTAGTAAATGCTTTGCTCTTAAGTTTTGTATGTAATATAATAAGAAGCCAAAGTTTAAGATTTTGGTCCAGTGAAAATAATACTTATTTTGTATGCATATTAAACAAAACAAAGGGACCACTCAGAAGATACAGAGACAGGTTTTAATGTATTGGGTTCTTGTAATCCAAAATATTCTCATAACATTTCTTCTCTGTTTCCAGTATTTCTATCTTCCTGGATACTACCAGGCTCTGCTCATAACTGGGTTGGTCCTTGTCACAGTGATTGAAGTGATCCGACTCTACCTGGGCTACCTTGGCAACCTTAATGAAAAGGTAACTCAGAAACACATTCTTACTGAACCACAAGAAAAGTTCTCATGTGACAGTATGTCTCAACATTTATTGTTGCCTGCAAAACTGTTCATTCCCCCTTTAAAATAATTTAATCCAAATCTTAATCTCTAAATTTGAGTTGAAGACTTTCTACATGTTTTTGTGTTCTCTACATGGCTTGCAAGAAATTGCAAACTGGACTTTGTAAGATATTGATTCATCAATGGATGTTCTCAGAGATGTAACGGAGGCACTTCATATTTCACTGCTCGGTCTTTCACTCTTATGCACCAGACTCTGTTTCTTTCCTCCCTGTCATCAGGTGCCAGCCCTGGCAGCCTTCTGGCTCCTGTCTTTCACGTTCCAGCTGCCCGTGCTGCTGTTCTTCATCACAGATGAAGGCGTTATCATTCTGCCTCTGGAGAGAGCCGTCCACTCCATCTATCTTATTTTCCTGCTCGCCCAAATCCTGGCTTCCTTCTTGGCGCTGAGGACAATGACCCGAAAGCTCACCCTTCTCTTCCACCTGCGGCAATTTGGCAAGGTGGAGAGCTTGCGGCATGCAGAGATGAGTCCCATCTACGGGCTTCCCTATAACCGCAGTGTGCTTCCAGTTTCACCCACTCATTAAAGACAGGCAACAGTCTTTCTTACATGACTTTGGTTTTAATAAAACATCCACTGGGATTTTTTTTTTTTTATTACAATGGTAGCATACTTGCCCATGAAATGAGTTTGATAACAAAATGACAATTTCAGAGTTAGTAGCTAAAACAATAAAAATAGGCTTAGTTGCTATTTGTAAATGCTTTGCTCTTAAGTTTTGTATGTAAACTTAAGAGCATTGAATCATTCAATTCAACTTAGCAATTTAATGATTGACTTGTTTTTATTGTATCCCACAGATTGTTAGGATTATTATGAGTGGATTGTTCTGCAGCATTTTAAGCCACTGTAATGTACAATATGATCCATAAGATGTAAAATAACAGTGTGCTTAAATAGATGGAAAGCATAGTTTCAGCACCAGTGAAAATGACAAAGGCTGATACGATGTCAAACTGTCAAAACCTGACTTGGCTTTTAAGGTGAAATGGAAAACATGATCAAACAACAAGGCTTTCTTCAGACAAAGGTTATTTTCTTTAATCTTGATGAATGACACAGGATGAAAATTTGCCAGAACCTGATTTTTTTGCAGAGGCAGATCTAATTTTTGTCTTGCTCCTTAGACAAGAGTTCAAAGCAACCTGCTCTGGCTTTTCTAACCAAAAGTGTTTTCTGTACAGTTGTGCCATATTTATTGGCAGAACTTTAATTATAGAAACTTTTAAGTAGCAGGAGTATTTTTTTTATTTCATACTTTAACTTTTGAAGTTTGAACTGAAGTTGATCAAAGCATCTTGAAATTTGTATTAATTAATTGAGGACATCCTGTTTCCCCCTGTGGTCTTGTGATTTTTTTTTCTAATTTGAAATCTAATGAAATTAAAGGTAAAGCTTTTAAACCATGACAAATTAACCTGACCTTGTTTTGTAACTGAATAAATGTAGTCAAGTTCAAACTTAACAATGAAACACTTGTTTTTCTTCTTTTTCTAAATTAAATCATGTATTCATGTTGACACCTTTCACACATATTCAGCAGGAGTGCAATAAATGTGACCTTGACCGTTTTAGAAATTAATTTTTTGTCCTACAGTGGGGAAATTTCTATTATACCTACATCTGAACATTAAATTTTGATACACGAGATGCAGGCATAAAATTTATTGTAGCTAGTGTGGGAAACGACAGAAGTGGTGTTAAATATTTACGACCACAGAGTGGCAGTCAGAGATCAAAAGAGGTGACGCCTCTGACAGTGCTGCAAAGTCCAGTGAGGACAGATTGTCATGCTGCACATGTTCGGATCAGGGAAGCCTCTGGCAGAGCAAGAAAGGTTAGCCCTGTCTACAGCTGAACATAATGTATTACTAGATGATTAATAACTCCAGGATGATTATACACAGAAATCAATTGAATGTCTTGTCATCATGGCCAATTTTATCCTCTCATTTGAAGACAGAAGGTTGTATGTGTTTTGCTGGTTTTCCAAGTCGCTGACCAGCAGCAACTGGTGCCTCAGTATTTTAATTCAGGGCAGAAATAAAGTAGAGAGCGGTGCACTAATTTTCAATATGTCGGTTATTTGAGATGCACAGTTTTTGTGAAATAACATGCTTTTTTTCTGCACTACTTCACATTCAGGGAGCAACCAGCTGCAGTGGTTGTTGGACCGTTCACACATTGAAATTGAGAGGAAAAACAGTGAACACAAAGCTGAAACTGAATACTTTATTTATAAGTGCTTTATTCAAAAGGTTTAATCACATAAAGAAGTGAGGTTGAAAATCTTGTTTTCTTTATGTTTCAATTTCATAAGCCACCTGAAAAGGTTCAAACGTGTTTATTTCCCATTTAACAAGAAACCATTTCAAATATCCAAAAACTATATCCTGATGTCAGTATCTAATCTGAATTTCATTTGTGTGACCTTTACAAAGTAAGAAACCAATTCTGGTAATGGACCATCTAGCTGTATTTTGTGCAGGGAGATAAAGAAACCAAGCAACTATGTGAATAATGGAAACATAATATAACTGATTGTTCTTTATGTTGTTGTTAATTTTGTAATGCACAGGTTAATTTTGTGCTTAAAGACAATACAGAGATGGCAATTCTGGTTACCTTCAAAAATACAGAAGTATTTTATGTTAGTATTAACTTCTATAGATTCATAGACATGCATATGTTAGTTTAAAATGGCCATAAATGTTGTTCAAACAGGGACGTTTTAAAACTCTTTTAGGAACAACAAATTTCCAAGAAAGGTCTTAGAATAGAATAGAATAGAATAGAATAGCGTTTATTTATCCCCAAGGTGAAATTGCTTATTTCGTTCTCATTTTCATTTCCATTCTTATTTTCTTCCAGAAAATTTTGAATTATTCTGTTTTATAAATAATTTTTGGATGTCTGGAAATGTTTTCATATTTTTTGCCATATGTAGTTGTCATTAAAACAATGTGTGAAAACCAGATTTTCAGTATGCCCCAAAAATAGAGTGTATGTTTGTACAGTAGATTCAACTTCATGAAAACAAAGTTTTAAACCATGGATGTCGTATTTGTCCTTGCAAAGTTGTAGGCAGCCTAGTGCCTATGTCTAGTGATCATTGGTGGAGAGGACAGGGTGACAAATAACTATGCACACAAATACACATTCACACACAGATTCATTTTAGAGTTACCAATTGACCAAACAACCATGTTTTCTAAGCTAAAATACCTAGAGAACGCCCACATATGTATAGTGAGAACATAAGACATCAGGGTGGGATTTCATTCCAGTACTCTTTTGCTGCAAGGCAACAAATACCAACTGCATTTTCTCTGGTTCTTTGTTATTGTTTTATTTTCCGTATTCACCTACAGTGAAATGTGTACATTCTTCAGTACTCCTGTCAATTTTGCTGTTGTCTGTACTGAGCTCACAGATGCATCCACAGTTGGCATCATTCTATTGTGAAGTGCATTTAAAATGGGATGTTAAGATGTTTATTTATATGTGGTGGTTTTGGTGTGTTTCAGTTGAAAATAAAAAGGCACATTTAAATGTGCAGCAACTGGTGCCTCAGTATTTTAATTCAGGGCAGAAATAAAGTAGAGAGTGATGCACTAATAGTCTTTATTCCTAGACTAGGAATAAAGAAGCTTCCTGTGCTAATCACAAGCACCTTCATTTGAATAAATGAGAAAACCTCTGATCCCTTCAGCAATTACATTTGAGTGGAATGAATTTGTTGGAAGCTGAATTTGATTTTTTATTCCAAAATATTTTTCTTTCCACCTTCTTTGGCGCTGGTGGGGAGCTGCAGCTTTCTTACAAACTTAAAGTTAATTTAGAAATAAACCAGTGACAGGTTTAACCCGAAGCAGTTTGAAATGCCTTCTTGAGAAGGCGGGAGACATTAGTGATTTAATAATCAACCCCACAGTGATAGGAAAGAGTCTGATTAGATGATAGAGAAGGTAGGAGGGGGAGTAAAACTGGCAGCAGCTCTGAGAAATTTCATCAGAAATATGTCAGCAGGCCAGAGGGAAGGATACAGCTGGGCAACAGCTGCAGATCTAGTAATGAGATGAGGTCAAACAGGACTCAGGAAGTATTTCAGGTGAGATTTTTTTATGCATTCAGAAAAACAAATTTGATAGGAAATAATTTTATTTATTTGTTGTTTTTTTTTTTTTGAATAACCAAGCCACATATATAAAAAAACGAAACAATTTTACAGTCTAATGTTGGATTTCTAATTGTGTTTTGGGTAAATATAAGGGATTTGATTTAACAAAATTATTAGCTCTCCCAGTGCACAAGCACCTAAAACTATGGCTACTGGTAAGAGACAGGAGGATGGAAGGACCTAACAGATTTTCAGAAACAAAGGTTGCTGATCTGGCAAAATTTCACAGATGACATGGCACAAAATGTAACCAGGAGACAAAACTGTATAAACAGATTCAATGAGTATTAATAGAAATACAAATTAACTAGTAGGTATAACAGGTGAAAGAGGGAGGAACACAAAAGGCAAACCAACTGAAACAGATTATGGAGGTAAATTACAAAGCAATGTGGAAATTCAGCAATGAAAACAAAACAAAATGTAATATCAGTACATCACATAGACCAAACAACTTGACAAAGCTGACAAAGGATTACACTTTATTTTAAATGTAGCATATGATTTATATTGATTTATCAATTCAATGCAATACAGCTACACTTAGCACTCAGAGATGGTAAGCTATGCGAAACGCTAAAGTCTTTCACACCCAAATGAAGTGTTTAACACAAATTGTGTACTGACAAGGTGAAAGAGGCTGAGCTTTACAGGAAACATGTATTAACTACTTTAGCCTGGAAGTGGAGGAAAGCTTAGAGAAACATGCACTTCCATTATCCACAGGGATTTAAAGAGTTGGGGTTTAAATGAGAAAAAAAAAATCTGAGGAAACCTGGTGGTAATGTGACAGTGGTTGGTCCGGGGAATGAATGGAAGCCCCTCTGGTGGGAAAAAAAATGAGAGTAGCCAGATTTTTATGGTAAAAATACATAGAAAACAGAGAGACAAGGGGTAAATCAGGATGTAACTGGGAAAAATGAAACCTTTTTACCTCATAATTGACTTATTTAAAAAATTCAGCATTTCAATATAGTTCTTAGTTGAAGCTAATATTATATGAGGACAAAATAAGCGATGATGGAAAGAAACTGTACATTCCTATTGTGATTTTTGTTCAGAAAGCAAATAATCTGTGTTCTCCTTCATCCTGCTTTCATCTTACACTCCAGAGAGGATTTTGTGTTCACCCATTCAGCTTTCTCTACATCCAACATCATTTCTTTTTTGAAGCAGGAGAAGAGGATTATCAATCTTCTGATGGAAGAGGAAAATGAATAGAAACCCGACACTCCAGTCACATCTTTAGCATCAACTCACTTCATCTGCCTTAATCAAACTGCTTCTCTTTGAAGAATGATGAATCTCCTTCAAGAATAGATACAACTCACAAACTTCTTAAAAAATATTAATTGTTGGTGCTTTTTGAGCATCTGCAAATTTTTGCTGAAGCCTTGTTAACACTTTCTGTCTGTTTCCCAACATATGAGCACAGCTCAAAATCAGCTGGGCTTTACCGAGCCTCTCATCAGGTTAATTATGTCTGGATACAGCTCAGAGGTAATCACAAAATGTGACTGTAGAGGCTGCACTAAGCACCGGTGAAGAGCAATATCCGAGACATCACAGGGACATCCTCATGGCTTGTTTCAGTAATCCTTCATGGTGGATCGCCTCAGCTGCCAAGACGGCTGGAAATGCTCCTGTCTCCTTAATCCCACATGGTTACACAAGAAGGGCTAACCCTATTGTCGCTTGCATCCATTCATAAAGTGTGACAGGAAGTAACAAACACACACTGTAATTGTTAAAGGATTAAAACAAGGAAATGAAGTCATGGTTTTCATAATTACAATGAAATAAATCCAGCTTCATATAAAAATACCAGAAGGATCCCTTCAAGGAGACTTAACCCTGATTCATTCATTCATGCACATTAAGACAAATTCATATTTAACATTCAGCTTTTCTGTTTAATAAAAATATAGAAAAGATTTAAGCTGTATCTCATATCCTAAAGAGCACTTTTGAGGAGAGAAAGAAGCATAAAGTGAACACAAATCAACACCTTAAAAATCTTCCCCCACCCATGCAGTAAGAGTAAAAATAAAACCGACAAACCAAACAAACATGTGCATATATTACAAAAACATCTACACATCACTACACCAATCCCTGCAGTCTTAGCAAAACTGTACACCCTGTTTCCATAAGCAGCGAAATTAAAATAACCTCCAGGATGTTATTATTACTCCATCATTCTTACTTCTTCTCCTTGTTATTGTTTCTTTTACGACTGGATGCCATTTCTACTACCTGGCTGCTCAAACCATTCAACTCAGTGTAACCAAAAATACCTTTGAAAGACAGAATATTTGCCGAGTTACAAATTCAGATCAATATTGGGGCGTGACATTCAAATCTCATTCTTGAGCCACTTGTGCTGTCTCTAGCTTCACAGCCAGTAGAGAATGTAAGATTACACTGGGAATCAGGGAATATTGAAACTCAGAACTGATATCGACAGCAGGATGTTTTCAATTTGCATCTGATTATGTTGGTAAGGAAGGAATGGAAGGGCAATTCACTTCTGCTGGTAGTTTAAATGTGCATTAACACGACGGTGCAGATGAAAATTTCATCACTGCTAAATCTGCTATACTTAATAGAACAGAGGAATCTTCTGCCTAGAGGGGAACAAATCCAAATTATTTCATATTATAGAGTCCACTGATTTACCTGCTGTGGTTTTGTAGGGTTATAGTTACATGATTTTTATAGAACTGATTATGATCCTTTGGTGTTTTGGTTTTCATTTGTGCTTATTTATCTTAGAAATATCAGACCATATCTTGTTCATTATAGTAGAAATGTGTTGTCATAGTATTTGTTTCCAGGTTGAGTTCTTACTTATTTCTTGTATTCTGTTCTCCGTGTATCTTGATTTATCCTGGTGTCACTGAATCCCACTCTTAGTTGTTAGTTTCATTTGCCTAGTTTAGTTTTCCCTTTATGTTCTTTTGCTCAGTCTCCCTGTTTTATTTACATTCCCAGCTGTTCCATATTCTACTGAATAGCTCACCTGTTTGAAATTTGTCATTTTCTTTCCTTTCCTCTGTATTTAAGCTCACTGGCTGTCTTAGTTCATTGCTGCTTCCTCTCATTATTCCTCCATGATCCATGTCCAGTTTTTCCTCTGAGATTCCCTGTAAGTCTCCTTGTTATTTATTATTAAACTCTGTTCCTGCCACAGTCTGACTCTGCACTTGGGCCCTTTACTAAATATGCCAAAAGCTCCTTTTCATGTATGAAGAAGGTTTTGTTTCTGTGGGTTTCTTTCCCAGACTGAACTCAAATACATGTACAGTGCCATGAAAAAAGTATTCCCCCTGACAGATGCTCTGTTTTTTTTTAGTTTTTTTAGTTTTTTTGGTTGAGTTTCAGATGATCAAACACGTTTTTAATGAGAAGATGATCTCACTAAAGCTATCCCAACAAACTTGAATCTGTGTTTTTAAATAAAATCTCTGAGTCAAGAAAGGGTTTCATGTGTAACCACGTGAAACATGTATCCGTTATAGACAAAGAGCTCCAGCTCTTTGAGCATCGGCTCATGTTGGTGAGCGTTGGGTGTTGTTTAGCTCCCCTTCCCTTCTACCCAGTTAAAGTCTGAAGAACAAAGCTCTCTGGTTGTAATACTGCTTGATATCAAATATTGGAAAATCTTTTGACTACAAATTTCTTAAATGTTATTTCTTTGTATTGTATTTATTCATTTTACTGGTTTAATAATATTGTTGAGCTCCTGTTGAAGTGTTTAAGCTTATGCTATTGATTTCTAGAGACAAAATTATTTCTTAATGAAGCATCCTGGATTTCTTAAAATATGCTTTCTAATAAATGTGTCATATCTACATTACAATTATCTTAAATATCACAACACAATTTTCTTTCTAAAGTTAAACTTTATGTTTTATTAAACACAGTGTTACAACAAAGGAAATGTAGTTTTATGTAGTTTATTATTCTAATTTTCTTAAATTATCTTTCATTTGTGTCTTTAATAAAGCTGCTGCTGATGATGGTAGTTCATGTTATTAAAAGATCTGCCTCTTTAAATCTACCATCTTCTGATGTTGTATTTTAGAAAAGGTTTTCACTACAAATTTCACAACTTGTAGCAAAAGGTGTTACCATCAAAGCTGTAAACAATGTGCTTTGCAAATATGTTCTGAAGGACAAATAATTATTTTATGTCCTTTAGCCAAATTTGTTGCACAACACCAATGTTTTGTGCTTCAGTATCTTTCAGTGGGAAGATTAAAACTTTGAAAACCATGGAAAGAATCTAACTACCCTAGGTAAAATTCTAGCACACAGAAACTTGTATTATGCAGAAATTGTGTTCAAGACACTTTAACACTGAATTCTTTAAAAGGTAAAATATATGCCTATCAATCCAGGTAGTTTTTTGCAATATGTCAAATGCATCCAGGTTTTACATTTGTCATGTATGTAAACATAACATTTAAATACAAATACATGCAAATGTATTTGTATCACATTTAATTACAAATAAATGTATGTTTTTGTATTTAGCACATAAAGACACTGAAAAAAAAGTGTATTTTAAATGTTTTCTAAGTGATTTTTTTTCAATCACTATAAAACATATTTTCTTGATCTGTTTTAATTCCATATTGGGTGAAAGTATTGAGTTAAAGATCCTTGTTATTTTTGGTGTTACTTAACTTACTCTTTCTTTGCTGTCAAGAGATATTTTGATAACGTGACTTTGAACATGAATAGTGAGTGTGTGTGTGTGTGTGTGCAGGGTTGTGTGTCCTGTCTGTTTCTGTGTTGCCCTGTGACAGACTGGCAACCTGTCCAGGGTGAATCCCGCCTCTCGCCCAGAACGTTAGCTGGCACAAGCACCCCTCCCGACCCCTCGAAGGGACAAGGGTGAACAGAAAATGGATGAACATGAATATAGACCTTTCTTTTTCAACAGTGTAACAGAGATTCACTTTTAAGCTGGGATGAAGCTGCTGCTGTGCAGCCAGTATTTGATTGAGGCGTGACTCATATTCCTTTGAGGTGTCCTCTGACAAAAAAAAAAAAAAAAAAAAATAGTCTTTGGTCTCTGAAACTTCAAAAGGATAAGAAGTTAAGCTAATTGGCAAATGGAATATAAGTCTGTTTTGGACATGAGTTTGTGTATTTATATTTACGTATGTATTTTTTGTTGTGTATTCTGAACAGGTATGATTTAAAGTTTTGCATGAAGGAAGTATTATAATCATAATTAATAGACAAGTTTCCAAAGCAGCCTTAAAAAGTTTCAAATTAAACGGTTTATAGTTGTGGGTAAATATTGAAAAAGCTTGTTTTTCCTGTTTTTTTCCTTCTGTCATTTTCTAAAAAACAAAAAATAAAAAAACAGATGTGTACCTTTCCAAATCAAGTCCAGTCAACTGAATTCATCCCAGGTGGACTCCATTTAAGTTACAAAAGCATCTCATGGTCTGTGGAAACAGCTCAGTTTGAGGCATCACTGGTATAGACTACATAAATGTGATTTTAAATGTGAACAATTATTTTGCATTGGCAGCTATCTGTGTTACAAAGAACATGCAAAAATATGAATTTATCATCAACATTTATGCAGTGACCTCATGTCAGTACAGGTCTTATGAAGGTTAGGCTTTGGTTTCCTTTATTCTGCAGACTTTCCTTAAACTGCTTATCCATGTTAACCCAATGATGAGACATTCAGAGTGTGATAGTATGAAATGTGTAGGTGTGTGTTTTATTTTCTCTCACTGACAATTCAGCTCTACTCCTTGTAACCTTGTCAGTTTCATTCTACAAAACAGAAATCCATCTGCAGTGAAACATCTCTGTATCTGAGAAGCATCAGCAAAGACAAAGGCAGCACTTTTCAAACCTTCTGTTTGTCTGATCCTTCCTTTGTCAGCTACCATTGAAAATGTTTTTTTCAATAAAAAGTTCTAATATGTCACATGTAACAAAAAGCACCGATTTGAAAAGTTGTAAAGAAAGGACTATAGACCTATTTAAATCCTATAAAATAAAGTGCTAATCATTATCCTGTGTATTTAAGCCAAAGTCGTTGGATGTATGTAGTTAAGACATTTAGTTTTGGGAATATCTTTTCCTGGGTGAGAAATGTAAGTCCTCTGCAATAGGAAGTAGAAAGAAATTCTGATGAAACAGAGAATCAGCAAAGTAGAGTCATAGATGTTTTGGATAATGTCATAAAACAGCTCAAGGTCTTGGAGGCAAACAGCAAATGGAAAGAAATCCTGTTGCAATATCCTGTTTTTAATTTGTGAATCTTGTTATGCAACTTGATCTGTACAGTGTTTGAATGCTTTGAAAGGTGAACTTGTTTATTAGTATGTATAACTTAATTTGTAAGGAGGAGAGTACTGACAGGAACTAAGTTTTTATATCAAAACACTTTGTAAATAGTTGAATAAAAAGGATTATGCCTACAAAACATAACATGATTTGGCATCAGAGGTGGTCCCTGTCTGTTTGCAGGCAGATATATTTACAGATTATCTGTTTCACTTTATACTGCCATGACATGTTGACAGTTTGAACAAATGTATAAAAACATATTTTTGAAAAGCTAGTTTTCTCTCTTAGTGTGGTGCTCTTAGTTTTATGTCTGATCACAATTATTCCAATAATTTAGGTTGCATTTTTTTTGCAACAGTAAATCTACCAACCAAAACTAGGAAATCTAGTCAAAATTTATTGATTTTTTTCATGTTTTGTGTGTGGAAAGCAGCCATATTAAATAAAGAACATCACCTTACATATTTCTAGCTTTGAATCTGTAATATCCACCCAATAAATTAATTTCATTCATGTGACCAGTCAGGCTCCGTTCTGCTGCTTTAATCTTGGTGGAAATGAGTAAGCACGCCTGTGCATGTGGAAAATTAATTAATTTTTGACTACTAATAATTTATTCATAAAACATGATTCATTATCCCAGCAGCCCTAAAAGCAGTTGTTTGTGAACTCAGTGTTCTGCACTTTGTGGCCGTATGCTTTCAGTCGCAGGGCAGCAGCAGCTGAGGCAGGAGACTGCTGAGCTTCTGAGAACTCTCCACATGAGCTTTGGGGAAAACACGCTTTAACTGTGATACTTAGCCAGATGATCATGCTGCCTCCAAGCTGACAAACAGTTGTGAGAAACAACAGCAAAGAGTGATGAATAAACTAATAACTCCTCTCCAACATGGGAGTTTTTCCAAGGGAAACGAAGCAAATCAAAGAGATGAAAACGTTTGAGAGAATACAGAAATGAAAATGTATGAGCCGAATAGGGCATAGCTGATATCTCATATGACCCCATTTTTCATCCCCAAGTTCATAAACTTTTTAAGCAGACACATCATGTAGTGAGAAATGTTTATTTATTCATTTATTTTTGCAGTCTGAATTCAAACCACATGTATTCTGATCACAGTGTCAAAATAGAAAAGTTACAATTTGATATTCACAAGCTATTAACCTCCTTAAAACCTCTAGCTAATATGCCCTTACCCATCTCATGCATATTCTTAATGCCCTGCTTAGTATTTTCTACACCACGGGTCACTGGTAGACTCCGGGGGAGACAGCGGATTCAATTCAATTAAAACTCCAAGTTCTGTGGCTTCTGATCCAATCAAGGTCTTGGCTCGAGTCCATAACCATGACAAGAATGATAATGCCACAGAAAACAACTGCAGACACAGGCAAAAACATGACGCCATGAACTCTGTCAGATGAAAAGGCAAGGGAAATTTGCGACAATGAGAAATAAAATTATTATATTAGATCTATAACATAATGTTGGATTGAAAATTTCACCAAGAAAAAACAAGGTTTCGAACTGCAAAGTGGGGTTCTTGGCAAGTAAGGCTTGGTTGTCACTTTACAAGTTTAGTGATCTGCTTTAGCTCATTTTTCATTTGTAAGACAAATTTGTGCCAAAACTGACTTCTCTCCTTACTTCCATGTCTTAAGATGTTGCTTTACTATTTTCACTTTATGTTTGTCTTTCATGATAGCACTTATTTTGTAAAGTGCACCAGTCCCTGCTGCAGCACAACAGCTTTTTGTTATATCTCTTGCTATTCAAACTGCTGGAATGAATATGATTCACCTGCCACAATGTGTCAAACAACACCCCCCACAATTAGTTTTATTAAAATGTTTTTGAATTAAAGGTACAAGCTTGGATTGTATAGGTTTGTTTTCACATTTAGTAATAGTCAACATAACAACCTTTAACTCTTTGATGGCATAATTTTCACCCTGCTGCTCTGCTCCATCATGGGTGATGTCAAAATAAGCCAATAAATGTAGATCTAATGTTTACAACATGAATGATGGAGAAAGAGAAAGAGAGAGAGAAAATGCCATGAGACAAGATACCAAAATTGCTGAAGATGAATATTAAAATATTCATTTTAAGTAATTGGAGAAAAGTAACAAGTAGACATGATAAAAAGACACACTGTCTTGAAAAGTATACAGTTTTATTTTGCTGATCTAAATTCTGAAATTTTAAAAACTTTACACATAAGCTTCATTTAGAAGTGATGTTGGTGAATTGAGTGTTGACAGTGATGGAACAGAGATTAGTGTCAGTAGTTTAATGCCCAACCAGATGGGAAATATGATCACACTCATCACTTCTGTTTGGCATCAAGTAATGACCAGATAAATTTGGTCCATGAAACATTCCATCATGGTGAAGAAAACTTGGCCATTAGCCGTCTGTCTCAGCTAGGAGGGTTTAAAATTTGCACTTAAATAACCTTCAATGTTTTTAGTTTAGATTAAGAGGTCAATGTGTCAATCATTGATGTTTAGATTCAAAATTGAGGATTTTAGAAGAAGCAGAGTTGGATACAAATGTTTCTATGCCTTTTTATCCAACCTGAAAAGCTGAACAGCTTTCAAAACAGTTTGCACATATGATATATTATACACACACCTTACGTATCATATTGACTTAAAGTGTTTGCCATCAAACGCTGTTGAGAAAACACACACAAGGAGGAAATCTATTCACTGTACTTACATTTTTAGACTTAACGGGATTACATGGTACATTTCCTGCTGCTTCTCTGCAGTACAAATCTTCTGAACTTTTTGCACTGCGTGGTTATTATCCATCCGTTAGTCCCTGGAGGGCCATCTGACCAAAGCTGAGGGTCACGGGCCACAGGGCGCCATGTCCTCACATTTAACATTAAGGTTTTCAACACTTTGAGGCATTAAACTCTGCCATGGAAAAGATTGGTCTTTAACTTGCTGTGACCTTAAACTCTCAGTTAACAGCTTTCTAATAGTGAAATGATCAAATGTATTCTAATCAGCAGAAAAGAACCTTCTAGCCTTTTCTTAGAGCAGAAGCTCAGAGTACTTAGGTTTGTCAGATATCAAAATGAATCTCATAAAATCTTTGCGGTGTGAAGTGTCTTTCTACAAATGCAAAAAAACATTTTGGTTGGTGGTAGAAAAATTGGGATTTCAAGTAATATTGGTAACATGATGCTTAAAAAGAATATGGTTGAAAATCACATCAAATGCTATATATTAGCTTGTTTTAGTAATTATAGCTATTCTTAGAACAGTTCCAGTACTGTAGATTTTAAAACAGCGCCTACCCAATAGGACTCCAACTTCCCCTTTTGGTTTAGTGTTTTAGGGGTGGTGTGTAAAGCTATTCTACCTCCAACCTGGTGTGTGAAATGCCATCAAGAGTTCCGTGTTGTCGTCATCAAACCAGAATATATTAGTTCAGCACCACTCTCACTTCTCCTTTAACAAGCTTCAACATGCTTTTTCTTCTGCAATATGCAGCAATTATTTACAGAGACCATTGAGTTTGAGAGTATTGCTTATTGTATAAAAGCTGAGCCTGGCTCTTCTGGGTATTCCTTAAGTTGTGGGTGCTCCCAGGCTTATGAACAACTCTTTTACCTATATTTTGACTTTTCTATCTAGAAATGTTAAGCGCAAGTGGTTTATATTGAAGTGATGTTTTCCACTTCCAGATTTTGACTCAGAAGTTCAGAAGTGAAGCTAGGAGTCATTTGTGACCAATATTTACTCTTCTTAAAACTGACTTATCAACTTTGACCTTTTGAACTTCTCAACAAGTTTCTATTGATTACACAAAGGATTGACAAATTGATTCAAGTCACTAAACCTTGAGAGGAAAAAAGAAAAACATTTAACATTTAAAAGCTCTGATTCCTGCTTTCATCAACAGAGGCTATAACAGCAGTAATACATGAGAAGTGCTTAATTTTTCTCCACTGCTGGTTCTTTGAGAGGCACATTTTTTAATCACTTGCTCATCGTGGGAAAATACCGCAGCTTGATTTGAATGCTAATGTGCCTGCTGAAAAAAATGTGATCAGATGCAGCAAAACGTGCAGATATAAATTACCGTGCTGCATTTTGGAGCAAGCTTGCCATCTGTATCACAAAATCATAATCTGTATGCATCTTGTGCAGTCCAAATGTATGATGTTTGGCAAACACTGGAGATGGTCTCCTGTCGGTTTACTTTGGGCTGTGCAAATGGGCTTAGTTTGATTTTCGAGGTAGATAATGATCAGATGTTCTCAGGAACTTACAAGAGTAATGATAAATATAAAACTTGTTGAATGAAACTTAAGTCTGATGCCTTTATTTCTCAGTTTGGGTCTAATATTGAGTGGAAAGAATTGAGATAATGCTATGGCATAGACATGCAAAATAAAGTTTGGCCTCATAGTTAAACATTAGGTGTTTTTGTTAAGTTAATCTCTTCCTAAGAACTGAAACAAAAGGTTCCATTTAAAGCATGCACTTTATAAGCAGCTTCTGGATAAATTAAACACTTAATTACTTTAATTATTGACTAATTAATGTAATTATTGAGCCTGCACAACATTAGGTTAATTGTCTATTTTTGAGTGAAATGGAATTGTGTACATGCATTCATGTTTTCAGAATTGTATTTATGCAAAGGCATGAGATATTATTATTTAAGAGCAATGTTTTGAATCAATAGTTTGAGATGAAATTTTAAAACATCAATGTGGTTTAAAAGAGATACTAAGGTCACAGACACATTGTGAAATAAAATTTTTATTAGCTGTGAAATGAACAGAAAACCTGTTAAAACAGGTGATTATTTTTACCTGATGAGAAATAAACCATTGATTTCCAACAACAGAAGATGTTTTATTATTATTATTATTTTAACACTTTACATGCAGTTCACATTTTATAATAATTTTTCCCTTATGCTGTATATAGATCTCCAGAGATTACTCAAATCCAGAGATACTCAATACTTCTGGCAGAAGTATTGAGTACTTCTGCACTGCCATTTCTTGGGATATGGTAGCTTGGTAGCTTGAATCTTTTAATAAAGCTAGTGTCACATAAAGATCCATGTTTATATGTTTGTGCTACAATTCTTTAAGTGGAAAAAAAGGTACTACCAAATTGAATTCTTGATTCTTTTGTTGTTAATTTTACCTAAAAATAGGTAAAATTTACATTCAAATTTGAAATCTTTTTAAATACTGTTGCATTTTTCTTGTACTGTATTTTACGCCTTTAAAGCACAGTGAGCTGACTGTTCGCAGTGGAAAAAAGAGATGTAAGAAGCAATTTATCTGGGATAAATATAACACATGAGACCAAAAGCACTCCTAAGATTTCTCAAAAAAAAGGGAAAAGAGCAATCCATAAATTCAGTGAACCCTAAAAAATCCATTACTTTTTATAGATTTCAATTTGATATGTCAGGGGTGTCAGTCAATACGGTGAAACTGATCCAGGGTGTCTCATAGAATCATCTTAAGGTCTGCAACTGAGCATTTGGCAAATTGAAATTTATTTCACACATGCCTCACATAGACACAGTTGTTGTATGAGATTATTCATACAAAATACCACCCAACAGACAAAACATCTGAGTCAATGAACAGATATTATGCGCTCAATAAACATTTTTGCAATATTCAAGGACATGTATCAAAAGTACAGTACAGTGGAGAGAAAGTGTAGCAGGCTAGCAACAAGTTTGGATAGTTGTTTTATTGTTACTCTCTGTTAATGTAAAATAAATAATTTTCTATAATTAGCTCTGTTGATAAATAATACATAGAACAGATTTCTATGTTATGTACAATGCCAGTGTTAACAAAAATAAGGCAACAGATCAAATGTTTAAAACTCCAAGAAAATGACCCCTTCCTAAAAAAACTGATTTATTATTTGCCCTCAGTTACTAACTGTCCTATCACATTCTTATCAAAAATAAATACATCCATAATAAAGTTTGTTAATGATAACATTATTCCAAGAAATGGATGAACAATCATGACTGTGAGTTGTGTTGAAACACACTTTAAAGTGCTGAATGAGAACAAAGGTGCATGTTGTAAGTGATCTAATTTTTTTTCTGAGCATGTTCCTTATAAAGTTGCTTTTTCTTGTTTTGTTCGCGTCACTAGTATGTCATACAGCTCTGTAGAGACCCGTCATTCATTGGATTCAGATGCGTTGGAGGAGGGATTTATCTAAAGTCACAGGATGGCAGCGGTGGAGGACTGGACTGGCCACTCCTGTCCTAACTGTGTCAGTACAGGCAGGAAAATAGTCTAATTTTGTCACTGTCCATGGAGTGGCCACTCAGCAATCCTAATTCAGTGTAATCAATGGATGCAAATAATTCTAATTTTTGCATTATGAAGTCAAAAATGGAGGAGAGCGTGGAAATCTTTCATTTCATTTTCTGTCTCTTCTAAGCCTTTTTTGTGATTTGTTATCTAAATTAAGGTAAAACAAAATCTTTCCTTGCGAAAGGAAAAATGCAGAACATCTTGATTTAAACATTGAGTCTATATGCCATGTGGCCTCTGAGCAATTTAAAATGCAATAAGTCCTTCCTTAACTTTTGCATATGATAATACGGACTGACAGACATCATTAAATGCATGCACATGAATCCAAATCTACACTTCTAAAGCATGTGGTGCTATTTTTTTTAATGTTATTGCATTATTTTACACTATTTCACTTGTTTTGTTTATTTCAAACCCATTCTCATTGAAATGTAGAAAAAATAAGAATTTGTTCTTTTGCCAAACCCCAGTTTTCTACTATAGGTAGATCCAGTTACAGCTGAAGAACTGCTTGTTCACAGCAGTACACATTTATTTTACGTAGTTATTGCTGCATACAGACAGAAAAAAATTAATAAGTACATTCATTCATATTTGAATCTAACCACACATCAGATTGGCTTAAATGCATAACAGCTGACATATCTTTAAAACATTTTCTGCTTTGTGGTGGAGAAAAATGAATGAGAGCCAAGCAAGGCGAAAACATTAGTAGCTAAGCTATTCAAAAATATTTTTTTGCATTTCGAAAAAGCAACCACCCTTTGTCTTGAAGTTGAATTTACTTTAATATTATCTACCCAGATTTTTTACCACACATCTTGCTCACAGTTTTTTACCTTAATAAAAACAACACAGTGATGATGATTCATACATTAATAAGAACTTTTACAAATGTATCAAGACAACTGTTTAAATCCATGCATTTCATGCATAGATGATAGCACTCCTCAGAGTGTGTGAAGAGTTTTCTGCATGTCCCATCCCTCTTTGACCAGTCATTTTTCTGTCACATTCTGTCTTGTTGAGATCTTCACCTGCTGATCTCAGCTCTGATGAGTTTAAATTGAACCCCAGCAGACTGTAAATGAATGAAACCATACACGCAATCGACTAAAAGCAAACCCTTTGCGATCTTTGACTCTTGTCAAATGATTCTCAATCCCCACTGTTTTTTAACAATGCTGTACCTACTAGCAACTTGCACTTCAGACCTTGCACATCATAATCCTGTTGAACCTTTGTAACACAATTCTGCAAACATTCCAATAGTTTCTCTTAGATAATGTTTTTTTTTTTTTTTCCCTTCTTGCCAAGCGACACGGTACACTAGACAAATACTAAACAGGACAGCCAAGACAGTTGTCTCAAAAGTGCACACAACTCTGAATGTAACTCTGCTCAATGCAAGCAGCTGATGAGTAGTCAAGGTTTTGTGAAGTTTGATATGTATTGTCAATAGTACACACTGGTCTTTTTGAATATGTTATCCTTGTGTCTGAAAAGATTTGTCCGCCTGTAACTAAGACAAATCCAAGCATTAAGCGTCCTTATTTAATTTGCAATCATCTGTTAGCATGTTTTGCAGTTCTGGGATGTCAATTTTATAGTGTTTCAACTGTCTCTTCAGTTGTTGTTTTTTTTCTTCTTTTTTTATGGTAGCCATTAGGTGGAGATCAAGGCCACTAGAGTTCCACAGGCTTTACTTCATGCCACTTCGCAGCACTTGATTGGCTGCAATGAGCATGACGCTGATGATGAAAGCAATTGCAAAGGCGCATATGAGGCTCTTGCGCACACAGGTTTGCTTGACATGCTGTGTTGGGCTGGAGCCTACAAAAAAAAACAAAAAAAAACAGAAAGAAAGATAGAAGGAAGACAGATAAATATTTTGGAGGCCCAGTGAGTCCAGCATCATTTAATGCCTGAAAGCTATCTGATAGTTATTTCCATAAGAACAATCTCATTGAAAACACAATGTTAGGGGATGAACACTGCCACAACGATTTGTTTTCACACCTGTATGCTGCATAATTTCACCTAGACTGAAATGCAAATCAGAGATTTGGGATAACAAACAAATGGAATAGGAGGCGTTTGGTGAGGTGAGAGACTTTTGAAGAGAAGCACAGTCATCTGTAAGGATCAGATTTTTCAGTAAAGATTTGTACAAAGATAGACTAAGTAGAAATTTCTGCAAAACTTCCCAAAGAAGTAAAAAATTGCTTCTCTGAGGTTTTATATCCTCATTTATTATACTTAATTTGTGATGACAGGATGTCATTCATCTGGTTTTGTTTGATTTTTCTCCAACCTTTTCTCTTCCACCTGCCTCTGATTCTGCTCCTGGCAGGTTATGTCCGATGTTTCCACTGCAGATTGTATTTACTTACTTATTTATTTGGAGATGTCATTTACTGGGCAGTTTTTAAAGAGGAGGACTAAAATGAAACTGTGACAAAAATTCTCAAACTGATATTACAAAACATATTGAACATTGCCTGACTGAAGCTATTTAGGACATGGTGAAGATGAAGATTTTGGAGTAATTTCTGAAAATGGAAGAAACAACAAAGTAAGCAGCACAATTAGACTCTAACACACAGAGCTTAAATCTCAGAATAAAGATAGAATGCTAACTCTCTCTTATAATACCATCTATTAATTGCTATTAGAAACTCAGTAGCATCAAAGTTATTACCATCAATCATTTGACAATAAAATGTTATGGATCTAAAAAGAGCAATTTGTCCATGTCTGTATTCAAATCAGACTTTGTTTGTAAAATATTTCCATATTTTCTCAGCCAAGTCACTATTTTTGCTACATTTTAAACTTCACATTGAAAAATATTTGTAAAAAATTATACATCCAGTAATATTTATGAACAAAAATATTATGCATTTGTTTTAGAGAAGTAAAAGACAAGATTAGCTAATAGGTTTGCTACTTACTGTCTATATCGACCTGGCAGTCCTCTGGGTTCTCTATGTGGTTCTCTTCAGTCATAATGATGTTCTCAATGTCTTTCATGGAAAGGTGATCACAGAAAGTGTCATACAAAAGCCTCTTCAGCTCCTCAACTGTTAACTTCTGCATGTCACACTGGAGATACACACATACAAAATTACTATCACACACAGCAAACAAAGGCCCACACTAACAAATGTATGCATTAAGCAACAAACACACAGAGGCCATATTAGTTTTTAACACATTATTATGTAAGTAAGCTTAATTTTTTTTTTCATTTC
Source organism: Gambusia affinis (assembly GCF_019740435.1). Classification (NCBI taxonomy): domain Eukaryota; kingdom Metazoa; phylum Chordata; class Actinopteri; order Cyprinodontiformes; family Poeciliidae; genus Gambusia; species Gambusia affinis. Next base: position 28,848,417 of record NC_057870.1, on the reverse strand, counting down.
CAATGTCTATTCTGCCTATTCTATTTTGCCTAATCTGCAGCAGAATTATCAATTTACATTCTTCATCCCAATAGACACATTTCCTTTACTGACATGAAGAGTTGATGTTTTGCAAATTGTGCTTCGATTGCATCTTATTTAAACCAAGATAAAGCACAGATGCAGTGGTAACATACGTAAATAGCAATAGGTAAGGAGCAGATGGAGACAAACAACCATTGACACACAACTATTGACACACAAACTCATTAATGAGTGCACTTTTGAGTCCCCAATTAACCTGAAATCCACATAGGCTGCATACATGGGAAAAATGCAAACTCCAGACAGAAAACCCCCAGCTGAAATGAGAGATAATGAACCTAATGAGTTTGCCACATGTAGCCAAATATATTCATGCCTCAAGAAAACAAGTATTCTTATCTGAAGATAAAATATTCAAATCCGAACAGTTAAAAAACAAGCTGTGTGCTAGATATTAAAATCAACAACTTTTCATCCTCGGTTATCATGAAAACACTTTTTAGGCTTAGCCTTAACTGACCGCCACATGAATGGTTTATTGTTGAAATTCTCTTTTTAAAAATTCTACAATTAAATAAAAACATATTTACACCACAGTTAAACTGTAAAATTTGCTGCCGTTTAGTGCTTTGAACATGCATCTTTGAATAAAAGTTTTCAACAACCACTGAAAGACAGTGAAAACAAATCCTGTTTTACCATAGATGATAAGCTCTTGCAGAAAAATCAAGAGTTTGAAACTTAACTATTTACAGCTTACAATATCTAGGAAGAGCTCCCCTGCCTTCTAGTTAATTTGGTGTCAAGCTGTTAGAAAATTAAAGCCACATTATTTTTTAATTGAAAGAAAACTGTTTCCAACATACAAGTGCCTCTCAATGCAATGGAATCAGTCAGAAAATGAAACACATTACATGGATTAATTACACACAAACTGATGGTTTCATGTCTTTCTTTCTTGCTTACAGCTGATGGAAATATGGTATTTGAGTTCTTATAAGATTAGAATACATAATTTCAATGACAGAAATATGGGCTTAATAAATAATATCTGCTGAAAGGTTATTTCTCAAAATAACTTGTAATCTGACAAACGTGGCTCATCTCAAGTCACACTGATATGTACCTGTATGTAAGTACTAAAATACTCATCATGGTTGGCAGGATCTGCATGTGTCTATGAGTGCATGAATATAGAAAACGAAAGGAACAGCTAAAACTGTAGCTTTAATAAACAAATGTTACGATAATGCCAGTCCTACATTCACCTCAAATGTGACAAACAGAAAGTACTATTCCAAAATAAACTAATTTCCACTGAATAATACACAAATACGTTATTTTTTAAACTTAACAAATAATGATCTATGATTAAAACTAAAGTCAACATTTCTCAAATCGGGGATCTGCAGCTGTTTGGACAGGGTTTGTATTTTACTTATGTTCAGCTCAGCCTGAGCCAAATTCGGCGTTGTGACTGGAGGCTATGTGAACAATCTAGCAACATATGATGTAAACTACCACACGGCTTACGCAATGTTCTGTTAGGCTATGTGGCCCTTTCTGTTCTTCCTTCTCTACTCTCCAAGCAGAGTTTTATTATCATGCAGTGGATGTACCAAATGTTCAGAGACCTCCATTATTCACTTTGTTTCAAGCTCTTCGCTGCTCTTATCACACAAGTACAACAGGAGCAGTTATCACCATGCTAATTTCCATTCCACTGCCAACCTGAGAAGATGATTACCTAATATGATGTCTTTAAATAATTTAATAATTACTTTGCTATGATGATCAAAGCAATAACACTGTCATGACAATGAAGTCATCCTATTAATGCCCCAGAGAACATGACAATTAGAGCCACTTTTTGTCTGACATCAAATGGCTCTTTGCTGGGAAATGTGCAACACCTGAGACTCTTCTGTCAACCCCTCTGTCTCTTGAGGAGAAAATAATGTCTGAATAATAACCACCTTCCAAAAAACTGAGTCAAAGTCAGTGCCGTTGAACTTGTCTGGCACCCCAGCCGCTGTCAGCTTTGGACCCAAAAGAGTAACAAACTCCTCAAAGTCCACCTGGCCGTCGCCTGAAAAGAAAAAAAAAACACAGGGAGCTGTGAATTATTCTACAATTAGGCAATTTGTGGGTGAAAAGAAGATTTCGAATAAGTTTTCCGGAAATGTATTTGTTTCTGAACCAGTAACTATCAAAATCTATAGAAAAATCAATCAAAAAGATCAGGTCTTTTCCTGTCCGTTAAGTCATCCTTAAGACAAAAGAAAAGTAGCAATGAGATTGTACTAAGATTAAAAAAAAAAAGAAAAAAGAATACTAAAATAAATACTCTAATTATGGATTGTTAGACAAAACAACAGAAACAGGAAATGCTAATCAGTGGACAAAATACTAAAATGCTGGTTTTAAATGAATATATGAAAACACAAATAAATTAAATAAATGATTGAAGATCTAACTAACACTAAGTGTATGCTTCAAACTACAAGTAAAAAGGGAGATGTTTGAAGACTAAGGGTTTGGATGCCAAAATGATTAAACTAAAATAAGAGTGAAGATTTATTTGTATCTTGTAAGTCTAGACAAATGTCTTTTATGTATCGTTGTTAAGTTCTGATACTATTGTGAGAGGGAAATTAAAATGAATATGTCCAAATGCTGGTTTCAAAGCATTTTTGCTTTCCAAAGCAGATTTGCTTTCTGCACCAGAACAGGTGCACCTTACTGGGTCAGAGGTATCTGTTTACTTTGTCACAGCAAACTTATCTTCAGTTCAAGCTGTCATTTACATCTGTCTCGCTCGGGGCTCACTGGTGTTTCTGCTCCAACAGAGTGACCTGTCTGCTGTGGACAGGTGGTACTTTTCTCTGCTGGCACAAAATTTTGGACGTTTTTATGGTTTTTCACTTGGAGTTCGGAACAAAGTGATTCACTTAATAAGATACCAAGTCCAAGCACGAGTCCAAGGTGTGTGAATGGGTGCCGGGGACAACATTTTACAACTTAAACAACTCAGAGAAAAGTGAACCAAGTTTGACCAGGCCAGTTTTTTAAAGCTTGGCTTTTGGTGGGTTTGTGGGTTCTTTCTGAGGCAGAGTAAGAATCCAGGTTAGTGTATGATTCTGGGAGAGGCGATGTCTAGGAACCAATCAGATAGTCATAGGTTTGGGTTAAATTGAGGGCTATGCCACAAGGTACATGAATAATATAATTGTTGTATAAAACATGTTATTGTGAACTAATTGAACAAAAGAGAGATTCATGTTCAAAGTTCAATACATTTGTCAATATTTTAATTTAGAACTGTCATAGTCTAAACTTTTTCACATACAGCATTTTTATTAACAACCATTCAGACAAGCACTTATTTTGAGCAAAGTCTCTTCTACGGTCATAAATGTTGATTACAAAATAAATTTTAGCCGGGCTCAATGGATCCAGCAAGGACAGTTTGAATGGACCTTGAGAAAATCAATTTAAGTAGCTAAAAAACTCAAATTGGAGGAGTTTGTTTGAAACAGAAAAAAGGAAGCAAGAATCTTACCATCCATGTCAAGTCTCTGGATGATGACTTCCAGCTCCACCTCATTTGGCATGTAGCCCAGAGAACGCATGGCCATTCCCAGCTCTTGCTTTGAGATAAACCCATTTCCATCACGATCAAAAACCTTGAAGGCCTCGCGGATTTCTGCAGAGAAGACAAGCTGAGGTTTTGGTACAAAACAGGATACGAAAGGGGAAAAGCCTCCACAGACCCATTTGTTATGCTGCATCAATGCCTGAGTCATAGTTATTTGAGGGGATTGGCAGCTTATGAGAACAGATTCTATTAGTTAACTGAAAAAAGCAAAAATAAAACAAATACCCCTGAACAAACTGAAATCAGAGCAACATTTTGGGGGCAGAGCACTCTGCCTTGGGTCATGGATTTTACAGGGATGAATCAAACCTCTCGCATATGTTCTTGGTTGCCAAAATCTGAAGTGCAAGAACCAAAAATAGCTTGGAAGGAATAGGCTTTGCTTCTATAAATGAAAGGAGAAGTGTCACCTCCCAGTAGATATGTTTCCTAGTCTACAAGAAATGCATTTGTAAATATAGACTCAAAATGTTTCACAAATCAACTACTGATTGAACAAGTTGTGCATTCTTGCAAACTATTCCATATCTTTGTGGTTTTGTGCAGATACCAAACACAATTTTGACTTTATATTTTATTAGTGCTGAACTGGTCATGTGTCAAATTTCCCCACATGTCCAAAGATTTCATAGCAACTTTGTTCATGTGACAATGAACTTGTGTGTGCTGCAGAACTAAATAAATAGGGAAGTGATATCAGAGCATCTTTGATATTCTTGCAGCATTATGTTAGATTGAACTTTTCTACAACAAATGCTACATGTGATTTTTGTATTAAAAAACAAGTTGATACATGGAAAGGTCTGCCATACCAACTGTAGATTATAGCTGACAATGGGATTGTGAACTCTAAAAAAGCAAAGAGATGTGAAATAAAGATGTGGCTGCCTCTCCCAGAAAACGAACAGTGGTTGTAGGTATGTTAACGAGCCACATACCGAGAACCACTTAAATAGAAACAGCAGTGGTTTAACAGCAAATGTTTTCCATGACCATCTCAGTATTTTACTGAGGTTTTCAGGTCACAGACAGAAAACCTGTGAGAGGAGCGAAAAACAAGAGATGATTTTAGGAGACCCCTGACTCTGGAGGATGTAGAGAGACTATACAAACAGGAATGATCAAAGATTCGTCTCTGCAAGCACCGTTCTTGTAAAATGTCACAGAAGAAGACTGCCGTATTGGCCAAAGGGGATGGAGAGGAACCATTAAAGGCAGGTACGCCAAAGGAAATGCAATGCAAGTAAAAAAAATACTTAAAACGTTAAATTTTTCATTTACTAAATGAAAGTACTCTTCTAAAATGATCAGTGGCAAGATTATAACATATGGGTTGAAGATAATGTTTAGACAAATTATGAAATATCTTTGACATGGGTGTCGATACATATTGAGGGTATTGTGTTATGCAAGAAAAAATGTATTCTATATAGTCACCGTTGTAACATCCTTATAGTTCGACATACATCTAGATTCAGGGCTTTATAAGGTAACATTGGTGCAAAAAATTGTTTCCTGATGAAAAAATGGTTGAGTGGGTTTTGAGAAAATAAGAAAGCCAAACATCAAATGGTTGCTAAATAATGTATAGCCTGTTAAAGGTATGCAGCTGATAAGAGCGGTCGTCTAGGTAAACTGAATTAAAATTCTGCTTGAAATTATCTCTGCCTCTGAGTTTGCTAAGAAAACACTATTAAGTAAGTGAAAGGTAACTCTAAAGAAACTGTAGCATTCACTGCAAAGCCAGAAATCTTGTAAATGAAAACTGCAGCACCGGTGAATTTAGCGGATGTCAGAACTGCAACAAATGGATAAGCCTCAAGCCAAAAAAAAAAAAGAAGAAAAAAAACCCCAACATGACAGTTTGACAAATATTTCAGCTGAAAGACGAAACATGGAATATCAATGCTGGCAGGAAACAGTGTCTCATTCAATGCATGATGTTGCAGCAGAACTCCAGGAAATGGTTTTTCGTAATCAAGTACATGTCCATGGAGCAGACATTATGCCATTGGGACAAGCATCCCTGGCAATCATGTATTACAATGGATTACATCTGGGCATGCAATTTATAAAACAAATCGAAGTGACAGTCGGAGCAGCTGTTTTTCCCATTGCCTTTTGCTACAAGATGTCTTCCGGCAGGTACAGCTTAAATCATTGAATGCCCCTAGCAGTGTTTTTTTTTTTTTTTTCAATTTTCTGGGTGGATCTTATTGTTTACAGAATAACAACACTGTAGTATCCAGCTGAGGTCCTTCTGTTTACTTTAGAATGATGGGTTTTCATATAGTTGAGTAGGAGGCTACCAGACTCTTACTATCAAAAAGGTTAGTCCTTATTTTCAAGCAAGCAGCATATTCATAATAGTGAGTGTTACTCAGTAAATTGCATGTATATAAAAAAAATAAAAACAAATGTGTTTACGGTCTTAAGGAACAAGCTCAAATTGCTTAGGGAGGTGCTTCCTAGTGTAGCAATCGTTACAGAATAGAAATTCCCCTTCTGCATAGGCCAGAAATACAATAAACCTCCTATCAACACCAGAAACATGAGCAAAACAAATAAATTACCTAAATCTCTTGTGTCTACTTAAAATTACATCTCACACACTCCTGCTGAAAGAAAGTAAATATTCTCTGAGGTGAAGTAGACCATGTGAAATCTCTGCAAAAGTAATTTGCCAACAAAAGAAAATACAAATTCTTTCCACATCCTGCCAAATAAATTCTCATATTATCCCGCTTCTACTTAATTATGAGCCCTAATTGAACTGGAATAATATGCAATCCCTAACAGTGACTCAATCTTAATTAAAAAACTGCTTCTGCCAGAACATTTATCCTAGTGAATAGCTGTAATATTGGTCTTCATTTGCACAGATAACTTGAATTGTTCCATTTTAAAGACAATTAATTCTTACAGTTTTCTTTAAACCATAGTTAAGACTCAAGTGTTCAATGACTGACATAAGAATTGTCCTATTTATTGCAAACATTCTGCCTGTAGACAGCCTGTCACTGTAAGTTTCTGAATGTTATAAATTCAAACACTGTATTGTTTGTCCCCAGGCGTGATAAAACACAAAAATGTAACAATTATCTTTTGATATTTCAACTTTTATCAGCAATCATATTTTAATGATTTAACATTTTAATAAAATCTGCACAAAACTGCAATGAGATTATTTAAAATACTTTAAAAATTAATAATATTTACCATGGTAATATAAAAATATGCACTGAGGTTCAAAGAAAAATAATGATAACATAAAAGTTATGATTGAAGCAGGCAACCAGATTTTTATTTTGGCTTTTAAATGACATATTTAACATTTGTTTATCTGTTTGTTCTTTTCTATATACAACACAATGTACCTAAGGTTTGGGAGGTTTTCTTCTCTTCACTCTCATGAAAGACTGTTCATGTCTTTCAAATGAACAGACATGAACAGTAGCAAAAAAAATTTGTTACATTTGTTTATTAGCTTTGGTCAAGATATTACTCTGAATTATTATTTCTGTATAATTCTGAAATTTAAATTATAGCTTGAACAAAACTAATAAAAGTAGCTGTAACAAATTAGAGTATTTTTAAAGTTAGTTCGTTTTTTAGTGTACATTTTAACAGTTCTTGTCAAGTCTAAATAGCAAACATGTCTGAAGGTTATTTTGGACTACAACATGTTAAGCGAGCTTCAGTGTAGTGAGTAATGTGTCTACCTATTGGTTTCCGTTTATCCTGGAACAGTGCCGAATGAAGAACAAGCTTCTCTTAACCAAAATGTCACCAGACACAGACACACACTTGCAGCTTTTGTTAAAATTCCTTAAATTTTATATTGAAAGAAACTAATTTGGGAAAATATTTATTTTGCCTTATTTTGTTATGTTGCAATTGTGTTATTAATATGACTTGATTTCATCTTGATCTTTAAAATACTAACTGACTAATGTGATCAGTTATTCAGTGCTTGTGGAATATTTATACCAAATACAGTTTTCAAATCTTACTGAAGTAATTTTTTGAACAGCTAGTTTTTACGTCTACTTGAGTAAAAACAAGTTGAAGTAGTGCTACTCTTACTTAAATACAATTTTTAGGTACTCTACCCACCTCTGCTCCCAGGATTCCCTCAGTAATTCATTGAGGGTAAAGACTTTTTGAATCGCTCCTCTTGAATGTGAAGCTCAACAACGAATCGAAGCCTCAGAGTAAGAAATGAGAGGCTGAGAAGTGGAGCACACTCTCTGAGACCACCGTCACTCCAACCTGGCTGTCCGAATCCTCAAAGTGACATTAAGGAGGTGTGTCAACCATGACAGCCTCACAATGTCCACAGCTTTCAGCATCTCAGGCCAAATCTTATCTTATTGAGCTGGACAGAACACTGCATAATACATAAACCACACAGCTTTCAATTTGTTTAAAAACCATTTTTTTATGATTTCAACTTAAACCTTTCTATCATTTGATATATGATTTGCATTGTTGTGTCTCCCTTTGAATTAGTTGCGTTTCCATTACAAAATGTTGTCAATAATCCACAAATGTTGTAAAAATACAATTTTGCTATAATGTTGTTTCCGTAAAATAAGAAAAACAATTTAAATTACATGTGAATAAGTTTGTTCTTGCTACAAGTCATTAAAAAACATGCTGTGCCATGATCCTCAAATTACTTCCGGTCGTCTTCTTCTTTGTGGTTTCCACTGCTGGCAACATCTGCCACCGGTTGTTGATCATGTGACTTGTGTGATGCAAAAAAAAATGTTTCAGTTGCAGTTTTGCCAAATAAACCACCTCATCCTGGCACCAACACGTTTTATCAAAAAACAAGAGTTTTTACAATATTGCTAATTTATTTTAAAAATGTTTACCGTAATGGCACAATTTTATGGTCAATGGAAACACAGCTATTAGTAAGAAGGACATATGAGACTGTTTCCACTAGTTGTCCTATAGAGTCATTCACTCTGTGTAAGGCAGAGAGCAAAGACAGAAAATATATGTGTTGTTATAAATCTTGCATGAGCATAGCTAAACATTTCAAGCCACCAAAGCTAATACAGAATTTATCAAATCTGTTCCATGTTGAAGGAATAAATCAGCGGGGGGATTTTTGGCTATTTTTCAAATGAAAGCAAGCATCTTTATTTTTTTTTTACTATCTCTTTACATGCTATTGTTTTACCTTTACTAAAATAGTAATCTCATTCTCACCAACATTTGTTTCATTTTATAGTATAGCTAAATTTCCACATGTTTTTTTTTGTTGTTGTTGTTGTTTTTGACTGCTGCTGTTGCCTCTTCTGAGTCCGCAGAACCTCCCGGAAGGTGTGAATATGGTTGAACGCGTGTGGTATTTGCTTTGATCTTTTGAAGAGCTTTTTGGCCTTCGGAGATGCTAAGCCGCCTGGTCTCCTGTGGTGTGATTCAATGAAGGATGATAAACCCAAGGTGAGATTGAGTTCCGAGAGCCAAGCATCTAAAGCTGAACTCCCACAGAGAATAGTGCAGTACACACCACATATGTGAGAAGCATGAGACATGTCATCATTTTCCATACCATACACAGTAAAAGCAGCTAAAACTGAGGTGATTCATGCAAACATAAAGGATCTTTACATAAAGGTGCTTCTCAATAATAACATAGATTTTTCCAAGCTGTGGTCTATCTTCCTTTAGGACCCTTTCAGCTTCTGTCTGCTGGGAAACTGTCAAGATAACACCAGTCACCCCTAAGACAGTGTCGATTATAACATGACTTTTTCTGCATTAAATGTCCTTTTATTATTGTTTTCAGCCAATATTCTAATTCTCTGGTAATCATACCTTTGGTTTTCACTAGCTGTGATCCATAATCATTAGAAATAACAAAGATAAATAACTGAAATCAATAAATCTGGGTAAGAAATACATATGCAATTTATTTTTCTAATTGATTTACTGAATTTAATACATTTTTGATGACGCATGGAGGTGCACGAATAAAAAACATTCTTGCACATAAGACATATTTACCTTTCTGAATTATCCCTTGAGCCTCAATACGTTTTACATTTAATGCTTTACTGCTGCTAAAAATAACAGTAAAGAGGAAAAAAAGCCAATTATATGTTGTGCACTGTGAGCATAACAGCCTGATGCCAGGGTTTTTGAGAAAGTGAAGTATCCATGAACGTAATCCAGAGCTTCTTTTTTTTCCAGAGCCATGGATCCTCTTTGCTTCAGTCAGACCTACATCTGCTCAGGGCTGCTTTGGATCAGTAATTGCAGCACACCCACTCTTTATGTAAGACCTTATCAGGATGAGAAAAACACTGCGGTGCTGTTTGTGTGAACCTAGGGCGACTATTTTTAAACACCCATAGGAACCTCAGTTCATTTTTTTAGCGAGATACGGGCCTGCTCAAACACCCAGAAGACTTTCTATTACCATAATAGGCCTCTAACAAGTCCCTGGAGAATACAAAAGGAGCATACGGCAAGTTTTTAAGTTGACTGAATGTTGAAGGAAAATCCCATTTGAGTGTTTGGGTGGCATGAAGTTTTAGGGATATTAACTTTGCTAGTGCAGCGATGATATAAGCAAAGAAAGAAATAGGAAGAGAAGGGGGATAGAGGTGGATGAGATGTGTTATCATAAAAAAAAAAAAAATTCTCTGAGTTAACTTTTTAAACCCCACTTGACCTTGGATGATGGAAAAAGGTAAACGGCTGTGAAATTTTCGCTGATTTTTGTTCTTTCTCTTTATTTCCCAGGAGGGAACAAGTATCATTGATCTGTCTCCAATTTATTTATTTTTTTATTCTTTTTAAAGTTGCAAGTTTTCATCATCACAGCACAAAACCAAGCTGAGCCAGGCCAATACCCACAAGGCAAAAAAGACCAAAAAAAAACTGTGAGAAGCGCCTCAAGCCAAGGTTGGATGTGAGCTATCAAAAGCATTTGCTATGCTTTGTGAATCATTCATCAATGTCTTAGCAGGTTCGTCAGCTTAATGGTGTCATCTCATTTAAAGATGAGTTTTTTACGCTCCTGGTATTGTCTAGTCTACTGCGGACCGGGCTATATTGTTTATCAAAGGAGGGAAATATTAGCTGCAGGGGAAAAAAAGCCCTTCACTTTGCAGAACTCATCATAGTTGATTTCACAGGTAATAAAGTCTGCTGGAGTCACTCTTTCATGGCAATCGATCAAAATGGGAATAAATTACTTTGATTCAACCTACCCGACAGTTGCAATCATCACATTTCACAATATTCTACGCTAATCTGCCCCTCGTGTTTTCTATCAAGGCCTATTTTGTCGAGGTTAGATGTCAGCGAAGCCAGAGAAAAAGATTAACTACGAATTTGTGAGAAGACTGTGTTTGCTGACGTGATTGAAATGTCAACTGATTTACCTGTAAGAATTTAGCAACGACATATTTTCATTCTAATTCTGATAAAGCACAAATTATTACCGTAAAGACACAATTCTTCCGCTTGATGTATATAGTAAAGGGACACAGCTTACTTTGATTAAGTAAGAATGGATGTGCAAATCCAGTCAAACTGGATTAAATTGCAACAATCTTCTCCTCTACTGTGCTTTTCTCAAAAATGAAACTAAACAGGTTAATAATCCGCTTGTAACCTGCAGGACTAAAACTTTGCAAAAAATATAAGGACATTTGTGTTTGATCAATCACTTCTAGGAGATAAAATTTATTATGTTGAAAGCTTGTTTATTTCTATTAAATGGTGCCACATTTATTAAGCAGTCTTAAATTAATTTGGGTAAAAACTCATCTATTCCTCTATTAGGAATTCATACCGGCTTATTTTGCCAATGACTCTTATTTGATATCAGTTGTTGAACAGGATACTTGAACCTTGAAGAAACAAGACATATTGGAAATTTAGTTAATTCTTTATTTGAACAATGGCACCATTTAAAGAGACATAAACACCAATAACTGCATCAAAATGTTGTATGACTTTGGTCCCACTAAAGGTAGTTGATCTGGGTGATGTGAATAACTAAAACAACCTGTAAAGGATGAGAGACTGATGGAAAATTAACAACTGGATACAATCAACCATCCAATGTTGCCACAGAGTTGCTCAGCAGGAGGTGCTGGTGCAAAACAATGATTGGAACAACTGGCTTCTGGATAATGTATGTCCAGGAAGCAATAGTACGTCTATAAACATGATTTTAATCATGCACAAAATATACATAGAATATACTGGATACATTTCATGTATGTATTATGCACTGGGATGCCCTGTGCACCAAAACTGAGCTGCTGTTAAAATCACAATGAGAAGAAAGTCATAAAGTCTGGAGGAGACTCATGCAAAGCAGCAAAATAAAATCACTCCCATGTTTCTCCATGAAGTTTGGGGAAAGAGCATCAGAGAGAGTGGAGAAAATATGAGCTCATTTTTAGAGTTAATGGGTGAAAAATATAATTTCCATGTTTTTCTAACGTAGAACCAACGTGGAGCATAGAGGCCCATACAAATGGAATAGAGAGAATGCAAGATGGGAGAATCAAATTTTCTTCACAAATTGTTCTGATATGCAAAACAAATTCACATTATCCTTTAAACAAATTATACGTACATAATAAAGGAAACTGTTTGAAAGACAGACTCTACCACTGATTGTTAAGATGGCTGAAAAGAGGTTCCACTAAGGCAAATTATAATCTGAGCTAAATAATCACTCGTCTAAAACAGTTTTATGCCTCACTGAACTTTTCAAAATTGTGCAGCTAGTATTGATATTTGTGCTATTTGACAATGTTGTGTGTTAGCAGGCATTCACTTAGACATAACAAATAGAAGATCCACTTTGGCTATGAGTAAGCTTCCCTGTAAATCTCCAGAAAAAACATTTCAGAAAACTACAAAACAGAATCTTGAAAACCACATAAGAAAACAACTTAGATATAAGATTACATATTTGACTTAGACGCTAAAGTCTCTTCAATGCTTACTTTGTAATTATTCATAGCATTTCAGACACCCTAAAGAGGGTTTTTTTCTGTAAATTTCTGAAAACTATGGGGAAGTCAAGTCTATTACCATGGCACTTCCAGATGGGCACCAGAAATTATGTGATTCACAACCCAATTTTTGAAGCTCAGATTCAGGAGGAGCAGCATGGTTTTCACTCTGAAGCAGTGGATCATATATTTATGCCTTGTAAAATTGCAGAAGGAAGCTGATAAAAGATCTCAAAGAGCAATAGAAACATAGGAGAAACAAAACCACTAGCATGTATCAATCTAAAACAGATTACAAAGCCATTTTGGAGGCTTTGGGTTTCTGGCAAAAAGTACATTGGTGAATTTTCTATTACATCAAACATAAAATTAAGACATTTCAGAGAAAAAATATCATACCAATAGGTTAGTGAGTAAGATGTAGTAGTAAGATGATCCCAATCAAAAACAACCAATCAGAGTCAGGAGGAAGCTCTTAGAGGTGTCAATCAGGCTAGTGTACATGCTGTTCAATGTATTAATGACAGAGAAACAACTTATTGTTAAAGAAAAAGCATTTATCTGCCATCAGTGTAAAAAAAACTTAAAAAAAAAATAAATGTTACATTGTGTAGCTTTAAAGATTTCTGTAGAAACACCTGCCGGAAATAGAAATAAAGCATAAATGAAACCTGTTTTAAATAGTGTTCAGGCCAGAATATTGATCAATATTAAGATGTAAATTTATACCTAGCAGTTCAAATATGTTTAACAATTACTTTAGATTACTTTATTATTTTAGCTTTCTTTGGATATGTACATACAGAAATACCAATACAGACACTATTCAAATGGTATAAAACTCTTTCTATGATTTTCACAAGAGGTTTTCACAACCTGTGGCTCACCAGCTGAGATGCCGGGTCACATCAACCTCTGAGAGACGGCTCATTTCTACTCACATCTTTATCACCATCTATGTCAAGTGGAGCTTTTTCATATACCAAATCCAGGCAGGTGACACATTCAAGAAATCCATTTTGAAATTCATCCCCGCCTGCCTGTCTGTTCGTCTGTCTGGCAGGTTGTGTGAGGCAGCCATGCATCATGGAGAGTGGGAATAGTGTTGGACGGAGCCATATGAAGGAGGAGACGAGCAAAGTAAGATTTATTTTCCTTGTAATCATCAGTGCACCACATTTGCAATGTCACAAATGTACTTTTTGTCACTATTTAGTTAAATTTAAAAAGTTGACTTTATTAACTTTTTATTTTTTTAGCAATATTCAAGAACATAATATTCTGTAATCCACAAATAACTAAAAACCCTGGACAATTTACAAGCGACTTAGTGTAGAGGAGCCCTAATCTTTTGTTTCTTTATAGATGTATGCATTATATATAATCTTAATTAGCTAACAACAAAAGATGGTTAAATTGCAGAATATACAGTGCCTTGAAATCTATTCGAATCCCTGAACTTTCTCAGATTTTCTCATGTTACAACCACCACCTTCAAACAGGTGGCATCTCTACCAGACATTGTCCAGATGAACATACATTTATCTGAGCCATTCCACTGTAGATGCCATATTTTGTTTATTCTCCTTGATAGAAGGATGAATTTCCACCAAGTCTAATTTTTCTTCACCATCTAATATATTCTCTTTTAAGATTTTCTGGAATTTAACTCCATTCTTTTTTATCTTTTTTCAAATTTAGATAAATGCCTTGTTCTATAAATTTCCTTTATAATAATGCTGAGATGATCCTGTGTCAGTACCGGATGTGGAGTGTTAAGTTTGATGCAAAGCATTAGTTTTCTGTCAAAAAACTAAATTTGAATGCCAAAGAAATTCAAATTTATTCTTAATTGAGCAGTCAAGACTGCAGTTTCTGCTACAGGTTTGATTTTTTCCTCTGCATGATTTTTGGCAAACTGTAAACATGACTTTCATGACTTTCTTCAGAAAAGGTTTTGCTTATGCTACTTTTCCACAAATGTGGGTTTTGCATCACACAAAACTGATTCTTTCTTTTCAGCTATTGGTTTCCGCAACTCTTGCAAAGGATTTTACTTTTCAAGGTGGTATTAGAGCCACTAACTTATAAAATATATGGATGTTTGTGTCAGTGATTGTGAAATATGAACAAGTTCAACAGTTGTGAATGCTTTTAGTGGGTGCTATATTTAAAGCTTCAAAAATAAAAGACATAATTAATTTGAAAGTTAAAGTTTCATGTTGCTGGTAATTTAAAAGACATTAATTTCTAATCGTGTTCTTTTTTTGAAGGTTCAGGTTTCCTCTGAAATATTTGAAACCTCTTGTTGGAAGGAGAACTGGAGTGAAGGCTAATAGAAGTCAGTAGCTGAGCTGAACACTCAAGAAAAATAGATGTCTGACTTTAGTAAACACATCTGCTGTATTTCCATGTGCAAACGAAAACAACCCAGGATATTGTCTTCCATCCTGATTGGTCATTTTATCATGTGTGTTTGTGTGTCTCACTCTTTAGACACCATAAGCTTGAAATAGTCTCAACTGACCCCTCAGATGTGCACCCACACACACCACCCACTGATTCTACACACTATATGTTGTGTCCATAATTCCTGTCTCTCCTAGCAAACGCAGACATCTTTAAATATCTTCATTTGTATTCGTGTAAGTATTTCATGAGGAATGGAAGTCAACCCTGCAGCTCGGGGCAAAGAAATGAGTCAATGTTGCTGCTGCAGATACTGTAGGAGTCTAGCAGTAACATCAACAATGCCTCACAGGCAGTTTATGGCATTAGAAACTCTATGGGTTTTTTTTCTAAAACCTGTCAGTCAATGCTATTTGCATTTGTAAAACTGATGGCAAGGGAACAACCAAAGCTCTGTTTAATGCTTCAGATGTTTACTACTGGAAACAAAACTGTTTCCTAGAATAAAAGTGACTTTGGACCTCTGAGCAGCTTGAGGAAACATTTTTGTAGGAGGTTTTATGAGTCAAAAAGACAAATAACCGCAATCCAAAATAGCTAATTTTGTTTTTTGTCTATAAATTTGCATGAGGTGATAAATGCTCTGATAATATTCAGTGCAATTACTCATAGTGCTCATCATTTAGTGCTATTTCTGGTATTTCATAGTATTCTGAAATACATAAGCCTTGCAAAACCATTGCTATTCTTTCATCTATATTTTATCACAATACAGACATCTTTGATTTTTACAATATTTTGTCTGGATTTTGTTTGATATACTAACATGAAGTATTGCAGAAGGAAAATAAATGTTACCTTTTCCCCTTTTCCTTAGTACAACAGAGCATCGTTTTGCCTGCATTTGTATTTCCTTAAGCCAACATTTTGTAAAAACACATTTGGTAATAATCAAGTCTGCAGAGTTTGTCTCTACTAGATTAGCACATCTAGTAGAGACATTTTTGTTCTTTTGGTCATTGTGGAAGAGTTCCTTCAGAGTGTTAGGGAGGATTATTGATTATTTCCAACAGAGATTTGTCTTACCTTCTTTACAACCCCTGTTCCTTATGCCAAGATAAACTTAAGCCTTTGAAAAACATTGTCACAGTCATAACTGCTTTTAGCTTTGTATGCACTGCTCTGGTTTATAATATTTTGGTCATTTTGGCAAATACTAAGTCTAAATTGTGTATTTATTCACCAAGGCAACAAAATAGCATGGCCTAAAATAATTATCTCGAAATAAAGTGCAAAGAAGAAAGGGAAGGTATTCCCACAAACCTACTTCCAGTTGGCTGTGAACCTAACTGACTGCCCTAGCAAGGATATCACTGATTAGAGAGATAATGAGAGGTTCCTGGTAATTTTGGAGAAGCTCCAGAGTTCCATATCTCAGATAGGAGAATGTGCTCACAGTGTAGCTTGGCAAATTCATTCCCTATTGATCACTCACTAATGACAAGAGTTAGAGTTAGGGTGGCATGAACAAAGCAAATGGTGAAAAGAAGACAAAAAGTTTACAAGGCCTTCATGCAAACTACAATGCATGGTAGAAAACAAATTTCTCACATCATCCTGAAAGCATCATCCCCACAGCAGGAATAGGGAAGTTGGTCTGAGCTTACAGACCAAACATAGAACTGCATTAGAAAATTTATGATCAATGCATATTTTTTTAGATATTGAAATTCTATTGGAAAGCTGTTCTTAAAAAATAATAAATAAATATTCTCCTTTCAACTATTAGGTTTAGGAGGCATGCCAAAGAGAAGAATTGTTGATCTACCATCACATCATCATCACACAAGTGGAGTTTGCTTAGGACTGTGTGTTTTGGACGGAGGAAACAACGTTTGAGCTTTTCAGAAACAAAAACTCCAGGTAGGTTAAGATGAAAATCAGGATATGTTGAAAAAACACCTCAAGACAGACAATTGTTAATTATGATAGACATTCTGTGATGTTTAATAAAACATCACAATATCTGACGGTTACTGTCAATGAACTGTGAATGAGTCGAACTTGTCTCTTTCAGTAGGACAGCATTCGCAAGCATATTGCCAAATCAAAAGAGAAAGGATTACTTAGACAGAAAATTTACTTTTATTCATGATATAGAATGACAATGGATGAAATAAAGAGAAGAGATCACCAAGAGAACCCAGAATTCTGGATGAAAGAAATAAAGAGGAAGCCCTCTTCTTGTAAGTTCCTATGTAATTACATGTTACATTAAAAAGACGAAAACTGTCCTTACAGCCAAAGGGGGTTGTACAAAGATAAGTGTTTTCAAATTATTGGGTGGATTTTTATATATTTTTCTGAGAAATTATGCTTCTGCAAAGAAAAATAATTTTGGCTTTTTACTCATCTTTTTTTCAGAAGTACTATTAATATTTAGAGGCCAGTGTACTGGGGTTTTTATGCACTGACATACAAATCTAACCCTTCATAGCGAGATTGCTTTTTTAAGCAGCTCACCTATGTATGTCAACTGAACTAAATTCCTCCAATGTAACAATTTATAATATGCTCATTAATAAATAGATTTTTTTTCACTCTCACCCCAAAACTAGTGAAGGTGTTTTGAGGTTTTTGGGACATTTCCCTAGAGAGTCTGTCAGCAACAGAAGAAATCTGGCTATAATTAAGAAAAACATGGTACAATAATAATAATAATAATAATAATAATAATAATAATAATAATAATAATAATAATAATAATAATAATTTAAAAAAAACAGAAGTAAATGTTCCCCATTAGCTTTGAGGAAAATGTTTTAGTGATGAATTAGAGAACATTAACAAATGACTGAATTATGTAAAAGTCATCAAGCAGGCCAAACAAACAAAAAGAGGATTTAGCCTAAATCAATAGCACAGTATAACAATGGATACTCCTGGGGCTGAGCATAAAGCCAGCAGTTTTCTATTCACCTAAATATCACATATTGACCATCTTTGTATCCTTAACTTTGTTGCAGGAATACAAAGATGGTCAATATCTCATATTAGGTGAATAGAAAACTGCTGGCAACTGCTTACATGATTCCCATTTTGGGAAATAATGCAAAAGCTTTAGGCTCAGCCCCAGGAGTATTTTGAAGCTTCTTCCAATAGGGCTGTTGTTAGGCAGTGTGGAAATGGGCTACCCACTTAATTCCACCTGCAGTGATATTGACACCGAGCTTGTGTGTGTGAGTCCGTGTGTGGCTAGTGGAGGAGGTCTAAACTATATTGAGCTGCAGTAATATGATCAACTGTTTTTTCCATCTTGTGTGGGAGGGGAAATTGAGAATATGGAGTCCAATTCAATTTATGCTCACAACATTGTACATTAAGATACTTGCCACCTCCCTCCACATTCTGCCCACCCATCCTCCAAAGACATACACACCCATGCACGCATGCATATATGTATGTACAGTGTTAAAAACCCATGCAGATTCTCAAAATCTTTGTGTAAATCAAAGCTTTTATAGTCTTCACAACCTCAAAGTAAAGGGCCATTGGTCTGTTCCCAAGGTGTCCATTGCAGTAATGGAAAATCAAATCCTCGGTTTGAGCTTTTGGTTTCCGTGCATGCACTTGCACGCACACTCACATATTCACTAATGCGCAATTTCTTTCTGTGACAAAGCCCCGAGTCCCTGACGGCCGAGCTGATGTATGTGACACCTCTGTCTCCCGGCCAATTCTCGTCCGTCTCTCCGGAGACGAGAGCGATGACGAGACTCTGTCGCTCAAGCAGCAAGTTTTCTCATCAATAAGTCATTTGTGAACCAAAACCACTGTCAAAATTCAATCAAAAGTTACTAAATGTTGCTCAGTGTACTTAAGAGTTCAAGACTTATCAATGTTTAAAGAGTGGGCAGTCAGGAAGCCTCGACCTAATTGATTTTACCGGCTCTTTTAGCCTTTCTTCTTTGGCTCCCAGTTAAGTCTAACATAAATTGCAAAATTATTTATCTGACATAAAAATCTCTGAATGATCAAGCTCCTTTTTATTTTACAGAAAATAGTCTGCCATTATGTTTCCAACAGATTGCTGGTTTAGGGGTTGTTTCTTGAATTTCTAAAAGCAAAAGCTTACGTGATGCAAAAAATCATGTAAGAAGCTCTAAAATGCTACTATCTTAACAAGTTTCTAATAAAAAGAAATAACTGGTCCATTTAAATAGGCTGAACACTGATGGTGTGAAAGTACCTAGTCTGGCTCATTATGGCAGCTGTGAAAGTTCACATAAACTCGGGTCTAGACAAGCAGGAAAATTCTAGCCTGCCACAAGACATTGTTTAAAAGTGAAACAAATCAAAAGGTGTGAATTTTTTTCACATTCTCCCCAAATTGATGCAAGTACTACTTTTCTTATGCGAAACTATCTTAAATGCAGTTTTAATACAAAGTTTTGTGTTGCTAAATGTGTTTGTATCTTAAAGCCATGCAGCATAAAAGACTCGATGAGGCTTGTAAAAATCCCATTTAATGTCTCGTCTGTAACTCTTTCATCTGTCTTTGAAGAGTTACAAAAATAATGATGCTAAAAGCCTGCAACAGACTGGCGACCTGTCCAGGGTGAACCCCGCCTCTCGCCCGGAACGTAGCTGGAGATAGGCACCAGCAACCCTCCTGACCCATTAGGGACAAGGGTGACCAGAAAATGGATGGATGGATGCTAAAAGCAGCATGCTGTCTTGATAAGCTAAATGCTAAATAGTTTTGCGATACAACTCTTTATCTATGAGCAGGAATGTATGCATCTGCTAAGTCAAATAACAAATCCCATCTTTTTACTCTACTTGTTCTATCCTTCTCCACAAACCCTCAGTCACACTGTCCAGTTAAGTCAGAGACAATGTGGGGAAAGCCTTCCTCTTCTTTTCTCCCATTGAATCGCTAATGTTCTCCAACAACTGAAACAGCCGCCTTTAACAGCAACAACCTCTGCTCCCATGTGCTGCCTGTAAAGCATTGCGGTGCTTCCCCTGCTACACCACCAATATGACTAGAACTGCAAAGCCCAAATGGCTCTGTTTGTCTTGTGACAGCATGTGTGCAGCAGGCATAAGTAGATTTGATTAATTAGCGTTTAAATGAAGTGTTGCCTGTTTATTCCACTCCGAGCTTGATTGTAAATTAAATTGGAATGGTGGGAGGGAAAACAGAGATCCACTTTCACAACAACCTTGGCTTCTCCTGGAGCAAATATCAATGACAACAACAGAGGACAGCCATGTTCATGGTCTGTAGAGAGTCATTTAAGATGCTGTTTAAAGCAACACTTTGTGAACAACTTAACTACAATGCCAATCTTAATTTTTACATGTTACGGTATTTTGCTAACAAAACAAAAAAACAATGACAAATGAAAATTACTGATGTTCTACCTCTTTCATTTTGTTTTTCATTAATTTAACTTTTTCTTGAGGAGAACATTTATTTTTGTTAGTATTTGTTAGCATGTTCATGTGGAAGAGCAACATTACAATTTCATGGACTTCCTTGAAAAATCTGCACTATCATCCAAAGAAAAGGTGTGCTTATTTCCATCAATGCTTCAATAGGAATGAATCAGTTTTCAAGTAGAAGCACACAGTGATGTCTCAATCTGCCAATTAAGGCATTGAGAAATGTCAAAATAGCTTTTGTGCTCTGCACTGCAGTCTCCAATAGGCACACAAAGTGATTTCTGAAAATGTAAACCAATGCATTCAAAGTATGACAAAACTATGTGGTAAAAATAAGGTTTGAATCATAAGCTGTTCTTTTCTTAGGGGTTAAATTACTTCAGCATAACCAGTTTATGTTTTATCTTTAATGATTTCATTTTGCTTGTCTTATTGTGAAAATCACCTCTACATATGACAGCCATTTCATGTAAGTTTACGCTGAGTTCTAACACATCATTGATCCTAATGAACTACTGACTGAATGATCATCAAACACAGCAACAATGTGAAAGATGGGAGTAGAGCAGGCCATTATGTGTGAAAGCTGAGAATGAAAGTCAGGGTTATTCCAACATAAAAATACTGATTTCTTAACTCTTAGTTTTAGACTTAAAAATAAGAAATTATATCAGTAGTTCATATAACAGAACCAGTGTTTATTTTACTTAAATAAATCATGTAAACAGTGAATCACAAGAGTAAAAATGTATCTTTTTATATTCCCATGCAGTTTTATTTGTGTCACTGCACCTCCTGTTTTAAACTGATACTTTAAAAACAGATAAATGAGAGATGATGATTCTGATGTTCTAGCTTTAGTGCAAAAGTTTCACATCATATGATGAAGCTGCAAAAAAAAAAATATATATATATATACAGAAAATCATGACCTTTAAGAGATGTGTGCTTCCAGGTTTAATGAGCCAGGCGATTCCAGTTTCCATAAATCCATCTTCCATCTATAAGCCCTCAGTTTATTTATTTATATATTTGTTTTGCAAATTATTCACTGGTCTCATCAGTAGCAGCGTGTCATTACAAATTTCTTTGAATAAAAATGTGACTCTCAGAATGGGTAGCACACTTAAGTGAGAAGCTTGAATTTGACATAAGTGACATAGTTGGCAAAGTTTGATAATGTGGCAAATTTTCTTTCATTCAACCTAATTATATGACAAAAAAAAAAAAAAGATTAACAGTAAGTACAACTAGGAATGCCCAAATCGGTCTGAGAGCTGTCCAAGGTCCTGACCGTGCGCTTCCGTCAGACAACTACCTGCTGGAAGCTCACCAGCTAAAATGTCACTGTATGACCCTGTCATAAATTCACACTGTCAATATTGACTCACAAACAGCCCCGTGATGGCCGCCCGGTCCGCGTGAACAGGTGCATTCTCACCTTCAACCTCGTCTTCGGGCAGGTTCACCGGGGCGCTGTAGGAGAGGATGTCGGGGATGGTGCAGATGCCCCGGTACATCAACGTGGAGGTGACTGGGTGCATCGGCATGGCTGCAATCTGTGTCTCCCACCTCCAAACTCGTCATAAAGAAATGTCTACAGATTTGATTCCAACTTCCCCCTGCAGTCACCGAGGGAATGGAGCAGCGTGCTCATGGATGGAGAGCATGGGTGGTGAACTGGGAGATGCGGTGAAATCCGCAGCGCGTTCGCTTCACGCTTCCTTTCGGTCCATGAATGAAGAGCAGAAGAAAAGCAGAGGGAGTCTCACCTCATTGCAGTTCAGTTGCACGCGTTCAAAACAACAACAGCAGCCTTTTGAAAAGTGCACATTGCGCGCAAATTGCTTTGACCGCTGCACTACGATTGGTTAGGAGGAGCTCCACGTTAAGTAGCGGAGGGTGTTGCTTCCTGATTTAAAACGTTTGAAGACGGCAGGTCACATATTACCTGATTGCCTGGTTTTAAATCTGCTTCCAGCAAATCCACGCGTCCACTTGTTGGATTGCTGCTGCAGGCGCGCTCACTTAACGCGCTCCGAGCGCCAGATACCCTCCCTTCGTCAGAAAATACGCGATGAAAACCCTTCAGACTGACAAATAAAATGGGTTATTAACTTAACGGTCTCTCCAGCACACTAGGAATGCTGACGGCTTGGCACATGTTCAGATCTTCATAAGCAATAATTAATTTATCGTTCCCTAATTGGTCGCTGGGACAAAGGCACGTTGCGATCCAGATGTTAAGGCCTGAAAGAGGTCGAATAAAGCTCCGAGCAGGAATCAGAAATGCTGACATTCTCCTTCATCTTTTCTGGTCTTTACACCGTCATCAGGCTTCATGTGCATACACACACCCACATACACAGACTTTCTGGGAGTAGGTATTCCCCCTGGTGTAGCACGCTCCCTCTCTCCTTTACTATTCTACTATCTCTGTGACCATGGCATATTTTAGATAAAATAACTAACAAAATGTTTAGTAATTCTTATACTTCACTGTAATAAAACAACGTCATGCTTTGTTAAAGAGATGTTGGTCATAAACTTATTAAGACGCAGAACTGCTGCGGTGACTGTGGGAAGACGGAGAAAACGTCTGTAACTTTAAAACCGATAATCTTCAGGTGAATGTTTTCCTGAATATCAATGCAAAGCAACATTTTCAAAATAAACTTCTTCGTTTTGCAACCCCTCACCCCCCACAAAGTGTTACTTTTAAATTAGAGCAACTTGAATTTTAATGGCTTTTCCAGGGAATGATATGCATTCCCTGAACAGCGTTTTGGCTTCTGGCGGAATGGATGACAGGTAAATGCCTTCGGTACAGAGACAATTATTTGGAGCTGAAATCGTCTTCTAGACAGCAAAGTTCTAAATGGAGTTCTATGCAAAAGTTTTAAGAAGTCTCTTATTTCTCCATACTCTGATTTGATGAATCCCGTCTTACTTTCTAGCTCTATTCTGGTTCAAATCTTTAAAAATATATACTTCAGAAGTTATAGTTTGGACAGAGGTTGCAAGCTATTGCTGTATTTTTCTAATGATAATTTCTCGGGAGTGTTTCAACATTTCAGAGATAATTAGGCTCCTTAATACTGACATGTAGTTCATAAAACTGCTGCTATCCTATTTCTTAACTTACCAGGCCTGCTGTAAGTGTATAACTTACACAAGTTTAATGTAAAGAAATTTATTTCTAGTTGGAAATGGGAGACATCTCTGGAAAAGAAGTATCAATTGTGATGCAGCAGTTTTTATTTTCATTTTATCAAAAAAGCAAACTTATTGAACTATAAACAATTTTATTTGTATAGCACATTTCAGCAGCAGGGCATTTCAAAGTGCTTTACATCATACCAGACATAAAAGCACTCCACAATAATGCTAAACAATTTAAACGTTATGCCACGTGGATGCTAATAAATCTGAAACTGATCCAAGGGATTTATTTTATTTTAATTTCTTTCTTTTTGGTTTACACAGAAAAAATAAACCTCAAAGTTATGTTGAACAATTAATAGCAACAGTGCAAGGTAAATGATTAATAAGAATCAATGGCATTTTGTAGTTGCAGGCCAAATTTGTATAACTGTTTTATATATTATGCTCAAACATAATTCTCTAGAGTGACAAGTCAATTAGCATGAGGTTCCACAATCTATGTTTTATTGTAAATAAAGTTAATTTTAACTTGCTTGGCTTTACCATCATGTGTTTCCAGGTCAGTCTTTGGCTAAAACATGTAACTGTTTTTTTTTTTTTTGTTTTTTTTTATTAACTACTGATGTACTAAATAGTCAGAATACTCAAAAAATAATAATAAAAACAATACATAGAAAATAGATATTCATTATTATTATTATTAGCAACAGCAGGTAAAGAGGGAGATAAATCAAACAAATAATATCATTTTTAAAAACTTACATCAATTAACTATTCAAAAACATTTCACCATCAAGTGGTTTTAAAACATAGTTGAAAAATGCACTTCACATTGAAAGAGCTGTATAGTGAGTTCCAACAAACCTTTTATCGGCACCTCTCTTTTCTCCTATCAGCAGAAGAAAACTCTGAAGGTCAGACCAATTTCAAATTCAATAACCACAGTTTTTAGACTCCCAGGCTTCATGGGAGGCTTTTGTCACTGGAAATGTGTAACGATTACCTCGAAAAGGCCGGTGTTTTTCAAATTCCAGAAATGGACTTTCGCCGTATGTGACCTTCTGTGGAATGATATTTTGAGCAGAAGTACTGACCCTCTTTTTAGGTTTATATAAACTGCAGATGGACGGAAATATAAACCAAATAGGAAGATTAGGGATACGTTTAGTTGGCCCTGGATTCAACTAAATAATGAAAACCATCAGTGAGCCATCTGATCTGTTCCAAATTTATTCTGTTTTTGTGACAATTACCCAAAACACAAAGCAGAATTACAAAAAATGATCTTGAGTTACAAGAACAAGCAGTCCAACAGATGGTGTGATTCCACCTGAGCCTTGATCTCATAATAAAGTCTGTCTGGGATTACACAAAGCAACAATGGAAATTCACAGGAGAATTATAACAAGTTTTCTGATATGCTAGGAACAATCTTCCTGCCAAGTCCACAAAGCAAAGAATCTGTCTTGAAGCTAAGATTGGTCATAGCTTTCCTTCAGTTCATGACAAAAGTTACCTTTCAGGGCATTTCATATAAAAAGTATTAGAGCTTCCATATTTAGAATATTTAGAATTATATTTCTGTTCCTCCAATGATGCCATTGAAGGAAATTAAATAATGTCCAGTAAGGACTGATAGCTCAAATGTGGCATAAAGTGCAAATCTGAGTCAGTCAATATGGATATAAATATTAGGAAAGTGCATGAAATGACTGAGAAATGAACTGCACGGATCCATCCTTCCCATCCGAATGTGATGAATCCAATATTATTAACTCTGTGCTAAAAAGTCCAATATTTCCCTCATTAACAATGTAAAGTTTTTTTTTAACAAGCTCTCAACAATTTATTGGTAATTGAAACACAAAATAAGTTAAAGTTTGGGGAAATATGTAAGTTAGCAGCCATCAATAATCATCCAGTAAAATGTCCTTTTTTGTCTTGATTTTAGGACAAACACTTTGTGTTCTAATGGCCATAAATTAAAACCTCAATGTGGCTGAAAAAGGATGTGGGATGTCACCTAAATAAAACAATGAAATTAGTGGCAAGAGGTCCAATATTGGTGAAGAAAAAATAACAAAAAAAAAAAGAAATACAGCCTTATAAGTTTCTAGTAGAAATTATTAAGAAATGGTGGAAAAAATATAATGAAAATTGCCTGTCTTTGGTCAAAGTCTGTTTGTAGCATGCAGCTAACAATCATATGTGCTAACTACTACAGCTCTAGCGTGATCTAAAGTCAATAACCCGTCCCCCAATTATTTACATTATTACACAGCATCATTTCACCATTTCAACATTATTTATTTTCTCAATTTGTATTTCAAAATGGCAAACTGTAAAGAATAAAGAGGTCTTTTCTCGCTTTATTTTTTGGATAAAAATACCTAATATATTTTTAAGGTGTACACCTAACCACAAGCTCTCTCCAGGTTCTCCGGCTTCCTCCCACAGTCCAAAAACATGACTGTTAGGTTAACTGGTCTCTCTAAATTCTCCCTAGGTGTGAGTGTATGTGTGAATGGTTGTTTGTCCTGTATGTTTCTGTGTTGCCCTGCGACAGACTGGCGACCTGTCCAGGGTGACCCCGCCACTCGCCCGGAACGTTAGCTGGGGATAGAAACCAGCAACCCTCCCGACCCCATTAGGGACGAAGGGTGAATAGAAGATGGATGGATAGACACCTAACCACAAGCTGGTTATTGAATAAACAAAAGAGTAAAAAAGAGATAACAGGTATTCCACGAGTAAAGTTATTTGCATGCTTTATCACATTTTTTAAAAAAACAGCACACACTTATAAAACATAACTGTATAGATTTTTGTTTAATTCTTGATTTCTATTTCTTTAAATTTAAAGTAAGGTAGTGTTTAAAGTAAAGGTTTGTTATGATGCTGCCCCCCTGTACTGAAATCAGTCTGCGATCTGACTGCATCCTTGGTTATGACCAACATAAAAAAATACCAGAGTGAATAATGGCCCATACTACAAGTCCATTGAGCTGTTCCAGGATTATAAAAATGGAGCCAGAGAGCTGGAAACCAGACTGGATAAATGAAGGTAAAAGCTCTTCCTCTGTTTGGAGGAAACAGAGGAGACTGATGTAGTCATTCCAGATTTCTCCCCAAAGAGGATAATGTTATTAGGTGATGTGTTTTCAAATTCTGAAATTGCTGGAAGAGATTTAACACGGAGGACCTTCTCATTGCATATCCACACATCCCATTCATAAAACTTAAATCGCTGCTTATTTCTGATTGGGCCTCAACCAAATATGATGACTGGTGCCACTTGTAAATCTTTCTGTAAAAACAGGACTTTTGGTTCTTGGAATTAGGCACATGTCAGTGGATGTCTGCTGTGAATCTTCTTGTGCATGATCAACATAAGCTACACTCAAGGCCCAAACATGTAATCCCCAGGTGTTTTGGCTACGATACGTCCTATTTTCCTTACTTTGGTGAATCTCGCCATAATCAGGATCATATCAGTGGTTTTCAAAAACTCTTGTGTCTGTTTGAAGAGCTGTTTTTTTTTTCTTTCTATTTTAGGGGATTTCTGCCGTGAGGAAGTGTAGGAGGAAAATATTGGCTTTGAAAACAAGGACAACCTCTTTATTTGTGGAAGACACAAAACAGCAACCCCTTGTGGCAATAGGAGCAGGCTGTGTCCTTTCTGTAGTAACTTGCTCTTGATCTACTGAATAAAAATCATCCAAGCCTTTTAAAGAGTGAGACTTTGAAGATATCCCAGTTGCTGTTTCAAAAGAAAGAAAGAGAGCACCGTGACTCAGTGGGAACAAACACTGGCAAATCATCTCTGCCTGGCAAAGTGAACTTATATTAGAGTTTAGGTCAAATATTTAGATGCA
Source organism: Gambusia affinis (assembly GCF_019740435.1). Lineage (NCBI taxonomy): Eukaryota > Metazoa > Chordata > Actinopteri > Cyprinodontiformes > Poeciliidae > Gambusia > Gambusia affinis. Next base: position 28,820,833 of record NC_057870.1, on the reverse strand, counting down.
CTGCACAGAAAGTCAGAAACATTTCTCTCCACTCTCTGATATTAAAAAAGACAATTACCTTCCCTGATTTAGGCCTTGGTTACTGAAATTATTTATGTTTGCCAAATACCAGAATTATGAGCAAGAGACTTTATTCAATTTATTAAAAATTTATAGAATTTATCAAAGTCAGAGGTTGCATCAAGATGCAGTTGTTTCAAATCAAGTGAATTTCTGAAGATTTCCAAAGGCTTGAGTAATTAGTTTGACCTCAGAACTTATATTCAGGAGTCAATTTGAGCAGTCAGTTTATTGAACAGTCAGTTAAAATCAATCAGCTACTTATCTCAATTTTGTATCTATTTAACATTAATTATTTCTCTCAAAAGAATTTAGATGTAAAGCTTGGTTAATGATGGAACACAAGTTTCCTAAAAGGTCTTTGGTTTTTGAATCCCATAGAAATGATAACTCATGATTTACCAAGAATAAAATCTTTGCACAAAGAGTTCTCTATAATGACAACAACACGTACTGATGTTATGAAGAGCAAGATCCACATTGTTACAGCTTAACCTCTTACACCCTAAGCGAGCCGAGGTCACATGGCAGCTGGACCCACCGGTGGGTCCGTCGGGTTCTAGAGGTTAACAAATTCAACTTTATCCAGATACCATATTAGGCTTTTGCATGTTGCTAAAATTCAAATCATAATACCAAATTTTCCTTGTAATAATGCCATACAAGCACATTTACATGCAAAGAAAGTGTTATGCTTTGCCAGGCCTCCTCTCATTAAAACAAGAATCCCTGTGATGCAAATGACTGCAGAGCTCCTCCCCTGCTACTTTATGAAGCTTAATGTACCATTACAAACCAGTTTCAGTCACATTTTAAATCATGTGGAAGCTTGTTAAACCTTTCCGGCTCTCCACTGAGACCACATCTGCTGTAATAATGGTGAACAGTCACAGGAAACCTTGGATTTTCAATGCTTTAATGTTAGGCTGACCATGCAAAAAAAAAAAAAAACTAGAGAGATTATAGCAGCAATGGCAGAATGTGAGAAGTGCTTAGGTCTCAAAATTCTGCATAGACTTCTCCACCTCCCGCTCCAAGGTTATGGAATATCTGAAAAACACATCACGAAGCTGACTCTCCCTCTGGAATGTCAATGTCATCTCCCAAACATCAAAGTTGAGAAAACTGGGGTAAGAAAAGCCTCGTCATGTTTACCTCCTGCGTGAGCTTGCTGAGTGTTTACACACCTTCTTCTGCAGGAACCGTCTCCACACATCAAACATGCCCAAGTCTGTTTTCCCTCTCATGACCGAGAAATGAAAGACAGCACTGAAGGCAGCAGGAAAGCAAAACCACCGGGGAATTTAGCCTTTTGAAAAAAGTTAAGCAAACTGCAACTTCAGTTAGAGTATAATGAGATCTGATTAGATAACTATGACAACGGTGAAACTACCTTCTTCCTTTTTTTGCATAAGTTTTTTCAATGAGGCCAAAATGTCCCAAACAAAATCTTTAAAGTGATATTTTCTTTATGTGCTTTTTTATTTTTTATTTTTTTTAAATGAGGTCATGTCAAGTGTTTGTCGACAGTCAGTATCTTACCTGCAGTAGTCAGCTGTCAAACATTTTGCTACCTGGAGAATTACAATTCTAAAGATGGAATGCAACATCAGCCTTAGAACTAACATCTTCCTGTCTTGTTGATACAGAAGTGGGTCAGCAGAAAAACACTCCTGATGGTTCGTGTTTGATATATGCAAGACTCAAAACAACATAACTGAGAAATCATTTAAAACAAGATAAAATATAGTAATTCAAGAGTATCACAAATTAATTGTTCTTATCCTGAGTCATTTTGATTGTTTAAAGAATTGTTTAGCATTTGAATGTAGAAACTGTCTAGGCTTACAGTTTAAATAAGAAGTTTTAATATGACTGTTTAATAATAATTACTTTTTTTTACTTTACTTTTAGAATTTTCTGTATTGATTGGTGATGATTTAACATGAATTAAAACATGTAGATCACCTGGTACCAGTTCAACTGATAATAAACTTTTTTATATATATGTAATTATTTTTGAAAAAGAAAAATTGATGTAGCTTTTACATTTGAAATCAACCAGACTTACAACTCTAACATTTCTTCCAAAGTCTTGCAAGTGTCAGTCAGCCATGGAATCAATTCCTGAAGGCCCCTCTCTATATGGAAATGGGTAAAAATTCAAACTTCTCCCTGGGAAAAATTTGTTATTCACAGTCTCCTCTGGGGATGTGCAGTTCCTACCAGTTTTTTTAAGATGAGTGTGTCCATGTGTGTATGTGCATGCAAAGCTCACGATAAACCCTTTAGCACAATGTAAGTAATACTCAAGAAGGAGAAAGCGTTGGGGGAAACACTTCCTCTGAAACTGCGATCCAATGAGAAAACAGTCCTTTCAGTCAGATCTATGAGAGCTGATAAAATGTAGAGGGAATTCTTGCACTGTTGTATCATATGTAAATTTAAAAAAACACAAATGTTCCACATCCTTCCATGGTTTCATATTTTTTGTCCTCTATCACTTTCCATAAATTATAATTTTCAGCTACTATGATGCAGGGGAAAAGAAGAGACTGCAATAATTATGGCAATTAAATTCTCACATTTATTCGTGAAAAATAACAATTGGGATACTTACTCAGTAGAGTAAGTTCTCATATGCATAAATACTACACTAATCTGACGTCTGCTTCATGTTTGTTTTAGCATGGTAAACTTTCTGGAAATAAGCCTGGAGCTAGAAGGTCATGAGATTAAATCAAAGTAGGATGGATTGATGCTGCATCTGAAACTCTCTGTTAAATCCAGAATTTCTGATTTACCTTTGCAGCAATCCTTCATACTGTGAATGAGAGGAGAACTCCCCTTTCACAGGAAGAATCATCCAGCAGACTCCTGCTCAGTGTGAGAAACTATCTGCCTTGTCAAAATGACAAGTTGGAAATTTTATTGAAGGGAAATTTAAAGACGGAGTTTTTGCTTTTATATGTCTCTGTAAACTTATCCTTCTTGCAGTCTAGCAGCATACAGCATTCATGCCTTTGTGTAAATTTTGAGGCAGGATCCAGGAAGAGAAGCAGCTTCACAACACTGCAGTTCCACCAACATATTAGATTGCAAGATTATATTTTTTTCTTCTAAAGTTATGCTAGTTTCACTTTGTTGTCTCATTAGCCCACATAAAATATTTTCACAAAAAATTACATAGGGTCTGCAAATACGTCTATAAGCATGTTCTCTGATTAACCCCTTTTTGAGCTTGATATATATATATATATATATATATATATATATATATATATATATATATATATATATATATATATATATATCTATAAGCATGTTCTCTGACAGATTTGATACTGAACACATTTTTCTTTTGAAGTAAATGTTTACTAGTTTTAGCTGTTTAATTAAATAGTTTTTTTCAGCTTCCTGCAGGTACATTAATATTTGGCAGAGCAAAATAATAATTAAACAAAAAAGTTAATGCTTTGATTGGCATAGTTCATTATCAAAGTAACTGGAAAGAACCAGAGAAATTATAGCTAGTGGTCAGGGTTTATATGATTTTTAGTGGGGGGTTTTTCACAAAACTTGTTTGGATAGTGTACTGCAGGAAGTGCATGTTATAATTGGCAACAGTCAATTACATTATATCTTTTAATTAAATATAATGCCATGCTTTTCATTTTTATAATTATTTTCAGAATACTGGCAATTTATTAGTTTACAAATCAGTACCAACAAGTATGACAGTAACAGTAAAGTACCACAATTACTACTCAGTCTTCAGTGATTCTTTTAAGCATCCTGAAGCCGCCAAGGCCTCGTATAAATCATTCGAAGAAGCCTGTCTATGTGTCAAACAGTCTAGCCCTCTCTCTCCAAACCAGGTTTTCCCTCAGAAGAGCATTTTGTCCTGGTAACAGCCTGTGGTCGATACGTCGCTATTGTGAAAGAATCCATTTCACTGTGACACTATGACTCAGTGTGTTCACAGCCACGTATCGACACAGATGGACTCGGCGTTATTTCCGTGTCGACTGCCTGCTCTCCACTCAAGCTGTGTTGGATAGTAACACATTGAATAATGTGGCACATTTGGCCTTCCTAAATCTTCTGCAGTCATTCAGAACTTCATTATGATGTTAATGCAATCTCAATGTGCACTTGGAGAATTGCATTTTCATTATCAAGTTTAAATGGTCAATTCACACCCAAATTGTCAGTAAGGGACATGTGTTGCATTTTTAAGAAATTCAAAATCCAAAAAAAGTTCAAACATTATGAAAACATGATCAATAAAAAATTCAGTTCAGTTGTTTAATGTTTAACTAGGGCTCTGGTAATTTTCTTCAGCTCAGCATCAAATCTCTTCAGGCTTTTTGGATTTTTTTGACTGTTTCCAGTGTAAATTGGTAAATTATATGGTATAAGTAGTTACATGAGAGGCAGTCTGATGTCTCATATGCATGAAATGCCTAGTTAAACCCTGTGTTGAGTAGATAGCCTTTGTTGAATTTTAGAAAACGGAATTTGTCCTTTAATTGGAATTGAAACATTATTATTATTATTATTATTATTATTATTATTATTATTATTATTATTATTATTATTATTATTATTATTATTATTATTATTGAGTACAATTTTGGTTGTTCCAAATACAGCTGATTTCTTTTATACCTGTCAGAGGGCCATTTTTTAACCAGCAGACCACAAAGTTTGCGTAGCCTGCATACAGAACATTGTGCTGACTGTTAAAATCTGATTGGCTACAGAAATATCAACTATAAATCTTCCAGGATCAAATAAATCTGACTGCTATTCAACAGACAGGGTCAACTCCTGTATCATCTCATATTATACTGTCTTTCTGCATTCCTAATGGTTTCTGCTCATCCCTGTTGTTATTTGCTTTTTTGCTTTACCGACAGTGATGACTCAGGCTGTCAGTGAGAGCTTTACAGGAAAATGACAAGAGGGAGTTTCCAAGGTGGTCTTGATCCATCTGTGCCTTCCCTTGCCTCTGTCTGCCTGCATTGATGCCACATGGCAGCTGGATAGACAGAGGCTAATGCATTTCTGCCTGTCAGAAAATATCAAACTGTGTGTCTTGTGGGAAGGTTGACGCGCTATCATTAGTGTCAAGAAGCAAATAGAAAATTCTCTACATTCCACAGCTGAGATTAGGGATTCTGTTTCTTTCTGTATTTAGGGAAGCTAACAGATAAGATGTAAAATATTCAGAAGGCACCTCTGAAGCTTTAGGTTTCTTTAAGAAAAACAGATTCTTAATGATAAGCAATGAAGTGGGTGAAGCCTGCGTTACTGAACTGTTGGACACATCAAATCCTTTCTTTAGCTGTATGCTGAGAAGAATAGATATATATTGGCATAAAATAATTTCTCAATATATATTAAAGAGAGTCTCTCTTCAGCACACAGGCCTGAGATGTTGGTAGAAGCAGATGACCCAAAATGAAAAGAGCAATGGGAGAAAATTACTCCTGAGAGACAATGGAGGTGAGATTCGTATACTTTTAACATTCAGGTGTTAATATTAAAGCCACAAACTTGTATGGATATCACAAGTAATGACATCATGAATGTGAAACAATTTACTCTGTGAGTCTAAAGTTGAACTTTTTGGTTTTCATCCAAATCAGTAAAACCAAACATGGTGGCAGAAGCATTAAGTTCTGGACATACTTTTTTTTTTTTTTTTTTACCAGAACTGTAGGAGCTGGTCAGAGCAGAACGGAGGAAGGATGGAGCTTAATGCAGAACGTCTGTTTTACACAGCAAAGGATTTGAGACTGGGGCTGTCACATTCCAAACCAAAATCCAAATGAGAACATGTGGCAAGACTTAAATCCAGACTAACTGAGCTACGTTTTCAAAGAGGAATGGGCAACAATTTAAATTTTTATGTTCAAAGCTGGTAGAGATGTTCTCCAATATACTTCCAGTCATAGCTGTGGTGAAAGGTGAAACTATTCACTAGTATTTCTATTTATGAAAACTGTTTGTTTGTATGTACTTTACGCTTGTCTACCACCTAAAACTCCTGAAAAAATACATTGAGGTTTTGTGGCTGTAATGTGACAAAATGTGAAGGAGTTCAAAGGAATATAAAAAGTTTTACAGAGCATTGTAATAGTTACGCAACTGTTGGAAATATGCATTCCAACAGCATTTACAGGCCTTCGTCCTGCAGCCACGTTGCTTCAACATCTGTTAATTCTTCTGACAGCTGACGTTACATAAAGATGAGCCAAACTGATCATGCTTAAGTGGTTTTGATTGTTGTGTTTTTGCTTTGCACTCAGTGTTTCAGTTTAGGTGTCAGTTTCTGAATGGGGGCCACCCTGTCAGACACAGCCTGAGGCGAGGGCCCAGCTGAGACAGATACCGCAAATCTATACAACATCACTCACGGCTATCATCAAGCGAATGAAGCCTTTGCACGGAAGTGAATGACACACAGCTGAAGAGTTTTGATGTGGTATGACTTTAGTGGTGACGAGAATGTTGTTGACACATTGGCAAAAGCATGTTTATTTCTTGTAGAAGATGAGATACAGAAAGCCAAAGACTAACATCTTATAAAAAGTTTAAATCTCGTCTAAGTGGAGGATTTTTACAGTGGCAGTCACATTTATTTTCTGTTCAATTTAAGGAGAGCAATTTCAGTAACAGTTAACAGTCCTTTATATGCAGCACAGACTATCCGTTGTAATTGTGATGAACAAAAGAGCCTTTTCTCATTCTTCTTATTATGGATGCCATCATAATGAAAGAACAATCAAATGTTTACTAATATGAATTTAATTAGAATCCATAAAGTATATCTAGCAAACTGTTTGTTTTGTATATCTGCTATGCATATCCAGACGTGCAAAATATTAAGTCATTTGTAAAGGCAGCGTCATCCTCGTCTCATGAGTTATTTCATCAAGATTTTAAATAATAATAAATAAAAAAAACATCAAAATGTTCTAAATCAATCTGATACCTGCATTTTTACAGCAGGTATCAGATTTAAACACAACACATTGGCAAAATGAAGTAATTATAATCAACAACATGTATAAAATATCTAATATGAAACTTACTGTCAGATCTAAAGGCTTATCACATTAAAACATTGCTTCAGGCTTTAGACAACATTGGTGCAGAACCAACCTGATACAGCCACCATGCTACCATTCTCCTGAGACCAGACATTGTGTCTTGCTTCATATTATCTTCTCAGGTTTTCTCACCGTATGTTCAGCCTTAGAGATAAATCTTTATTATATTAATACAACTTATTTCCTTTCACCATGCAATTTACCATCTGGGTTGTATCCACTTTCAGCCAAGCAAGTGAAACAGACACCTTTTCCAAACTCATTATGACTGCACAGCTGTTCCAGTGGGAACTTTCCAAAATCAACAGTCACTTTCTGGACAGCATTTGACAGTCACTGCTGGCTCGGGTGGCACTGTTGAAGTGACTCTTGTGCTGCCATTTTCAATTCTTAACTGATCTCAATTTGGCATGCCAAGGTGCTGTTTGGCCGCTAGGAGGGCACACACAGAGCTGGCGCTTATTAATGTTTTATGACAGTAAAAGTGAAGAGGGAAAGTCTACAGCAAATTAAAATAAGGAGATTGGCACTTTCTGTTGGAGATGCACTCTGAGTCCACTTGTGTGGAAATTAATGCACATGACCACTTACTCCCACTGAGAAACAGCAGCATAATGGTTATTCTCTCTCACTACTGCAACACGCCAGGAATCTCATAAAGAGCCTAAAGTGCCACAATGAAATATATAAATAACTTATCAAATATTGATGTGACAGTTTCAAAAAAAAAAAAAAAAACCTGCATTTATATAAATATGCCAACGATCTATTAAGCAGATTCATGAAATCATACTTTATTGAATAATTTCATATTTCTTGTGATTAATTAATTAAACCTATCAGTATGTTTTTTCTTAATATTTGATTAACATTGTTAATGAAAGAGGGTGACAGATACACTCACAATGTGTTGCAACGCAGGATTATGAAATAGGAAACTAAAAGCTGAAATAATTTAATGTTACTAAAATCGCACTTTTAAAATATAATAAATCTGAACTTTAATCCAGGAGTTTTAAGTTCAGCTGTTTATGATTTAAAAATAATAATAATACAAAGCATTTAAATGACATAATAAAGATTATATATATTAAAAACATATCAAAATAAAATTATATGATAAAATATATTTGATGGATTTTATCAAAATCATCACATACAGTAAATATTTAATGAGCAACTTAAGTTTTAGTACTTTTAACAATAAATGTTAACAGAACTTTATTTGTGGATGCAAACAGACGTTCAGTCTGTTGATCTGGTGAGAGAAGAGGGGGAGAAGGGAGACTGGAAGCTGTTTGCTGACTGAAGCTCAACCAGTTCATTTCCGGCCTGTTCTGCAGAGCCAACAGCAGAATGGGAGATGTGGTGTGGTCAGTCCTCAGTGGACATAATATATGTGTGCACAGATGTTCAGCTCCAGTTGAAAAGGACCAGCACCAGACTGACATACAGCTTTACTTCTGCATAGTCTGGACAGACAGTATTAATGAGGTCTCCATACAAATTTGTTTTTGCACATCTACTGCATAATTTGGCTTTTTCTTTAAACATGGACCAGTACGAATTATTTAATGATTAAACAGCTCCACCAGGTCAGTCCATGAATTTCAATGGAGTTTATCTCTCAGAGAAGCCCCTGGAGTTTTCACAAACATGGTTTTTCACTTGCATTGTATACACTCATAAATTATGAATTATATTTACCTCTCTGATGCTTGCATTGTAGTTATTACCAGCACTGATAATAAGTAAAACCATAATACAATGAAAATGGCATGTGCCAGTGAGGTAGATTGTAAACATAATTTTATTTTTCATTTACAAATATTATCTAATTACTGCGTGCTCTGGAGTCAAACTATTTGTTATGAAACACACCATCAAACATATTTAAAAATACTTAGTTTGACAGCTCATTCTTTTATGAACTGCTTCAATCAGATTGACTTGCACAGAAAGACTTTAGTGTTTATTTGCCTACCAATCAGTCTATAATAAAACACATAAATTACATTCACTGACTTTCTGACAGGTGTATCTCTGCTCCCGAGCTCCATAACTTTTGTCTAATTGTTGTTTCCTTATTGTAAACAACATAATATGTCATTATGCAAATCTGCACTTATGAATGCATTTGCAGTGCGATGGTGTCAGGGTCTCCTGAATTTGAGCACTTAAGAAAGAAAATGCCAACAAATTTATCAGTATGCAGGAATGTCACTCGATCTCAGGGGGACAGACGTAGAGCTTTCCTAATTTCTGACTTATTTACAGAAACTAAAACCTTCCCAAGCTTTGGTTCTAATGAGGACACAGGGAACCTCTTCATGCAACCACTAAGACAAAATATATTTCATGGAGGGATTTTTGAATGCCACAATCCAAACCAAATTTGAGTCAAGTTATTTTGTTATTTATAATTATATTAGAAAGATATTGTGCCTGACTAAAAGACTAATAAATATTATTGATCAAATTAGTTGGAAATCTTGAAATGTGTGATAGCTAAACATCAATATTTCAAATACTGAAAATCACCTACATACATTTCCTAATCAGGCAAGATAATCAACTTTTACTTAGATATACGTGTCAACAAATGGTATTTGTTTACTATTCTTTCATATTCAGCCTTAGTATGAAAGAATAAATATTATTTAATCTGCCATACAATAGCAGATTAAAATGTCAAGCTTTGCATATTGGTCCTAGTCATAAAAAGTAAATATGTTATGATATCTTCAAGAAGACTAGAATATAATCCTTGAGAAGCATCTGCTTTGTTTAATTGTAGTGTTTGCATAATGTTGGTATATTTTTCAAAATATATTAAAACTATATTATACTTATAAAAGTTGTTAGTTATATAAAAATTGTTAAAGTAATTGTTCAACAGCTTGGACAGTAGATTTGGCATTTCTTAAACAAAAACAGGCTAATGGATGATGAACTGACACGATCGTTTGCCAAATTAGATATAATAACTAGTTGTGAACATTTAGGATGAATTATTAAATTTCTGTCAAGCAGTGGGAATATGTGTCAGTGTTTTCATGAACATTAAAAAATGTTTTCCCCAAGTCAACATTTTTAATTGATTTTAAGTTGTAGTTGCTGACAGTTCACACACCAAGTCACCAACAAAAGCGCAAATGTAATCAGATTCATTTAAAATCCATTTTCACTATCAGCTGATGAGCAAAATAACTGTAGCCTGTTTTGGCCAGACCTGCAGGCTTGTTGGAATATTGAGGACAGATGATTGAATATTGGTTGATAAAACTGCAATTGCCACATTTTCCCTGACACTATTTTTGCACAAAAACACAAATTTGTGAAAGAGTATCTACTTTATCTGCACTGGTGCATTTTCCCTCCCCTGACTAAGTCCTTTGTGTGAAATTGCGTGTGTGCGTGCGTGTGTGTGGGTGTGTGTGTGTGTGTGTGTCTTTTCTGTGTGGAGGCTTGGATGGTGAAACCCTGTATCTGACAGTGGAGTCCATTAAGATTCAGCTCAGCACACTGAGGTTTCACTTGAGGGCGGAAGGGGTATTCTCAGGTTTTACCTACCCTCTGTTTCTCTCTTCTCTCCACCTTTCAGCTCCATTCTCTTCCTACTCTCTTATATGAGACATGGCTCTGGTCTCATCCACACACACATTTATGGACTCTGCTGAATCCGATATCCTTTTTTTTTATTTTGACATGTACCTCAGCTGGAAACAGTTTTGTCAGTGGAGCTGCAATGTAACATCAACGCAGTCCAGCTAAAAATTAGCTTACCCTGCAGGAGAGTTCCTACACCCTCAAGAAGCCCCTCTGGCATAACAATGCTTGTAAGATAAAGGAGGTGGCACTGTGGAAAAAAAGAGAAGAAAAGATTAGGCTGTAGGGAGATAAACTCTCAACCCCTTTCCTTGAGCCAGCATTTCAGAAGAATGATGCTTTTTATTCCCCTTTTTCTTTTTGTGAAACACAATCCATAGTCCTTTTGAAGCTCTGGTATGGATTGAGTTTTGAAAGCAGAACAAAAAGGATGATAGCTGTTTGTGATATTATTGAGAAAGACCTCAAGATGGGAAAAAATCTTTCTTTCTGTCTGAATTTTTACTTCCAAAAATGTATAGTTTTACATGACAGAGAAAAGGTTAGAAGTGACTTGAAACTCCTGCCCCTTTAATTCTTGATGCTCTAGTTGCACTTTTTAACGTTTTATGTCTGAAGGCCTGCTTTTGCCCCTTTAACCTTCTCTCAAGACTCAAATCCAATCTAGAGGCTCACTTCCCCTGCAGTTTTTTGTTTTTGTTAATACATTTTTTAACTTTAATTCTGATTCTGTTTTCAGTTCTGCATGTGGACCAAAAAAACTCCTGTGTTCGTGAAAAAGAGATGCATCTAAAAGCTGCAAGATAATAACTCTCAAGGACTGGAGTTGGTTTTTCCTTGCCTAGATGTTAAAGTCATTTATGTAACAACCTGAAATGTCTTATTCTAATTCTAACACCATAAAAGTTGAATTCCCTCCTTCATTAAGTTACACAAACATCATTGCCTAACTTTTTCTATGGGAGACATTCATTGATATTATTTTTTAATGTGGGGTATAGTCCTTCATTCCCAAAAGTCTTAAGAGGAATAATATTGAAGTTATTAAAAACATATGAAGAACCACAGGGTGCCTAATTGGAACTACTTGGTAATCCCTAGGGATACTTTTGCAAGATTATTCTTGGTTCCGGGGGAGTAGGACTTTCACAAGGATATAAATAAACTCTAGTGACTTAGATATTATTGGTGCCGTAGTAAATTTATATGTGTGAAGCTAGTAAGACACCACCTTTATCCATAGAGAAATGAGTCCTGTTGGCTGAAATGCCACTGTGACAGGAAGAAGCTATTACTTCAAAAGCAAAATAAAAAACCACCCAAGGATAAAAACCTTGATTTTTAAAGACAAAGTTGAAGTCTTTGGCCATAAAGACCTATGGTACATTTGAAGGAGAAAGGGGGAAGGTTGCTACCCTGAGAACGCCAAACCATTCGTGAAGTAAGGACAGGGATGGCAGCATAATGTTGAGTAGGTGTTTTGCTGCAGAATGGACCGGTACACTTTAAAAAATGGGTGGCATCTTGAAGAAAGAACTTCATGTGGGAGTACTGAAGCAACATCTAAAGACAGAAAGTTAAAGTCAAATGTCTGGGATGTGTGCATGCTAGCCAACCCTACAAACCTGCCTGAGTATCATCCATTTTGTCTGGAGGAATGGACAAAAATATCTACAAAGTTTTATAAGAAACTTGATGAAGGATTCCCAGGATGTTTTACAAGTCAAACAGTTTGAAATGATATTTGGAAGAATTGTCACGTCACTTTTGTTCCTGATGTAAGTCAGTTTGAATTACTTCTAATTACTATATGCTACAATACAATGAATATGAGTTCATAACATACTGTAACAAACAGCATTTTGTGTCATTTTCTACAGCGAATGGAAATAGCCGTGGGTATCATAGCTTAGAAATCAATATCTAAATGGATAGCATATTAAAATATATCAATATTTAGGATTTCATTTCTTACTTTCATTTAAATTAGGTCCCTTTGAAGCTATGTTGAAAAAACAAACAATAAACATAGTCTGTTTTATATTGTCCGAGCAACAACGTCCATTTGTCCAAAGCTATCGTTTTCCTTGAACTGAACCATCTGCTACATGTACAACGACAAAGAAGAGACGATATGAGACGGTTATCATCTTTTCAAGGACACATGCTGTCCTCAGGGTGGACTTCAACATAAAACCAATGACTTACATAATTAACCATCCACATTCACACCACAGAAAGAAATTTACAGTTAGTGAGGACTTACACTAACAACATCTGTGAGTTGTTCTGCATACTTTACAAGAAACAGATGCACTCCTATGCATCTCATTCTGTCTGATTTCAGCAGCCAATCAAAAACTGAATATGCCTGAGGGCTGCATTTCTCTTCTAATGTCTTCACTTCAGTGGTTTAACATGCCAGCATTTTGGTTTCTGTGCACGTCTTTTTTGTGTAAAAACATTGTCAACATGATTGTTTTTTAATGATCTTGAAGAATTTTAGGTCGTCTTCTGCACCATTATGCAATGTCTTGCAAACCTGTTCTTAAATGATGCCACTTTTTCAAGACAAACATCAGTTTGTTTTAGTGGAAACTCAAATGATTAACCAACACAAACTAAATAAGTGCAAGATTTTGAAGTTAAAGGAATAAGAAACATAACTATGTTAAAATTCAGAAAAGGCTAATTATAAATGAATAGTGTTCAGTAATTAGTTTACAAATATAAAATGTTTATAAACTAAATGCAACTTTAATAAAAGAGCACTGGAACTAAGCACAACAAGAAGACAAAAAAGCAGTAATAGCAGATTTTATGTGAGACATTGTCTTGCATGAAAACTACAATATTATGACTTCATTACAATTGTGCAGGTTTAATTAGATTTGCTCCTGAACACAAATCAGCAGCTGAAGTGTGAAATAGACACAAACACATCTTAATTCCCATTTGACTTAATTGCTTCTTGCAGTTTATCCACATAATCCTTAAAAAAAGTAATCTCATGTTTTTGTAACCAACCACATCTCATAGGAAATATATGAAGGACAGAGAAGGACATGTTGGCATTTTCCCCCAAGAAAGTCATGAAAAAGGAGCGACGGTGTGAGCAGGAAGATACGTGTTTTGTGGAAGCCGGAGCAGTTGCTGAACAGATGAAAGTCCCTCAGATGGTAGCGACTACAATGATAGATGTGAGAGGGATATTTTCTGGAAATGTCTGAAAGGGGTTTCATCATCCGTGTCAGCTGTTTTGTCAGTAAAAACAAACATTTGTGATGATTTACAATACGGCTACTGACCACGGTGGGTTGATTTATGCAGTTGTTTTGCTTTGTGTGGACTGGTGAAGGTAAGAGAACAGAATTATGTATGTATGTGTGAAAATGTTTATGCAATGTTTTAAGCTCATCAAGGTTAGACATTAATTAATGTTTGTTGGAATGATCCAATTCCCTTTTCCATCTGCTTTCTGCACCAATTTTGTTTGAAAAACATTTAATTTTTCATTTTGGTAAAGATGAGCACCTTAACCATCTGTTTCAACTGAACTCATCAGCTGCAAAGAAAAGCAAACTAAAATATGCAACATTTAAAAGTTTGTGGTGGGTGGGAAAATGTCCATTTTGTCCATAACCACACACAAACAAATATTTTTCACTTTCAGTGCATTCCTTTTCATCCTACATTCCTGTCAACTATACTCATGTGGAACGCCTTCGTGCTGAACTAAGGTTTAGCATAACAATAACTGTTGGTTTGTTATGGTATAGTTTCAAAATTTGGTTATTGACTTAGTTTTGTTGTTTGCTTGTTTTTTGTTTGTTTTTTCCCCACCAGGGGGTCCTTTTTGTGGGCTCTAGTGTCCCTTTTTTCATAGTAGGCCGACAGGAAAGGAGGGAAGACATGCGGCAAACGTCGTCGGGTCCGGGAATCGAACCCGCGACGGCCACGCCAAGGACTGAAGGTCTCCAAATGTGGGGCGCGCCAACCCCCACGCCACCGGAGCACGCCCCAATTTGCTTGATTTTAATATAGAAACCAAACTTGTATTTTTTTGTTTAAATCAACAGACATTATAAACAGAGAGAAAATACTCAAATGATGAGTGTGATGACGGCATGAAGCCAAAACACTTTCTCTTTTTGCCCACATTGAACCTTTACATATTTTTGGAGCTCTTGTTATTTTCCAATTTAGGTAGTTCTTCAAAACTGGGCACTCATGTACTTTTTCCCCTTTTCTTTCTTTTTTTTTTTGGGGATTGGCGTTGTGAGCACTACTTTCCTTCCCAGAAAGAAAACTTTCTCACACCTCAATAAACGTCAAAAACAAAAACACGAACTGTTACAATAATGTTCACCCAACCATGAAATTTGAACAGCAGAAACTCCCTCTAACACCCTGTCTGCTAGCTTTTCACATTCATTTCACCTTGTTTATTTGTGTACCACTTCTGAGGGTAATAGAAAGAGGCAGGAAAGCCGATTGTGGACAATCCCATTGAAATTACCCCTGCAGAACAAGGCATGTATTGGTTCCCAATCGGGTGTGTCCTCCTTATTGATAGCCCCCAGATGAAACTGCCTTCCAATTAAAGTCACCGATGTGTTAAAAAAAGTGAACTCATACTATCTCTTTTGACAAACCACTGCAGATCACAGGGAGGCAAATAGAAATAGAACTAATACATTCTTCTTCTTTTCTTTTCTCATCTTTTTTTCTTTATTTTCTGTCAGTCAGCCAACAGTGAGACAAAGAGATTTACAGAGGACGAACAGACTTCTTAAACAAAAGTTGTTATTTCCACTAATGATGCAGTTAAATTTCATTGGGATAAAATACCACGTTATTGCTTGAAATGTAATTTATTTAAAAAACTGATTGAGTTTTGTGGATTTTATTACGTATTTTCTGCCTGAATATACTGGCTTTGTTATCCTAGTATACCTTTTTATCAAAACGATTGCTACAAATGTTTTTTTCAGGGTCATGTTACTTTGAGGGCTAAATAACACAATGTCAAATTTTTGATAATTATTTTAAAAATGTGTTTTTATTCATTCTGATTAGAATTATTTTCCCTAATGGGGCAACAACTGGAACAATCTGGGCAGCAAACTTTGTACCTGTACCCATTAAGATCAAACCAGACCTTAGTGGGTCCAGGCAGTAGAGCAGACTAGGAAAAAAAATAAATTAGGTTTCAGACTTTTATTTTGAAAAGTTAAAAGCTATTTCGACTAAAGCTTTAATAAGTGACATTCTGCCAATGAACAAATGAGAAAATAAAATTGGTTAAATGTTACATCTTGACAGGTCATATTTACTAAAGTTCTTCATTCCTCAAACAAATTGGAGGAATTAACAAAGTTTACTAACTAATTAATACAATTATTGATTTGCTTTTAATGTAAGGGCATCATAATCTAATTATTGGACATAAAAGAAATGATCAGTTTGGATAAGTCTTTTAATTAGCTCAATTCTAGCAAGATTGGTTTTACAAAAAACCAATTCAGTAACAGGCAGTAACTCTCAATAACTTCTTAGTTGACACAATTTTCTTTAGCACAAATCTTTTTTCCCCAGTACAGCAATAACAGATTAAATTTGAAGTAAATTGCATTTTCTTTTTTTAGAAAAGATTAAATGAACAGTTTATCAGCTTATATTTTTTCCTTCAGGGTGAATATTTATGTCCCTCCTGGAGGAGTGAAAGTGAGATTGTCAAGAGGGATGTTAGACACTCACCTGGAGGCCATGAAGTAAACAGAAACCTGCAGAGGAGGATTATGGGATCAAAATCGCGAGTGGACTTGTGAGCACCTGCTTCACTGCTCAGTAGGCATGAAATTGAGGAAAACAGCAGTGGTGTCATAGACATCACCATGCATCGGCCTTTTTTTCTATCTCAGATGCTACCAAAATTTTTGCATACACTGTGTGCCAGCCATAAGAAATGCTTTTCTACAGTGTATTTTGGACTCGAGTTGCCTTGTCAATTGTGAAAACAGTGTTTGTAGCAGCGATTGTGCTACTTTGATCAGTGGAACAGAAATCACATCTGAACAATAAACACAACTGGTAGATTACTTGTGGTGTTTCCAAACCTCGTAAATTTTATATCAAAAGTCTCAAAATATATTGACAGAAACAAATATGTTCAATACTATTTTTTGTCACTGTACATCTCATGAAAAGAACACAATGTAGGATCAATAAGGTTTAAAGATCAGCACTTCTGCAGCCTCGCACAGAATAATATGTCGTTTGTGCGGGTTTGCTGGTGGCTTCAAACAGACATCCATGCAAATCAATGATATCTGTGGGAAGCAAAGAGGTGACAAGCCAGAAAAATGTTACACTTTCTGAATAACAAGTAGGTCACCAAACCACAACCTGGAGAGAGCAAAAAAGGAAGCAACGTCGATTCACCAAGCAGACAAAGACATGACCATGACAGAAAACCAGAAGTCGACTGACAGCAACTGCTGATTCGAGCGATGGCTGTGAAAAGCTTCTAATTATACCGCTCCAGACAGACTCAGGCAGTTTCACAACATGGTGATTTAATGTTGTGTATGTTTGGTTGTGTCAGAGTGAGTCACATAACAGTGTGTGAAGTTTTTTATTTTTATTCTTTTGATGTTTCGTCTAATTGTCTGTCACGGTGACTGGAGAGAGCAAAGGCAAAGAGAAGTGGTCCAGCAAGAAGGGGGACAGACCGAGCTGACAAGGGCGAGGAGAAAAAGATGTTCTTCACACAAGTTGAGATTTTAGACTGGGTGGGGGGAAGGAGAACTGAAATGCACTGGTTTACTGCCAGCCTAAAAATAGGGCGCAGGCACAAGCACTTCCAGACTTGTCAGTGTTTTGAGTTATATTTCTTAGGCTGTTAAAGAAACAGAGGAGTGTCAGAGAAAGAAGAAGTATTTGCCAAGTGAATGAGTGTGAATCTCTGATGCTCAACCAGAGATACTGGGAAGGCTGCCACCAGGATGTTAGATGAAAACGGCTTGGAGGGAAAGCGAGTGAGATTCAGTCATGGACATGAATGAACAATGCTGCTGACATCAGTCCACGGCAGCCCAGCTTCAATCCACACAAGCACAGAAACACTAAATGACATCCAAATTCCCCAAAGATCAAGACCTGGATTCAAAAAGTCTTTGTTGTTTGGTCTGTTTTGACTTCACACAGAAATGCTGCACAGCATTACAGATTTTTTTTTTTTTCTCATCACACTTAAACCGCATTATTTCATCTATGGTAAGATTTTAAAAGTGTCTTGGTATTGTGGCTTCTCTGTCACACAGTTTCAAATATGCAAAAAGTTTATCTGCCCTCATTATTATGTTTTCTAAAACTCCAGGGAATTGCAGATTCGATTAAATCACACTAATGTAGGAGGAAACTGCATTTGTGTTCATTATTTTGTCATTTAAAACTTTTTGCATTTTTTAAAATCTATTTATGGTACAGAGCAAAACAAAGTATGTGACTCAAAAGCTTATTACTAAGTCTATATTCAAGACAGTTAAATAAAAGTGCAATAAAAGTGCAACACTTAGCATAAAGAGGGATTTTGTCAGTGTTTGTTTTTAGAAAGAAAAATCAAAACCATTCCCTCAGCATCTACAGGACTCAGAGAAGAGTCCATTATTCTTCTCTACTTTTACCTTAAGCATCTAGAATATCCTCCTTAAATGATTATAAGAACAGCAGCCATTTATAAACTGTATTATTTTGTGGTTAAAAGTTTGAGTTAACATTTTTATGAAGATTTTTGCCATTTTCCTGGTCCACTGGAGGAAAATGTGTTTATGTGACTCCAATAAATCCTAAACATCAGAATGAGGTTATATGTTATATTGGTTTGAGCAGAGGTCATGAACTCTAACATTTCAGAAATTAACTGTCCATAATAAACTCAGTTAATGGAAACAAAGTGAATTATCTTATTCTTTTGTGTGTACTCACCTAACAAGAAAAATTAATTGAATGCAATGTGTAAGTGTAAAATGATTTGTTTACATGTGCAACGTGAAAGAATAATTGGATGGAATGGTAAAAAACAAATGAGCATATCAGGTATGATATTGTCCAGCATGTGTTTTTTTCTCTCCTGGTGTCGTTGTTCATGTGAATTATATTTCAATTCCCACAACAGCTGGTCTTATTAGCATATTGTAATCCTCCCATTGTCAAAAATCAAACTGAAAGAGCCTGAAGAGTTGACTGCACAACTTTTCATTTAGACTGCGTATGTAACTGTGATCAGTTTAACCCTCTTATGACTTTCAAGATAGAGCAGAAAATTTGGCTTGAGTTTCTTTTTTTGCATGATTCTCTAAATCTGTTTTGCACAGTGATTTACACAGTAACTCTGGATAATTGGCTCACAGTAATTAAAATACAATAAAAACTGGACTGTATTCAAGCACATTAACTGACTAAATTTTCAGTTGAATAAATAATAATTTGTGGACAAACAACATCTTGTTGTTTGTCCACTAATGTTCTCTAACAAACTTTAAAGACCCACAGAGAGAAACTGCATAGATACAGAATTTAGGTTGGACAATGTTAACTAATTAGCTGAAATCTGAAGGCAACTGGTTTTATTTTGGTGCTACGGGTCAAATTGGGCAGAAAAAAATGCATGCCAAAAGTCTTTTTTATACTTTTAATTGTAAAATATTTTGAACATCATATTATGCTATCTTTCTTTACATTTCAAGTCCCAGTGAAATACACAAAATGTGTATAATCTATTTTGTCGCATGCTTATTGCAGACAGCATAAGAAAAAGCAAAGAAAAAGCACAAATAAATCACACCTGTAACATATCAGCAACATTTCTGTGTGATTAATGTTGCGACTTTATGCTTTAAAACTATTCCTCTAGAATAAAACGATTCATAGCTTTCTTTAGCTTTCTTTTACATACTAACAGTAGATTTGAAAAAAACTTAGACTTTCCCGGAAGCATTGCCTAGCCTCAAAAAACAACGTTAAGCCACCAGCAATCTCAATGCATGACATTTTAATTTTTAGTGAAAAAATGACAAATTCTTCCTGAAAAAGACAAGAGGCAGATTTACAGAATTACAAAGAGGAATTAATCTGAAAATAACAGATAGTTTTCAAACAAAAGGCTTATTAAACCACAGCTCAGAATATGAGAGTCGATATTTCATTAATTCTTGCGTAAGTCATGCTCCCTTCAGGCGCAGCTTTTCACAAATAATGTCCCGGTCATTAATAATTCACAGCTCACATATTGTTTAATCAGAGTCATTATTGGATTCATCGAACTGATAATCTCCGAGAAGCTTCACAGCCAGCAAAATGACAGAGAGAGGAAGAAAACACTGAAAGAAAAGCATTGTCTCCTTAAGTCAAAGATAAAAGCAAATGAGACGAGACCACCGAATCATTACTGAAGACTGATTCACACCATGAGGAGACTGGCCAGCACATATATTCCTATTGTAATTTAAAATCTGCTGAGTCAATTAAAATTGTCTTTGTTATGTCAGGGTCAAAAAGAAAACACATTCTTGGTACCGAGACAAGAAGTCGACTGAGAGTGGCATCAAAACAGGCTGCAGCTCTTCTTGAGCCTAACAAGTGGATGTTTTAAAATGGCAAGATTTCATTTTGATTATTTTATTCCTGTCTAAAATACCAAACTCATTTACATGCAGTTTAACTCCGGGTAACATAATGAACCCAATCATGGCAATTTTTCGTAGGTATTTCACTCTGAGACATCTGCATCTCGGAATGGAGGAAGATGCCAATTGGCTGAAAGGACCAGAGAGGATTTTCTAAGTAATTTTATGTCTCTCAGACACACATAAAGCAGTATTCTGAAGAAGCACAAGAAGGCTTTCAGGTTGTTTCATTCCCCACCACCACACAATGTGCTCTGGAACAATTTAATAACACCAGACATGCGGTGCCATAAACGTTTATCAGTACTCCAGGTAAAGATGTGTGAAACCCTTTAAGATGAATTCATTTTTTATTGCAGTAATCCCACTGAAAAATAAAGAGAAATCTAACTTTTAAGTTGCCCACATTCTTTCAGGGCCTTTCTAAGTCACTTAGAGTCAAAGGCTATCTCTTATGCTACATTTCCCTTAGCTCAGTATGATTTACCACATGTCTGATGTAGCTAACAGGGACAATCTTACAAAATACTATGTAAACATTAAGTGTTTTGATTATCTGTGCAGTGTGTGATGCAGACAGACAGACAGACAGAGAGAAAGAAATGAAGGAACCATAGGCATCAGGCGCGTGGAGGGCCGTTGCGGTGCGTTTCGAGTGTTTGACACGTCAAGAGCATCCAAAGTAAAACAATGTAATATGTTGTTTCAGAGCACATCAGAACCACAATGGGTGGCGCCAACCGATGCTGTAATTTGACAAGACGGACCATTACCCATGTACCTTATTGTTTTTGCTCAATGAAGAAGATGGGCAACCAACCCACAAGTTAGCACTAGATAACTTAGGTTGCCTATGTAATTCAATCAGTTTTCAAAATTCCTACTTGTGTTAATTTTGGTGAACTATTATAGCAGTGAATGGAAATAGATATTGGTGAACTTTCTTTTAAAGACATTTCTGGGATTGCTGTCTTTTGCTGAACAGTAATTTGACAGGAGGGAGAACGGGAAGACATGCAGCAAATGGCCGAGATCTGAACCCAGAACAATCATGACAAGGATCATAACCAATAATCACTTCCCACTACCTCACATTTAATAACAGTAGAAAATGGTGTGTTCCATCTTCACTGCAATCTTCAAGCTTTGTAAGAAATAATTCCATATGTGAACACAACAAAAATTGTGGCTCAGTATAGATCCCCCCCACACACACAGATTGAAATGCTAGCAATTTTTTTTCAGTGTCTATTGAGGCTTTTACAACAGAGTATTTATGTTCCACTTTTATCTATTAAATCTGGGTTTAAGCAGGTCAACATGAGAGAGTTTCCCATTTTTTACATTCATAAAGTGCTCCAACCTTTCTAGTAGCAGTGGTTTTTTCTAAAGAAAATAACTCAAATTTAGGAGCTATTTTTAAGTAATTCAAGAGTCATTCAAAGGGTAAGCAGCAAGCAAAAGGACATAGTTAAGTAGGTATGCGATAAAAGAGGAAAAGGTCACAGAAAGAGTAGCTTTCAGGTAGCACACTCCCTCTGGGAAAACCCGACTAGGAAATACATGAGCAGCGTAAAAAAGCAAGTCGCTGCTCAGACAGACCAGTCTTTGGATCGACTGTGAATGCGAAGACAATCTGGATATCTGCTGAAAGAAGATTTGTGATATGAAACAAACCAAGAAATCCTAACTTAAGCCTCCTTTCCTAATAACTTAAGCAGCCTGTAGATAAGTGAGACCTCACCCCATCCTCATAACCCAAAAGTAAACAAAATAAAATAATTCTGAACTGACACAAGATGTGAATATACGAATCCATTTATCGAGAAAGTCATACATAAAAAAAAAAATACATTTTCTGAGCTAGCTTACATTAGAGAAGGTACTGGTGGGAAGAGATTAACACATGGGAGTAGATTTAAGAAAGCGGCCGATAAGCCCTCCAGGATATAGCAAGCTCCACCGTAGCTGGTGAAGATAAAACACGTAATGAATGGTTCAGTATGTGGAGCTCAAAATGTCTTGGGAGGACACAGTGGATAGAAAAGAGATGCTTTAGAAGGAAAGTTGAAGACTGATAAGCTGGGCAGCTCACAGTTTAGGGAAAAGTTGATGTTGTTGGAGCACAGCATAAATATTAATGCAACACCTACTACTATTCATGATAAATTAACTATAAAGCAATAATCAGCTCAATCTAATCTCCACATGGAAGTTAGATATTATAATATAAAACTAAAATATTTAGTTGGACACAATGTGCAGATTCATCTCTGTAAATTGAAATATTTATAAAAACATACTTTTCAAAATGTGAAAACTATTTTATTTATTCATCACAAAGAATTATATATTTGGATTATTATGCCTTACAGTTAATCACTTTTAGAATAAAAATTGAGCTTTATAATATTACATAGGACTGATAATAGACACATTTTAATGCAGAAATGTTATGGCTAGATTATAGCTCACCCAAACGTGGGAAAAGAATACCGACTTGACAGTTATCTAAACGACAGTCACCGACAACCTCAACATGGAGGGTAAAAAACAAAGAATCATTGCTAAAGGCTGTCCATTCACAGAGGGACAGATTCAAGCATATTAATGGAAAGCTTGGTGGAGGGAAAAAGCACAGTAGAAAGAAATATGCACAAGCAACAGGGACAACTGCTAATATGAAAGCATTGTGAAGAAAAGTCAATTCCAGAGATTAGGGGAGATCCAGGAGATAGAAATTTCAGATGAAGGGAGGGCTTCACAAACCATAGGCTACAACTGTAACATTCTAAGCAACCCTTGAATTATTATTAAAGCAAACTCTTCTTTAACTCCTTCGTATTGCCAAACGTCGATCATGTCCAGGTCATTCCACATTAATGCAGTGATTCATCCAAAAGGAGCCCCAACAAAGTATTTATTGTTCACAGTGCAGAGTGTTGGGGTGTACTCTTCAGCTGGTTGAAATTTCTGCATTAAAATCTTTAAATGATTATATTATATAATGTAATTTTCTGAGAAAGTCTATTTTGCATTTTCGTGAGATGTAATGCATAAACACAAAATGAACAGAAATAAAAACTCATACATAAATATATTAGTTTGTGTGTATATTATATGGATTATATAAATTGACATACATTTATAGAATTTACATGGATTGTATAAATCCATATACCAGCTTTGGACTAAGATACTGAAATAAAACCTTTTGAGGATATTATTGAGATGCACCTGTAGTTTTAAATTAAAAGCTAACATAAAACCTAATCTTCCTTTCTTCTGGATCAGCTGACAGTACAGATCAGGAGGGTAGATGATTTTGTTCTGTAGCTACCTGCATGATCACACAGGTATGGAGGAGGGGATCACAATAGTTCATCCTTGATCTGCAGGGGTCCCTAAGGTGGAGCATGAGTTGCTGGGTAGTGCGTGGGCTTATTTTTCTAATTGATCTTTTTCAGCTACACCTTTGACAATGTTCATAAAAGTCTTACCTTGTGAGACATGTAGGGGGGTTCTGTCAGTATTAGAGCTTAGCACCGTTGTTTTTTCTCCCAATCAATTAGCCTATTTATAGTTTTTAAAAACTGTTTTTCTTTGCTCCATTTAGGTGCATCCATGTGTGGCAGAGATTATTATACCTGGCATAACATCCTCTGGCTGTTATCTTATTAGTGTCAAATTTTTAGAAATGAAAGGAATAATGGTGAAGAAAAAGACACATAAACCTATTAAAAGCTTTTTGCTGCCTGTGTGGAACATTTTATTGGGAGAGGTAAACGTGTGTTGTCAAAGTGATGGATTCACTGAAGTCAACTCGTCCAGAAAGGAGAACAGTAAGTCTATTGATTTCTCTTTGGTAGACTCCCTAGGAACCCAGATCTTTACTTCTGTATAGTTTCTCTGTGCATAGCTTTGTCTTTCTTTAACCCATTATACCTTAATCACTTATAGATAATTTGAATGAACATATCTTAGAGGCAACAGATTGACTTAATTTATAGAGTAAAGGTAGTGTTTATTGCAAAAATAGTTTTGGAAACCATTTTTTATGGATTGTAATAAAAACATAAAGGTCTGGTGTTGAAAAACCAAATTGCACAAAACTTAAATATCATGTCATCACTGTGTAACTTAACTATGCTATGAAAAATCGACTTTTTTGAGATTTGCATCATGTTATAATTTTATCCCCTCAACAAAATCATACTCTGTGTTGATTTCATTCTTTCATGTATGTTTGAGAAATTCATACCTAAATGTTTGGTACACAGAGCACCACATATGTGAAATCTCCAGCCGAGACTCCACCCTCCAGAGTTCCTCTGGACTGGAGGCTGCAGCAACTAGTAAACACCAGGTAGAGTGTGCTGACCTCATTGAGGTCAACACACAATGAGGCTCCTAAGAACAGCTGTAAATGACAAATTGGAAGGGCACTGTTGTGGTGACACACTGGACGTAAAGTGTTGGAAAGAGCTGGAGCTTCTTAAAGACATAGAGGGCAATTTAGAGTTGTCAAACTGCGGCCTGAATAATAAATAACACTTAACACACATAAAAAACAAAACAGGAAACTATTCATTTTGAGGCAACCAGGAAATGTTACTGAAACAAATCACATTCTGCACAGCCAAATATAAGACATTTTTGCATGCGCTTATTATTTCTTAAAAAACCTTTTGCAAGTTGCAGTGCATTAACTAAATTTCAGGTTTGTTGCACAATGGCTGTGTTGGCGTTTGTACACCCAAGCATGTTAAGATGCGATGCCAACTATGATCCCTGGAGAGTGGATGGATGACAAAGATGTGGATTTTTTTTTTCTTTTTACCCCAACCCTATTCCCCCTTCCATCTCGCTTAGAGAAACGTGATGAGGAGCACTGAAGAAGAATCTGTCAGTTCTACCTGATGGCCCTGCACACTATTCACTCTCCTCTGTGCACAGCTCATCCCTGAAGACGCCACTCTGTCAGAAATGCGACACGCCAGTGGAGAGCAGCCTTTCTCCAGCTCAAGCCAAAGGTAACAGAGGAGCAGAGGAGCCTCTTAAACCTACTGCCACTCGTCAGTCTGAGGGCACCTAAAGCCACAAGTTGAATTTCACATTTTGTGGCGAAACACCACAGATGCCGGGACAATGCACAGGGCGTGTGACACACTCAGTACACCCACGCATTCGCAAGCACACGCACAAAAACCTTGTCACTCAAGCAAACACGGTACGTGATGTGGCACAAGATGGAGGCTGTTGATGTAACACTGGATTCATTTCATAGGTGTAATTGGGTGTCTTGTTTGGGCTTGGAGGAAGAGGCTCTTGGCAGCAACAATTTCATAGCTGGCATTCATCAGAATCTGCCAAAGCAACACAAAGATCTTTTTTGTAAGTTAAAAAAAAAAGGTTGACACAAAAGTAATTATGTTGATTTATTTTACATGCAAAACATACAACGTCTTGTTAGGTTTTCAGTAAAAATGTATATGTAGTGAAAAAGGTATACAAAGTTTAACTTTAAATACTGTTTATTATCCCTTTTAATATCAGATAAAAAAAAAATGTTTTCTTCACATTATATTTTCTCAAAGTTAATTGCTTTCTGAGGGAGAGCAGAAATTAATTCCAAAGTTCACATTAATTCAAAATACATGCAAATTAAAGTGGTTTTCTTTGCACAAAAACATCTTAGAAGTTTAGTTTAAATTCAGAGAACCTTCAGGTACTTAGTGTCTCCTATTCAGTTTTGTGTAAAGACTCCCTGATCTAAGATATGAAATATGTATTCACAATGTAAACATGGTTAATAAGGCCTCATAGGTAACAGTTCATCCACATTCACAACAGAAAGGGAGGCAGGGACCTTCTTGTAAATTTGATGGGGACTTCAGTGTTCAGTACACGCTTAATAATCTCCACAGATCATAAACTCCACAGATTTAACAAATGGCTCTTTCCATTCAAGATGGCAGAGAAATGACCTGAACTTTCAACTGAAATATTCAGTTTAAATGAAGATAAATTGTAACAAAATATAATATACCAAGTGTGTAGTGTTTCAGCAGGAGGCAAGGTAAAAAGAATACTCAACATGGAATAGCGTATCTAGATATCAAGCGTTTGGTTTGGGTAATGTTAGTGGTTTATTTCCCTGCAGAACTGCTAAATAGTTCATCACTCATATTATGTAGGTCACTTCAACTGGAAATTATACATTAACTATTCCAAACTCCCAAAACACAATCTCATTAGACTCACAGTGGAATAGGAGCAGTACAGCTTCTCCTGTAGCATAGACAGACGATATTATTTGACTTTGATAAATTCAACAAGCAAATTCTTTCAAAAATATTTCTAAAAAAAAAAGGTCTTACACTCAGTTTTATTGTAAACACACACACGCGCACGCACACACACAGCTTGTTTTTATATACATTTTTCTTAGAGGTGATGAATTGAAAGCAGTAGATATTTTTCTGGCCATTGGCAAGTTTTGTTTCCAGCAGTAAGGAGTTTGTAGTGCAGTCGGGAATGTAGCACTGAGAAGTTTCTCACGGTTACAGAATGTTTAAAGTTCTTCAAAAAAGGCCACCCTTGACTTGGTGCTTTGTAGTGTAAGCTGTGAATGACAAAAAAAGTCATAAAAAGGTTTACTTAAGTGAGAGAAAAAGCAAGTGTCAAATGTAGAGCCGGGTAGCAATCAATACAGATGCAAAATACATTTAAAAAAAAGAACAAGTGCCTGGAGAAAAGAACCACAGCTTGTCTTCTCGAGTAGCTTCTCTTTCAAATCTACACAACCTTGCAAAAATATTTATGCCCTTAGCACATTTAGTAGAACTACTAAATGTGTAAGGGTGTTACAGCCACAAACCTCAACTTTTATTTGATTTTACTATAAGTTATTAACCAGCAAAAAACAGTCTGTATTTTTAAAATGAAAGGGAAATTATCCATGGTTTTCAAAGCTTTTACAAATAATCTGAAAAGTGTGGCATACATTTGTATTAATCCGATACAATCATAAATATTCACAAAGACTTACCGTACTCATGTTCATGACAGATGTAATGTCATGTTTATAACGATGTCATGACAGTCTTATTCACAACCCCAGCATATGGTTGTAATGTAACAAAATGTGAAAAGGTTAAAAGGATTTAAATATTTTTGCAAGGCACTACAACCCCACTGAATACACCATGAAGCGGTTTACAGAAATTCAATGGTAAAAAAAAATAAAAATTGTTGGGTAAAAAATGATTACTTAACCATGGGTTTTGCTATTTTCCTGCTGTCAACAGCCCCTTTAGAGTGTGCATACATGAGTGTGCAATGCAGGAAGCTGTGCAGCCTGGCTGAGTTTCTTTTCATGTGAGTTGGCTGCATCAGAGGAGTCTGCTGCAGTGTCAGGGTTTGGAAGTGTTCCACAATTCAAATTTCTCAAACTGTGACAATTCAAGAATCAAACAATGCCATTTTCCTTTTTTTCATGCTCTGGATGCGGTGCTCACGTCAAATGTTCTTCTAAAATCGGTGATAAAGAATGTATGAAGGTTCTTCCCTTCAGGAAAAAGTAGAAGTACTAAACTTTGAGAATTTTTAAGGTCGTCCCATTAAAAATGTAATTACAGACTGCAGAGCCCATGGCTGCACTGCTGTCAGGGGAAGGCCACACTCGATGGGTTTTGTCATGGACCATTAGAAGTCATCCATGCCGGACTATTCTCAGATACAGACAAAAAACGAATATCAGGCTGTACAATATGTGTAAAACATCACCTGTATATGTCTTGTGAAAACTATGATGTTTATCTTACTGACCCTTGCTGTCACTATTACCAAATCAACACCTTTCTGTCAAATCACTACAAAGGAGGTTTGAACCATGTATTTTTTAAAGTTAAAAGTTCTGCTTTACGACAGACCACAATATCTGCAGCATTGCAATAAACGGATCTCCAAAGCTTAGCTTAAACTTTTAAGTTAGAAGGCAGATTTAGAGATGCCATCATGTGTTTTTTTTTGTCCTTCCAGAGATTTGAACCTGTTCAGTTCTAGTCCCTTGTTGCACTAAGGTGTTACTATTTAATGTATAGCAGTGAGTTTTTGTGTCAGCTGTATGAATTATGAGACATGTCACATAATTGAGGTAAAACAGCAGAATAAGATTTATGAATGGTGATAATGCACAGAAAATCAATCAACTGAAAAACATGAAAATGTAAATTTGCATTGGTTTAAGCTCTGAAGTTCATCATTATCCCTGTCACTGTTTGTTTCAGCTTTTTTTTGGAATCCACCAGAGTTAATGGATAATCTGAGTCATATTCTGGGTCAAACATGTAAAATAGAACTGCTTCCAGCAGAAATATTTCCTATATCGAAGCTTCCAAAACAAAAAGCCTGTTTGACTGAATGAAAATGCTGCAGAATCCATGTAAGGAACAGCTTTTTGAGCAACAAAGCCTCTATCAAACGCTCCTCTTTTTGTCAGCTCTTCTATATTCTAATTAGTGGATCATCTACAATCTTTCCTTTTGTGTTATTTGGCATTGATTTTTAACTGTGGTTTTTAAAAACTTTGGATTATGATGAAATTCTTTATTTTGTTTTACAAGAAATTCATAGTCTTTGATTGGCTTTCAGTTTCTGCTTTTTAACTCTTCTCTTTTGATTCCTAAAGTTAAGACAACAAAACTAAATTTTATTCTGTGAAACGTGGACTTAAATCAATTTAATTTAGCCTTTCACAGCAAGCTGAAATACTGACTCATCTTATTCAACAGAAGAAAGAGAGAAAGTAAGTTTCCTTCTTGTACAAGTTACAGAATAACAGGAATCAAAGTGACTGCCAAGGTGAATATTGGACTGCTGGGGATGAGGAAGGACATTTAGGAAAATCCCGGTTATTTCAGAGAAATGTGGATGTAGGACTTAAGCAAATCCTAGATAAGGTGTGAGAGAGGGATGGATTTGCTAAGCAATATTTACTGATTTATGTGCATTGTCCTTGCAGACAGGCAAACTGAATATTGCGTATGAGCACAAAACCTTGACTGTACATTGGTTTAACTTCCCAATATTGCTGTCAACAGAAAAATTCCTCAATTTAGTTTCTACAAATATAATCTTTGAATGGCATCAAATAAATAAAGATAATAAAGATGTTTTTCTGTTTCTGTGTGGCACTGTGGGATTAAAGTCTTTGGCTTTCTTTTACATAAAAAAGAGAAAAAGACTTTCTTTCTTAAACAGAATCTCCAAAGCTTTCATTTTGTGGTGATGTTGTTGTAAATGAGCTGTCCTGAAAGGGCCCAGCACAAGCAGAGCAGAAACCGTGACCTGTGAGAAGAGTAAAAGTGTACTGATCCGTATCAAGGGAACGTTCATTAATCATCGTGAGGGAAGAGAAGGTCTGGACGCAGAAAAACTTTGCCTACGGTTGCAGACGGTTCTGATTCTCTCCCCTAGCAGACAATGTACTTTGTTCTACATTCCTTTATCTGTTCATTCACTTCATCCCCGTCTGTTTATCTTAGTCACTAAGCATTCTCAGCATTTCTCCAATGTTTAACCTTCAGGAGACTCATCAATAAGGGAATATATTAGTTCAACTTAACCTACCTAAAAGATTTCTTCCCATTTTGCTGACCTGCCACAAAACCAAGTCTTTTTCAGGTTTGCCTCTCCCATTATCCCAAACAATATTGTTTTCCCTCCAAGTGCGTGTGTCTGCATGAAATATTTCATGCATTAAGGAATACAGAGTGAAATGAGAGCTGTCAAAGATGTTTCTACCAGAACATACTGCAAGGCACTGTCAACAACACAAAAGTATCCTGAGCCTACATTACAACAAACCTTAAATCCATACTTTATGTAAGACCAATAAACTGAAATAAAATTTAAAGTGGCACTGCAAAAGCGCAACCTATTGCTAAGTATTTTTGTCTAGTTTCTAGTTCAAATATCTTAGTGCACTTGTCAGCATCACAGAGACACCGCTTCACTAAATGTATAGTGTTCTTTTCAGTGCATACTTCTTTCTTCCCCCTCCAGGCATACTGCTGATTGGCCCAGAAAGTTCCAGTTTGGATTTACTGCATCACAGAGCAAAATCCCCCAATCTCTTTGGCTTATTTATTTAGTTGTGAGTAAATTAAGACTGACTTTTCTTCTCCTTTAGGGTCAGTGGTCTTGGGGATTCAGGCATGGAGGACTTCACTGTTTGGCCAACCGTAAAAAACAAAACCTCAGTAACTGCTGCTACAAAGTCTTGCTGAATGTCTTTTGCAGTAAATTGAAGATGTTTCACCACCTGCCTCCTCAGAATTCTTATTGCAGATGTCAATGGCATAGTCACTTTAACTTTCAAACTAGGCTTCCGGTGACATTTCTTTCAAGAAAACCAAAATACTTTTAAATGCAACTTTAACAATGTAACCAACTAATCTGTTTTGGTTGAAAGGGTGTAGCTTATTAAGTGTCCAAAGTGTGAAAAGTAGGAAACGAGAATGCATGCCTCATTCACTGAAGAGGTTTGATTTTTCATTCAAGATTTTTCAGTTCTCAACATGGATTGGATATTTCAACTTATAGGCCATTTTTGGGAAAATCAGAATTGAAAGATCCATCTACCAGAGTAACATAGCAGGTGTTTAACAGGCCAAATCTGTGTTTAATGGTTATATAGTCTTTACTTCTTCTTTCAAACCTTTACCTTTGTTGAAAACGTGTACCATCATGCCCTTAAAGGAGAGTCCTAAATCATCGGGATGAACTGTATGTGGATATATAAGTCTTGCCTGAAGGGTTAGCTCCTGTGACTTGCTATATGTGTTTTGGTTAACAAGAAATTTTTTTAAATCTCTTTCTCTACACTTTTCACCACTGTGCAATGTGCCCTTCTTTCCTCAAACAAGATGAATGTTGACCGCCACTGGTTCAATTAAACTAACACTTTTAACTTTGCTCTTTCTCGTCCTTCATGTCAGAGGTTCCCTTATCAATCCAGATGACTAATGACCAAGGAGGAATCATTAAGCACTCTCTTAGCAAGTAAATTTTACACCCAGAAACAAAATGGATAATGCACTATACTACGCAAGATGTTCGGAACATAAGTCTATAACTCAAATATTCTGTGTGAATTTCTTTTTTAATTAGACTTATACTATAGCAACAGATTTTAAATAAAATGTCTATAATGAAAGCATAAAACATGAAAATATAAAATCAATTATAAGGTGAAGATTTATAGATTTAAATTGCTATTCACTCAGACATTAGATGAGATGAAGAGTTGACATGCAAAGCAACGAAAACATAACTTCACCTCTCAGTTCTCTAAGAGCTTTCATTTTAATACAGTTAATGCTCACTGAGCACGTTCAGAGGTCACGGTAGAAAATTAATAACGACTACCCATCTCTGAATAGGCTTCATGAACCTGCAGTCTGAAGAATGAAGAGGGAACCAAGCGGAGAAAGTTGCTATTAAATGATGGCTGGAGAATCAATACCTTTCTTTGATATAACAGACAGTGAAGCCTGACTGTTGTACGAGAGAAGACTATGAATTGATGATGGTCGTCTTTGAAAAAATGGTGCTAAACTAACGTTTCACTCATCAACTCAGGTCATTTAGCTGGTTAGACAGTGATGAATGGAGTATCATAATATCAACAAAATGAATGTGCTGTAGATGTTCAATATTCATAACGCTTTATACAATTATTTAAGTTCAAAACTTGTTTGTGAAATATTTTTTGAACATAAGCTTATCCAATGTGTGATATAGATCTCCATACATAAATAAATTAAGTACATTTCCTCCTTTAACTTCACAGAATAAGGAGAATATAAAATGTAAGTCTTTTTAAAGACACTTATTGATATCTTTTTAAGATTTCACAATAACATTTGAAGAATTGTTTTAAATTACTCCAATACCAGGATGTACAATTTAGTTTACCAAGGGCTTATGTGAGTAACTATGATTGTCAATGGCTGGACCTTTGGCTGAACTCAATTATTGCAAAAATTTATTTGAGAAAAAAATGAATACATTTCTGCTAAGATTCAGCCAAGATCTTCTTTTACTAACATTTTATCAAATTTTGAAACATGAAAATTGTGCTTCAGTCCATGTTAAGGCGGATCATTTCAAAGTCTTTGGTCTGTTCCATTTAAACGGAACCAACCTTCAGTCAATAAATACACAAGGGTTACGCAGTATTCTGCTTTTAGACATTTCTCATAAATTTCTCACGCATTGCCACTAAGTTTATATATATATATATATATATATATATATATATATATATATATATATATATATATATATATATATATATATATATATATATATAAATACCTTTTTAAAGTTGTTGTGCTTACTGGTCCCCTGTTCTGTGTTCTGGTTGTGAATGATGTCCAGAGGAGTCTCCCTCTCCTTAAGCTTTAGACTTTCAATCTCCGTCTTCAACTCATTCAGCTGCTCTTGCAGGTGTTTGCTCTTCTCCATATATTCGACTCTTAAAAACAAAGCAAAATTAGGGTTAAAAATACACTGTAAAATCATATAATAAATAAGAACAATTGTAAAGATACATAATTTTAAATATAGCCTTTTGTTTCTCACTGTAGTCCAGCAGCATACAGTGCAGAAAAGTAAGGCTACAAAATAAATCAAAATGAGCAATATCAATATTGCAAAGAGGTGCTTGTTCAGTAATATTCAGTAGATGCACATCAATATTGCATTTGTTGATGCTTATTTTTAAAGCATCAGAAAATTGTTTACAAGGCAACAAAAATATTTTAAGTCATAAAGAAATTTTATTTTAATTTATTTGAGGAGTTTACGAGAAAAATATCCCTAACCTCCATCTAACTAAATCAATAAATCATGGACAATCACTGCTCAAGAACTAACATTTCAAACCAAATATTTAAAATTCACTCAACTACTCACTTACTCATTCTTGTCCAAGTTTTATTTCTGCTCACTTTAAATGTCTCCAAAATTAGCTCAGGTAAATGACCTGAATGCAGGCAGCATAATTATGTACAAATAACGCTGAGGGTCAACAAATCTCTGGAATCCAAAAGTGCATTTTTAAAACTAACATAGTCTTTATGCTGCAACTCTGCAACATTTATGTCTTCTAAAAATATTGATATATTAACTCCCTCCTCTTGATTAAAGATTTAATCTTCAAAGTCCTTATTTATATGGAACCACCGTATTAGAAATTCTAAAAAGTGCAAACTAAACTTCCCAAAATGGACAGGTAACTAACTCACTTCTCCTTCTCAATCTCCATGGACAGGCGTTTCATGTCGGTGTCTTTGAAGTCAAAACTGAGATTCTCCCTGCTAAAGTTAAGTTCTTGAGGGACACTGTCAGATGGAGGTCCAGGTGACTACAATAGAAAAAGAAATCAAAGATGGGTTTTCAATCATTAAAAAGTATGAGAGAGCAGAGAAAGATGGACACTGGCACATGGATCAAAATGACACAAAAGTACAAAAATAATGACTGAAGCATGTAGAAACCCCCCCATCAAAACAACACAGCATAAAATATACATTTACATGGCCTGAGATACATCTGATGCCACAATGCATTTCAGATTGATTAAAGCTGCTATCTTGCAGTTTCCTATCTTAATGATATCACATTACAAAATGTGTCAAACTAAACCAAATCTGAGGAAATAAAGCAAATTTTGCAGCACATTAAGTTTTGTCATGACTTTTAAGTAAGTGTGTCATTTTGTAATGTGCTTCCTTTCTAAATGGTGCATCTGTAATGGTGCATCAAGGGTGTGGAGTTCACTGTGTCCTGCTGCATCAGGATGGGGTATGTTACTTTACCATAATTATGGATCAACTGACCATCTAGGAATGAAATTACAATGTTCTGAGTGCCTTCAACTGATTAGATAATTACTAATCAAATTAATTAGTAAGTGGGTCAGGCTATCCGTTTAAAGCATACTGAATGAAGTGAATCCTCAGTTTTGTGATTTACATATTTTTGGTGTATATAGTGTATGTGAGCGTACGCTGTGGCAATGATGCCATGAAATATTTCAACATGTTCAAAAAATCTCTGTCAGCCTAACTTGGCTTGGAATCAAATTACCCATATACTTTAGCGTGAAATGAAAAGTAAAGCAACACCAGAGCATTATTCACCTAAGGCAGCAGATCTTTATATGTGACTGGAAGGCAAGATAGATATGCAGCAGTGTGAGAGAGGTATAGGAAGTGAACTTAGAGCAAATAGTAACATAAATGCAGTGCAAGTGGAAAGCTTTCATTTATAAACATGAAAATACTCATCAGAAAATGAGTAACAACACATCTATTATAAGCATGTAGAAGTACATAAAATCTGTATTCATACGCTGAAGAGACTCTGCATCTAATCTGTGTGTGAACATGTTTACAGGCAGATGACTGTATACTGTGTGGGTTTTAACATGTTTGGAGCTCTTGCGTAGGCTGACTTATATGCAGCCTGTTCTTGTGCAAGTATCATCAGTTTAACATGGCTTTGCAAGGCTACCGCAATCCTTGTCAGTGTGTGTGTATGCAAGTGTCTATTTATCTTGTAATATGTATGCTTTCGTGTTGCCAAATAGAGAATAAAGAAATAGCATCAATATCGATGTTTACACACGAAAATAGTAAGTCTGCATTTGCTTTGGACATTTATTTGTTTTCCAAACCCAGTTAGTTCTGCTCAGGGCTGCATGGTTGCTGGAGCGTATCCAAGCTGTCATTAGGTGAAAGGTGGGGGACTGTCCGGAATGATCACCAGTTCATTACATAGACAAACAACAACAACAACAACAAAAAAACTCAGAGCACCAATTGACCCAACATGCAGGTTGAATAAAAAAATCTTTCACAGCCAGAAACTAGAAATAATGTCATTCCATTGTAATGCATTCCATTACAGTAGTGTGGTCAAAACCAAGACTAGCCATTATAGACACCACTGCTATAATCAGAATAATTTACTTGTTGACTTGAAAAGTGTTCTTTCTTTCTGCTAGTTTTATAGACAGACGTAGATCCATATATTGGCCCTGGAAAATGTTTCTCTTGTTTTCTCAGCCCTCTCATCTTCAGCACACAGAGGTAAAGTGGAGGTGTTGATATTTTCAAAGTAAAACACTTTATTGGTTGCATTTCAGTCCAGTCATGAGTTTTTTTGGTCTTGACAGCAAAATTGGACCCATCTGTAAACACTACTTTACAGATGAATCACCATGTGCAAGACAACAACGCTTTCAAAAGAAAAAAAAATTACATAATAAGAGTAAGTTTTTTTTTCTTTTGAAATGCTGTGATGAAGCCAATTATTTCTCCATATGTGATAATGTTTGCTCTGGTCTTTGCACATTTCCTTTCAGTCTAATTTGGTTACCGATCTCTGGAGCAGAAGCCAGATTGGTTTCACAGAGATGAAAATAGCAGCTCTTTTCTTACAAACATCATGTTTGTTTTAGCTTACGCTCTCTCACCCACACCAAATCATTTGTTTAATATTCACTTGTTAAATATTCTGTAAATTTTTCTAAGCAAAATGCATTTCAAATGGTTGAATATTAAAAAGAGACAGAAGTTTGAAAACAGTGTCTTGTTTCAACAAAGGGCAAATCTCCCATTATAAATATACCATTGGTTGTCAACTGCTTTAGTAGGCCCTGATTTAATTTTTACTCCACTATCGGCTCTTGGTTTTCTATTTTATCATTTCTACTTCCCTTTTGTACCTATAAACCAACCACTTTGTATCGGTCTATTTAACCTAACACACATCAGCGTTTTTTCTTTGTATTCTAGCTTTTCCATAACTTTTGGAGATAAAGAGTCATAAAAATAGTCAAATCTCATCCATTCATTTTCATTTATTTAAGCTTTGATCTAGACTTGTTTTGGCTCATATGTCATATTACACAACAGAAATATGCTGAAACCCAAACAACTCTTAATCTCCTGATTGTAGACACTATGTATTAGAGTCATATAACCAGATTTTCTTACAGTAAAGTAGCAGTAGAACATAGGAAATCATCTTAAAGTGAAAAAATTCCCAGACAAGCACAAACTGAGATATTGAGGGTATGTCCCATGGTAGAAGACGTCATTTAGTGTCCAGAAAAGTTGAGTACAAACTACACCTTTACACCTTTATTGCTATACAAAGAGTCAAAATGCCCTACGCCTGCTTCAATCTTCTTGGTTGACAGTAACATATCAGTTAGACTGCACATACACATGTAGTGAATATGAACACCACTCTCTGTAATGGACAGTTTGACATGTGCTGGTCAGTTACCGTATAGATGGCCTTGCTGGTAACCTCCAGCAGCTTGTTTTTTGCTCGGCGCTCTGAATTTCTGGCTTCCTGCAGGTCCTGCTTCAGCTGATCAGCCTCTTTAGCCCTGATGAAACAAACAAAAAGCAAATGACACTTTAATTTACCCCCCAGACAGAAGAGACCAAATAGTATAAAGCGAATCTAAATGATACTAGATAATTAACACACAGTGATTCAGAAACATCACACCCAGGTAATCAGAGTGGAACACTACTAGACAATTATTTCAAACTACCTTTTTTTCACCAATTAGTGTGCAAACAGAGATGTAAGAGTGTTTTTACCCACTGATTATGTTTTTTTTCCTCCCTTTTGCTCATTTTCCTGAATGCTCTGAAGTTCCTTGCCGATGTGGGTGAGCTATGTGCCTCCAGCGTTTGAGTGGATGTAGTCATTTACATGTTGAGTGGTGCAGGTTGAAATTTACCCTGCTGCAGAAAAGTGCTCATCCAGAAATTGAAGTTACACCCAAGTGGTTAATGGTGCCTATTTGAAGCGATTGCCTAATAAACCGTGGAGTAGAAACTGTGAAGTGATATTGGTGATGGCACGTATACTATTTTGCTATGAATATGAAATGATTGTCATTTATTGAGGTTTATGGAGAAGTGACAAAAAAATCTCACTATCTCAAGTCAAAATGTGATGTTCTACTTTATTACTAATCCCATCTTCGGCAGAAAATTATACTTTATACAACTACAGATAACACAAAAATTTCAAGTATTAAAGATAAACTATTAAAATATCCTAGCATCAATCAATTGGCAAACTAACAACTTATCTAACCTACTTTTTGACCAGGTCTTTTATTTTATGCTTTAAGAACAGTGAGTATTCACAGAGCTACTGAGCAAACTCGATATGAAGCACAAGCTTCATAATAACTCAAAAACATCAGGGTAGTGTGTGAGCTCTATGTGAGTTATTTAGGAACTACCTTTTCAAGCTTCTTTCTTTGAAGGGCTTGGATTTTAAAACATAGGAGAAACTCTTGGAAAGTTAATAAAAAGAGGGAAAAAGTTATTTAAAGATGTAAGAGTATTGCATGTTTTGAGCACATATATGCAAGGCAGAAATAATAACAGGACCTGGTTATAAATGGTGGCTCTAGCATTGAGAAAGACATAACATTTACAAAGCCAACCAGATATACTTTGCAGTCACTTCAGCGCATGGCACACGTTATATTCTATCAGTCAGTCGTCTTTGTTCTCCTCCCCACCTCCTTTCTGACTCCTCAGCCATCTTGAGCGCTCGCATCTCAGCCTCCAGCATCTTCTGTTCCATAATGCGTCGCTCCTCCTGGCCACGCATGGCGGTCACTTTGATGCGCTGCATCTCTGTCTCAGCCTCGGCAGCTTTCTGGGCCAACAGCTTGGCCTCCTCCTCTGCGATCTGGGCCTTTTCAGCCAGCAGGTCTGCCGTCTGTTCGGAGCGCAGCTGGAGTGGGGAAAATACAATCTCACATTAGGAGGGAGATGGAAAGAAGAAAAGTCGAAACCTTGCAGGGAATATATACATCTAAAACAAAGCACAACAGATAAAATATCATTGTAGAAGACAGGATGAAAGTAGATAGAGAAAATATAGAATATTGTCAAGGAAATGATAAAGTCATTTTAAAAAAAGGGAAGCACACTTAGAGAATGTAAGCAATGTGCTAATGCTACGTGGAATCCAGTTTCTCAACATTTCTTACTTTGAACCTCTCCTTTATGTGTGATTATACAAAAAAGATGAGTCTTGGATGGAGAAAACCATTTGAAACTTACTAACGCCTCATTGGCCATGTGAGCCTCGTCCTGCAGCTGAATGAGCCTTCTCTCCAGCTCGTCCCTGGCTCGCTCTGCGTCCTCTCGCAGCTGCTTTTCCCTCTGCAGACGTTGCCGCTCTACCTGAATGGTATAAACAAGAAAGAGCAGTAAAAAAAGCTATATTGAAAGATTTGAATAAACATATAAAACACATAAACAAAGACAAGCAAATAAAGACTGACACAGTCTTCATTTTATCTTTTTACTGTTTTTTCTTGTGGCTGCAGAAAGGATTTTGAGAATCAGCCATTGCATCGCTTTAAAAGCAAAAAAGAATATTAGGACTGCACCAATAATTGTTTTAGTAATCGATCATTCATTGACTGAATGATCGATTCATTGCATAAAAAACTGCAACATTCAGTAGACTTTTCATTTAATAAACCTTTTTATACAATATAAGAAATCCATTTGAAGATGGAAATAAACAAATAAATTCCCTTTTAAATCAAACACTGCATCAATCAATCAATCAAATTGTATTTGTATAGCACATTTCAGCAGCAAGGCATTTCAAAGTGCTTTACATCAAATCAAACACAAAAACACAATGCAACATAGAATCAACAATAAAAACACAACATTAAGTCAGATTCCGTCAATAAATTTGCAATTGATTACGTTTCAAATACAACTCTAAACAAGTGGGTTTTTAGTTGAGATTTAAAGGAAGTCAGTGTTTCAGCTGTTTTACAGTTTTCTGGAAGTTTGTTCCAGATTTGTGGTGCGTAGATGCTAAATGCCGCTTCTCCTCATTTGGTTCTGGTTCTGGGGATGCAGAGCAGAACCAGAACCAGAAGACCTGAGAGGTCTGGAAGGTTGATACAACAGCAGCAGATCTTTAATGTATTGTGGTGCTAAACCATTCAGTGATTTATAAACTAACAACAGTATTTTAAAGTCTATTCTTTGAGCTACAGGGAGCCAGTGGAGAGACTTTAAAACTGGTGTTATGTGCTCTATCTTCCTGGTTTTAGTGAGAACACGAGCAGCAGCATTCTGGATCAGCTGCAGCTGTTTGATTGATTTGTTTGACAGACCTGTGAAGACGCCGTTACAATAATCAATACGACTGAAGCTAAACGCATGGATGAGTTTCTCTAGATCTGGCTGAGACATTAGTCCTTTAATCCTGGAAATGTTCTTCAGGTGATAGAAGGCCGACTTTGTGACTGTCTTTATGTGGCTTTGGAGGTTCAGGTCAGAGTCCATCACTACTCCCAGGTTTCGGGCCTGATTGCTGGTTTTTAGTTGTAATAACTGAAGCTGTGCACTGACTCTAGATCGTTCCTCTTTAGGTCCAAAAATAAGAACTATAACAAATAATGTTTTGTTATTGCCTAAATGCAATAACAAAACATTCCTTCAGTATTTTGATGATATTAGCATGTGAAAAGCTCAGCCCGTTCTGCTTGACTTAACATCAATGCAGTGTATGGCTGATCTGTTGAGAAAAACCAAAACGTGCCAGTCTAATTTAAATGTGTGTCTCTGACCATCTCATTCTGTAACATAAAAGAAAAAGTAAAATTGAGAAAGCTCTGCTTGTAAGTCTTAGTTAATCCAATGGATAGCTGTTATTTAGATTTTTAGTTAGATGAACTTTATCAGGGAGCAGCAGCAACATATAGTCTAAACTAGTTATACCTTATAAATACAATAAAAAAACAAAAATATGCCTTGTATGCAACTGTGTGATATAACAACATTAAAACACACAAACATTTTAGAAAATGTGATATTTAAATTAAACTAGACAAATTACAGTGAATTAAAATGTCTATTACAAATGGTGATAAAAATAAAAGAATCCTCATAGTAAGTAGAATTCACTCAGAGTGGAAGATTTTCCGAGCTTTGCATGTGCATGGCAGCATTAAATGGAACTCAAGATTGCCCTAATCTTCTTCTGCTTTGCTTGGTTAAATCTGTCTTGTGTGCGCTTTCACACCATGATAGTCCAGGGAGTTTGATTGTGAGAGAAATATGGAATCAAACCGCCAGAACAATGTCACACAGTTACGACTGGTGGGTTGGGGCGCCATCAACAGAAGCTGTGATTTGCTGTGGCGGTAGCACAGTAGATGAGTGACGAATTAAATGTTTTCAGATCAAATACAAGTCCATCAATCAGCTATCTTTGGTTTACTTGACAGTATGTTTGCTTTCCCACTGTAAGTGAACCACACTTGACCTTCTGATGTCTCTACCTGCTTTCTGGCCCTCTCTTCTCTGGCTTGAGACTTCATCTGCTGGACCTCCAGAGAGTCCACTCGACGTCGGCGTATGAACAGGTCATGGTTCCCTATGCACAGCTGCAAAATCTAAAAAGTGAAATCGAAACCAAACAGGTTCAAATCACATTGGTGACATCATTATCAAAACCAATTTGCTTCTGCTGAGCTCACCAGTTTGTTGACTCTTAGTCGTGAAGAGTTGAACTTGAAGACATTGGTTTTCTTGTCCAAAGGTTTGATGGTAAACTAAACATCGAGACAAGAGGAAATACCAGGATTGCATTCTTAAGCAGACAGGAGATGCATATTAAACTGTTAAGTGGGGCTGCATGTTTGCAATGAAAATTAAAACTGTTTTTAATTCTGATCTCATTTAAGTGAATAAAATACAAACGTTATCTACAGATTCTCCCACCTCCTTGTCGCTGTAGGATATGTTGCGGATCTCGTTCCATGGGAAGGAGCATTTGGGTGTCAGTTTGTTTTCCGGCTCGTAGATATGCAGACCAAGGGCATCCACTCCCAACAGAAGATCTGTTCCCTTTTTATTCTACACCACATCAGAAGAAATAAATATTTTCCACTGCCTCATATAGGCAAGCAGCTGTGAGACCCTCTCAGCCACCCTTCATTTGTTACCTGCATTTGATAGAGGTGGCTGTTTTGTAGCTCTCCTTGCTAGAACAGTTTGTTAGAATCAAGCTGAATAATTCAGTTGCCACAGAGTTTATATTCTCTCTGCTTGTTTGTTTGAAAACAGCAGATTTCCTGAATTGAGTTATAAACTGCATTGGTATTTCTACAAATGCATTATTCAAAGTCAGATTCAACTCAATTGAATTTCTGTTTACTTAGAGTGAAACAATTGTTTTGCTCATCTAGAAAACATTTGAGGTAAAAGTACCTTTTAATATGCCCTTCATGTATACCTCAAAAACATTCAGAATTTACCGCCCATATTTTTAAGCAATGAGGACAGGTGAGTCAGTCTCCTACTCGTTCATATTGGCCTCAGGGTTTCTACGTCCTTTTTCAGACTGAATTTTCCCACAGCTCTTCAATACAGCACGCTTTAAACACACCGATTAGGCATAACATTATGACCACTTGACTAAGAGTGTGTTGTTTCCACCTTTGTTGACAACACTCCCTGACCAACTGAAATATAGATTCTTCCAGACTTCTAAATGGTATGCGGTAGCATCTGATCTAATAACAGGAGATCCTTCAAGTCCTGGAAGTAAGAAATGGGGCCAATCCAGACTGGACTGGCTTCTCAAACACATCTCAAAAATCCTCGATTGGATTTAGAGCTTTAGATTTTGGAAACCAAGGCAAGGTCTGAGAACTGATTCTGGTTCTCCTCAGGATTTCCCCCAGCCTGGTGGGCTGCCAGGCTTTACTTGCACCACTGACAGGCTAAAGCTAGGTTTATTGAACACAATCTTGCCCGAGTTGGCCTTGAACGCTGTTGCAGCATCTGGTCATGGATCCCAAAATTTTTGTAACATGGTGCGGATCGCACACACCACCTTTCACTCTAATTGATGATTTGGAAAGTCCTCTTACAGAGCAGTTTCACCTACACTTTAATTCTTACCGTCAGGCTTAGCATGTTTTCTGAAGGAAACCCTGGGTTTTTAAACCTTTCTCTTTTTGCTTTGGAACAGGGTACGTTATTCAACAGAGCTTGGAAAAGTGTACATGGTCTCCAAAAGTGTTTTGGTGGGTGATCCACGTCAAAGTAACATCCACATGAACATCAGGACCCAAAGCTTCCCAGCAGCACATGGCCTAAAGTGTCACACTTTCTATTTAACAAATCCCACCTACTTTTAGGGCCCATGACCAAAAAATAACTAGTGCTATTCACTTCAACTGTTATCGGTCATAATGTTATGCCTGGTTGGAGTAGTGAACCTGTAAAAACCACCAACCAACTCGATGAACAAAGGAATGGTTAACTCTCTTGTATATGATATGAAATAAATAAAGAAGACTGCATAGGAATCCTGCAACTTACTTGTTAAAAAATAATAAAATGCAGCATCGACTCACTCTGATTAAAAAGTAATTGACGCCATACATGTCCAGATCCTGAGCTATTTTTAAATACTC
This sequence comes from Gambusia affinis, assembly GCF_019740435.1. Classification (NCBI taxonomy): domain Eukaryota; kingdom Metazoa; phylum Chordata; class Actinopteri; order Cyprinodontiformes; family Poeciliidae; genus Gambusia; species Gambusia affinis. Next base: position 28,777,772 of record NC_057870.1, on the reverse strand, counting down.
CCTCTCCGCTTCGTCCCTGGTTCAATGATGAATGGAGGTAGAAAATGATTTGGAGAAAAGAGGGAGAGAAGGGGAGAAAAGGAGAAATAGAAGTGGAGAGGGAAAACAAAGATCAATCCTTGTTTCATTTGTTTTTCTGTGCAGCATATGTCATGTTATGAGATCTGTAAAAACTTTGTCGCAAAGCCCTTGCTAGGACAAAAAAAAACAACACATAAGCACAGAAACAACACAAGCACAGCTCTGTAAAAGATTTTAGAGGTCATGTTTGATGGAAACAAGACTTTTTCTTATGCCTTCAAGAAAGTAAATATTGCTGGAGAGAAAACAGGCATCAGTTCTCTTTTTTCCCAGCAAGTTGGAAAATTTGTGAAATCTTTGGGTCAAATTATCAAAAAAAAAAAAAAAAAAAGAAATACTTTTCTGAGAGTTTGTTTGATCTGGGTGATTAGAAAATTTTATACTTTTCAAAGATTAACTGAGAAAGAGAGGACAATGTAAAAAAGATCAAAATAAATTTATTTATCAAAATAAATTCACACAGAAATGTTAGATTTATGCAATGATGTCTAGAGCAGCAAAATGTGTGGTTTCTTCCTACAAATAAAATGTAAATCAAAGGTCAGTCAGTCACTTTGAAGTGGTGCTTGGAAGTCAGTCAGGTTCAAAATGCAGGTGGACCAGTATACAGATGGGGGTTTTCCATCAAAACAAGGTGATTGACTTCCTCCCACTGCCAGGAGCATCAGTGAGCTGCTTACATTGATTGCTTCAAAGGACTGTTTACAAAAAAACTGTGTGCAAAGTGAACTGGACTAACCCCACAGGCTGAGGTAAGACATGTTACACAGTGCTTTGTATTCACATTCTAAGGCATCCATTTCACATTTTGTTGTTTTGCAGCCACAAACTTAAATGTATTCTACTGGAATTTCATGACAACGTAAAAGCAATTTTATCCATGGTTTTTTTTTAATTGGTCCCAGTCGAATTTGCCTCCATCTTCAAAATTAATTATGGCCAGTTTCCCTGTCTCTGCTGAAGAATTGCATTCTCACTGCATTTGTCAGGCACAGAACCTCATGTGCTTTTTTCCAACAAGTTACTTTTCCATAAAGTTTGAGGTAGAATAATACATATCAGCAGATTCTGTCATCTTAGCAGTGAATCTCTGCACCTCCTGCAAAGATACCATGTGGCTCTATTTTTTTACTACTTTTAATTTACTAGACCAGTGACCTCTATTTTTGTAGGTTTGTTTTTAATTGCATCTACAGCTGATACACTGCACTAAGTTAAAGATCCCAACTGTGAATATCAAGAAGTTTATAATGTAAAATCACCAATTATTTAGCTTCCCATCAGAATTACTCTTATAAAATACTTGTGTTTTTGCACCTGAGTGGACGCTATTTCTGCACAAAACCAGTTAAGTACCTAATCTTCAGCACACCCGACAAGAACTCAAAACTTAAAACTGTGCTAGCAGTAAAACTTCAGAGCGGTCTATTCATAAACAGCAGTTTTACTTTGTTCTGCCTCTGTGCTCGGCATAGCATGCTGTGATCCTCTCCTCCCACATTTCTGCAGTCATCTGGTACAAGTTAATAACCTGAAATGGAAAAAGACAGACATAAATATGCATAAATGCTCACAGGCAAATACAGAATATTTTAAAATGCCACATACTGTTCAATCAAGATAGAATGACAAATATGTCAGCATCCTATCTTACGAGTGACAGTAAGTAAACCAGCAATCACTCACCCTCTTTGGCAGCAGTTCCTCCTCAGCCAGGAAGCCTGGTTTGTGAACTTCAGGGTCATACTCTCCGTACTGTAAAAGAATACAAACAGGCCAACCGATGACCTACTACTGCCTTGTCTACAAAAACAAACCCAACACTCTTTTCTCCCTTTATTCTCCAAGTGCTTATTGACTAATGTTTTATGAGGTAATTTATGTCCGCTGTGGCCACATCATTTACTATGCACTGTGAATGATGCAGTTAAATATGGAGGTCTATGGGAGAACAAAAGTAATCTACAACTAAAGTTACTGGGCTATATACTGGAGTTATCTTCAGCTGTATGGGACTATTGTTTACAAGAGGTTTAAAGTGTTACCTCAAACTACTACACAGTCCAGGTGGCTTACATATTCTACTTTTGACTGTTCATGTGTATTCAACCTGTAGAAATATACACACATGCCAGTTCATTAAGTTGAGCCATAAACACAGCCCTACCAGGACCACAATCATTTTTGTTTTGGAGTTTTACAGCGACCCCTATCACTCACGTGCACAGCAAAATGTTGCCCCCCCATTATAAATGCAACATGCCTATGGCAGGACTGCTAAGAATATATATACGGTATATATAAAATGTTGGATTTTTTTCACGTTCTCAAAGAGAAATCGTAATCAGTCAAAAGCAGTACCACCAGCTCAAAGCTTTAAAAAAACCGGAAAATCAAAAACTGGCCAAACAACTCTGATCAGTTCTTCTCTACTAAAAGCACAATTTTTCAAATGGATTTTTCTATTTAAAACATTTAAGTTGGTTGCATTAGTGGGGGACAAAATTACCAATAACAAATTTATCCAACAAAGAGACCGTCTTGGAAACTATTATTTATGGATGATAGTACACTGTGTTCAAACATCAAGTTTTTTTCTGGTATTTCTGTTTAAAGCTGGTTCAAGCTCTTCGTGTTGCCATTATTTCCTTATTAAATTGGCTCATTAAAAATATTTACTTCACCCAGTGACAATCTGGGTCCCAATCTCTGTTACTATTATTCTGTAGTAACAGAATAATAGTAACAGAATGTTAGCGAACCACTGGTTTTGAGCTAATTAACAAGAGAAACAGCATAAAAACAGACTTAGGAGACCCCACTTTTTAAAAACCAATTTACACACAGTGTATAAAACACCAGGGTGGTGACCATGTCAGCTTAGATTCAGAGGCTTATATAATCGAATAAATCTTTTTAGTTTTCCATCATCATCTTATTTACTCACAGGGTTGTAACCCATTTATTTCTAATTGCTAAATAATTGTTCATACAGTAATTTACTGAGGTAATATAGCATTACTAAATTCTTTTGGGAGAAATAGGGTGGTACTTTTCACCCTCTGGCATCTGATTACTCTTGTAATTTGAAAGGGAAATGTGCCAGAAAATGTCTGAGAGCATCGTCACCAAAGGACAGCTCACCCAACTAAAATACTGATAAACCCACTAGAAAAAACAATATTCACAGCCCTGTAAAATAAACAGCACAACCATAAGAAAGAAAGATTCACAAGCACAGAATATATTCAGACCAAAAGAGAACAATGTATTGGGTATATTTGCCAACCATGTGGCTTTTGTGCTCTGGATTCTGGCACACAGACTCTACAGCAAAACAGTAGATAAATACATAAATCCCACCTAAGAGTTTAGGTGGGATTTATGTATTCTTTTGGTATGAGCTCTAAATAACTCTGAACACTAAAAATTACGTTAAAGGATTTTCTATGTACACAAAAAGATAATTATATTATGTACAAAAGAAGAAAAAAATGCCTGCTTCAAAGTAAACAGGGCTTCAGATTTCCACAAGCTAAAAAGAAATGATATTAATATTAGGTGCTGTCTTGTTTAGATGACTTAATAAGGACACCAATTCCAACAGTTCTATTGAAATCTATTATTCTGTCATATTTGTTGTCACTTGGCCAATTTTGGTCTGTATTGCTAAACCTTACTGCAAAAGAAGTTGCCTCTTGTGTTTTTAAACAGCAGATGACTCATCTCTGATGACCCAGAAGAGATCAAATCTGAGCTCGCAAAATAAACTTACTGGTAAAATAATGGCTAAATAAGAAACATGAACACTTTAAAAGCAGTGTCAGCAGATAATAGCAACATACCTGCCTACAGGCTCAGAGAAAACCAGTTTGTTCGAGCATTTACCAGAAATGTCAATAGACAAATATCCTGTGCAGTTAATAATAACATGAGGCACTTTAAACTGTAAAAACAACCTCCTGAGCAACATTTGCATAAATATTAATTTGAAACACTGGTTATAATAAATTCTCTGTTTTATGTTGAGCTTTTCCATAACTCAATTCTTTCAGTAGATTTTTTGAAGTGTAAGGTTTATGTTGAAATGCTTGCATCTGGTTCAGTTTTATTCTTTGGACAGTACTACAGCATATTACATTGTGAAGCAGACTTAAATACATGAAACAAGCTACTCGGTTGCCCAGGCAGTAAAAAACTCACAAATCAAAACACTGTGACCAAAGACCAAGTTTTCTTTTCATTAAACTTCAAAAGTTGATGTTTGGGCTGTTTGTTGGCCTGAAACACACAGGTGTGGCTTAACATTTTGCCAAAAAGACAAAATGACGTGGTGGCCCGTCATGATAAGTAGAAAACATTTCAGTCAGTTAATTTTCTTTTTGAGGAAAACCAAGGTTCCTAGGTTCAGAAACAGAAATGCTCATTGGACCTGCAAAAGAGCTAAGTGCTACGTAACTCTGCAGACATTCACTTGGTATTTTAAATGTTGAAATGCAGAGCAAGCTTGTTTAGAGGGCAAAGCTTCGACTTTCATAGAAACATGGCAGCAGAATAAAAGTCTACAAAGTTACATTTTGATGAACAAAGAGTCTTCTAGAATCATGTTCTTTGGAAAGACAACAAAGTAAATGTGAATGACTTTACAGCACTTCCAATTGCCTTTCGAATTACTGTTCCAAAGGAAACAGTAATTCTATAATATTTTTGTTTACAGAATTACTGAACCATTAACTAAAAATATTTAATGCCGTTTTGATGTTTTAATTTAATAAGTCTTTATGAGAATAGAAGGTAAAGCAGGCAATAACATAAGCAATAAAAAATATATCCTTCAAACATTAAAGTATTGAAATATGATTCTCTCTTTAGTGCCAACTTCAGGTTGGCATCATTAAACAGAAGTCACAGCTTCCACTGTGTAATATATTCTACTTCTGTGGTGGCACAGCGATTCTGCTCAAAAACAGATCATGAGGAGAAAAGAAGAGGCTGCCAAACACCTCTCAACAGCTGCAGTGCTTAACAAGAACCTGCTTCCCCTTTACACAGCCGCTTTAGTCATACTGACTCTAATCAAAGCTGACTGTTGATTAAATGAAAACAGACTGGGGCCTCATATTTGTGCCGTTTACCAGTCAGAGGGTGCAGACACCAAGAGGCACATGGCACAAGCTGATGTGCAGGTTTTTCTCCATCCACATGCTTGTTTTCACCTGGGCCTGTTAAATTGGTACGGAAAAGGCAAGTCTCTGGGGGATCCAGGCCAAATCTTTTGAGACAGAACTCTGGTGTGACTAAACCATGTCTGCCTGTCATGAAGCTGCATCCCAGTCCTCCTATGGTTTTCTAGTGGATTTCAAAAAGGTAGGACCTTTCAAGCAAAATCTCTGTGATTGCTGGAGGTTTATTATCGAAGTCTGTTTTGGTGGTGGTTTTCCCAGACTATAGCCAACTTGTTTTATCCCAAAGAAAGACAGTTTTTTTTTTTTCTTCTACCAGCAATATGGAACAACCTACCCCAACGTGTTAGGTATGGATAACCACTTTGTTCCTAAAGAAAAAATTAAAATAAAATAAAACATTTGTATAATGTGGTATAAAAGCTGCGAGTTGGCAGTATTATTTGCTCCAATCATTTTTTTCTTTTTTTATTATTTCTATCTTTATACTTGTAATTTTGTGCATTGATTTTATTGTTTCATGTGTGTTTTTATCCAATGTACACTTTTAAAATTTTTCCCTATGCATAGGACTTTGATTGAAAGTTCTTTATAAATAAATGTGTTGTTGTCAATATCAGTATTCTTATTCATTATCAAGATGCTGAAAGCATCTGACTTCATCTAGAGCAGGAGTGTCCAACTTCAGTTCTCAGACACTGATGTCCTCCAGGATGTAGTTGTGTCCTTGAAATTCTGACAATCGTTATCAAAACTAACAAAGGAAAAGGTATAGTATGCTCCATAGATCCTCATCAAGACTTCGACAGCAGAGATCTGCATCAGCTGAGCTAATTTATGAATCCACATATATCCACATATAAGAAAATGTTATGCATTTTCTGTTTTGCAGAAAATGCATAACAAAAGGACAATTTTATAAAACCAGATTAGTACAAGTAAGTGAGTTATGCATGACATGCAGGTGAAGTTTTGAATGGGTCGCCCAGAAAAATAAAGATAGACTAAATGAATGCGAAGCTGTTGTTTAATTTGTTGACAGTTAAATCTCAAGGGAATAGTAGAGTTTTTTTTATAAGTGGAGTACTGGTAAGAGGGAATGACCTGTTAAAGGGTTCTACAATAAAACAGTGGTAAAGAGTGCAAGAGTAATCTAGCATGGCAACAATGCTCATCTGAATATCTCCATTAAAAACTGTAGATAATGTGATGATGGAGGTACATGTCAAATGTGTATGAATAGTGTAACTCTTAAAGATTTTGCTTAAATTTTAGCTGTAATGCAGTTTCAATGAAAAGAAAAAACAGTTGTGTGTTGGTTAAATGTGTTAAGTCCTAGAACATGGCTAAAGAATACAGCATCATAAACATGTATGGAAGATTTACTTATTGAGAAAGACTTAAAAGTAAAAAAAAACAAAAAACATTTTTACAATGCAACTTTGATTTTGGTAGTGTCTTCAGTCAACAGCCGGAAAATGAATCTGTGGTATCAATACAAGATATGTAACACATCTGTTCCAGGTGAGATGAGATGATTTCTCAAGAATCTGTGCTTTAAGAAGAAACTTTACTCTCCTTATGGGTTGCAAAGAAGAACACTGACCTTGGCATGGACTGCATAGGATGCCAGCAACACAGAGGCCTCTGGAGGACAGTGGATTTCTTCTTCAAGGATCTTCTTCCTTACCTAATCAGAAATTTCAACAGTTTTCAGGCTTGAATGCTTTTGGATAAAAGCATTTAAGCTATTATTACTTGAATGCTGAAGCTGTTGATTTGTATCCCATCTTTTCATACAGACATTACGTTTAGATATAACAATTAATTTCTTAGATCAGAGAAAAAAAGAAAACGTGAATTTATTTTTCAGGAAATAATTTTGACTTTAAATCAGGATGGCTGCTCTTCCATATTTCCTGAAGATTGGTTCTTTTGTCGCTTCAATAAGAACAGCAAAAGACATGAGGGACGTACAACCAAGATGATTTAATCTCACTCATGCAATAAAAAGAAAGTACTGCCCCGGAGATAAGCATTGGGAAAAACAACACTTTGACTGCTGAGTTTTTGACAACCCCACCATTCTTCCCAAAACTCTGGACTGACAGATAGGGAAATTACATTCAGTGACAAAAAGTTGTGATGCATCTTGAGCTTTGTTTTAATCTCTGTTCTTTTGTTTTTACAAACACTTTAAGTCACTGTGTATCAGTGGTACAATAATATTAAATTTCCCCTGCCTTCCCTTTCATTAAACTTCAGCAGAACTAACAGGTGTTGTCATGATAAAAACTGTCACCTATTAGGTAAGTACAGTAATTTTTTAAAACTGCTGTGTGCAAAATAACTTTATTTTTAAAGTATTAATTAGTTGCAATGTGACAACATTTGAAATGATTATTTAATCTGAGTTTATTACTCCATAACATTTGATTTCCTCCTGCCTTTTATGACTATGACTCTTGGTATTATGCTATATTATTTCTGCTTCTGATTTGGATATGGTGAAGTATATCCAACCCAGATATAGATTTGGAGAAAAGATGGATGAGAATAGATTTTAGGGTAAATTTCTGATGCTCCAAGGCTTAGATAAATACTCCCTGTAAAAAAAAAAAAATCCAATATGAATAAGTAACGAATGAATAGGAACATAAAGAAAACCAGATGTAATCAAAATTAAGCAGTTAGGGGAGTAAAAATTTCTAAAGTAAATTTTAAAAACATTGGTGAAAATTGTTATGCAGTATGATACACAGTAATCCAATAGGACTCTAAAAAACATGGATAGAGCCCTAAATGAAGGATTAAACAAAGTCCAAAATGTTTTTGTCCTTACTTAAATTAATAAAACAATTCAAACTAATGTCTTTTTTCCACTTGTTTACAATACTAACTGCAAAATCAGCTCGATTCAGAAAGATCAACTTTCTAATCAGTAGAGTTGTGTTCTTTCTACATCTGTACAGCAGCTGATGCTGAGTTTTTTGTTTTATTCTAAAATATGATAAAGTAAAATTAAATCTTCACTTCATATAACAAGAAAAGACACATCCAAGTTTAAAGTGCTGATTAAACTCTCAGAACTCGCAGTAATAACATTGTTTTTAACAAGCTTGAATTCACTCCAACCAAGATGAAAGCAGATCTTTCCACCAGACGTTTCATTCTTAAACTCCATCATCACTCAAACTAATTGATTTGCAAACCTAAGTTGCATAACCACATATACATCACAAAAGCAGATTTTCAGGTTAGATGGGGCAAACATGCTGTAGCAGCGGTTATATAAGTGGGCAATTTCATGCTTCAGACCTCGTCATTTACAGAGCCAGTCAAGCTGTCTATTCTTGTTTTGAAGTAACAAAGGTGCGGAGCCAAAGGTGACAACCTTAATCATAACCAGCACTAAGAGCTAAGGATGCCATTCCCTTTACAAATGAGAGCACGTTATCATCCCAGCCTGTTGTGACGGAGATGTGCATGTGTCTGTTGGTGTAGTAAGTGCTTGAATTTGCGAGGTGTGAGCTTGAGTGTGTACGTATCTGGATCGGTGATCATTTCTGATAAGCACTAATCCAGCTGTCACGCCTGTGACATTATCTGAACGGGGGCCGCCTCCTGACATTATTGGAATTAATGAGAGCAAAGAAATAAGCAGGCAGGCAGTGTGATGCACTAAGCATTTATATTCTTCTTACTCGTGGCTGTGTGTTGTCTTAACTGAGTAATCAGGCTGTTAGGCTTTTCTCAATAAATTAACTCAAGCGGATTCAAATGAAGTAAGAGTATAGATAAACATTTAAAGTATATGCCAAAGAACAGAAGTGCAACATAGTTTGCTACTAAAATAAACTAGCACAACAGATAATTTCTAAGATTACATTAGGATTATGTAAATAAGTACAAAGTATTTTGGGGCAATATGGATTAAAATAAAATGTCAGATTTTTTTCATACCAGATTCAATTCTGCTAAAAAAAAATTTTCTCGGTTTCTTTTCTAAAAAGAAAAGTGATTTTTATTTCAATCATCTGTTCTGTGAGATGTACAACATATTGTTGAGGCCATGCTAAAAAAGGTTTTGTTTAATTATGTGGACATAGTCACAAAGTTAGCAGAATAAAGACATAATTTTGCCAGAATAACATTTTAAAATTACAAGAAAACATTTCATCTTGATCGGGTTGGATTACAAATTTTTGGTCATTAACATGTTGGGAATTCTCATAAAATTTCTTCTTCATTCTCCTAATATTACAACTTTATTCTTGTATCATTTCAACTTTATTGCCATTTTACTTCCTTCTCATATTATTGTGACAATTTTTGTAACATTCTGACTTCATTTTCTTACAAAAAAAAAATAATAATTATCTTAGTCTGAGTTATTTTATTGTAGAATTGAACTATATTCAAAGTCAAAATAAAAAGAAGCTGTAAAATATACATGTAAAACAAACATAAAACATGCCCTGGTCAAACAACAGGGTGGGCCTCTGAATTATGAAAAACAAAGGAGTCCATTGATGAAAAAAATTAAAATTTTCCAAAAACAAAAATAATGAAAAATAATCAATTAATCAATTAACTGTTTACGTGATAAGTCAATTAATCGATTTATCACCTAGCTTTACTTTAAAGCCTAATTGGTAAATGACTAACAGGTAGCACTGGATGATTATAGCAAAACACCAAATCTCATCTCTGGCTAAAAGAGTGATAGGGTAAGCTCTGTAGGAATGCCCCAGGGAAGTATTACTGAATGTAAAGGTCAGCAGGAATATGTGGTCCCCTGATTTCACATGGCTGCACATGATCAGAGTAGAACGATAGAAAAGGTGCATTAGAGGGTCCTGATGAACATCTTTCAGAAAAAACTAGACGTGTGCCCCCTGTAGGCATTGAGACATAATAGATGGAAGCTACAGATGCACAAAAAGAATTTCAGTTAAAAATGAACTAAATCATCTTAAATACATAGACTTTATTTCACCTCAAGAGGCTGACAGTTCTCTTCCTTAAGTGTCACACTTGTTAAAAGCATAGATTTTATTTACCTTGATGGTTGCACCTGCTTTCATGTATGCTTTACCTTAAAGCACCTTTTTAGAAGAAAAAATATATATATTTCTCCAGGTTTTTGCTTTTTGTAGACTCATTTTCCAGATCCTTCTGACATTTTTATGATATTCTGGGCATTTAAGTACACAACCTTCACTTTATAAACTGTCATGTTCTATAAAACATTAACAAACATAGAGTTTGCATATTCATTTTTACAGACTTGAAAAATGATCAGATCATATTTTCTATTTTCCAGACTTAGTGGGAGCACCAAAAACAATTAAAAAATGTGTTCACTATCCAAACGCGATTAAACAATCTTGAGTTAGATTAGCTGGTAACATCTGTAGCTTCAAATTTCTACTTAACTTAATACCAACTTGTGCTTTTATGTCTAACTGTAAGAATTCCTAAAACTAACTAAATTAAAAAACTCACTAAATTGTTATTTTAGTTAAAATTGTATAAGCAGAATAGAATAGGATATGAAAAAATACAATTGACAATTGGCTTACCTGTAGAAAGAAGAGGCGCTGAGTGATATCTTGCACTAGCTCCTCCTCAGCATTTTCTGGGTAAAACTTGGCCAGGAAGTGGAAGGTGATTGGTTCATCTTTTGAGACCTCTTGGTCTAAAACCTGTAAGCATAAACCAAAGACAACAACAATAACACATAATTGATCAAATAATTCCAGTAGAAAATGAACAAGTATTTTAGGAAAACAAAAAAGTGGCGCAACAACCTTCCTTTCCATCTTCAGCCAAGCCACTGTGTCCTTTATGCTGTACTGGAGCCCAAAGAACCAGGTTTCTCTCAGTCCCAAAGTCCGGCACACCAAGTCAAAAAGATCTTTTCCTTTCCACTTCATCTAAAAGTTAAAGATGGATATTTAAAAAAAAAATAAAATTAAATACATTTAAAATCTTTTCAACATGCTGTATTTAATATAAAACTTCCTATTCAAATTATTTTAAGTTGGAGATGAGTAAAATGTCATAAAATCAAAGGTTCCTTTGGTTTTACAAGGCTTTGTAGCCAAAAAGGTGCAAGTAGTAAAATCCCACCCAGTGAGACACACAAGGACTTTCCTATGCTCTTAATAAGTGAAATGAAAATGTTTTCCTAATTTTTGTCATTTTAGATTAAACAACACAATGGTCAAACAATACCAAATATAGCTGAAGTTGATATAAACAAACCATGCAAAAACATGAAAACAAATATAAATATTGATGCAGCAAGGATAAAACTAGGATAGTGAAAAATAAATCTAGAATAATGGAATGTGTTTATTACAGATACATAATACTTACTTAACCAATAAGTGAGATAATAGTGAGTTTCACACAAGAAAATAGAAACCTGTAACTAACATAATGCTGGTGTGTATAATTACCAAAATAGCAGCTGCTACCCAGAAACGGTTCCTCCCTTTTAAATATAGTGCTTGCAAGTAATTTTGTTGCCTTTCATTAAAAAAAAAAATAAAAATACAAAAAAACCCGGCAAACTGGCATAAACTGTCCACTATCAAAGGGGAAAACATATAAATCACGGAATCAGGGTCAGCCCTGACTTCAACTACTGACTAAAAAGTATTTAACTGGGATGCGGTAAACACAGCAATCCCTTAAAAATTATGTTTAAGCAACCGCGTGGGCGTCACATCCTTTTCCTTTATTGACATCTGCTGCCTTCTAGCGTTCAGCAGGTGAAATACGTTGGTTTCATGGGAATTTACTCGCTTATGAGCCAACAAACAATTTCTACTTCCTTCACGTTTTATCTGTATAAATTCAAGATTTTTTTGTAGTTTCATTACAATTTGAAATTAGTGAGCAGAAGAACAATAATGTCGTACTTGAATGTTTACAGCATTACTTATAATAACAAAATGAAAGATTGTTCAAACTCACCTCGCACTTGAACTCCATGTCTGACTCCATGGTGCATATCTTTACTTTAAAGTATTTGGCTTGTTTTCTAATCAAAGAGTTGAATCCTATTTTTGCTGCTAAGGCACTTGCCATGGTGACTCGTAAATAAACACTCCTATTCTATTCAATACACCAATGATATTTTAGACATTCCTTATAAACTAAAAAAGCCCTACATTCTTCCCTAAATTAGTTCATCGTATGGTTCGGAAATACGAGAATGTAGTTAGCACAGTTAGTTATCCACAGGTAAACACAACATGGATATGATTTTTCAGCTAGTACTAACAATATTTGCAAACAGGACAAATCAAGTATCATTTGTCTTTTAGCAACATGTTACTGATTTACCAGACTCTGTATACAAAATACAAATACAAAAAGGTAAACAAATAAAGTTTAACAAAAACAGATAATTACAGCATAGTAAGGCTGGCTGCTAACGATAGCTGGTTAAAAGTAATAAGATAGCTAACTAAAGTTAACGTCGTTTCAAAATCGAGACGTCCAAATACAGTTTCCCGTATAAAATTTCCTCTAAAACCATGTAAATTTATGAAATTATTTCATCCAATACTTTCCTGTAAAAAAAAAAAAACTTGGAACGGAAACAAGAGCTAACTGCGGCTAACAACCTGTTAGCGATGTCTTTAAAAATGCAGTGATGCATTCGCGTACCATCTATAAAGTAGTACTTACCGGAACAAAACATTAGATAGAAGTAATTTTGGGACGATGGGCACTGAATTATGATATTATTCTGCTACTGAAATACCATATCTAGAATTATTAATTTTTTCTGTTATGTTTTTGAGTAAAGTAAATCTGGTAGTCTTAGTTGTGTAGCTAAAAAAAGGTAACGGGAATATTTCCTCTTTCATTTTGTCATGTTCTGTAAAAAACGTTAAAAACTGTTGTTTTTCTTGAAATAAAATTACACGTACACATATCATTTCAAAATAAGTTAAATGTGCAATATGCCCACTCTTCAGTTAGAAATTATGCCCACAAATCCATAGAAATATGTATATATTTCAAGAGGACTTAAAGGCAGCATCTTTTCCCTCGCCCTTTCCTTTCGGACCGATCTGCCAATCACAATGCAGTACATGCAACATGCCCTACCCTTAGCCAGGCCCCCTGCGCCATAAGGAGGCGGGGCTACAGCAATGAGGTAATCGGGGTAAACAGTAAAAATGGCGACGTCTGTAGCCAGAGCGGAGCAGCTGAGTTTGAACGGGATCATTTACGAGTCCCAAACCAAAAAACTGACCGACCTGCCGACCGAGTTGCTTGAGCATATTCTGTGTTTCCCTGTCCTCAAACATGTCGACGTTTGTAACGTATCATGCTGCTGCAAACGGCTGCACGATGTCTGCCATGGAAGAGGAAAGGTCTGGGAACACCAATACAAAATCAGGTGCTGCAAATATTTTTAGCTTCTCTTTATGCAGATTCTTGTAACATTTCGTTTTTATCTTCAGAAAACAATTCTTATATTACCCAGAACTTTAGGGTCATGAAACCCTCCTTTTCGCTTTGAAGGTTGGCTCGTTTACTGCGAACTCACAGGAAGCTGTCATTCTGCTGATGCACCAAATTTGTCCTTATCTCACCGGTGCTAAGCAATATGACTGTGGACATCTATGAACTTCGTAAGAAAAATAGGTTTTAAAATTTATCATTGGTAAAACGTACAACCTGCTTTTTGCAGAGTCCCTTAAAATGAATTTGTTTGACCTTGAATCCTATATGTAGTCCTTCAGCTAGTCTGACAGTATCAGTTATTTCTGTAAGGGATACATCTACTGCAGCAAGATGCTTGAAGGTTTTAGAGCCTGATTTAACCTTCTCCAAAAAAGGAGAAAAAAAACTAAATCATTCTGAAATTACAAATTTACTCCTTACATCGACAGATGGCCAAGACTGCAGAGGTTTTATCGTCAAAATGAGAGCTGTGACTGGCTTAGGGAATACGTAACCCGGCATAGAGTTGGAATACAGATACGAAGGACAGTGGAATCCATTTCAAAGCGATTCTTCACAGACGTTGTAAGTAATCACCTTCTTATGAAGTAATATCATTATGCAAGAACAGATTTGACATAATGGAGAATCAGTAATGCTGCCTTAACCTGGAAAGAGGTATGAACCGGTTACTCACATGCCCAGGTCTTAAAAAGTTTGGATACTACTAAAAACTAAACAAAAAGTTTTGTAGTACTGTTCCTAGGGCTTAAAATCAACTACTGAAATTTCTCCAGCTGCATAGAATTGCACAGTGTGTCACCTCCCCTACCTGCTGCTGAACATATGTCTTTTTTTTTACAACCTTATAGGTATTTTAATGTCCTAATTTATTTCTCCACAATGACAAAAAAATCCTTTAAAAGTCCAAAAAGTTAAAATATCATATACCAACATTTGTTGTACAATAAAAATGTAAATCTTTTAAACCACGATGAACCTGCATGTTTCTATCAAGTATTAATTATATTTTCAGGGGGGTTAGCCATTTAAAGGTCTATATGTCTACTTAATTCCTGAAATAGATTTTTATTGAAAATGATTAGAAAGGCTATATCTTTTTCTATGAGAACATTTAAGTAACTTTCTATTATTTACGAAAAGTTATATTGTGCAATAAGCACACGAAAACTATGTCTACACATAGCTGGTGTTTATTTCATTAATTGTATCCATGAAAATACATAATACAGAAACATGGTTATGGTTAATTGTCCGTGTTACGAGATACATTTTCCTACAATAGGAATCATTTTCACTTTTCTATTTAAAAAAGGAGATAAGCTATGCTGTAAATTGTAGTTGAGTTTATAGTAATTACCATGTTACAGTGAACATGTGACATTTTTCTAAATATCATCACATGTTGAGAATTGCATTCCTCAACATTGGGCAATTGCATTCCAATTGGCTCATGCCTAATTGGAAGGGATAAGTTTGTGTGGGCGCATGTTTGTGCAATAATGTGAATTCGCTGGGTTGCAAACTAATCCAGATTTCTTGTAACTCAGCCATGCGTTGGCCAGGTGCTTGGAGACAGCTTTGCAGAGATCGAGTCACTCGGGATGCCAGAGCACTTCTGTGAAGATGAGCTCCTCTTCATACTCAACTCAGACAAGAGGTGAGAGTCACACTGTGCTCAAAGTCAAAACAGAAGATTTTGACCATCAGCTGGGGTTTGGATGTCAATTCAGATAATTCTTTGTGATTACAAAAACTTTGTTGCATCACTCATTTATGATGCAAATGTTCATGTCTCTCCACCCTCTTCCAGGAAAAGCTTGACCCTAAAATACTATGCAAAGAAAATCCTTTACTTCCTGAGGCAGCAGAACATCCTGAGGAATCTGAAGACCTTCTTAGCCCAGCCCGCAGAGCAGCAGTCGGCTCTGGAAGGTAATCATCAGTTCTGACCATTACCTTATTAAAATAATTTATTCTGAAGGTTGCAACATATCAGCAAGTCCGTTTTTGTTTTGTATTATTTTCCTAATTGAAAGTGAAATTATTTTAACTACTTCATAGAGCACCAGAGATTGATTACAAGTGCATCTTTTTCATAACCTCAAGGTTTTGTTATTGTGTGAGAGAGTTAGCCACTTTCACAAAAGGAGTTGAGGTTTATGAGGCTTAGAGCAACTTTAACAGGAACAGTCTACATTGGACAGATGAGACAAGGATTAACTTAAGATATAAAATATCCAGGTTGATCCAGTCTAAGACAAGGGATTAATATGTAGAAATGTACCTCATGGCTGCTGTTGGGTACAGTGGAGAACCTATGATGCTGTGGGTCAGTCCCTGAATGAACAAAAAGTGGAAGATGCATAAAATATCTTTTCAGTTATAGTTATACAGTTACACAATTTCTTCATTCTGGATTTATTTAGAGCTTAAAAAATATTGTTTTGAGTTTTAATCACATTTTGAAAAGCAAGTCAAAACAAGATGCGAAAAAAAAGAGTATTGTCCTCCTGCCTCACCTTAAATTATAATTGCTTGTTTTCCTCATGCATGTCTTTTCTGGGTTGTATTTGCTTTGCTAGGTGCTGTGCTGGTGGATCAGTATTGTAACCCACTGGCTGACATCACACTGGAGTCCATATCACAACAAATGGATGATGTGGAAGAAAAAGCAAAGAAGATGTTGAGAATTAAGAACCCTTCTCATCCCAGCCTTCGGGTCACTAACAGTAGGTGTTGTCGATAAAAAATCAAAAATGGTAAAAAAAAAAAATAAAAAAATTAGAAACGCTATTCTTTTTTGGGGGCCTTTAGCGTGTATTTTGCATTTTTGGTCTTCACCCACTATTGTTTCTTTTAAAATATATTGTGAGTAGAAATGTAAAGCCTGAATAGCTGAGCTCTGTTTGAAACAACTAACTTGTGTGAAGGTGACTGTATGACAGAGGACTTTGAGCTCCAGAGGCAAGTCTTGTGGGCCCTGAACGCAGTTTTGTATGAACAACTTCAGTACAAAGGCAACGAATGCGACTACTACAACCCGCTCAACTCCTACATCCATCAGGTAGGCACCAGCTGATAACCTTTTCTAATATGTTGTTCTGAAATATTTTCACCGTACTCTTTATTCACCCAGGTGTTACTTCGGCGGACAGGTATACCCATAAGCCTCTCTGTCCTTTACATGACGCTCGCCCGGAAGCTGGGCGTTCAGCTCGAGCCCGTCAACTTTCCCAACCACTTCCTGTTGCGCTGGTGCCAGAGACCAAGAGGGTATGGCTTGAAATTGGAATGTTTACATCTTTCTTATTTACACACTGATTTCAAACTTTCAGTTACAGAGATTACCACAGTAGCCTAAAATTATTGAGCAATCACTGACCATGTGTTGTCTTTCTCGATTTCCACTTTTATTTTTTTTAATATACAATCATGTGATCTTATGTAGATATAGTGGTGTAATTTCTGTTATGTGGCAGTGCAGTTTAAGCTGTAGCTTATTAATGGATAACTATGTTTTATCTAAATGACCGTACATTTCTGAATTCTGCTTTTGCCCTTTTTTTGGCTGTGTGATTCTAAGTCAATTATATTGAAATAAGGCTTTAGCAACAAAGGACATGACAGAGTTAAGTTAAAAATCAGTGCTGCCTTGACTATTTTTAAATTCATTAATATTTGAATTTTCTGCTTTTTATAGAGGTGGGAATACTAAAAAAGAGCCTTTTAATACGTTTAAACTTGGCATTGTATTCTTGCTCCGTCTTACATTTTTTTACATTTCTGCCCATTTCTGCCAATTTGTTGTTGATCCCCTGACTATTGGAAAACAGATAAACGTCCATCCATCCATTTTTTGTACACCCTTGTCCCTTAGAGGGGTCAGGAGGTGCTGGTGCCTCTCCAGCTAACATTCCGGGCAAGAGGCGGTGTTCACCCCGTACAGGTCGCCAGTCTGTCGCAACAGATAAACTTAATATATCAAAATCTTTTACATTTGCATCATGAAGCATTTCTTAATATTTATAGTAAATAAAATCAGAGCTTTTCTTGTTGTTCTCACTCTAAAATATTGCAAGAAATTTAAACTGTCTTATCAAGTGATTTTTTTTAATAATAAATGCAAAGTCCATGCTTCAATATAAGTGCATTACTCACAGTACATTTTCTGAGCCTATTAAATAAATGTTAACAGAACATTCCATATGCAGGAGTGAGGACATCTATGACTTTGTCTACATTGATGCCTTTGGGAAAGGCAAGCAGCTGACGGCAAAGGAATGCGAGTACCTCATTGGCCACCAGGTGACGGCAGATTACTACAGTGCCATTAGCACCACAGAGGTGCTGCTCAGGATGGTGGGGAACCTGCTCAACATCGGCAAAAGAGGGTAAGAGGAACCATTCATGTTATTAGATGAAGGATGTGTGATGCAAGATTATTTTGGAGGTACGGACATCTTAATCTTTCAAATCCATGCTAATCAATTGATTGATTACTTATGACCTTCTCAGCTCCTGTAACTATCTTCTGCAGGGGTCTGTTGTTGTCAGTCAGTGATGGTATAAGTATAGTCTTGGAGCCCAAAATACTGAACAAAATGTTACACCCCTTCCTGTGCCTGCTTTATATAAAGTACCTTTTCAGTTTAAGCTGCATCATCTGCAGTGTGCATTTTCCATCAGGGAAGGAAATGAGAAATCTTACCAGCTGCTGAGGGATTCGCTGGATCTCTACCTCACCATCAATCCAGATAACGTTCAGTATTTGCTGCTGCAGGCGCGCCTCTACTTCCACCTTGGAATCTGGCCAGAAAAGGTCAGACTTGAGCAAAAATGTTTTCAAATACAAACCAGATTTTTCATTATTATTTTGGGTCTAATTTTGAATAACTGTTTTATATCTTAAACTGGAGTAAAATGATAAGAACACCAATCTATATAAAACTTTCCTATATTGCTATTGGGTGGTAGCAATATAGGAATTGCTATATTGCTACCACAATAGCAGAATAGCAATGCTATATTGCTATTGTATAGCATATATTTGTATAGCACATATTGCTATACAATATATAGCATTGTATAGCTATATAGCGTAATTTCTGCACAGTGCACAATATTTAGCATTGTGCTGCTCTTCACATATTTTCCTTCACCTTGCTCCCAGGTGTTGGACATCCTGCAGCATATCCAGGCTTTGGATCCTTCCCAGCACGGAGCAGTGGGCTACTTGGTGCAGCACACACTGGAGCACATCCAGCACAAGAAGCATCCCGTCACTCCTGAGGTGAAGCGGCGCAGCGCTCCTGAACACCTGGAGGTCCAGTATTCAGTCGGCCTTATTATGAAACACAAGCGGTAAGTTCCTATAAAACACAACGCAGACAAAAAGACAAATTACCTGGAATTGTAAAACACTGTTTACTGAAATTCTTCCAGGTCGGGGTATAACTGTGTGATTTACGGCTGGGATCCTAAATGTACCATGAGCCAGGAGTGGATCAACACCATGAGGGTCCACCAGTTGTCCAGTGGAGCTAACCAACCGTTCTACAACGTGCTGGTACAAGACGGGACGTGTCGTTACGCAGCTCAGGGTACGCCTCATATCCACCAGCAGGGGGCTTCTCCTGATGAACCACAGATTGTAGGTTTAAATGTTAAAGGTGTGCAGCATATCAAATTTATTTAAAAAATGTGAAGTATTCCTCAAAGAGAACTTGAAATCCTCTTGCCTGCATGTTTTAGATGTGCCTCTATACCAGAACAGCTGATTCAAATGATTGCATGACATCTTCTGCAGCCACCAAGTACTGCAGGAGCCTGTTAATCACCCAAAGATTCAATCCAGGTGTGTGGCAGAAGGAAACACCTAAAACATGCAGGCAGGGGGCCTGAGGACTGGAATTGGGAACCACTGCCTTAGGGAACCCGTCGAGGTGGGAGCTTGTACGCCACAAACTCATCCTCCACTATACCTCACAAGAGGCATGAGGTACTTTGAAAAAGGAAAATGTAATTATTTTTAAATAAAGAAAAAAAACACATAATAAATCTTAAAATCAAGAAACAAAGAACAAAATCAAGACTTCCAAACCATATCATGTAGGTGTACTACTGCTATTCAAAAGGAGTAGCCATAAAACACTTTAACATGAAAACAATACTATATCTAGGCTGCAGAACTTTACTAACTCCTCTGATATCCCTCACACTGGCAAATTACCCTGTAGCTCTTTTCCCAGCATGTGTACTGTGAACATGATGAGTGGAATAGGATCAGCTGTGCTCGCATAACCTGCAGGAGCCACACCCAAACCTGACCTGCTGCTCTGCATTTAAAAATAGAACAGAACATACTGTTTTTCCTATTGGGGCGTATTGGCTTGTTTTTACTTTGTGCAAATCTTTAGAAAGTTGAGTTGGATGTGCAAAAAGTAAGAGGAGATTGTTTTTATCCTATGAATAAATTGCTCAACTTAAAGACAGGAGATTTTTAATAGTGTGATACTGTGCTTCTGCAATTGATGGTGGATTTATTTAAAAGCTGATGTCACAACTGTACTATAGGCCATCAACAATATTATCTGCACCTCTGTATACAGAACTATAAATGTTATTCTAAAGCTTATATTTGATTGTGACAGAGTTGAACTTACTTCCCCATGTTTGAAATCTCCCAGCTTGCGTCTGCATGACTTTCATTGTTTGAACTTCTCTGTTCAATCTTCAACACTTCAACATTTCGTACTGGCTATGTTTCTCAAAGCCACAACATTTTTTTGGATTTTGTAAAACGCTGTTGCTTGTTCCTCTTTTTATAGAAGCGGTATTGACTAAAAACACTCTTACGTTGTGTATTTAACCAATGTAGCATTGCAGTGACGTGTGTTCGTTGGTATTCCTCAGAGAACCTGGAGCCCCACTCTGCCCCTCTTGAGATTGGGCACCCGGAGGTGGGCCGCTACTTCTCTGAGTTTGCCGAAACCCATTACGTTGCCAATGAAGAACTGCAGACACGATACCCTGAGGACATGAGGGAAACCCTGAGCACAGTGCAAGAGCTCTACCACAGAATGACTCCTGGATCTGTCAGCCGAAATGACACTTCTGCCTCTGAACAAATGAGCCACCAGTTCAAGTCGATGTAGCAAGTGGTCCTGCTGACGAGGGTTAACAAATACCTGTTCCCCTCTTACTCAATTTACAATCATCCTAGCTGTTCCTTTATAGCACTCAGAGACTAGGACTTCTTTTGTTTTTTAAAGGAAAGATGGTTATTGTTATTGCTTTGAGACATGTTCAAATACAACCATTTATCTGCTGTAAAAACAAAGTTGAGGTCACTGGATACAAATACTATTTCTACATGATGTAACACATATTCATTTAATTTTAATCCAGTCAAAAAAGATCAGTTTGATTTTAAAAAGTCAAATAAAATACAACCCAAAAGTAAAAGGAAAAAAAAAATAACTTCAAGTAAGCAGCTAAGTGGACTAGAAAAATCAGGATGTTTATCCAGGTGCTGTAAATCCTTCCTTCCCAAATTCAGAGAATGCTTGTGTTCCTACATTTTCCTGCATCCAGCACCATGCTGCAGAATACAAACCCAGTGCCACACCAGAGAACTGAAAAAAAATGATTACAATAGTTTTAACTCATGATTTAACAGAGTATCATGCACTTATGAAAGTTTGACTTTCACATTCCTACATTTACCTTTTATTCTGTATATTTACATGTGAAATATGTACGATGCCAAGACTCAGGATGTCTGTCATGGAATGCCAAAATCACGACGACTTGAAATAGCAGTGAGTCTAAGCTTGGTGAAAACTACAAAAAATAAAGTGTTTCAAGATTCTCTGTTGTTTTTTTCTCTAAAATAAATAATGCATTTATTACTTTATTGTGGGAACATATGCAAAAACAGCCCAAGATAAAGGCAAGAAAGAGGCCAGAAGGTTCCCCCCAAAACCTAATGTCTCGCAGAGTCTATAGTGGAAAACAGATTTTCAACTGTAGTGTATTAAAAACACAAATCTAACATTAAATGAGAGTAAAGAGTGTTTTAGGTCTGGCTTGGCAAGATTATTCCTCTTAAACTCCATAATAAATGTGTTTTAACAATTTATGAATTCCCAGCTTTGCAAGCTTGTCATTTTCACGAAGTCTGAATTTAATGAAGGCACATCAGCAGACGCCAGAAATGCCTAAAGCGGGTGATCAAATCCAGTCCTGCAACCTTTAGATGCATCGTTGGGGATCAGCTCTGAACAGGCCTGGTAACGAGCCATTCATTTTTGCACGACACGTAATTTCCCAGTTCCTACTACAACTGGAACCCATGTGTCCCAGAGATGAATTTGTTTATAGGAAATTTGCCTAAGGCACAAGACCTACGTAATTCCAACTTTAAAGTACAGTAGTGACAGCATTATGTGGGCCGGGGTGTCTTTCTGTAGAAGGAAATGCATTCCACAAAATAGAACCAAATAATCTTGGTATTCCTAACTGATATAAAACAGTAAGCGTTCAGATTGAGAGAGTAACACTTGTTTGGTGGATGTTTGCGGATCTTTATTATGCGAATGTAAGAATTGATATTTAAGCTGTAAGTTGTTAATTTCTTTTCGAAAAATGCTAAAACGCTCCACATGGAGGCAGCAGAATACATCAGCAATGTCCTGCCCACTGAAGTGAGATAAAGCTGCAAGTGTGTAAAAGTTTTAGCCAGTCCAAGTAGACCTTGCGCCTCGACGCACCGCTCAGACAGCCGGAGAGATGGGAGCCACACAAACACACTCCGAGTACCAATACGAGAACATGGTGGGGAAAACTGGATGTAAGTATAAGAAAAACAAGACATCTGTTAATTTTGGTGGGTATGGTGGTGTTTGACAACGCCACAGTGGGAAATACGCTGGTGTGAGGGACACAAGAAATGCTCTTCTTAATTTATCTATGTTATGTTTTCGACCATATTCAGAAATGTAACAGCATGTGTAGATGTTAAAATTAAACCTGAAGAAGTTGGAGCATTCATTTAGTTTTAAAAGCCAATGCAGCTGTCACACCTACTTATAATAATGACGGTGGAAGTGTTTGAGGAAAGAATTAATGGAATACCTTCACATGTGCAGACATGTACGTTGAGCGCATCCATCTTCGACTGTGGCCAACTTTATTGATGCTATCTGAAGGAGACTTTGGACTGTTTAATGCCTTTGTCTCCATAAGGGTTACAGCTATAGTCTTGTTTCTTTTTAGACGTAGTTGCAGACTTAGGAACCTCTTTGTTCTGTAAGCATTGGAATTTCAATTGCATTGGCAGATAACTGATCTCAGAGCGCATAGTTGTTCTTGTTCAGCCTGTTTGTCTGTGTCTTATTGCGCAAGTTGTGTTCTTTTAAATGAGCTTGCTGTGTTGAGCTGTGACTCCACCCATCCAGAACAACAGTCTGTTTTGGTGTCTGTGTGAGGCCATAGATATAACTCACCTCCACACTCTGAGCGGACACAGCTGCTGACTTTATTTGACAGAGAATACACTGCTAAAACTTTCCAATGGCGTTAATGATTCTGAGAATCATTTTAGATGCAGTTACTAAGGATGGTTTGTTTACTTTGCCAGCAGGACCTGATCAGTGTTTCAGGCAGTAAAAACGTGCATCAGGAGGGAACCATTTAAGTGCAAATTCACTCTTGTTTATCAAGGTTTTAATCCATGTTTAGCTCCTGGATTCATTGAACTGTGAGTAACTGGGGGGAGAATATTGGCTTACATGTTAATGATAAACGTCTTTGTTTCTTCAGTTTCAATCGAGCAGATTAAAAACCTGCACATGCGATTTCAGCAGCTGAGTGGAAATGAAAAAACACTAAGGTAATGTTTCAGTGTGTTTTTTTTATTTTTTTTTATGTCTAACATAATGAAGCTCATACAGTCCCTCTACACTTATTTGCCTGATTAAAAAAAGGTTAATGTGCATTTTTTTTAAATAACATTGTCCAATAAATACAGCAATTCAACTAATTTACTGCTTGGTAGCCACTGGACTATTATTTTGAATGTTCTAGACCAGGGGTCTCAAATTCCAGTCCTGGAGAGCCGCAGTCCTGCAACTTTTAGATGTGCTTCTGCTGGAACACACCTGAATAGAATAATTAAGGCTCTGGAGAACTGATCTACACAAGGTGGAGGTAATTAAGCCATTTCATTCCAGTGTTTTGTACCTGTGGCACATCTAAAAACTGCAGGACTGCGGCCCTCAAGGCCTGGAGTTTGAGACCCCTGTTTTAGACTTTTTGATGCAGTGCATTCTGATAAGGTTCCCACTTGATTAAAAATAGAAGCCCATAGAATCACTTGACAGTGGGTATGAGGTGATTCTTCACATGAGTATAATCTGTTTCATTGTCACACCAAACATGAAAGCCTTTATTACCAAAATATGAATTTTAATCTGACAAAACCAGACAATATAAGTTCAAGCCCCAATAGCCTTAAAAAAATGCCACGTTTATGTTTGTGATAATAGGACAGGAAATGTCTGTTTTACACAGATAGTTCCCCATTAGTATTTGCTTGAATCCACAATCGGCTGACAGAGTGGTCCAAATATCTGTGTCAATTTCTTAAAACCTAGACCTACACAAAAAATTGTTTACAGTACAATTAAAAAGTAAAATTGTTTACTTTTGGAAAATTAAATCATGAATGCTATTAATATTACAATTATTTTAATTCAAACAAGAAGTTGCATTCAGAAAGGTGCATTTTTTATTTTTTATGCAAACGATCTTAGAGCTTTACAGTAATTGAGAATAACACCACCGTCAGAGCAACAGAGGACATGATAACATAGGTGTTATTTTTTTAGTGGGAGTCCTCTAGCTGAACAAACAGGAAACAACACTCCTGTTTTATTGCTTCACAAAAGTAAAACAAACTGTTTTCATGTTTAATTGGTTGAAATTGACACAGTTCTTTCTAGCAAAGGTACCTAATTTTGTTGGGGATAACAACCTCAGTATGACACCAGCATGTTGATCTCATCTAATCGCCTGTTTTGAAGATTTAGTGAGTCAAACATAACACTATTTGCTACAATGATCTAAGAATGAGGTCTGCAGATTTGTCTTCCCTTCTTTGTCCTCACACGGTTTTGTGGCACTGTGGGCCCTTGTTTGTTATTGTTCCACTTGTTTTAGGCTTTCTAGCTAATGCTCTGACAGTAGATATGAGCAAGCATATGAGGGCAGCAATTTTCTGGTAGCAATTACCTGATTTCTGAAGAGCAAAACACATCTGACTCATGTAAATATGCTCGAGTCTTTCCCATTTTGAATAACTGCTAAGACAAATGTCATATTAATTCCCTAGAGAAAAATAAAGTCAAGAAATCTGAAATAAAAGTACTCAGATAATCATATCAATTTGAAAAGTTAATTAAAAAGTCTTTATTTACATTAGTTACATCAGAAATATTAAAGGTAAAGACCGTACAATTTATAGACAGTGGGAATGGCACTGCATTGAAAATTATAAAATTATATATGGTACTCATTAATTAATGAACATTAAGTTCTGTCAATACCAGAATGAAAGAAATCCAAGCTACATTTTATAAAATTAACTGAAAATCAGTTAAAAATGCAGAGACTGTCCTTCGATGTCCTGTTCTGTAATAATGGACTTTTTCTTGCTGCATTGCAGAAGAGAACACCTGAAGAATATACCAACTCTGGCCGATAACCCCATCAGAACGGAAATTATTGAGGCGTTCTTTGATAAAAGGTGGGTAGAGTCAAACAACACCATATCCCATGTGGACTTTCTGTTACTAATGGCTTTTCAATTAAAATAATGTTATAATTTTTTCAACAAAGATAATTGTCAAGGTGATGTTTTTTAAAGCACTACCATTTACTGATCCACATGTAGAAATTTTTATTGTGTTACATTAGTTTGGATAAATAGAATCCATAATAAAGAGAATATTAGGATTAATATTAAATTTATCTAATTCAAAATTAATATTTTCTAATTCAATATGAATTAGAAAATAATACTGAATCATTTTCTAATTCAATATTAAGATGCACTCTATATTCCAGAAAATATGGTAACTGCATTTAATAGGGTAGAAACATTTCTGAATTTTTAGTATTTGACTTATCAATTGGAGTTTATATGCATTTGCATTATACATCATGTAAAAAGTTCAGAATTAAAAAGCAGGAAGCATCCCAGAGGAGTGTGGCTTTACCTCAGTAAAGTTGTTGTTCTTTACTTGCTACATGGTGGGAGTTGTTTTCAACTTCCACAGTTTGACTGAATGTAATCGTAATACTATTTAAACACTTACAAAAGAGTTTTGTTTTCTTAGTGTTTCTCCACAAACAGCAGTTGTGAAAATGTAAACTGTATTCAGTTTTAGGCAGATGGGAGGAAAATGTGTATTATTCAATAATCAATAAAGAAAATCTGTTGGGCCTACTTATTACTTAGTGGAGTTTGGTAGACATTTTTGAGTATTTTAGATGCCTTTAGAAATCCAAAGTTGAACATTCTTGTGTTTTTGCAAGAGAATGATGAGAATTTGACTGATTTACAAACATCAGTGTGTTTTAAAGTAGTCTTTCGCTGGAGTGTTCTTCTGCATTGGTTTGTGGTATAGTCATGTGATTTCACTTCTCTAAAACACAAGTCATGTGGAGGATATCATGTGGGTAAAATGTTATTGCAACTAGTTAATGCAGTAGTGAGGTAGTTTACAGATTTAATTTGTTTTACATTTATCAACAATAATTAGGTGATTTTCAATGCTTTTGATTGAAATACAGGAACCAGCATAATAATGAGTTGGGATCATATGAGGAAATCGGCTTTGAGGAGTTCCTAATGGTTATGTCCCACTTCCGTCCTCCAAGTATTAAAACATCAGCGGAGGAGAGGGTGGCAATGAGAAAACAGAAGGTTTGCTGTGAGTAAAACATTTTTACTACAACACAACTTGGTCTGCTCAGAACACCAGGCCAAAAGTACAACACGACTCATGTAAGTGTGTGAATGAGCAGAGGATTTGTAACGGCATGTCAGCTGTTGCTTCTAAGCAGCTCAAAAGGTATTTCATCGTGTGAATGTGGCCACAACAAACTCACAAGTATAAATGTCACAAAGACAAATGCATGACCTCGGGGCAAACAGTTGGTAATTAGTTTTAGTTAACTATGTCTTTATCTCTTTCAAGATACATTTTTCCACATATTCCTTCCCCTTTAACTTGTTTTATATTTTGACAACTAATACCCTGCCATAATATTGTGCATTTCCTGGGGTCTCAGTGACATACAAACTATGAAACATTTTAGATAATGGAAAAAAATATATATTTATTGGGATGTTTGCAATCTGAAAACTGACAGAATGGTAGGAGTTTTCCTTTTAGTTGCTTGAACTATTTTTCCTATTCAAAGCAAACTGCTATACAGTGAAAGACTTAATTACAGTTTTTATGTTTATGCAGTACATACTTATAGTCACACTTACACTGATTCTGCAACTCAGGTTTTGTTGCTCAAGATACATCAATACATAGTCATATCTGGTTTACTCAGAGAACTTAAAAAAAATATATATTTCAGCTTATTTTCTGAGTAGTCTGTACTTAATTATATCTAGCCATGCTTCAGTTCAGTTTAAGCTCAGCCAGAGTTAGCATGCAGTTTAATCTCAGTGAGAAGAGGAAATCCTGCATGCTTTTGCATTCTGACTTGCAGCTCTTCCTGAATGTCTACATAATTTTTTTTACATATGCACCACAGACGTGAACATCTCTAAGAGTAAAATGATCAAATCATGTATCAGATCCTGACTTGAGCAAAATGCAAAGCAAAGCTAACTTTTTGGTGATAAATCACAAGACATCCCATTGGAAAATATTGTGAATGATGTTTTATGATTTTATTTGTTATGAACATGTTGGAAGACAGAAAATTTAAAGTGCTCATTTAATGTTTTTCTTTTATCTTCTCTCAGTGAAGGAAAGAAAAAAAAGGCTTAGAATATCCAGAAATTGTAAAAAAGGAGAAATTTACAACTTGTCTGTATTTCTAGTATTTAATTATTTATCTCCACTTAAGCATTTCCCAAGTAGCAGTCAGCTGCCTGCAGCTCTTTCCAACCAGTAAGAAGAAGCTCCTTTTGGGTATCAGTAGTGGCTGTGACTTAGTAAGATGCATTGCATCACTTCCTGTTGCACTCTGTGAAGCTGTTTGTGTTTGAGAAAATGTGAGATGGATGAAAATTGATCAGGGATTTAAAAACAATAAAAATATGAAAAATGTATGTTTGATTTAATTCAACCACTTTTCCTCTGGTACCTTTAAATAAAATATAGTGCAGCCGTCAAATAATTAGTAAATAGTTCATCAGTTTTTGAAGGCCTCAGAGTGTTTTCTGCTTGTTAGTTTTTTTGTTTGTTTTGAACAACACATGGCACGGAGACCTGTGGAGAAGCAGGGTTAAGTCATAAAAATACATCCCAGTTCATCAGTCCATCCAAGCTGTCAGCCTGGTGAAGAACCTAATTAAACATAGAACCAGCTAAGGAACCCATAGTGACTTTGGGGGAGTTGCAGAGATCCACAGCTCATGTAGGATAATTTATTGACAGGATATTTATCAATTCTGTGCATTACATTGTTGAAAGAAAGCATTATGTAAAACATTGGTTTGAGAACCAGCTTTACATCACATTGAACACACCACCCCCTCAGTAAAGCATCATGGTTGCAACATCATGATGAGGCCACATTTGTCTGGAGAAAAGACAGCTTGTCACAGTTGATGAATGAGGGATAGACCTCAGGAGCCTGGAAAAAATCCTGTTAAAGGCTGTGAAGGTTTTGAGACGGGGGTGGATGTTCACCTGGCAACAGGACAACAACACTAAACATAAAAACAAGAGTTACATTGGGATGGTTTGAATTAACACATTGAGTGTTAAACCTGGACTTAAAACCAATTAAGAATCTGTGTCAAGACTTAGCAAGTTACATTCATAGACTCCAAGCAATGTGACAGAGATAAATGTATTTTCTAAAGAATTAGCAAAATCGTCTGACTTTAGGTGAGCAAAGTTGATGGAGAAATATCACAAAACACTGATAGCTGAAACCCTATACTCGCATGTTTTTTCTTTTGCAAATTATAACCTTTTGCTTCCATTTATGAACCAATTTCATCACATAAATTGCCATAGCCCATAGCAGTTGATACTTACATTATAAGATGACAAAATGTGAAAAGGTTCAAGTATATAGATAAACATTTTGCAAGGCACCCTGGGTACCAAAACCTATATTATGTAAGATAATATTTCTTTGGTGTGATGAGAAAATGACAAAAACAAAGTCACTGCCTGAAAAATAAAAGTATTCCTTCCTGTAAGTATAACAAGAACTAAAAGCCTTAGTTTTAGTAAACATATGTTTACCATATGTTTATTGGAAAACATATGTTTAGACCAGAGTTTCCTAGTTTGTACAAAGAACGTCTTTCCTCCAACTTGAGAAATGAACTCAATATTTGAGTAAGAGGATTACAGACTCCTGTTTCAACAAGATAAAAGTGTAAGATAAGAACTCAAAAGCAATGTACTCTCTGATGTCTGAAGAATCCAATTGTTTTTCTCCCAAGCAAAAATACATCTTTGTTTAGTCTAATCAGACTAAACACCTTTTTATCAGTCATATGAACTCTGCATTTTGTTTTTTGTTGGCGCAGAAGTTTTATTTCCATCCATCTGAATCAAACAATTCTACATCTCTATCTTTAAAAGTATCCAGAGGTCTTTGATATGTGAACGAACCATTTGAGCAATTAAACTACAGTAACTTTGAGGAGAACAAAAAGGTTTTCTGGGCATTGCAGTGTCAGTCGTAATCCTGTTACGGTTTGAAGGATCTGCTTCATTATCTTATCCCTGAATCATCATGACAGGCCCTGTAATCACAACTTCCTCTGGCGCAATCCCATAATTTGTGGGTGGAAATTTCCTCAAAAATCTAATTGTTTTGTTTTGTTTTTCCAGTCCTGTTCAACATGCACGACACCGACGGTGATGGCAAAATTACGCTGGAGGAGTACAGAAAGGTAGGTGCTCATTATGTGCTTTATTTAACGTTGATTACATTAATCCTTGTTTTGAAATATGGTTGCATGCAGCAGATACCCATTATGGACACTCAGCTTTACTTAGAATAAACATGGCTGCATGCAGATCTGGAAGTAAAGCATCTCTACTGTTATAAAATTGGAAATTAATTCAATTAAAGCTAAGCTAACTCTAGTCAGTAAAATGACAGTTTTCTCAAACAAAAGGTGACCTTGAGTCCAAAGCTCTTAAGATAAGAAAATTTGATTTCTGTCCCATTTGATGCATGGCATATTTTTCTTTGTCATAATAATTTTTAATGCATCTGAACTAGATTGAGGTCAAATATGGTGAAAGGAAACAGTAAAACATGCACAGTGCACTGGAAGTCAATTCAATTACATGTTTTCTAACTGATTATTTTGCCAAGCCTAAATTATTGTGGATATAATGACTTGCTCTATGTTGTCTTGCTTTAGCAGCTATAAGATGAATCAGTGTGTGCACACTCTCATTGTCAAAAGTAGTGTATAATTAGTCCCAACAGAGAAGGTTAACCAAATCTACAGGTTTAGGGACCATTAAAGGATTGAGGTCACTTAGTGAGCAATATCACAATATGTTATAAAAAGAATAGAAAGGAAGACTTTTTTCCTTTAAATTTAGGAAAACCTATAGACATTAATAGAGTGTGAAAGACAGCATGCAAAATTAAAAGTAGCACTACCTCAATTAATGGCTTTGGGAAAGAAAACAACTGAGAACAAAATTGCTGGATGAGTAGTATTTTCCATGAGAGAAAACCAAATAATTCACATTGTGACAGAAATAGCTCTTTAAATGATTCTGTCCAAAACTTTTCAAAAAGAGTCAGAATTCAGAGGAAAAAAAGAATTATGTTTTCTCTTTCAGTTGCCATTTTCCTCTTCTATAGTTTTAACTTTTTTGTGAAGTCTCATTTTCTGTTTACATCCAAGGCTGTCGAGGAACTTCTTTCGGAAAGTGGGTCCATCGGGCAGGAAGGTGCTCGGGCGATAGCAGATGCTGCCATGCTGGAGGTGGCGAGCACAAATATGCCCAACATGGTAAGAGAAGTCACCAAAACCACACCGCTAATATTCCATCCTCACTGTTGGACCAACAAAATAACAGATTCCTGTTGCTTTAGGGCCCGGATGACGTCTACGAAGGAATTACATTGGAACATTTTGAACAGGTTAGCACTTTTTTCTCGCTTTGTTAAATACCTAAATACACTTTGTGACTTTATGACAGCATTTTGCTTGTCCACAGATTCTAAAAAACCTTGAAATGGAGTCCAGGATGTATGTTCGCTTTCTGGATATGAACACCGCTAATCTGCGTTGTGGAAAATAAGCCACCTGAGGGAATTGTTGGTCTAAGGAACTCTTTATGTTGCTGCTGTTTTTAGCAGAACCACCTCTGTCCTGGAAAGGAAAAAAGCAAAACACTTTTCCAAGCACTAACATGTTTTCAATATGAAAAATCAGTAAGATTCTCAAAACTGCAAGCTACTTGTGAAGATCAGGTTTGATAATAGAAAGCCTTTTTATTGCTGTATGTTAGCTTGTAAAACAGTTCCATATTTTAAAATTCCTCAAACTTTTCTTAGTTTTATTGCATTTAGTTATATTTATTATGACCTCACACTGTTGCTTTGGAAATTACTAATGTGCAATATGAAAGATTTTTACCTTGAAACAAAAGGTTCACACATAAGATGAAGTATGTTACAGGTGATCTACTGTGCTCAGCATTTGGACAACAGGACCAGTCCTCCTCATAAATCAGGATACAATATTTTATGTTTTTACTACTGAAACTATACATAATAAACCACTACTGTTATAAAAGAATAAAAACAACACTATTTTTGATTATTACTGAAATGATTTATTTTCCCCTCATTTCAAAAAACTGAATTTTAAATAAAGTGGAAAATAAATATCTGGATTTTTCTCTTATTTTCCCCCTGAAAAACTGCAAAATATGACAATTTTTGTGGATAAATCACATACCGTGCCTGATCTAAAAAGTCAAATATAAAAACAAATGAACAACAATGTTTATCAAGGTGGCAATCTTGCAGCAGATGAGCTGTTTGCATCCTAATAAAAGCGCCAAAATGGTACTAAAAGGTAACTAAAAATTAGCAGTATGAACAATCAGACAGATTAATGTGTAATTTGTCCTTTCTGCTTCTCAGACAGTATTTTGTTTGCAGCGATCAGTGAGATGGATGGGAGCCAGACAGCCTGTCGTAGGGCACCGTCAGGTTAATGTTGTAGTTGTAGCCGGATGAGTCGATGTAGTCAGACCTGCAGATGGGCAAGATGTGATCCTGTGACAGGGCGTCCTCAGAGAAGTCGTAATGGCTGATGACTCCTCTGTGTCTGAAATAGGAAGAATCAACAACAGTTACAGCATTACAGACTTTTATTTAAGATCTGAAAATTAGACATGTCAAAAAGATTACATTTCATAAATGTGAAGGATTTTTTTTAACTTTTTGCAAGGAGGGGTAAGATTTCGTTGAAGCAATAAGCCAGACTACAGTGCAACTTCTTATTTTTGTTGTCTGTATGCTAATGATCAATACACATATGACTGAAGGCTCATTCAGTTCACTTCAATTCAGACATACTTTATTAATCCCAGAGGAAAATTAAATAACCATCTAGAAGTAGCAGTAGTCAACTAAGAATATAGATTTTCTTTTCAAAATCAGAGGAGCAGAAAATCCCTATAATCCAAATTATTTCTGACATGTTTTAAGAGGAGTAAGTGGATGTTTAAAGGATGTCAAGCATAAAGTCATTTTAATAGGTGTAGAAGAGAGGATGGTGACCTGCGGTGAGCTGTGAGGTCATCATCTGTGATGCAGGCCCCACGTGGCGACTTGTCATCGGGGATGTTGGCTGTTACCAGGGTGCTGGTGTTAAAGCGAACATGCCTTACTGGATGCCTTCCAAAGAAAACAAATAATAAAAAAATAGCTAATAAATTAATAATAAAAAGAGCTGGTGGCACAACCACAAGGTGGAAAACTGTCAGAAAAGCTTTAGTTGGCTCTTCTAAAATCGTACCTGTTATGCATCTCCCACAGCTTAGTTCCCATCCTCATCTCCCAAACACACACCAGTCCTTCCTCTCCACCGCTCACAATCTTCCAGTCGTCCGCCTGCACTGAAGTGACACCCAGGTGGTGGGCGTACAGGGATACCAGAGAGGAGCTGGACCTGAGGTCAAACACTCTCACTCTGCGTCGTAACAGAAAGGGAATGATTCTGCTTTATACTTGGGATTTTTGTTTAGCAAGAACAGCACATGAGCTTTTCTGTTAGTTGTGTGCTTTCTTTGGAGGCAAGCACAAAATGTGCAATCTGCATCATCGTATAGATCATATTGTATGGAAGAGGAGAGCAAATAAATACATTTAATCTGTTGGTCTTACAAGTTGACTAATTATCTGAATGAGATTTGTTGTGACTTTGTTCCATCTTATTCTGATAAAACAAACAGGAAAGTCAATCTTTTCAGGCCAAACACAAAATTCAAAAACTATTCTAACAGGAACAGAAACAATGAGCACTCTTACATTTTCTGCTGTGCAAGGATGACATTGTGAAAGTTAATACTCCCACCCACCTGCAACAGTCTCACCATTAAAAACATGTTTTATCCCACGATTATAATTGTTTTTGTTGTTTTTTCTGCAAAAGACTTACATCCAATCATGATGAAACTCTTATAGATTTTTATTTCATAAAAGAAATACCTATTCTAATAAAACATGTAAAATAGTCTGGTTTAACATCAGAACCAAAAAAACTTAAAGAAAAATAGAAAGGCTTAAGCATAAGTAATTCATAAAATGCAAATCCAACAAAAATCTGGGCCAGAAAGCATCACACTTACAAAAACAACAGCTGAACATTTGAGCTCCTGGTCACAGTGTTTAAAAAAATATGGAAGAAACTGTAATACATGTTGATGTTTGTTCTTACAGTTATTTCCATTAGAAGAAAATGTGTTAAAATAATATAGCGCAAGATTATGATTAAAATAATTACGATTATGGATTTTAAAGTGCTGCTTTCTACAATGAATTTAATGCAATAAGAGGAGGATTTTTGCTCAGTGTGTTTCATTAGCAACAAAAGCCCAAGGGACGTTCAGCTCCATCTGTTGTCGGCGTGGCTTTATTGCAGCTGAAAGCATCCAGGACATGACTCCATCCAGGATCAACCTTCTTCCAAGTCTTCATTACCATAATCAAATTTACTCTGGGGACTCAGGCGGATTTCATTTTCCACTATCAAAACTTTTTTCTTTTTTTTTTTAAAGAATCAAAGTTAAATGGCTAAATGGGCACCGTGGACTTGTTTGTCTTCAGCTCGTTGCCTGTTTAGTGGCATTACGTGATGGAGGCGCACGTTTAAACAATGAGGAATGAACATTACTGGCAGACCACAGGAAGCCATAAACCTAATGCTGGAGGCGACTGTCTTTGCCGAACTGTCACTGGCCAGAATCGTTTTCATTAATCACGAAGAAAGTGTGAGAGAGGCACAGACCACTCCTGAACAGTTATTTTTCGAAAGCCAGAAGAAGTCATTAATCATCCCAAGCATGATGTCTGATTTAGTCTAATGATCTGGAGTTCACAATCATCCACTTGAATGATGTTTTCTAAATTTTAAGTCAAAATGGAGACAAAGACTATTGCATACACTGTAGCACATCAAAGCAACAAACTTTGTGTTTAAGAATACTATAAAATCTCCTTTAATGGTCAATGGAGTTTAGTTTTATGTATCCAGGTTCAAGTCTGAAAACTTATGGGTCACATTACATTCAAGTTGTTAACAGATACACTTTTTATCTCCTCATGTGAAATAGAATTTTTTTTTATTGAAGCAAACTGTGTTGTTTTTAGAGTTAAGTGTGCATGAATAATTTACAGAAACAACAGAGAAAAGACAAATTCACATTTTAAAAAATTCTGTTCTGGTGGGCAACCATTTGAAACATAACCAAAAAGCTCCACAAGCATCTGCCTTTCTAGCAAAACTTATAGTAGAAATGGTAAGTGAAAGATGTGAAAAACAAAAAATGCCGTTTGCTTTTAAAGTTTTTTAAAAGGATCAAAGGATATCATAACCAAACAACGGAGATGTTAGTCTTAGGACATTTTGTACCAGCCAAATATCTTTAAACTTTTGTATCTGAAAATTACTTTATCTTAATTTACTCATGGTATGTTATGAACTACAACGTGAAATAAACTGTTATGCATAGATGAGGACATACCCAGTTTGATAACGGGTATCAAAAGAGGTAAATAGCAACATGTACAAATA
The DNA here is from genome assembly GCF_019740435.1 of Gambusia affinis. NCBI lineage: Eukaryota > Metazoa > Chordata > Actinopteri > Cyprinodontiformes > Poeciliidae > Gambusia > Gambusia affinis. Next base: position 28,742,456 of record NC_057870.1, on the reverse strand, counting down.
GGCAAAGTAGCAAACTGACCAAGAGATGTTTGGTTAAATATTAGCTGGTGAAATAATCAGATAAAGAGTTAAGTACAAATGATTTGCCCGTATGAAATGGAAGAAGGAAGAGATGAAATAGTAATATGTTGGTGTGAACTGGCAAAGGGGGGAGTGATCTGGAGCTATTTGGTTTATGTGTTCTTGGTACCAAATGTCTTATTGTGAGATAAAATCCCCCCCCAAAAAAACAAACTGCTCAAACACCCTAAATCAACTGCAAAACAAGTCACCGGTTTCCAAAAAAACTGTTTGTTATAAACATTTGAGTTTTACATCGTTGAAATCTATAAATATTTTATGGAAACTGAGTAAAAGGACCATAGTGCAAAGCAAACTGATCACTGAAACTGTTTTGTTTCATATCGTCAATGTCTGCAGAACAAAGCGTTCTGCAGAACGGGTACCCATTAGCTAACAACCTCACACTTTTCTGTTTTCTCTTTATTTCCTGCTCAGACTTGTCTTGTTTGCACAGATGTGTTCTTTTTTCCACACAGGCCTTATCTGGACACTTCATTTGGTGTTTGGATCTCACAAAAAAATGCAGAGTGACAAAACTCATCTGGACAAAAAGAAGGGATGCATTAGGCTTTGGCTTGATGCCACCCTGACAAAGGGCCAAGAACGCCGACTGTCCGTCAGTCTCCACCGTTCCCATTTGTCCTCGACTCCGTGTTGCATCGGCTGAAGCCAAAGTGGCAGAGCCAAGCTAGAGTTGTTTTTCCCCCTATCTGGACGAAATCTGATCAAAAACCAAAGACCAAGAATGAAGCCACTCACAAAACAAACTGAACTATTTCTTTGTCTTTGTGCAGGTGCTGTTAATCATAACTAGCAGGAATGGGAGAAACAGAACCTGAACAGTATGATGTAGTCTCTCCTTCGCTTAAAGCCAACTACTTAACAGCCAGATGGGTTTGGGGCTGAATAGAAACAGCGGGGGCAGCTTTGGATGAAGACATGCCAGGGATTTCTCCTTTCCTGGCATCCTACGCACCACGGCACCCTCTAACAAGTGCAGAATAGATGAGAATGGATCTTTTATGCGTCTTTTCTTTAACAGCCAAGCCAAATGTGGCAAGCATGTGCACATTAGTGTGTGTGTTGTTGCTGCTGCTGGATGAAGTCATTACAGCCAAAAATTCTCATCTCTTAACATCTAGCAGGTAATGGAGAAGACAAAGAGCAAAATATCACTCCTGTTAGTATTTCAATGCATTCCTTTCTCTCAATAAGCTTTCAGAAGCTTATTTTAAAAAAAAAAAAAAAAACAGATAGCCTTGAATAATGCACAAATATAATAGAGTTATTGTCTCACACATTTTGTAAACACCTGTTCTCTACTTCCAGAAATTTCTGCTAGGCCTCCTTCATCAAACATTTGTCTATGTCCCAAGCTCAGTTTTTGTTTTCACTGGTGCATTATGTTTGTGCATTCTCTATCTGCACTTCTGAGTGTTTTTGTGTCCTACCTTCTGTCTTTGTTTCCACACACTAGTAGATGAGGGGGACAGTCTTTCAGGTTGACACAAGTGAAATCTCCCGGCGAGCTGCCGACACAAACTGTTGGTTTCCCGGTCTCCAGGCTGTAGACGTGGATCTGAAATCCAGGATCACACATCAGTCGACCGAGGAAATCCGTTCATTTCAGAGCCGATATGAAAGAATGTAAAAGTCACAATTTTGTAAAACTGCCATAATGTTAAATACAAAGGAAAAACTTCCAACAAAAATTCAGACAGTAACAAATAATATATTTAAGAATGTAAATATCGGTAGATGTAATAAAAACCTGTAGAAAATATTACAAATTACTCTACATACTGCAATATTTTTATATTTAAAAGTGTATATCAGGTTGCATGAAAACATTCCATGTAACTCTACACTTTTAGTACATAGTGATGTAAAAGTCCAGTCCTCAATAGATATTATTCATTTCTTAAACACAATTTTCCACAAATAACACCTCAGAGAAGAAAATGAGGTAAAAGAAAATATTTTAAAAACATTTAAAGTTTTTTTGGTTGTTTTCTCTATTTAAAACCTAAGAAGTCAGGTGAAAAAGTTGTTCTTCAAAAATGACAGCAAATTTACAACACTAAAAATAACAAGCTTTCTTTTTGTAAAAAGATCATGAAACATTTGCTGCTTTAAGCAAGTTTATTTAACTGACCTAAGAGCAAAAATTAGTCTCTGGATTGTGAGGGTTGCATTAGCTTTGGGACTGTCTGAAGGTTGGGCGCCGTTGCCTTCTGAATAGACACTGATGCTAAACAAACCTTCAATAAGGTCTGGTTTCAGAGGAAGGAAATTTTGAGACTGTGATAGTCATTAAAAGAGATATTTGGAGTTCAATTTGGACAACCCATTTGAATGTAAACTTACATATGTTTCTAACAAACAGCTGCTAGTTTATAACTTTTACCGACAAACACAATTTACAGTGGGGGATGATTATATTTAGACAGAATTATATATCTTAAATTAAACTGAAATTAATTAAATTAATGCCAGAGAGCAACAGAAAAAGAGTACTTTTTATGAAAAAGTGTTACTGTTCCTTAATATTTTACCTCTTCCCATACGCAGACTTTCAGTTCACAGAAACGGTGCCTTAAACTTGCCAAACTAATGATAAAACTGTGTAATAATAATATGGGATATCAGCCAATAAAGGTGCAGTCATGTAGGAAAAAGCCTTGTTTGTAAAGTAAAAGCACAGAAGGACTTGAGTAGATTAACTGGAGAGAAACTTGAAGGCAAACTTGAATTACTGTCTCTTACAGCTTGATGGCTGCAATAAACTCTTTACAGAAGTTTCAATGATGTCATCTGGTGCTGGCCTAATTGATCAATTAGCAGCTGGTGTTTTCTCATCCAAACCAGACAGAACAAACGGGTTAACCGCCAGGCAGAACTGTCTTTGAATAATTAAACAAAAAGGAAAACAGAGGGGGAAAATGGAAAGAATGGGAGCCAAAAGGTAGAAGAAAAGAAAAGGCAGAAACAGACAGCAGAAAAGAAAGACATTTGAAGAAAAAAAATATACATATAAAAACTAATAAATAGAGGAAGGCAGGGTATAAACCTTCAGAAGGTGCCAGCAGTTTTTGTGTGTCCCCATATTTGGGCCAAGCGAAGCTTTAATTGTGCTCCACCCTAGGGCAGAACCCAAACCACACTGGACTTCGAAATGACAGCTTGATAGGATTTGGACAGCTCAGGAGACTGGAATGCAGAAATGAGGTTCAGCCTGCTGTTCTCAATGAATCACCGCAGAATTAGGAAGATAATTTTATTAAATACGTCCCCACCTCAGCCACTAAAATGAAGAACTGTCACTGAGAGAGGATAAGCAGCTGATTTGTGATAGTACTGGGGGCTGTTCAAAGACCAGGAAGAATATTAGTAAGCACGGATACAGTGCAGTGGTTAGGCTAATGCTCTCTCTGGTGCTCGGCTATTGAAGCTTGCAGACAAAAGAAAGTCTGAATTACACTGCAATGTTAATGTGATTACTCTGCATGCTTTTAAACAGATGACATTTATAAAATCACTGCTGTTCCTCAGAGAAATCCTTTCATGTTGCTATTGCGACTATATCGGAACTCATAAGGCTTAACTGCAGCAGTTACTCTTATTATTGAGCAGAAAGGAGAAATTATGAGTTGTGTTGGACCAGGTGTGCACATATTTTTGCCTCCATAAAAGAATTTAGCAGTGGCCTCCATATTTAAACCTAATCAGGGAAGGGATACACTTGTACAATAGCCTGCTGAGAAAAAAAAGCTGAACCACTGCTTTCTCTCTATGCAATACTACATTAAATCTTATACAAACACCCACATCTGGAACAAATACGGGCTCAGGGCCTCGTTTGGTTTAGACACCATGTGGACAAACAGAGATTAGCCCACTGGACCAGATGCAATATTATGCATAGAGTTTGTGCTTTCACATTATTTGGTACTTTCAACACAACATAATGGGGACAGCAAATCATTTGCAAAACCAAAAAAAAGAAAATTATGCAGTTACTTATGGAGATTAACTCTTCAAATTTGTATGAAGTTAATTTTGGATTCTTCACTGAAAATACAAGTCATTTAGTAAAAGAATTAACCCCTAAAGAGTATTTCTGTGGTATTGCTTAACATGTTTTGGTTTTGTCTGGAGATAGAAAGCTAATTAACTAATTAAGTTACATTATTAAGTTACAGAATCACAGAAAGATTATACCCTAAATCCAGTCCTCATTCCAACCCTGCTTCCAATTCTCCTTCCAACTCTAATTCCAGCATCCTTCCAATCTTTGTGCCTGCATCATTCACATTAAGTAAAGTTTCTTGGTGTCCCTGGATGGGTACCGTAGCCCAACACTATCAGAAATGTGTTAGGCATTTGTCATGCAGCGGTGACCTTTATTAGTGCAGACAGTGCACCTGCACAGTGCAGTTTAAGATTGAGTAATGTTAATGTCATTACCACATTACTTCTACCTTTGAGTAGCATTTCCATGCAAAACATTTGAATTGTCTCAGATTTGTGACGCTTAAGCTGCAATATACTTCAACATGTCAAATGTCTGGCTTAGCATATTGATTAATACATTGCATTGTCTATGCTATACTATCAATATATAGCACTAGATACAAGGAAACATTCCTTTTCAGTTTTATCATTTTGTTGTTTTTTTGTAACCTAGGGCAAGTTTCATACAACAGTGAAATAAAAGAAAGATACACACTAGTTTGGTGGGGAACATCGCAAATCAACAGGTGAAATACAGAAAAGATTCTATATATAATTTTTTCTTTTTATTGAAAAGCATCAAAATAAACTTGAATCTTAATTGATGCCCAAAGAAAAGAAATGTTCCTTTATATACATTTAAAAATATATATCTTTGCTCTTTTAGGATAAATTCAAAACTACTCCTCCTGTCAAGGAACCTGAAGCACACTTGTACTATGAAAGAGGAAAAGCTACAAGCAGGTCAAGTAGCTAGGTCAGGGAGCAGTATAGCAAAATCTGCAAACAGACACTGTTTAATTAAGAAGTTACTGCTATTAAGTTATGCTGGAGATAGCTGCAGTTTAAAGCCCAAAATAACAATTTTACACTAATTTGCAACTACACAGCCTGGCCTCATTCCTGACTATCAATTAAGTTGGGTGGTGAAGGTGGCCAGCAAAATAACAGGCCTCCCACCGACCTCACTATTTGTTGTATCTGAGCAGCAGGTGGTGCGGAAAGCCAAAGCCATTGTGGGGAACCAGAACCATCCTCTGCACAGTGCACACAGAGTTTGGAAAACACAGAGGAACACAAGAGGCATAGGATGAAAAACTAATTTGATCCTCTGTAGCACATTATTTTGGTAAATACAGGTGATTTTATTCCACTGTAGGATCCTAAAATCTAAGAAGTTTTAGCACTGATGTGATTTAAGTATTTTAATTGAACTCTCCCTTGACAGACTGAGTTTAGGCAACAGATGAACTAATGCACTCCAGTTATTGACTACAGAGATTCGCCTTGAAAGTCTCAGGTGGGTAACATTCACTTTAGAATATTTTTAACTGATGCTTACAGCAATGACATTTATTGATTAGTTTACTTTAACATTAGTTACTGTGTGTATCAAACTGTAATAGATTATTTAATGTTTTTACATTTAAAGGTGAACTTTTGATCTGATCATATTGACTTTGTGTTCATTCAGATAAATCTGCTCATTTGATCTCTTCTTCATAAAGAAACATTTTTTTTTTCTGACAGCATTGAGGCAGAGCTTCTGTGGTAGATGAACTGTTTGCCAATGTGAATGCCAGCTCATGTTGAAAACAGAGCCATGAGCTGGGTGTGTGCCCAGGTGATGTTGGTCCACTGACAAGAGGAAGGCAAGGAGTAACAAGGATCTGGAGGCAAGCCTCAGCCACACACACGTTCTCTACACACATGCCAGGACAAACCAACAAAGACAAGGAAGAGCAGCAGAAATATCTACAGTTTGAACAGTTTTACTAATGCGACTACATCAAACTAAAAAAATAATAACAACACAAAGTCTGAATAAAGTTAACAAAACAGGTTAATGTCATCGGGTTCATCCAAGTCGAGACGCTGTAAATGAAAAAGTGTCACTCTAACGTGTGAAAAACGGTGTGAGATGATTTCCTCGGATATCAGCTCTGTGCATCTTGACAGGTTTTAATGAAGCATATGTTTCTTTGCTAAAGACAGTAAAAACGGTGACAGCCAAATTGTGTTTTGTCATCTGTGCTTTAAGAAACAGCTGATAGAAGTGGAACAAGAGTGAAAGACTGGTTAATTAAATTTACTAAATTTTTTAATTAGTGAGAGTGTTCACTGATCATGAATTGGCATTATTTAGAGCTGAATTTTGGCCCGGATCTGAGCTGAAAAAATTATTTTAGAAAGATTTAACAAACTTATGAATGAATTAAAACTAAGTCAGTCTAAGATTAAGTATTACATTTCATTTTAAAGATGATACATTTTCTAACCTGGTAAATCATCTTTTTAAAAAGGTTTTCAAAGAGAAGCTTGAGATAATAGCAAATTGAATTTTAGAAATAAAAACAATTACGTAACTTCTAAATGCTTTAGCATTTTATGCCTCTTCAAATAAAGCTGGAGCTTCATTGGTAATGTTTAGTAGTCCTATTTATTTTAGTGTTTTTATTTTTTCCAGGTCTTAGAAGGGGAGTACTCACAAAAAGAAAATCTAGGATTGATAGCAACTACAAACATTTGTCACCTGGAAATGATTTAGATTGGAATCCTATCAATGAGATTCATGCAGCACTTTTTAACTGAATCATCTTTTAATTTGCAAAAATAAACAAAGCTGTAGAGAGGACTCAAACAATAGACTGCTATGATACCCAGATATCAGTGTTACGCTCCTTTTGGTCCACTATGTGGTGCTTTAGGGCTGCAGCTGAATAAGTACATCCAGTTTTCTAGAAGCTATGATGTCGGAGTGGCTGTTTTGCCAATAAAAATAAATAAATCTCTCTCAGACTCCAGCAAATATCTTCTTTCAAGATACCAATAAAAGCAAATTGTTCACATTTTGTGCATTTTTTGAGTCTGTCTACTTTTTAATTTATGTTGAAAAACAGCAATGATAACATACCCTCAAGGGCTTAAATGGCCCAAGAGTAGTATCCCCCAAATGAGTATTTTGTCTCAAGGCTCTTTGTACTAAGTAAAGGTTTAAGAGTCAATTAGCCACACAAGGTCCTTGGAAACATAGTATTATTAGAAACAAACAAAAGCTGGCTAAGAAACAACACTTGATAAAAGTACACTTGAAGGTTGTAGTAATTAAGAGAAGTGTCTAGGGAAGGCTTGCTGTAACTTAGGAGAGTTATTTCAGATATAAACAAACCCCCCACAGGTTCATGATTGTTGAATCTAATGGGAAACAAAGTAATGGTGATTATGCCACTACAAGACTATGCTTACATTTAGATGAACATATGCTGGTTGTCAAAGTTCACAACAATATCTGAGTTTGGATCTTTTACAACATGTAATACGTACTCTGTGTTTCAAAGAGATTACACACCTTTTACCTATAAAGGCTTAATTCACTTACCAGGCAAAGGAAGATGACCACTTAATTAAAACATTAGCATAATTCTGAAATTTCTGTCCCCTTTGCTTTTCTCTGCAATGAATTGTATTTGTGAATAACAACCAGCATATTTCCATTTAACCAAACCAAATTGCAATTTACTTTGTTCCACGTCTCATTTTTTCATTACGCACCTGCAGAGAAAACGAGTGGCCTTGTTAACTCTAATGGAAACCTTTCATTGCAATTAGGGAGATCAAGGTAGCTTGCAGTCCTTTTTACAGCACGTCTAACTCCAGATGCAGAGGGTTCAGGTTGCTTCATCCAGTTTGCCAACATTCACATTTACCCCTGGCAAAACCTTGACACAGCTCCATCTCTTCCATTAACACACACATACTATATTGTCAGTTCATATAAATATTGTAGAGGTGTACGTAATATTGAAAATAATCATGAACAAATGTGATTTTGTTGCAGTATCTAGGGGATATGAATACCTTTGATTTGACTTTTTTATTTTTAAGAGCTGTATAGTCAAAACAACCTCTTATTGAACACCTTAGAGCACTGGTGTCAAACTCCAGTCCTCAAGGGCTGCTGTCCTGCAGGTTTTAGATGTGCCACAGGTACAAAACACTGGAATGAAATGGCTTAATTACCTCCTTCTTGTGTAGATCAGTTCTCCAGAGCCTTGCTAATGACCTAATTATTCTATTCAGGTGTGATGCAGCAGAGACACATCTAAAAGTTGGAGGACACCGGCCCTTAAAGACTGGAGTTTGACACCCCTGCCTTAGAGTCACAAGAAATGCCTGTTGATGTTTCTACCTGAGCTACTGTACTACTCTTCTCAGATCTGCCTTTTAGTAGTTACCAAAATCTGCAGGGTAAAATTGAACCCACCTTGTTGCCTCCATCATGCATGGCCCAGCCGGTGCGCTTCACCCCAAAAGCAGTGAGGCTGTTGGAGGCATCCAGACAGGTTACAGGATGACCATAAACAGAGTGCAGGGTCCTTGGCTGCTCCTCCTGAGGGTTCAGCAAGTAGACATCCTCTCCAGCCGCTAAAACCACCAGTGGGGACTGATCTGCCCGGTTTGGTACAAAAGTCAGGCTCTCTACCTGCCATATAAACGATAAAAGTACAATTCACAATAACAAAATCAGCATCTGTGGAACATCGTCTTTCATGTACACACAACCAAAGTGTCCCACTCACTGTTTTGGGTAGCCGAGTCTCACAAACAGTCCTCCAGTAGCCGCAGTCATTGGCGCTGTCGAGCCGAACGTCTGACCCTGCGGCTGAGACCAGGACCGGACAGTCCGGGCTCAGACTCAAAGCCTGGATCCTCCCGGGTATCTGGTAGTGGTGGATGGGCTCCCCGCCTGTTTCTGTACTCCACAAGTCTACACAGCCTAAGCCAGAAACACAACCTCTGACTAAAAAGGTTTTGATTTCTATGTGCAAACAATTTTGTGACTACGCCAAATGCTGAAAATGAGACATTGTGCATAAAGGTTTAATAGGGATCTAAATGTATAGACAATGTTCAGCTTTGCCATTCTACTAGATATTTTTCTTTTTGTTCACAAATGTCTTTTAGATTGCTGGTGTCCCAAATATGTTCATTACATTTTTTGCACAAAATTATTCTTAGATAATATTTTAGCCTGGTCAGTTCTACTTATTAAGCACTTTTTTGAAATCCAAATGGAAGTATAAAAACATGCAAAATGTGAATTTTGCATAATAGACCTACATTAAACACACACCCACTTACCATCTTCATATGAAGCAGCAGCCACTGTGCTGTTGATCTGGACATGACTAACGTGCGGCCTAGGGTGTGTGTTCGCCGAAAGACTGTTGGTCTTGAGGAACGAAGATGTTGAGTCCCAGTGCAACGTATCCCAAAGCCTCACATCACCAGACGTGTACCTTAAATATAACACAACAGATCAGTTACTAGATATTACTTAAATGTCTTTTAGGATTTAGAGTGGGGTTATACAACCAACATGTTTTGAATAAAAGAGGTCAGCTTAGGTTTCAGTGGAACAAAAGACAAGCAGTTCCCTGAAGTACTTTAAGGACTTGAGGATAGTGTGCGATCATCCGTTCTCCAACTGCACGCTTTTCTTTTGTTTGAGATGAAATGTCTAACAAATGGAGCAGAGCAGCCCTCTGCTCTGAACTCCACACACCTCCTCTCCCATCTCTTTGCCCCGGCTGATTAGCTCTCACTGCGAGAGACGAGCATGCTGCCACCTTCACAGATTCAATCATGACTTGGAGCTGCAATGTGTCGTACAGTAACAGCCAGTTTGACACAGAGCGTATATGTGAGTCGCTCTCCGTGTGTGTGTGTGTGTGTGTGTGTGGGGGGTGGATTTGCAGGGTTTGGCAGGAGTAGAAGCACACACTTTTTCCTTAATTGGTGGATCATCAAAACGCCAGCGATCAGCATGACGACCATGCTGGATGTCGCCCAACAAACTTCTGCGGGGAGAAGTTTCTGCTCAGACTACAGTGGTATTTATGCAGGCCTCAGCAGATCTGCTCTGTCTGAGTCGGGTTAATGGCCACTGCTTCTCCTGTTGCTTTTTTTTTTTTTTTTTTTTTTCAAAAAGCCAACTCCCTTCCCACCGGTTTTCTGTCAGCAATCAAATCAGTCTTGACTTGCTCTTAACTGCTATTGATTCTTTTTTAGACAAATTAAAATAGTTTCATTTAGCTCAATCACTCCTTAAGTACCAATGACGAGGAACGTACTGACTTCATGAATATATTAGCAGGATATACATAAAGCTGAGAATTTAGCAGTGAGTTCACATTGCATCGGGCCACTTATTAAATGTCTTCAATGTTTAAGTATTGTGTGCCACACATCTACTAATTTGAAACCACACAAACAGGCTGTTTTCTCTGGAGGGATCCAGCAGGACTAATGGGAATCTAGTAGTCTTTGTCCCAGGAGACACTGCAGATCTCCTTAAGGGCACCCTTATTGAGTCCTCCAGGTCCCTCACAATTTATCACTGCCTCATACCAGCTAGTTAAGAGAAGGTTTAGCTGATTAAGCTGCAATTCATGTCCTCTTTCCTCAATAAATGCAATTGTTACTTGTGTTTTTTTGCAAAGAAGAGCAATAATGTGATTATATGATTGTGAATTAATTGTTTTAATTCACAATTTCTGATCAGAACTTACTCTGTCAATGTAAAAATCCTTGTTCCTGCTGTCACATGAGGTTTCATCAGAGGTCTAACATCTGGCTTTAATGTGTGGCTGAAGTCATAAAACTCCTGTTTAATTCTCAAATCTGGTCTTGTGGAAGCCTTTGAATGTGCCTGTAAAATCAGCTACAATAATTGTATCAATCAGGCACAACTACTTAAATAATGGCCACCGTGGACTGAGAACAGCACACACAAGGTACAGTTTTTAAACATGCTATGACACGGTTGTCTTGTCATTACGACGTGACCCTTTGCAAAATCACTCTTGTTTTTCCAGTTTATAACAGAAAACTAAGCATTCAATTGGATCCTAATATGGTCCACCAACTAACAGGAAACATGATGAAAAGATAATCCGTACAATTCAATTCAGTGGTCTGATCTGGATTCCTTTACTTTAAGTGTTACCCAGTTAATAATGACACTAACATCATGTTTTGGAGCTACATGTCTGGCCAGAAGCATAAAATTATACAGAACTACGCTGTCTAATTTGAACATTATTCAGTTAGGGTCATGAAATGCTTGTCTTTCACAGGTCATAATGTTACCATCATTCCATGTCTGTATGTAAAGAGTAGCTCATGGCTAAATAAGGACTCAAACAATTTTAAGTTAACCAAATGCTGTTTGTCAATTTTTACAAAATACATAAACTCCCTTAAACTTTAGAGCCAGTGCGAAATTGTGGGTGAAGTCTGCTCAGACAATCTGAGCTAGCCAATCAGAGGAGGCTGGGATTTACGCAGACGGTTTCTTTAGCTTCTATTCTGGCAGAAAATAGTTAATTTAAATAATAACTTGGCACATGGGAACTTAAATCAGCTTTAACTTTCTTGTGTTTGTCAGTAAGAAATACTTTATTTCATATAAAAGTTTGTGTATTTGGCCAAGTCCTCATTAGCATTCTAGTTGTTTGATGTTGTTGTTCAGCATAATACATCGTTTTCAGTTGTAAAGATAAATCCAAACTTCATCCCCTGATTTATCATTTCATCAATGTAAATGCAACATTTTGGCATTGGCTTAGACGGGGACACACAGCATCTTCTACATTCATTTAATCCCGTGGCATTAAATCACAAAAATCTATGAGCAAGTTTTATTTAGTGCGACAGAGAAATCAATGCAGATGAAATGAGACCAAGTGAGCTCTGCTAAAACAAAGAGGACATCAGACATTATCTGCTCGTCCTTGAAACTCACCCGGCCAACACAAAGCTGTCACAGGAGCTGACGTCGCACAGAATTTTCCCCAACTCGAACTGCAGCTGGCTGACAGATCCCACTCGATTCTGAAGAGTTACAGATGCTGAGCTTAAAACTATAAACAATTTAATTAGTGTAGTAGACCAATACATAGCAGTGTATGATTGTTAAGTGGAGGGAACATTTTATGCAAATAAAAAATCTGAAAAGTGTGGTGTGAATGTGTTTTCCGCTTTGCACATCTTAAGAATTACATTTTTGGCTTTTTGTCTTTGCAAAAAAACCCAAGCATGGTTACATTTTATACAAAGCATCAATAAACTTCAAATCAAAGTCTTGCTTCGGATTCTAAATTGTATTTAGATTTGAGTTTTGATTGGGCCACACTAACACATGAATACACTAAACTATTCCGTTGTAGCTCTGACAGCATGTTCATGGTCTCTGTTCTGCTGAGAAGTGAACATCTTTCATTCTCAAGTCTTATGCATCCTCAGACAGGTTTGTTATTACTGCCATGCATTGCTCCATCCATCTTTCTCTGACCATGGCCCCAGGATGATGCTGCCACCACCATGTTTAACTTTGGAGCTGATATGCATCAGGTGACGGTAAATGTTAGTTTTCTACCACATCATGTCTTATAAGGTCAATATTAGTAAGAATAGCACATTTTACAGTGCTCTGTAAAATGTCCGAAGATTAAGACATTGTTATTAAACGAATGCTGTTTTAAGTGCTCTCTTTATCCGTGTTTCGTGGGGTACATTTGTGATGTCATCCGTTCACTAATGATTGAAATGTTGAAAATAATGGTGATCCAACGTCACTGTTTTTGGCTGAATTCAAGTGGATGCGGTAGTAGTCAAGTCTCTATTGTGGAAATTAATTCAATAATTATGCATCATTTTTGTTCCACTACTCTGGTAAGCACCACTTTGTGTTGATTTATCACATAAGATCCCAGTAAATCAGACTTGCAGTTGTACTGTGACATAATGTGAAGGAGATGCCAGGAGATGCATTATGAATTTATTTTTCTTATCCACAAGTAAATCAAATGAGAACAGTTGACCTCTACAATCTGTGGTTATTGGCAATGAGATTTCTAAGTCACATAAATATTGGCAAATAAACACTGTAGTGATCATGGTCTGCTGTCAATCACACATTAGTTTTATTGGGTTATTTTGATAAGACGACTTCATGTCACCTTCACCTCTCAGGCAGTTTTAGTAATTTGATTAAAAAAAACAAAACCTTCCCATTTCAGTGAAGTAGAACAGATCAAGCTCACCTTCCAGTTGGAGCGGACAGTTCTGGCCGAGTTCCTGCAGTCTCGCAGGGTGCTCTTCCAACAGGGGGAGCTGGACACGGAGACACCCTGGTGGTAACCTTCCCTTTGGCACAACCTGAACCAGAGAACGCCATCTTCCGCGAGGACTCTCCATGCCCTGCTCACCTGGGAGGAGATTGGACAACACGACAGTGGTTTGAGTCAGCATACATTAGGAGCTTGCATCACTCATTTCCGCTTAACGAGCCCGGCCGCCTGCCAAAACAGGCTCTCTGCACCACGAGTGCTGTGGATCTGCCACTCAATATCTAATTTACTAACATGCACAAAATAAAGTCATGAGCTGCCCAAAGCAAACCAGAATGAAGAAGGTAAGGGTAATTAAAGTAACTAATAGCCAAATTATGGACATTGCACAAAGAAACAATAAAACTAAAGTTACACATGGATTTTAATGACAGGCCATGATTTATAAGTCTCTTAAAAGTATGCTTGATCATCTCATCTGTTTTAATTTAATTAATAACATAATCTGAACCCTATAAAAAAAGCATGTAGAGCAGGTCTACAGTTGGGGTCAAGATCCAACCAGCCAAGCGTATGTGGTAAAACACCAGAAGTGAGAGTGGGAATAAAGTCCACTTACTTTATTTCAGCTAGTTAACTTGTATAGTGCAGCAACAGGTGGGGGCAGTGTGTCAATCTATGTACAATAGGTTGGCATATCATTAAAAGGGCCTTTTGAGACCAATTTTTTTAAGACAGAAATGTTTTTTAATAGAGTAATTTATGCACTAGACAATATAAAGGACTTTACATGAGATGACTGGAAGACAAAAAGAAATACAGTATAAAAAAATCTAGTTAGATTGGTTGACCAAAGTAAAGGAACTGGATAAACATGTTTTCATGGAGTTTGTTCCAAAGTCAAGGAGCACAGAAAATAAACTCTGTCTCCCCTAGTTTAGTTCTGGTGCTGGGAAACCTCAAGAGGTCTACATAGTTTATGTCTGAAATTCAGCTATTAAATTCCCAGTAATTTTACACTGCCTACATTTATCCTACAAAAATTCCTCTTCAAACAAGAATTTTTATCTGCATAAAATTTTGAAATATAGCAAAAGAAAACCAACTTTAAAGGATTAAGTAACTATTGTGAGGCAAGATAAACTTTCTCCCTCTACACTTCCCCAGTTTAGATTTTTTTTCATGTCATAATTGAAAACTTAAAGATAAAAACGTCTTTAGAAGAAGCTAAGTGTGAAAAAGGCTGCTTGGTAGTCTCCTATGTTGAGCCCTTTAAGGGGCGGAGCTTAGAGCACCGGTGAGCAGCATGTAGACGAAGAAGGGGAGAAAAAGGGAAAAAAGGAGCTGCAGAGTTTCTACCGTTCGCAGTTGTGTATTCCATCTTGCTGTTTGCAGTTTGTTGTCACCTTCTCTCGATGTGTGTGCGTAAAATGTAAGTAAGTAATGTCGGGAGGGTGGGTGACATTGTTTATTCAAGAGAATATGTCAGTTTACCCTTAATTGATAGCATGCTTCGCAAATGCGCGTAAGAGCTACAAAACGTGGTTTTCTTTCTCGTGCAGTGTATTTATCTAGAAACGAGATGTTTGTAGTTATTAACATTGCAGTTGTTTAGCATGGGTAATACTAGTTCAGTCATTTGTTGGGAAATATTCGGACACTGATTTTGTATTATTGTCTGTCTTTCTAGAAAAACCATACACACGGTTACAAGTTGAAAATAAACAGCAAGTACAAGTTGAAATTCCTGGAGTGCGACTCTGCGTTTTTTGGAGTTCTGACCGGACTCACCACAGTGATCTGAATTTTCCACCAGCAAACAAATTCCCTAAGTTTTAATGGTCCTTCGAGCCGGAGAGCAGATTGCTGTTTAAGAATGCAGAACCAAGAGTCAAAGGCATTGGACACTCAACCCAAACGACGAATGTCAGTTCCTTCCTACCTGTCAGATTATGACTTAAGTGGACCTGGAGCTCAGAGTAGATTCCGGACAGCAGCTGCAGGGGAGTTATCAGTGGAGCAGAGGGCACTAGGGTGTACAACTACCAGATCTCTATCACCACCTATTAGCCAGAGCTTCGACATGATGAGCCTGGGGGATGATGAGGAGCAAGAACTAGAGCTTTGTCAATCTATGGGGCAAGTCACCGGGGAGCAGCAGACCAACCAAGTTCCTGAGTTCAGTGCTGCTCTCCAAGAGATGCGCCAAGAAAATGCTGAGCTTCGTAAACAGTTTCAGAGCCTGATGGTTGCTTTACAGTCCCAGCCAGCATCCCATCAGCCTCTGCTCCCACCTCCTCCACCTCAAAGTGTTTATAGTGGCGGTTATGGACCTTACCAACCCCCTACTGATTCTCCAGCATACCAGCAGCTACGATATCCAACATACAGCTCACAAAGAAACCTGCGATTAGATTTCACTAAACCTAGAGTTTCCCAAACATCCGGTGGTTTGACTCACAGCCTGTACTACGCAGACACACCGCAGCAAAGCGCATCTTCCTATTCACATAGAGATTCTACATTTTTCCAAGCTCCCGGATTTAATGAGCCACAGAGAGAGACCACATACAGGGGGCCGAAGCCCACCATCCCCAGATTTACATCACCAGATCCCAGAGAGTTTGCACGCATGAAGATTGCCTTAGAGAATCTATTACCAGGCGATGCTACTGAAAGATACAAGTATCAGATCCTCACTGATCACCTCCAGTGTGAGGAAGCTTCACTTGTAGCAGACTCATACTGCAACTCAAGGCAACCTTACACTGATACAATGCTGGCTCTCACGAAGATGTATGGACAGCCCCACAAGCTTGCAGTGCAACGGATTGCAGAGTTAATGGATGGACCAAATATACGCAGTGGTGATGTTAAGAGTTTTCGTCTGTTTGCCCTCAACGTGCGGTCACTAGTTGGCATGTTGGAACAACTAGGGCAAAGAGGTCAAATCGAGTTAGTCTGCGGCTCTCATGTTTCAAGACTCTTAAGTAAACTTCCCTATGACCTCAATGCCAGCTTTAAGAGATTTATCCACCCACTGAGAGTTACCATTCCTACCCTCATGGACTTTGCTGATTGGCTAGAATATGAGCTAGAAATTCAGGAAGATGGCATGAAGCCCCCCAAGAGAGAGGAGTCATTTAGCAAGAAGCCTGATACCAAGCGCCTCTCCCAAGCCCTCAAGTAAGGCTGCTACTATCCTCCTGGGCACTGAGAAGGTCTCTGGATCAAATAGCGTAGCAGCACCACCTGCATCTCCTGTCAACAGGTCAAAGGAGAAAGAGAAGGTTACGGCCTACTGTCCTTATTGTGACAACGACAAGCACTTCCTGAACAACTGTTCTAACTTTAAGACTTTGACCAAAGAACAGAAGGTGACATGGATTAAAACAAATAATAAGTGTTGGCGTTGTGGACGTAATCACCAAGCAGCCAAGTGTACACTTAGAGCTCCCTGCAAAACCTGTGGTAGGAGACATCTGTTAGTGCTGCATGAAGTGAATGAAAGAGCAGAGGAAGAACAAGCAGCAGTTCCATCTTCAGGAGAAAGTTGCCTTGTTAACACTGCTAACAAAGTCATGTATGTCGACCGGCCAGTCTACAACTGCAAGGTGCTACTGAAGATCAGTAAGGTACTCCTGAGAAATGGTGACAAGTCCCTCGAGACGTATGCCGTCTTAGATGATGGATCTGAGCGGACAATCCTACTTCAGTCTGCTGCCAAACAGTTAGGTCTTAAAGGAAGTAAAGAGGTGTTAGCTCTTCGTACAGTCAGACAGGAAGTGGAGAAGCTCCACGGGGCGGCTGTGTCTTTCACAATTTCCCCAGCAGCCAACCCTGACAAAGTGTATGGCATCCAGAATGCCTTTACAGCTGAGCAACTGAGTTTAGCAGAGCATTCCCATCCAGTTGTCTCACTCCAGCAGAAGTATAAACATCTGTCAGGTTTGCCTCTCCCTCCTCTAAACAGAGTCCGTCCCATGTTGCTGATTGGCGCTGATTACACACACCTCATTACACCAGTGGAGCCAGTCAGACTAGGACCACCTGGTGGCCCGGCAGCAGTGAAGACTCTTCTCGGATGGACTCTACAGGGACCAGCTCAAGCCATTGAATCCATCACAAATGTGAGTCACTGCCTCTTCACATCTCTGTCATCACCCACAGAGCTGTTCTCCTGTGTAGAGAAGTTATGGCAGATGGATGTGCTCCCTTACCGCAGTGAGAAGTTAGCAGTCAGGTCACGACAAGATCAAGATGCAGTTAAGCTCCTGCAAGAAGAGACGGTGAGAGTCAATGTTAGTGGTGTTGAGCGTTATGCTACACCCCTTCTTCGGGTCAAGAACATGCCTCTCCTGAACGCCACACCAGAAGCAGTGTTGCCTCTCCTGAGAGGCACAGAGAAGCGCCTTGCCAAGTCACCAGAACAAGCTGCTGCTTATCAGATGGAGATAGAGAAGCTTATAGGATCTGGTTACGTAGTGAAGTTGGTGGATCATCAATCTGAGACCAGTGGTGAAGCTTGGTATATACCCCATCACATGGTTCAACATAATGGGAAGAACCGGGTGGTCTACAACTGTTCATTCCAACACCAAGGTAACAACCTAAACCAACTTCTCTTACCAGGTCCCACTCTCGGCCCTGCCTTGTTAGCGGTGCTCCTACGTTTCAGGGAACATGCGGTGGCATTCAGCAGTGATATTCGTGGCATGTTCCACCAAGTGAGGCTCCTACCAGCAGATCGACCCCTGCTTCGGTTTCTGTGGCGGGACATGAACCGAGACAAACCCCCTGATGTCTATGAGTGGCAGGTACTTCCATTTGGAACGACTTGTAGCCCTTGTTGTGCAACGTTCGCATTGCAGAAACACGTCATGGACCACAGCCAACCAGAAGAAGATGTTCGTGTTGCCATTAACAAGTCCTTCTACGTGGACAACTGCTTACAGAGTCTCACATGTCCAATAGCAGCCAAGACACTCGTTGACAAACTGCGCCACCTGCTGGCTGATGGGGGATTTGAGTTGCGGCAGTGGGCCAGTAACAATCCAGATGTCATCCACCATCTTCCTCCAGACCTCAAGTCAGCCAGCTGTGAGCTGTGGCTCAGTCAAGGTCAGTCCGACATCCAAGAGCCAGCCCTTGGGCTACACTGGAACTGTAAGTCTGACACCCTCACCTACAAACACAGACACATTGATTGCTCAGTGGCTACTATGAGGAACATTTATAGAGTTTTAGCCAGCCAGTATGATCCTCTTGGCTACATAGTGCCTTATACCACCCGAGCTAAAGTTATCGTACGCCACCTGTGGGAGAAACAGAGAGATTGGGATGACCCACAACTCCCTGAGGAGCTGCTGCAGAAGTGGCATGCATGGGAAGCAGAGCTGGAACAGCTGCATAAGATCACACTGCCTAGGTGCTACACTAGTCACAGGCTAGACCAGCCCAGCTGTATGAGAGCTATCCATGTATTCTGTGATGCCTCCGAACAGGCATATGGATCAGTGGCTTATCTCAGGACAGAGAGTCCTGAAGGAGAAGTTGAGGTTGCCTTCCTTGCAGCTCGGTCTCGTGTTGCTCCAAAGAAGCAACAATCTGTACCTCGGTTAGAGTTGTGTGCGGCTCTAACAGGTGCTCAGCTCTATAAGGTCATCAGCACTGAGTTAACTCTCCCCATACACAGCTGCATATTGTGGTCTGACTCAGCCACAGTTTTAACCTGGTTGGGTTCAGACTCCTGCAGATACAAGGTTTTTGTGGGTACTCGTGTGGCGGAAATACAAGAGCTGACGGAAACTTCCACATGGAAGTATGTGCCCTCAAGAGACAACCCAGCAGACGACATCACTCGTGGCCTCACTATACAAGACATCAGCAAAGGCAGTAGATGGACAGATGGACCTGAATTCCTGAAACTAGCTCCAGATTACTGGCCTCATCTACCACCTCCACCCCAGAGTGATCCTGAAGGTGAGCTGAAACGACAAGCTGTTTGTCTAACTGTGTCCAGCTCTAGTGTTCCAGATCCACTCCAGCACCAAACTTGGGACAGCTACTTAGAGGCTGTCGCACATCAGCTTCCAGGCGGCTGACCCCGACCACCCTCTCACTGCTGATTCCTATGCTGCTGCTGAGATCGAAGCTCTACAACGAGCTCAAAGAGAATCCTTCTTGGAGGAAATAACCCAATTAAAGGCCGGTAAACCTATCACCAAATCCAGTCTTCTTCTACTTGCACCTGAGTTTGATGAGAAAACAGGGCTCATCAGAGTGGGAGGCCGTTTACGCCGGAATCCAGACCTGGCTGTAGATGAAGTTCACCCCATTGTTCTGGACCCCAAACACGCTCTGACCCAACTCATCATACAAGATTATGATGGTAAACTCCAACATCCCGGGCCAGAAAGGGTGTTTGCCGAGATCAGAAGGAGATACTGGGTGCTACGTGGACGTGAAGCAGTACGTCGTCATCAGAGATCCTGTGTTGAATGTAAGAGGTGGAAAGGTCACCCTAACCCACCCCGGATGGCGGACCTCCCTCCAGCCAGACTGCGTCTGTTTAAGCCGGCATTCTATTCTACAGGTGTGGATTGTTTTGGGCCATACACCATCAAGATCCGACGCAGTAATGAGAAAAGGTGGGGAATACTGTTCAAATGTTTAACTACAAGAGCAGTACACCTTGACTTGATTCCCAGTATGGACACAGACGCTTTCTTAATGGCTCTGAGACGCTTCATAGCCAGGCGTGGGAAACCCAAGGAAATCCTCTGTGACCAGGGGACAAACTTCCGGGGAGGAGAACGTGAGCTGCAGGAAGCATTTCAAGTTCTTCATCCTGACCTCAAAGATCATCTAGCTCGCCAGCAAATCAAGTTCATTTTCAATCCTCCTGGTTCCCCACACTTTGGAGGCTGCTGGGAGCGGGAAATTCGCTCTTTTAAAACTGCTCTTCAAGTTGTCATCGGTGCCCAAGTCGTTACTGAAGAGGTGCTGCGCACCGTTCTGATTGAAGTTGAGGGGATACTCAATTCAAAACCCCTAGGTTATACCTCTTCTGAAGTGGCGGATCCTGACCCGGTGACCCCCAACTATCTGCTCATGGGACGGCGGGATGCTTCCCTGCCACAAGTCATCTATGACAGCCCAGAGATTCTTGGGCGGAGAAGATGGAGACACAGCCAGATTCTAGCTGACCATTTCTGGCAGAACTTTCTGAAGTTCTACCTGCCAGGACTCCAAGCCCGCCAGAAGTGGCAGACTGAATCAGCCAATCTACAAGTAGGAGATGTGGTCATGATCGTGGACAAACAGCTCCCGCGAGCCCTCTGGCCTGTGGGTAAAGTCTCTCAAGTTTTTCCTGGACCAGACACCCGGATCAGATCAGCTGAAGTGACTGTAAAGGGACGATCTTATATTCGACCCGTGGCAAGACTTGTCACCCTACCTGCCCTGCCTAAGGACGATTGATTCCCCTTATTACTCAGCCTTTTTTTTGTTATTTGTATTCTCAGGTGAATACAGGGGCGGCTGTGAAAAAGGCTGCTTGGTAGTCTCCTATGTTGAGCCCTTTAAGGGGCGGAGCTTAGAGCACCGGTGAGCAGCATGTAGACGAAGAAGGGAGAAAAGGGAAAAAGGAGCTGCAGAGTTTTTACCGTCGCAGTTATTGTGTATTCCATCTTGCTGTTTGCAGTTTGTTGTCACCTTCTCTCGATGTGTGCGTAAATGTAAGTAAGTAATGTCGGGAGGGTGGGTGACATTGTTTATTCAAGAGAATATGTCAGTTTACCCTTAATTGATAGCATGCTTCATTACACGCGCGTAAGAGCTACAAAACGTGGTTTTCTTTCTCGTGCAGTGTATTTATCTAGAAACGAGATGTTTGTAGTTATTAACATTGCAGTTGTTTAGCATGGGTAATACTAGTTCAGTCATTTGTTGGGAAATATTCGGACACTGATTTTGTATTATTGTCTGTCTTTCTAGAAAAACCATACACACGGTTACAAGTTGAAAATAAACAGCCCTGGAGTGCGACTCTGCGTTTTTTGGAGTTCTGACCGGACTCACCACAGTGATCTGAATTTTCCACCAGCAAACAAATTCCCTAAGTTTTACTAAGCCATTCAGCTGTACAGTTTTTGTTGTTTTTTCTGCACCTCACCTGGGCACATCGACAAAGTTCCATGCAGTTGAGGTACTGGAATATCTTCAAGGCTAATTCATACGGCAATTCAATGTCAAAGAAGGGAATGTCGTTGACTTCATTCTGCAAAGAAAAGGGATTACAGTACAAAACACAAGATACAATGCTGTAAAAAGTTTTTGCTACCCTGGAGATTTCTCCTGTCTTGGTTTTTTTGATTCAAAAACTCACTATACACTATATTCTACCAGAAATCCTGAAGAACGCTCAGTCACAAGCTCATGACCCTAAGCCCAGGAGCACTTTGGTTATTATGCAGGGGAACAATAGTCTGAAGTACATCTGTAAGACCACTTCTGAATCACTAAAAACAAGGGATTTGGAGAGGCCAAGTGAAACTCTGGATTTACAGAAATATGGCAAAACATTTATGTTTGAAACGCTTCAATATGACTAAACTGAGACATTTCTGGGGGAAAAAAGATTCAGCCCATTCCTTCACACTGATGGAGACAAACAATGCCCAATATCGCAAATGCGTAATGGCACAGCTAATGATTAAACCAATTATGTTTGCATGTCAGGTCATTTATGTGCTCTATTTAACTGATTATTTATTAACTGATGATCTGAAATACAAAAATCAAAGATAGAAGAAACCTGTAACGGGGAATCTACGCTTTCACACTGAATTTGTGTTCAACCAGCATCTTCCTCATCATACCAGATCCTGAATGAGTTGATCCACAAGCTCCTCTTCTTTCTTCACCTTCCACTGAGGCTGCCTCTGCTGCAGGGACACGCTGCACATGTTGGTCATGTTATGATACTGCCTCTTTCTCCTAGTTCTCTCCTCTTGAATCCTGTCCAGCAGCGGACTGGTCCTCCCATCCAACAGACTGCGTGCAATGGAGACATACTGAGGCTGATCTGCCTCTACAGCAAAGCTCCCACTACTAACACTTCCCTCATCCTCAGTACAGCTCGGCTCCTCTTGTTTTACAGTATCACAAGGTTTCTTTAAGTCTCTCTGCTCTGGATGATCCCTGGAGGAGGAGGACGATGAGGAAGAAGGAACGCATACGAGTTCATTCTCTTCTTTTCTATTCTTTAACTCTTGTTTCCAGCGTTCCCTGAAGGAAACAAGCTCGTTCGCTGCCATGTCATCGTTCAAAAAGTATAAATTTGAAGTTTTACATAACAGAATATGTCATTTTAAGTTTAAGAGTAGCCTATTTCAGAGCAGCTTTTTTGTCGGTGTTTTGTGGCACCGACAAAAACAAACTCGCTCTTCTCTAAAAACAGACCGATGAGGGACAAAGCAGCACTCTATTGGTTCCGCTAGAATTTAATTCCTTGTTTTTTCCCCCTATTTTCTCAGTGGTATACTTGCGGCTAAAATGTGTAAATAACAGCGTAAGAATTTGTTCTCTGTGTGTGAGGTGGACTGAAAGTGCGAATAGCGTAAGAGTAATTTGTACATCAGAGAAAAAGAACGTAACGTCCAGTCTCCTTAAACAAAAGACTCTTCAGATGAACCCAAACATCAGACATCTGAGTGTTTAGCGCTGTAGCTATCTTTCTCTTGGAAGAAGATGATGTAAACCCTAAACACCATGTGACATGGTAATGAATAATACAGCAGCGAGAGGTGGGGAGAGTCTGGGGATCGCAAACACAGTTAAGGATTGATGAGGGAGCAGGAGGAGGGTTCATATATCCTTCCCAGATTTTAAGAGAAGAGGGAAACAGCGCGGAGGCTCAGTCAGAGGAGAAGATGTGCTGGCTTCCGATAGACCAGCCTCTGCTGCGGCCGGGAGACTCCAGCTGCAGCGCATCGCGCCGACGCTCCACTGCTTGCTCCGTAGCTCAGCTGCTCGCGTCGCGGCTACGGAGAATCGGGGACCAGCTCGAGAAGAGTTGGACAGCCGGAGACCTCGGCTGCGGAGACAGAGTGACGGTGGCAGCAGTGACCGGGCGCGGCCACTTCAAAGGCTTCCTGTGCCTCGCGGTGCAAGTCACCTTGATGGTGCTGCTCAGCGCGAGGCGACACCTGTAGGGCGCGTGTTGCGACTTCCGCAACAGGTGAGATAACATCAGTGTCTATGAATCTTTAAAAAATAACCTGATTTTTCCCAGGCTGCAGCCCCTTTAGACAGCTAATCCCATTGATTCTTCTTGTTTTTATGCATTGTGTAGACAATGGAGTAAAAAAAAAAGAAGAATGAAACAAGTCCCAGCTCTTAAAGACAAAGCTAAATTTTTAAGCACAAAATTCCATCTTTGTTCTAAAATCCAGATATTTGTTCGATTTTTCAAAAGAAAGAGGCGGGGTGGGTAATCAAATAGCTGCTGATTGCCCAATAACTACTAGCTGTATTGACATGTTTGCCTTTTGGGACATACTTTTTTTTTAATTAATGTGTTTTATGTGGATACATTTCTCCCACTGTAGACTGGTGCCTTTTTTTAAAAATCACATGCGGAACAGCATTACATCATTTGCACTTAAAGCAAGAGATGCAGGAGGATGCTGTTGCTGGAGAAATGTGCAGACTGAAGAGGACGAAGGGATGGCCTTAAAGATTTCATATTCCAAGATTGAAAGCTGACTGAATTGACTTAACTCCCACTGTGGATGGACTTGGAGTTTTAAACTGACAGAATCTGCAGTTTTCCTGCCCCCTTCTCACTCTGATTTTGTCATCCCATTTACAAAACAAAACAGTGATGTAATCCTCCCCTGGTACCAGCGGAGGGAAAAGCTTACTAATGGTACGCCTTTGAATGTTCTCTCCTCCAATGATACGAGTGCATCATGGACAGTTGGATCAAACTGATTAGACCTGACACATATAGGCTGCAAATACTACAGGAAACCTTTAAAAATGCACTGAAATACACCCGTTCTAAAGCTCCACAATGCACTGTACTTTTTTTAGATAAGCTAAACTCTCTTTGTAAACATGTAAATAACAGCTGATGCTTTTATAGGTGTTTTTTACAGTGTTTGGATCCTGTTTAGAGATTTGTGTATGCTTTATTATTACCTGTTGAGGTTGTCTTATGTAGCATTTCATCATGAATGCTGGACCTGTGCATAAAATGCTTTTATGCTGTTTGTGACTACTGAGAATAAGCTCTTTTCTGATGTAATGTTTTTTTTGTATAAACTGGGTTCTTTTTATGTCAAATATTTCTAATGAAATTTCAGCAATTATGATAATAAACAATGAAAATGTCCCTCAGATTGTCTTTAATTGAAACATGCTTCACAAAAACAAACAAAACTATGTGACTCACAAGAAAAGCAGCAACAAAATGGAATGTTGTCATTAATGTAGATAAAGCTGACCAAAAACTTCACATTAATTATATCTTTCCACTGGTAATCCTGCTTAAACATTCCACTTCATTTAAATAACTAAACTTAATTTTAAAAAGTTTTTTTAAAATAACATCCCTCACAATACGGATTGTATATTCTGTACACCATCATCACAATAAATAATTTTATGACATGATCAGAGAAAATATGTCACAAATCAAATGACTGACTGATGCTTTGACTCGGAATGGATGATTAGACTTATGTGTGCTGTCATTCAGTTTTCAACATTTTTACTACAGCATTGTCCAACTTGCTTTGAAGCGCACTCGTATCCCCTTTGATTCTGTAAATCCTGTCAGAGCTCAGTAGATCTGGAAGTGAGCGGACGTGGTGCCGTCCTTCCAGCACCGCAGGGCCTCGATGACAGTGGAGCGACACAGCGGACACGTTCGCTCGCGGTCGAACCACAAACACAGGCACTCCTCACAGAACACATGCTGTGGAGGATCAGAAAGTACAAAGGTTTACCTTAACACGCAGCAAATTTAAATGCACAGGTGCTTTTTATCTAATGTGAGGCATGTTTAATATGACACAAGTTCATATAAGTAATATTTAGGGGTGGGTGATATGGATTTAAAGTTTTATCAATATTTTGTGTGATCATAAATGTGATAAGATCAAGTCATTATTTATTTTTTAGGTTACTGTATGGCTGACTGCCTGACAGACCCATTTGTAATATCCTTCTTTAGGACACCAGTCACTTAAAGTACGATCTGCATCACTAAACTGCACCAGTATATGCATTTAATCATAGATTTTTTTTGTATTTATTTATACTCTTTTTAAACAAATTGTGGAGAAAATAAGAAAATTACAATCCCAAAAATACAGTTTTTAAAAAAAACATTGTCATTCGGAATTTATCATGACAATGATAAATCAAACTTTTTATCATGGGAAAAAAAAATTATCACGATACATGATAATAAGATAAATGCCCATCCCTAATAAAAGTTTTTTTCCAGGAACAACAGATTTTAGACATGAATTTTAAAAGAATCTATCTATATCATGCTTCTGTCATGCTGTCTACATGGAAAGATGTCCCAATTTCTGACATAAAAAAAAAAATCCCCACAGCATGAACCTGCCATCACCATGCTCTGGAGTTCCTCTGTAGTTATCTATAATTTGTTGATATCGTAGATGTAAAACTGATTTAGAAAATTTGTTCTCAAAAATCTGAATGAGATAGAGAAAAAAAATAATTGGACTGTGGATATTTGTTTTTCAGTTATTAGTAGCAAAGACTTTAAGTAAGCTAAACGAGTGCAATGGGTTTGGTTTCCTTACATATCAGAGGCAGATTCTCTGTAATGGCAGGACTGAGACATTTCCTCAGTTGCACAGATATTGAGTTCAGGCACCAGACTAGACACGACTTTTTTTAAGAGACTGAGGGGAAAGAACAAAAGAGGGAGGAGGGAACAATGAAACAGCAAGGATGCCAAAAAAAAAAAAGGAAATATAAACGCAACAGTCCATTTAACCTGACTGAGCTGGAGGGGATACGCAGAGAGGTACGGTAGAAAATACCAAAAACGATGAAACATTTTTTGGTATTTGTACCTACGATTTTAGTCTGCAACTGGTGCCAAAGGTTATTTGGGTTATTTAATAAACTACTAAACAACCTACTTGACTAAGTGTTTTTTTAATTTATTTTAGATTACATTTCAAATAAATTATATTACAAAAAAAGCCAAATTAATGTTTTCGCTGTCATTATAGTCTATTTTATAAAGAGTTTGGACGAAAAATAATGAATTAAATTCATTAACAAATAAGGTTGCGACTTAAAATAGTTTTTAGATGTATTGTAACCTCGACGTGCAAAGACACAATCAATAGGGGGCGGTAAATCCCTATGTTTTTACTGACGCTTGTCTCCTAGGTTTACATACATTATTTATTATTCATTAGAGAATTTAACCTTCTTACCTGACAGATGAGAGCAATGGGATCTTTGAAATCCCCCTGACAGATAGCACAGACGTCACCAGCTTCGCTGCACAGCTGGTTGCTGGCCCTGACTCCGTAACTCTAAATTTGGACCAAAAACCACAATCAACCAGAAAATATGAAAATGAATTATTTTTTTAAAACTCTTGTTTAAATGTAAAACACAACAAACAATAGAATTTCATTAATGGATGTGTGCAGGAAATTTAATTGGGCTGAGGCTGACCTGGGAGCTGCAGAGAATTACTAACGCCTTGCGTATTGCAGATACCCGTCCACAAACATCAAAGCACTGCAATTAAAAAGGACAGAGTGCAATTAGTTTTAAACGTAAGTGATCATTAAAGATGCTCACCAGCTGCATGTGAGAATGCCAACAACTGAGGATGTCCAGGTTGTCTGCTGCATTGAAACATTTAAATATTTATGTTGGTGAAAAACAAAACTACAGATAAGGAGTTTCAGCAGGGACACTTGGTAAATTAAAACCACTTATTAAAGCAACCTTTTCTAAGAAAGCTTTTTCCTCTGCTTTTCATTTCCTCTTTGTTCTAGATTCTGATATGATAAAAACATCAGGTTTGCTCATAGATTTGGTTCTGTGTCTGTTTCGATGAGGATTTAGTACAATTACAGAAGTGCTTTAGAAGGTGTTATTGACATAAAACTTAAATATTGCTAAACTCTTGGATGTTGCAATATATTTTAATCAGCTTTAAAATATGTTATCTGATATTTAGAACACATTACTCAACTGAAACTGGATATTTACACACAATGTATATATTTTTCTTGTTCCTTTATTAATTAAATTTAAAACTTTATCTAAGTAGTAAAACAAAGTAAGTAAAGTTGCCTCTTAAACTGTATGACTTGGGTCAAATTTTGTGTATATTCTTCCACAAGATTCTTAAAATAGCTTGCTCGAATTTGGACCCATTCCTCTTGGCAGAATTGGTGTCACTGGGTGAGTTTAACAGGATGTCATGCTTGCACACTTCTTTTCACCTCTACACATTTTCTGAGACTGATTTTTTTGTGACAGTGACTTCAAAATATTGACTTTGTTCTCTTTAAGCTGATTTATACATTGATAATATGGATAATAAGGGTCATTGTCCATTGAAAGATCTATCAGTGGCCAAGCGCAAACTTTCTGGCGGATGCCTTAAGATGTTGTTTCAATATTTCTACATTGTGTTCTTTCTCTATGATACCATCTAATTTGTGAACTGTATTGGCCGATCCAGCAGAAAGGCACACCCCCACACAACATGATGTTGTTCTATATTGCCAGAAAGTGACTCCAAGTTATTCATGGAAAATTCACCAATTTGCTGATTTTTATTTTTTATTTTTTGGTGTATAAGAAAATCCAGCTTGGGAAGTTGAAATACCTATGCACACCACTACTTTGCACACTATTGGCTAGCGTGTGAGTATTGTGAGTATTAATGCATTTGAAAACAGGCAGTTGTAAGCCGTTTAGACGAGTTCTCCAGGATTGTAGCTATTGTAAAGGTGACTGTAGTTGCTACTCTCCGGAAATAATAGGGCTCCACTTACTTACATGCTAGCCTGTTGTTCTCAGGCTAGCAAGTTTTCCTCTTTTACAGCAAATGTAACACTGATCTTTCAGGCCAAAACCTTCAACTTTAGGTCTTTCAGAACACATGACATGTCTCCAAAAGGGTTTTTGTTCCTGGTTGAATTTGTACACTGTAATGTTTTTTTATTTTTTTATTTTTTTTATGTACGATAGGTTTCATTGAGCACTGAGTTATTTCTCTCTGATTTGCCTTTCTTTCTATGTTGGTACATGACTTGTACTCTGGACAAATACTCTCCCTTACCAGTTTCTGTCAGCGACGTTACAATGTTGTTGGAGTTGATAGAGACCATTCAATAAAAACATGGTCATCTCTGAGACACAGAACCCATCTCCCTCCTGAACTATATGATGCCTGGACATTCCTGGTGCCTATCCTTCTATGAAATTGTTTGAACACATAATCATGGAACCGTCAGGCATCTGGTATATTTACCTCATGGATGAGCCAGACATGGGGAGGTTCACCATGCTCTTCCAATACATCATTTCTTTTGACTTTGTTTTATCATCTCACACAATGAAGGACGGCGCTTAGGAGTGTTGTCTTAAAATATATAAACAGGTGTGTCTCCATTTGACTCAAAAGGTGGGAATTTTGAATCAGAAGCCTTGATATTATTTTCTGGGCTTTCCCAGATTGCTTACAGGCAAATTATCTCACTCATTATTTTGGCATTCAGGAAGCATAAATAGCTATAGTCATCCTAGCTGTCCTAAAAGGAAAAGGGCTAGTCAAGTTTTACATCAGAAAGTAACAAGAAAAGATGGTGTCTTTTAGTACTTTGTATGTAAATAGATAGCTTAGGTTGTATGCTTAAAGCTCTTGTTATAACTGTTTACAGACCATAAGCAAATCAACCTATCTCCACTTTTTGATGTTTTGCATAAGATAGACGGTCGTTGAACTGCTTCAGGCCTTCCTTTATCATTTTGGCTGCTCTACCAAATATAACCAAGCCATAGAAGACAAAGGTGGGAGTTGAAAGAACTAGTCAAGTTAGTGACGAGATAAACAACAAACCATTTAAAACTTGTTTGACTGTTTCAGCATTTGTTTGAAAATCACTTGTTTTCTCAGAAATGGTTCACAATCTTCCTCCCACTTAACTCTACAGCCCCCTGATCTGATGATGTTTATTTTAACTTTATTGTTGCTCAGTTATCTAACTGACTAATACAAACAATGCAGATCAGCGTATGTTAATACTGAAACACTACTATGCCATGATATTGGAAAAAACATCTTTCACTTCACAGGAAATTGTTCATCTGATTCAGCTGAGAGGCTCATAATCAAGAACCACAGCTGCTGAATCACTACTGTGACACCAACATGTCACATTTATGTGACAATACAAACCACATTATAACAATAACCCTTGCATAATCCAGGGATTCATACGTTCGAGTTTCATTATCTCAGCATTCTAAACCAACGGATATTTGACTCAGAGCTTTAAAAATACTTTTTAGTGTCTTTATTCGAACAGAACTAGCCTGTGATCTCTTGCTGCAAATAACTTCCCCTTTTATTCCACTTCCACCTCAGAGCATTTCAGTTTAGCAATCCATTCCCGCACAAAAGATTATCATAAATTCTTTAAGGTTTTAGGTCAGATAAGCTTGCTGGTCAATCAAGAACAGAAATGACAGTCGTTAGACTAGATAGTGACACTGTTGGCAGGTGTCAAGTCTGACTGGAAAGCAAAGTCAGCTTGTCAGCAGAGGGAAACATGACTGACTCCAATATTTCCTTGTAGGTTCCCAGTGGTTTCACACTTAATCAACTTATTCTGTGCCTATCCACTCTTCCTCCAGACTGTGAGACCTTCTATTTAAATGTAAATTTAATCTCATGTTTATCTCCGGCAGCCTTCCACATAATGTGTACATACCACACACCTTGGCCATTTTGTTAGATTTCTCAATTAGAAGTTCCTTCATGTATTTTAAATATTTGAGATTTTGAATGTGGAGTTTCATCGTGAATGTGAGTGAATATCCTATGCAATTGTAGCTGAGGACAATTAAAAATTAGGCTCATAGACTGTATCTGCAACTGATATGCAACTCAAGTCCAAGTCTCAGACTCAAGTCCCCATCACTGCTTCAGCCTAAAACAGCTGAAATCTAAAAATGAGTGCTTGTACTTCATAAGATCAGCATGCAAAGTACCAAAACAACATCTTTGCTCCAAGGTCCTGCTTACCTTGCAGAGGCTGTAAATGATGATGAGTGTTGCTCCCAGGAAGTAACTGTTTGACGGGTCTTCGCCCATGATGTACTTGTACCACAGCTGCACTGGCACGAGAGCCCGAAACAGCTGGCTCAGCTCTTCAATCAGGAGGTAGAACTTACCCTGGAAAACCAAGCAAAATGAACAACTACTATGGTAGATGAGAAACCTAGTAATCAGACGATGTGAAATAGTTAAAGCAACTTCTTCTTAAATTTTTTGAAAATAATACACCAAAATGATAATGGATTTTCTTTGTTTGAGCCGTCAGAAACCCAGAAAGAGCTCAGTAGCTTCAGGGCCTTCTTCTATCTAGTCAAGAGCAGTGTGGTATTAAAAGCTTAAAACAGCACGCCTCCGGCCCAAACATGGCCGCTGTCCAGATCTCAGTGGCTTCACAGCAGTACAGGCAATTTCCCTTTACTGCAAGGGAAACTGGCAGTGCCTCTTTCCACCTGCTACCCCTGTGCCCACTTTAAGCCCAGCCCTACGGGGGCTCGGGAACTGTCTTTAAAGGGACTCCCTCCTAATAATCAGAAAAGAAACACTCTTCTGTCCCTACAGCTACAAAGTGCATTAAATGAGTTGGGAAGATTAAGGGAAAAAAACAACAGAGGTGGGTAAATGAAGGTAAACTTGATTCCCCGCTGGCCCCTATGGCATCCCAGCTTGCATAATGACTTCATGCACGGGAGAAGACAAAGATTGATGACTGTGGGTAAAGAGGCACACGCAGCCAGGTCGGTAGGGGAGAAAGACCTCTGCTAACTGCTAATTCATCTTCCTTATTGTTCGGCTATGACTTACGTCCCACAGTGCCAATCATGCCCACGCAAAAACTGTCAAATTTAAAGTTTGGACACAAGCCAGTCGCTTTGAGGAAGCTGCACTTCAGGCCCTGTTTGAGTAGTTTCCTGCCTGTTATATTTTGTGTGGTGAGCATATCTGTGTCTTTCTTATAAAGGCATTGGTTATTAATCAAAGGAACCAAAGCAATATTTTTTTTTCTTGAAGGGGAATTAATTTGTGAATCTCACAAAGAAAACGACAACAGCAGAAATGAGTTCAAGTCTCTACTTGTAGAAACTTACGGTAAACATTGTTATTTTGTAATAGTCCAATTTGTGTTTGTACTATGCGTAGGATCGTCTAATTCTACAAGTTTTTTATTTATCTAAATCAAAGTTAATCATTTCATAAGGATGTAATGGATTTTTTAATTTACCTTTTCAGGCCAAACCAGCAAGTGGAAAAAAAAGGGCAAATAATGTTGAAGGGAAATATATTTCAGAGCCACAAAATACATGAATTAGCTGTCTGAAACATAAATAAATTACAGTAGCCATTCCATTATTACTCAAACAAGAAATTTCTTAAAAAAACAAAACATTGAGTGCACTTAAAACATCTCAACAGGGTGTCGGACTGTTAGATCTCCAAACTACCAATCTGACATTTCTCCCACTCCTCAACTGATAAACTGTCACACTTTCAGTTTTGCTCTCATCTGTCAGTATTTTTCTTTCATACTTTTTTGTTTCTTAACGTCTTTTGTAAAAATCAATGTAATAACAATTACTTTACAAAACTGAAAAGAAAAAGAGTTTATTAGAGTTGCAAATCACAGAGCTACTCAAAATCAATTGTCTATCCTATTTTTAATAATTTCATGAAGAAATTAATCTGTTGAGCAAACAACTTGTTATCTTATGTTTTACATTGATGCAAATATACATGTAAATTCTATATTGATGCCCAGATTTGCTTTGTGGCTCCTCATTGGTCTCATGACTTTTTCATCATAATAAATGCAAATAGTAACAACCAATTATGTGTTACGACAGTGGTGTTTAAAATGTTTTGCCATGTGGGCTGAAACTGTTAAGTTAAAAGTTCCTCCAGGCCAATAAATCTGATTCTTTTCAAAGATTTTTTTTGTTTATTTTACATGCTTAACAATAAACAATAAACCAAACAGAATACTTCTATTAGATGCTTGTTAAGATTTTTTTTTCCAAGAAATTTCATCTTTAATCTATGTTACACCTGAAATATAAGAAAGACATAATTTCTAAAATGTTAGGACCAGTTTTTATAAAATAATCACAGTAACAAAAACAGTGGGTGTTTAAACAATTTGCTTGTTGACTGAATTGAAGCCACTCTTGAATTGCAGTCTGGGGCCACACAAAATCCTTTGCACTTTAGACATCCTGCACTAAGCGATCACGTGAATTATTTGTGCAGTAAAAATACTTTGCTTTAATGCAACAAGTAATAAAATTGATGCATTGCATTGATCTTTTTAAAGCGGATATGTGCTGACTGCAGTCAATGTGTTAGATCTTTAGTGAATCCCTGGCCTGCATGCAGTAGAGAGATTTAAACACTAATAATGAGCTTTCATGAGGTGCAATGTAAAGACCTTACAGAGGATTTCTAAAATATATATACATATATATAAAAATAAATAAAATAACCTGATAAAACAATTTGGGATTTCCCAGCACTTAAACACTCCTTTGTAAGCTTTTAAACCCTGTATGCGTGCACATGTGTGTGTGTGCATGTGAGTGGAGGAAACAGGTAATGGTCCAGCTCCAGGGAGGGATGACCTCACCCCTGTAACTCCCTTGTGGCTAAATGAGCTCAGTTGCTTGCTGAAGTGGTTCTGATATGCCTACAGGTTTGTTTATCAGTGGAAAATTTAATCCTAATACTTTTTATCACCCCTCTCCTCCCTGCCACCGCCGTCTACCGAGCACACAAACACACACCAACACAAAGAACTGCACCTGTATGGAAATCAATGCGAGTGTGTGTCTGCAGACATGTTCTTCTTGCCTCAGGCTAGAGCACAAGTCTCAAGCAGACAACATGAAAACAGCACACCTAAGGAGCACCATTTAAAAAGCTTATGAATACAAAACAGCTTCACACTGTGACCCCTTAGCACTTTCTTTACTGAAGGGAAAATTTCATCATAGTTTAGAAAATCTTTTTTTTTTTTCACATTTGTGAATTCTTCATTGCTTGAAATGTTAACTTTAAGTCTTTGTCTTTAGAAGGTGAAGCAGAGGTAGCTAATGTGCAGTTGTGATTGAAAGTTTAAAATCCACTGCTAAGCGGATTAACAGAGTTATACTTTTTATTGTTAAGCTATCAAAAAGTGCCACAGTTGCATTAAAATGCATGGAAATTTAAACTCACTCCAGACAGATTTTTAGATATTTAACATCACATCAGCTAGGTTTTGCTCTCAAGTTAAAAGAAGAATAAAAAAAATTAGTTAAGACAAACTAGCAGGAGGAATTATTTATCATTAGTGTCATGACAAATAATTTGTGAGCTAGGTACAATACATGGCCTGCATCTTTTCTGAACCAAACTAAATAAAGAGGAAATCTGCAAATGACAAATTACAGAAAGAAACAGCATCTAAGAAGCTGTGCAGAAAAAGTCAAAAATGTGCAGAAAATCAGATAACTGAGGAACATTTATTTGTCTTTTTGGAAATGGAAATGATAAAGCAACGGTCATAAACATTGTTTTCATAGAAAAGCAAGCTTCTTTTCTTACTCTCTTTGTTTACCTGCCTGAGTCATTTCAAAACATAAGACTTGTAAGAAATGTTTAACGCAGACAATTGTGCTCATACTAGCTGTATTCTGTTTAAAATAAGTTACATTCTAAACTCATATTGAAGGGTTCTTACCCTTGACTTGAAGGCCATGATAATCTTGGGCAGGAAGAGGACGAAGCACTTCAGGCCAATGGTGATATATTTAAGTACAAAGTCGGTGATTCCAACCACCCAGATCAGATCAAAGAAGTCAAAGCTGTTGAGACTGGGCTTTGCAAATATCAGACTAGGGAAAAAATAACAACATTGAGTTAGACTACATGTGCACAGTTTTTTTCTTTACTCAGCATGGTGCATTAAAAAATAAGATCAATGAAAAATGAGAAGCATAACATAAGAAAACAAAACCTCCAAACATAAAATACTCACAGAGCATGACCGACAAGAACTGTAACACTCCCTAAAGGAAATGGAAGTGAAAATAAAACACACCATGATGGAATAACTTCAAAATAAATCAACGTAGGACGGTGGATGAACACACACAGAGCTTCTACAAAAGCACTTCAGCTTCCACTAACCTGTGGTGCAGCTCCTCATGGCTGAAAGTGTAGTAGATGTATACAATGTTTCCCCCGAGAAACAAGATGATCCACAGAGCAACAAGTATGGACCGCTCCTCCTTAAAGAAGTAGTCCAAAATAAAAGGGAAAATGTAGCTGAATTAGCATCATGCCTTTTAAAGACTCATTAAGAAATTTGCAAAAGATCACTAGTTTTCAGTACAATCAGCCCAAGTGAGGAGAAAGGTGGTTAGAAACTCAACAATCACATCCTTTTCTGAACAGATAATGTTCCATACAAGGAATGCCATTACTGAGGGATGAAGACTCAATGCTGGCAATCTTCTACATTAGGAAAATTTGTGGAATTTTCTGAGTCAAGTTAATCCTAAAGATGGTTAAAAAAACACTCCTGTTGTATTTGTTTTAAATTAGCAAAACTCTAGTTTATTGGTTAAGGTATATTGTGCACATTAAGCACATGGAATCTGCTGTTGCTAGCAGTACAAACACATCCACCTCATTAGTTTGTTGGTGCATCAAGACTGAAGCCTTAGTAAGAAAAAGTAAGACTTTTCTTTACGGATTCTCTTACCCTCAATGAAACTTGATGCTTGAATGTAGAGTTGGCATAAGCAAATGTGCTAATCATTCCCACACAGACAGCAATACCTGCAAAGAAAAGAAGCAACATGGCCACCAAACATAACCATCTGTTGCTACAGACAGTTTGTTGGTAATACTGCTGTAGATCAAAAAAGATTTCAATATCGAATAACCTAGCTTGTGTTGAAAGCAGACTTTAGCCAGCAGAATGAGGATAAATGGAAAGCCTCTCTGCAGCCATGTAACCACCGCCTTCAGCTCGGAGAAAGCAGGAGCTGGGGTGGACTGGTCATCCTGTCCCTCCTCCCTGGAGCTGTGTCTCTCAGAGCTGGCTGCTGTGGTGGCCTGTTGGAGCAGTGAGGATGTCCTGTGCTGCAGGGGCTGGTGGTGAAAGTGGTGGTGGTGATGGTGGTGGGGCGGCCGGGAGAGGAATGGGCCACCCTCCGCTCGATGGCTGCCTGCTTCTTCCCTGGAAGACGCAGTCATCTGGATAAAAACTTCAGGGGGAGAGCCTAGGACTAAACCAGCTGCTTGCAATTGAGCAGATGAGACGGAGCTGGAGGGGATGCCCACCAGGCCTGAGAACATCTGCTGGGGTGAAGTGGACGAATCGGGCTTCAGGCAGTCAAACACGCCACCCTCATCCAGGCTGCTCTCCGACCCAAGTGTTTGGCTTCGAGTTCTAAGTTTAAACAAATAGATTATAAAACAATTACTATTCAAGAAATCACTTTTCCTTTTGCAATTATGTACTTAATTAAAAAAATAAAGTTTAACATATCAGATTATTCTACGTACAATTAGAAAAACAATCTGAAAGGAGGAGTGATACAATATTTCTTGGGGTGATCTTAAAGACTCATTGCAAATTCCTTGTTGCAGCTAACAGCTAACAGTTAGTTATTAGGTTTTGGGGGCAAATACTTTTTTTACTTAGATGGTTTGGATAGCTTCTCCCCTGTACCCCCCTCAGTGAATGAAATCACCATTTGGACACTGCTTCATGTGTCTGCGTGGGTCACTATTGTTAAATATCAAAATTAATTTTATGATCTGAAAATTTAAGATTTTGATCATGCTAACAGAGAAATATGCTAAAAAGCACCAGTATCTTGAATGTTTTGGGACATAATGTGTGGAATAAATGGTTAATTCAACCATATCTGTCATGGTGAAGACATTTTAAAGAACCATGGTGAAAGTAACTAAATATGTTTGAAAGGGTAAATCTGACAAGTTTGTACAAATGTCAGGATAAGGAATGTCTCAAATTACATACGGTAATATCACAGTGCAACTGCAGTGTGTAGGAGTAACACTGAATTCCTAAAAATGTTAACATAGCAACCCATGAATAAGTTGCACACTGATGAGTAATGCATTAAGTATATGTTATAGTAGAGTGACCAGACGTCCTCTTTTTCCCGGACATGTCCTACTTTTCAGACCTAAAAAAATGTCCGGGGGAGAATTTCAAAATCGTCCGGGATTTTGGTCAACTGCCTCAAAACTGCCGATTCTACCCCCCAGCCCCGCCCCCCACCGCGGAGAAGAAAAGAAGTGTCCTACTTTTCACAAACCCAAATCTGGTCACCCTAGTTAAAGAAAAGTCTTAAATTTCAGTACTCATCCCACTGAACATCAATTTTGGATATTGGGCAGCTACTTGAACAAGATCTTAAAAATAGACCATTTTTGTTCCTTAATCAAGACCACCAAGGCAAACTAAACAACAAAACGGTGTGGATTGCAGCGTCCTAGCTGTCCTTTTGTCCCACCTTTCAGAGGACATGCCATCCGTGTTGCTGCTGTGTCTCCTCTGCATGGCATCACCACATGGCCCAGCTCTGAAAAGGTAAATACAAAGCAACATGGCTATTAAAGCCTATTTTCAAGGACTCCAGCTTTACTTGGTGCATTTAATAGTTGCACAACTAGCCTACATGATTACTTTACCTGCGTTAGCTTCGTGAATTACCCTTCTGTTTCAGCTGCTGTCATAGTTAGCATGGAAAGCTTTGACTCGCTGGATGGATGATGGTGCTAATGATGCTGAGGGTTTATCGCTGGGAAAACTTCCTGTATGACATCAGAGCACATCCGTGTTTGAGATACGTGTGGATGTTGTTGACAGCTAAATGTCGGATTTCGCAGGAAAACATAACTGTTGCTGCTTTTAATGCTGGAAATTTCCGACATTGTCGCCGGTGTAGATCAAAACGTCACTATTAGGCAACGTTAGCATTGTCTCATTGGCACTGCTCACCAAACGCTAATGCAATGCTAACCACAGATAGCTAGTTAGCAAGCTAACAAAGCGAGCTTTTTATGATGAAGCACGGTTAGATTACCTTTCTACCTTTTACTTTTATTTAATCACTGCATAATTTTAATTACCAGCTCCTCGGGAAGATTCGTCAGTCTAAAGTAAATGGGGAAAGCTTAAAAGCGCAACATGGGTTAGCTAAAATATGCATGGAATCCAGTGACAGATCAGGTTGACATTAAGTCAACAGGCAGCTCTGGTTTAATTCAACACGTTTTGCACCTTTTGTCACATCGCTTTTAATTTCTCGAAGCTGAAGACAGTCGGGAGATTTATACCTGAGGAGCAGAATTGATGGTCTGGACTGGCACCTGCACTTTCCTAAGAAAAGTCATGCTATGATGTTGGTGCTACGGAGGTTACTGAAGAAGCGCTGGGTGTTGGGGGTTGTCTTCGGATTGTCCCTTATCTACTTCCTCACCAGCACACTGAAACAGGTACACACACTATAGCTGAGAAAAATGAGCTTACCTTCTGCAGAGGTGAGGGGGCGTTTCGGCAGGGATGTACAATCCTGGCCACATTTATTGGTGACAAGCCAGGTAAAGATGTACAAAAAGCTTTAAAATTAAATTGTCCAGCCAACTGCCTTTGGAGATAGGCACCAGATATCAGTGAACTTGTTAGAACAAGTGGGAGAAGCCAAAGGAAAGATGTTCTGAAATAGAACCAAAAAGAAAGATAGATTGATGATTATTTTTTGCCCACTTAACAATAACAATCATTTAAACTGTATATTTTTAATATGCCTGCTTTTGTTTGTTTGTTACAGTTCACATCCCTTCTGAGGTAGACTTTGTTGTGAAATTGTGTACTATCATTTAATTGAGTTCTTTTATTTTTAGTAGCAGACAACTCTCCCTAGTTACTTTGGTGGATAAGCAGTATATTTTACTTAGATTTTAGTTGCACTGCTATTAAACTAAGCAGATTTTTTATTTTTTTTGTTAGATGTGTTGAATATAATGCCACATTGTTCACAGAAACATATCTGAGTCGAGACACAGTCTGCTCTTGTGTCTTTATTTTTGTTTTCTGGATTCTAGATTACAGCTTTTCTATTGAAATACACATTTAGAAAACTGTGAAAATCGAAACTGAATATGAGGGGGAAAAAAACAAGTCTATAAAAATGTCAATTTTATTGTGAGTTAGACTTTGCAAAACTTGATGGGTTGAGATAATAAAAAACTATCCTGATGGATTTGACATACCAATATGAAAAGACGTGCTTCTGTCCAGGTTTTTTTAAAATGCATTTTTTTTTTCTTAGATGCATTTTTTTTGACATCTCCTTGCTTGGATTTTGCAGGAGGAGAGATCCATTCGGGACCGCACACTGTTAGAAGTTAAAGATTCAGACCATCGTATCCCCTGGAAAGTACGTTTCAACCTGGGTAACAGCAGCCGTCAGATTACTCAGTGTCGAAACTCCATTCAGGGCAAGATATTACTCACAGATGAACTTGGTAAATGATGTGGCCATTACTCACTGTCACCACAATGATAACATGACCTTTTACTTATAATCAATGCTTATGCTTTCCTGCGTTTGACAGGTTATGTCTGTGAGAGAAAGGACTTGCTGGTTAATGGCTGCTGTAACGTCAATGCTCCCACCACCAGACAGTACATTTGTAAAAGTTGCCTGGCCAACGGCTGCTGCAGCATCTATGAGTATTGCGTGTCTTGTTGCCTCCAGCCTGATAAGGTAATCTGTCACATCTGGGCTCTGCAAGATCAGGGTTAATAACCACATTGAGAAACTTGGTTAATAACTGCAATGAGAAGCTGTTTGCACCTTTTTTCAACATAAACTTTAAGAAATGTTCATAAAATGCAAGGATTGTGTTTCTACTTTTATCAAAGTTGAATATAATTTTGCAATACCTACAAGATTGTGCAATACAAAAAACTCTATAGTTTATCTGCTCATCTTATGTTTTGCATTTGACCCATTTCTTATCTGTGTATTTTTACCCAGCAACTTCTTCTAGAGCGCTTCCTGAATCGTGCAGCTAAAGGTTTCCAGAATCTTTTTACAGCCGTGGAGGATCATTTTGAGTTGTGCCTCGCTAAATGTAGGACTTCTTCACAAGTACGTAATGATCCCAGTAAAGAATACTGTTATAAAACTTCAGTATTTGTATTGTAATATCGCTTACATTGACAAAGCATAAGAAATATGCAGTGGATATAAAAAGTCTCTGCACTTTTGTAAAATGAAAGGTAGGAAATGAGACCAAGCTAAGCTAAAATGCAACTTTTCTTTCCCTGTTAATGTGACAGAGGCTTTTCTAAATTGTCATACCCAGTTATGGAAGGAATTCCTTATTTTGATTTGAATTTATACTTTGGGCTATTGTGCATATTTCTAGCAGAATCTTAAAGGTGTTGTGCCAATGTTTTTTATTATTTGGAACAGAGGTTCCTTCCCAAAGCATAATGCTGCCACCACCATCCTTCACTGTGTGCATTGTGTTCTTTTGGTGATGTGCAATGTTGTTTTCGAGCCAAACAGGAAATTATACACACAAATGACACATTTAAGTTACAAAAAGAGTATAAATGATTTATCTTGATGTCATGTTTTACACCATAATAATCATGTACTCCATTGTGTAGACTTTTTATATCCAGGATAAAATTTGTGTTTGTTTCCCCACAGATAGCTAATGACACGTACTACCAACAGCAGCCAAGATTTTTGCTTGTATTAGCATCTATGTAATCCAGATTAAAAACCATGCACTAGTGGCTTTTGATCAGTAATTTCTCACAGTTGTTTATTTCCTGTGTCAAAAATTTGACTTAAATGTATTTCCATATTCATTATATATTGACTTTATCATTCGCTGTGAATGCTTCCAACATTAAGGGCTTCTTAAGTGAGAAATTTGAGTTTATATTAGATTTTGATAAAAAAAAAAAAAAGACTAACTTTATCCACAATTCTTTCTCCTTTTGCACAGAGTGTTCAGCATGAGAACACCTATCGAAACCCCCAAGCAAAATATTGCTACGGTGAGAGTCCTCCAGAACTTCTACCTGTGTGAACTGGAACTACCTAGCTGGAACTACCTAGCTGGTTTAAGAAGAACAAGTGGAACCACGGAAACCATTAAAAAAAAAGTACTTTGAAGAAGAGACTGAGGAGACTTAATAAAATAAATGCTGTTTTGGACAGTTTGGCATTATCTTTGCAAATGAAGACATTCAAAACCTTCAACCTCAGAAAGAAGAACAAATGCTGTTTTTAATTGTATTATTTACACTTCATAAGTGCATAGAACGCTTCATGCATTCATCCATGATGATCATCAGGTCTCCTGCACAGACAGCTTCCTCATCAGGTTTTGTTTCATACATCTTTGTATAAAGAAACTGGTTTAATCTTAACATAGCCGTTTTTTTTTTTTTGTTTGCTTGCTTTGTGGACAAAACTGAAATGGCTAGTGATGTGTTGGTGCTTTGGTGTGTATTGCATGCATATAAAATGGATATTTAATAAAAAGTGACTGTGAAACCGAAACATTTGCAGTCGTTTCCTTTGTGGTGACTGCTGACAAAGTAAATGGTGTTGTTCAATGCTAAGTTTAAAGTACTATAAAAGAATCTTGCAAGTCAAAAATCTTGAAATGACAATTTTATTGCAACAAAAAGTATATATACCATTCATGATTATGGATCAGCACATTGATAAAATAAATTTAAGTCTGGAGAGCTGACTTAAATTCCACAGTCATGCAAAAGAATAAATAGCAAAGAATGAATTCATCACCTGATGTGATGAGGATGAGACCAGAATTAATCATCTTGTGTTTTACAGTATTGTTTTCTTATTTCTTTGATTCAAGCCCAGATACCCATCTGGCTGCAGATTTTCCTGCTCAGTTTGTTGATTAAAGGCTAAACCAACAACCCTCAGAAAGTGATTCTTCCAGATTAACTTTTCCCCTCAGGCAGTTAGGCCTTCTCACAAGGGATGGGTGACCAGAGCAAAAACAATTAATCACTGTGAAGGCTAAGAAAACACCCTTCTGTAATTAGGAAGTGCATTAGAACCCCTTCTCATCAAGTTGATTAATTCTATTCACAAAAAGATGTGTCATTTCCTGGGGGTTATCAAATTTAATAAAACAATGCCATTTCTGATATAGTTTGT
Organism: Gambusia affinis; assembly: GCF_019740435.1. NCBI lineage: Eukaryota > Metazoa > Chordata > Actinopteri > Cyprinodontiformes > Poeciliidae > Gambusia > Gambusia affinis. The sequence continues at coordinate 28,700,418 of NC_057870.1, read as the reverse complement.
ATTTAGCAATGTCTTAATTTTAGTAAACAGGCCCATGTAGATGAAATGATGTCAGGAAGTATAGCTAGCTTAATGTTAGCATAACAGCAATACTTAGAAGTATGAGAATATTCCTTTTAGCAAGTAATCACTTCCATTTTATTTTGACGTTTGCCACTTTTATTGTAATTTTAAGTCTTAGTTTGGAAACGTATCCTTAGTATTATTTTTTTCTGTATTGCTATGTTAAACGGCACCTATTTATTGTCTAAATTTGACCGACTGGTTCTGAACTGTGCACTTAAAAGATAAATATGCGAGTCATATTGGCTGTTTGATGAACACAAGGCTAACAGTTTGTGTCAATTGTACCATTAGAGTTGTCAATTTACTTTAAAATTATTATTATTATTATTATTATTATATAACCTACTTTCAATTATTATAGTCTTACAAAAGTAAAAAAAGAAATGGTGCATGAATGAAAGTCATTAATGGTGAAGTTAAAGGCACTAATTATAGTCAAATCAGCATTCGAAACAAACTATTTTCAGATGAGATTACAAATGATGTACACTGCCTTTTAGGTATTTAGAACCAGTGCTACTAGCATGAAGGGTCTTTTTGCTAATCTGTCTGGCCTTTCTATCTGTAATGTTACGCTGCAGCCAACCTAGATATTTCTCGGCCGACATCAACAGAGTGTGACTCCACTGTTTTCTCTCAAAAGTATACTCAGGCATCTTGGGTGGCAATATTTTCTTTGGGCATTCGACCTTGAAAGAATGCTTCATGCAATCTTTAAGCATCTTGACCCATGTAATTGTTTCTCTAAGCACATTGTGAAGTAAGATATTTGTGGGATTCAGATCATTCTGATCCTCCAAAATTTTCTCCAGACCTTCAACCATGAAGGTGAGGTTACACAGGACTTTTGATGCGTCGAGAGTAGAGTTTAGGTGAACCTCCAGCTCAGGGAAGCCAGGCAACCAAGTACCAAGGTGTTCCCCATTGACTTTGTCCTGAAAGAAAGGTCCATTACAAACGTTAATAATGTTGTTCATTACATACCAAGGCATATGGATACTTTGCTAATGTCTTGAATTTTATTTCAACATGATCTTAAAGTTATTAAGTACAGTCTTTGGATGTGATGACTCAGTTAATAAATCAGGAAGTATTTCTTACTTCCTTGCACCTTTTGTTTACTCATAAGACTCATTAACCTACATACCATTCAAGACTTGAGTCAGTTAAGATTGGTGCTGATAAATACTTCGAAAATATGCACATTTAGATATAGTTTACCTTTGTAAATACTATGCTGGTGGCATGGGAACAAAGAAATATACAATCTGCTGTCATGTACTGAACAGAGTATTTCCAACACTAATTTAAAGTATTCTGATATTTTAAATGAAGGTTTTGTCACATAATTCTTATTTTGAGATATGCATATTACAATACATTTTTATTGTTTTCTTCTTTGAAACTACGAGTGTATTTGCTTAAACAAAAAATGCACAGAAACAGCTTTAAAATGTAACTGACTGAAATATATTTGAAGCTAAAAGAAATTTTTTTTAAAGTGCACTAAAAGCAAAGTAAACCATTCTGCACATACAAGCACTAGTGCATACTTACAAAGTCTGACAAGCTGTCTCTCATCTGGCGTCTTGTGAGATTTACCATCTCTCTGAGTTTGCAACTTCCTCCAGCAGTACATTTTGTTGCAGCATTTCTTGCCACCAAGCCCTCCACCAGCAGCACCATGCAGGCACATGCCACCCCAAGCAAACCTGCAAATGTCAGTGCATAATTTTAGCATTTTGAAACTATTGCTATCTGCAAGGAAATATGTAAAATTATACTGTAGGTGAAAATTTATCAGTGTAAATAAAAAAAAAAGTCTATGGCATACAGTACCTGCTCTGTCTTTCATTTTTGTTGGGCACAGAATTTAAATGACGGATCAATAAAGAAATGTCATCTCAGTCAAACAGCATCATATGTATATTTATGACCTGGCTAAAAGAGGCGTGTGTAAAATGTGCTGAAGATAAACTTCCCCTATCTCCAGTCATGTCCTTTTTTGAAAACATAAAAGTGATACGCCTATCAGCCCAGGGTTCATTCATTAAGTCAGCATCTTACCATGATTTCTGTCGCTTCCACTGAAGGAAATACTGCAAATGACACAAAAACACTATGAACTTCACAAAACTGTCTCGAGCTGAACAGAGCTGTAACTTTCACAGTACTAACATTTATAGTTGTTTTTTACTGCAAACCAGAAATCCAAAACTTGTGTCAAGACTCTTTAACGTCAGCTGATTTCTAGGTATTTTTATGACCGCATATTTTTGCTATGATTGATTCATTACCTTTCCGATGGGCCTCTGCTTCCTGTGCGTCTTTTCAACTTACCACAAGTTAACTAGAAGTATTTCAGTGAATTTCTTTTTCAGGCTGACTTACTTTAGTAAAATAGCTAATGAAAGGAAGACCAGGCTGGCTAAAAATCACAAAACTTGCTGACACAGGATAATAAGCTTGAATACATTTATCTAAAATCTAATGCCTTTACAAAGGCTGAGACTGTAATCGTCTATTTTCCTAAACAGAAAAACACACACCTCCAAATTTAATTAAAAAATATAATCTATAGAAATGCAAAATATTAATGCTACAATGTTGGGCATTCATAATTTAAAGCAATAAATCCAAAGTAAAAACAAATAGGAGTAAAAGCAAACAGAAACACTTGCTGACAAGCTGTCTTGTCCAGTGCAAAAAGCTGTTTTAGGAGCCTCACCTAGTAACTGGAACATACCACCTTCTGAGTAAGTGGGTAGTCCAAACACATATAAATATCCCTAAAATAATACAAAATAATCATTTACAAAAAAATATTCCAAGTCACTGACGCCAACATTTTTGAAGGCCTTGTTGAACACAGACGTCCAAGAGTGTGATAATTTAATCAGAAAAGAGTTTATAGTTAGAAAGTCTAAAACATACCCTCTCACATTTTGACAGTAGCTACCTCTTCACTGTAATGGACCCAAATGATGCAAACCTGTTTTCACTCCTCTCTTGATTGAGCAGATGATTTACACCAGAGTCAGAGAAACATGATGAAAATGAGCAGAAGTAGAACAGAAATACTTGGTAATGTTTAGTAATGTTAGCTATTAAGTTCAATAATAATCCAACATTAACTCAGATAATGGCAATGTAAATAACAGAACACAGAAGAAACACTGTATATATTATTAGCATTGTTTGTTGATTACTTTACCACAGAAATATATTTCTATGATCAGTGATGTGTCGCTATCATTTTGCACCCAGTTGCATCTATAGTTGAGCAGCCAATTTCCACCCCAAAAAATATAATTTCATCCTTCCAAACTCTTGAGTTTTTAGAGAATGCCACCTCTTTTTTCACTTCTAATGTCCCAAAGTTCACATTACACCATAAATTTATTCAGTCAAATAAATTTATTTTCATAAATAGTTTAAATACAGTTATAAAAATTACAGGTGTTCATATTATTAAATAAATACATATTTTATAAATATCTAAATAAGTCAGGTCTCAACTACATTATAGTGCAAACAACTCCAGTGCATTTAACTACAATCTTAACAAAACTAAAAAAGACATCAAATTCTGAAAATCTGTGAACTCTGCAAAGGTTGGCCATTATTTCATCATCATCACTGTAGGAGATTCACGAGTCAAAGCTGAGCACACAACATTTAGTCAGAAGAAAACCTTTAGCAATGATATTTTCATTCAAGGATTAAAGTTATGCTATCTCACTCCAACATCAGTATAAATATTTAAATAAAAATCTTGACCATGACAAATAACATTAGAAAAACACAAATTATTATTTTTTACTCCTCATCATTAAGAAAATTTCCCTTTCCTGTATTTAGCGTCTTAAACGTGCCACATTGCTACTAGACATGGACTCCAGTTCCCCCCGTACATTCTGTCCCCAGTCCCTCAGCCTGACTATAACACCACATCCATAGACTTTCTTTTCATAGGAATAATGATGGCGCAGGTTCGGTGCAGGAGGTGATGCGGGCACAGATGCAGATGGGTCCATGGTTTGGATATGGCATTTTACTGTTTCTAAAAGATTGTTGAGTCTCGTCTTTAGATCTGACAAGGACTTCAAAACAGATTCCATATCGGAATCTGTTTTGAAAAGACTCTTCTGATATATTTCTACTTGGGAGAGATGCAAAGAAAAAAGCTCAGCCCTGGCATAGATGTCTTGCAGCTTCTCAATCCTGTTGAAACCAGCTACCGTGGCGCTGGGAACCTCATCTGGAATCTGAGGATTACAGGAATTGTTCTTCTTCTGTGGTAGAAGAAAAGCAAATGTAAAAAATTGTGGGTTAAAAAAGTAATTTTAAAATACACATCTTAGTTTTAGACTAGAGCCAATCACTAAACGTTCTGTCTGGAAATCTGAAGGATTTGAAGAGCAAAAAGGATGAGCCACAGATAACTGGAAAGTTCAGAAAGCAGCCAACCAGTCATCTTAAGAGCTATGTCCAAGGTTCATTTTGTTTCACAGTTGCTTCTAAAAGAATAGCATATATACTAGTATATTGGGTACTTAGTTCTACAATACTAGACTAATTGCTATTTCTGAAAGGAGCTATTGCACCCATTAACTTCTTTCTTTTTATTTTCCCCCATTGAAAGTTTTGTTAAATTCAACAATTTACAAAGAATTGATTCAAATTCAAATAAATTGTTGGTGAGGGTAAAAAATGTTGCCAGTGTTTGGCCTTACTTAGCAACAGAATTATGCTTTGGTACAGAAAATTATAAAATCACTTGTACTGGTACTTACATATTTTTGCAGTGTGTCCTTTGCTTCGTGTACCAGTAAATTCGTAAGATCCACAGTCATTTTGAAAGAACACTTGTGTTCAGTCGGAGCTGGAAGTGCAAGACTCCAGTGATTCCCCAGAAGCATCAAGAACAGCACTAAACAGAAAAAAAAATAATATTATGTACATTCAGTTGGAACCAAACATTTACATTCAATGATTAATGATTTTAAAAATATATTTTGGTGGTGTGGGATTCAGAGTTGTGTAAGATAATACATACTCATGAAATAAAGTTGCTGGATTATTTTATGTGATTTATGTTGTGGAGAAAAATCTGTATGATAACAGATCAGGCTGAGACTCTGGCAAATGGCAAAGAGCAAAGCTTTATTTCGTCTGCAGATGGAGAACAAACATAGCAGCAAGCTGCACTGAGTTCTGATTTGGAGCTGCAAACCCTCACGATATATAGAACTCATGTTACACAAGAAAGTCATTCCAGTTTCAGTTGAACGATATACAAGCCACGTAACCACACTGGAGGGTCAATTAACTCCTTGGATGATAAACATCTTCTTGTTCAAGTATGTGAGTTTCCAAAAATCAGATTTACTAATGGAAAAATTTTGCATAACAAGAACATTGTCAAACCATAATATCCAGAAGGTACACCAATTTCTTAAAACTCTGAGCTGGTGATTTTTCACAGAGAAACTTCTTAAGACTCAAGGCTTATTCCATCACACTCTATCTATCTAAACTATCTGTTCGTTTCTGTTAACAAATACTGACCCTTGTTGTGGTATGTATGGTGAAGCATTGTCGCCATCAGCCTGCTGCACTTGCTGCAGGGAGAGGTCAACAGGAAACCTTATCTACCTGGTTCTGCAGACTCTCTAGCCTCATACTCTAACAGGTTGAACAAATCTAATGTGGTTAAATAAGTAAAAGAATTAAATACAATTATCAAGAGACATAATAACTACTAATAATTACTTTACAATGTCTCAGTATTTAATTGTTTTTGAGGCTCTCTCTTATCTTGGCCTGTAATGGGACTGCAGATGTGATTCAGCTATAGACAATGACCTGGTACAGTGCATGTTGTCCCCATTTAAATAGAGTCAAAGTAAAAAAAATATATATAAAAATATAAATTATATTCTTCACTATCACACCAAATAACAATAAACATTTCTGTTTTTTGTCATTTCGGATTACAAAAAATTTATTAAAAGGCCATCCTATCTCCTCATAAAGCCTGCAGTTCACAAAGTTCTGAAAGGAAATCAAAGCAATTTAACACAAATCTTTACAATATTCTGAAATTGATTATTTTGTTTGAGATTAAGTGGCATGTATCAGCAGAGAAAAAAGTAAAGGTAAATCCAGTTGAGATAAACGGCAATAAAGTATTTATACAAAAGTGACATTAAAACTGGCCAAAGACCAGAGTGACAAGAGAGTGGCACCATCCACAGTGACAAATCCTGAACTGACATCAGCTGAAAGGCCACCATGAGGGGAAGAACTACTTCCCCTCAAGAGCATGATTTTTGTAGAACACTACTCTACAAAAGTCATGCTCAATTATCAAACGGAGACATTAATGAGAAGATACTGCCAACCACAAGAAGTTGTGAAAGCACAAAACCAAAGTAAAAACCACAAAATCTAATCTATTATTGTTAATCTATTATTTTCTGTAAAAAAATGTTATTAGATACTCTGAAAACAATTTTTTTAGTTATAGTTAAAAGTACTTACCATAGTGCATTAGACATCCATTAAACTTAGAGTCCATAATGACGGTAGCAAGTGACTTCATTAACTCAAGGTGTTGCTCTTCAGTGACAAGAGTGACCTATATTGCATTTATAGAAGACAACACCCACCTATTTTGACACCCGCACAAAATCTACTAAGTCATTCCAAGAAGATTCCATTGACATTTTTTTAGACACTTGCGTCATCACAGATAACGGCTTGTTTTAGAATTTCAAAGACTCAGGAATTAATTTGAAGGTATTGTTCAATTTCAATCCCAAAAACATTTTTCTTTTCCTTTGTAATTTTTCTTTTATCTCACACTATGACACCTAGGATACCATAATGCAAGTCATTCTTACTGTGTCAGGAGTTTCACAACAGTGTCTTTATGTACGGACGTTTAAGATTTTTCACTAAGACTCAATATTTTTATGTAGAAAATATGATTGCTGTCTTGTATGCTTTTAATTAGACTCCAAGATTCACAAAGACATCCATGTTATTTAAATTTTTATGCACATAAAACATGATGTGTAAATATTCCATCTGGTAGCCAAAGATCAGAAAAAGTGACTTATTTGATGAGATCAAGGAAAACAAATAATCTCTTATCTGTGGTTTCTGATCTTGTGGTCCACCTTCAGGGTGTATCAAGGATATACTCTGGTTCCTTTTCATCTCAGTTTTTAGAAATTAACTCTTTATCTGGCATTTAAATACACACTTTAGAGTCTTCAGATTAAAAATGAAGAAAAACAACAACAACAAAAACAATAAATACCTTATTTTTCATCCAAAACTATCCAGTGATGTCACTAATGTGAGCCTTATATTGAATATCCGAGTGCAAAGATTTACTGAACTTGTCCTCCTTCATGATAGACTTTTATAGCTGAATCCTTGGCTTAGATGTGAGGGAATGACATTGTTGACAGTGACTTAAAAAATTCCTTATAAAGCTACAGTGATGAGAAATCTACCAATCAATTAATCACTATATTAGTTCCTTTTTATAAAAAGCCTAAATGATGAAATACCTCAATGTCATGAGGTACTTAACATTTCAACTATGCTCTTTATGTGCAAAATAATTTCATTTTACAGTGACAAAAATAAGATTTTTTTTTATAATCTGTTTTTATTGAATGAAGGAAGCAGCACAAAAGTTACAAAGGTTTACAGAACACTTCAGAAATGGTAGAAAATGTACTTGTACCAAAAAAACAACAAAAAAAACAACTTCTGATTGAAATTTATTAGTCAAAGGTTTATTGTGCAAGTAGCAAAAACTAAGACATAGTGTTATTGACCATGACATTGTTGCTTAAAAAGGATGACCCGTTATAAAAAAGAATTTCACACTCCACATTCTTATCAAAGGAAAATGAGCTACAACTTGTGTTAAAGAACTCTCATAATAATCTTAGATGAAAAATAATTAACAGGTTACTTCCCACATATTTTAGCCATGGAGTTAGAAACCTGATATTCACATACTTGTACTTTTTGAGAAGCTAAATTATGAAACTAATGCTGGACTTACAGCTTATAGCTATAACATTTTCAAGTCTTTCCTTCGAAGGTTGCTGAGAAGGCTTGGAGTAGTATGATACATTCTCCCAATCTTCTTGTCATGTTTGCATTTTAAAAAGGTAAGGGATGATTTTTGATGCTCAGCTTCCAGGAAATGAGTAAACTACAATTAATTACCTGCAGAAATATGTTTTAGTGGCTGTGTGAGTTACTATTAATGGGTTGATTGCAACCAAAAGGCATAAACATCCAATTTCAATTAGAGAGATCTTTAACAGAGCTATTTTTTCCTATCTGCTGCTTATGGACCTGCCAAAGTGCATGTACATGCCTTTTATGTAACAGGGAAAAATACTATGCATTTTCTCCTAATTAAACAACATAACCCAACATTAGTCTCATTATTTAAGATGTCCATATAAAAGGAAGACTATGTAGTCTGTGTTTGCCACATAGGGAAGTCCTGTAGAATACTTTGACTTTATACCAGACATAGATCATAGGATCTTGCATAAATACAAAGAGTCTATCTTACCTGTTCATGCCCGAATTTCTGATTTGAATTGTATAAGTGCGCTGTTGTCTTCATCATGCGCATCATGTGTGTTCTTCAAGGCCCCCTGGGGTTTGGTGGGGCTGTCTGCAAATCTTTTCTAGCTTAGCTAAGACAAGAAGCGCCACAGAGGAGCTTTAGAGAAGTCATAAAGAAGCGCTCCTGGTTTTAATGGCAAAGTCGTAGTTGTTAATACTGTTGGCGGTGCAGTGAGGATCTAGGCACAGTTAACATCCTTTCCTGATACCGCTGTCCAAGAAGAACTGACCAAGGAGGGGAGGACACGACGAGTCAAGTGGTGGATGGTTCATTCCTCTGGTGGCGGAGCATGTCCGTCACACTCATGATGTCTTCTTCAGGCACCTGGAAAAGAAAAGTTACAGAACTTTTATTTACTTTACCTGTATTTTTTTTAGAAACATAGTTGTGAGAAGAATACAGATGCTCATCAGGGGCAAAAATACATTATAAATCACTTTTTTCATAAAACCCCTTTTTGGTCTGCTAGAAAAGCTTTTAGGTTTTATCAGAATCTTGTCCCACTGAAAACAAAAGGGAAAAGGGGGTTCAAAAGCTAACAAAAACAGAAAGTACTGAGATAAAGAGATGATATAATATATGAACAGGTTAAGCAACAGGAACATAACAGGATGAGCAAATAGGTATAGGTTGTAATTAGCCAGTATTCACAGGTTGCACATGGATAGAAATACAAAAACAGACCAATGCAATGAAATAAAATATTTGTGAACTGCCAATATAGAGATTCAGCTAGAAGAAGTGAATTTATTTAACCTAAATAAATACTAAATAATTGTAATTTGCTATATTAGAGGCCAGGCGGTAACCTCCCATAGCTGCAGTGACGAAGGTTTGGTTTTGCAATCTTTTGGATTTGCATTTGTCCTGAGTGTTTTTTTGTTTGTTTTTTTACCTCATTTCCAGTTATTTTCTATTCTTTCAATTTACAAAAAATGTTATGCGTCATTTTACCGTCATTAGGAAGATGACACCAGAAGTGAACAGTGGTAATATTAATATTGATTAAAGGGAGATATTTTGTTTTTGAAATATATATATATATATATTTTTTAAAGTTGATCTCGGGAAGTTACCCGTTTCTTCTGCCTCCATCTTTTTCTTTTCTACTACTGGGTAAAGCAGAGATAATCTTCTATGATTGCATTCATCAACTGGTCATTTTAGAGACTTTCTCAGAAGTGTAAAAGTGGTTGAACTTTTTTAAAAGGATTTCCTATGCATGTCGTCAAGTTCACTATTATTAGAACCTATTTGGGGTGTTTTTTTTTCAAGGTTGAGGAACGATTATGATTACACAATGTAATTCAATGACATGCTGCGAGGCACAAAAGAAGTTACAAACTAAAACATTCATTGGGTGGAACATTAAGAGTCATGACATAAAAATAAAAACACGCAAACGCCCAACCTCACCAGATTTACATGTGAGTAGCATTCATGACTATACATAAGAGACAACACTGACTAAACAGTCAGGCATTTCTGATTAAACTATGGAAAATATATATTAAAAAAATAAATAAAATACTATGAAGATTTTCAAATAAAATTATATTAAAGGACACAAATAAACACCTGAGACAACAGAACAACAAAAAAAAATGACAAAAACCAAAAGAAACCAAAAAAACAAAACAAAAAAGTGTCAATGATACTCAAGCAAATAAATAAAAATGATAATAAAATAACTAATAAATACATAAATAAAAGGCTGGGGCAGATTTCACAACTGTGTTATTTGCTCAACTGTCCATCTTATCTGGAAGACACTTGAGTAAAGTGGTTGAGTAAAGGGAGCATCATTAGTCAGTCACATAAACCAACATTTTATTCTAGAAAACTTCAGAGTGCATCAGAAAGTTTGTATCCCAGTCTTTCCACATGTAGGATACTTACAAGTTCAGTTAATCAGGTCTGAAACTTGGGGGGCTAAATCGGACTTCCACAGTTTCAAAATGCACCTCTTTGCTTTGCAATCATCATACAAAGAGCTACAGCAATACATTTGTTGCAATCCAGATTCTCCAGGGTGTTGGAGCACCCAAACAAAGCTGTTCCAGGGTCAGGTGTGACAATAATTTTAAACACAGATGAAAACCACTAAAAGATGAGAGACCAAAAATATGTAATTTTGGCCGGAACCAAAAAAGATGTGCTAAAGTACCTTCAACTATGGAAAATGTTTAACAGAAAATTGAAGTAATCAATTAATGCATCAAAATCATTTTTTTCTTTGAGCTCATCAAATGCATATAATTAAATGATCAACAGCAAGTGAGTAATAGATACAAAACCAGGATTGTAGGCTGTTTTGCTACAAGTGTATTAATATAATACTAAAATGGAAAGACTAAAGAAAACACCTTAGAGGAGGAACTATTGCTGCCCAGCAATCTGGGAAGATAAGAAAGTAAATTTCCAAACAATTTCAAGTCTACCAATTTAACATCAGAAAAAAAAAAATCACAAGTGGAAACCAGTGACAACAAGCTGTGCATTTTTTTTTATTAGACTGGAAGTCTTGATGTGATCCAATTCGATTCAAGAATATATATTAATCCCAGAGTGAAATACAATGCTGTTGTAACTTATATTATCCAATTTTACTTAAATATTAAACATGTTGTGTGTAGGCAGAAAGGATCTCCTGTAGCCAGGGGCGGTCCTAGGAAACTTGGGCCCCATGACAAAAAAAATTATTGCCCCCCTCACCCCTCTGCTGTTACAATTTCTTGAGTCTATTTGACCCAAAAACAGCAGCACAATTTTAAAGGAATGCAACTGCCTTGCTTTCTTGTCATGACAGTTTGTTATGAAATCTGTGAAAAGATTAATCTCCTCCAGCTCCTCCCTGACCCACTACTGACAGCTGAAGATTGTGATCGACAGCACTAAAACCCACCTCCTGCCTCCAATTGTTGGTTCTAGAGAGCACTGGGGGAAGGCAGAGGAATTAAATTATTCTCAGATAATCTCTCAACATATTGACAGTCTTAACAAATCTGTACTGTTTGTTAATAAAAGTTACATACTGCAGCTTTAATTTCACTTAGGAGGAAATGGGTCAGGAGGGTTATGCCCCTCCTGACCCATTACAAATATCTGACTACAGATATCTGATTTAAATGCAAGCTAAGGCAGGACTATCTGCACTGACAAGAATCTGCTTTTTATTATAACTTGATAAAGATGGTTTGAATTTCTGTCACTAATATATATTGTTTTGTAGTGTAATTGTAAAAAGAGCAGTGAGACAATAAAAATCCACACAGATTCCCTGGAATGATGCTGATTAACTTGTCACTGAACACAGTACTGCTCACCGTTTCCACTGGGACAGGGGAGATAGATTATTCTGATATGGGGGAAGTCAGCTGCTGCTGACTTACTCACCTGTTGTTAAGTGGTAAAAGGTACAGGTACAAGTTTCTATTTCTATGAAGGAAAATATATATATATATATATATATATATATATATATATATTTTGTGGAGGGCTCCCTGTCGGTCAGGGGCCCTAGGAATTGTTCTAAATTTCCCCCCTTTATGGCGCCCCTGCCTGTAGTAGTCTGTATTACAGCGGTTCTGAATAAGCTTTAACAGATGACGTGTCATTTATTCTAACGTCAGGCTTTAAGTGATTTCAAAGGCAAATCATGTTTACCTTGAGGTTCCAAACACATCAAATACAGTGCCTAAAGAAAGTATTCCCCCCATTGGTGCTTTACCCTTTTAACTGCTTTAACAAATCAATGCTGATCAATAAAACTTGGCTTTTTATGACAGAACATTTTCATTTGTTTCAAAATGAAAACTGATTTCTATAAAATAATGACAAATAAAAATATGTAATATAAAACAAGTGGTTGTGTAAATATTCACACCCTAAGCAAATTAAAGTGAAGGTTAGTGAAAAGTACAATGGAAACAAAAAAACTCTTTTAAGGAACTGACCATTCCCTGGAATTCAGTTCAAATCAATCACACATGTGGCTCATGTGTAAATTTGACCACATCAGGCTGTCCACGCTAACTGAGTGACTAGTAACTATGACTGAACGGAAGGAGTTCCCCGAGGGAGGCTTAAATAAGGTTTGCCAAAAGGCATGTGGGAGACTCCATGGTTGGGTGGAAGAACGTCATTTTGTTTGATTTCTCCAAGATGGTAAGTTTGACAGACACCAAACATTGTACATCACCACAAACAAACCATCCACACTGTGAAGCTTGGTAGTGGAAGCATGGTACTGTGTAGTGCAGTAGATAATGTAATACAGAAATGGTTTGAAGACAAGGTGGAAACTGTGGATCTGGCCAAGTCAAAGCCCAGATCTCAGACTGACAGAGAATTTGTGGTTGGGTTTGAAAAGGGACCGCTGATTCACACACACCCTGACGGATGTTGAACATTTTTACCAGGAAAATGGAAATAAAAGGCAGTGTCCAGGTTTGTCAGCCTAATTGAGACCTAACAGCTGATCATATGTATCTTCTTTTCTGTAATGGTATTGAAATGGAAAGTAGAGCCCCGCTACACAAATGTTTTGCATTTTATTAACATGTAAGATTGCAAATTTTATTTTGTTATTTTTATTTTTTGATAGTTTCCATGAAACAATAAATGTGCCCAATCAATTTTAAAATGAACTGATTGGCAGATATGACCTTTTCAATGTGGGTACAAAAAGAAAAGAAAAGTGATAAAAATTAATAATCATGATGTCAGGAAACACAAAGCCGCTTCGGAATCTGAGAAGGTACACAAATCTGATTCCAAAAACTTAAGGATCAAAACGCCAGAATAGACGTTTTTCACAATTTGAATAATCTGGATACCATAAGTGCATGGAAATTAAAAGAATGAGTAAGCTCCAATGTGAGTAAAGACCTAATTTTCCACTTAAGAGTGTCATTTTTTACATGCTGAAAGAATTTTTCCTCCAAGTCATAAGACTGAATTACTCGTACAAAAAAAAAAAAAAATCCCTTAAATTTGAATCATATGTCTTCAGGAAGATGACAAAGTCCCAAGCAGCTGAATCTTTAAGAAAATAACTTTCAGAATCTAGTTTTTATCATCAAGATCCACTCTCAAACCACAAGTATGTAATAAAGTGAGATAAGTGAAGATTACAAAAACAATTTCCCCAAATACATTTAGTTTCTACCGCTACAGGTGTCATAGGGAAAAACTCACCAAAGCATGGTCAAAACTGAAGGTGCTGATGTAATAGGCAGAAATGTCGCCATCTGCCAGGGGCTGAGATATCTGGGCGACTATGCCACATTCATCTGAAACACAAGGAGGAAATGCCATCAATGTAAAAGTATCACATAATTATAGATTATAGGTTCATAGATTATAGTACTGCAATAATAAGATAAAAGCCGAGATGCTTTGATGCAAAAGAAACGACTGCAAAACAGTCAGTTGTTGCTAGTGGCAGTTCTTGATGTGGGCAATATGGCTCACTGCCCAGGGTGGCATGATCTTTAGGGAATTTTAAACATGGAAAAAAATTAAGTTGTGACAGCTCTGCCTCAAGCCAGTTTTATATTAGTAGTTAGGATGTTCAGGAGGAGAGGAGATCCAGTTCTATACAAATCTACACAGCAGATCATGGTTTCTTCAAAATATTCAACAGATTTCATTCCAAGATCTGGTTCTGTTTGCTCATTTTTGTAATTCTAAATCAATACAAATGCACGTTAAAAAAATGCTGGAGTTTTCTGTGAATTTCTTTGCTTTTTTTTTTTTCCTTTTGAAAATGTTAATTTTTGTCTTCACAGTTCCGTTTCAAAGGGAAAAAACCCCCCACCATGCTTTCTGTTGAAACCACAGTCAAAAACAAAAGCTGGAATTTACCTACTATGAGGAAATTAATATATTTTGTATGAAGGCACCTTTTGGACGTTCACTTTTAACTTTTCACAATATAAAATGTATGTCTGGATCAAATGCTGGTTCTGTCCAGAATGTTAATCAGTACCAGAAAATTATTTGCTAAAATATAGAAAATATATTAATCCAGAGTTGTTATATTACTGTGCAGTAAAATTAAGAGTCCTGGATCACTGAATCAGACCACTCCCAGCTCTGACTACACATCCAAACTTCACTACAGAAGTTGCAGTATATTTTCCACAAAAAGTCACTGCTATTAGTTAGCTTTGTTCGAGTTATTATGTTTTTAGGATGGTGCTGTTACCACTCATTGCTGTATAAATAATAAAATTGATCCATAAATGGCTCCAAAAATTATCACCTTCTCAAACAATGTGCTGTTGTGTCATGTCAATATTCTTCTTTTGTGCTTGTGGGGCAATTTGAGGATGCAAGCCATTTACACAGAAGTCTCATTGTGGTTGCATTTAGTTAGCGGTAAGAACAAAATTCCCCCACAAAAATGTCCAAAAATCAGATTTTATCAAAAATTAAAAATTGAGCTCAAGATTTCCTGTGTGAACAGAGTTAGTGCAGCCACATAATCCACAGGCAGATGTGGTGTGATCGAACGGTGAGAAAAGTTGATTCAGAAATTTACATTTTAAAACCGACCAGTTTCGTTTTATCTTTCCAATGAACAAACTTTTATTTCTCATGTAGGAGAAGTAGAGACTCCTGCACAACCTGGAACATCAAAATATTTGCATTTTCCAGCATATATAATGGTAAAACAGCTAGTTTCCAGAAACCAAAAATAAAAAATTTATTGCTGGGTGTGTGGATGTTTTTTTTAACGCTTGGATTGTTTGTTCCAAATGGAAGTACAAGCATGTGCATAATGTTAATTTGTATGATGTGTCCCTTTTAACAGTTAAGACTTGAACAGGAGACAACAACATGCATCACATTTTCATGGTTATCCAGGAATAATAATAATAATAATAATATCAAACGCAATGCATTTATACACACTAACTAAGAAATAGGATGCTTTTCTTAGTTGGTGTGTAACTAAGAAAAGCTGTGACAGCTTTTTAGTACTATGTTGATATTTGTTCATTTTTATCATTTTGCTTGATAAAATATTTTCAATAATGTTGAAAGTTATAAGACGAGTCTTACAAATGTTGTACTAGTAAAATATTTAAAAAGAGAAATGTTATTTTTATTGCTCATTTAAGCTCTATTTTAAAGTAATTAGATATACAGACCACTTCAAACTTGACGTTGAAGTGGTTATTGTTCTGTCAAAATCAGAAAAAAGGTAAAGCAGATTGCCTCACCAAAACCCAGCGGTTGACCACCTATACGGACCATCCGCCAGAGCTCCCCAGAGGAGCTGGTGAACAGGAGGTCAGCAGGAAACCTGGAACAAAATGATATTGCTTTACTATAAGCTAAGAAACGATGTTCAAATATGTATACTCTAGAACAACTGATAAAGGTTCAATATAACAACATGAAGACTGGGCATGTTAGGACCACAAAATTACAAACAAATTAATTTCTGAATAGGTTTTCCGACAGGGTGTCATTTATTTGTTTTAATGGTAGCTACAAACATGTCTATATGGTGAGTGAATCCTTACTGTCTCTGAGCCTCAGTGTCCATCACTAATGAGATGTATCCATCAATGAGAGAGAAGGAGAAGAATTTGATACATTCCAAGTCCTGACCCGTAGACGATTCGCTTTCTTCCTTAGGACTAAACACAAAGATGCATTCAGAATGACAAAAACAAATGGCAGCAAAAATATTAATTTTACATTTTATTTAGATATACATGTGTATATCCCTAAATACAATTATCAATGAAAAATATATTTGTTTTAGAAAGTAATTCTCATAGTAAATAAGTTCATTATACTGAGAATTCAAGTGTTTATTTCTGTCATTTTGATGACTTCAACTTTCAGCTAATGAAAACAAAGTTTTTTAAAAAGTAAAAAGATAATACAAGACAAAAATAAGAATTTTGAGAAAAAAAATGCTTTGTGCATTTTCAGTTTCACACATTTGATTATCAGTTTTAACAAATAATTACAGCAATACCAACAGAGTGCAAAACCTACACAAAAGCAAACTGGTGTCATTTCACATGGTTTGAGCGAATAATGAAATGAGATTGTGTGCTGCCATCTTGTGCTTCAGTGCAGTACTGCAGTTGTGTGAAGAAATTTGATCTCACCTGTTGGAGTAAAAGAGGACATCAATGAGGGTGGTGGCGATGGAGGGCAGCGTGTCCGGGTCCAGAGACATGACGCAGAACTGGTTCTGTGGGATCAGCACTGGGTGAACTGTGGGCTGGACGGCTGGAGGAACAGCAAACACAACAACGCCTTCAAATTTGGACGTGTAGTGTTTGGTTGAGGAAAAGGATGAAGTCAATGTAATCTCTAAATAAACTAATTTAATCCAAAGAAATACAATTTTTTTTTTCTGGAAGGATCAAATCCACAACTGGAGTATAAAAAGAAAAAAAAAAAAAGAGCCATAACATTTCATTTCAACAAAAAAACTAAACTAATATTTTTAATCCCCCGACAAAAATACTGAACATTAATTATCAAGTCAAAGACTCAGTTGATATTTTCCCCATCTAATTCCTAAACCTCTATAATATTTTGCAGCTTAATTTTAGCATTATGTATAAATCTTCTAGTTGAAAATGCTGTACCAGTGTTGTCTATGTGGTAAAAAGAGAAGCTAGAGTTACATGTATAATTCCACTTCACAAATGTGAATGACTTGGGATAAACAAATTTCAGAGTTTGCATTATCAATTGGCACAACTGTTAGAATGGGCATCAGCAATCCCACCTTTTAAACACCTGGGTATTGATAAATCCAACAACTGATTTAAAATCTATCGCACATCAGTTCATAATGCTGATGACCATCAAATTAAAGCAGACTGTCCTGTGCATTATTGTGCAGAATTTTGCTGCCCAAAATTTAATCCCACATACAGCATGATCCAGATTCATAAAATAATATTCTTCCTCATCCTGTTGAGAAATTCTAAAATTTGTAAGAGCTGACTAAAAGTGTTTTTTTTTTCCCCATTTGATACCATTATATTTCTAGACAAAAAAGCAGCAAAGCATTCAATGTTATTTCTTTGTTTCCCATGGAAATGCAGAGACGTAGGAGATTGTGTAAGAATGAACCTTTCAGGATGTTCTGACCTTGTTCTGTACTTTAGGATTACATAACAGTAGCTTCCTGTAAAGGATGCCATCATTCAGTGCAGAATGCAACCTAAAGCAGACTTTGTTGATTCTGTTCTTCAAATGATGTCTATCTAAATTCTCTACTGTCCTGCTGAATACAGATCTAAATCCTTTAAACTGGAATGACTATCATCACCAGATCTTGGTTTGATCATTACATTTTACCAACCACAAAGTCTTGCACTTAGTTTTTTTCTAACTTAACAGAAAAAGTGGAGAAGTGAATTGTACAAATTTGTAGGAATGTCTTGAAATAGGCTTACAATAGATCGTATATATATATATATATAGTAAAAGTTTGTAAAACAGATGAAAGTGACTTTGGAACAAGCCGAAACTACTTTGTGAAGAATGATTTATGTAGAAGAATCTCATCTTGTACCAAATTAAAAGTAAAGATAACAAGCTGCCTAAAACTACCTGCCAGTTGTGGCAGAGCAGATGAACCTGGTTTGGTCAAACATAAGCTACAAGTTTCCTCCAACAAATTAATGTTTTAATTTAATCTTTTTAAATCAAAAATATGATTTTACACAAATATTTTGCTATAGAAACCCTAATCTTTTCCTGCTTCTTTTTAATTGTATTACAATGCATACTACTTCTTTATTTGGTTTTATCATTGGAAAGAAAAATATATTCTCTATTTTTAACTAAATGAAATGTGAGCAAACAAGTTTTAGATTTTTAACACTTTTTCTTCTCTAGGTTAGAGTTTACTAATGAAATGTAGTTTTTCTCCCTCAGGCAAGTCTGATGAATGTTTGAAAGTTAAGAGAATTCATACTGAAACCTTCTTTGCCGTTCTTCAAGAGGCCGTTGGTAAAGTCCTGGCAACCCACAGGCACATACTCTCCTTCCACCTCCTTAAAAATGTTGAACTCCTCATTCAACGTACTGATGACAACTGACAGGTCTTTCTCTCTCACCTGCATAACAAATATTGGGAACAAACTGAAACGCTGTACTGTTTGCAACATTTTAAACTTTGTTGAATACAGGAGCTCCTAAAAATCTACACACCCCCGTTAATATTACAGCTATTTTTATTCTGCACAACTTAACTACAAACATGAGCTGTTTAGAAGAGACATTGAAAAAGTGAGAATTTGGAAGAAAAAAAAAAACTTCTGCATATGTGTACAGACTTTTTATATTTTGATTCAGAACTTTCTGGGCTTTTTTAATTGTGATGTGTCAAGCTCTATGGTTACTTTATTTTATCTTTAAATCAAGGTGAATTAAATTGTTAATGCATCAAAATGTCATCAAAATTTTTTACCCAAACCCTTCAGGTTTCTGTTAGAAAGTGATGATGAATAGATATTTTTGTTGTTGGCATCACTGTGAGTCAAGGCATATATAGAGCCAATTCAGAGAGAAAAAATATAAACATCTTGCAAGATAGAGGGCAAATATTACAAAGATGTGGAATACTGAAAGACTATCCACAACCCCCCTAGCCTCCTGAAAAAAAAAAAAAAAAACAACTGAATGCTGAAATAAAATCAAAAGGTATTTCACCAACATATTAGTATGTAAAAGCAGGTGGCTTTTACATACAGATTTAGTTGTATGTGAACAGGATGAATGTCACATTATTTGCTTTTTAAATTGATTTAGCATGGCTTCTTTTATCTAAGATAACAAAGTCCTGGCATTTTAACAGGGGTGTGTATGTAAAAGCATGGTATAGTTAAATTTGCATATATTTAGATAACATGTATTAAAGTAAATCTTTAAACAGCTCAGTTGGCAAGTAAACCATTAATATTCCTGCTGATGCAGTGGTTTGCCATGTTGTTAAACATTTTTGCTCATTTACTTCTTGACATGTAATACATCAACCAGTTTTCTGATGCAGTCAGCTCTGTCAGAAATTACTTTAGCTCAAGATGCAGACATGGTGGCCTATTTTGTCTGACGGGGTTCAGACCATGGGGACTAAAAGCTTCTCATGGGTAGGAAGAAATTCAACAGATCTCTGCAAATGTTTTAAAGAGGACACTCACCAGGATGAAGTCAGTCTGATATGTGGAGAGCATGAAGACGGAAACGTGCTGCTGGGCAAGTGGAGCGATGACCGACTTGGCAATCTTTGTTACGCCGACAGCCTGCGAGCTGCTGGAGGCGTTGCCGTTGGAGGCAACATTGAGGGGCAGCCAGATGGAGCTCTCGACCTGGAGGTGCTCTGAGGGCGTCAGCTCTGTCAAATGTCAAGGGAAGAAAGAGTGATCTGTGTTGAACCGCAAACAACATGGCCTTCTGTCCGTGATCATCCACATGGCAAATCAAGAAAAAAATTTAAGCTTTTGAACATATCCTATGAAACATAGAAATAGTTTTATTGTATTGAACAACAGCTATGTACAAATGTCTCAGACATGCATTCTTTCACATGTCCAGCAGTGGGCGACTCGAGAGAAGCCTGCCACAACAGGCTGCTTTAACATTAACTTAACAAGAGTTGACGTGTACTTTCTATTTGTACTCAAATACAGAAAATCTGGTGAACATTTCTTACTTTCACCATTTCCTGATTCAGTTTAATAAATTGGTTAATAATTAAAGCTATGATTTAGTACTACAAGCTTTTATTGATACTTCATTCTGTTCATAAACTTTGCGCCATAGCCTTTAATGAACATTCAAGACACATCTACCTCTGGACTACACTGTGTGAAATCTACAACAAAGTGCTAGAATTTCATCTATAAAAGTCAGTTTATCAATGTTAACACCAGAAATTGGCAATGAGGTACAATAGGGGCATTATATATGGAGGATATTAGTCCTTAATGCAGGCACATAGGATTTGATGCTAAAGCTCAATAAAGTCAACTCATTCAGATTTTATGCAATCAATTTTCTACTTTCTTGAGGTCCTAAATCATCAGGCAGTTTAAAGTTACCACTTCCTGTTTTTATCATCCTAACAGAAATGCTATCTTCCATCTTTCCCCTTAGGGCAGAGAGCTAAAGAACTCCCACTATTTATATCACAAAAGCAGCACAGGAATATATCATGCTCAAGACAGGCCACAGTGCCAACACCAGTCAGGAAGGCTGTAAACTGAGATCAAGTACCAGAATGCAGTATTCAGTATTTGTCATCTATTCAGACATGTTAATAGGTCATTAAGAGGATTTTTGAAGGCAAATATTAATAAAGTAAATTCCTAAGATTCTAAAACTGGATAGCCATAACTGAAATATGTCTACATAGGAAACATGAAGTAAAACATACAAAGAAAACAAAAGATCAAGATAACTTCTTAGGGCTGGTACAGAGAAGTTATGCAAAATTAAAATGTTTTAAAAAGCAAATATATTTACGTAGTGATTAATAGCGCACTACATACGAATATTCTGTATCACTTAAAAAAATGCTAGAAAGTCTTGTTTTCTGTAAATTTGGACCACCATATTTTTACAGCAGTGTGGAAAATTAAGTATGTCTTTGGAAATGATAGGAAATAAACAATTGCTTGGTTTAATTTGATACTGCTGGTCAAGCAGGAAGTTTCAGTATGGGTCAGCCTTACTAAAAACATTACCAAACAGCATCTGACTGTGAATGCTTCCTTTGCTCTAGTTGGCATATTGTTTTGCAGACAGCCCCTTGTGGTTTCTCAATGCACCAACTCTTACCTCCTAAAATAGGCACTCAGAACAAGAAAACCCTGAAGGCAACGGATGCCTTCAACATCTGCATCAGCGGATACGGCAATGTGTTAATCTAAACAAAACATCTATTTGTCAATCAATCACATCTCCAAAAAGGTTCCATCATACACTTTGAGGTAAAATACTGGAAGAAAGCATCACTCTGACACTGAGAAAAAAGTGGACTGAACTCCCTGATGTGCTTGATCTCAGCGTTCCTTCAGGCAGAAAATTGTTATCCTTTTAAGACAAATTAGGAACAGGTAACACATTCCTTCTCTTTACTTTTTGTGTTAACCTTTATTCAGACACAAATTCTTGGTAAACATTTTGAGGAATATCAGGAACATCAAGAAACTATCTTTGCTCATGACAAAGATATTGGAAGGAAAGTTCTTATTTGCCCATCAAATACATACAAATTCTGCTTAAGGAGAAACCTATGAGGCCTACGTTCTGCATTTGAGGTTCTAATAAAGTACGAAATGTTCTGGGCAGAAAGTCAAACATTAATCTTGTCACTTAAATTAATATGACAAATGTCTCTGTTTGTGTGCTATTGGCCTTAGCAATGCTCAGGACCTGGATTGATGGATTTTCTGCAGGTAGTCCAGTTTGTTTTCCCAGCCCAGCCTGTGAATGAAGATGAAATTCTAAATTTCCTTTACATGTTTATGCATAACTATTTTACCTTTAAATCCTTCTTCATCAAGAACGACTGTGTAGTTCTCAGGTGTTTCTGTCAGGCTAAAAAACTTGCATCTGGAATAGAGAAGGAAGGTAAAAAAGATTATAATTAATAAAATGAGCATAGCAAACTAGAACGTTAGATAGCAATGTTATGCTGTGCATCCCAGAGTCCTGTGGCTGACAAGAAAAATTTGCGGACACACCTAATCTAGTCTCTGCGTAAACAGGGCCCTAGACTTAGCAAAACAAGCTGCTGAAAACAGTGAACAGCAAACACAGTGAAAATAGTTCTAAGTTTTGATTTGACCTATAAAACTAAGCCTAAAATCTAAGCTAATTTAGCATTATGAGATTGCCAAAGAAGCCCACATTACCCAAACCACTGGACACAAAAGACCGCATATGTCATGTTTAAGCAATACAGAACTTATCAAAATCAAATCTAATTAAATTTTATTTGTATAGCACATTTCAGCAGCAAGGCATTTCAAAGTGCTTTACATCATAGCAAACACAGAAACACAATGCAACATAGAATCGACAATCAAAACACGACATTAAGTCAAGTTTCATCAATAAATTTGTAATTGATTACGTTTCAAATACAATCCTAAGTTGTATTTGAATTTGAAAAATAGAACTTATGTAAAAGTTCGATTTTTAAGAGTGGCTAAGAGAAATTGTTTGCTGTTATAACAATACAAAAATGCAAGTTACCAAGTTAAGTAAGGCTTTTAATTTGTGAATGAAAAGTCACATTTGTAGGCAGACATTTCATCCACAGGAAGTATCACATTTTCCTGCTTCATGGTATCCCTCTGAGGATACACTTTCCTCCTCAGCAGATCAGTCTGCAAAAGCTATTAGAGCTGTCGCCTGAGTACAAGAGCAAAAGCTCCCGACTCAGCAAAAACCAATCCCTGCCATGGGATTGGACAATAACACCACTGAGAGACAAAGACACAAGAGAAAACACTGTAACAGTAACTGCCAGCTGTGCTAGCAGGCTCTGCCAGCCCATTGTGTTAGAAAGACCTTCTCGCTTCCTGATGAACTTTCACCTTCCACAGCTCGCAGTTTCCTGCAGGTGCAACAACCCTGCATGAGCGAGTGAAACAAGTGAAGTAAAAGCAATATGTTCACTTTTTGTTGTCAAGCAACATGAAGGAACCACTTCTGTTTGATTTCCTGTTTGCAAAGTACAGATTAGATAGATAAGAGAGGCATCCGTTTATTACCAAATACAAAGGAAACAGCAAAATGAAAGACCTTACAACTTTTGCTGACTGCAATCCTCTTCATTGCTTCAAAAGATTGCAGTTACTTACAATTAGTATTAGTTTTTGATAGCAAATCTTTCAAAAAAATAGATTTCTGCTAACAGAATATTGAACCTGCAACTGTTTGATCATGCATATGAAGAGAAAGGGATCTTTGATAATTCGTAGAATCATCATACAGAGTTCTCAGTTCTCTCCCGACTTTAGTTCACCCCTCAGGTTTTCTTTAGGATTTAGGCCTGAGGCTTGAAAAAAGTTTTCTGTGCGTCTGATGAAGTAAGAGAGTTCAGAAAAGCTTAGTTTAATACCAATAGGCATTTTGAAGAGTTTATGTTGACTTGGACTCCAGTAAGGCATATTCATTCTGTTTGACACCAGACCTCCCACTACACTGTGTGCTCTCTGTGAACTTGATGAGCCACAGACATCACTCACTTCTCCAACAGCGAGCTTTTTTATTTTAGCTTAGTGACTCTCTCATGTATGCCATTTTTGCCCAGTCTCTTTTTTCATGTTGAATTATGAATACTGAACTTTACAGAAGCAGGTCTGCAGCCTTGAAAATTGCATTTTGTATTTACTCTTGTTACGTTTGTCTGACTGCAAGTTTTATAATGGATCTTCAAGAGATATTCTTCTGGAAAACAATTTAAGTTTCAAGGAGAATATAAGGCTCGGTAAACGAAGAAACATGGAGGATCTGTGATGAGGCACAGCATGTTTCAAGTGTTGTGGAGCTCTAATGTTAGAGCACTCTAATATACCTTCCCAGCGTGATTGTTGGTGGTAATAGGCTGGAAAAATAAGCTCCTTCCTCTGATGCAGGAAGGAAAATAACCTAAAGAGATTAAGAAAGCAACAGGTAGAGACAGAGAGGAGATGAAAACCAAAGCACACAAGACTCTGGACTTTGATCCAGCCGCACAAAGCAACGGGTGGTAGCAGGGGTTGCTGGCCGAAGGCGGCTGGTTGTGTTGGTGGGGGGGTTACAACCGACATTCCAGCTGAGAAAACATGGTAAGAGAGGAGAAAACTGATGCAAAATATAAGAAATAAAACTTAGCCAACATATCATCACATGATGGCCAAGTTCTCTTAACTTCTACACTTTAACATTTTGCATTCTTTTGCAATGTGCAACATTTTGGTTGAGGTCTATAATTTTTTTTTACAAGGTCACACCACAAAGAAACATGTTTGAGGTGTTGCCTCAGAAGCTAACAAAGCATCACCTGGGATTACAATGATTTAAAGAAATGACGATATTAGTGTATGTAAATGTCTGACTTTGAAGAAAGCAAAAAGAAAAATGCTCCTCCTTGCTCATGATAGAAATATATTTTTTAATCTCAACTGAACAAAGACAAAATAGGAATCTGAGCAGGAGGTAACTTTTACAGAAATGTTTTGTTTTTTTGCATTTTTGCTAAAACTGACAATATGAGACTGGTAGTCTGTGGAGAATAAAACATAATAAAATAAAAACTGAGCTCCTCTGCCTCCTCCCTGCGGTCCTACTGCCATCTCCAGAAATGTATTGCTCCTGATCAGAAACAACCAATCAGAGCGAGAAGGAATGACTGAGCAATGTCAAACACATTCGTGTTAGTGTGTTGCTTTAACTGTGCTAATGGAGGAGAAACAACCTATCATTACAAGAAAAGCTATTCATATTTATCTGTTGTCATTGCTGTCCCTTCTAACTAATCTGAGCATTGATGTGAGGTTAGGGTGTAGAGGAGGAGCTGTAGCACAGCAAAGGGAAAAACTATTTATCCCTTGATGACACTATACGGGGGGAAGAGTGTGAGCAGCACGTACTTGAGTGTGACGATACTAAGACCCTCCTCTGGCTCTTACTGGTTATTTCTGACGAGGAACATTTTTATAAATGTTACATGCTGCAGCTTCAATGTCAGACAATAAAAGTGTCTTTTTCTGCAGCATCTCCAAACTTCTTGCTTACACTGTTTTTAAAAAAGTTTTGTAATAATTTGCAAGTGGTAATTGCAAGAAATGTTATTTGTTTTTACCATCAATACATTCAGAAAAACAAACTTAACAAGTGGACAGGTTTGGGATCTTTCTTTAAGCCTGCTGATGGGCAGTGTACAGCAGGGGTGCCCAAAGTCAGTCCTGGAGGGCCGGCATCCTGCACGTTTTAGTTCTCTCCCTGGTAGAACCAACCACCTTTTCAGCATGTCAGTGTTCTTCTTAGGCCTTCTAATGAGCCATCATTTGATCCAGGTGCGTTAAACCAGGGAGAAAACTAAAACCTGCAGGATGCCGGCCCTCAAGAACCGACTTTGGGCACCCATGGTGTCCAGCAACAGTTGGGAGGAGTTACTCACTGATATGTTGAACCGGAGAAAATGCTGGCTTATGTCTAATTCATAAAAAATAAAAAAAATGCATGCAGCCTTGATTAGAGTTGGGCAGTGAGAACATAAAGTGGAGTGAGAGCCTCAACTTTAGAAGATCACTGAAGCAGAAATGTGGAAAACTGGGTTTCTGGATCAGTTGAAGCATTGTTCCAAGCCATACTCTTGTTATTTAACAGCTGAACAGAAGAAAGGAGAACAGTGTAGCGCCTGCAGGGCTACATCCACAATGCAGAAACACCAACATACTGGGCTGTGATAATAACCCCACCTAAAAGTACAATGCAAGACTACAAGCAAAGAAGGCATAATGAATGCTTTGTCAGACATTATGACATTATGATTAGATCCATTATCCATCATTTTTTAAATATTATTGGCAGAGTAAACATAGCTAGTTTAATCCTCAGTCTGTGCCAAAACTCCTCTTGTAATGGATGTTTAAGGAAGATCTACAATGTAATAATATGCAATTTGCAATGCTGTAAGAGATCCACTCATTAAAATTCCTCTCAGAACTGCTGTCAAACCCACTGTGTTCAGGCCAGGGAGCTGTTCTTTAATGAATAGAGGAAGGCCTGAGAGGAGGAGGAGGGAGGAAGCCATTCAAGCCAAACCAGGCTTGTTTTTGCTAAATTTTCTCCAGCACTCCTCCCTGTTCAATCAAATGTAGCTTTACAGGGGGAGGAAAAACTAAAAATACACAATAAGAACAGGAAAAGCAAGACAAAACACATCCACCATAGAAATGTGATGATATAACAACAAAATACCGGTACACATAACATGTTAAAGAGAGGGAAGAACAAAATAGAGGCCTGTGGAGATCTACGGAAGTAGGCCTGAATAATTTTACTAGTTAGTTCAGGGCCAATGGATTTAACATGGTTCTATAATAACCTTCTTTATATCATAGCATTTATGCTGTAAAATTCTGTAGAAATGTACAGCACTGTCTAAGTTAATAGCAACACTTTAATTGTGCATATTCTTTGCATTGAAAAAAAAAAAAAAACAGCACCCAAATATGCTGTTCTTATGCATTTGAAAAGGTGTATTTCAGCCAGCTGGGACAGTGAGGTAGGAGCAGCACTGCATTACTCTATTCATCATACAGCCAGAGAAAACTTCAGAAAGCAGAATAGTATGTCATAATGCTTGGTAATCAGATCATGTCTTTTTGGCAAGTTTATTTCCTACAGACATGTTAAAACTTAGTTTATTACTCAACACGATGACTCAACGGGCAGGAAACAACAAGGTATGAACAGATACAGAAAGAAGTGTGTCAAAGTACAAGTTCATGTGCTTTACATTTTAATTTAAAGCTTATGTCGTAATAAGCAATAAATCAATTCATTACGATAAATTAAAACAACCTCTATAATTTCCATTTGCATAGATGATTGTTTTTCTTGTATCTCTGTTTCTATCTACCAAAGATAAAAGGCGTCAGTCTGGTACACTGGTCTCAAGGCTCTTTTTGAACAGCAATTTTGTTTACAGAGACTTCAGTAACCATTTCATTTATTGTTTTGGTTGTTTTATTTATTTATTTGGGATATTTAAAATATCTTTCAATTCCAGTGTTAAATCTTTATTAAAAATTAAAGTCCTAATAAACTTTAATAAACACTTTGCATAATAATGCAAGGGTGCATTAACTTCTGGGACAAATTATTGCTAAGCAAAATGTGTTATTGTGACAGGCTTACAACCATCACAGGTACATGAGTGGCAAAGATGTGCAGATGGTTAAAGAAGCGTTGGGATATGAAGCTAGCTTTGAAAATCTCACTGCGGACTTTTCTGTGCATCATCTGAAAATAATAATAATAAAAAGTGTTTTGATCGATTGCAAAGCTATCAAGACATCTTCATTCATGTGCAAGACTGTCTCAGTCAAAGTCCAGACCTACATCTAACAGCACATTTGTAGTACAACAAAAAATAATAATTTTCACACTTACTGACCAGACTTATTTTCCAAAAACAAATGTGCAAACATTTCTGTCTCTAGATAGGAAAATCTGAAAAAGTTCATAGCCCATAGATGTAAAAGCAAAATACAGACTCCATTTTACAGCTTACAGGAAATAGAAAAATATGCAACATGTTCTTCTCACGTCACACTTCTGCAACTACATGGTGGTCTGTTTATGTCATGAAATACCAATACATAAAAAAATTGTGGTTATAACATAAAACGTGAGAAGGTTCTAGGGGTATGAATGCTGTAAGATATTTTACAACAGTGTGAAATTTCGACAGCAAGCAGTAGATTTGTGACAACAGTGTGATACATGTTCCTTATTTTTGTTTGCATGTTCTCATCAGATTAGAGACATGCACATGTGGGGGAGCCAGACAATTACATAACAACATCTGGATTTCCGGGGATTATCTGAAATCATGAGATGTAAATAACATAAAAAATGGATGTGGGTTAGGAGTCAAAAAGGTCAAGTTTGTGTTGGAGATACCAAAAAATAAATTTAAAAAAATGTTTTTGGTAACCTTCAGATCACGCCTACAGATGAAGCAGGATGCAGACACATAAATGTTTTACAGGAAACTAAAGTACAAAAATGAGTAACGTTGATATTCAACAACTGCAAGTTTTTCTCCCAAATGCACCCATGTGAGAAAATGCACTTCCCTGAAGTCAACAGTTCCATGCACTGCAGTTCATCATCCCTACCGTAGCTGCAGAGTGAGGCATGCACAGACAAACAACCCAACAATAGCTCGGCCACCCAGTGAATGAGCAGGCGCTGTATGTATCCGAACTGGATTAGCAGACTGATTCACAACCACCTGGCCAGAGCAGGAAGCCTACTTACCGCGTCCTGTTGCGGAGAAATATCAGCTTTATTAGAGGGTGAGTGTAATTGACCAGCCCGTTCTTGGATATGCTGGTGACCCGGAGTCTGTGAGCTAGTATTTGCAAGTCCATATTTCTTGCTAAGGAGCAGTTCTCTCTCCGCTCGTCTATTAGCGTTGAAAGCGTTTCTCTAGCTGGACGATATCATTCAGATGTTATATATAGTCCTGAGTGAGGAGCATTACCGACGGACGTACGCCCCACGTCCCGCGAGGCTCGTTTCACAGGACGAAAAAAACATCCGACGAAAGCAGCCTCCCTGAACTACTGTATATTTAAATACAAGGGGGCTGCCCTACGCGGACACGCCCCCTCCTGTTAAAGCTGCAGGTCAACGCTTGTAAATGACTCGCACGTGCTTTGGAAAAGTTTGAATGAACGAGCAGAAATATCACTTCTGTATTAGAATTTCAAAATAAAGGAAATGTGTTTCTCGGAACAATACACACGTTATTTACTTTATAAAATAGTAGCGTACACACATAAATATATAAACTTTAGAGAGGAAGTAAAAATAAAGCGCAAAGGGAACAATTTGTACTTGTGTTTGCTGGCAGTTTAAGTATAAGTTGAACTGGCTGCAAATACATTATAAAAGACAAGTTTATCAACTCCTGTGTATTAAGTTGTTCAAAAATGAAGTTTCAACAAAAAGTAAAGGTAACTTTATCTTTCAATTGTTTTCTTCAAGTTAAACTTGATTAATTTCCAGATTATTAAAAAGAACAACACTAATTTATTTCGAACAGTTCAGCTTTATTTATGAATGTAGGCTACATTCAAGTTTACTGAGTTGCCAATGTTTTCAAAACGCTACAAAAGTCAACTTTTATTTTGAAAACTATTTATAATAGAAAGTACAAGTTTGCACATATGGTTTGCAGATCTTTCTACACATAGTTCATATTCAAAGTTTTTCACTTTGAAAACTCCCAGAAAATTATTTAACACATTTATAATTAAACGTAAGTGACACATACTGTGCTTCTGTCAATCTGACTAATTCCTTTTAAGCGTTTGTCAGTATTTTTAAAGGATGCTTTCTCAAATAACTGACAAGTTGTCTGGAAATACAAATACAGATGTTCTGAAATACCCCCAACAATAAACCACTGTGTAATTTTTAACAACTGGCTGGAGTGCAGGCAGGAAGATAGTGATCATTCAGCAGATTTAACAAACACCACTGGTTAAGGTCTGGGGGAAGGATGATGGTAAGTTTTAGTCATCGAGTTGCTTGTAGTTTTAGTAAACGTCTCACTGTAAAGGTGAACTCTTGGTAGGAATCATTAATCTAGACTCCATGCTCCTCACCAAAGGCACTGAGAACAGACAGAGACAAATATTATGACATAGGGCTTCATAAATTAATGAAGAATAGAATCTATTTAAATCAGCATTTTCTTTCATCATTGAAATGTTCATCACTACGGAATACATTTTTGGATTGTAATGACTATGCAACTCACTCACAGCCGCAGTAATGCTTAAAAAGATTTGGGTGCAAAAATTTGTATTACAGAATAAAATGTATTTTTGTAGCCATCAAAATGTTTCTGATATAATAAAGATGCTGGCTTGTTTTGATGCATGTTTGGTATCATTGAGCTAGAATAACACAACGTCATGTTCAGGTTTGAAGTTGAAGAATTTGAAAGTGCATTCCTTCATTCTCATCCAATGTTCATCGTACCACAGCAATCACCACTGGCTGAAAAACAGCTCCACAGCAGGATCTTACTGTTGCCATGCTTGACAGTTCATACTATGGTTTTAAAATAGTCCTTGCTTTACTTCTTTATTTTATTTTTTTATTTTTTTTTTACTTTTTTTCCTCTCTACTTTAAACTAAAAATGACAACTTTATCATTTATAGTTCAAAGTAGAGGGTAATTCATAAAGTCTTTTAAACACAATATTTTTTAACTCCATTTCCCCTTCCAGTTGGCATAAATTGTTTGCTTTTTGTTGCAATTATATATTTCAGGTCATTGAACAAATCTTGAGATTAAATAGGGATGATTTGACTACATAAAATATATATCAAAGACATCTCATTTAAAGTAATGTAGTGCTGGCTGAAAATGTAATTACATCCTAAACATAATAGCTGATGAGCCAGCCAAGGTAACATCAGCTGCTTCAAAGTGCTTGTGATAACTGACAATGAGTCTCTCCTTTTATGTTTACGTAGTTTTGCCCCACTGCACTTTTCAGAATTGTTTTAAGGTTCAAACATTAACAGAGGTTTTAAGGTCATGAGACACCATCTGAACCGGATTTGAGTTTAGACTTTGAACTTCGAGTAGGCCACCCCAAAACCCATATTGTGTTATTTTTGGACCTATCAACATCCTACCAGGTGTACTTTCGATGGTCCTGCTGCCTAGTCTAAGCGAGTTTAAATTTTAAGTCATAAACTGTTGACCAGATGTTCGTCTGCTGGATTTTCTGAGATAGGAGAATTAAATGATTCAATTAGCAATGGCGAGTGATCCAGATTCAGAGTTTTAAAGCAGCTCCAAGTCATCTCACTTCCTCCACCAGGTTTGATTCTGTGATGCCGTTATTTTTCTTAAATACTGTTTATCATACTCCACATTTAATAGAAATCAACTTTCGCTAATCTTGTGTCAGTTTTGCCAAAAGTGACACAAGGGTTTTTTTTTTCTTGTCCGAAAAGACACCTTTTAAATTGTATATTTTCTCATAAATGTAAAATCACAAAACAAACAGAATTTTTTTTTGACATTATTAGTTTTTTTTTAAGCAATATTGGACTTGTCTTACCTGTATAATACACATTAACATCCCAGCCCTCTTTCTGCCAGGCAGAGTTTCTTGTTTCCTCTCTAGATTGAAGGCTTTCATAGGCTATAAAAAAGTTTAAAACAATTACATCGTGTGTAAGTGAATTTATAGTAGATCAAAACATAAACATTTTTGCATTGCTGTACCTTGTTTCTTCCATTTATTATGATCACTGAAATAATCACCATACATATATTCCCAAAATGTAATATTTGGATCAAGGATTGTTGCAAAACAATCAAAAATATTCTTTAGTATTAGATATTCTATTTACCACAGTAGTCATCAAAACTGTGCATTATTTCTCTGCAGCTTAAATAGTGTTTACGTGCAGCTAAAAATGTATGCAGAATTTAGAGTTTCGGTTTATGATTCATGAGCTTTAAAGGAACATAAAAATATCAAAGATTAATATCTATCAAGGAGGAACCAACAATTGTTGGTTTGTCCAAATTTGCAACATATGTTTCTGCTATTGTCATGAGGCATAAGCTAGAAACTTAGAAAAATCCTCCTCCTGTTAAGTTTTAGAAAAATATGGGGATTACTGCTTATTATTACTAAAAAAATTCCAACGGCATAATAAAACAGAAGTGACTCTCATTCCATCTCAGGGTTTCTTCTTTAAGTTGGACTGTTTTTATTTTTAAAGTTTTGAGTCATCCTGATGAGTAAGCTAACATTGCCTTCAGAGTCTTCCTAACAGTATTTTACCAAATTTACCCAGGACAAGCTTACAAATGCATTGGTTGTACGCATATTAGAGGAAACATTCAGGATTTAAAAGTTACTCCTACAAAGCCAAGTCCTAATGCTTATTTAAATGTATATGTTTGAGCTTGGGTCACATTTTATACACGGTGTAACGGTTTGTAAGTTGATCTGTGAGGATATGCCTTTTATTCCAAGGTTGCTTGTGAACAAAATATTAAACATTATCTATCCTCCCCAGCTGTCTGAAGTCTGTGATAAGCGAGATGGGCTTAGCTCAGATCTACAGATTTGACTTTCGAGCCGCATCAAGCCTGGTAACTAAAACTACCCGAGGCAGTCAATAGTAAAATATAAAATGAAACATGCATTATGTGTTTTTATTTTTTTGCCGTCCAAATATTTTCTTGCCTTTTAGATTGAGTCTCACTCAGTGCCCAGAGCTGACTCGGCTGATAGTGTCGAGAATACTTAAGATCACAGAAATTGTTAGATGTAATAATATCAAAATACTCAAATGCTTGCGTCAAAAGGAAAATGGATTTGTTACATGGAGAACAAACTGTTGTTCTCAAAGATTATGACTTAACTGAACATGATCAGATACAGTAGTGATATACAAAAAATAACTATGCACAGTCACATGACAAAAGTTCACAACCATTCAGCTGGTAGCGTGGTGTTGCACCTTATTCTGTTGCAGTGATCACTGACACCAAAAACCTTTAAAATTATATTTAAAGTTTATAATCAAATTTGGATATTTTTGTAAAAAATCAAGTTCAACCAATGATCTGACCCTCAACAACATTCATAGTTATTTATGTAGTCATCTTGGAAAATTAATTGTTCAGTCCTCGGATGGTTGGACATCGCCCCATAAATTAAATTTCAGAAACATGAGCATGAATGAATATTTAGATGAAGTATGGCTTGGGTGTAACTATCTTCTTAAAACCAATATGACCGCAATTTACATCTCTTACCGCGAACAAGTTAAAAATAGTTGCTAATATTATTTTCTTTCATAACTCATCCAAAAACTTTGAAACATATTTTGATACACAGTGAGCAACTTAAATGACTCACCCCACAAATGATGAACAACATACAGGTCACCAATCTGGGAGAAGAACCCTCCCACTGCCTCATTGTTTTCCTGTCTGTGTTTGATTGCCCTTGCCCTGTAATGGGAGAGGTTATTTTCAGGAGGAAATTGCTCACAGAGACACATCTAATAATTCCTCAAAGAGAAGTTCAGGAGCCTGATGTTACGTTTCAGGCAAGTGAAACTTGTCTTACCAGCGATTGCCCCATTCAAGCATGGTTCCTGGCTGAAAGACAGAAGAGCAAAGACAGACAGCTTAAATTTCATTAATGCATGTAATTTATATTTTATATACATCTGTAATTTCATCAAGTAAAATGTCTTTGTATCTTGAGTCTATATGCAAGAACAAGTGAAGCACTAGCTGCAAACAGAGATGATATGTTTGCTTTCTTTCCTGTGAATAAAGAAGTGACTCTGTCACTCAGTGAGTCAGCTATGAAAAAATAGAAAGGGAAACTCAGAAAAAGTACACCGAGTACTTTTTCTGATAATACTGTTATTTTGCAGACAACAATCAATATCCTGCAATATTTGTGTCTGATTACTAGCAATCACAGTAGTAAAGTGATTACAAATTTACCCTAACAGTTAGCTCACGCAATAAGCTTCAACCGATACAATTCATATAATTTCAATGTGAAGAGTATGAATGCAAATGGTGAATAATCACAGTCATCAGAAAATAGTTCTCATTAGTCTCATTACAATCGTGGGAAAACAAACTATTTCCAGTGAGTCAATAGAACCACATTTAACTTGAACTAAGTTTCCTATCAGACATTATCAGTATCTCACATTGTCCTGGAGACATTTTGTTTTCAATATTTTGAGTTTAAGGAGGTCTGCAAACTTTTATTTCTGCACAGCTTTCTTAAGGCTCCACAGAAACACTGTAGTGAAGCTTGGACTTTGCATGGATCACTGAAAATGACTTGATTATTTCATTTTGAAGCCATTCTTTTGTATATTTGTGTAGATCGTCCTTGCACTGCATTAGCATTGTCTTCAGTAGGTAGTTTTCTGGCGTTCTCCAGAAAACTGCTTAGACCTTTCTTTTAAAGAAGTCACAACTGCTGCCAACTAGTGCATCTAATCAGCAACATCTGGCTACAATTTCCCCTCTGAAACGCAATGGAAAATGAACACTTTTTTTTACTTTTCCACATCAAGCAGTAGCCTGAAGGGACCAACACCGCCACAAATTACCTTGAGCTTGTA
This sequence comes from Gambusia affinis, assembly GCF_019740435.1. Taxonomy (NCBI): domain Eukaryota; kingdom Metazoa; phylum Chordata; class Actinopteri; order Cyprinodontiformes; family Poeciliidae; genus Gambusia; species Gambusia affinis. The sequence goes on along the minus strand of NC_057870.1, from coordinate 28,665,743 downwards.
GGTGCGAAGTTCATAGAGGTTTGGTCCTTTTCTTGGTAAAGGTTCATTCCAAAAGCTAAACTCCAGAAGAAGCTGATTTTGCCTTGAAATCAACATTTTGGCCCTCTGTTTCCGGAACTCCAAGTACTCCTAAAATGGTTGTTAATTGAAAACAAAATGCATGAATATGTAGATAAATGAAACAATTTGTTGGTCTGTTACAGTTGGAAAATAAAATTGCTTACATCTTACCTTGTTGTCTCTTAATTTCTGCAGGCAATCAGTCAGAGCTGGATAGCCTCCCCTATATCGCCACAGATGAACTGAGCAACAAGAACAGCAGATGTCACTGTAGCCCTTCGCTAAGGCACATCCCACCCACACAGCTGTGGCATACAAAACCTTCATCTCATTTTGAGCTCTCATTTTTTCTGAATGCTCCTAATGTACACCATAAATTGTAAATGATCATATGTAGAAAGAAAGACAATGTGTCGACTCATCAGGGGAAGTATCTGTGCTCCTGCAGGCTTCTGCCAAACAGATTATGATCAAAGTGAAGCCACTTCAAGTAAGTGTTTGAAGCACTGAGACAGAAAAATGAATTTTCTCCTGCAGGATCTGGGATCAATCCAACTTATCAGTCTTGTAAGGTTTCTGTTAGTTCCCATTTAAGCTTTCACTTCAGCTTACCAGCTTGATCCTGCTCTCCATACCAAGTATTCCAGCTTCCAACAACTTCACATGGGAAATCTTGATCCTGATGGAGTCTTCTTTGCACTTCAGCCCTACCATCAGCACAAAAATGATCATTAAACAGTATAAAACATATAATCTGTGCAGTTCTTTTGTATTTATAAAGTATTGTTTAGATAATATATCAAAACAAGTTACTCCACTCAAATATGCTTCTATTAAACATGATCCAATATATTGCCTTGCTTAAGGCAAATCAACATTATATTCTCCAAAAGTTGAGAAAAAAAGAGTTAATTTTTATATTCTTAGCTCATTCTGTGAAAATAACACAAAATATAACAAAAGACAAAGAAAAATAAGAATGTTTAAATTTTATCAGCCATCAGTGTAAGTATCAAGAGCAAACTAATTGGATACAACAAAATATTGACAGTCTCTGTTGTTATATATCAGTCCTTAAGATGTTGCCTTTTGTTTACAACCTAAGTAATCAAAAGCGGCCAGAATAAGCACAGGTTATTAGTTTATGGTCTATTGTACGAAACGGAAGCATGATTAATCCAAAGGGTGTGGATTCATTATGTTTTCATCATTTAAAATTCAGCACTTAAAATATTTTCCCATTGCAAAAGTATTCACAAGCCTTTAACTTGATTTCCATTTCTCGATGTTATGACTATTAACTGCAATGCATCATTTAATAATAATTATAAAGTAAAAGAAAGAGGATAGGTGGATTTAGTTTTTTGAAACATAAAAATAAAAGAAGTGTGTTGGGCCCTTTAATCTGATGACTAAGTCGTAGAATCCTATCCAACTAAAGAGCTTCAGTAGTCATTGTGTAATTTATTTTCATCAGAAGTGCTGCTGTTCTATGTTCTATGTAATTGAGAGCTACTCGATTACATGTTAAGATGTTTCCCAAATAGGTAAGGTTTTCATTTGCAAACATGTGACACTAAATTGATCCTGCTGATGGAGAGAATGTCCTGATTACCTTTTCATGGATGCAATGTCTGCGCCTGCTGTGGCTGCTCAGAAGCACAATCCATCACATCTAGTAATTCTTTCTGCAGGTGATTTGTCTTTTAAGCAACTTTTACAAGCAGATTTCCGTTAAGGCTTAGACCTCATGCAACATCATAAACTATGAAAAAACTACTTTGCTATCTTCTTACTGTATTCTCCTGTATTCATAATTTTCAATCTCCCAGCGCAAAGCAGCAATTTAGAAGAGTCCACAGTTTTCTCATTGCTGAGGCCAAGATTTATACAATCAGACTATTTATAGCTTTCTAAAATTTGCATCATCTGGCCTTTCCTAACAATCATTTGGAACCAAACCCTGTCACTAGCAAATAAGTCATTGAAACCTCAGTAAACATTATGCAGGAGTGCAAATCTATTGCCATCTTCAACTGCTTCATAGCTCTCTATTCTTTAAAGGTTAAACTGAAAACACAGTTTGACACAATATATTGAAACAGTAAGAACCCCCACCTCCCACAAAATTTACAACAGAAAACACAAGAAGAAAAGCAAAGTTAATAAAAGTAATATTTCACACCAGGTAACACTCACTCCAGGTCGTTGTACTCATCCAGGCACTCGGGTTTGACGTTGTGAACTTAACAAAAGAAGAAAAGAAAAGAGAGACATAGTTATCAAAGCTTGTGTTTTCTTTTTAAATGCACAATCAAATTCTCCAACAAAGTAATTTCACACCTCAATTCAACAGACTTTATATACAAAGCTGTTTCACTGGCACAAGGTTATAGGCTATGGCTGATAGAATGTTCCAATTGAAATCTCTGCACAGCATGATGTACGCTGCATAAAAGATCAAAGTCTGGGGGAAAATGGTAATTTCTTCTCAGGAGAAAGACACAGTTATGATCTAAGACTCTAAAGAAAAGACTATTTTTTCTGATGTCATAAAAAGGTATAAAATTGATACATCATGTTATCAATTTGGCAGCTGCCCACTTCTTGTGCATGTGTACTGAAAATTTTAGTTTGCTCTCCGGTCCCTATGGTTGAGCAAAGACTGGATTTAAACAAACATAATTTATTTAGCTGTTTTCTGTAGAGATATGTGGCTAAATAGACAAAAAACAGAAATCCTCTTTTTGTATTTCTCACGTCTTTGAACCTCAGTAACCCCACATTTAAAGGCAATAACCCTTTCTTTGTATGTTAGTAAAATACATTGTGCCTACACTGGATTTTATACAGGTGGCTGGTTTCTGTCTTTGACAGCAGGTTGGAGTGGGCATCTTTCCTCGCATCCACCTTGTGCACAAATAAGGAGCGGAACCAGCCTTTGTCACTGCTTTCTGAAAGCCTCCTACACAGAAACGAGATGAAAGAAGCAAACAAAAGCGCAAAGAAAAAGCATTAACATAGAGAAATTTTCAAATAATAAAAAAAAAAACACAACTCAAATGATTGTAGGAAATGCCATGATATATGGGCTAAAATGTAGTCATGCTGTTATCGTCTGAAATGAAAAATATGCATTCTGTATCAGGCAGTGGGTTGAGTGCAGCATAAAACTTGTATTCACCCACTGAAGTAGGTATGTGGTAAATATTTACTTAAATCCTGAGAAACTCAAATCAGATTCTTATTACTAGTAACAGTAAGTTTTGAATAAAAAGTCTCTAGATATCAGTACGGTACTTCTTCAGGCTGAGGAGCCCTTAACCCATTTAACACTCAGTCACGTTCCTCCCAAATTGGCACTCAACACATCTTAATATATAATGCAACCTGAAATGAAAATAGTAGTCTCTTAACTCACATGTCGCTGTTTTCTGTTATCATCCTACTGAGAAGAGTCGTGCTTTTTGGTAAATGTGACTGACCATGACAAAACAACAAAATGTTGACCAGATTTTCAAAATGTAAACTGTAATGTGGGAAACTATATTATATTATTGTACCACCACAGTCTGAAAACTATAGAACTTGTAGGTATATTGTGGTGTTCTTTAAAAGAAACAAAAGACTTATAGATAACTAAAGGTATATTGAAACTTAAACTCAAAATTTGTATTCGTCCAAAACAATCATATCCACTATTAATCAGGCCTGCAACATTCAGCTTAACCTCCAATTCAGTGACTTTTGTTGCTTTTTATAAACTCATAATGTCTAAATCCTTTCAAAATGCTTCATTTAACCTCAATTTCTGGCTTTTGCAAAGGATTTGAAATGTCAGAGGAAGAGTGAGTGATATATCCTCCACACATGTGGATTAGGGAGAGCTGGTTCCATTTTGTGCTTTTTGAAAGCCATCTGTTAGTTCACAAACATGTTTTAAGGCTTTCTAAAACCCTCAAACTTCCAGGGTCATTTAGTAACACTGTGGGCTGAAGGCTTTAATTAGGAGCTATGATTAACCACAAAATATTCCATGAATTTTAGAAAAAAAGCACAAGTTGTGTTTGAATTATGTTAAAATCAGTCAGAGAAGAAATCAATGCTGCTGGAGGCTGTAATGTGCATGTAGTTTGCTTTTACAGTACAAGGGTCAGAGGTCTAGCAAATCATTAAAGTGGGATAGCGAACGGGTCTTAGATAATATCTAGGACTTATTTTTAATAATACAAATTTATATTAATCTATAAGAGCTTTTCAAAAGTCAAATACTGAGAGAAAACTTACGGATTTCTAACAGTGTGCTATTACAATCAACAGTCACAGTAAGAGTTTTGGGGTGATTTTCATGATCTTAACTCTAAAAGAAAGAAAAAGATCATAAATGATGTTTCTGAATGTTAGCAGATAGATTTTGAAATGTAGTAAGATGGTTTCCAACTTTTTACAAGTTCATGGTTTTGTTGAGAAACTTAAAAATCTCCTGACTAACAATGTGTGTTTATTGTCCAGTTTTAAAGGATGAAGATACAAATAAAACAAACGTACCTGGAGGCTTGGTGTAAGTAGACAGAGCTCCTGTACAGAACGTTTCCTGCACTCTGCACAGATCTGCAGCTCGTCGCCATGTTCCTCTGGAAAACAAAACAGTTGTCTGACGCTTAAGCATTCCCTGCTGGTTAATGTTTACCTCTGCGTCCAGGAGGTGAATTGACAGGTAATCAGATGGGTTGAAAACCACTGATACGGTTTTGCCATTCAGAGGTTAAAAACATGCAGGACTCTGTGAAGCAATGATCCAATGTGCAAACTGGACCAGCAGATAGGGTTTGTGAGAGGTGCAGGTCGAGGCAAAGAGTAGGCTTACATGTAGATTGTGCACAGATTGACATTTTGTAATTGCATCAGTTTTGTTATTACTTTTAAAAAACATTTAGGAATTTCTAAAAGTGACACTTTGTATGAAAGAAAAAAAACATCTCCAAAAGACAATAGATGGCCATATAAATGCCAGCTTTTTATTCAATCTTTTGAAAGCAAAAGGTAAAAGCTTCAAGTTGTAAAGGCTTTGTGTCACTAAGTAATCATGCAGCTGTTTTTTTTCCCTTTTAGATTTTTCACTCTTTCTGGCTGAGACGAGGCATTTTGAATAGTCAGGTTGTTACCCTTCATTCAGTTGCTGGCATTGCCTGAATTTCAGCAGACAGCATTCAGCATGCCGACACATTTCAGAATTAATCCACTTCCATCTTCTGTCAAATAGATAAATAAGTCACTGGAAGCTATGCAGAGTCATCATATTGTATCCACAGGCTTCACAGCTACCAGCAGATGTGTTTCATGACTCAGTGCAGGTTTTCTCTCCTGTGACTGCAAATACACTTACAGACTTTGTTGGTTAACAAAGCTAAAATTTGCTCTTTTCAGTGATTGCATTAGGGTAATACTTTTTATTTTCACCAAGGTTTGTCAATTATTTCACAGTAATAAGCCTGAGAACTGACAGTACCATAATTTAAAAAAAAAAGAAATCTTTTGACAGGTGATTGTGTATCCCAGCAAAATATTCTGTCTCCCTTTATCTTTTGATTAATCACATTATTATCAAAAGATGCATGTCATTATAATTTAGAACCATAAAATAAACTGCAAGTTGCCTTGCACTTTTTTCTTTTACACTTTTTTAAAAATTCACTTACCAACTTTTGTTATGAATGTAACTATAATATGTGAACAAACACACCTGAAAAGGTCAAAACCACAGAGAGTTTGCAGTTGTTTTGTAATAATTTTGATCACCTACTCCTTCTATTCCTCATTTGTTAATTTTATTCTGTCTTTTCTCTCTTGAAAGAATGAACTCAGTTATATGTTCATTGGTATTTTCTTGAGTAATAGATTATCATTTGTATGCTATCCGTTCCCCTTGCTGTGTACCACAAATTTGTTAAACGGTAATGTAATTTTTACACCTTATGTGATCCCCCAAATTTGACAAAACTAAGTGAATACACAGCTCTGTAGTTGAATTTATCAGATATTTATACTAAAATATCTGGTTTGGAGTTCATTTTTGGGGCACTTGTGTATGGGGGAGTTACATGCATCCAAAGTGACATTTTTCTGCATCTATCACAGTTTGAGTTTGTCTTGCTGCTGTAAACAGACCTGTTACCTAACGGCGGACACTGGTTCTTTCATAGCTGAGTTTTTCTGTTAAACTAGTCACGCTGTACTTAAATCCTTTTTGTGCAACCCACTTTCACTTCTTTTCAAACACAATGCAGTGCTCTCTGATCCTCCCCATCATTTCTACCCACCTGCATTATATAACGTCAAATCAGATCACATCATATCTAAAAAGAATCATCCTCAATACCTGCCCAATTTCACAGACTTTGTGGATGATATGCTTGGTGCACTGAAGAAATGCCATTTATTTCTTTCACCTTTATATTAAAGTGACTCGGGATTTAACTAGACATAATTATTTCAGTCTGAGGCATAGTTTGTAAAAGAAATTAATCTTCATAAAAAAATTACTTTTCTTTAAGATTTTATCCTTTTCATCTGTTACATTGAACAGATTTCCTAGCTTTTTGCTAGCAAATAAGTACAGCAATTACAGTAGCAATTTTCAAGATAGTGCTTTTCTGAGTATGCCAAATGTGCCTCCGTGATTTACTCTCAGCAATGGGAATATTTCTTTCACTGCTTTATACAAGTCTTCAAAATCCTGGTTGACTGGTTTGTCCTAGAAAGTGACGGATGTAATAATCAGTTCGTCTATTTCAAAAAAGGCAGAAAAAAAGCGGTACAATGTTTCACTAACTGAAAGTTTTAATGTCTCTATAACTGAATTTTGGTTTTCTTGAACAGACTGAAGGATCTCATGGCACCCATTGCTCCAGATGGGGCTTCTATTGATCTGGAAGTTAGAAAGATTAGAATCTGTAGTCTGAATTTGCACAAACATGCGTTCAAAGTTTTTTTATTGCTGGCAAAATGCTAAATAAATTAACATTTTTACACTGCACTGATGGATAGAAACACAGTTACTTTATTTTAAATTGGTAATCCTTCAAATTTTACTGGTACTAACAGCACAATATTTGTTTGATGTCAAGTTTGTTCTATGGGAGAAATGTTCCCTGAGCAGCAAGAAATGTAAAACTTGCTGCTCAAGATTGAGAGCTCTTGAATTCGAAACTGGGTGTATCCCTCTTGGTGTTTTTTTGTTATTGTTGTTGTTGTTGTTTTTTTGTTGTTTTTTTTTTGCATTAGCTAAAACACATCCACATTTAGACTTTTAATAAATATAGAAATTAAATTCTAGATGTTAGATGTTCACTTATAAAAAACACATCTCTTCAGATACATGTAAAACATATATACATTTTTTGATGTGCAAAACAAGACATAGCTACAAAAAATGCTTACCGAGCAATAAAAAGTAGCAGTTGAGTGTGATATAACTTGGTGGTCGTGATCCTGTTACCTTTTAAAACCCAGCTGTGTAAATTGAAGCACTAATTTTGGAAATCCTGTTTATTAGGAGACCTGAAATGATTAACTTTCTGAACTTTCCACTCACCCACAGCATACTTTACTTGGTAACCTAAGAAACTACAGCTAATTTTATTCATACTGCCATAATCTTGGCTCAGATCTCTATTTGTATGTCAAGGTTTTTCTTTTAATCTTTCATCCTTGTTCTCTTTGGGCTTTACGTTTATTTCACAAACTGAGTTCATTCGTTTAAAACCAAAGTATCATCTCATTTAAATCCACAGAGAACAACTTCTCATACATCAACATGCAGGAAAAGATTCCCAATACAGGCACATAAACATAATCAATCACACTTGCTCATGCTTTTAACTGACTTCAGAGTGTTGACGATTACTTTTTTTTCTCCCTCCGTGGCCATGACGCTTCAGCAGTGGTGCTGACATAAAAGCAAAGTACAGTGATCCGTTTATTTATTCCATTTTATCCACTGTTGCCCCCCGTTGCTTGTGAAGCCAGAACCAATCTCTTTTCAACAACTTACATTCAGGAGTTTGATTGCCTTGTTTACTTTGAGGCCCGTGGCGAAGTGGATGGCTCCCTCAGGGGGTATTCGGTTGTTACTGTGGCATGACAACAATACAGATAACAGAAAAAGGGTGTTGGAGTGTGATGTAGGTAATCATAAAGTGTTATCTTTTAAATTATATTATTCTGTCAAGTAGCAGTAACCGCAAGGAATTTGCAAAGAAAGCTTGGTTTTGTTGAAAAAGAAAAAACAAGAAATTAGTCTTTTCTGAATGCTCCTTTTTAACTTGAACATGTCCCTTGTACTTCATCTGATTGTCAATCTCAAAGAAAGCAAAGTTTCTGACCTAACATTCAGCTCCTCCACAACATTGTTTTCCTCACAGCCTGTCCTAAAGCGATGGCTCTTTCTCTGTCAAAGTCATTAAAAGACAGATCTATTCTTCTTAGGGTAACACTTTTCTGAAGAACTCATAAAAAATAGTGACTTTAGTAGAAGAAGATATATCTTTAATTACCCAAGACAAACATGTCATAGAAATACGCACTGAACCTGACATAGAAGGATTTGTTGATCTAAGTAAACACTGAGAAGCATTTTGCATTTAAGATTTACACCAAAATATTTTCTAGTAAGGTTTTCTCAAAGTTTAAAAAACACATGTTTTTTATTGAAATGTTTGTTTTTCTGACATTTGAGGTAAAAAGTGAAAATAGCTGTGCATGCTTGGTTTTAAAAATTGCATCTATGCACTTGCACTGTATACAAATGCAGAGGAATAAACTAAAGAAATCTCTCAGGGAAGTTTACTCATGAGAATCCACTTGACCTTCTTGGTATTTAGAAGAAAAAGGAAAGTACTTTTCACCATCTTTCCTCTCTCTCTCCATCTCTCTTACAATGTTTTATAGAAAACCTTTGCACTGTTGTTTAAGGGATGGAAGAAATAATTTTACATACTTCCCTTTGACACCAGGCACATTAAAAGTCTCAAAATTAAAATAATATGGAGTAAGATTTGCTTAATGAGAACATTGTTGATCTGGAGCTTGCAGTTTCTCATATAGCAGATTTATGTAATATTATTCTCCACTTCCAGGTCATATTGCTTATTTCTTTGCAGAGTTTAAAAAGTAAAAACAAGATTTTCCAATTTTATTTCACCAAACCATCAGCCAACATCATTGCTCTTTTTCCCTCAAATGCAGTTCCAGGCCACAATAAGTGATCTCAGACCCTGGTTCTCGGACAGAGCGCTGCTAAAGGGTTTCCCTAAGGAGAAGGAAATAAGAATTTAGTAAACAACAACTTGGTAAAATGAAAATATCAAAAAGAGCAAAGAAATGTTTCAAATTATTTGTCTTGTTTGTCTGTACTCATATTGCCCACTGGCTTTTCCTACTTGTCTAAATTTTGCATGTTTATATCAATGTCTGTACAAATCTGAATAACCATGCAAATTGTCATATTAGTAAAGCTGGAATATATATTTGAATATTTCAGCAGCATTTTTTAATTTTATTTCTATTTTAAATAAAAGTAATTAAAGCAGTAAAACCACAGTATTTTTTTTTTGTTAATTATGCTATTATGCTATTTTATTTCTTAGAAAGGAGGAAAAAATTCTCATCATCCCATCAACAGAAGTATTTGAACATATCTATGACTCATAAAAGAAGAAAAAACCCCCCACTTTAGACAGCCCATTATGTAAATATTTAAAATGCATTAAAACAATAACATAAATGCCAGAGTAGTCAACATGGCCTCTCTCTCTCTTTATGGAAGAGACCTCTCCAGACTCCAGATGACGTCCTTTTTATATTTCAGCAGGAGAAAAGGCCAAATATATGGAGATAAATCATACCTGCACATATGGCAATAAGACATGCAGGCATTCCCGTTTTTGCACACTCATTTTCAATTACCTGCAAGAGACGTTCCGTCTCCTGCTCTGCCATTCTTCCCAAAGCAGCCAATCACAAACTCATCCACATGATAATTGGAACAGATTTTAATGAAGGTGCAACGTTCCTGACCTTTCAGTGCCACAGCCTGCCGATGTTGATGTGTAGGGATGAAGCTCCACTATTGCTGCAAATTCTTTTATAGAAATGGCTTTTTCAAGAAATCTAATAATGCTGGAGCCGAGCTTTCATGGTGTCATCGCTGCACTTTACACAGTAATTGTTCAATTCATAGGGCTAGACTGTTTATGCAGTTATCATTCAATCAGGCCAGATGGAGGACTGTGGAGATGTATCTGGAAGCTTTCAGCAGCCACTATATGAAGGTAAAGCAAAGCAGGGTGTAGAAAACGAGGTCATTAATTCATTTGCAAACATTTGAAATGAAAGGGAAATTATCAGTAACTTTTAGCAAGAGTTTTGCTGACATATTTCATTTTAAAACATCAGAAGACGTGACTTAGTAAATGGCAAATACACATTGTGGATATTTAACAAAATGGCCACAGTATAGTGGCATTCCAGAGTTAAAACTGGAATTATTGAAAATAAGTCCATAATTAGAAATTCTGGCATTTCTGTTTGCTAAATACCAGATTACAATAGGGAGAGGTAAGATTTTGTTTTTATTATGTTCTTCAAAGTCACAATTTTAGCTTCACTATAAAATTACTTTGCATTTGGACAATAAGAGAAAGTTCATTTGTAAAGCTTCTTAATTTGTAAGCTTCTTAATATTTTCGGCATCTGTCTGATACATATTTTAAGACAAAACCTCAACTTATTCTCTTTGTGACTTAATGGGGAAATTTAAGCGAGTCAGTAAATATATCAGTATGAGGACTGTGGACCTCCATAAATCTGGTTCATCCTTACGGTCGTTGCCCAGAAGTCTGAAGGTGCCGAGTTCATCTGTTCGAACAATTTTAAGTAACTATCAACAGACTGGTGGTGCTCAGCCATCAGACTGAGAAGAATTTGGGTCTGGCAGACATGAATGGGTTTTGAAATGTGAGTGTCTACATCAGAAGACCTTGTGAAGCAGGTCAGAGAGTGAGAAATGATTACCAACATGAGCTGGAACAAAACTCACAGAGGAAGAACTCTCTGGAGTCTGAAGAAACGACAGTTAAAGTATTTTTTCAAAGCTTGGGTGCCAGTGTAACACACAATGATCCTAACCATACCACCAAATTATTTATAAAGGACAAAGTCAACTTTGATTGTATGGCTGCTACAAAACTACTCAGTCTCATATCAGTTTGACTTAAAAGGATGTGTGGGAGCATGGCAGTCTACAACCTGACTCAGTTACATGTTTTCTCAGGAGGAAGAAACCAAAATTTCAGAAAAACCATTGTGAGAAGACTATGAAAGCATATTCGTGATTGTAGGCCAAAGTGGTGCAGTTTAAAGACCAAATAGTAAAGAAATGTGTATGAACTCCTGAATTGGAGGGAAAAAATGTTTGGTGATTCTACCTTACCTAAAACAGAAAAACTTCATGCGATTAATTATCATACTGTGATAAAACTAGATTATGTGTGTTTTTACTGATTTTATGTAAAATTCTGGTTTCAACTCTATCTGAAGAGTAACTTGAAAATAAGCAATAATTTTGTGTTTAAGACATTTTCCTGTTAACAGACACATACACATTTGGCACTTTTGTGAAATTTTTACTGTGTCTTATGTTTCTGTATCGCACGAAATTGAATGAATATTTCAGAAAGGTCAAACAAAAAAAAAGTTTAATATATGTTTCATACTATTTTTTAATTATTATATATTATTGTGGCAAATAGCAAAGATGGACAACAGTGTCTTATTGCTGTAAAAGATTTCCATGGAGATCTGATGTTTGGGACTGATGGATAGGGTGCCATGTTGCTGAAATGTCAAACTGAATTTTAAGAACATTTTCTGGCACATTTTAATAGATAAGGATATCAGAGGAGCAACTTAGAAAAGTGTGGATTTGAATGAGAAAGATGTCAAGACTCTGTGTTCCTGGCATGACACAAGAACAGGCGTAGGAGAGAAAGTGTAAACCACAGGAATGCAGAGATAAAACATAGTCCTACTTAAAGAGGAAGATTGAGAGATTTGAAGGTAAGAAATAAACCTTTTTAACATTGCTATAATCAAAACAGAAAAAGAGACACTAACATTAGGGGACCAATTTGCCTCTTACTTTATTCTGTCTCGTGGTGATGCAACATATAATTTATCGGTGCTAAAGTTCACTTATCTGGAGATGCTAATGGAAAACTTGTGAAAAACAGTGTAGGGGTCAAAATCCTTAATAACAGCTAATATTAAAAATTTGAGACATGGATAATGTTTCATTCGTTGAAAGGCTATGACCTAACAGAAAATACAAGAAATGTAACAACGTGGAATACTAATTGCCTCGCTACCAGCATGCTCTCCCAGAGCGTTGCAGCTTAGGTGGAGGTGCTGCAGCGTGGAGTTGGTGATAAGTGCGGAGGCAAGATAGTCAGTGGACTGGTCTGTGAAATGGTTTCCTGACAGATGTAGCCTCAGCAGGGTGCCATTTTCCTTAATCGTCGCAGATATGGCCCTGGCACCGAAATCCCCAAGATTATTGTCAGACAAGTCCACTTCTGAAAGTTGACATGCAAATTTGAACATTGGCATAAAACACAATTGGTGAAACAAAAGTTGTGTTGAGGAAAAGAATGAGCATCTTTCAAAAATGCCTAAAATGAATATTTTTTCTTTCCTCACTATACTTTATCTGAACTTCCTTTTTTTTTTTTTTTACTACAGCTCGTTGGAGTAAAGCAAACTTTGAAATCTTTTAAATGTGATATTTATATGGGAAGAGCTTTCGAAAAGACTATTGAATGTTACATTGGGACAAATTAGTAAGTACATCTAGAAATTATATGTTTAATTCATTTTGTTAGATGAATTTTTGGGGGAATTTACAGCAATAACTTTATTTTCAGCACCATTTTGGACATTTGGACAAAATGTAATAACATTCATATTTATGGAAATTGGAATCTACAAAACTAAGAAATTTGTTGCTTTAGAGGAACTGTCAAGAATTGTTATCAAGTAGCACTTTTCCAATTTAGCAAAACAAAAAACTTGAAAGAATAAAGATTTGTTCCATGATTTATGCTTTGATACGAGCCAACCAACCATAACTTACAAATGATCAAAATGTGCTTTTGTTTACAAAGAAGTTTAAAAGACATCATGTAGCAACTTGCTCCACTTGACGCTTGATGTTGACGCTTCCATTAAAAACTCTTTTACTGTATGTTTATGTGAGGATTAAATGGACCCTTTAGTTCAGAAGTGCTGATGACTTGCAAACTATCTGAGGTTTGAAAGAATGTAAAATGTAATTCCTTTAGTTCTGGTCATTTGGACTTCTTAACTAGGGACATTTTGTGGCAGTTTATTGCTAATTAAGACACACTAGCTTTAAAACTTAATTATCACTTGCATCAGCATCTAAGCATGGACATCTAGAGTACAGTGGATTGCTATCATTAGCCTCAAACTTAAATGCCTTTTTTTTTTACTTACACTATGCCATTGCTTTCATTGTTACCATACACACACCGTATTTTTGTTTTACTACTTGACTGAATTAATTCTTGATACATTGTGATGAGATGTGTTTTTGTAAATTAGAACATTTAGTTTGATAATTTTCTGTTAATGTGTTTCCGGATAAGGATCTCAATCACCAGTAAGAATTAAAATTGGTACATTGCATGTTTTGAAATTGGACTTCAGGGATCAAATTGCTTAATTATTTAGCAAACTATGAAAGAAAAGTCCACACATTAACATGTGGGTAGTTAATAAATTAGAGATATCACACCAGAAGGAATAACTGAACTGAAATTAAATTCTTTTATTTTTATTAAAAAGTGCCATCATGGATAAGACCAAGTGTGCATGCTTGTGATCTCAGTACAACCACCAGTGATGTAAAATTTTTTCTTTAACATCTTGACTTCAGCAGCTCCGCCCATTCCTTCCATCCAATTATCTCGCAGGTTCAGGCAGTAATGAAGTGTTTGGTTGCCAAGGGAACCGACAGTGCTTTGCTGCCCTGAGAAAGCAAAGCACTACCCAACCCCGCCACTCTCCCCTCAAAGTGAAATCTTTTCTGTTTGTTCAGGGAAATATGTTTTCTTATCTGGATTCCAGTTAAAAGAGTAGATGCAGGTGGGCAGAGAGACACAGAGGATTATTGTAACCTGTGTGAGACAAATTAAGCAGAAGGGAGCTGTGTGGAGGCAGGGGGTCAGAAATGAAGCTCACAGTTCATGGAAATTATAGTTTCTAGCACATTTAATATGAAAGTTGAGTGCATAGTGCTCAAAAAAAAAAATCTATTTGAAAAGCTGTCATTTCAGAGTTTTTATATTTGCCTCAACTGGGTTCCTGGCTGAAAGAAAAAAAAAGATTTATTTTTACAAAAGTTAAATATTTGAAAGCCTTAAAATAAACACATTTTAATCCTATAATCTGTAATTGAACAATTTTGAAAAATACAACTTTAATTTGGTTACATTTATTTAGTGGGAGAAATTTCCAGATTGTGAAAAATAAATATTTACGTAGGGTGTAATATTTTGTTTTCACCATAGCAGTTTATTTAAAACAAACAAACAAACGAACAAACATTTTTTTTAAATGTAGATTTTAGTTCTTATAGTTCCTCAGGGTATCTAGATGAGTAGACATCGTGCATTTATAAAATTGTTTGATTGTTTCTGTTGTTACCTCCTTTGTGGAGCATTTTAATCCCAGTTCCCTTACAAACTGGGGATTGGTAAGAGCTGCTGGGTGAAGAAGATTCTAGTAAAAAAAAAAACAAAAAAACACTGACTGGACAGGATGACTAGAAAAGCTCCATATCCACGTATTCCTGACAGTGCTGCTGGAGGAAACAGAAAGGATCTACCAGAATAACAGCTGCAATATAACAGTTTGCTGGTTGTGGGTTGTATTTTTTAATAAAACTGGTTAGCTTTCCAGCTAACCTACTTTTTATTTGCTGTGATCATCACTTATGAACAGTCCTTTAAAAGCTAAAATTTCATTTCCTCTTGCTGCACAGTTGGTGGCTGCAGCTTCAAACAGACTTATAATTTTTACCTGTGGCTTCTGCTGGTGTGTATTAAGGACTCAATTTTCCAAAATCAATGGATCATTTTTCATCAGTTACCAACCGGCGAGGAATCAAGATGAATATAAATGAAGAATCTAAATATAAAGCAAGAACAGAAAGCCTTGCTAGCCCTCTCATTTTACTTGTAAATTAAAACCCACAGCTTTGGCTACAACCAACCACTAAAGAAGAAATGCAGAGTTCTAAAGCTGGTTAACAGTCCTGCTGAGAGAAGATAAGGTATGATGTTAGCGTTTAGAAATAATGAGTAACACGGTTCTGTCCTTTTAAGGGTGATAAAAATTCATCAGTACATGGCATCCTTGCTTTTTGCTTTCTGACAGCTGTCTTACTTAATGCAAAATATATATTTTAAATCCACTGAATAACTCTTACTCTTAGCCTTGAGGATAAAAGGTCTGGAACCGAACAGAAGTGTTGCAGTTCTATTTCTAACTGTTGAATTAACTAAATCTGTAATTGTTACTCAGAAGAAGCCAGTCCAGTGATAAATTAACCAGGACAAAAGAAGGACAACATTGGTCAATGAATAGATTCATGGTAAAGCAACTTCAAGCTGAGTAAAGAATAATCTAGAAGACTGGCATCAAAAATACTATACTATAAACAGAAGATTTGGGAAGAACATTTACAAAATTAATCAAAACACTGTAATCAGACGCAAAAAGGTAGGTTAAACTTGACTGAAAATTGCCAATAATTACCTCATATCAGTTGCAGCATTCTTCAGATAAAGCAATTTGAGATCAACATAAAATAGAAGTGATAAGGAAGGAGTTGGATGGAATGGGGAGTTGCAATTTTCTAAAGCATTGGTGTTTATTTTTGATCTGAGAGAAGAAAGCGGCAGCTGGATGATTTCTGAAGCATACAGGGATAAACTGTCTGCCCACATTCAACCAAATTCAGCAAAGCAGGTTGGATAGAGCACAAACAGACAAAAATCAAAAGTATTATGGGGGTTTCTTGATCTAAAAAGGATGTCAATTCAGTAGACAGTAGCAGGGGAATCTCAAGAGAACCCCACTGCTTATTTCTACCTGGAGACGAAATTAAATGCGGAAAGACACATTAAACAGTTCCTGCTTTTTGTCTTAGAAATAGTAAAGTCAACCAGTATGACATATTGGGACTTGCATATTGAGCCTGGTTTATTTTGAGACATACTTTTCAAAGCTCTGATGTTTTGTTCATAATTCAAAATTTCTGGACTTTTTTATGAACAGAACTGTCACCTTGTAGGAAAATACTCTTATAAATGAATGAATCCTTCAATGAAAAAAGGCATGGATACTGTGATGGCACATGCACTATGTATAATTTTGCTTTACCGTTTCGCTCACATTGACTCAAATCTAATACTGGAGGATTCTACCAAAACATGTTATTGTCTTTGGATGGTTTAATCTAAGCAGAGAACATGTTTTGGTGTTGTTAATCATTTTAAAGTGATGGGGCTGGAATATGGAAACTGGCTCAATCCTACTCCTTTCTCCTTGTCATGAATCCACTTGCCTTCAATTAACTGAAACCACATGTTATAAACTGCTACTAACCTATGCCTACCTTTCTATTAAATAGCTTTCAACTTGATTCCAGTGCCTGAGGCCACAGCCCCAATGCATCAGGAACATCTCACTATTTTCTATGCCTTCCAGGAAACGAATGACAGGCACCATTTTTAAAGTCTTGTAAGCCTTCATGTAGCACGTCGTCCCTGTCGATTCACTCGTCTCCTCCTTACCTGCAGCATGAATCAAAGACATGGGTTTCTGAATTTAAAAGTTGAGCCACTCTGACAGCAGTGAAAACCTTTCGATTCTGATTTCAAAATCTTCCATTTGGTTGATTTTACCCTGACAAGAGAACACATTAATTTCATTCATATCAGACAGTTTTTGCTTGTGGTAAAAAGAGAGTCTGACACAAAGACTGAGATGAAGTCATTATGCAGAAAAGGATTCTGCATGCGTGGGTGGGCACATGGAGGGGTTTCTGTGAGAAAAGATGGAACAGATGGTAAGACAGGAGGGTTTTTCCTTATCAATGGCTGTTCTGATCATGATCAAAACTAGGCACTATCAAAAGATGTAAAACCAGGGCGAAACAGTTGAATTAAACAAGCCACAAAACAAGTGTTTTCTAATAATGAACATCACACCTCCGACTGTGAAATCTAATAGGTGTCTCACTCTATTCATCTTATTTTAAGCCATATTCAGTTTTACCACTAAGGTCCAGGCCTGTTTCAAAGTCCTTATCAGATCTCTTCTCCTGGAAGTTCCCCTCCTTCCTCCATCTCTCCACTTTCTTTTTCGCCTCCGTCTCGACTGCTGTCGTCAGGGCTTGAGCGTTGGTCTTTTGGCCCACGCACATCAACCTCTGTCTGGCTCGATATTTGCTGGATGAAGAATGAGAAAGCAGCACATCGTGACTCGTTAAACCTTGCTTTGCTGGCAGCCTAAGTGAGGAAATATGATGGATTTGCCACCAGCAGAATGAAACTGATAACTTAATTCTGGACAACCGAGTCAATCGATAATTATGCAATCCTGTATAATATATAGCATAATTTCTTACTGTAGAATGTGATTCTGAAACTTGTTAAACAGTGCACTGGTTTTGCTAAAACACAACAAAATGTTGCAATGGATACAGTCAAGGCTGAACATGGAATAAAAGACACAGGTTTAGAGACAAAGACAACCAACCAATAGCATCCCTCAAAAAGATCAAAGAGATTTGTAATTAAATCTATGTTATGGTATTCGTATGGCAACACAATTGTATTGTCAGATGGATATTTAAGAATGTTATTTGTGGCTCTCTTTTGTTTTTGATTTATGTTTCAAATTTTAAGTTTTGTGTTTTAACCAACAGTAGAAGAAGCTGTTCAGATGAATCTCAATTTAATAACATACAACTGAAAACTGATTACTTCATTTAGAAGTGTCGTGTCCATCCATTGGCTGGATTGTAAACTACACATGGTTCAAGGAATCTAAAGTGTCAAATTTTGGTAATAAATAATCTTATCCTTACAATATATTTAAATGAACACTGTGAAAGCAAAATTCTGTCATTTCATTGCTGCCTAATGAAGACACGTTTTTTTATTGAAGACATAAAATTGCTTAAAGATTTTTGTAAAAAGTTTTTGTAAAAAGGTATTTGTATCCTTTATTATAATTTGGACAGGATAAAGGGGAGGCGCCACACTTGCAACCTTTTAACCTCATTTCAGTAATCCTGACCTATCCTTTGAGTCAGCATGCTTTAATAGGCATGTCTCAACCTGTTAAGTGCTTGTTTATGGAAGTTGTGGGCGCAAGTTTGGTGTTATTTAAGAGTATTGCTTTTATAATGTATTTTCCATTTTAATCATATGCTGCCCTGTGACTGGACTATATAAAAGGGTAATTAAGAGATTTCAGAAGTGAGACACAGTTCCCCCTGTTGAATAAATTCATGAGTGCACAGGTCAAAAGAGCAATTTATTTAAAAAGAAATGGTTGTTTTTCTGCTTTTATTTCTTCACCTCAGGCAAAGAAAGTGCTCAGACGTGCCTAGAGATGGTTGTTATGACCTCCATTTCCAAAGCCTATTATGCTTTAGCAGGTCTGTTACATGCTTAGAAATCTCAAAGTCTCTCTGGAGCGTCTTAATTAAGGCTTTGAAAAACTCCAACATTGAAATTCCTTGAGTCTCACTGCTTTCAGAAAAGATACATTTCCTTTATTGAAGGTTTAACTGCTTACCTCCTCATGTTGTGATTTGTCTTCTGTTTCTGCTTCATCGTCCAGTTCAGACGGCAGTCTTCAACAACTTCTTCCCATTAATCATGATTTTTACACAGTGTGTTTGATACATTGAAATAACTACAAATCATGCATTCTTTAAGCATGAAACCATACATTTTCCCACAATCTTTTTAGTTACTGATGTTGGATTCAAAAGCATATTTCTACAGGGTTAGCACAAAATACTCCATGTACTCTTGTTTTGTTGACAGGTTACTTTGATCGTCAGCCCTCTGAGCCATGGCAACCACCGCTTGTAGAGGCCAGAAAAGAAGAGGAGAAGGAAATGGCTAAAGAAAATATTTTGAAGCCCGAAAACTGACCTTTACTCTCAAATGCACGAAGCTTAAACAGTTTCATTTACCTGGATAAACAGTCTAACTCTTTGAACAAGAAAAACAACCCAAGTAAATGTGTTGACATGTTCTGTAAATGTTTTTTTTTTATTATTTAGAAGTAAATGCAAAGTCCTTGTAGTGGATGCAACAAAATAGAACTTCCTCAATCAAGTGAACAACAAAAAGGTCCTTACAGCGTAGGCTGATTGGATCAGAGTTGTTCATAGCAGCAGAGACGTGCAAAAAAAAACACAGAAAGAAACTCACCTCCATCCCTCTAGGCTTCCCCTCTAAAACCAGCTACTGCTTCACTGAATGACAGCACTGGGAAGTATTTTGTTTTACACAAGCAACAGAGAGAAGACCACAACATGCATTTCTTTGGTCAAAACTGCTCCTTTACCTTCACACCTAAAGAATCTGGGAGGAAATAAATATTTCCTTACCTTTTAAAAAAAAAAAAAAAAAAAAAAAAAAATCACACCAATTTTCATGATTTCCATTTATGTATACAAAATACATTCTTATAAAATATTAATATGGTTCTTTACATCATACTTTATATTACTTTTCTGGTTGCAAGAGTTACGTCACAGACAACGCTCGTTCCAGCTAAATGAGATCAAGCAAATTATATATCTGGAATGGAAGGAGATATTCATCCAAAATGAGCAAGAACTGGAGAAACGGTAAACACCCAGCTAACAAAAGAGCTGACTCGGAACACAAAAATAATCTGGGCAAATGGCGATATCAGTTTAAATCCTTTAATCATGCCATCTTTAATTTGAGTAGAAGATACAGAAATTAATACACAGAACTCAGAAGATAAAGGAAAAGCATGTTAATGCAAAGTGAGTCATAAAATATTTTTTTTTTTTTATTGGCACTTGCACAATATTTTTTTAATTTAATTCTGACTAAAGCAGCAACTGACCAAAGCCAGTGTGGGATGATGTCTGTTCTCCGACCAGAAGCCTTAATTAGAACTTAAAACAATTGGACTGTCCTGCTGAGATCGTCGCTAAAATCCACGTGGGCAGTTTTCTGCTACCAAAACACCATCTGTAACCTCAAATTTGCAGGCTCGTGCAAATGCCATGTCCATGTTTGAGATTTGTTTTTTTGTTGTTTTGTTTTTAAAACAAACAATGAAAGACACAACAGGAAGAATGAACAACCATACCTGAGATCAAGCTCGATTACATCCACTCAAAGATATGCACGGGAGATGAATTTTGGGCACAAGTAGGCAGGCAAATACACATGCTGACAACCAGGGTTTATTTTGCAATTAGAAAGGGGTCTCACTTAAACCACCGGAAAACATGCAGAAAGCCAAGTGAATGAATGAATGAATGAATGAATGAATGAATGAATGAATGAATGAACCAAATGTTGGCAAAGAGGTAATGTAAGGCAAGAGGCAGACAAGTAAAGATGCTGCAAATGCATTTTCTGCATTTTTCTTTAAAAGCTTCATTGGTGATGAATGTGCAAGTCGACAGCTGTCGGATATGATCAGGGCAGCATAATTTGCTTTCCTTAACGTTTAGCTATGAAGCAGCTAATTCTTGAGAAAACAGCATCAAGGGAAAATGCTCTTCAGCTGGCTGATAATTGAGTAAATATAATGCTACAGCTGGAATGCAATTAGCTAAGCACAAAGTTTAAAAACACAAATTGGCACGCTTAAAAAAGTAGTGAATTCTTCCCAAAAACACATTTAAAGCTCTTATGTTACATTTTGAGTTTTTGTTCTGTACAAAAGCTAGAGTGTAAAAAATTAAAAGTTGTTCACATGAGGCGAGTTTTCAGGTTTGATAATATGGAAACAGATTTTCTTGGTATGGTGTATCTATTCCACAGAGATTCTACAGTATCTGTTCTACAGTAAAACCAAAATCTAAAATTTATATTCCTTTTATGCATGCTATTTAGTAACAATCTCAGTCACCATTACCAAAATGTTATCTGTATTTTATCACTGGAATAGTGGTAAAGTGCAAAATTATCAGTTCTGCATAAATATTCTAGTCTCGTGTTGCAGTACGATCAAAGTTAAACTATGACTTTTTACAAAACCCAACCTTCTTGCTTTCGCACTCACTAGAAAATTGCAATGCCAAAACCTAAACACTAATTCTTGCAAAACTTGCAAAATTAAGTGTGTCAAACTTGTCTTACTTGTCTCTTGATTATAGTAAAGCTCTGTAAAGTAAACTAACTCCTCCCCATCCTGAAAACTGATGTTTTTTTAGCTGCTTAAACTTTGACGTTGGTAAATGCTCCATACCTCTTCCTCTCTACAAATACTTGCAACTGTTGTTGCACTTCACAACTTCTTTCAGCTAATTTTGCAAGCAAGTAAGGTAAAGCAACACTAAAAAGAAAACTAAAAGGGGTACGTTTCCAGGAGGCTGCAGTATCTCTGATAAAGACAGCAAAACAGGTAACTGACCAAACTATTTCAATAACGGAAAATATAGTTTTAGGATGGATATGATGATCTCTGATGCCGTTTATGCTGGAAAGAAAAAATAATCCATCATAAATATTGTGATTGTGTATAGCACTTTGGTCCTGTCGGTGTATAAAGTGCTTCATAAATAAAGTTGGTTTGGTATGGTAAGATATTACATTATATTTTTACTTTGGAGGTTTGCCTGATATTACTGCTTAGCCTTACAGCACATTGGATGAATTTTGATCTGAACAGTCTATGTTACATGCCCAGCATTTTTGTGAATCAAGAAGATGTAAATATATGGGAAACTGCCAAAGATCATGCCCACAATATGTGAACGTGTAATAATGGAAGTATATAAACATTTATGTAAGAAGTTGTGTGGGCTGTTTCACACATGCACACCCACGCGCACACACACACGCATTCAAGCAATGCAGGAAAGGAGGCTACCAAGAGGAATATAGTTGGTGTTTTCAAGCATGTTAAACTTCCAGAGCTGCTGAAGTGCCTACAATTTGCATGCATTGATTGAGATAACTTTATTGTAATTGTGGTATGTCGTGTGCAAATCAGTTCTGTATAAAAAGTATCAGAGACACTGAATCAACATACACTTAATCTTAAATTACTTGGATCAATATCATAAAACAAAAAAATTTGATTGTGACATCCTCTCCATAAAGCATTTTATTAAACCCTTCAACAAATTCCAACATTTTTAAGCCATGATCCTACATGTTTTGCATTACTTTATTCATTTGTAATTCAAAAGGGGTACTTCTTTAAATAATTTGCCTTTACCGTAATTATAAGCTTGATACATTACACCCTAGTTCACACAACTTTAAAAGACATTTAAATTTGTTCAAGGCTCTTAAGATTTAAAGATTTTAAACACATTTCTGTTTGAATTTAGGACTGAGCAGCTCTTGGATTTCATTGTTTGGAGAGCACCACCTTAGACATAAAAATGTTATGAATGTAATGACAGTATGAACATCCCACTAAAGAGCACTTGCCTGAAGCTGATGCCTTTTGATGAACTCCCAGTGGCACATTAATAGATGCGTTCATTGACGCTATGACCAAATCACAATTTTCACAATTTAAGTTTGTCAACACACCAAACTCGTTTGTAATTTTTTTTTGTCTCTCAACATGACTGTACATGCTTCACTGTCTTAACTTTGTCTACTTAAGCCTTTATTGATAATAAAACCCCAAAAATATAGCAGATTTACCAGTCCCTACACATTCCCAAATGTAAAGTTGACAAATTTAATACACAACTCTTTTTAAATCAATGGTGCACATTTTCTTGCAAATATATAACCTCAATAAAAGCCTTTTAACTGCAACAATAACACAGAGTATATTATATTTCTTGATTATATTAATTTCTTTGTCATGCATTCACAATGAGGCAGTTCATTACACTAAGTGCACACATTATGAATCATAATGATCAATTTGTAAATTTTTGGAAGTATCATCAACAAGCAAAAACAATATCAGAACAGAACATTTCCAACTTGCTACAGACAAAGTTGCAGAGCCCAACAGAACTGTTTAAGTGGTATAAAAAAATGAAACAAACCCCCTTTTTTTTTTACAGTACAAAAATTGGCACAGTATTCTTTAACCAGTGTTGCCGTGTCCTTCAGACTGGTTGTGTTCAGCAAGCCCTCCATTCATCGACCTATGAGCAGAAAACCCTGAGAGAGGAAAGCAAAAATAAGGAGAAAGACAAACGGACACAGAGAAACAGAGACATGAAAACAAAGATGTTACAGTCATTACTCATCGAACGAGCAGGGGCTTTGATGGCCAAATGTGAAATTCAAGTGACAATCCACACAGGAACCATCGTCTGTGATGCATTATGTTGGTACTTAATGAGGCATAGTGGCTATGTAGGGCCCTTGTTTAGCTCTCATGGCAAGGGTATATGAAGTGTATAATCTTGAACATGCAAAAACAACGTCAGAAACAAAAACAGAAATGGAACAGGGCCATCCGCTTTCACTTTAATCCTGTTAGTTTAAAGGCCTCTCTCCAGACGTTTCTATGGTTACCGGCTCTGTTTTCATCCAAATGTCGGGGTGACAGCACGCTGCTGCCAAACAACTCCAGGATGCAGATCAGAGTTGACTTATAAGAATAGCAATGCTAATCTCATTGTTTGAGATCCATCTCAGTCGATTTACCCTCTAAAATCCAGACAAACCTGCTGTGACGTCTGAATGCCAGCTATGAAAATATTATTTAAAAAGGGGAAAAAAAGTGACCTATATATTTTATTTATTAATTTTATTAGGTGTGTACAGGACTGTTCCAGTTACGGGTACAAAGCTGCGTCAGAATTTTAAGAAGTTTAAAATTTGCTTTAGTTTTCCATCATTCGTGTGGTTCAAAGTCCTTAAATGCCAAAGTTTCCTCTAGGATTCCTCTATGTAGTAATGCAACAATATCTCTCCCCTACCTGTTGCAACCTCGAGTTGCCAAGTGCGTTGGTGTATGAATGTGTGTGTTATTGAGGGTGACTTGGACAATGTGGCTCTAGTGTAAAGTGCTTCAAGTGGCCAGTATGACTGGAAGAGTGCAATATAAATTCAATTTACCTTTAAGTTAACAATTGTAAAAGCATATAACTAATTGAGCACAACCTTCACTCATAGCATATCTGTTACGCACTCAACTGCTATTGCTACCCCACAGACAGTTAAACTGGCTCAGAAAATGTAAACTACTCCAAAATTTAGCAAGTATGTTTTTTTTCTTAATTCTGTATATCAAAAGTAATTGCAGTGAATACTACATGTATTATAATTCTTAAAATGTTTAGTTATTTAGTACTAAATGAAATGAACTAAATTATAAAATAACACCACAGAAAATCTGCAAGATAGTAAGTGAGGCATCATGTCTTTAGCCATATATCTTCAGTTTAGAATAACCACTTTCAATGTTTTTCTGGTGAAATCAGTCATTTACTCTTACAATTGAAAATGATGAAAACCTAAAACTTCCAAGGAACTTACTCATCTGAGTCCTTTTTGTTCTCTTCAATGTAGGCAATGGACTCTGAGCGAAGTCGATTGGTGACCTCATAGGTGCGCAGAGTGACTCCAAAGATATCCTCATGGTATCGGTTTTCATCCTAGTGAAGGCAGGAGAGTGACATACATGGTGATAAATTATGGAAAATGATACCCAATGGATAGCAAGTGACTACATTAAAAAGTCTGGATCTACAGAACTTTGACTTATTAATGGCCTTCAATTTGAAGCTCATATTTTTGTTACACACATACTAAGGAAATACTAAAAACAACAGCTGTGCAATTCAGCATTTCCAATGATAGACCATTACAATAAATAGCACAGTAGCTTCTTACCCTAAGCTTGCTGATGTAGAATCCAGCATCTTCTATGCTCATTTGACCTTGCTGCTTGATGATTTGCTGGACGGTCTTCAGAACGTCTCCTGCCATTGTTACATCCCCGCACACATAGATGTGCCCTCCTTCCTTCCTCAGGCACTGATACACAGTTTCAGACAGATGCTCACGCAGCACATCTTGTACATATTTCTGGAGTAGTTAAGAGACAAAGTGTAAGAACAAAGAGGGGGATGATGTGGAAGTTAATTTCATTTCAACATATGAAAAAGATAAACTAAATGTTGAAATGCTAAAAATATAACAAATATCAAAATAAATGACCTGCAGATTTAATTTGTATTCTTTATAAATATCAGGAAATGTTTAGCCAATCCAATTAATCAAAGTAAGAGTGAAATAAACCTCTCAAGTTACTTTCAAATGCATATTGTCGTTTGGTGGTTTTACCTTTGGTTTGCCAGGTTCTCTGGAATACGCAGCATAGAGCTCTTTGAACACTTCTCTGTTCTTGGCCTGGAGAGTCTCTTCCTTGTAGATGTGATCCATCTCAGACTGTCGACAACCGAACACCAGGATCATGGGGCAAGACTTAATCCCTTAGAGATGACACAAAATGAAAAATGAAATTGCAATAGAATCGATGCAAACTGAGTCATTGCGAATGACTTGATTTAAACAGAACACTGAAACGCAATTATCTGAATTTCCAATGAATACATTTACAATAACACTTTCACAATAACACTTTCACGAGTCTTTCACAAGACATTATGGTAAGATTCTCCTCAATTACTGATTGAACAAACAGGTAAAAATGGCCCACCATTTTGCTCAAGGTCGTATAGTCTTTGTTGCCAGAAGCTTCTGAATGGGGCAATGCCTGTTCCTGGACCCACGAGGATACACGGTGCTTTATTGTCTCTTGGAAGTTGGAATGATGGTGCACTACAATGAAACAAAGGATCAAAAATATTTCATCACATTATCTTAGTGTGTTCACGTGGTAACAGAAAGCAGTGGAGTAGGACGAGAAGATCAAGGCCTTAATCATGGCTGTAGCGTGATGTAGGTTAAAAGTAATATCTTTGGCCCAAGAGTAAGGGTGTGTGTTGCTCACACACTAAAACCACATATGCTTATTTGGTGTCAAACTTACTCTTTCTTTGAAAAGTAAGCAGACTGTGTAATCATCAGACAGACTAGCTTTCTAAACACTTGTCTCTTGGATTTCTATGCTTTGGGTATTCTTGCAAACCTCATTTAGTCAAAAAACAAATTATTTTAAATGATAAAAAAACCCAACATTACATGGAATTTCAATTTATTGAAATTATTAAACACTATGACTTTGAAAAGATTTTGTACAGGAGTGATAAAGTTACACCACAATGGAGATGTAGGGAGTGTTGGCTGAAGGATGGTCCACCAGAATTTGTTTTTTCATTTGCAGAAAGAAAAATCAGGCATTAATTTTATACTAGGTTTTTGACTCTAGGTTTTTGACTTGAATACTTTTCATTTTAGTCATTACCTTCGGACAAAACACGGTACCATTTCCCCTTTCTCTATCCTGTTGAGCCACGATGAACATACTCCGTGATGGATAGGTCCTTGCCCACCTGAAACAGATGATTACCAAGTAATCACTTTACCTTTTTCTCTCCAACCTGCCTCCCACTCATTTGAAGTGCACAAACTAACAGGAGAAGAGTGGCCCTAGCACACCTACAAGGCTAAAGCCATCTCTTATTTTCTCTTACAGAAGGGGAAAAAAAATCACTGTAATACAGCAAATTGTCATGCAATCATAGTAATGTGCTAAAATAGTGCAAATACCAGTAAACACTGGTTCATTTGTAGCCATTTCCTACATTACCTGTTTAAGATTACATATGCTGTCAGCAAATGTAGGTCTATAAGAACAATGTGCAGGGCCAGATTACGCAATTGACATTCTGGGACCCTCACCCACTTGGAAATAAAAAATCCTAAACTATGTAAAAGCTTTCACCAGACACACAACTTTGAAGTACTAGTGGATTCTCACCTCTGGTACGATAAGAGACCACAGCCACTGTGAGGTGAATCTCTCCTGAATACAAATCAGGAGAGGAGCTGATGGAGTAGTAGCGAGGTTGCAGCAGGGGAAGCTGAGTGAGCAACAGAGTCGATGGCATCTGGATGGAGGGGAACTCATCCAGCACCTCCACTAGTGTAGGGTTATTGTACCACTTCCATTCCTCATACTCCTGCAAACCCTGGGTTTTCAAGAAGGTAACAGTATGAAAAACAGACTGCATCAAAATAACAATTTTTATGTGTTTATTTATCTTGCTGTCTTTTGCATAAATGTAATGCATTCGCAGTGAATGGCTGAGTAAAAAAATGCATAAATTTCTTCTTTTTTTTGTCACGTAAGCATTTCTGCATCAAAAGAATGAAACAGCAACAAGCAGAGCCTGTCACCATTCAGAACTCAACTGTTTTGTGTTACTGATATTTTAGTGGTGATGAATTTGGGGCATTGCCTCCAGTTTTCAAGCCACTAATGAGAGACATAGTCCATTAGGACATCTGTGGAATCCACAATTCTGAACCTAAATCAGTTTTTGGACAGCAAGCAAATTTTGCAAAGAACCTTGAGGACTGAGCTTTTTCCCCTTAAAATCAGATTAAGTTAGGGGGCTCTAAACATTACAAAAGTGATTTTCACGAACCAAAAATCTTTCAAACTTTCTGCCACACTTGTGAGAAAAGGTTTATCATCTTATTCTGACATCCTAAGACATGATAGGCAGGTAACCTTTGGCAACATGGCTAAGACTGGTTTGAGAGCTAAACTAAAAATCCAAAATGATCTGCACTGCTCACTGTACTGTATCATTTTATTTTACAAATTTAGAAGCCCTCCATCTTTCCCTCTCACTTTAGTGACAGTGATTCTATGCATGAGTCACTTCTTGGCCTCCTCCAGCCTTTTTTCACACATCAACAAAAATGGCGGGTGACTTGTGGGAGGCACCACAATGGGGGGAGACCTCCTGGGTTAGAGCGATCAACAGCTCTGATTTGGCTCCAGCTAACTCCTACAGTACCCATTTTCAATGGTGCAAAAAGCATCAAATCTCCTTTAAGACACTGAAACCATCTCCCATATTTTAGCAAACATAATGAAGGTGAGCTTTACTGTTGCAGCTTAGGCACATGGTGAATGAAAGATGGTGGAATTGAAGATCATTCATCCATTGTCTATGCCCACTTATCCATGCAGGGTCGAGGGAGAGGGGCTCATGCCAAATGAAAGATCATATTAAATGAAAATGTCAAAGCCACGTTTTTGCAAGTATTAAGCTAAAAATTGGAAAAAAATATACTGTTTTAAATGAACTCTTTACATTTGTGGCCACAAATCAGAGAAAATGCTTAAAATAATTTTTCAGTAATTGTTGATTGTAAGAGGAAAGACATAGAATGCCATCTAAATGTACCTTACTGAGGATTTCTAATTTCCTTTTCTGCTTGTCATTGGTTGCCAGAGCTGCAAACTGCTGCAGCAGCACAGGGGTCGGAGGAGTGGTGATGTCCAGAAAGTACTGAAAAGCTTGGTTGATAGTGCAGGGAGGAATACGGGTCTCATTGGTCCAATTACTTATAACACCTGCAGATAAAACACAAAAACAGTAAAAAAAATGGTCAATTCAGATTAGTTATACCAATGTATGAATGTAAACATTGGTTGTAGTTATTCTCCTAAAAAAATATTTTAGCTTGTATTTGAGGTACAGGAACTTGCAAAAGTATTCACATTTTTGTATATTTTGTGGTATTGTGTGGCATAACCACAAAATGTACATTTTATTGGGATTTTATGTGGTACACCAAAATGTAATTAACCTTACTTCAGACTTGTACAACTAGGATTTGAATTGATGTTAAGTACTTTAATTTCAGTCTTTTTAGACAAGATATTTATGTATGTAAATAGATTTTTTGTGGCATCAAATTAAATGAATTCTACCACATGTTTTGCATTTAAGGCCAAAATGTTCACTTTTGACCCCATGGTCCCAGAACATTTTTCTTTCTGCATCCCACCCATTGCTAATAAGACTGAAAACAAAACTCCCATGGCTTCTTTTCGCAGTGACTTTCTTCGTGTCCCTATAGTGCTCTATCTAGCCTTTTTTTCTTTTAAGAACCTTGTGAAGTAACAACAACAACAACAAAAGATCTCATAGGAAACCTTTATAGTATAGCTTTACTGATAGGTGAGTAAATTACACAAAAAAAGATGGATTATTTTTACCAAATGACTGACTTCCGATTGTGTAGGTTTTCAGTTTCTAGTATCAAATCACTCCACACCAACACACATGTAGGATCATGGATAATTTCCCTTCCATTTTTGAACTGTGTGCTATTTTGTATCAATCACAAAGAATCCAATTAAGAATCCTGGAGGCCAATTTTGCAAAGTGATGTATTTTAGAAGTTGTCTCTGTCCTGTCTTAAAGTCTCCAAACCACCACAACAATCTAATTTCCTGCATGCAAAAGAGAACATAAAAGTTTGGGTAGTATTATATTTTTACGTTAAAACTGCAGCCATTATATTACATGAGACCAAACACCATGGAAGATCAAATTTGATCTATGTACACAACTCAAATGTTAACAGTTGCATTAAGTCAATAAGGCTTCAAAATTGCAAAGATATTGTTTTTATTTTCTAATCAAGGAGCAGATTATAGCTTGCTATAAGATAACGTCTCGATGTTATTTTAAAACCTGCTGTATAACTACTTCACATAAAATGGGCCATTAAAATGAATCATGGTGGAAAATATTTATAAGCTGAGTTTATTTGCACATGCTGAGCCAGTCGATGTTCAAAATCAATTATTCTGTCATGTTTCTCTACATTTGCAAAGCTCAAATTCTCCCCCATGCTGCAAGAAGCTAAAAGTTGCAGCTCATGGTTTGAATCCATGCACATAGTTGATTGATAGAAAGTGTATAGTTGAGGTTAGAGGACCATGCCAGTATTGTATTTTAAAATTAACTCGGTTATGCATCTAATCATTTGACACAAATGCACTGTGTTAAACAAAAAATTTATAATAATCTATCTGTTTTAAGTTTGTAAAGTTTTAATAACCACTGAATGTTTTAGTCATATTTTGTAATGCTAGAAGGTCTAATAAACGTCCTTAGTGTCTAAAAAGTGGAAATCTTTGATAACAAAACTTGGTGTGAAGCTGGAGCTGAAATAAATATTAACTACGTCAATAGAGTTTTAGACAGGTTGGTGGATATTTATATTCATTTACTCATTCTTGTCAACAACTGGAATTTCTGTAGTGATGGCATGAATGTAAAATTTTTATTCATTCTGTAAACATTGAAACATGTATAAAACTACTTGGTTTGTAAATACTAAACTGCTGTGTAGGAATAAATGAGTAAAAAAATCCCTTTTCTGTGATGGTATGGTTGCTGTTTCACACTGGTAAAAAACATTTTACCAGAGAGGATGCCAAACCCTCAAAAATGGCTCAATTTGTCAGGCAGTGTTTTAAATCCAACGCACACGCTTAAAAAAAAAAAGAAAAAAATCATGTTGCTTTAGAGTCACAGTGTATCTGCCGCTTAGTTGCATCACCCAGTGTTACCACAAGTGCCAAAACTGAAAGATTTCTGAGTATAGCTTCCCTCTGCAAGTGTAACTCTATAGTCTATTGAGACAAGAAAAGCTGCATCTGATTAACATTTCCATTTTCACCTCGTTCCCGGATTTTGAACTGCGAGCCTCCTGATTACATGCCCCCTGTATTCACACAGTGGCGTGACGTTGCTAATAACATCACCCACCTAGTGCCGTGTTCCTCTCCTCCAGGAACTCCACTTTGACGATTTGATTGACAGGCGGAGCATCCTCCAGTTTATCTATGAGTGCTGTTACCAGGTCCTCGTGGTTGCCAGGGAAGATGCCCAGATGGTCACCAGGCTTGTAGCGCAGGCTGTCGTGGTTGTTTGTGTCGAGCCTCACTAATATGGTCGAGCGACTAAATGGAAAAAAAAAAGACTAGAGGTTTACAGGAAAGGAAGAAAAAAAATATTGCACCCTTTTCCATCTGTTTCATTCACTTTGCAGAATGGATAAGTTGTGCACAAAGAATACACTGAAAGGATTTCATATTATAGCTAAAGCAAGAACTTACTTGGATTTTGAACTTTGTAGGTTTTGAGCTTCAATCATCATTGCTCCATATACTTTCTTCTTCTGGACACTGTATAATGCTATAAGGTAGAAATGCCATTTTATTACAGGTATCACAAACTATTCTGCATTCTACTGTGTGGGGCTGATACACTTTGAGAGTCTTTGTGTCAGGATTAAAATGAAAGCATGAAAACGGAAAACTAGTTAAGTTTCTACAAAATATTCATATGTTGATTATCTTAAAGACAATGCCAGAATTTCTTTAGTTTACATGATTTTTATATTTTGATAACACACCATCTTTGTTTGATTAAGCTTTTTGTCATTGATCTACTTTGTTTTGACTCTGATGTATATGATTCTGACTAGAATCATAGACTGAGGTTTCCCCATAAGTTAGAACGTCATCAAAATGTTTTTAGGAATTTCATTTGAAAAGGTATTTCATACATTTATTACGTAGATATTTAAATTGTTTCTGGCAAAGTCTCACCGACTTCTAAGGTGCGTGGAAGAGGTCCATAAAGGAGGAAACGCCAGTGACACTTTAAGTTCTAGGAAGCCCTTTTATTAAAAGATCAACTTTCATCAGAGTCACAGA
This sequence comes from Gambusia affinis, assembly GCF_019740435.1. Lineage (NCBI taxonomy): Eukaryota > Metazoa > Chordata > Actinopteri > Cyprinodontiformes > Poeciliidae > Gambusia > Gambusia affinis. The sequence continues at coordinate 28,633,655 of NC_057870.1, read as the reverse complement.
CTGAAACTTGTCTGTCTTCTAATAAAGCTGCTTCATAAAACTTTGGGGTTTGCTGGAGTTTTGACCTTTACACAGAGATATTGAATGTTTTGTTTTTTCAGTGATCATGACTTATAGTAGTGGGGGGCAAGAGCCAATCCGAGTTGGTGGAAATTTAAAAAATAAAAACTATTACCTCTGGTAAAGAGGGGAGAAGTGATTTTAAAATATGCTATTAACTATGTTTATTGTATATATTTGTAAACAACTTCTAGATAGAATGACCTTGTCCACAGATGAACAATGCAGTAGAACTAATTAGTGTGTAGGTGTATTGCAAACACCATTATACTAATTGTAGCCTTTTCAGAGGATAATATTAACAATAACAAACAAAGATATTTATTAAATTTTTTAATAATTACCATAATTACCCCCCCCCACACACACACAGATATATAAATAGTATAACATGACTCTCAGAAAGAGTTTGAATTACACATTTACACAATTAAATCATGTTATATTTATTCATTTCACAGTAGTTCTTCAGATTTTCAATATGTAACAAAGAAAGTATTTTAATTGTCCTCTGTTGAAATTGTGCTAGTAGTAATTTTCTAGTTCCAATCCTTTTGTTTCCTAATTTTGCCAGGTTTTGTATTTCTGTGCCATTATTTTGCACAATTGCAGGAAAGCTGTTTGTTGTTTCCCCACCAATACTCCAAGGCAAACAGTTGTGTGGGTGGGTATTTGATAGAAAATATGGTTTCACACTTTAAAATTACAGTTATATTATTGCTTTTATAGCTTGGCAACTATTAACCAAAATGTGGCAATGTAACAGATCAATATTTACCTGTGATAAACAATTACCCTAAGAGACACAAAACTGCAATTGTATAACAGTTTTAACCTTACAGGGGTATATGTAAGCCAACATAAGTGCAGTATGCTGAACTGTTGCATCTTTTCAGAGCAAAGACATTTTCAATTCAAGTCATTAAAGGAAATTAAAGAAAAATTAGGTATTATATGAGGTATGCCATCGATAGTGATGTCTTAATACTGCAAAAACTATTAATTTATTCAGAAAGTGACAATATTAAAGAACATCTGCAGTGATCTACTAGAAAACATTAGCATGCTTTATGCTTCCCTCTGCTGACAAGCAAGAAAATATTTTATTATTAGACATAATAATGTATTTGTTTGTAATTCATTTATTATGAGCTTCTTTTACTGATTTGATTACTGAAATAACCTTTCAATTATATATTGAATCATTTAGAAGCACCTATAAATGCACTCCGATTTAACAATCAGAACTTTGCTGCTTTTCTGGGTCTTCTTACTTGATATTAAACATACTTCTATTTGTGCATCTCAGTTCAATATTTCTCTGCAACTGAGTGTCGCCTCACCACTCTTAGTCCAAGTAGAATATTTGTGTGGGTGGCAACGTGACAGAAAACTGTTATTGGCTTCCAAATTACAGTTATCCATACTGTTTTTGCTTATACAGCTTGGGGACTAATTCACTGGTAAACATTAATTTACTTAAATAAACAGTCCTCCTTAAACATTAGAATCCCGTTATACCCTTGTCTGTATGAAGCTGAGCTTCTCACATTTACAGACCAAATGTGTTATTTTTGACTCAAGCCTTTAAAAAGGTAAAAATTGCTTGAAATTGCATTGAAATCTCTTTCCACAGTCAAGCCTCAGATCACATCTCCAGGTGATGTAATAGCTGAGTCACTGATAAATTACTGTTATTTTGTGTAAAGCTACTTATCAGCACTTATTGTCCGCTTGAAATCAAGTCACCCCTCAGTAGTTTATAGCTATGCTCCCACACGATTACTACCTTCTGTCAGCGCAGGGGCCTCTGCTGTGTACGTTAGGCGGAACTTGCTCTTCTTCCAGCTACGGTCGTTGCTGATCAAGGAGTTATTTGCCTTCTCAATGTTTACATCATCACCAACACAGAACACATCACAGGCAGCCTGGAAAGCAATCACAACCACAGGAAAGAATATCGCTGTTAGAAAAAAAAAAAATACAACACTTCAAATCCAGTCTCAAGGTTTTGTCAAATCCCATAAAAGTGGCACTTTATAAGTTAAAGTTGTTTGAAAGCATTATATGGCTTTTTGGTGTTGTTTGTGATGCTCTGTGGCTGCAGGCTTTTAAAATTTGCCTTGGAAGGTAACCAACTTTTTTTTTTTATGTCACGATGCACTTTATCCAACCACAACACAAGCCTTTGCGGTCTTCACCTAAGGAACAAACCTTAAAAACTTTCTTGGCCCATGTTCTGAATGATTCCTCCTGGCCACACAGCTCATCTCCTTCTCCCATGCGTAGGATGCGTTCACCCCCCAGCTCTTCAAAAAGCGTGTCCACAGCGTGGGCAAAGGCGCAGAAGTGTGGGTAGGCCCGGGAGCCAAGGCCAAACACTGAGAACCTATACAAAAACAAATGTATCAAAAATACAAAAAAGAAAGAGAGAACTTAAAACACAAACAAACATGGATGACCACCAACTGTCACTACAGGACCTTTACTGTAGTTGGTAAGCATGTTGATCCAACATGTTTTAGCTTACAAGTCTGGTATGTAACTTTTAGAAATCTTAATAGCAATCAAACTATTTTATGTACTATTATCCAATGCTGAGTTCAACTGTAATATCGGACAAATATAACTTGAGACAAAACAAAAGTTTTTTTTCATAATTCCATCACTTACAGCAAGTCGTCCAGGTCCTGAAATAGTAAAACAGTCACAGACTTTCACATTACCACCACCATTTCAATACTATTTTCATTTAAGAAGCTGCTGTGTTAGCTTTATCCCTAGTGTATTATGACGGTACTCCCACTATGGTCAACCTTTATCGCATCAGTTCAGAAAATAGTTTTCCGAAAGTCTTTGGGACCATTGAGAGGAGTTAGTTTGAGACTGGGTTATGTGAACTTACTGATCAGCAACAGCTTTGGACTTAGAACCCTCATGGATGCCATTGTTAGCCCATTTCTGTGTTGTCTTTAATCATTTGCGACTTCTTAGATGAGTTATTAACTCGCAGTGATTTTGGTATTATTTCACTATTGTTCCATGTCTTCTTGTTTTGTGAATAATGGCGCTCAGTTTTGTTCACTTGAGTCTAAAAGCCATAGAAATGGCAATGTGAGCCTTTCCAGAGAAAAAGGTGCCAACAAGAACAATGTCTCACTCTTAAAGAGTTTGTTTCAGATCATAAGACAAAGTCATCATTATAATTATCAAAGAGCAACCAAGATCTAAATAAATTCAAGACGGCAAATACTTTCTTATAATATATACTTTTGTTAAGCAACACAGGGATTTTCATCATCACCATAGTCTAGTTAAACTATTTCTATAGCCTCTACGCTGAGAAACAGTAATGAGCTTTGTTCTGAGATCCCTCAAAATCTGCTGACATGAGGATTAGACGTCTATGCAAACCAAGAAAATCTATGAACAAAATACATCTGACTTTAAAGTGACACTCAAATTTTGCAGAATATTCATCTAACAGTTTGGGTTTCTAGGGTGTTATTAGGTTTTTGTGTTAAATAATGAAGTGTCCCATAGTGCAAAATATACTTAAAACCCTTACATCAGACAAAACAGTCTAGAATAGATGATTGAACAATTATTCACAGTATCTTCATTTTGAGAAGTTTTTCTTGTAATGTGACACTTAATGGTAACAAATCCACAGCAGATTTTATATAATATGTAGAAACATTGCTGGTGTTGCCTCTGAATCTAAAGGCAGCGTGCTGGTATGACTAAAGAGCAACATTTCAAGGTATATTCTTCTTAGCATCATCTAGAAGGATAAGTGATTTAAGACAATGCTGCAAGGATTGTTTGTGGTTAAACGAGTAGAGGTGGAGACAATTTCAGTTTCAGACTAAAGTGTGAGCTTGATGACAAAGGGCACACAGCTGGCAAACTTATGAACCTGCAGGCAGGAATCAGTGGAGTGGAAAAGTATTAATGAATGAAAGCAGTGACATGTAAAATACAAGTTACATCATGTTACATTTCAGTTCAAATGGAAACTTGTAATTTCCATCTTCCGACAAGGAAAAACTTAAGTTAATGAACTAGAAATCAGATTTCTGTTCTGAATCCCATTAATCTTTCTCAGTACTTTATATTTTCCACATTTCTGTTTAGTGTCCTGAAAACCAACACTGCTCAAACAAGTAGATGGCCATGAAAATGTAGCCCCAAAACCCCTTCCAGTTTCACGCACTTTATCATTTTGGCCACACTTAATATTTCACATCACAGTAATTTTATAACAGCTTTATTTTAATCAAGCAAGCTAAAATGTCTCAAAAAAACCGTCATGATGACAAAGTAATTGGCGTCCATCAGTCTGGGAAGTGTTACAGAACCATTTCTAAGGCTTTGAGACTCAAAGAACCACGGAAAGTGTGATTGCACACAAAGAAAACCGTTTTTGAAGACCTTTGTAATAAAACGACCATTTCTCGCCCCTCCCTTTGTCTACAGAGCATGTGCAGTCATCAGTGGTCAATGAGTGAGTTCGCTATTATGATGACTTCATAATTTATCATTAATGTTTTATTCTCCCAGTTCAAAAACATAAGTTGACCTGTTATTGTTTTTAACACTGTATGATTTTTTTTTAAATGCCAAGAGAATCATATTTTTATCAACTGAAGGGTTTTCTTTAGTCTGACAAAGGAAAAACACCAAACACCATCATGTTGTGCTTCTTTATTTAGTAGATCAGTTGTTAGATCAGGGCACCCATGCCATTCTGATAAATTACATACCAATGTAAAAGTAGGACTCTGGGTGTGAGTGTGTGCATAGATAAAATGCATGTAAAATCTATTCAAAATCATGAGCTTTGGTTTATTAATTTTTCCATTTTGTTCAAAGCCAGTGATCCAGTAAAGCTCAGATGAGGAATGAATGGGACAACACAGCAGAACAGCCAAAGACCTCACCACCTTCAACACTGGAGAAGGAAAACACACCACCTGAGCATCACCACTTACAGAACCTTCACCTGTGGTTACTGCCAAGTCTAAGAAAACCCCATACAAGCCACCAATGCCAACATGTATTTGTGTATTCTAAGCCTCCTTGAAGACTTTAAGGAGACCCAGAAGGTTCACAGTCAAATGCTATAGTTGCTCCTGAAAGAAGGTGAAAGACCAGTCGCTGAGGTTTTACCTGAAGTTCTTTTTTTTCCCCTCTTTGTTGGTTGTCTGGGCCTGATTTGGGGCAAATCTGTATGGTGTCATGCTCAGATGTTAAAAGTCATTTCAGTTTCAAACAGAAATAAATATATATATATATATATATATATATATATATATATATATATACATATATATATATACATATACATATATATATATATAAATAAAAGACTTTCTGTCTTGGAAGTCTTGATTCATAGCTGCAAGTTTATTTAATATGCAGCTATGATTAATAAAATGATATGAGATATATTCATCCCAAGTTATAAAAAGTGAATTATATGAAGAATTTGGAAATTTTCATGGTAAAAAAATGTGGTTCCCATTACTATATAAATGTATATATTTTAAACTAGTTCATGAAGCATGTCTTTCAAATGTGTATACATGTGAAAATATGTCAGAGTGACTGTGGCTCTGTGGGTAGAGCAGTCGTCTTGTGATCAGAAGGTTGTAAGTTCGATTCCAACTTACCGATCTATGTATCAGTGTATAAATGTATGTGGTTTTGTCAGTGGAAATGGGTGAATGTGATTCTATTACAAAGCACTGAGTGGAGCGCTATACAAGTGCAGTCCATTTACCCACATTTACATGTGTATCATATATAAAGGCTTTACGTGATACACATATGAAACCGTGAAACACATGAAAACGTGTAGCTATATATGAGATATGTGATATATATGTGATATACATATACATATATATGTCACATGTATATCACAGTCAAAGGCTACATAGGTATAGCATGTGTATCACATCTATGTATATGACATGCACATGTGCATCCCATAATTCATGTGGAATTATGTGTATCCAACATACACGTTTCACGTTTTTTATGTGTATCATATGTGAAAATGTGATACAAATGAAAACATGGGGATCACATAGTTTTTTTTACCATAAAATGTTTCAAAATCACACGTATACATGTGCTTTTACATGTGATTCACATTATGTACATGTCATTCACGTGAACGTTTGTGTGAACCACATATGTGCTTTTAATATGGTACATGAGTTTCACATGTGACTTTCTCATGAATTTCATGGGATTTTTTAATAAAGCTTTTAGTTATAATGACAAAATTAATTATTAATAAATTTACCTGACATTAGCAAGCGGTCCTGTGCTCTCAAAATTGATCTTGGCCTCTGGTTCATCACTGGAGGACTTTCGAGTGTCTGAGTAAGAAGACACGCTGTTGAATCGGACCTTGTAGCTCCTGTGGAGAGGGTAAGACAGAGAGGTGAGAAGGAATTTTACTTAAAATAATGGTGGTCAAGAGGGCACAGCTCTACTCACTTTCTGTCCTCTGTGTTGGAAGTTGGGTGGCGCATTTCCATTAAGGCAGCTCCGAATTTCTGCAACAGCAAGTGAAAGACTGTTATTGTGCTGTGATCATTTAAAAAGGCTTTTTGAGGAACTTTATATTTACCTCTCCGTTTTCAGGTGGATCCCCATTGCCAAATGTGCTGGTTACAGCTAAAACCAGCGTCTCATGCTCCAAGTCCACCACATCATATTCATCCATGGACATGACCTGCAGGCGAAAGATCTCTCCTCAGAATATATTGGTAGATCTCAGCTACCAATATGTTCTAGTTTTCATCTCACTCCTCTCTGCACACTCCACTCAACAGATGCCTTGAGGCTGTAAATTAGGGCCGAACACACAGCCGCTGGCAAAGGAGTAGGTTGTAATGACCACTCTGTCTTCACCTCTAACGAGATGATAATATGCTGCTGCCACACACATTGAGTGGTCATGATGCACACAACTCAGCAGGGTGCGTGTCTGCCATGGGCCACGCGCCGATTTCATACACACACATGCAAACCTACACAAGCAAAAGGCGTGAAGAGGAAACAGGCTTTAGCCCTGCAACAACAAAAGTTTGCCCCAGGCGTTCACATCTGCCCTCCATTTGTGCACACCCACTCTGTGACGCACAATTGCATGCATGACTGTCTTCTTGTGTAATTGATCACACTGCGAAAACAGGAGAATCAAGATGCACCCTAGATGAAATGCACCAAGTACATGATAGAGAGCAGCATCTTTTCCTCCTTAACAGATTTGCACAGCCAAAGGTGTTTCAGGATGTTGTCTTAAACGACTATCTGTTCAATGCCTCTGCGAGTAAAATTGGTCCAGAACTCTGGCTCTTCAATGCATGACAAAAAGATGTCACAAAAAAAATAAAAACTTCTCAGTTTTTCTCTGTAGGTCTCAGTTCGCATTTAATTGGCTTCATCAGGCAGGGGGCAGAGAGAAGAGCGGAATTGTTTGAATTTGTACTTTTCCAATTAGATTTTGCTGAAATCGATCAAAACATCTTGCTCAACTTTTGGAAACACTGATGCAAGGTAGACGCAAGAGTACCTTAGCATCAAAGGCGTGCTTGAAGATTTCACAGAGAGTTTTGGCGTAGTCTTGTGATTTTCCTGTTTCAGTTGCAAACAGTATGGTGGCTTTAACCCTCTTGGCCATGGCTTGCCCCATTAGCTTTGCAGAAAATTTCACAGCCCTGTGGAGGGGATAAGAGAGAGACGACGTGAATGAGATGCAGAGAAAATAAAAAGAGCAAGAATCTGAACTATCCAAGGTAAGCTAATTCGGGGCACAGTGTGGAGTCATTGTGTCTCCTGCCATGATCACAAAGCAATTGTTATTGAGCTACTGTTGCAGGTAGCTACGGATGGGTGGTAATACTGATTACCTAGCTTGTACTTTCCTTGAGGCAATTAGATTAATAGCAGATCATACATGCACACAAGCACATGCACAGACAAGAAAACTGACAGAACTATGATTACTCCCAGAGGGGTTGATTGGATGAATTTCACTGCTGAGCACATTAGCCTCCCTTTCATGGGTCTTGCTTTTATCAGTAGGGTGATTACTTGTGTAAATTAGCATTAAACACTATCTATTATCTTTGACATTTGGGGCTGTAATGTATACTTGGCTCTTTGAGTGAGCCAACAAAGGAAATCACTAATTTAATATAAGCAAGCACATTTACTTGGCAAGCTTCTTAAATCCGATGGCTCTTTTCTTTGTGGGTGTCCCGTTGACTCCTTTCCACACATGGGTGTTCCAAGGATCAGGCTTTTGCACACAGAAAAAGAAAACAATAAGACATTTTTCAACAAAAATTGTTTCACATCTACGGCAGCCACTCTTGGTCTGCAGGGGTTATTTTTAATTGCGTTCCTCTCACCTGGTACTCAAAGGAAGGTGTGAGACGGTAGTTGAGCATTTCTTGGTGAAAAACTGGCGTAATGCTTCCTGACATTGGAGGCACAATCCACACCCAGTCTCCAGGGCAGCCTCCTCTCACCCGATACTCGTTCTCCATGTGCTTCATGAAGGACTCTGTGGCTGAATGATGGTCCACTATGGTCACTTTGCAAGTCTGAAGTATGAAGCAAGAATATAAAAGGAAAGGTAATATTTTAAAAGTAAGGAATGGAAAATGGCAAAATGTAAGGAACAAAGTGACATGGCAATAAACTTCCTAACCCTTAAAAAAACTATGAAATAAGTGTGTCATTACATGGATTCAGGTTTACCAAGTGTGACCCAAATTAAGTTGGATAACACATTTAGCACCCAAAAGTAATAAATGCAAGTTCCTCCTCCATATGTTGCCAAGCACTGCTCAATTCAGTGGTTTGAAATAATACCTAAGCAAATATATATTCTTCATAATACAGCTTAATAAACCAATGTTATAATAAATTTTCCAACAAAACAAATAACTTTCTGTTAAATAAAATCAGTCAGATCATTGCATAACTTGCCAATGCACAAGACACCACTGTGGGAGGCTCATGTTATCCCATTATAAGGTATAGTACACAAAACTTCTGAAGAAGCACAATAGAATAAAATGCGGCTCAACAGAGCAAATTCAAATTAGCTGGTCTGAGGAAACCCAAAGCTCTAAACATGGGTAATAGGCATCTTGAGTCATTAGCTTTTATTCTTCCCAAAATGCCCTAATCATGTCTAGCCAAGAGGAACAAGTTGTGGAAGGCTGTTAAAACTGGAAATTAGGTTAATCCTCCAGTGAAAGAATACTGACATGCAAAAAATCAAGTAAAAAAATCTAATTGTCAGTTTGCTTCAGAAACTGAACATTTCTTTGCAAAAGAAATCATATCTCTTGTAATATGGACTTTTTCCCTCCACATACAGCTCACATACAAAAGACAGAACAATATTTTACTGGGGCCAGTATATAATACAGTCATACTTATGTGATTTCTAAAAAAAATAAAAATCAGGTATCATTTTGCTAATTTTCTTTAATATGAACATTTTGTGTTGTTCTACTTATACTTGCCATTTAAGCAGCAAATCTTTAGAGAAAATTTCTAAAATAGTTCTGATCTTGAGGCTAAAGTTTATTTTTGATATTGTTCTTTAAAAAATAGCTCAATTTATTGAAAGAAATGTTTTGCAAAAAGGTAATACAACAAAGAGGATCAGTTTTTATGAGAAAAAAATCTGAAAATCCATGTAATACTTTTATCACTGGACTAATATGCACAATTTTGTGTTGTTCTTGCACACAAAATCCCTCTCATAAAGCCCTGAGTATAGTACAAATTTAAATATGGATAAATTGGCACCCTATAACCCCTCTAAAGCTTGCTTATAACAGAAGTTAACATAATGATTCAGACAGGTCAAGAGACATTTTATTTTATTTGTTACTCTTAAAAGTCAGTCATTAGGATAAATACCCCATATTACTATAGCTTTGCAGCACAGCCATGTAAATGTCAACGTTTTATTAAGTTTTGTTTATGGTGTGTAGTTCTACACTGAGCATATCACTCAGAAGGGCGCTTGTGGAGATGAGATCACTTTTGTAAACAAGGAACTTGCTGTGAATCCAATATGACAAAAGGCTCTGTTTACCCAAGAGGAAAATGCACACACCTTCAAATCCCTTGAAATCTATATTTAGAACAACTTTAAGCAAAGGATGCAATCACCTGAAAGCTGTAGAGAACAGCAATATTAATCTCCACAAGTGCCTGGTCTTTCCAAAGGGAAGATGTCTTCCTGGTGTCTAAGCCCATCTTGTTGGCAACCTCCTACAAAACATAAGATAAATGAGATGACATTAATGTGAAAACCAATTGAATGCAATGTGTTTTTTTGTTTGATAAAAAGGTTTGATTATATGGGTTTCCAAAAGGCTTTTCAATCAAATGTGAAGTGTACACACACCCCATCAGATCTGTTCCAACAGACACAGAACATATCATATCACAGACACAGAACACCAGGCAAAAATCTATAAAAATCTATGTCAAGATGAAAATGCAGTTTACAAGAAACTGGAATTAAAACAACAACAAAAAAAACTATAAGCTACTGTTTACAGAAGAAATTTTAAGACATCATCTATATGAAAGTATCTTCACTTCACTTTGTAATACATTTTTTATTTTACTTTCATTTTGTTTATATTTACACACATTTCAGAATAGTTCAGTTAAAATTGCACTGCTGCAAAATCTGTTTTATATTTGCCGTTTTTCTTGGGTGTCATACTTTTATAGAAAGAGTTCATTCTATAATTCATCACTTCCAGGTGCCTAAGCCTGTGGTTGCAACTTGAGCCAAACTAATTTACTTATTACTCTGTGTGATTGGTGCTGTGAGCTGATTTTGCTAATCATACATAATCAAACATGACCATTTTTGTTTATGTCTAAAAAAGCAATTTTATGTAATTTTAAAGTTTGTATACTACTTTGTAAGAGTAAATTATACTCTTGCAAGATTTAGACTTTTTCTTAAGTATCCATTTGGATATCATCCTGTTGCATGCAGTTTCTGCCCATGTTCACCTGTCAGACAGCCTCACAATTGATTCTGGATGTTATACAGAAGAGCTCATCATCACAGTTCTTGACAGTTGATATGACAGTTTGCAGTGATTTGTTGAGTTTGGCTTTCACCAAACATGACACTGTGAATTATCAAATATCTCAACTTTGGTCTTGTCTCTCCAAATAGCATGGTTCCAGAATTCCTGTTGTTCTTTCAGAAACAGCTATCCTAAGCCATGAACCCTTACTCTTCACAGAGATGAATGGCTTTCCTGATAAACGCATTAACTGCTTTGCTGATTATATTGTAGTGAACTTTAACACCAGTAGGACGTAGAATCTAAGAAATCTCTTTCAGATGTTGGCAATTACCCACACCAATCCAAAGTCTGACCTCTGAGGGAATTTGTAGGAATACCTGTGAAAATTGACAAATGTTTGGAATGTCTTCTAAATTAAAATACCCCCTCCCCCCAAAACCCTTTGGACCCCAGTTCCCCCAACAGTGAAGTTTCAAAATTACCAGATAACCTTTCAGTTTGTTTCTCCAAGGTCACTTATCTTATCTTTACACATTTATTTGATTCAGCCCAGCAAAGTACTAGAATGCTATTCCTATGAGTGGTACATTCGTACTCTGGATGAGTGCTTACTTTTACAGAAGTCGCGTCCGTATTCAGCTTATGTTTTTGTTATATTACGTGAAAATGCAGAACAAGAATTCATATTTTAAGAATGCAAGACTGTATTGACCTAATTTTAAGAACTTGTAATTAGTCAAAAGATTATTTCTTTCTGGCACGCATGGTCTTTGAGTTAAATCCATGGTTTCCTATTTGGCAAATTACTTAGTGCTGAATAAAACAGAAAAACCCAAAGGGCAGCCAGAAGCCAAGAGCCTTCTCCACAATTTAACCACTTGAGTTACAAGACAAATCCACAGCTGGCAGCCATGTGCCTTGAAGTGCTCCTCAAAATTGGATTGCTCCGATTTGGGATGAAATCTTTGGAAACCTTTCTCTTTACATTCTCTTTGTATTGCTATGTGACATATGACAGACAAAAACAGTCTTTTCAGCATTTTCCATCTACAATAAAAAGAGTCCTTTATGGCTATACCTAAGCTAAATTGCTTAGCTATACCTTAACACCATAACACACAAACACTTAAATTTCTTGCAAATCAGATTTCTTTCCATTTTGCCTAGTTACATTGTTTTTGGCTCATTTGATGACACAACACATGCTTGCCTTGACACAAGGCTGCAGTCAATCTGTGCCTTCCAATCTTTCCTGCTTCTAATGTCACATGACTATATCTTCTGGCATGAAAAATACCTCCAGAATGTTATAGCGTGAGCTGTCACAGAAGTCCCTCACGCCAATCTCTGTGCCCATGTACCAGCCACTGAAGGGGCATCCAGTGAATTCAAGACCGCCAATTTCTAGCAGCATGTTTGCAACTGCTGGGAGGCTGTACCACTTCAGTTCCAGGTCCTTGAACCACTCAAACCTGGGCAGATGAAGGAGACAACTGTGATGTAGTTAAAGGGTTACATCAGATAATTTGCTTCATTATCCACCACCAAGCTAGCAATATGCTTCATCTCTAGAATCCTTAAGAGCCAGTGTAATTGCCACTGAGACATGTAAAAAATTAGTGTGTCCAAAAACTAACATTACCAAAATGAAACCCATTGTTAAGGCTTTTGTAATCCTGGCCAAAGGAAGTGTGGACTGTTGAAACCTTTGGGGGGATTGATAGCATTGCTTTCAGTCTATTATTTGCAGCACTGGGTTTAATCTTGTGTAATGATGAGACACTATGCGTGGCCGGAGCTTGTGCCAAGCTGTTGCCAGAGCTAAGGGCCAGCTGATGCATGTGTATGGAGAAAAGAAAGCCAAATCTGGAAGCGTCTGGCAGGGTGATCTGTGTGTCAAGGGATTCTGAAACACTCTGCAGTGTTTAACAATGCTGTTATAGCTTGGAGTGCATCTGTAAGTGTGCAGTTGTGAATGATAGTGTGGCAGTAAAACCTGATTCTTTTGTGTAATTACAATGGTACCGTGCAAATGGAGCTTAATGATTAAGATATCAAGGGTTTTATGGCTTTTGAGATTTGGCTTCAGATATTCTGTTGCAGGAAAAGTAAACAAAACAAATAACAAATAAGAAGCTTGAAGTTTTCACTAACAAGTCCCGTGGTTACCACCAAAAAAACAAGCAAGCACTAGTCGTGCTTTCAGGGAATAATCAGCACAGTTGGAATGGAAAGATAACCAATCAGCTTTCTTGGCATGAAAGGAGCCCATTGTTTGAGAAGTGTGGTTAAAAAGATGTGCAAGTGGGTGGATGTCCCTCAGTACAGCCTCCTCTGTTGTCGTTTTGTTACATTCTGTATGTTTTATGCATGCCAAAGTGAAAAAGAAGAACTCACTTTGGATGTATGATAGGCACCTCCAGAATTAGGTCTTCAGGGATCTCAAAAAGCTCAGGGTCATTTCCATTGGCTTGCAGCAGAAGTGGAAGGACGTCAAATCGACCCTTTGGTGCTTTCCATCCAAGCTGCATGCAGATCTAAGGATGAAAGTACCAAATATTTGCCAAAGAAAAGCCAAAGAGACGGACAATTCTGCATTTTACTGATCTGTACCTCTGTGAATTCAACATTAGCAGGGTCTCCCAGAATACCTCCATCAGGCTGTTTGTAACCCGCATAGCGAATCAACTGATTGTTCCAAACTCTGAAATCATGTTTGCCATCGGTTCTCTGTGGAAATATGGTGATTGCTGACCTGCAAAAGAGGAATAAAGAATACGCTCTATTTTGTAATGCAATTAAGTAAAGGCAAAAAGAGAATGCTGTGCTATATGACATCTCTGCATGTGTGTGGCTTCTGTAAACACTGGTTCTGAAGTTAGAGGTGAGGCAACCACACATCAGGTGATGCAAGTGCTGCATTAATCAACTAGACCACTACCTGATGGATGATACTGTCAAAGCCTGGCTACATGTTGCCCAATCTAGATCCCACTGGTGTTTTAATGCTCTTTACGGGGTGAGATTGTTAATGTTGGTAAGCTGGTTGTCAGTAGCTGAGGAGGGTGTGATGGATTTACTGAACAGCTTGTCTGAATCTGGGCCAGATGAGCTGCAAGTCTGCTTCTAGTGGAAACAAGGTCATGGTAAGAAATTATAGGTAAACATCTCTCTTTGGAGTAACATGTTGTGATGAGCCATTTGTAGTAGTGCACTAATCAACTAGCCAATGATCAAAACCACCAATACTTCTCTTCATTGGCTCTGATTGGGAAGAAAAAAGAAAAAATGTGGATAATAATTTGCTTCCCTGATCAGAAAATGCATCAAATCTTAAACAGGATGGTCTTTGATGCACTTATTGTTTAGTTCAGCAAAAATCAGATAAAGCATCCCACTCCTTTAATGTGGTGAAGAAAGGCTACTATAAAGTAGCTAATCTGGTAGATTAGCTGCATGCTTTTCATCATAATAAAATGTTCTACTTCTCATTTTAATTATGGAACAAAGCTGCAGATAATTGGAATCATAATCCAGCTTTAAATTACTTCAGATTTTATTACATTGAAAAAAATAACAAATTTAAAAAGGATTATACATGATAGATTATTCAGGTATGACTGCTAACTGATAACTAAGATGATGACATGACAGTGGCTTATGAGGTCCTCAATTATAATGTTCAACATTTTTTCCCTTAGTGATTCATAAAGAACTACATTCAAATGTAAAGATTGTTTATTGATTGATGTTAAAGCAGACAAGCCAGAATTTCAGTCTAATTTGTGTGGCGCCTCTTTTTGACATGTGCATCCGAGCCAGCTTTCAGAGGGCCAGGAGACTTGTAGTAATGAGTCAGGATGCATCCATCCTACGAGAAGTAAATGTGAGATGTCACATATGATTAGGACTTGGCAGAACGTGTGTGAGGGCGGCACAGGGGTCTGACAAATGACTGCTTGTTAGCGAGGTCTGCCGCCTTACCAGCCAGGCAATGATTGGTGCTGAAGTGCTGACGGATAAATAGACAGGCAGCAGATAGTGTCATATACGACGTTAAGAGACAGAGTGCACATTGACAGATGGGACAGAGGGTCAAGTCGGGGTAGTGGGAGATGGAGAGGGGTGATGAGCTACATGGAGCGACAGATGGATCAGATGCAATGAGGGGAACCGGGGCAGAGCTATAACAGTAAGAAAACTGAAAAGAAATAATGGTATAAATAGTATTAACTTGGTGTGTGCTTTTACCGAAGGTTGCCTTTGTTGGTGGCATACTTGACATGGTTACAGATGTAGTTATACATTCCATGGGCTGTTGTGCAATCTCTGGCATCAAAAACCTAAAAAAGCAAATATGAAACAAGAAATTAAAGTTATGTTTTTGCAACGTTCAGCTGTTAAGAGCTTTACTAAAACCAGCAGACTCTCGTCCAGTTCCTGAAAACCAATCCAGAGCACCCTATGACCTGAAAAGCCAATGGTATCACATGATTCACAAAAACATGGTTCCTGAACCAGATGCCCTCTTTTCCATTTCTACACCTGAAGATCCTGTCTACAAACAGGATTTGAAACAAGAACTTCAAGTTTGCGTCAGAAAAGCAGAGAGAGCTGCTGCTTTGGGTGTATAATTACCAAATAACCCTTAAGGCATCCCTGGGGGCAATACTGCTAAAGCACACTTCAGAAATATGGAAGACACTTATAAGTCATTTTTTACAATACATGTGGAATGGAGAAAAAAACTCCCACAATTTGTTCAAAATCCCTGGGACAGTAAAGATTTGGTGGACTGGTTCAAAACAGCACAGAAGCCATACCAGTCATCCATAATCCAAGGTTTGATAATCTGTCCCCACATTGTTCAGATGCTTCACCACATCAACAAACAAATCTTCTCAGCTCATCTTCATCTGAGGTCAAAAAGAGAAAAGTGGATCTCAGCCTTTTCAGAATCAGCCTCTGCTTCAAACATGTTCATCTCTTGTGCACAAGTAACCAAGACATGTGAACTTGCTCAAGGTTGAATGTGAACTTCTTAATTCGTCAAGGTTCCCACTCTTACTTATGGCCATGACATATGTTTTATGAATGACCAAAAAAAGAAAAGAAATAAAAATAAATCCCAGATAAATGATGCTGAAGGTTGGCTAAGTTCAACCTTGATGGAGTGAAGGTTTCTGTCATCCATTGGAGATTATAATGGGGTTCTTGGTTAAGAAAATGTGATGATGAATAGAAACTACTGAACAAACAAAAAGAAAAAAAACAAACATATTCCATAGTTTACCATGTTCATTCAACAATCCAAATTTGTCAATTTATCAGGATCAGCCTCTGCTTCAAACATGTTCATCTCTTGTGCACAAGTAACCAAGACATGTGAACTTGCTCAAGGTTGAATGTGAACTTCTTAATTCGTCAAGGTTCCCACTCTTACTTATGGCCATGACATATGTTTTATGAATGAAAAGAAATAAAAATAACAACTGACAACACAGAATACTAAATTGTGAGGACATGTGGTGTTGTCAAACCAGTATCAAATGATAAGTTGTTAAGAAGCAGTCACAGAACATGCTGACACATTGAGAATATGGGCTCCCACATGGGTGTTGTGTATGTATACATGCACTCAATCTAAAAGAGAAGCAAAAGAACATCTAAATGGGGAAATGTTTCAGAAATCAAGTGTGATAAAGAATCTCAAAACAGGCTTTTTGTTTTGAAAGTGAAAATAAATTAAATGGCTAAAGTTTTCATTGAAAGACTAAAACTGGATTCTTCTACAGTGAATCAGCAACGGCCTGTCTATAGTCATCATAAACGATACCCCATAGGAAAAAGATGGTGCCTTATCTTCATGGTTTCACATGATAACATTGTATAAACATGAATCAAAATGCAGGTGATGTCAAAATTACTCATGTGGGAAATTTGGAAATGATAAATTGACCATGATGCCTAAAAGTGGAACAAAGTATTTGTAAAATCAATAAAACCAAAAGATCAATAAACAACCAGAATCAAATGATAAGTTGTTAAGAAGCAGTCACAGAACATGCTGACACATTGAGAATATGGGCTCCCACATGGGTATTGTGTATGTATACATGCACTCAATTTAAAGAGAAGCAAACGAACATCTAAATGGGGAAATGTTTCAGAAATCAAGTGCGATAAAGAATCTCAAAACAGGCTTTTTGTTTTGAAAGTGAAAATAAATTAAATGGCTGAAGTTTTCATTGAAAGACTAAAACTGGATTCTTCTACAGTGAATCAGCAACGGCCTGTCTATAGTTTATAGTTTAATTTCAGAATTCATTTTGGATGTGAAATATCTTAAAGGTTACAGACACATTGTTTACGTTTGACAAGCTAAAGTATTTGATTGCTCTTTTTGCTAGTCTTCTTTTTTAAATTCAGTTGGAAAACTCATTTGTAATGTCAGATTTGTTCAGTAACGTTATTCATACCGGATGTCTCTTGTAGACTAGATTTGCTCCATTAACAAATCCTGTGGACTTTGTAGTGAAGTACATTTTCCAAAGCCACTGCAGCTTCTCTAATTTACTAAGAACGCCTTTTGTTCCATTTAAGAAGAGGCAGCTGAAACCAAACCAGGCCTTTCAAATATTTTCTTTACTCTACTTAAAATCTTCTACAAGGGGAAATGTGGAGTTGACAATGGGTCTTCTAACTAAACATATTTTGGGAGGAAGAGAATTTAGATCAGTTCTTTGACTCACTGGAAACCCAAGTATGTTGCCCTGTGTAGCGATATTTCAGTGAGCAGAGCTGACAGACTTGTCACTTTATTAGGATTATTTAGATGACAGTTTAACTGTCCAAAAATTTTAAATCTCCATATAGCAAATCACACAGGTTTAGAGGCTTTAATTCTTGTATGGTATTATGAGCTGAACCTGCCTTTTGATGGAGGTGTAGTATTGGTCAATGAAGTCAGCGGCCAGGGGAAGAAGTTCCTCTTTGGTTCTGACTTCATCTGGTTTGCGAACACCCTGATTTGGCATCATCACAGAACCATTGCAGACGTTTTCACTGCAGATTGGCATCTGCAAATAAGCAAGCAAGTTAATACTGTACAAAAGTAAAATTAAACATTAAATCATCACAACATTCAAACAACTAAGCAAAAGCAATCAATTTTTGTTGCCTTGAAGAAAAAAGAAAAAAATCAGCCTCCAGATTTCACACTCAATGGGAAAGACATCCAGAGTTGTGTTGCTTCAACTGAAAACACGGTAAAACCTTTAGTTTTCAGCCTTTAACATAATGCAGACAGCTGTATTATGTTTCAGGATAACCACAATTGCAAACAGAGTTTGAGGGTGGAGACAAATATATACATATTTTCAGATGAATGTAAAATTTGCATTTCCTTTTAAAATTAAGGTCCAACAGCCTGGAGAAAAAAAAGAGTGCTAGTGAATCTTAGGTTTTCATAAGATAAAAATCTAAAAAACTTGCTTTGAGTTCAGTTTTCATCTGGTTCCTTAAGTTTAATAACCAAAACTCTCATGAGTCATTTTTGAAACAGTTAGGTGTTAAGTCAGCCTCAGTTATTTTTTTCTGCTTTCATACAATCAACACATTGAGTCCTTAACTCGGGTGTATTCAAGCCCTTTCAAATAGTTCAAGAATTACACTTAAGTAGGGATAATAAGTAAAACTGTTTTAACTCTAAGAATTCAAAACACTGCAAATGTTATATTTCCTATTGTTATATAAAGGGATGGCATGTGTATCAATGAATGAGTAAGTCAGTGAGTCATGTTGGTGTCGTTCCATTAAATGGGGACTTGAAGAATAAAACAGACAAGAAAAAGACAAACGCATAAATAACAGATGGCTACAAGAACAAAACAAAAAATCTATCCCTCCCTGTGTGGTCATCATGTTATTAAAGGTTTAGTCAACAGTCACCTTGAATTTTTTGGAGAGAGAACCGAGAGCAGCATAAGTAGATGATGTTAGCAAAGAGAAAATTTGACTAGGACCCTAGTGTGCCCAAAATTGTCTCATTAAACTCAACCACCCACTTACACTTTGGCAACACTGTAAGAATGTGTTCAAAAAGAAAAATAAATATGAAGAGAAAAAAAATAATCCATGAGCAAACTGAGGAAAGAAAAAAAACAACAATGGAAGACAAATGGATTTCAAGTCGGAATAAGCAGTCAAGCTGGGGAGAGGTAACGACAAGCAAGAGCAAGACAGATGAAACAAAGAGGTGACGGAGTAAAAAGGGAAAAATGGATGAGCAGAGAGTTAAAAATAAAACAAAGGAATAACTCATGCTCCAGCACGTCCGCTCGTCACACTGCTCTGGGCATTCATGCCAGCCAGCTGTCCCTTTGGAATAAGATGGCTCATCTGTGATATATAATAAATCTGAAGATGCCATTACAGCCCATTCATTGGGATGCACACGACAGGCTGTCCAATAAGTCAACGGGATTAGGTTTCTGTTTACAAATGGACGGTGCATGCTTTAAAACAGCAAAGATCACCTTTTCTTTGGTAGGTGGACTCATTGACTAAAAGTAGAAAATTTGGCTAAGTGACAAAATATGTCGTGAAAAAAACCAAAGCAACTGAGAAATGAACTGAAAAAAAAGGCTAAACATTATCTTCTAAGATGTGTCGGAAATGACTGAACATCTTATTCTAATTCTTTTGTGTAATATCACAGAGAAAAACAACACACACAAAAAGTTGGTCTCTAAAATGGATGAATGAAGTTTTTCTCTTTTTTGCATCTAGTTTGTGTTGCAAACGAAGTAATGGATGTTAACCTCCCAGCCGACATATTTCTGCTGGAAAAAGATCTATCCCATTCAAAAATACCTAATTTAGCTTGACATTGGTTTAAAAATATATGGACAATGAAGAGATGTTGAGTGCCACCAGATTCCAAAATAGTATTTTGTCACCAAAAATAATTCAGGGAGAAATTTTGAATCATTTCATCAAGTATTTAGAAAGTTGGCTCAAGACTAAAGCAAACTTTTCAACTACCTAGGAGCCTCCAACCTTTTTTCATAATTTACTGAGCAGAACCTTATTGTCATTATTTTAAACCCTGCAAACTGTGGGGCTTTCTGACAGCATTCCTTTGACAAAATTTGTGCTAACAAGATTCAGTTTTGTCTTTGATTTTTGCCAGTTAACAAAACAAAAAGCTTTTGACTTTCTATCTTTTTAAAGAGTAATAATTTTTTAATAACTAAAGAACCGGCTACTGAGATTGCAGTTTACAAGCAAATTTATGAAAAGTTAGTGGATGAAAAATTATGGTAGAAAAGGGCTGAAATTTCTGTATTAGAAAAATCTATTTTCTGCTTCTATTCATCTAAACAACTGAATATTTAAATTTCACTTAAAGGTTCTGCTGTCCACAACAAGAAATCATATTTTTGATTTTAGGTCAAAATAAAAATCATGAACAAAAAACTGTTGTTTTTACAAATGTATTCCTCCTCTCTATCCTTAGACGTTGTCAGTTCTGTATTTTTAAACACTGGCAGCAAGTTGAATTATCTAAACATTGTTTAGCTGCAAATATTCCTCTTCAAATTGTATGTCATCTCTAAAGATGTTTACATGAAAACATTAAATTTATGCAGTCCACATTGTATACTCACAGTCCGTTGATTATGCATCATTGGACCACAACGACCTGCAACTACTAAACTAACCTGAACAAGAAGTCTGTTGGATTTATGGGGCAACAATATAAGTAAAAATTAATCTGCCCAAACACTTATTTTTAGTTAGGCTTTTCATTTACAATGCCCTCCTACCCAAAGTTGTGATGTGAACTTTTTTTCTATAAAGAAAAAAAGAATAATTTTAAAGGCACAATTCTTGAAATGATGAACAAATTACCTCATGCTCTGTTTCAGGACCCCATACCAGGAAAATGATAACATTTCCATTATAAGCAGCTGTTGGACAGCTGAACAGTGTGCCAATTATGGCTAGAGATTTTATGAGCCTAAAATGTGGAGGAAATGTAATTTCTTAGAAAAGGTATCAAATTGGATGGCTTTGTTACAGAATTACAAAAAGTACAAAGAAAAAGAATATGTCATATTGATTCTCCTAATTCTCTTTTACAGAAAATCATCCATCCATGTGAGCTGCCAAATAACAGTGTGCTGATGATACATCGTTTTATTATAAGGCACTCATTACTCAATAAAAAAGTACTCCGAAATATCTAATCCCCTGCTGTCTGACTATAAATCTTCAGACAAGAATCCTCACTCCCCACAAACAAAATTTAGCTCTTGAATGAATAGAACAATAAAGGACACACCAAGTTATGCTATTATATTTCAGACTACTGAAGTCAAGCTGTGCAATGGTAAGTGTGCAGTTCTCAGTTCAGCCAACTGCGAAACCTCCTCTGATGTCCAGCCTGTAGTACAAGGTGAAGCTCTGCAGCCATTATATTTACAAGTAAAATCTGAAAAGCCCTACATGTCTCTTCACAAACATGGCCTTTTCTCACTTATTTGTTATATCAGCTAAAAATTTGACCCAATGTCAATTTGATACCTTTTGATACAAATAACCTGTCCAATTTGTGCAGCTAGTCATGTAAGAAAATACATGCCATATTTCAGAAACATTTCTTAGGTTTTGTTGATCACAGCACAAGAATTCATGACTGTCCAAGACAAAACCAGGAACAAGTCTCCCTGGAAGCAACTAGAATTATTCACTGATTCTGAAAATGTGGATTCTAAGCTTTCTAATAATGATAAATACACAGCAACTTAAAAAAAAAGAAGATTGGTCATTTGGATATTTGCACTCTCCAAACAAGATTAGAGAAAAAACAGGCCCTATAGTTTCAGAGGAATTGTCCCACAGTCCTGCACACATCAGCCGCCATGACACATGATGAAACAATGAAACTGTGAACCTGTGTACCACATGATTATACCTCCACCCCTTTCTTATATTATTTGTGAAATTAAATAGAAATATTGATTTTGTTGCTGCAGTTTTGGACATTTATTTATGCTTGGATCTGGAATCACCAGGAAATCTAGGAGCCCAGGCTTTACCAGGCTTTAGCAACAACGTGATTGTCTTTCATTTTCGACACTCGGTTGAAGTTTTACTACTATGTTTAGTGATCATTGTGCTGTTGGGTGACCCAGTTTGGGTCAAGGTTCTTCTGTTGAGCAGATGGGCTCACATCTGACTGTACAAGACTTTGATCCACATTGGAATTTATGGGTCAGTGACTCACTGACTACAAAGTTCTCAAGTCCTGAAATATAAGGGCAAAACACTCTCCTACCATATTGTGACAGTTTTTATGAAGTATGCCAAAAAGTCACATATCAGCACCAGAAAACTAAATTTCCAACAGCCAGTTCCAAGTGTTCTCAGGTAAATGTACTTTAAACTGATTGTGCATGTTGCAAAGTATTGGTGAATATTTACAAAATAAATATTCACAGGTAATTGCAAATATTGTTTTACAGGAAGCACATTAAAAGACTTGTCAGGGCTGCTGTGGTGTGTATTTCACAGACAATGGCTGTCTAAATAGGAATAGAACAGCATAGCTAGTCACGTAATAAACATGCAACACAGACAATTCTGACATAATAGTATTGGATAATGACCAATTAAGATTTCACATTCTTTGTGCAGTTCAAACCATGGGGATAATTTAAAAACACAAACAAATTTAAAAGAGATAGCTGCTGCTCAATTGATCTCAAACACTGAAATACCCACGTCATTCTCCTGCTAACCTTTATGAACTTGAGTTTAGGGACTACAACGATGGCAACCTTTGATATTATCTCTGTTTAATACAATAGTCCAAGATAATGCATCCAATTATTCAGTAATTGAGTGTTACTCTAAAATGATAGATGAAAAACATATTTTATAATAAAATCTAAAAACTAAGCTTTAAAGAAAATCACAAACTACAAGATTGAACTAGTTTGGTCGATACCTTCCTACGCAATTCCATTCAATTCTCATCTCCCTTCAGTTCTCCGTCTGGGATTTGTTCCACTGCATTTCTGGATTTCTCAGGATGCATTTAATCCTGGCCAGTCAGCAAACAGTGCAGAAAATCTATATCGTCATTTACAACTCCTTCTGTTTTTGAATTGTAGTCTGCCTACAGTTGCAATGGCAGCAGAAGTGAATGCGGTTCTAATTGCGCTTCCAAATATTGCGCAATTAAAGCTGGAGCAAGAGGAATGCTTAAGACATTTTATTGCTGAAAAAGATGTCCAGCTTGGCACTTTTTGCAGTGGGGAAAGGTTATTTATAGTGGAAGCAATTTCCAATAAGCTCCATATCGTAGCTTCCTTCACGGTCAAACTGGTGCATTACATACATCACAACCAAACACCAAGTTCACAAAGTGTAGAAAAAGGGGCTGGTTTTTACCAGGCTAAAGTTGAAAAAAAATAAATAAATCTTGAAAACTGAAGGTTGTGAAAATTAAGATGTATGCCCTCCAAGGACTACAAAGCTGCAACTAGTGAGAAATGATTGAAATTGCATTTCATCGCTAGTTTTTGTAGTGTAATTAAAATTTAAATAAATGTATCAATCTATTTCTATTTATTAAGATTATATAAATTGTGTTTTATAAGTTCACGGAAGCACCATTAATGTGTGTTTTTGTTTTGAAATAAAATTAATGAGGCAGATTAAAAGCATTTCTCATTCACCCTATGATAATTGTACATTAATTAGCTTTTCCGCTGTAGAATGATTTACATAATAGAAGGAAAATCGCCAGTTGTTACGTCAAACATAATAAAAAAAGCAGATATGTTTTGCCTTACCTTACTGCAGCTGTGGTGGAGGACATCATTGTAGACAGTGCCTGTCTCCCAGTTCTTGATCTTTATGAAGCGAGGGCATTTGGAGGGGCTGCCATTCTGCACAGATTTAATGGGTGAGATCCTGCCCTGGGCTGTAGACTGCAGAGAGCACACAGAGATGTATATATGCATTAGTCACAACTATAACTACTCTAATAGGTTCTGACCTTTGTAACACTTGCAGTGCTGGCTGGACGAGTCGTTTCTCACCAGGTGTCATATTGAGAAAAGCTGAAAAGTACCGCAGCCAGGAAGTGGAAGTGAGTGAAGCTTATGACAGGAGAGTTGGGATGAAGATAACAAGCATTATCCAGAAGTGTTTCACCATGCAATCAGCTTGGACCCAACCTCTTTCTTCTCAAGGAAAATTGGTATGCATTGTGTTCAAGATCCTCTCACACAGGCTTATGAAAGCAGAGCCCATTACAGAAACCATTCACATTCTTCCCCTCTTCCAATTCTGTTTTATTTTCCACTCTAGGATAAAGGCAATCAGTGCGATACCGTAAGTCGAGGGTGAGCCAGTTCTCACCTCATTGGGGTTCTCAAGCTACTGACTGATCAATGAAGGCAATTTAACCCCAAAGTCGCCTGTAAACGTTGCTAGAGAAAAGCAGCAAGTGATTGCCAAAGATCAGAGTAATCAATGGCACTCTTTAGAAGCTCTTTCATCATCTCCCACTGCATTGTTAATTACACAGTTTTGAGCAACAGGAAGATAATCATTATGCTTGCTGGAGAGAATGCCAACAGTGTTCACAGGCTGAGTCTTTTTGTGTTTTATCAAATTGCAAAAAGGAGTTTGGAGCTTCGAACAGTACATATGAAGACCTTTTTTGTGGTACGTTCAGCCAAGACTCACTGCGCAGCTAAACAGTGACACATGATTGACACTAAAGTTGAGAAAGAATTCAGTGTTCCCCCCAAAAAAATAAAAAAGGAAAATCTTTTTGCTAGAATTCAAAGATTTTTTTGAAACAGGATTTCTTGACAGTGACACAACATATGGCTGCAGATTTACTAAATGGTAATTTTGGCATTAACGTTTGAGACTTTAGCAGATTTTTTTTTCACAAGTACAAGTTTTGAATGTCAGCATACTCTTTAAATTTTATGCTTCGTACTAATGCACATTTTAAATGTCAAAATAGTACTTAAAAAAGGGAACATAATTGGCAGCTATAATAAAAGGGAAAAATATCAAAAGAGATCCTCCTATGCTATGTTTGTAATTCTTAATCCAGTTGATTTGAGAAAAAAGATGGAGGTGGAAGGAGAAGAGCTTGCTTTGTAAAGTTTTCCATTTGTTTCTTAACTCAAGGTGGAATTTTCCAATCAGAAAATCTCCAACACTTCGAAAATTGTACAAACACCATCCTTAAAATTCAAATATGGCTGCCTTGAATCCAGATTAATTTGTAAAACATCTACAAATAAGAGTTGTATGCACCGCGTATCCACCTAGCCCCCATGAGGTTTTGCTTGATTTATGCGCGCGACTTCCGCCGCAAACCGGAACCGCCATTTGTTTATGTTAGCAACTGGCTAACAGGCTTTCGTCAGAGGTTTTAGGCTACAAAATATGTGTGAATACCAGCTATCACAGTTTAAATGTGGTAATATTTTCCTCTACCTACACTTATTGCGGAGTGGGATGGTGACTTGGAGAAACGGCAGCAAATAACCCGCACTAGCATATGTAGCTACTTCACTAACTCAGTTGCTTTGGATGCAGCTACGAGGTTTTTTTTTTCTATCTTTTTGTCCACACAATGAAACGAACACACATATAGCCTTTTGGGTTTTCTCCTCAAGTTTAGAATTTTTAGCCAAATTCTTTTTGTTTC
Organism: Gambusia affinis; assembly: GCF_019740435.1. Lineage (NCBI taxonomy): Eukaryota > Metazoa > Chordata > Actinopteri > Cyprinodontiformes > Poeciliidae > Gambusia > Gambusia affinis. The sequence continues at coordinate 28,607,735 of NC_057870.1, read as the reverse complement.
CTTATCTATCGGTAGGCAATTAAAAACTACTTCTTTTGTTTTGGGCACACTTTCAAAAGACACTTGCTGCAGCCACAATTAAACTTGGTTTGATTATTAGAGTACAGCAACGAACAGCAGAACAATGACTCGAACTCCACATGGGCATTGTATGGCACTTTCCAGTGGGACGTTGCTCTCTATAACAAGTTAATGTGTGAATCGGTTTAGTTAGGTTCAAGTCCAACAGAGAGATTCTCCGTATTATGGTCTGAAGCACAGCAGTTGCGGTTATTTCTATCTTGGTTTGAAGTAACACTGAGCACTGGAGAACTTCGAGGTTCTGGTTGTGATGGACTAAATAAACCCTGATATTTTATTTTGTCTTATAAAAATGTATTGCTGGCCCTAACATGATAAAACACACTTGCTGCAGCCACTTCATGAACTTTATTTTTAAGTTCAAATAAAAAATAAAATTCACATCACACCAAGCTAATATTAAGGAGCTGCTGTTTTACACTTTCGGTGCAAAACGGCAGCTCAAAACTCTGACCAGCTTCTATGCTTTCCTCTTCCTTATTACCAGCTCTTCAGAGAAACGAGCAGCTAGCAGCGCCGCTAATTAAGTGTTCCGTTACAAAACTTAACGATCGTGTTCCTGTCGCTCCCCGTGATTAAACTCACAATTACGATCCTCAGAGCTGTACTGAGCAGCTCTCAGATAGCAAACGGCGTGTCCGTATGCAACTTTTACTAAATATTGAACAATAACCAAGAAGAGATGTAACTTCTATCATGAATACAGATTAGGAAAAAAAAACCCTCCAAATTACAGTAAAATACTGCTATGTCTGGTGGGCGCCGGAAGTAAGACCCATAATCGTTTCCACAGAAAGCCTCCCAGGAATAAGGCGGATTGCTGAAAGTCAGTAATAGGAGATACAAGCCAATGCTAGTTGACAGGCTTGTGTCTAGATCCCTGTAAAGTTGACTGTGACATTTTCAATACTAGCAAGCTCAATTCCATTCACTTTAGAGGTCAAAACGCAGAGCAACTTATGAATGTGTGTGTGATTTGAGAAAGGTTAGTATTCTTGGTGAAGAGTATAACTAACAGAAAGGGTAAGAGAAATAAATACTTTTGACAACTAGTATGTTTTAATACATTGTACAGCAAGGCAACAAGTTTTAATCTTTTGTAAAACAACTCTTATTTTTTACACCATAGCTTCCATTTGAGGTGTGCAGGTGTTCTATTATGCACATCGATTTGAAGGTGTACTTGTCTAAGTTTTGAACTTTGTCATCGAGACACCCCGGTTACTTTATATTGATGGGCTAGAGATTATTTACCCACATTGATCCAGGTTTTAGCTGTAAGGTCAGGTATCAACACAATTGAGTAAAATAGGCCTGATATACAAAACCTTTCCTGATCACCAGCAGAAAAAAAGGTAAATAGCTTGTGCAGTTTGAGGGAGTCTCATGTACCGCAAAACAAATTAATTCTGCTATTTTCTTTTTAAAGGTGAAATAGTTTTGTCCTGGCAATCACTCAAAATATGACATACCCGTTCAGACCATTTCCATTGTTGCTGTCATAAAGTTGATATGTTAGGTCTGACATGTTTATAGAACTGCATATTTTGTCAAAATACAGAAAAAAAAGTTCAAAGTTAGAATCAAGCCACAAACTGGTGGTATTTTTGTCATTTACTTTTGAATAATGCAGGAATTGTGTGACAATTTGCTAAAAACAACTCTATTTCAAAGTTGTGATCCATCAATTATAAATGAATCTGTATGTCCACACCTCTGTGAGGCTGCAAGCCAAATGAATAAATGAAGAGTGAACATCAACTGCTGGTTGAAAATGAATTCTGACCACTGTAGGTTTTATTGTATTTCTCAGCTCAAAACAGGTCAATTTATCAGAATGAAGACCATTTTATATTTCCTTTCTTTAAATGATCCGGTCCTCCTTCCTGCCGCCCATCAGATTCAAATCAACATATATCAATGTCAAGAATTAAGTATGGATGGAAAATAGAAGATATGCTGCACAAGAAATTACAATAACAGCTAAACTGATTAAGAGAATGGCATGATGGAGCATAATTACTAAAGTATTTGAAGCAAACGTTCCACCCATCAATTAAAACATCTAATAGGAAATTGAGATGATGAGCAGCAAAATCTGGAAGATTTTACAGCTGATAGAAAGTGGATAAAACAGACAACTTGAAGAAGAGAAAAAGGGTGATTGTAAAATATTTATGCACTTCTTAGGATTTAAGGAGAAAAATAAGACTGTGAGGTACATTTTTCTGCTTCAGTGACTTCTTCAAGTGAATGCCACCAGAAATCGGTTGTAATTTTACAGAACAATCTGCTGTCATAGTTTTGCAGAGTGATTATGTATTAATCACAATGGAGGTGAAACTCAGGTTGAAGATTGAAGAACAATCTCTTCCCACAGAGAGAAAACTAAATTGCAGGTGATTTCCTGAGGAATCCAGTGTGTCGTCTAAAATTCTGGCAGCTTAGAAAATTAGACATGCAATTTTCTAAAACCACTAACTCTTCAATAAGATTTTCTCTGGAGTAATATTTCTCATTTATGGTTTTTTAACAATTATGTTCCCCAAAATGCGCATTTCAACTAATTTTTAAAGTACTTCAGGTTTGAGCAAAAACATTTCTTATTAAATTCACCTCTGAGGTCAGTTAGCCATTCAAATCTGTTTTTGTTTCTTCTATGAAAAACAAAACACATATTCCAAAAGAATCTGCATTCTGTTTGTAGATCTGAAAGAATTGATTAATCAAAGAAAAGAGTTCATTCGATTAGAAGAAATGGTACTGCAGCTGCATGTATTCATTAGGTCTATTGGAAATATTCCACTCCATCCGGTTGCATTGATGAAGCCTGGAGAAGCGTTAAAATTGTGCAGATAATGCGGGCTGTGTGCAGATTACTGCACTACCCTCATCACTCAGACCGATGATGAGATCCTTCTGTGTGGAAGGTCAGATTTAACACTACAACAAATAATCATCAGAAAAATAAAATGTATAGGTGATTGGATCAGCAAATAGTTTGCCACCTTGTGCAAAGCTGCAATAGGAAAATACATGATAAAGACATATCCCTATCAAAACGCATGTTTTAAATTGTAAAAATATCCATTGAACTTTGGTTGTGGATAGGAAGGTGAAGTCCCACCCTGGTGTAACTTTTCCTTCTCCGTGATAAAGAAATGTATCCCACCAGAATGATGCTGCCACCACCACATTTATTTCAATAATGTTTGTTTTTTTTTGTTTGCAACTCTTCCATAAAGACCAGAAATGCAATAACTATGACTAACATTTGTCCTCTTAACATTTTTATCCACCTAAACTATGGATCTCCTCAGCAAATCCAGATGTACCAATGTCCTTTTGACCACTTCTCTGATGAATGTGCTCCTCTTCTAGCCTGTTATTTAAAGTTGACAATCAGGTTTGCAGTTGTGCAATACGTTTTTCTTCATGTTTGGCAGATGGACCAAGTATTGCTTCAGATTTGGGACATTGTTTAGTAGCCCAAATCTGTTTACGCTTCTTCACAGTATTATCCTTGACATGCCATCTTCCTTTTTTCTTATGATTCAGTTTATTCACTAATGCTCTCTAACAAACCTGAATGCTTCACTGGACAGCTGGATTTGCACTTAAGTAAATCAGCACACTTCTGCACTGTATTTACTCATTAGGTGAATTTGAAAGAAATTGCATGTACTGCATTTGGTGATGTCGGTGCTATCAGAGGTGGTGGGATGAATCCAACTGTGTGTTGAGAAGTGTTTCCTTCTCCTTCACAAACGTACTAGTTTGTGTTATTCTACTGCATGAAATAAAATGCACAGAATTTTGAAGTTATGTCACAAAATGTAAAAGAGTTACAAAAAAGACACTGTAGCAAAGCCTGGATAGAATTCAACTGCAGTACAGACAAATGCAAAGAAGAAGCAAATGTGATTTGTGGGTCATTCAGACCTAATTTGAATAAACTTATTTCAAATTGTTTTCCTTTTTAAAGCATTGCTATAATTTCAACATGCTGTTTTAGTTGTACTTTTGTTTTTTACCTTGTCAATATCAGCATTGTGGTCTGCCACTGGCACGTCTTTCAACAGTCTGTCATTATCCGAACCCAGCTGGATGGATGTCTCATTTCCCACACTGTGGTCCCTGGAAGAGAAACACAATTTTCCATCAGGTGTGTGCACTCTGATCTTGTACAAGGTACTTTGATTTCAATTTAAAAATCTCACAAAAAAAGCAAACTCAGACAATTAAAAGCACACAAGGACTGCAAACAATACTCAATTTTGGTTTTGTGGACACAAGACTGTTTGCTCACCAATGCTATTAAATCATGAAAGCGTTCTGTGTCTAAAAGGTAAACATTAAACAGGAATGTCTTTTCAAAAGTATACAGGTGCACTGATTTGTTTAGTGCTAGTTGTGGATTATTTAAGTAACTTTGTGGCAAAACTAATCGAGCAAATTCTAAGAAATGCAAACTTAAATCCAGATGACTCTTAAAGAAAAACACAGAACAAACCAGGAGCTGTAAAAATCACTTTAGGGAAATATTACAAGTGAAGAAAGATTGTGTATAATTGTGAGATATCTCAATCTGAGCTGTGAAAATGGGATTGTGGGTGGGATTTGGAGCTGCCACCACACTGAAGAATACAGGACTTGGGAAAAAAAAGCAAAAACTAATTTCCCTGTTTAAGTTTAGTTTCCTCCATTCAAAAACGCCCACACACATTTCGCCTCCAAAGTCTTTCACACACTCAACCCCCCTACCACCACCCCGCCCATTTTTCCTTGCCATCGCCATGAGCACGTGTCCGTGCCAATTGTAAATCCTCCTAGGCATCCTTTTTCTCTTTCACACTTCCTGTCACATTCCATCTCGTTATTGCCACAATTTGGGAAAGCATATTCTTTCCGACGCTGCAGAGTTGGAGTTCAAACGGGCTGAAACAATGGGAGAAGTTGCATGTGTCATTTGCGATTACTGCTGACTGACGCAGAGCGTCATCTGCCTGACGTGGAGCTGTGAAAATATACCTCCTTCTCTGCTGAAAACAAGCAAGAGCCATTGTTTCACGCTTTTCTGTTCCTGACAATAGGTCTTTAAAAACTGATTCCAGAAACATTACTGTGGAAAGATTATCCGGAAATACATTAACATTTATGTTAAAAATAACCACAATCTTTTGATTTTCATTTTCAGTTGAGATCTTCATCAGAAACCAAAAAAGTTAAAAGATAACTTCTTCTGATTGATAAAATGCACTTTTTGGTAACTTTAATTTGATTGTGCATAAAATGTTGATTTTGGTATGCCTTGTTACTCAGACCACAATTGTGCTTTTGAATGAGGAAGTTTGGCTTTAATACATGCGTTTTTGCTGAGTATTTCCTGTACAAAACCTTGTCATTACTGCAGAAGATCCCAAAGGGACATGCAGACATTCAAATTATCTTATTCTTTTTCCACCTTGACTATAATTTTGCAGTTATAGTGAATGACTTAAGTACTAATTTTTTAAGATCATATTGTGTTAAAAAATTAGTTAGAAAATTAGTTAATTGAGTTACGACTTCATCAGGACTCATTTTCATATCCAGGGCTCATAATAACTTACATTTGCTTTATTACACAATCACATGCTGGCAGCAAGGCTGGCTTTGCTATGAAAATAAATCTAGTGGTGTTTTCCTATTGTCATACCCCCCGAGCACAATGCATGTTTAAAATTTGTAAGGTGACTTTTCACAAAGTTTGTTTTGGACAGGCCCAAATGTTTCAGGGTTAGCCATTCAGGTCTGAGACAAAACAAGAAGTAGGAGGATTTCATAAGAATAAGAAAGTTAAAAATAAAATTAAGTGAGACTTTGCAAAAAAAAGAAGAAGAAAAAGAAAAGATTAGGCAGAATGTTAGAATTTTAGCTTGGTGGTTTTAACGCCTACAGAGTAAAAACTTCCACAATCTGTTCTTTAATCCTGGAAATGGTTTCTGACCCAAATAGGAGTCATGTGTTCACTGTCTGTGTTACACATGGTGACTGATGTTGCAGAAGACTCAACTAATTCCATCTCATGCTGAACACAACCAAGAGAATTGCTTTACTATGACTCATTACAAGGGTGAAGAAAGTCAACAGTGTACATATTTTTAGGGTTTAGTTTGCCAGTCTGATCAACTTTACTGTAGTTTTGCTCCCGAGTATTTTATAAAAAGACTGTCATTCAACCTTAAATTGCATTTTAAAATAGATTTTTCAATGTTTAGGTGTCTTCTTGAAGGTTAGTTCTCATTTTTGGACACTGCAAATAAAGACCAATCTTAACCACATCATCTTACACCTGAATACCATGTGATTTTTAGTTTTCAACTGTGTTTGAATCCAATTCATGTGAACTCATCTGAAACTAACTGCAAAACATAACTCCCGTATTTGTATACCTATCCACAGAAAGCAACAAATCACTTAAAGCACATTTATGATGGACAAAAAGAGTTTCACTGGTGGGTAAAAAATGAGATATTGATCAAAAGCAGACTGCAGCCTCAATGCGATTTCACTTGGTTGTGGGAGCAGATAGCTGATATTTCAATAACAGAACATTGTGCAGACCATTTAGGCAAAGTCAAACATTGATTTTCATTACTTTTTCCTGAAGGATCTTGTGAGACCTCGTCCCAAATGAGTACTTAAGCTTACAGTACTTCAAGTATTCAGCAGTTAAGTGCAACCTTTATGACCATCTGGAAAATGTTCCTGATTAGATTTTCCTCGTAGGACATCCTGGACAACTGAACTAATGCCTTGACATTTATCTACTGAATTCCTCCAAGCTGTGAACTTTAAATCTCTCACAAGCTGGCAAAAAAACCCTCTAATATACTTGCTTATGCAGAATACTAACATACCTCATGTAAATTATTTCAATTCTGTCATGCATTTCAAATTTGTTGGATTTTGCCACAGGCCTCACAATTAAGGGAAAGCTGCCAAACTGATGCAACTCATTTAATGGAGCCATCGTAGTTGGCTTAGCAAATTAAGAAAAGCAGCTGACAAATATATTCCAAATACTGTCACTTTAAGTGGGGTTTACTGAAGGCCAGCATGCAGACATGAATTATGTACACCACTGTACTCTGAGTCATAGTGCTGACAGCCTAGATGTAGCAGCTAATGCAACACAGATGTGCCAGGCCGTTCAGAGACTACATGGTGACAGAGTGAACAGGAATTCTTTCTGAAACCAGACCAGGTGCAGGCTCTTGTGTAAGCCAATAACATTTCCCCCACAAGGGTTTCACTTCTAATTCTGACTGGGCTCCAACTCCAGTCATCAGCTTGGAGGGGAATAAAGGCAAAAGACAGTTAAGTTAAGGGATCAATAATGACTTATCACATTAGAAATTACCATGCCACTTGAATCTCTGCATCTCTTCTCCCAGCATTCCGCTGGCCTTCACCGTTAATCTCCTTTTTGCTGTTTTTGATGAGATGCAACACTGGTTCGATCTCCTTAAGCAGGTCATTGTTTTCTTCCAGCCCGTTGCACAGGAGTGCTCCGCGGCCCCCGTCCTGGCCCTGCATCCCTCCCCTCTGCAAGAGCGTTTGAGTGATGGAAGGAGAGGACAGGTTTTCAATGGCTCTCAGCTGGGGCTCCTTGTTGAGCTGCTGCCCGGGGCTGTATGCACTGAGAGGGGACCACTGATCGAAGGACTTTGAGGGTGGGAAGGCAGGTCGGGTGATCCTCACCGTGCGCTGGCGGCCATCTCTGGTCAGGGTGGTCTCCAGGTGGGTGGTAAACCCTTCGGGCCCTCGGAGGATGAGCACAGCATGGCTCTCAGGTGACACATTTTTCAAAGTCTCCAACGCTCGCTCATATGAAAGGTCTACCAGAGGTTTGTTATTGACGGCTAGCACTATGTCGCCCACCTGCACCAGGCCACACTCTTCTGCTGCTCCGCCACGAATCAAGTCTGACACAATGACAGGCGGCTTGGACACCCTCTGCTTCACCAGGAAGCCCAAACCACCAACCTTCCTCTTGAAAAGGCGCACTGAGATGATGTTGGGCTGCAGCTGGCAGACTGTGGGCTCTGACTCCTGCATTGTGCTTGTGTGTGACTTGTGTCTGTGTGCTCACTTGTACCGTTTCCCCCAGGAATGTTTCTGAAAAGAGGAAACAGAAATGCTTTTAGTTAAACTGATAAGTCAGTCAAATGGGTACAGAAGTTATTAAAGCTGGTAGCTAGAACTTTATGTAAAATCTCACTCTATATTTTCATCTAAAAAACAAGAAGCAAGTCAGGGGTCAGGTGGTTTTTTTGATTTTGCTTGGATAATTTACAATAAGTAGAGAATCCATATACACATGGCTGATTATATCACATGCATCACATAAAAACTGACTGGTTATTTTAAGCCATTTGTGTATTTTCCATTTTTATCTTTACGGGGTTAAATTAAAATCTCTCATCCAGAGATACTTACACATTCTTTCCAGTTTCAGTAAAATATTTAAGAAATGTGCATAATGTGAGAAAATTGCATGGATTTCTGAAGGTGATTTGTAAGAATGACCAGGGCAGATTTAAAGGTAGGAATCAATTACCAAAGTTCTTTAGAAATCATCTCAAGTCAGTTTATATGTTGCATCAATATCAATTTCCAAGCCCAACATTACTTCCTGTAGAATCACCATAGCAGCCACTGCTACTTGACACAGCTGCAAAAAATGGATTGTTAATTTACTAAATATCTATTTAGTGCTTATCAATACCTGCTGAAATGGTCCTGTGACTGTTTTCTTTTTTATAAAATCACCTCACTGTTGATCATTTCAACAGTGAGGTGAAATGATGTTTGCGGTGTGTCCAAACACACCGCAAACAGAGACTACAGTCCTAAAGCAGTTGTTCCCAGTTCAATTCCTGGCCTAAATACCAGTAAAAGGATAAAATCTGATTAATGGTCAGTAAAGCATTAATGCTCTGGCCACTAAATCTATATGAACCTGCAACACCACCTAGAGTTTACTCAACTTTCAGAACTTAAAGGGAGGGCACATTTCATTTATCCGCTTCTCAGGTCTGGAATCAATTCCCTACAAACCTGTTACATGGAGCAACTGTTGGGTACCTTAAAATAGGAAGAAAAGCATTACAGTTGACTGTGTTTTCTCATATTCTGTAAAATATTTAAAGAATTCGGTTTTAGCTTTTTTGTCTAAAATGAGTACAGCTAAGCTTTTGTTTTCCTGATGATTCAAAGGTTCCATTTTGTCATTTTTTATCTTTATTGTAATTTTCCTTTCCTCTGTTCTTCTGTTTTCTGAAAAGCACTTTAAATTTGAATCCTGTTTATGAGGGCTGCAATACAAGAGAGCCTTGTCTTTAAGAATCATAAACGGGCCTCTCTCAAGTGACCTAACCTCCACAAACATTTTGATAGCTCTCTAGTCTACTTGTAAGTTTCTCTAGTATGCTCGTAGTCTCAAAGTAAATGGTGTAGATCAATTCATTTTTAAATTGTTGTATAGCCTGCACACACTGTATAGATCCACACCGCTCAGAGTATAGTCTCAATGGATCTTTTCTTCTCTGAATCGAGAAAAACACGAAACCCCCATCTAAAACATCAGATACCAGGATCAATAATGCAACATTCAAATCATAGGTTGAACAATATCAATCTTACTGTGACATTGATGCACATGCTCCAGTATGTTGCAATGTCCCAGCAAATATATCTGATTACTTTTTACCCAAACTTTATGCCTAAACAATCGTCCAAAGAAGATTACAGGAAAGTTTGCCAATTAGTTTGAAAACGCAATCAAATGAAGAAGCAATAAATGCTTGTGAAAGTCAGATTGTGCCTTAAAAACAGAATGTTAAGGTCACAAATTAAGCCAAATGTCTGTTATAAATAGGGATAAGGTTTAGAGAAAAATCATTTGTACTGAAAGCAAACTTGAAAAAATGATTTGAATGAAGAAGGAAGGAAGGCAGCAGCTGTTTTTTTTTCTTCTGTTCCTTATACGAAAGCGTTGCTGCCTTCTGTCCAGAGGTTTTGCAAGACGAATCATCTTGAGTCACAACAGCTGAACTTTGGCTTCCAATATCGAATGTGCTCAAGTAATATCAGAATTTCTGAAGTGCATTTTCAAATCTAGCTAGCTTTGCACCTGATCTGCACAAGCAGCAGAAGAAAAACACACTCAAAACACTGTAGACAACAAAGCATATTTTCATTAGCAATCTAATACTTTTATAGGTCACATTGAAAATCAACTGTAATACAGTAAACGTTTCCATTTAAAACCGTTGAACATGTTTGAATAAAAAGTCAATCTGGACTTTATTTGTACTCAAATGTTGTGCATCCAGTGACAATGACATGGATACAGCATGCCTAAATTTAGCAGACTTGGATAAACATTTCAACAGCGCCTGTTTTGAAAATACCCAAAGAAAAATGTTAAATGATTACGTCTGTATTGAAAATTAACTGCATATTCAGCTCTATTGCCCTTGGTTGTTTTTTCTTTCTTCTTTTTAATGCAAAGCCTCTTGAACGAGTTGCGTTTTTTCATTGAAAATCTCGCATCTCACCGCGTGGGTGGCGTGCAAGGAATGTGCCGCGTGTCAGAGAAACAGGAGAGCCGCCGCTCTGCGCGCGCTGTCGGCGCATGGAGGGCAGGCACTGTGCGCGCAGCGGGAATAATTCAGCACCAAGGTCAGCGTTCAGCTTTTCCAGCAGTTTCCCGTTTTCACACCGCACTTTCAGATATTACAGATGTAAAGTTGGTTCTGACGTATTTGCCCACTTGCTTGTCATATAAAAAGTTCTGTACACACCAGTATATTCATGTAGACAAGTCTTACTTTTAGACAACCACAGATCAAAGAGCGGTGTCTTCAGTTCATGGCTACAGCCACTCATTTATGATGAATACTATGAACTCATATTTGGCTCTGGCTGGAATAACTTAATCTGGCGGCCCTTTAATTCTCTATATGTGCAGCCGACCCCCACTGAGATAAGAAATAACCGACGATGAGGAAATGGAAAGTGAATGTGCTCTGAATATCGGGATCAGGGTCTTTTCTCGGGTATAACTACAAAGGGATTAAAAAAACAAACAAAAAAAACATCAACAATAACAAGCAAGTATTAATTAAGGGTTACATACATTCTGGCAACTGACATCGATGATAAAGGAGACGGAAGGGGGCGGTGGGACGGGGGGCGCACAAATATGGAGTCACAAATTAGATAATTGCTACACTCACCAACATTATGAGTACAGACTACAACCCATAACGTCTGTTATGTTAATTCTTGATTGGTTTCATAGCAACTGGAAATCATTTCATTTCTTTCCAAATCAGGGCATTTATTGAGAATTCATGGATAGAAGCAAATACCAGTTTTCTATAACATTCTTTTGAAGGGATCCCGGCCAGCTTCTTGTGCCTTCTGGAGCCACAAGGTCAACTATTCTCCGCTTTCAGTCGATGTGTGAAAATGTGCTTTCAGCATCTAATGTTATGGTTGGACATTGGAGAACGTGAAAAAGAAAGTGAATTAACTACCGTTTTTTCCCCCAATTAATTCATAGCGGGGATATGAATTTAAAAAGTAAACGGGGATCAAAGGCCGTTCTGCATAATAGCGTATTTTTTTGTTTAATCCGAGCATACGTAAAAAGGGGCAAGTTATTTTGGGCTCATGTTAAGACGGCAACAAAATGAACAATGCAAAGTTTCAAATGTGAACTTTTGGTTTCAGAAATGCATTTGTCGAATGTCTCACACGTAAAATATAACCCCTTGAATTTTCCGCAAATAAATAACAATAATAATAATCACTCCGTATTATTACCAAAAACAATTACTCATGAACAAATAGATAAATGTCCAAATAGATTTTTTTTTTTTTACATATAATTTTTCACCTAAACAAAATGCCAAAATCAATTCTTTTTTAAAAATGTTTGGTTTTCATTGCCGTCCTTTCTTGCGTAAGTGTACAGAAGGAGAAAAACAAACAGGATTTTCCCCATCAATCGCAAATCTAGTGTTATTTTCATCAGCAACAAGTGAAGTCACTTGACTTCATTTGAAAACCACACACAGAGGCAAAAAGCTGTAAATTTGCATCGTTTATATGATTTCTAGATTACTTTCATCACTCCTCATGATAAACATCGTCATATAACAGTGGGATGCGCAGCTTGGATAAACACGGACACTGGAGGAGAGAAACAACGACAGCGGGCTGAGATATTTCAGCAGCAGGAACTTACCCCTGAGAACAAGGTCGCTGTGTCTCAACGACCTGCAGCAGTGAAGTTGGGATAAAACTCCTGCGCTCTGCTTCAGCAGCGGCTGCACAGTTCTCTCTCTCTCTGGACCAAAGCGTCTCCAAGTCGCGCCCTGCCTCTCTAGAGACGAGGCATGCTTGTGGCTTTCTGCGCGCAGGGGCGCTATTTAAATACCAAGCGACGGGAGCCTCTGTGACGAGGCTGGGAGGGAGCCGTGCGCGCGCATTGAAATCTACTGCAGGTGGGTTAGGTAGCCGTCATAGTCAGTGACTGCGCAACAGTCGCCTCAACTCACATTCCACACTTTATTGGCTTCTGTGGTTTTTCACGGAAAGCAGGAAGACAGACAAAAAAAATTCTGGCCAACTGGGTAAACAAACACACTGAAAGTTTTCTAAAGCTCAAAATACTCAACTTACTTTACAAACTTGGTATGTAAAATGGTCCAATTAATTTCCATCAACCAATTACTTTAAAACTCAGTTTACAACATTCAAGTGATAAATAATATTAATAATATTAATAAGGTGGAGGGAAATTGTTTTTGTTAAATACAAGATCTAAAGCTTGGTGTGCTTATACATTTATTCTACTTTACTCTAAAGTAAACTAAATAAAATACTGTGCAGCCAGTTTCTTTAAAAAATAAAAAAAACAATGCAGTTGTTAGATAAAGTCTGGACTACAGTCTAAATCCAGCTTTTCTGTGAAAGCCTGGAGGTTTGCTGGATAACTGCATCGTACAATATAAAACAGGATAGAATCCCAATTTTCAAAGGTAGTCTGATATTCATCTTGCATCACATTATTGTTGTCTACAGACACAGAATCAAAAGTACAATCAAGATGAACAGAGGACAGCATTACACATTGATTAATGTTCCATGTTTATCACCAGGACTGACTGAGGTATAAAAGCATTTCTCAGTTTAATCTTATTAAAACTGTGGAACGGTGCATTTTTATTCAGATGGTAACAGTTTTCATCCTGGTTCAGAGCAGGATCACAGGCAATGTTTTTAGCTTATAGCATGATTTTTAGTACACAGATTCATAAAGTCTTCAAAATTTTCAACCAATAAAGCCTCTGATTTTTCAGCAGTGGATAGACTTTCATACTATGTGATGGTACAAGTAGTGCAAAACATTTATAACAAAGGTACAGATGGTAAATAAATCATAACTTCTATCCATTGTTAAAACCGGAGCTCTTCCATTCAATTGTAATGGGAACTTCAGAACAGTAAGATAGTCCAATAAAAAAACTTTGAAAGGCTCTCAAAACTGAACTTGAACTATCTGGGTGGGTGGGTGACAATTTTTGACAAATGCACAACATATGTGGAGCAGTTTAAAGCAGGTTTAGTTATACAAGACAATAAAAACAGCATACGATGTTTTGTGCACTAAAGTGCACAAAGCACAAAATGAATCATATGACAATTTAAGACTAGCCAAGACTTTGTCATAATTGAAACATGGAAGAACCTGTTCTTAATGGAAATAAAATAAACTTGTTGTCTCATTATACAGGTAGGTGTGGCAGAACAATACTAATACCCTGAGTAGTTTATGCCCTCAGTGATTATTTCATTATGCTGTGTGCTCAGTGCAGACAAAGAAAGTGTTTAGCGTAAACTGGAAGACAGATTCTGCTAAATGCAGGGCAAAACTGAATGTAAAAACCTTTTGTTGTAAATAAAAGTTACTTTTTATTAACCTTCTACTAAATGTGCAAGCCTGACAAGAAACACCTCGTGAAAACAACCTGGTCATTGTATTTTTTTCTTTAAGTTCATTTAATAACATTGGTTATTAATCTTATTTGGTTGTTAGGGTTAAAATTTCAGTGAAGAAAAGGTAGGAAGGTTAGAACAAGTTTAATTGCAATGAAATACACAAAAAATTCACAACTCGCATATGAGGGTTTTTGTCCTTTTAATCTAAACAGACTAATGCAATTAGCTTTGACTTCATGGCTACAGTAGTTTATGGTCTCCAGCTACATCATCATCACAGATAACGTCTGATCTTCTTGAAATGCTGGAAGTAGCAAGAAGGCCTACAACCTCTTGATGGCAAAAGGTAATTTTTACATAAATAAAGCAAATAATTCAAGCTTCATTTGTTGTTTTTTTTAACAATTTTCCTAAACACACCCACAAATCGCACAATCCCCAATACATAACGTAAAACAGTCTGGAAGTTCAACCTCTTTGATTAAAAGTGTATTCTATGTGGTCTGACAACTCAAACTAAGCATATCCTCTAGTAACTTTGCATCATTCACCTCAAGTAAATCACAATTTACTCAGTTATTCAACATGTTAAAAGGTCAGCGTGTCATATTATTGACTATGCCACTTCTTTTGCACAAATCTAAAAAACATTGAAAGGCTCTCAAAACTGAACTTAAACTATCTGGGTGGGTGTGTGACAATTTTTGACAAATGCACAACATATGTGGAGCAGTTTAAAGCAGGTTTAGTTATACAAGACAATAAAAACAGCATACGATGTTTTGTGCACTAAAGCGCACAAAGCACAAAATGAATCATAGGACAACTTAAGACTAGCCAAGAGTTTGTCATAATTATAACATGGAAGAGCCTGTTCTTAATGAAAATAAAATAAACATGTTGATACTGGTAGATGTGGCAGAACAATACTAATACCCTGAGTAGGTTATGCCCTCAGTGAGGATTTCATTATGCTGTGTGCTCAGTGCAGACAAAGAAAGTGTTTAGCGTAAACTGGAAGACAGATTCTGCTAAATGCAGGGCAAAACTGAAAGTAAAAACCTTTTGTTGTAAATAAAAGTTACTTTTTATTAACCTTCTACTAAATGTTCAAACCTGACAAGAAAAACCTTGTGAAAACAACCTGGTCATTGTATTTTTTGTTTAAGTTCATTTAATAACATTGGTTATTAATCTTATTTGGTTGTTAGGGTTAAAATTTCAGTGAAGAAAAGGTAGGAAGGTTAGAACAAGCTTAATTGCAATGAAATACACAAAAAATTCACAACTCGCCTATGAGGGTTTTTGTCCTTTTAATCTAAACAGACTAATGCAATTAGCTTTGACTTCATGGCTACAGTAGTTTATGGTCTCCAGCTACATCATCATCACAGATAACGTCTGATCTTCTTGAAATGCTGGAAGTAGCAAGAAGGCCTACAACCTCTTGATGGCAAAAGGTAATTTTTACGTAAATAAAGCAAATAAATGAGACTTCATTCTTTTTTTTTTTACAATTTTCCTAAACACACCCACCACAAATCGCACAATCCCCAATACACAACGTAAAACAATCTGGAAGTTCAACCTCTGTGATTAAAAGTCTATTCTATGTGGTCTTACAACTCAAACTAAGCATATCCTCTAGTAACTTTGCATCATTCACCTCAAGTAAATCACAATGTACTAAGTTATTCAACATGTTACAAGGTCAGCGTGTCATATTATTGACTATTCCACTTCTTTTGCACAAATCTAAAAAACACTGAAAGGCTCTCAAAACTGAACTTAAACTATCTGGGTGGGTGTGTTGTGTGCCCAGGCAAAGTGGTTTGATCACATAATTTGAAGAAACCAAAGACTACAAGTCACAACAGCAACTTTAGAGGTCGGATTTTTGCAAAGAATCAGATTAGAGGTTATTAAAAATATTTTTCTCCATTCCTCCCTTACTAAATGACACATGCACAATTGTGTGGGGTTAATAAACTTGATACAGTCAGTGTTCTCATGACAGGATCAGGTTTCGAAGCTCAACAAAATAAAAACAAAAATGTTCTGTTTTCTTCCCTTTCTACCGTGGAAGAAATACTAGCAGATTTCTTGAAAAATTTCCTTGCATCTCTTTCATTCTTTTTTGCTCCTCTATTCTTATCTTCCCCTTTCCTTTGTAACATTTTACCACATCGCCCACTTTTTTCATCCTCGTGTGTGTCCATTGAAATTAACCTAAAGCAATCAAGCATAATAGCCATTACTATATGAGGCTCTACTCATCAAAGTAGACCTGTTGGGCGTCTCCTTGGCACTCAGACGGGTGATTCACTTCCAGACAGGACTTATTTAAAGCAATAGAGAAAGAAAACAAAGCAAAACATGCCTTCCGATCAGAACTGGTTTCTTAACTTATGATCAATTTACTGGCAACAATTAACATAAAGTTAACAATTTACATTCCAAAGTAACAAGCAGACAATGACTGTAGTTTATTAAGTGTATGCTTTCACTCATAGATCTCAGAAACAATGCTGAGTTTTTAATCTCAAAAGAGAAAACCAACAAAAAAATGACTGTCTGCACAAATGTACTCAACCACTGAAAGCAAGAAGAACACGTGCTACAATGAGACTCAATTTTCTCTGCAATGTCCATAAAGAGGTGCTGGTCTATGAATAAATAGTTGGCAAATCTAGTTGTGTACTTGGCCAAGGTATATATGACTGGTCAGAAAAGATTTGGAGTCAAAGTAAAACTGAATAAAATCCAGTGAAGGAAAGTGATTTTTTAGTTTTTTTAATCAGCTTCTGATTTTGTATGTTTGCTCACTTACAAATTTGAAACATTTTTGTTTAGTTTATCAGTTTTATTTTAAAAAGGTGACAGAGGACAGATCAAAAATGTTCATAGCAAATTAAAATCATTTCCATCAAGATTATTGTTTATAAACATGAAGGCCAGCAACACCTCAGAAAAGGAGACAGGAGAAACATATTAGAATATATTTAAAGGATTTATTTTTAGAATCAGTCACACAGACGCTCATTCAGTGCACACATACACCCACCTTCCATGGTCGGCCGTGTCATTATGTCAATCACTTCCTGCTTGAGTGGGACCATCTGCCCTCTCATAAAGCCATACACCATGTGGATCACTGTGTAAAGCCCCTGCTTAACTATAACATTTCCCAGAGTTAAAACTCTTGGTAAAAATGACATTTGTTTCATTTTGCTTTTCTGAAACACTTTTCTGTTTTCACCAAGACCCACCATTTTTCAAAATGCACATTAACAAAATTTAAGTCTTAATATTGTCTAAACAAAACTTCTTTCCATTTTTAGCAGCTGTATACATTTACTACACAGCAAGAGCTTTCAAATAAGTTTATTCATTCAGATTTTAAAATGAAAAAAGTGCGTTAAGAAACTCATTAAATTAATTAATTAAATTAACTCAGAGGTAAATTTAGCTAGGGATTAGATTGAATTTCTCAATCATGAAGCAGATTTAGAAATTGTTCATAAAGCACAATTTCTAAATTTGATTCAAGCAAATATATTTATATTCTGCTGTGGAAAAATCACTATTTTTAAACATGCTAATCTAATCAATTGCTCCTTTAGAAAACATTGTGTTTTAAGATCTACACCTGGATTGTACAGCTTAGACTAAGATTATCTGATGCACATAATGAAAAACAACTTAGACTCCTACAGAGGACAACTTAGTAGACTTCAGGCAATTCCTAATCATAGATGTGACCAGAAACTAACTTGAACTGAGCCAGGTTAGGAGTAATTTTTCAATACAAAATAATGAAAACCATGAATGGATGTCTGCTGTGCATACCTTGGCAGTCCTTTAATTGTATGCACACCCCAGGTGTGCTACATTGATCGATGAGTCCTGCACGCCAGCCAAATGGAGAGGATGGACTAACTCCAAGACAACAGGGGGAGGGGCAGCACAGCTGGTACACATTTTAAACAAAATATTAAAAAAAAAACTTAGTTGAACAATTCTAAGACTTTGGGAAATTTTATTTTCAAATGTCCTGTGATATGTGATTTAGTAGTTGTAGTTTACTGGTGCAAGTAGTTTTGGAAAAAAGTACATATGTATTTTTATTTAACTTATACTGAGCAATATTTAGGGTAGAGAAGGTGAGGTTAATAGGTTGATGAGGTATTTTAATACTTTCTCATAACCTACTTTGGATATTCAGTAATAGTTTTGTAGGCTTCATTCACAGAAATGGAATGTGTGCCCTTTATGTTTTGGCGGTGTTTATGTCAAGTTCATATTTAAATTTTCTCTTTTTCTGTATCATTTGCACATAATGTTTTTGGAACATTTGACTTGAAAATCCATATGAACACAATTTTCCAATTGCGGCGTTTCCATTAAATACAAGACAAAATAAAATCACACGTGAATAAGCTTGCAGTTATTCCTGAGACACAAGATAAAATTGGTGACATCAACTATTATCCATTTGCAATTTTGAAATATCATTACCCTCCAGCTTTAGATGGATAAAAAATATAAAAGCTTTTTTTTTTATCATCTTAAGGCAAAAAAAACTTTCACTCTATACTTTGTCGGTGTGCCTTTCAGGGTTAAAATTACATTACAAACTGAATCTAGTTGCAGGACAGATGGTCCCTTAAATGTATATCTGCTTAACCAGACGATTTACCTTCAAGCTGCTTTCCTAAATTCATACTGATAAAATGGCTGTAAAGAGCCAGCAAGGGCACACACAGTTCATAAGTTCTTAAGTCTGTGTATCAGTGGAAAAAAAGGGGATTGGTTTTAGAAAAAACAAGATTTAGAAGTAAAAGTGTGTTCCATTTGAAATTTAGAGGATCATTAAAGTACTGGAGACAGATGTGCAGAACACATTAATCTTTTGACAATTTAGCAAACCAATATACAGCACATTTGCTCATCCAAGCACATGTAAAATCTAAATGCATCACACTACACTGAGAGGGCAATTTGTTAAGCAGTACAATTTTCCCCATAATCTATTTTACTCTTAGTATTTGCTTAATTTCTGCTATGGTACTAAATGTGTGCAAATGCAAACAGAATTTTGCTCCCTTATGCCACAAACACAGCAAATATATTGTAGTGATCAAAGATAATGTTCATTTTGTCATGATGTGTGTTTGTTGATCGACCAAAATGCAGAAAGTAGCTGGGAGAATGGATCATGTTGAAGGTTTAATGAAAAATGAAAATAAATAAGGATGAAGGGAGTGAGAGGAGAAGAAAAATAAGAAGAACCAGGAACAATAAGGAGGTAACAGGTTAGACATGATGAACAAGAACAAATGAGGGGAATCAGCAAGTAGGAACTGAGAATGAGGTGCTTAAGTACTGGGAGGTCGACTGCTCAACACTAGACCTGGGCTGATGAGCTAAAGAGTTACAGGTGTGGGGAGAGAGTAGAAGGCAGGTTGAGGAGAGTGAAAATGACACCTGGGCCGCAGGAGAGCACACTGGGGACTAGGAAATGAATCAAAACAAAATAACTAGACATAAGACATATAATACAAACTAAAGTAACTAAGACACAGTAAATAAACATGACTAGAATCACTAGGAAGGAATTGAAATAAAAATAGAAGCAATCCAGAACTTTTAGAAAGAGCTAAGGAACACAAATAATAAAGAAACCCAAACTAAACTCAATCAACCCAAGATCCAGTTAATATTTTATTTTTATTTTCATTACCAGAAAACTCCATGTCATCATCTTACAAATCCATTAAATGGAACATTAAAAAAATGTGTCTGGTTGAATGCATTCCTACCTGTGAGTTAAGTTGCAAACCATATAAGACACCAGAATTACACATTCATTTAACAAGTTCATTTAGAACAGAATTTTTAAATTGAAATTAAATTTGTATTAAAGTACAAAATAACAACATGAAGTCTTTACAAATACATTGTGCTTACAATTATTGCACAGAAAGTAGTCCTAGACCACTGAGCTGTTTTCTTAAACCCATGGTCAGTCATGGCAGGTGGGTGTTGGCATTGAGTTCTCCAACATGTTTCTTCTTGCTAAAAACGAAAAACAATTCTATAGGCAGTTAACCATACATCCTTTTAACCCTATACCGGTTAAACGGGAACAGCTGTAGAAAGGCAATTACAGGAAGGAATGTGTTTTCTTTGGAAATTTTGACCAGTTGGACTTACTTCCTGTTGGTGGGACTGTAGTCACAACACTCATTCAAACCTGTCCGTCCTCATTTTTTTTTGCAGCAGTAGATACACATACATTTTAAGTGTTGAAGATAACAAAAACAGTTTTTCAAAGGAAAGAAAATTCTTGAAAGCGTTAAAAGGTACAGAAAATTGTTTGTTTCTTGAATAATGAAACATTGAGGAAGTAACAGTGTCAAAAGTTTTCAGCCCAAAAAAAATTTATAAAAATAGCCAAAACTACAAAATGAGGTTGTTCTTACCCAGTTAAGATCCTGTTGTTTCTCACAAAAGAACAATTTAAAAGAAATGTATAAAAAGGAAACTTTTGAGTCAATATTTACAAAGGAAATCCACTAACTACAGACTGATGCAGTTCTTCTAAGTTTTACAGAAAAAAAAATCAAGCTGGTGAATCCATAAAAGATCTGGAGACAAGATCTGTGGTGATCAAAGCTATGATTTCCTAATGTTCTAAATGTGTTGTATTTAAGTTCTCTAAGTGAACTCAGAAGCAAAAATATGTGAAAGTATAGTCTTATTCCCATATATTTTAACTCTTTCATACATTTAGTGATCAACTCTTGGCCTGAAAAATAATTACTTAAATCTTCAATGAGATCAGGATGAAAACATGTTGAAAGCTTAAATATGATCTCTCAAAGAACTTTTGTCCTAGATCCACAAACATTGTTCTGCACCCAGGCTCTATCTTACATCTTACTTTCTGATTTGTCTCATTCACAAAGCAAATAGCACTAATAGTACAATGCAGTGAGGGAAATGTGTCTAAAACTGTAAAACTGTTTTGAGTAAAGTAAGCTTTTCTGGTTCAATGTAATCTTCTGCCAGGACCACAGCAAAAATTGGGTACTGGCAGTGGAGCAGGTCGTTTTTTTTTGTTGTTTGTTTGTTTTCTAATTGGGGCCTGCCACAGCATTACATGGGAAAAGCATTGAAATGCCTTCAATGCTGTCAATACATTAAAGGCACCTACTGTGCCTTCCAGGCGCCTACTGCCTTCCAGGCACCTATTGTTCTTCTGTCAATAGGACATCTCTTTATTGAGGCCTGCCATAGCAATGCATGGAATGCTTGCATTACGTGCATGCCTTCATGCAGCTAATGCATGAAGGCATGCACGCAGGGCCGGCCCAAGCCTCCATGGGGCCGTAAGCAAAATTTGGTTTTGGGGCCCTTTCGTTCTGCTAACAATGTGGACTGGCTGCAATCAGCAGTCTTATCATTAGGTCATTCACACACCTGCTATAAACATATTGCATCTCTGGCAGTGATGTTTACATTATATACATTTATAATAGGATACATTTATTGGCCAACTCATTTATCGATCAGTTGATTTCCTTCATTTTGGGGGATCATGATTGGCTGATACTTACATGTGAGGCCCATCTTATCCCCTAATCTTATCTTCGTCAGCAAAGGTTTAAAATTCAGCCTCTGTCCTCTTCTGCTCTACAATGAGAGGTGTGACTGACAGACCGGCCCACCAGGTCAGGTCTCCATGTTTACATTTAAAAATATTCACCCCATTGTTGACAACCCAGTGATTTCTTTTTTTTTTTTTTTTTTGCTATACTGTATTTAGCAACATTTCAGACAAAGAAATGATATCAGCCAAAATCAAAATCAGCAGGTCAGACTTTTTAAAGATCGGTAACCAGGGATTGGCCAGAAAACTGCAATCGGTGCAGCCCTACACACATATTCATGGCATTCTTTGATTAAATACATTTCTCTTAAGCGTTACTCCAATAGCTAAACATTTAATTTATACCAGGTGAGTCTTTCTACCTTGAGAATGTGAATCGGTACTGGACTGATTCTGAGCCTTCAAATGATTTTAACAGAAGTTTCACATAACTTAGAAGTTGATGTAAAAATAGTTTGTTTTAGCCACAAAATGATTTTGCTCAGCAACAAATAACATATCTCCAACTACAGCAGAACAGCTCATTGATGTAGCAACTATGTAGCCTGACCTAAAAACATTTTGCTAGACAATGTCAAACATTGAGAAGTTTTAATTATTATTAATTATTATTATCAAACGTTTTCAAACACGGCGTTTTGAAGCCAAAAATACTTCAAAAATATACAAAGCCAAGCAGGAGAATCGACTTATTTAAAGTTTAAACTCAGTTTCACATAAATACAAACAGTAAATGTTTGGCAGTTGAACTGGACCGTTCCAGGTCGCTATCAAGCTAATTTTCTATTAGCAGCTTTACAAATCTTTTACATTATATTACATTACCAAGGCACGTTAAAACAAAACATTATCTTGGCTTTTTTTCTGTTCTTCCTCTTTCTTTTCTCCCTCCCTGAAGGTTAATTCCTTTTTTTGAGACATTGTTTTGCTTACTTAACTTCTGACCCGAAGTTTGGATGCGCACTGCACATTGCACAGCAGCTCGTTACCAGCGAAGCATGCGGTACCTACCGCGGCCACCAGGGGCCCCCAAGAGCATTTTTTAAAATTTATTTATTTATTTATTTATTTATTTATTTATTTATTTATTTATTTATTTATTTATTTATTTATTATCTATAAAACAATAATTTCTACATACATTATCACATATATATTGTTGTAAAAACAAATAGTGAAATTGTGTGTTTTTGATATTATAATGACAGAAAATATTACAACAAAAAAAAAATAATAAAAAATCAGCTCCTCTGAGGGGGCCCCTTAGTGGTCCTAGGCCCCAAAGCGGCTGCTTAATTTGGTTATGCCTTGGACTGGCCCTGCATGCACGTAATGCCTTCATGAAGCCATGCACATAATACATGCCTTCCATGCATTACAAGGAAGGCAATGCATATGGAGGGCATTTCCTATGCATTGCTCTTCCTTAGGTGCATGGAAGGCACCTAAGGAAGAGCATTGTTCTTCTGTTAATAGAATGTCTATTTATTCGGACGTGCCATAGCAATGCATAGGGATGGCAGTGACTAACTTGCAAAGAAAGTTACTTTTTAACTGCTTTAGAGGGAGACACTGTTTGCTTTAGCAGATGCAAATATTTATTTGGAATGGCTTTACAAGTTTGGCAGACATAAAACTCTTTTTTCAGCTTGTGCATGTTTAATCTCCACAGCCCTTTAAAGCTTTAGTATTACTGTTTGATCTTTCCATTCTTCAAGTACTATGTTTTTTGTTTTTTTTTTCAAATTTAGATTTCTGTCATAAATAGCCCTTGTTTTTTTTTGTTTTTGTTTTTTTGGGTTTTTTTTCTTATTGTTTGTTTTGCTAAGGAAATATGCAGTTTGGCATTTAAATCACACTGTGCCTTCTCAACATGAAAATTTGCAGCTCATACATTGCCAGCTTTGATTAGCATTGCCAGAGAGGTCAAGATTAAGTGGGCAGAACGGAAAAAACTGAAATGAGACTTAAAAGGTCTGAATATGTCCAAGATGGTGCCAGTAGTTCCCCACCGATCATAATTTTGGAGCACTTTTATTTTTATGTGGTCCAAAACATAAAATTAATGTGGATTTGCAGGCGATGGGTGGAACCTAAAATCTCTTAAGACCCATGGGCCACAGAGAGACAGAAACTCCTCTGGGCAATTTTATGCAGAATCTTTCACTTGAAAAGAAAACACCCACATTGTGTTGGAATTGAGATCATCTTGTAACCAGCAAATTGAGCAACTAAAAGGGTCAATGCTGTAGAACGAAAGACCAAGGATTACAAAGAGCCACAGGCAACACTCAGCATAGAAATTAGCTGTTTTTGCACTTTGTTGAGGTCATCAGGCAAAACCATTATATGCACAGAAAATCTCTGCATTTTTGTTGCATTTCCAATTACTTACAAAATGTTGAGGGTGATAACAGTAGCCAAAGGTGTCAACACTGAAAAGCTTGTGGGTGGTGTGCAAAAGCCTGCATTAAATATTTGAGCTGTGAGAAGTTTTCAAATATTTAATGCTTTCTCATTTTACCCAACTCTTGCTTACATTTCCAAATATTTTAGAACACATTGGATGAATCCACATTTGTTGTGCAATTTACAATGAAGCTTATTTTTGTTTGATAACCATTTCATAAAGATTTTTTAAAGTTTTTTGAGAACATTGTTCAGACCTCTTATCTACAAAATTCACATTGACAAAATTATATTTTTAAGCACGTCTTTAATATTGCCTTGCAAACATATTAATATCACACAAAACATATTAATGGGGCGGTGATATGCACTGTTCAGGCACATAGAGCCATTTTATAGTGCAATCAAGTAACTATGTTACTGTTAGTTTAAGGAATTTGGTATATAGCATAGAAAACGTAAAAGATATTTGACTTTGCAATTTGACCTCTCTCTTCAAGAATTTGTTTTTACCAACTTCAGCACGTCTTCACAGGTTCATAACAATGCCTTTCCATTATGCAATTCACAACTGTTTTTAGGAATGCACTTAATAACTTTGTTGCTATATTTAGCAACTTTTCAGACCCTTTTAACAAAATCTTTTGAAAATAGTGACTAGCAACTTCTTTTGTTTTATTTTTTAAAGGTTTGATTTTCTCTAGTGGTCTTTATTTGAGAATGGTCAGACAGGAAAATGGGAAATGACAAAAGTCATCTGGCCAGGACTCAAACTTGTGACAGCCTTGACAAGCTCTAAGCAGAAAAAAAAAAAAAAAACCTGTGCTATTGTTTGCCATGATAAGAAAACATTTCAGCATGTTCTTCAGTGGATTAGTGAGATCAAGTAGTTTGTCTGGCTTTCAACTTTTGCCCCTGATCACCCTTTTGGGTCTGCTACAGTAAATAGAGCATGAATGTAACATTATAATCCACATGAGGCTGCTTTGTGGAGTTTTAGCATATAACCTCTGTAGATGTTGAAATGACTTCAGTGTAGCACAATAATAGGCTCCATGTGAGAGTCAAACTACTTCAAATTCATAATCTATAAGTGAGGGGATGAGCCCACTGGAGCTATTGATCTCAACAACTTTAAATTAGTTGTGGAAAAACTTTTCCAAATGAGCACAAATTTAGTTTTGTGTTGCAGAGGTCCCCAGTGATTTATGCAGACATGGCAAGCGACCATAATGGCTGCTGCATATATCAACACTTTCTCTGAGGAAAAATAATAATGAATGTTGTTTAGATGGGAAACAGCTAATGCCTTTATCTAATAAATGCCTAACAATATCATTATATTAGACATTGATGTTATTGATGTTGCAGTGCATCTTCTTCTTTTTTCACACTTGCTGCACACCTATGAAAAGGCTCACTGCACCCTGGGTAAAACAGAATTACATTTAAAATAATAAAGTTAGGCGTGCTGCGGTGGCTTAGGGGATAGCGCGACCCACGTTTGGAGGCCTTGAGTCCTCAATGTGGCCGTTGCGGGTTCGATTCCCGGACCCAGCAACATTTATCGCATGTATTTCACCCTCTCCTTCCCACCCTACTTTCATATAAGGGACATTAGAGCCCACAAAAGAACCCCTGGAGGGGAGGGGAAAAAAACATAACAAAGTTAATCATTTTTGAGGACTTAAGCTTGCGTTTCATCACACTGTATGAAATGCATGCACCATAGATATGAGACATGTGGGAGAGTTTTATCATACAAGCCACAATCTGAATGTGTAGAAATGAGATCAGAAAATCTCAGTCCAATTAATGGAGTTAATTATAGAGTTAATTACAGTGTTTAATAGTAAGCTGTAAATAGTTGTGCTTTACAACCAGGCAGGTTTTTACTACAACTCCATGAATTTTGATGTAAATGTCAAACTGAAGTCAGTCATAACAACCATATGGTCTGTTCAGTCAATGTGACTTTTCTGATAATCATAAAAAGTGGGGGAGTTTGATCTCAGAGCAGAACAGCGTCTTTGGGAAAGGAAATGGTTAAAGGCTGGTCTTATGTTTGCCTGTGTATTTGAGCATGTTCCCATCTGATGCCAAACTGCTGCACAGTTATACTTATACAGTGGCTCAGGATGTTTCATTGCTAATGTAAAGCATTGTCTTCCTCACGTTGATGTTTTGATGCACATTTTCAGTTCTGTAATCTATATTAAAGTAAAGATTATCATTATACTGCAGGATATTTTGAATCAGAATGTTTGATCTGCTTGTTGAGCTTAATGTAAACAATGAATCTGTGTGGGAGATATAGCTTGTTCTTTAGAAATATACCAGACAAAAAAAAGGTGCAACAACACTCTGTCATTAAAGTTGTTTTACTTCCACAATATATTATTTAAAATATTTACCTCTTTGTGAAGCTATTTTCTTTTTGTTATGTGCTGATCTGATCACCCTGATCCATGAAAATCCATGGTTTAAAATGGCACACACACACCTAGGGAGAATTTAGAGAAACCAATTAACCTGACAGTCATGTTTTTGGACTGTGGGAGGAAGCCGGAGAACCCGGAGAGATCCCTCGCATGCACAGGGAGAACATGCAAACTCCATGCAGAAAGATCCCCGGCCGGGAATCAAACCCAGGACCTTCTTGCTGCAAGGCAACAGCTCTACCAACTGCGCCACTGTGCAGCCCGCACTTCCACAATATATTATTTAAAATATTTACCTCTTTGTGAAGCTATTTTTTTTGTTATGTGCTGATCTGATCACCCTGATCCATGAAAATCCATGGTTTAAAATGGTTCCTGCTTCACCACACTCAAATAATAGTAATGGGTCCTTTCTGCACATCTTGTTTAACTTCAGGTATATGTAAATCAGTCAGTTGAATCATGTGTGGAGGACAAAGTATTTGTCCATAAATACACTTGATATGGTTACCAACTGTTACCAAAATATGCTCTCCAATACAGAAAATATATGGTTACATATTTTGTGGAAAATATGTAACCATATATCACAGAAATAATAATGTAGTCTACAGACACCAATGCAACAGGCAGGCATACAATCTTTACAGTTTGAACCTCAGACACCAATATATTGGCTGGATATACAAATAAGTAAGAGAAAACTTATTTTCAGGACACACTTGATATAAACCATTTTCCATTCTTTCTTCTGGTGTAACTGCAACCTAAGTTGTTAACACTGTCACCAAAACTGCCATGCTATTTAGGCTCAGTAATCATTTAATTGGTGACAGATTCTTTTTATTTATTTATTTTTTTACTTTGGCATTTAAACTCTGTAGTGGTCATATAATGCTGCCTCAAAGGAGAAACCTAAAACCATTCCCCTCAATTCAAAAATAAAGACAACAATGACTAAATAAACATGGACACAACACTTTTATTTAACACGTCATTTACTACTTGACAACAAGTGGAAGAAAACTGGCATGTGTCAGTCAATTTAAAGCTTGTGTTCACCTGCAATATAGGATTAGGATTTAGGAAATTAAACTATAGATATAAGAAACACACCTCTGAGTCACAGGTAAGATGTAGCAGATTCTCACAGCATTGAAATTGATAAAAAATAAAAAAGTATTGAGTCCATATGAAAAGAATTCCCATTTCACACACACTGTATTTTGTTAACAAAATCAATTTTTTCAACTTTGATCTTATGGTTTTGGAATCTTGTTTTCTCTGAAATTTTTTTTCAAGGGACTAATGAACACAAGGTGATTGCAAGGAGAGTCCAGATATCTCCAATTAACTGTAATTTACTGTAATTAAGTGTGTGGTAGGGTAGAAAACCCTCTTTAATCAGTGACAGCATTAGGAGCGGCTGGTTTCCACTCCCAGTTTGGCAGCATCAGCTCAGCTTGTCCAAAGCAAACTATTATTATTATTACTAAGTTTCCTATCAAAATTCAGGGTACTTGATGGAAGTTCAGTATTACAAAACTACTTGTATGTTTTAAAATGTATTTCTATGTTGTTATTATTGTCCCATTTAGAGTACAAATGGGAGGGACATCTAATCATTACCCCAGGATGCAAAACAGCACATTCAAATGCAATTGGAGGTTTCAGTTGAAAAAAAGTAGTGTACACTTTTGCTTCTACTTCTCTTTCTCCAAAAAATGTATGTTATACAGGAAAGAAATGCAGGTTTTTTCAGATTTTCACCCTGATGAGCTATAGGAGCTAATAGCTTATTTGCTGAAGACACTGAGTTCCACTGAGTTCATTGAAACCAAAAGAAAAACTAGCTGTTAAAGAAACATGGCTGACATAAAAATGTCAGTGTCAGTGTGATTTGTTGGCTTTAAACAGAATTTGACACAAATAAAAACCTTTTCATCCACTCAGATGGACTTTTTTTTTTTTACCAAAGACAAACAACTCAGAGTAGGGAAGTGTTTCTGCCGCAAGAGACTTAGCCTTACATGTTTAATCCAGAGTATGACTGATAATCCATGAGTCATGAAGGTAGCAGGTAGCATGGCTGCTGAGGCTTAAAACAGTGGTGACAAGGACAATGAATGTTTTCAGACTCTAAACGGTTCACATCTATTCATATGACATTTACATGTTATTCGTTTGATTGATGTACATTCTTGGTTGTTACTGGTAAACAGTGTATTGAACAACCACAGAGATGACATAAAAATCTACTGTTATAAACATTACAAAGTCTAAATATATCACAAACCAAGCAGAGGATTTAGCTTTGTGACGTGTGTAAAACTGAATAAGGTATTGTACTAAATACAATGCAAGTCATTCTTCATGCTGGAATTTTTAACACACCCTGGATTACGTTTCATTTTCTGTCATGCTGTGGAAATGGCTTGTATAAGTGGACCCATCATCGGTCCATCTGTTTGGTAATCATTCTTGGCATTTGTGGTGAATGACTGCACCTGTTTTGCAGGTCAAAACATAAAAACTTAATGCTTGAATATAATGCTGTCTGTTCTAGCCCTGTTTTGTTGCCAAAGTATCTGGAAGTGTAGTGGGGATCATCTGTACACAGATCTAGTTAATACAAAAGTACTTTATATCTTAGGCTTTTAAAAATGTTACCTTAAAGACGCTGACCAATAATCTCTCCCCTTTTGAATAAAGAAGAATGATCAGACATTTAGCTAAACCAAATACAGCAAAATATGAAACATCAGTAGGCGTTTTTGTCTATAAACTTTATGCAGCAATCATAAATTTATTTAACACTTTATTTGCATTCCTCTAGTGTGACTTTTCACCATCACAAATTATTCTGTGAAATAGATGCTTACCCAGTGCAGTTTAAATCAGAGTTCTCTCAGTCACACAGAAACCTTTTCTTTTAAGTTTGCTGATTTGAATTCCCACTTTAAAGTCTGAAATTAAAGATTGTATCTTACCTTGAATCTGAAGAGGTCAAAGACACCTTTGGTTTTCACAGCTTTCCCGTAAGTCTGCATTCTGCTTGGATTCCTTTTATATGTACCACACATGTCACAGTTGCTATTTTTGCTTTAACCTGTGAGAGTTCTTACAATTATTTAGTCTACAGATTTAAAGACTTAAGGGAGGGATCAAAGTATGTAGTATTTTTTTTCTGAAGTATGCATGGTCGTCGTTTTAGTGTCAGCAGTTTTAGTAAATAATAAATCTTTTCATAAAAGATTTTAATAAATCTTTGTACTTCATTCAGAGATTCTCAGTTGTTGGGAGTTAATTAAAAGCTGTGTGTTTGTTTTGTTTTTTTCCTGCCGTATGGCGATAAAGTATTCTGTAAACCGGTTTGTTCTCATTAACTTGTTAATTACATAGACATTGTTGGTCCTTTTTTGTCTCAGAGCAAATTATAAAACTGGCAAAAGAAAAAATTTATTTATTGGTGCACATTAATTCACTATGGTTCCCAGCAGAAGTTTTATTATAATCTATTGAGTTATGAAGTTATTGGAATATGTAAAAAATGTTTACCAGGGTATATTTTGACTTCTGAGATTTTGCTTATGCTATTTACTGTAGCTATAAGAAATAAAACAAAACATAGCAGCATACACCATTGGTTGAAATAGAGTAAGGTATTATCTTGCATTATAAAACTTACTATCATCTGAAAAAACCTTACACATTTATGTTAATATTTTACTACCAAAATATTCTACACTAAATATACAATGGTATCTGTGGCTGTGGATATTTACATTAATGTGATTCCTTAGTTTTATTTATTCATTAGTTGTTGTATTTTTTTTTTTTTTTACAAATTTGCAAGAATTTGGAAAGCTTTTCTCACATTTATATAATGGAGTATTTGTGTGTAGTGGTTTGAGGAAAGATATTAATTTAATACCATTTGAAATAAGGTTGCAACATTGCCAAAGACTGGCACCAAACACACACCATGTGGGAACTTAAAACACCAGAACTATAACTATAAAAAACACACTGGATGCCACTTCTGTCCGAAATGAAAAAGAGAAAAATGTTCATCTCTATGATGTCCCAGGTTTTGTTTTACAGATAAAATTCCATTTTCTGCTACAACTTATGAGAAATAGTGTTAAAGTTGCCTCTCCTTGGTCAATATCAAGAGAATAATAAATTAACTTTCTAAATTTAATGTCAAAGCAACATAAGCTGCATTAATAGGAACATTAATGATGTCTCAGGGCATAATGTGAGTCATGCTGTTTGCTTTTTTTAATCAACAATCCTGTCTCATGGGACAGATGCTCAGCGATAAAAGGTTATTAACCATAATAGGCTAAAGTTTGTGGTATGAAATAAAGCTGTTGCTGTGCCAACCTGATGTTTCTTGAAAAACACCTTGTCTGATTCAGTCCAAACATTTCACAAAAACTTCACACAAAACACCAACATATGACTTCATTTATTAATGTTCCTTTTTTTTTCTTCTTCTCTCTTCTGGACAGAAGAACAAATTTAAATGTTGCACAAAAAACACAAATTTTATAACAAGGCCTGTAGATTTGAATTCAGTGACATTCAGTTCAACAGCAGAAACTAAATCATTTCTTGAAGGGTAGAAAACTTTTATAAACATCTGTACAAATTATACAAATGACGACTCATTACGAGTTCAAATGACAGATGGGCTCCTTTCCGTGTAGACAGCATTGTTTGTCATGAGAATGATGATCCGGGTAATCGTGAAGAACAAGAGATTGATTTTGAGGATCAGGTTACGGAGGTGATTCGTCTCAAGTCAGGAAAAGGAGCATGATAGATCAGACAATGATTGTTTTGCAGCAAAGCATCTTGCAGACATGAAGGAAATGGCATGTATTACTGTACAAAGGGCTGAGCATTGTACAAAAAATAATTATTTTTCACAGCAAGCAATTTCTACTGAAATGGTAAAAGCAGATTCAGAGAACATTAGAATGAGCATTTGTAGTTGTTGCCTTTAGAAAAAAGGTTACACTGAATATTCAGGTTAGTCTGTTTATGTTGGATCAACTTTCCCCCCTTGGAAAAGCTGCCTGTAATTGACATCATCCTGTACATGCTCAAGTTTGATGTTTATTCAGTAATAATAAGGTTTTTCAAGATTGGCAAACAAAACCTACTGAGAAGAAAACAACAGGATTAAAGTTCTTTGAAAAAAGTATTTATGCTCCTAAATGTTTTTCAGGTTTTATCTTGTCACAACCACAAACCTCAGTGTATTTCATTGGAATTTATTTGATAGATTTACACAAACTAATGCATAATTGTGGATAATGGATAAAGGGAGTAAGGATTTTAACTTTCTTTTTTTGTTTTTAAATGCCACATTTGCTGTCAAATGTCACCTAATTGGTAAAGTATCCCTTTGTATGTAATGTAGTTATAAGTGCAGCTGTCCAGTGAATGCATTAGGTACTTTACGGACCATTGGTGAACAAACTTTTAAACAAATTTCAGCCTCTGGGTGTGCAAAACTAGTGGAGACATGTTGCAACTATAATTTCAGTACATGCAAATTGCAGCTCTGAAACTATGGTATTCACTCCACACTTTAGGGATGTTTTATTTGTAAAAATATATGTATTCATATAATTCTCTTACTTCACAATTATGCATAACTTTATTTTGGTAAGTCACAGAAAATTTCTGTAGAAAATACACTGCAGTTTGTGGTTTTAATGTGATAACGTGTAAGAAAGGTCAAGGAGTATAAATAATTTAGCAAAACTCCATATGAAGGCCTTTTAGTGTGCTCCCTTGTACAACGTAACAGTCACATAGAAATGATTTTTTTGAGTCCCTGTCTTCACAATCAAATGCAAAAAGTAACAATGTATTGAAAGCAATTAGTAGTGGAAAAATGTGTCTTTGCATTTCACAAACTCATCTTAGTTTGTCATAGAAACCTAGTTTTTACCCAGATTACTTTTCATGTGTCACCAATAAATATTTTTGATTTGATACAGAAAATTAGGCAAGCAGGAGAGCAGATAATGCCTCAATTTGCAGGCTAATGCTCTTCACTCTGACTAATATATTCCTGTTTTAATTTTGGATGTTGTGTTTTTCGTATTTGATCCTCACATGTTCCATTAGCTAAGTTCCATTAGCTAAGTCTCCAAGTTGGAGAAAAGTAGGTCTGTTGCTGTCTGCCCACACTGTGTACACTCATACAACTCACTAATTGTAAAACAATAAAATAAATAAATAAAACTGGCTCTCAAAGATTTAAACTTCCAGTTATTTGTTAAGTTAAGCCAGTGTAGAACAGAATATGAGAATATGTCTTGCACACAATGAAATGTGGTTGGCAGATTGTCCTTTGAGCTTCTAATGACAAGATTCACTCAAAGCAAAGTTATGTGCTCTTTATGTTCTACTAGAATTTAATCCAACAATTGACAAAAGAAGGTAAATAAATAAATTTGAAAAACTGCAGTGAAAATTGTGCTTATTTCCACCCATGTCAGTGGCTTTCACAGGCTCTTACTTCACTCATATAACAATTATGTAACACACTGTCCAGTGCTTTGCACAGTGTTTACATACTTTAAACTTTTTTCACATTATCACATTTCATCCATGTTTGAATTTAGACCAACAAAAAGAAGCCCAAAATTGCAAAGTGGAAGGAAAATTATACTTTGTACTTATTTTCAAGAAACAGAAATGAAAAGTTTATTATATGTTTTTCTTCACCTAAAGTCCAGTGCAACCAAATTCCTTCAAAAGTCACCTAAATAAATTTATGAAACAATGTGAAGAAGAACCATGCTAGAGCAAGAAAGTTATCCTTCTGACTGTTTCCAGCTAGGTTATAAAACCAAAATTTAACATTTGAACTTTTAACTAAAATGCCATGTGTGGAAAAAATGACCTCTTTACATATTCCTTAACAGATCATTACTATGAATACATCTACTTTATGAATCGATTGACAGTTATGATCTGTTAAGAAATATGTGAATAGGTCATTTTTGTCACACATAGCTTTTTAGTTAAAAGTCAAAATGTTAAATTTGGGTGGTATCAGTGGAACATGGAGGTGGCTGTGTCATAATGTGGGAAAGCTTTACTCAGCAGGGACAGGGAAGCTAGCTTGATGCAGGATAATTTTCTTAAACATAATGCCAGTACAACATAGAATAACGATGATCAAAGGCAATTAATGTGTCAGAATTGACTGGACAAAGTTTGTAAGTGTTGAATTAAAATTTTGTGAAACTTAGTTGAGAATTTAAATTGTTGTTTACAAACACCATTCATCAAACCTGACTGAGCTTGAGCTATTTTTTAAAGAAATTAGAAAATAATTATATTGATGCACAAAGCTCATAGGGGCATATTCCAAAGCACTTTAACTAGTCAGTGCACCAAAATAAATTCCAAAGTCTTCATATTTTTGTTTGTTAAAAAAACATTAGACATTTTTATTCCGCTTTATTACTATACACTATTTTTGCATTAGTGTACTTCAGAAAATTCTTATGAAATGAACTGAAGCTGAACTTGGAAATATATTGGAAATGTATTCTCACTGTAGAACGCACAAGGAAGCCACTGAAAGATCCATCTTTATTGAAAAAACATACTCATTAAAAAGAAATTAGCTGAAAATTAAATGTGAGAGTAGTTTTCAAAACAAAAGAGAACCTGGACATCTAAAAAAAAAAACAACAAAATAAATAAGCACTTTAGTAAAATACTGAACTGTATGTTCTCTTTGTTGTTTATTGCATAGCCTTGAGGTTATTACACACCTACATGTGTGGGGGAAGAGTTTGAATATCCAGTTAGCTCGCTGTTTTCAACAAACATAAATATCTATTTTCTAGCTGTATTTTTTGTGGTTGTGCCTGTACAAATGCTGTGCACGTTTATTAGAAAATAAAAAATAAATAATTCTCAGATCCCTTGGTGATTCAATGTTTCAGAAGCAAATTCTTCACAGAAAGGACAAGACATTCATTCTACCGGATGCAAAATATCAATAGAGGTATTTCACATTCTTGTGGTTGCTATTGGACTTTTGAAATTTATTCCATTCTTTCTCAGTGACTTGGAAGAGATTAATTTGCTTCTTCAGACAAACGCGTGTGCCGATTTCTAAGTTAGCAGACCATGTAATAGAATCAGTTAAACTCAGATAGTGTCATTGGAAAGTATAAATATCCTCCTTTGGCTCTCAGTATGTTTCAAATATTTTCAGAAGAATAACTCCTGAGCTTGACTTGTAATCAAACAAATATATTTTCTTTCAGTTTGAATTTATTTCTAAGATTCAAGAAAGTATGGTTGACAAATGCTCTGATAAAACTACAATCTATGGTAAGTGTTGGATTTTTGAAACTTTCTGCAGCTGAAATGTTCTAATGCATATTAGTGTCAGTGTGTAAAATAAAATGTTTTGTTTTTACAACCTTAGTTGCTGAAATGGCCCTAAACAAGGCACTTAACTCTCAACAGCGCAAATGCAGCTGATTAGTGGCCACTTAGAGAATAAAATGTCTTTGACATGCTCACGTTCCAAATTACAGCATTAATATTTTTGGTTAGCATTATTTGGCTAACATCTAGAGCTTATTTTCTTTTGCAAATAGGTTTCACTGTCAAAAAAATAAATAAATTAAAAATAAAAATTATGGTGTTTCATTCTGTTTCTCTAATTGATGCATTACTTTGTGCTCTACCAGCTGGCAGAATTATTATGTGACTGTTTAAAAAAATCTGTTGTTTTTTAGAAGAAATGTGGGCATGAATCATAAGAGGTTTTGAAATCAATTTTCTTTGTGAAAACCACAATCTTTTCCTGACACCAGGATTGGAACCAGAAGGTAATCAATTTAGTTATATTTTCAGCAAAAGCACATAGAGTGTCATTTCTGAGGTAGTAAAGATTTAATTTCTAATGCTCAACTAATTTAAACACTGGAAATAATTAGGAATAGTTTGAAATTGGCAAACTAGCTGAGTTGAGCACTTTAATTGAATCCCTCAGTGCATGTGAACAATCCAGATGTTAATGCAGAATAGTTGAAATATGCTGTGATTTTTACAGATGATTATTGTTGTGTTGATTTTTGCTCAATAAAAGCTTTTAATTGTTTTGAATCTGTATCTCCTTGTAATTTAGTTCTGGCTAACTGATTGGGGTCATAATGTTAGCTGACAGCTTTACCAAGCTGTTTATACTATCGATGTACTGTACACATACAGATACAGCACACTTAGCACACCTTGTTAAAGGTCTTCTCCCGGCAATTTTTTCCAATTTATTTTTTATTTTTTTGTTAAGGAACAAATTAAATGAACATGCATTAACATCTTTGTTAAGTTTGGACAGAAATGAGCATGTTAAAAACAGATTTTAGATTGGCAGCAACAAAACCAGGAGCAAGTCTTCCTGGGGGCAGTTTGAGCTAATTACAGATTTTGACATTATAAGCTTTCTATTGATGTCAGACACATAGAAATAATAAAGATGTGGCCATTTCAATGTTAGCACTCTTCAAACAATAATAGGGAGAAAACAGGCATCAATGTGTCAGAAATATTATCCTCAAACCTAATCTGGTAGCTGAGGCTGTCAACAAAGGCTGTTCATTTAGATTTAAAAACTTTTGCAGACAAGGGTGAGTGTTTGTCTTGCTTATCTAGTTGGAAATCTATATTTTTACAGGTTGTTTAGCTTTTTTCCATTTTCCAAAAAGGCTGTGAGCTTTGTCTTGGAGTCGTCTGTGAACCCTGAACTTTAGTGGAATTAAATCATGCCTAAATACACACTAGACCATGTAATAGAATCAGTTATACTCAGATAGTGTCAGTGGAAAGTATAAATAAACGAGGAACGAGAAATGATAAATGAGGAACTATGTTTTGTTTCTCAGCTGGCCGGGAAACACCATGGGATTCCCCAGGAGAAGCTGGTTTTGTATGTGACAAGCATTTTTTAAAAAAACAAAAAGAAAAATTTTAAAGGTTTGAAAAACTCATTTTTGTGGAGATTTTATAGGCTGCTTGAAGGTAAAATTAGAATACGACTGTCTATGCCTCAGAATCAAAACCATGAATTTCTAAATTTGTTAATTCATAGGTACCAAAAAAGATGGAAGGGTTCTTTCAGAGCTGAGAAAGACTGAAAGCTATGTTTATTATTTTTTTCATCACTGTATGATGTATTGGAAATTATAATAAACCACAGGAGTTGTTACCATAAATGTTGTGATAATGTAATATATTCAAAGAACAGAAAATACATTACTTGCTAAATTAGATCTTATCAGAAACAGTTTAGCGGGTGAGCTGCTGAGAATGTGTCTCTTGGGATCTAAGCTTCACAATCATCTTCAGGCATAGAGTGGAGAAAGGCCTCTCTGTTTGAAAGTCTGCGGTTTTGTTTTATGACCCACCCCAGCAAAGTGGGCCAGTACTGACCGCTAAAGGGTCCATTCAGGCATGAGGGCACATGTACAGTTGTATGTACGTGTCTGCGCTATGGCAGGAAGAACAGGCAGGAATAGATGGGGTTGAGGAAGCAAGGTGGAGCAAAGAGAGCACAGGTGGCAGGGCAGGCAGGTGGGCGGTGAAACAGATGTGAGCAGAGCAGTAGACGAACATAGTCCCTTCGATGTCTCCGTTACAGCCTAGAGCAGGAAGGGGAAGGGAAGGAAACAAAAAGAGCATTAAATTGGAAGGTGTCTCGACAAACAGCCTTGCAGGACTCTACACTGTAGGCCACAGGTATCAATCTCCAGTTCTCAAGGGCCAGTGTCCGCCAACTTTTAGATGTGCCTCTGCTGCACCACACCTGAATAGAATAATTAGGTCATTAGCAAGGTTCTGAAGAACTGATCTACACAAGGAGGAGGTAATTAAGCCATTTCATTCCAGTGTTTTGTACCTGTGGCACATCTAAAACCTGCAGGACAGCGGCCCTTGAGGACAGCGGCCCTTGAGGACAGCGGCCCTTGAGGACAGCGGCCCTTGAGGACAGCGGCCCTTGAGGACAGCGGCCCTTGAGGACAGCGGCCCTTGAGGACAGCGGCCCTTGAGGACAGCGGCCCTTGAGGACTGGAGTTTGACACCCCTGTAAATGTAGGCAGTTTATGTTCAGACAGACAAGTTATGATGGCATGCACACAAATCCAGAGGGCTTCCTTTTTCTCAAAAGGATTTACCCTATTATGCGATACTATTCATTGTAATGTTTAGGTTGAGTGATTTTAGATAACAACTTTTATACCAACGTAGTCGCTGCAAAATCTGCATAGAACTTAGAAACCAATAACATTTGAGAACAATCTTTTGCATCTTATAGACAGCTAACTAACCTTATTAAAACAATGAAATATGTTAAAATTTAAAACAAGTCAGACACAAACTTACCAACTTTCTCTGCACATTAAGCTATAGTTAAATTTGAACAATTGCCATTATTGTGATTAATATTATTTTAAATTTGTTTGTGCTTAAACAAAAATGTGAGTTGAGGCTTTTTGTAACTAACTGCCCAGAATTAACAAATTAATCTGAGACTTGAACACCTGGTGTGTTTTTTGTAAGTATATGTTTAAACACAATAAAATGGAACATATTACTTATAATAAATGCTGTTTTGGAAAAGTTTAAGTTACAACATTTACTGTTTTATTCTGAGACTATTTCACAGTTTATTTTACATTCACTTTGTGAATGTTGTCAGTTGACCTCACTTGGTTGTTGAGTATACTGGAAAGAGAACATTTAAGGTATTACCTCATCAAATGTTTTACGTATCATAATTAACATTTAAACTGGCAGCATTTTGATTTTCTTCTTTGCAATTTCATAATTGTTTTTTTAACTGTGTAAAATCACACACAAAGATACTCAAATCTCAAAGTAATCTTTAGGTGTTTGCCATGACAGTGAAGAGATAATATTGTTCCACAGTTAATCATCAAAAACCTTGAAAAGTTGTACTCCATTACCATAAAACCTAAACTATTTTTATCTCTTCCTGCTGTTCAGAACCTCAATTCAAATTTTCCATTAATGAAAATCACTATGAATCTTGGCGGGTTCAAGTGGCGCTGTTATTGTGCATTGTCTGACAGATGGGCAAGCACAGGCCTTGCTGGAGGGAAAGACTGGGTCACATCCTCCATCCTCTTGGGTTATATAAGATTTATTTTTGGGATGTACAGTTCAAACCAGCGTGGTTTGCCAAGTAGTTGTCAGATCATTCTCAGTCTCTAAATCATGTGAAATCACCACAAGTTTGACCGCCAAAGCTTTCTCCCCCAAGTGTGAGTTAGGTGTGCAGCCTCTGGTTATTCAGAGGCAGTAAGGCATTTTCCATTTGATTTGATATGACGAATATTTATGGCATTGGCGTTAAAATTATTCCCCCACCAAATGAGGCCAACAGCTGCGGGGGACTTATTGTGACGAACATGCAGGTGCTGTCTGTATTTCCTGGCTCTTGGGCTTAACAAGCATCTCCTAACTGGCAAGACTTTGGGCACAGTAATGCTGAACCTTTCCTAATTCCCTTTAATGGCTCACTTGGTAACGCTCCCTCTTTCTGTCTGTTTGCTTGCCAAACCTCTGGTCAAATGAAACAGCATATCTAACCCACATGGTTGTCTTTAAATAAACCAAGAAAATGCCACATTCCTTGGATGCTATGATGTTAGCGTTAATCTGTTTCTGTAAATTTGCTGATTTAAAAAATGTATACAGGGTTATTTTTTTTTTAAGTTATTTGTATGTCTCAGTCATGTCTGTGAAGACAAACAAAAGCTGTCGTAATTAGTGTCTTTAATTTAAGGATGAGTCAACAAGTGGAAAGCACTGTTTAATGTCTTATTTTTCCTTAAAAAGTCTAAATAGGATGAGAGCGTAATGTAGCAGCTCAAACTTAGTACATTTATATGAATTTGAAGAAACAGTCATAATCATAATCTCCCTTATATATTAAAATTCTGTGAAGCTAAATTCTTTCATTCCCACAGATTACCCGAGGACACTGTGTACAATTACCAATGAAATAAGATTTATTTATCAATCAAATCCATTGCACATGATAAGTGATTCTATTTGCTAGTAATCAAGTTGAAGTCTATTTTCTAACAATTTTAATAAGGTATAAAGTGTCACAGTAGACAAACTTAAATATGATATTCCTAATTCTACAAGCTACCATTGTAGATAATAAGAGGGGCTATGAATTTATATATCACTGCTTTTAGAAAGAAAGGATAGTGAAAACTCAGACCAAGTTCATTGGTAAGTTTGTACGCATGCTGGGTTTTCAGTTTCAGAAAGCCAGGTAGCTGTTATCCTGAGTCAAGGGGCTATTGCAACATGAAACGTCCATTAACCCATTCTTCTAAGTTGAAAGGTTGATTGAACAAACTCGAGTATGTCCTATGTTTTTGCTGAGAGCACAAGGAAAGTGTCAGAGAAGCCTGTGCTTGCTGGAAAGCAAATATTCTGACAAATCTCTGATTATCAATCAAGGCAAAGTGAAAGCAGCTGAGGGGAAGTGCAGGTAGACAAAGAGAGAGATGAGAAACAGCTGAGAAGGCAGAGAGAAAGGTGAAATAATTCTTAAACTAATATAATCAATAAGCAGAAGAAAACTATTATAAGAAAACAAATCCAAAGCACAAACAATGAGAGAAACAGAAACAAAACACAAATGAAACTAAGAGTTCAGGACAACCTAGGGATCAAACTGTGAAGCTTTTGGTTTCCGTTCAATTTGTTGTAGATTTCTTGGTGGTTTCTCCCCTTAGAAGAATCCTGATACAAGTTTGACACTGAGTGAAGCTTTGAAGGTGTGGAAAATGTAAAACCAAAATCTCCCCAAAATTTAGATGAAGGCCACAAAGTAAACAAATAAAAAAAAATGAAAAACCATTTGTTGCAACCAAATCTGAAGACAGTGAGGATGCATCAGGCCTGATTTAGAACAGCAAACCTGTTGTTTCTCTGCTTTTATCTTAAAACGTGGCTGCACCAGGAGCAAAATCCAGGAGAAATGTCATCCCATGGATCAGAGCAGCAAACCAGGAGGAGACAGGGAAAATCCGTGGCCATGTGTTGAAAAATAATTTATTCTTCTTTTTACCGGATTCATTAGAAAAGAGAGAAAGTCGGTTCATAATTATGGATAAAACAGTATCTCCAAGCAAAAGGTGTGACAATTAAATTTTCCAGCATGTAATCATTTTATTAAATACAAGAAGTTTACTTAGTTTATGTTAGTTATCCATGGATTGTTATGGATTATTTGAATACCATTATTTGAATTTCTAAATTAGCTAATTATTTAAGCAACATTTTGACATATTGACAAGACTAGACTCTCTAAGAATAACACTTTGCAGTAAAGAAAGAAGAAGTAGGAAAGAAAGCCATTATTCAAAGGTTATTTTTCTTGTTTTTGCATGAGTCAAATATGTTTCAAATACTGTCAAAGTAACGTGGAGGAAGGTTGGTGTACAAATACCATCATTGTTTAGGTTTAGACAAAGTGGTACTGCGTTGGTTAAATTACAGAGGTACTTAAAATGATGTGGAACCTTTTTTGCATAAATACATTATACCCTTATACAAAGTACCAGACCAACATGTTTTAGCACCTTGGACTATTACTGGAACCCCTAGCAAAGATGTTTAAACAAGTCTTACTTTGTGGATTGAAGACCCGTTTTTTGCTGCAGTCCTCTAACAGTGAGATTTTCTTACCTCCTCTATCATCCTCCTTATTGGGCATGATGACAAAATCAACTCCAATCCTCGTCGATGGTTGTGTTTCACAGTTTGTATTGTTTCAGGCTCAGATTACTTTGAATTTATAAACACTGCCAATACTTTGATCAAATCTATATCTACATTATCTGTAAATACATTCTTCCAAACCATTTGTGTTTTCTGTGATATTGCTTACCCCTTTATTCTTATCTTGGTCAAACAAGTTCTTGAGTTTACATCATGACAAAAATAATGAAATAAAAAAAAAAGAAACTGTACAAAATGGCTCTGATATTGTTTTGGATTTTAGCACAAAAGAAGCAACAGTGGACAGGTGTGATGTGGGCTTCTATGTAATTATTTTAATAATCCACCTCCTACATTACATTTATTACACATCACAAACTGTGTTTTTTAAAATTATCTACTTCTGTCAGAAAACCCAATTCATTAACAATACATTTTCTTATCTCAACCATTTTGAAAAGTTGCTAAGAGAGGTGGTCTTTTTTTTTACGTTATAATTTCTATACACCAGGTAAGTCATGGGTCACTGAATAAAGGTTCACATACACTCAGTTCAGCATGAAAAGCAAACTTAAAACGGACTTTCGTATCATTCAGATTATAGTCATTTTAACGGTGAGATTAATTGTAGCAACAATAAATTAGAAACAAATATTTCTAAAGGTGGGATTATTTCCTAATAAGCACAGAAAGTCAAGTTTTGATTTTTCTACATTGTTCAGTTTAGGATTATGCTGCAATAAAATCAGCATAATCCTGTTTTTTTTTTGTTTTTTTTTACTTTTCCATGGATACCTACAAGTGCCCTGCGACAGACTGGTAACCTGTCCAGGATGTAACCTGCCTCTCGCCCAGAATCTTAGCTGGAGAAAGGCACCAGCAACCCTGTTGACCTCACTAGGGACAAGGGTGTTAGAAAATGGATGGATGAATGGATGGATGGATGGATGGATGAATGGATGGATGGATGGATGGATGGATGGATGGATGGATGGATGGATGGATGGATGGATGGATGGATGGATGGATGGATGGATACCTACAAGAGGGCACTGTAGATATGATTGTTTTTCTTAATGTGTTATTTGGTATAAGTTTTTGTTTCATTGAGGTTTA
This sequence comes from Gambusia affinis, assembly GCF_019740435.1. Taxonomy (NCBI): domain Eukaryota; kingdom Metazoa; phylum Chordata; class Actinopteri; order Cyprinodontiformes; family Poeciliidae; genus Gambusia; species Gambusia affinis. The sequence goes on along the minus strand of NC_057870.1, from coordinate 28,565,129 downwards.
TCTCTTACTCTGTCACCCTCTATGGAGAGGTGGACTACATCTCTGGATAATTTGGAGGCATAATTGAGAATTTCTGCCCAAATACTGCGGTACAGTTTACTATTTATCAGTCATTTCAGAAAGCACAACTCATATTATACAAGTTAATTACACAGGGTTAAATATTTTAAGCCTTTATTTCTTGTAATATGGATATTTATAGCTTACTGATAATACAAAACCCCAAAACTCAGTGTCTCAGAAAATTAGGTTGATATGAAAAAGTTAAATACTGTAAACTCATGGTGTCACATCCTTATCAGTTAATTAACTCAAAACACCTGAAAAGGGTTTCTGAGCCTCTAAATGGTCTCTCGGTTTGGGTCATTATGCTTCACATTCATAGAAATACTGCTGACTTGAGAAATGTTCAGACATCAGTCACTGACAGCCTCCACAAAGAGGGTAAGCCACAACGATCTTTAATAAGGAAGCTGGTTGTTCCCAGAGTGCTGGAAGCAAATGCATGTAAGGCTGAATGAAAGGAAAATGCGTGGTAGTAAAAGATGAGATGTGGTAGTAAAAGGAGATAACAGAAGCCTTGAAGGATTTTCACACAACATACTTTCAAGTATTTGGTGAATCTTCATAAGGAATGGACTGAGGCTGGACTCCAACAGCCACTGTGTTCAGACAAGTCGTACACATGGGTACAAATGTTTTCATTCTCATGTGAAGCCACTCCTACATCCACTGTGTTTAGACGACCCAGTGGATCATCTAAACCCAGTGGATCATCTAAACCCAGTGTAATTGATCCACCAGGTTTTCTAAAGTCCACAGTCAATGCAGTTATCCACAAAGAAATTTTAAAGCACTTCAGTTTTCCTTCTGCTGGCAAACTTTTCATAGATTCTGATTTATTTTTTTCCTAGCAGGTCAAGGCACCTGCCCACACTTCCAAAGGTACCAAAGGCTGGTTCAGTGACTGTGGTGTTACTGCAGACTTGTCTGTCCTGAACCCCATAGAGAATCTGTGGAGCAGAGTACTGTCAAGAGGTAGACTGACCAGAACCAACAATGCCGATGAGACGAGTTTCCATTTCACCTCAGGAGTTCAACCTGTGTCTATGCTACGCAACACTGATGCATGCAAAATGAGGCCCAACTAAGTACTGAGTACATAGAAATGAACACACATTTCAGAAGCCAGACATTTCTGTTGAAAATATCCTTTTTTTAGTCTTTTGTAATAGTTTTACTTTTTGAGAGACTCAAGTTTAGATCTTCATCATTTGTACGTCAAAATAGTCAAAATGACTAGAAATTAAGGCCTTGAATATTCGACTCTATGTGTAGTAAAGCTTTTGGAAATGAGTGATAAAAAGTATTGAACCCTTTAATCATATTGGCACTCAAGGGAGTCACAACTTTGACCTCTATTATGGATTCTGTTGTTTTTTTTGCCATTTTTGTTCTTTCTTCTTATGAAAGCATAAAAGTCTAACTAGATAAGCCTCACTTGTAGAAGAAGGGCACTGTGCTTTTTGAGAGACAGCACATAAGTCTCCATGTGGTGCTCAAATCAGCAATGCATATTCATCTTGTAGATTCCAGTCAATTTCTTGGGAAATTGATACAAATATTTAAATATTCTAGTCTTAGAATATCTCCTTGTTTTCACAGGCTTCCTTCATTTTTATTAAGTTTTGTACATAAAGTACTTGAGAAAGACAGAAGTGAATAACTTTCTCCACTTGGAGAACTTCCAGCTTGTCAAGAACAATTTTCTGATGTTCTCAGAAAAACATTTTGGTCATAAAATATTTCTACATACCTTTAGTGGCGATCAGACTAATGATATCCATTTAAGTGTCACTTTTAATCTGAGATGGAGCAATGTGGAACATCTGAGATTTTCATACTTATTATTTTAGCAACTCTAGGCAATATGTTTCTCAACAATGACTTTAGTCACAACTACATTGAGTTAATTTGATTTTGTTTTATTTTGTTTTTATTCGCCTGTGTGAAAATCACCAAAAATCAAACTTGGTATTTGTGTAGAGCTTTTCAAACTATCGAGTATCCAGAAACATGTTATGCAACACCTCTCTGAGGACTTTGTTAAAAACCAAACTACAATCTGCTTCCTTCTTTTTGCCAGTATTATTAACTTTTTGTGTTATGTGCCAAACGTTTTATTTTGGAGTTAATGGGTGTCATATTGGGACATATTCAGCAGCAAAAAATTTTATTTTTATCACCAACAGTTTATCATCAGTGTTCTGTAGTGTGAATAACTCAGAGATTATAGTTTAAAACTAAGAAAAAATATGAAGAGAACAAAACCATAGAAGTCGACATGTTTTTTTTCCCCCATTAATACATTTTGTTGTTAACACTTGCAAGATTAATTCACTTTTTTGCCTGTTTTTATTAAAATAAGTATTTTGGGTAAAAAAGAAAAAAAAATCTATTATGTTTTCACATTTTGCATTTATAACAGATTTGAAAAGGTTGACTTTATAGTTTGTTTTTTCATTTATTTTTATTGCTGTTAGATTCTATTTTCATTTTATCATGAGCATTATTTTAGCTAATTTGTGAAAAGATGACCAACATGAAATGGATGTGTGACTTTATTGAAAGTTTCATTGGTTTTATAATTTCATTCAAAAAGGGTTGTTATAGACAGAATTATATTTATTTATTTAACTTTATATTATTTTGTTTTCCAGTTAATAAAATCCTTATTTTCAGTTTCCCTCAGTTTGATCAATCCATATAATACATGAATGAGCTTAATGTACTGTTTGATGACGAGGATCAGTGTAAATAACTTTCTCTGCAAAGTCCTTGAAGTCAACATTTGTTATAAATTGACTCTATATAAATAAATGGAATAAGCTGAAGTGAACTGAATAGTTATGATTTTGAATGGAATTTATGGAATAAATATACTTTTCTATAAGGTTTTAGTGTATTTAGACACAGCAGTACAATAGATGCATTTTAATTTTTCTCAGAACCGTAAATCCAATTTTTAATTTTTGTTTAGTTCTTTTCTTTTTGTTGTGTTACCCACAGTGAAAAGGCCCTGAGCAGTGACTGGGTTCTAACACTTTTAAGAATGTCCACATAAACCAAACATTCATGCTCTGATGGGCCACAGCCTGAGATTGGTTCGGTGGATTCTTTACACTTCAGTGGCTGAGCCTTAACTTCTAAACTGAAAGTAGAGCAGAAGACGAAAAAGAAGGAGGAGAAGGAGGACTGCCTGGTGCAGCCAGTTAGAGCTCTATCTATATATCTATCATTCCATTTTCCTGCTTCTTGCCCTCGCTGACTTACTGTGTCTTCAAGCAGGGATTCAAAGGTCTGACGCTAGATGAAATACACACAGAAACCCACGGCCACACACGCACAGAAGCATGCACACACTTTCATCAGAATGCCAGCTTGTTCACGGATCAGTTGCAAAAAATGAGAGACCAAGATCTCAGAATTTGTTCTGGTTGAACTGCTTCAACATTGATGATTCCAGTTTGTATTTGAACCTCGCTAATATTAATGATGGATTACTTAAAATATGAACCAGGAACACGAGCAATAAGAGATGAATTTGTTATGAAGCTTTTTACATAAGTTTACCTGAGATAGAGGTAGCTGCAATTTTCTAAGGCAAATTCGAGCTGTTCTTTGTCGCGGGCCACATTTGAATTTGGTAAAATGTGATCTGTATTCAGAAGGTCCCTGAATCTTAGCTGTGCACAAATGGAAATGTTAAAGCTCCACTACACAGGGAACTAGCCTGGTAAAGATGAGTGCCTATTTACTCTGATTTTAAAGTGGTGGCACTTATCCGTGAGTGACTTTGAGAGCATTTTATCAATTAAGAAATAAAAACAAATATGAAACAACAAAGTTGAGAATCTGACAGACGGCACTGAAGACAAACAGCCTCTACTCTGTTTTTTCAGTTAAAGAATGCACAGCACATTCCTTCTTTCGAAATAATAATACATTATTTTTGCTCTGACCTAAGACAGCATATGAAACCAATATAGACAATATGGATCTTTTTAGTAAGAAAGTGAGGATAGCATACTTTAGAAATGTGCTAAATGTGATCAAATTACACTCAGGCGTGCTCTGTTTCTTTTGCATAACCATAGTAAAACTTGTATTTTATGAGGACACATTTAATAGACCAAAGCAAAGTGTGACATGCATTTGCATCCAACACCCATAAGTCAGTTGCAGCTGCGATTACTTTTGGGAGATTCTGTTACTGTATCCAGAGGTTTGAGAAGCACAGTCCTAATTTCTTGAGGGCTGATGGTGTATTATACAAACTTTCAAAATGTTCATGATCCAACACTTGAATAAAATGCTTAAACTGCCTTCTAAGGATATGATTAGGTTCTGCAGTCCTGGTTATGACCGAATTATGTGACTGTTTATTATGTGAGTGTTTTGAGTGGAGAAACGTCTAATAACTTCAGAACATTGCTTTGTGCTCAGATTCCTGATTTAAAGCTTTCTGTTGTATATGTGCATTTACATGATTACTTGTAACCCTTTTGCAATAAAGTATCTCCAAAAGATTAGACAAAAAATATATATATTTCTTTTCTCATTTGACCTCTGAGGAACTTGCCACAATATTTTTCATTTTTTTAATCCAACTTCTTTAAATACAGGGGAATGCCAAATATAAACTGGACCTTTTATTGCCATTCTGCCTGCAGAGTTTTTCATTTAATAACTCTCTGAGATTTCCTAGTTCTTCTTACCAAAGCAAAGAGAGAAATGACAAAGTGTCAGTGTTTCAGACTTAATAATTGCTTTGTGACGATACTTGAACCAAGGACATTATTTCTTTTATTGAAGTTCTCGTGACTATGTGAGAAGCTAATATTGGGCATTACCAGAAGGGTGAATCAAGTTAATTAGTTTTCTTTTTTCTTTTAAAACTTCAAATAATATAAACTTGCTTGTTATCATTTCAGCTGTGTGACATACTGTCGTTTCACAGCAGTCTCACCACCAGTGCATTATCTTGACAGTTGAGGGTTAGAATTTGTGTAAAGTCATTTATAAGCAGAGTGTTTTGCATGAACCTGTGCTCACATAAAAATATATATTTTATATAAATATATTAATACAAAACTAATGGTTGCCCCTAAGATTCTTTTTAAAGTAATAGATATTTTTATTTTAAATGTGATGTGACACAGAGAACCACTTACGGCCTTCATGTTTATTTAGTCATACATACATTTTTGTCCTTGTTTTTTTAAATGCAAATCCAACATTAAGATAGATAATAATAAACTATGCTTATCCTTTTATGCCTCGGTCTTTGAAACTTAAATATTTTTAGCAGAAAGTGCTGATAAACAACTAACTTTGTTCAGTGACGATGCATTAAAAATCTTTCATCAAAGTAAAACATGGATAAAGGTTGTGTAAAAAAATAGAAAACATCCAAAATGAAAAGAGTTTTTTTTATTCTTATACACTTTTAAAGGATGAGTGCAAATAAAAGAGCTCATGACCAAAATCTACTCATCACTAAGCCAAGGACCATCAGGTAGTAAATACAAGCTTTTTGGTAGCTATAATCTACAACACAAGGACAGAATCAAGGAAAAAAACAACACAGAATCTATGCAATCAGAAATAAAATGAAGGAAAATTAAATTCATATGAACAAAAATAAAAGGGAACAAAAGGAGAACACAACACAATTTGTACATTCAAAAGAAAAAAGCTCAAAGAAATCCACAAGGAATATAAATATTACGGCAAATGATGATAAAACATATTCTACAATCTGTTATGTACACTTGGCACAAATGTTATATTTCAGACTTCCTGTCAGGTTGTTGACACATTTTTTTTATCTATACAGGTTGTAACTCTTTATTTAAGATGCCAGCCTGACCTTTCAGTTTACCTATAAATATACCAAAACAATCTTTCTTTTAAAGCAAGCTGTAGAAAAGTTTAGCAAAGCTTGATGTAAATGTAGAGATGAAACTGCTTGATGATCAACGGCATCAGAAAATTGCTGACATATATATATATATATGAAGAATAATTTTTTTTAAAATTAGTCTCTGTTAGTTCTTCTCATGCACTTGAAAGTTGTAAACAGTAAAAATTTAAGTGATTTACTAACCATATTTGAAGAGACAAACAGACTTCCAAACAATACGGTGAAAAAAAGTAGCAGATTGTTTATATGCTTTTAAAAACACTGGCAGATGTGTTTATAATGAGGTGGAAAATGGTTATTTCACAAGATTAGATTGTCTCCACCTATCTGACGTGGCTGGAGAGAGTAAAAGCAGTTTACAGCTTATGTGATGTACTGTCCTGTGATGATTCATGATAATATGACTCAGGTTTGCTCTACCTCTAAGACATACATTTAAATCTACTTTAATATACAGCATGAAGTAGAAAAATGGTTTGGGCTGGGGTCATATGAGTTTTGATATGTCTCTTCTGATATGTTAAAGGGAAAGTTTTGCCAGATTTTAGTTACTTGTTACTTTACAATAACAAGGACACCTAAAGGTAAGTAAAATATTTATATAAAATATTTGTGCAATTAAAGTAACATTATGCATTTAAGAATACTTTGTGCTCCACAGTAATCTTAAGCAGTGTTGTACTCAAAAATAAGTGGATGAGGAATAAAAGCTGTCATATTCAAAACAAAAAAGTAGGGATTAAAATCTTCACAATGTTCAATCCAGTTTAAGCCAACATTTGTATAATGAACTTTTCCCATATCTTGGAGAAAAGTTATCTGTAAGTCAGTTTTCTCTAATTTCATGTATACTGGGCTTCTTGCAAAAGAAACTAGACAAAAACACAAAGTATGATTTTGTTATTTTTGCAGCCACACACCTAAATGCTTCAAATTCAAATTTGTCCTCCAAAATAATTGACTTTTGATTTTACTTTTGATTGACAAACAATGTGCCATGTTTAGTATGTTTCTTTATTTTTTTTAACCTCATGCACATTAGATCATTTTTAGGCCCTTTCGTGTGAAGCTCTAGAACTCAAATTTGCATTTTACTTTTGCAAGTTAATGTGTCATTGAACTTTTAAACCGTAAATTTATAAATTTTTGACAAAGACAAACATTCAATTTCATATTATCGCATCTGCAGGATGAAATATTTTTTAAAAAAATTCAAAATGCAAATCTTTTATTTTAAGATTAATGAAAATGGGATACAATAAAATTAAAGGTTTTCTTTTAAGTGACTACAACACTGCTTATAAACACCACAGACTTGATTTGTACAAGCTAAAAACAAACATTTAGAATTTATTTTGACCTTTAACACTCAACGTTTCCCAATTAACCTTTTTAGTTCCATATTCTGTTTAGGAATCCCTTAATTACACAAACCTTTATTCTCAGAGTTCAGAAGGTTCACATTTAAAGGGTAAATATTTCTTGAGTAAACTGAATTGACTACATAGTAGCAAGCATTAGCTTTTTATCTTTGTGTAATACAATATGCAATTATATTTACCTACTTTATCTCAAGTGAACTAGTTATTGGTGAAAAGGGCTCAGTGACAGCATATTTGATATTTAGTTTTAGCAACAGTTTGGATACATTTCAAGTGTCAGAAATTTCACAGAAAAGCATCAAGTGAGGGAATTCTGCTCAAAGGCTGCAGCTGTTCTAACATCTACTCTGTTCACAGATAATATTCAAAGCTTAGGCTAACCAGAGGACAGTCTCATCAAAACACTGGCCTGACACATTCTCAAACAAACAGGGACACTGCCTTCTTCACATTCAAATGTTACGGTGGAAATAAAGACATTTAGGTTCAACAAACACATGAAGAGGACATTCATACATGAAAAAACCATGAGGTAAATATGACAAAATGTGTCTACAGAACTGATATAAGGAATGGTAAGACAATGTTATGAATATATGCACAGTGTGTGATGTACAACAGCTACGTTCATTCAAAACAAAAAAGCAAGACGTGAAAATAATATATACATTTGTTCTCAGACATGTTTTTTTTTTTTAAGATGAAGTGATCTATTGAAAGTTACAAGGAAGATACATCCAAGAAACAAATTAAATATAATGAAGCAAGCGAGTCACTCATAAAAGACTGAAAAATAAAGGAGAACTATACAGTGTGTTCAACATCAAATTAAAGAAAACATGAGTCCCAACTGCTTTGAGGAAGTGGACAGTCAACTCATCTGTACACACAAATGCCAACATTCCTTAGAAATACACACAGCATGGGCAGTTTTCGTCACTGGGCTGGATTTTAGATTCAGTGCATTCTTTAAAGAGGCGGGATATTTATGTGGAGTAATGGCGGCTGATTGGTAAAAGTAGTGGACTGTAGTTTTATGGCCTAACTCATTTGACATACTCAGCTGACTTCCAGAAGTGCCCTGGATGGGAAAGGCGGCGGTTCCTTTTTGGCAACTTTTCCAGTAAATCTACCAGCTTGGAGAAGCTGGGCCGCTCTTCTGGCTTGCACGACCAACACATTAGCAAAATATCCTGGAAAAAACAAACAAAAAAAAACCTAAACAAAATGCAAAATCACTTCACTCCAGTTTTCCTCACTGGACCAAGATAAATTACCTTGCAGAAGTATTCCTACGACTTTAATTTTCCAATGTTCTGTCGCTTCACAGCTATAAATTTAGTTTATTTTGTGGGGATTTTATTTCATGCATCAACACAAAAATAGCACACAATTTTGAATTAGAAGAGCAATTTCACATGGGTTAATACTTTTTACATAAAATGAGACAACTAATAATAATAAAAATAATTTTTGGAGTCAAAAACTATTGCTCACATCATTTAAAGAGCCATGCTGATGTAAGCTTTGCATTTGTAAAACATTCTGAAAGGTTCTAATCACCAAGCTTTGCTGACATTTTTAAGTCCCATTCCATCTTGCTCATTCTGTGGTGTGTCAAAATGAATACTTGTCCAGCCTTATAAGTTACAAAGTTCTTTATATTTATATGATATGTGAACCAATATGATCACTAATAACTGTGACAGAAGTGATTTTGATAAAAATTATATTATTTCTATATATTTTTTCTATTTTCAATTTGTCAGAGTAAGATCATGGTATTGCAATTGAAGCTGAATTTATTATTAAGTTGTTTGGTTTTCTTTTTCCACCAGAGTTGCTAATAACTGTGTAGGGAGAGAAATATATAAAAACATTTACATCTGAGGAGAAGATATCGGAGGTGTTTTTATAAGTGAGGATGGTGCAGGTTTGAAAAGAAAAGGATAAAAACAGCTTGAAACATTTATATTTTTTACACATAATTCCCAGCAGTTTCCTATCTTTTAATCAGAAGAAGGTCAATGTTCGACTCTTACTTTCCCTACTGGACTTAGTATTAGTACAGTCATTCCATTTACCCCAAAATAAAAAAGTAATAACTATTTTTTTCTCACTAAAGCTAAAATTTAATCAACAATTCCATCACAGCTGCGAGAAGAACTCATTCTAGTTTTATCTATGTTTAATTATTGCTTGCAAGCCTTTTTCAGACATATTTTAATCAGCAAGAACCCTGAAGTTTAATTATATAAAATGAAATAATGGATGCTGCTAATTTACAATTTAAAAACTTTTTTAGACTTGGGCACACTTTCAGAAACAGTGTGCCTGCAGGCTGGTGTAATTTCACCAACATACAACCTATTACACATGATACATTAGATGCTAGTTAGTTATGATCAATTTGTTGGATCATAATGGTTTAAAGAGTTTGATGGGTCCAAAATTAACATAGCTGGATATTGTTTGATGCTTCTAATTTTTAAAGTGAATTAAAATAAGATGTGTTGTGTAAGTTGGGTTGCACGATATTTTGAATTCATCATAATCTGGAAAATAATGCTGTCAGAAATGTGACTCATGGTCAAGTAAAAAAAAGGAAGAAAGTCCTTACCAGTATCTCCTTCCCCATCCCAGTTTGGGCAAGGTTAGGCTTCATGCCACTTCCAATCTGCCATATGATCACCTCCGCTGGCTGACTCTTGTAAGGCCACTCACGTGCATGTAACTCATACCAGATGGTGCTGCGAAGACAGAGACGAGTAGAGTGCGTCACTGCTTTCAACTATCTTATCTCATTTTATTAAGGAATTATATGAGACAGTGAAATTCAGATAAGCAAAAACACTATAATTCAATTAATACTTTCAGAATCAGATCACACTGGTGCATAGAAGGGATCCATACAGAAACATTAGAAGACTTATTTATAGGTTAAGATTATATGTTTTATCATGAATTTATAAATATGGTTAATGCAGAAAACACATCTTTTTTTTTTTTGGTGCAAATAGACCATTTTCATTCCTGTACAACATGTTTGAGTAGAATAAAAATAGCTCAGTGCCAGGAGTAATGAAAAAAAATAAAAGCAGATGCTTGATTGTTGATGAATATGCATAACAGCCAAGGGGGTCACCTCCAGGTAGCACAAAGGCCAACAGAGCAGCAGGACATTGTGCACAAGTGCTGCGCTTGTCTTCCTTTCAGAATAATAAGAGCGATGAAGCATCCATACGGGAGAACCGTCTGAAAACGCTGTTGTGTTAATAGTCAATAGAGCAGGGTCTACCCCCACAAACCAAGCCATAATGGAAGTGGAGAAGGAAGTGGAGCCGAAGTGATTTTTCAATCAACTTAGGGCACATATAAAATGGAGGAGGAGAATGGAGAGACTTTTGTCTGAGAGACTTATTTGACACTTAGAAAAGCAATCTATATGTAATAACTCTCAGATTCAGTAAGATGAATTCACTCAAAATGTGTAAATGCATTTTTTTAAGGCAGAAATGAAGCAAATCAAAGACAGTCTGGGTGGGTTTGAAGAAAGACAAGCTGCTGAAGCTGCTCATAAACAGCTAAAAAAGTTTCAGAAAGTGGGTTAATAAAAATAATTATTTTTCATTATAGAAATGCTAGTTAACATTTGTTTTTATGACATATCTGCCTTTTACTCAGATTTAGTAGCTGGCTTTTATAATGATATACCCTCCATTATGTAGCTTCGTACATAGTCTTTAATTAAACTTTATAAGTTTGCTTCTGTAACTCACTGGCTGCTGCTTGAATTCTTGCCCATTTTCGGATTGTCAACAGTTGCCTATAAATATCCAGACTCAGACACCGTCCGGACAAACAAAGAGCTGGACATCTGGTTAGAGGACACCCACCCGAAAGCAAAGACGTCTGACTGTTTGGAGAAAGGAAGCTTGTCCTCCTCTGTGTCTGGAGAAAGCTGCTGAATAATTTCTGGGGCCAGGTGACACAGCCAGCCGTTGGGGATTCTCAGTTTGTCTTCTCTCCGGCTACAAAGCAGAAAGATACAAACACGGATATTTGTTACAAAGTGTGTCTCTCCCTGTTGTATTGGGATAACTTGCTTTTATGTAGTTTGTTACATCCAAAAAGCCAGAATTCTGGTTTGCTTTTAAACAGCTTTGTCATACATTAAATTGAATTTTAAGGATTACATAGTGTCAAATTCCACCGCAATGACATGAGGGGAAAGAAACCGACAAGCAAATACATGACAGTGTCTTCAGCCATCTGTGGTGCTGTCATGTTTTCAGATTAAAAAATAAACAGTCACAGGTTTGCCTTTCAGCATTTGAATTTCCTTGAAAAAACATAGCAAAAATAATTATTGTTTCTGGAGGCTTAAGGCCTGTGGTTTGACATTTAGACTTTTATTATTAAATGTATACAGCTACTGTTTGGACAGCTTGTGTCACATTGATTATTGCATAGCAGTAGATTTTAATGCAAATAGTGTTGCGATCATGATTAGGGTAAATGTAACCATTATTACCTTATAATAGAAAGTCTAAACCTGAACTACAAAGTGTTTTGCTAATAAAAACACTGGTTTGGTTTCAACAAATGTGGGCGTATTGACTTATAGAGAGTAATATGACTCAATGTAAACTTGCCAGGAGCGGAAAGGCAAATTTAGGTTACATTTACTTTTAATTTTGTGAAACCTGAGATAAACAAAACATCAGTTCTAAATTGGTTTATGGATTATAGTGCCTTTGGCTTATGATCAATTGATCAAGACCTCTTACACTTGTCTCATTATTTAATTATAATCTTCTATTTTATGCATACACACAAATTCCTTTTATAAACATGGAGTCAAACATATACATCTGTTGGTAATTGTATATTGTTGATTAATTATAAAAACCTCAAAAATCTCAACTTTTCTTTTTTGCTGCGTCATACCATCTTTATTTTTCCCATTTAGTTTATTTTCAATTTCAAAGGATCACCTAACCATCAAATTCCCATGCTCTGTATATACACAAGTACATGCAAGGAAGGACAATTGGATTAATCAGAGAAAAGGTGATGGCACCACAATCTTTGACTTTTTGATGCTACTTTTTGATGCTACTTTTAGGTACTCTTAGCCATTTAAGGACGTCAAGATATAAATGTGTAAATGTTTGTTTTGTGACGACAAATGTCAGCCTTACAAAGATTTTCAGAAGGATTTAGATAGGAGGCTGTTTCTGGTGAGCTTAAAATTGTTCTTTGTCTCCTTTTCAAACCTTCTTTTGTGTTGCTGGAAGTGAGCTTAAGGTTCTTGTGCCAATGAAAGACCCAGGACCTTCAATTCAAACAGTTTTCTGACAAAAGAGGCTTTTTTTCAAATATGTAAGATTACTGACCAACTCTGTGTGCTAAAGGAACAGAATCCAGTACCTGAGATCCTGGTAAGCTTTTGGGTTGGTGTATATGGAAGTCTTAATAGGACAAGTTTGTAAGGGTAAAAAAAAAGAAACAATTTATCAAGGCTTCACACAGGGACAGTCTGATAGTACTATGTTCCACATTTCTAAAAACCCTGTTATACCTTTGGCATGAAACTTAAGTTTTTTGTAAAAGTTCCCAATGATATTCATGAGCAGATGTAAATATGTAATTGTGGCATATTTTGGTACATTCAGTAATCACTGTCATATTTTAAAGATCAAAAAGTAATTCAGTAGTAGAGTAGAGAGATCGGAGAACCACAATAAACCTAATAATTTTTTAGTGTTTGATATTTTGCATAATCCATGATTTTGCTGTAAATATGTGTTATTGCAATAAAAAAAAAAGCTTGTGAGGACAATACACGTTTAATCAAAGTTTTCTGTCTTCAAATTAGATGAAAGAAAGGCTCGTCTTTGAAGTTTAGAAATCCTATGAAAAAAGACTAGAAAGCTTTTAACGTCTCTGCGACTTCTGAATTCAATTTTCATGAAGGAAATTAATCTATGGTTTCGTTGATATTTCCTTTTCACATTTCCCTAATTAATAGTGTCTGTTTTTTATTTTTTTAGGAGCAACATCAGATCTTACGTTTATGACTAAATACTGTCTAAATGAGCTTTTTATTACCATAATGGTGGTAAAGTACAAATAAAATCAAGCCAAATATTTTGTTCTTGTATAAATATGTTTCCAATCACAGCAAATATGTCACAGCAAAAAGCTGCATGTGTCAGTTTTGAACTAAGCTTTCCGGTGTTTATTTGCAAAACAAATGTAAGCTTCTGTCTCTAATGTGCTTCATACATATTTACCTGCCAGCCTGCAGAACTCCAGATATGGTAAAAAGTCCAAAGTCAGTGATGACGACTTTGCCGTTATCATAAAACACATTCTTGGACTTCATGTCTTTGTGTAATATCCCCTTAGCGTGGAGGTAGCCCATCCCCTGAGAAGAAGGGGAAGAGAGATAGGTGAATGTCCTGTAATGTGATGTTTGCTGCTGAAGAGTTTCTGGGAATCAGCGTTGATTTTTTATTATTTTTTTTTACCTTGACCATCTCTTGTGCAATCTGTCGCGTCTTATTAACATCTAGGACAACCTTGGCATCCCGCACCACAGAGTAAAGTGTCCTGCCTTTACACAAGCTGACAGAGAGGAGAAAGGTCATAAAATCAGCATTAAATCAGCATAAAAAAATGAACCATAAAATCTGCATTGTGGAAAGAAAAATACAAGATAGACTGAAGCAAAGATTGTAGGAATCTGTTTTTAAAAAGGTAAAGTTGGATTTCACAACACAGTTTATCTATAAACTATCCGATATGAAGATTCCCTTTATGACTCCCCTACTCATTCAGAACAGGATGGCCTGAATAATCTACTCTTGGATAAGTAAAGTCTTCATTGCAAACCTGTGAGTGACTGATTATACAGTAGAATCACAATTAATTAGAATAGCAATAAAAAGTTAATCTCTTTCATTAGTTCACTTCAAAAAGTGTCCCCAACCTGTACTGGTCCTTACAAAAACACACCGAGTCATACACTGTGTTTTGTTGAAATGGATCTTTATGACTGAATCTTTGTGAATACAGATTTTCTTAAACCTAAGCTTTAATTTTGTGATGATTAAACAATACTTTCCTCATTACTGCATTTCTGATAGAAGGTGTAACACTTCTCCAGAGCTGCCCTCAGAAAATGCATTTTAATAGACAGCTATCCAACCCCCGACTGCCTCACACTTGAGACCCTCAACCCCAACTGGTGACCCGCAAAGGACCCGAGGACCACGATTCATGCATATTCATCTCATTGCAACAAGCTGACAGGAGCCAAGTCTTTAGGAGCCGTCCCACTTCATTCTTTTTCTCAAATGCAGCTTCCTGTGTCCGATGGCAAATACCTTCACCTCTGACAAAAATAAATAAATAAATAAATAAAAAGCTAATGAGGCCATCTTAACATGCTGAGATTCACCCCTGTGTTTCAAAATGGGATGGCTACGCCATGTGAATGAGTAAAAAAGCAGCAATGACATCACAGATGACGTCAAACGCACAGAACGTGTTCAGTGTGCTCTGCAAAAAATCAATCCAGACTTAGTCACAAAGGAAGCAATCGAAAAATAAGGAAGCAATCAGTGTTAATGATCTAACTCATGCAAACAGAAATTCCTCATTTAAAAATAACCAACATACTTTATTTTAGTTTGATTATACTTAACTAAGTTGCACTTTGACCTAAATAGGGTTTTTAGAGTTGCATCTTAAAGATTTTCATCCTCATCATCAGTCTGATATGTAAGAGCAGGATGAAGAAGCCCCCTATTGTACTGACATTTGCTATTATTTTGAGCAATCACCAGAGAAGGTTTCCAAGAGGCAGGCAGCTCATCTGCCAGCTCCCCTGCATTCACAGCAATTTCCTCTGACATCACCTGCAATCATAAAACTACAACTACAAACATGTAACCTGTTACACAGTAAATGTGAAGAAAACAGAGATGTGTTTCTTGCAGAAATGTGTTTGCTAAAAAAAAAACCGTGCACATGAATCCAGTGAGATTCTCCATTCTTTTGTAAATAAATGGAACTGGAGAGAGAAGAAATGAGAGGATGATGATTTTCTGTGTGGCTCTTTTTTTCAGTGTGAAGATAACAATGGCAGTTTCCAACGTTCAAACATTTTGCTTTTGAACATAATTAGCTTTTCTAATTACTTAAATGAGAGCATTTCTTGTGATGTCCTTGAATAATAACAGGCTGCTCTCTCTATACTGTGAGAATGCAAGCACTAATCCATGAAATAATTAAAAGGTGTTAACTACGTGAGAAAATTCATTCAAGTTCACTTGCAATGCTTTATCTGCTGTCAGCCTGTCAGAAAAAATCCACTGTTTGCTGTGAGGTGTGGGTGGTTCATCTACTCAGCAACAGTCGCAGCCTGTTCTAATCATAACGTCTGCATGTTTCACTGTCAGAGACTCCATAACGGAGCAGATCTGTGGCTGATCTGAAAGGAGTGCCAGGGGGATGCTGACTGCAAAGACCTCACAGCTGCCAGCCTGCAGAGCAAAACCACACATTTCACAGATATGATGCGATCAGCATGAAACAAGCCAGAACCACTGGACAAATGAAAACTCTGCTGTTTATTTGACTTCCTTACTCACACGAATGCTGTCAAAAGCATGTTGTTATTAAAATAATAATTTAGAGCGCCACTTTATAGAATTTGTGAACATTTTTATAAAAAAAAGTGAAAATTTCAAACGATCATATTAAAAGATTTCTTTACCTTCCTAAACATTGCATTGCTTGAGGAATACCAGTTAGGGATGTTATGATTACAAATTTTATAGGGTGATAAATTTCCCCAGAAATTATTGCGATAATTGATAATAATGTTGTTTTGGGATTATTTTCAAGTGATATATTGATTATGGCATAGTGATGCAAGTTTTACTTCTTAAAGAGTAAAAAACTTTAATTTTGTACAGAACACTCCACACTGCAAATTTTAAATATGCAAAATAAAACACAAACAAAAACAACAAATAAAGAGGAAATAAAATCCACACACAACCAAATAAAATGGATTATGAAGTCTCTAAGCAAAATTGCCATTTAAAAAATATCAATTATCAAAATGAAAATCATTGAGCTCATTTTAATTAACCATGCAATTAATTGATTAATTTCTCATTGCGACAGGCTTAATACTGTACATCAATTTGTCAGTATGATCCAGGCAGTTCAGCACACCCACATATCAAATTATTACAGAGCCTACTTCAACCTGTGCGATTACGTATATACCAAACTAGTCTGGCCATTTTCTATGCAAGTCCGTTCAATTTTCATCTCTTTCATCCCCACCTGGGATTTCTCCCATTGACGGATAAATTGGTCCGTTTGAAAATATTTCTGATTGTGAAAAGCTTGACAATGAAACAGGAGATGCAACAACACAGCAAGTTCAGTCCTCAACAGAACTGTCTTCCCAGATTTCATGTCCAACATAATCTGTAACATCCTTCTCCCTACCTGGTGATGATGGCCAGATGCGGTGGGCTCATGCACAGCCCCATGAACAGCACCACATTCTCATGGCGAGTGTTGCGGTACGCCATCACCTCCCGTTTGAAAGCCTTCAGCTGGTCTTCGTTGTCCCGCTCGATGTCGATCAATCGGATGGCAACCTCTCCGTGCCACCGTCCGTGGAACACCTTGCCGAAGCGCCCTTTGCCGATCATCTCTCCAATCTCCAGCTGCTCAAAGGGGATGTCCCACTCCTGTAGGAAGATGCTCGTCTGGCTGGCTTTGCGTGGGAAGTTGCGAGCAGACAAAAGGGACAAATTCATCTCCTCAAACTCATCGCCAGAGTCCTCATCGTTCGCATCTTCATTCTGTAGTACAGCAAAGAACACAAACTAGGGTATTAGAACTTTAGGTTATCAAAATGACATGTAATTGTGATATTGTTGGAAATGGGGATTAACATATTTATAACAAAAAATAAATAATTTTTCTGGCTTTTATTTATCTTTTCCTTCATCACAATGTCCCCTTCAATCATGTACTTTTGCAACTCTGCCACAAAAATCCAGATCCATTCTGGGCGTCATTGACAGTGAAAGTCCATCTATCAGGCCAAATATAATACCGGGAAATAGAATTTGCACGTATGCCACTATGAATCTAATATCCAACCAAATATTGGTTGCTTGGATAAGCAATCCTTTGTGGTTGCAATATTTCACATTTAGCTATTGCCCTAATGATTGCAATTGTAATTCATTGTATTCTTCAGGTCTACTACCAGAGTATCACTGGTACTGGATGATTTTTAGTTTGACTGGCCTTGACGGTCGGTTGGCCAGTTGAGAACTCAAAATTCTCGTCTTTCCAGTCAGTGAATACACCACACTAAGCTCTACCAGGTTGCTCTGACAACAATACTACCCAGTGTAGACTCTGTTAGTGAGTGAAGATGACTTGAAATTAACTAGTTTCAGTATGACTGAGGTACTTAAAAATGAATCCAGAGACTGCAAGCTTAAATTGTCCCTATATCATGTCGTGACATGCCCATGGTTCATTTAGGCTTTGGGACATAACAAGACATTCAGCAGGTAATAGGAAAGCTGAACAAATCTTAACAAGATGCTCTATTTTATCCCTAAGACCTTTCAGCCTCTGTCATGGAACATGCTGGATTTAAAAATATTGACAGTCAATATCAGACAAGACATCCATCTTCATTCAGTAGTGATGTAGGACATAAACACAGAGACTGCAGTTTTTGTTATGTTAGACCTGCTATCTGCCCTGATATAAGATGCTTAAGAGAGCTTAAGAGCACCAACTGTGTAATCAATTTAGTCTTATCACGTAAAAATAACAGTAAGATCCTGTTTTACAGTGACTGCTCTCACACAGGGACATGGTATAATCTCTGCTCTCTGTATTAATAAGTAATGATCCCTTGTGGCAGAAAGGCAAAGAAAAAATATGATCAATTCTGTTCAATACAATTAAATGTAGATAATATTTTAAAAATGTTCTAGCATCTACAAAAAAGAACATACAAACAAATTAGAAAATGTAAAAAGCACATTGCTAAAACAAATGAACTAACAACAGAACCCCACAGACATCCATATCCCAAAAAAAGCAGTAAAGAAAAGCATTAATTAAATATATTCTTTCTATATGTCCTTGTTTAAAAGTTACAGCTAAATAATTTTCATTTTATTCAACTGGAACATAAACTCATAGCTTATCCACTATCAGTACCTTCCTATTTCAAAAATATTTCAAAAAAGAACTTCATTGTTATCTGGACCATGTGTTTGAAATGCAGACTGCTGTTCAGGCTCTTACCAAAGGAAATGGAGTTATAAAAAGAGAAAACAACTAGAGGGGAAAAAAGGTGGCTGAGTTACTCTGATTTGATTTTAAATGTAATGAACTGAAAGAGTGAAAATAGGCTTTTCAAAGATGCCAGCTGGGATATAATTCAAAGCAATCTGCATTACATTTTCTCAGGATCCATCATTGTTACAGAAACAGAACTGACGAGCAGCAGTCTTGCTGCTTTTGACGCATAACTTACCTGGAGGCACCTCAGAGAGCCAAGACAAATTATGCTAAATGGGAAAATCACGCAAATGGCTGTGACGAGCGATGGTGAGAGCTCTGCTTGCATTCCATTCACATTCACTCACAAATTCACACGACAATGTGGAAATGCTAAGGAACCATTGATCTGAAAACTTGAAGTTACACCTAAATTCAGATCGATCAAAGAAGAACTCACATCTGATGTCGGTTCCACTTCGATTTGAAGTAAGGGGTTGCTCTCATTCCTGAAAGAAAAGCAAGTTTCAATGGAAATATAAGCTAATACAGTCTGTACATTAATATAATTTTAAGCACTTTTAAAGAACTGGAGTCAAGTGATTTTCTGACACTGCAGTGGCTCTAACCAGAAATCCACCTGGTATGGACAGATCATTTTAGTGATTGTGACATTTGCAACTCCCTCTGGAAATGGAGGTTGTGAAAGAAAGGTGTGATATGTTGGTAATAGTTACTGTAATGTGTTGCTGCAAACCTTCAACAGATGAAGATATAATGTCAGACATCTAGCACGCTCAGATCCTCAGATCCATATTTTAGACTCTTATTTTTATTTATTTACACTTTTTACCATCCTCTTCTATGTCTATAGCGATGAAAAAAAACTGGGTCCTTGTTAAACTTCCTTTTGTTTTACGCTTATTTGTTGCTCTGACTGTAGATATGGCCAAGTTTACAATGGTTAGCTTTTTTGTAGATAATAGCAGATCAATGCATCTGCCTTACTGGAACAACATGTCTTTCTTAACTTGAAAAAGGCAAACAGAAATGGTCAAAGTCATATTTATTCCCCCAGTGGAACATGAAATCATGGCTTACTAATTAAAAGCTTCTACACACAAGTATAAATTAAAAGCTTAATTTCCATTTCTTTTAATAGGATTCTTAGGGGTGCAACTAATTGTGGCTCTGTAATTTTGTAAAACAACAAAACAAAAACAATTATTTCTTAATTTCCTTTTTCTCCCTCCACTAAACAAATGCATCCAAATTAAAGGCAGAAATGTTCTGTGTTTAATTATACTAGTGGAACAAAAGACTGAATTATTATAAACTTTCTCACACATCCTTACCAGGAGTGGCAATTAACATGTGGCTGTAAGTGGCTGTTTTTAATAGCTGTACTTTGACTAATGAAGAGTAACACCTCTACCTTGAATGCTATGTTTGCTTGTCTTTCCCATTTTGAAGGATAAGGCAACTGGGCCGATATATCAAATGATATTTATACCACAGGAAAACAGGAAGTTGTAGATTACTCATCAAAAGTTCCCAAACATTCTGATCTTTAGAAATGTAAAGTAGAAATCAGACAAAGAAATGCTTTGATTGTCTATCCTTTGATTAATCACACAGCAGCGCACTGTTTACAGAAGTACTGATGGATGCGGCCACTGGTGCATCCATCAGTGGCATCAGTGGTGGATAAATTTGAAAGTTATTCAGACATGGGAGTCGACAGTATTGTCATGGGATCATAACAAGACAAAGGAAGCCAGTGAAAAGAAATCATAACTAATAGCGATGATCTTTTGTGGAGTAGCGTATGTCACTTCATATCATCTGCCAAGACTGCTAAGAAACTTGGGGAACAATCTTTAATCTTCTTTTAAAGATTGCATCCATACATTTCCTTGCTATAAGTTCAAATTTTATTTAAAATGTTTCCAAAATAAAGTTTGGGTTTGATTTTATATGCATTTCAAAAGAGAGAAAAAAAATTTCATTCAGTCAAGAAAATACACTATATTTTTGTACCGGACTTGTGTTTGACAAATGAAGAATTATTTTTGCCTTAATTACACGAGAATTATTTACATCAAAGTTTTGTGGATGTAAAAAAGAGCCACTGGATTGTTTATTGTATGGAAATGTATTCTGTGTTGCTGCTTCACTGCGCTGATTGCTGATTGATTGCAGGTGCACCTGATAAACTGTGGGCGCCTGTGGGTGTGGAGCAATCTTAGAGAAGCTGAAATACTTGCTATTATACCTACAGACACTTTTTGTGCACCGAAGCACGACGCAATAAATATGCCGCAGAGAAAAAAATGTGGATCTGAGCCTGCGTTGCTGGATATTGAAGCTACTTGCCACCTTTGTCTGTGCACTGGTAACCTTTTGTCAGTCTGCTTTCAACAAGACACCAAAAGAGCAGCCATCCCGCTGATGTAGAATCCCTTTGTTAAACGTGAGGTCTGTTATTGAGGCCACCTCAATGACTATGAAATGAGCCATTTTCACAGCTTCGAGCCATTTCGGAAATTACATCTGCTTTATTTTAGTCATTTCACAGAACGTGTCTTCTCTGTCACAGTGGCCTTAGAATTGAAATCACAGAATATTGTTTTTTCTTCATGAAATAGTTTGAGAAGTTTTTTTTTGACCACTAACATTTTTTTGCATTGAAATTTTTTTTTATTTTCCTTTTCTTATATATCAGAAAGAGTCCTGGAGACAATCTTTATGAATAAATTACCGGCACCATTCCACAACACTGTAAAAGGACAATGATGGATTCATGAATACATTTTGAGTAAGGTAGAAATGTAAGAAACTCCCATTTCTTGACCTCAATTTATTTGGGCACAATCTTTTTATTAACTTCAAAGTGCATTTTCACCCTGAGGCCCAATTAATTTCTCACTCCAGGATGTATACCTTCAGATTCATGCACAATGGGAGGCAATAACATGACTAAAACAAGCCCTCATATTCCACACTGTGTAACATTAGTGTGTAACCTCTAACAACCTCTCCAGAGGTACATTAGCACTTGTTAACAAAGCATTCCCGGACTCTGGGCAGAGACTACAGGTGAGGCGACTTATAAAATAATGTGATTCCTGTGGCGCCAGAGGCTCATAGTAGCGGTTCGATCTCTGCTCTAATGAGGGAATCCTGCAGGGCGTTGAGGTCTGAAACAGGCCCTCATTAACCCTGGGATGAGGCAGTCAAGACCAGAGAAATCTGCCACCTGCTACTGCATCAGCATCACAAGATGTGGGTAGAGAGGGACAATAACACCGATGAAGAAGGAATATAGGTTTTAAAACTTTGCTGACTTATTTACATTTGTCAAAAGACAGACAACAGTGAGAAAAGAGAAACAGTAAAAAGCTGAAAGTGCTTCACTTAAGTCACAGATTTCAGAAACAAAAGCCTTTAGAATATTATTCTGAGGAACTTATTTAAAGTTATTCAGTTGCAGATGATAGAATGCATCATGAACAAATGAAGAGTATTTTCTAAGCACCACAGAAGCGGAGAAAACAATGTGATGAACAGACTGACTAATCACAGTGGGGAAACGTATAGTTTGCAAGGGAGATTTCTAAATCAGTTTCTCTGGGTTATGCTCCTCAAGAGCTCATTTCTTATCTCCAGTTATAGAATATTTGTTCTGATGAGGCTCATTTGTCAGATTAAAAGTGCATTTTGCAAATTACAACCTTTAAACATACTTTATATTAAGCCCACATTTCTGCATTAAAATTTGCGTAATTGGTTAGATGTTATATTCTAGCTTTCCAAGAAATTAAATGTCATGTTTTCATTACCCTTCAGCAGAAAAACATAATTAACAGAAATAAAGGCTTAAAAACATCCATTTCTGTGTAATTGATCTACATAATACGTTTCACTTGAGTTACTGAAACAATTGTATTTGACAACCATTAGCAGTGGATTATGGTAAACCATTTTTGAAAGAAAGTCATCAGTTATGTTCAAAAAAATTAATTTGCTTAATTGATTCCTCTTACTTTGAGATATTTATTAAAAGATTTGATCTTAAAGCTGGCAGCTGTTTCAGCACTCTGGCATATAGATGTCAAAACATGTGCCTTTATTGTAGATCAGCTCTTTCATGTATAGCTTATATGAATAACAAAAAAAATAAAAAAATACTTTGGTATTTTCTTCGGTTAACAGACTAAACTATGATATCATTACAACTGACCATCTGCTGTAGATTAAGTTTCTCTTGTTTCCTGTGTTAGATTGAGATGCTAATCCAATTAACATCAGGGTCGAAAGGCATCTCATCACCTATCCTCCTCTTCCGGATGTTTTCCCATCACCAGTGGCTTCCTCAAAGAGTCAGTGAAAATCCACTTGGCATCCCAAGTGTAGCGTGAAGTAAAGGCCATGCTAACATTAGTCTCTGAGTAATCGTCATGTCGTCCCTCACATTGAAATTGTCACCCAAATATCTGTGCTCCAATAAGTCTGACTTGGCCTCTGAGCGGCGGTCACAGAGAGGAAGAGAGAAGCGCGAGGAGGAGACACGGTACACTGTCAGACAAGGACAGACAGAAGAAAAGGGATGGATGAATAACAATATGTGTTCTACTCACCCCTGTTCAGAGAGGACCGGATGCAGAATAACTTGCGGTGCTCTACTGGGAGGTGCCTCTGGTGTAACATCTGTAGACATTGAAGTTACAACACTTTATAATTTATTCAAGCAATCAAAGTTATATATGCATATATATAAAATTAGTTCAGCAATGGTAGCTTATCTATGAAGTAGGCAAGTACAATTGTTTGGTTCTGTCAAATGAAAACTTGAAGAATGAGCGATCACATTATTGTCAAGTCAAGACTACAACCTAATCACATCCATTTGGACTGTAGGTGGACGCACCCCATACGTCTAAATTATAAAACATTCTGGTACTGCAGAGACTATGCACATGGAGTCCTGCCACTGCTGCTTTTGGCTGTAGCAAAACAGATCTCACAAAGCGGGTGAAACAAATCCATGTTCTCCAAAAAACATAGAGAGAGAAACTGCTATGTGTTTTCTGAGACAGG
Organism: Gambusia affinis; assembly: GCF_019740435.1. NCBI lineage: Eukaryota > Metazoa > Chordata > Actinopteri > Cyprinodontiformes > Poeciliidae > Gambusia > Gambusia affinis. The sequence continues at coordinate 28,541,309 of NC_057870.1, read as the reverse complement.
AAGTGTACATGGTGTAAGAGTTTAGATTTAGTCTACAATACATTTTAATAAATTATGCAACCTGATTTAGAATCTGCAAACCAGTCCAAGACACCTTTAAATTAAATTTATGTAGGTAAATACATGAATTACTTCTTCATCATTTGATCATAACTACAGTAGTTTTCGTTGCAATGGCTACCAAAATTAAAGCGGGTACCTTTTATGTGCCAGTGAAGTTATTAGGAATATTGTTTGGAACAAGTACATTAAATTTTTTTTAAAAGAAAAACTAGATTTAAAAAATGCCTTTTATCAATTATGCATGCACTGGAATATTGTTGGTAAAATGGATGTCATTTGTGAAGAGTAACATTGTCAGAAATTGAAAAAAGAAGCAATTGTTTTTCATTTCATCTGGTGAGTTGTTTTTCTCAATAAAAATGCTGAACAGAAAGATTTAGATGCAAAAATGTCAGCAGTAAAATGTCTGTGTATTCAAATTTTGCCTAGCATGGCACTGTGTGTTATGGGATAAGTATCTGCATATGTGTAGAAAAAGAAATATTCATATTTTACTTTACTGTACATAATAGGGCTTTCCAAAATGATTGGCACCACAGCTAAGGATGGCTAAAATCCCTTAAAATATACATGAATGTTTTATTTCAGTGGCATCCACTCAGACAAAAAAACACATCAATCCTTTTTTTTATTTCAGTGCAATTTTACAGTGGGAGACTAAGTTATGAAAAAACATGTTCTTAAAATAATCTAAAAAGGTCTATATTTGAAGCATTTTTTTTAAATGTATACTTTGCTCACAGTGTCAGTGATCCTTTATTTAATAATGCATGTTTCCAGTTTTTCTGTGGTATCAATATGACATGATATTATTATTGCTTCTCTTAGCCATTTTTAAAAACTAAACAGACAAAAAAAAACATGCCATTCAAGTAAAGGTGTTGTATGTTAATTTTTTTAACTCATTAATTAGAAAATACAGTAGTATCTTGGAAAACGTGCCCACTGCCTGAATAAAAGTAATAAAATTAAACTAACTTCAACTGTGACAACTAAAGCTAGATGAGGATGACATACGTATCTTGGTATCTTGCCACCATGAACATTTACAAAGACGGTAAGTGAAAAACCTCTAAAGCTTACCAATGAAGATCAAAAGTAAAGAGTGGCATCCTGGGATCAAAAAGTTTCTATAACAACCCTTTTTAAAGATTTTTTGTAAAAAACAATTTACCACAGGTTTAAATAATAATAAAGATTGTTGTTTAAACAGTAAAGTAAGGTCAGGTTACATGCATAACATCACACCTCATAATTTAAGAACTGTACATTTAATAACTTTATGTTAGCTGTTAAATTAGGCTATATGAGTAAAGTTTTAAGTTATTTTTCTGCTCTTTGAAAGCACAACATTTCACAGTGAATATGAAGTAAGGGCAGCTTTTGTGTTGACTCTACCTCTGAGAGACACATCATAACTGCTGCCTGTGTTAACACACTGTGACAATTTGTGACATAAAGTGCAAGCTGCAGAAAGTCCCTCAGTTGCATGGCACATTAGGAGCTGGCACTGTCACCTCACAGCAAGAGGGACCTGTTTTTCCTTTTTCATGTGGAGCTTTCATGAATGCTTTCATGGACTGGCTCCAAGAACTTGCAAACCAGAAGGACTACAAGCACTCAGTGTCCAATCTAAGCCATTCATATGCAATATGTAATTTCTATGACAAATCTCTATATTTCAGCCATATGAATGCTGTGACATGAATCATCCCACAGAGATTTATCACAACTATTACGTTCACATTCGAAAACATTCAGCGCAATGCTGGTCTTGTCATTAGGCACCTTATATTCTGTAAAAGTGGTTTGTATTTTCTTTTGTAAACAAGAACCAGCATTAAACTTATTATGGCATTAGTGTTAAACTGGATCAACCTCCACATAATATTGTAACAGAAAGCGACAAACTCCTTCTGTTATGCAGATGAATAAGGCAGTTAGTGTAAATTTGACTAAAAGGAGTATGAGTCGACAATAAGCAACACATGCAGCTGTCCGCAATACACCACAAACCGAACACCTGCCTTAACAGATCTCCGCAAGCTACACCGTCTGCTTTTCCCCAAAACCTCTCCAGGTTCTCCCAGCTGTAATAGGCTGCCAAATGAGCTACTAGTGAATGGTACCACTGTTGACAAAAGCGAGAGAATCTGGGCTTTGACAAATCATTAGGAACCCCAAATGAGACAAGCATGAGTGGGTGTAGGAGCCAAGAGTCTTCAACAAGCCAAGGTGAGAGAAGGAAAAAAATGACTACTGACATCAAAACATTCTTCCTTGCTCATCATTGGTCGATTTCAAAGCACTGAAGGATTTAAAATGATAAATTACTCAGGGTCTTACCAGGGAAGATGAATTGCTGCTTGTATTTGAAGTAACTGGAGGCTGTGGAAGGAGAAAAACAGATGAGCCAGAGTTAAACCATCTAATTTGAGCTTTAATAGGATAATAGACAGAGGGATTACAAAATGCATTTTAATTTTCAATAAAATTATTAAAGTTTATACAAAATTGCCTTTTGGATGTTTACCTGTTGAGATAAAAAAAAAAACAAGTATGAAATGATAAAAACCTATTTATATATATTTTGTGAAAACCAAATATTTAGTTTTGGTTTTGTAAAGCAACATCCTTTTACAGCAATGTGAAAAGAATACAAATATATCAGTTAAGTTTTGAACATTAAATTGAACCATGTTTTGTTAACTTTGTTTGCTCCTACCAGTCAAGTTGAACTGTTTTTGTTGCCGTGCCGACTGTGGAGAAGGATGCAGTGGTGATGGCGGAGTGGCACTGCTGGGCAACGGAGGAGCCGGGGAGGATGGAGTGGAGGAGGTGGTGGATGATGGATTACTGCTGGAGTCCGGTTGGTAGGGGACTGGGATGTGATCCTGAAGAGAGACAGGAAAAAAATCTCTGAATTCATATAATTATCAATCATGCCCCTGAAATAAATAAACTCTGGTTCAAAGCGATGAACAAAGCAAAACAACAAAAGAAAAGTGACAGATAAAACCAAGAAAAAAACAGCTTCTCACAGACACAATAAAATCAGTTTGACCATTTGAAAAAGACTGTTGTGCTAAAACATGTTGGGCTTTTAAAGATGCAGATCATCATGCCATAAAAATGCTTAAATTACAAAATGCTTTGGTGTTTGAGAAACAAAATAAGGACAGCAAAAAATAAATAAAAATCAGCTACTCACAAGAAACATTTGCTTTCTAACATTAGTTTCTTTCAAAAGAAAAATCTAAACTGTGAAGTGATGAGGAGAGGTGAGAGGACACTACAAACTATCTCTCCAATTATAGAAAGGTGTCTGTCCACCTTGTCTTCAATTTAAGTCGGCCATTTGGGATCTCACTCATCTTGCATGAAAACACAGAAACACTGGAACTATTTCTTAATTGAAATACAGTTTAGACTTAAACTTGAGCAAGTTTTTCTGCTTTTAATTTTTAACTTTATTTTTTATTTAGGAAAATATCCTTCAGCTCAAGAGCTTGGAAAAATCTCTCCTTTAGTGATGACAAAGGATGATAATGGAATACCCTTGAGTTTCCCTTTTGAAAACCAATGTTTTTGGTTTCAGACAAACTTTAATCTGATCCTTAATGTTTGTTAGAAAGGGAAAAAAACTGCTTCATAGCTTTACTTCTTTGTTCAGAAATGTAGTAAAAAATAGGACATTTTTGACACATGAAGACCCAACCAGATCTTTAGAAAATTCCCATTGTTTCTATAGTCTTCTTGTTAGTCTCGGTTGTGTACACACGTTTTTGCTTTTTTTGACATTTTTCTTCTATTTACTGATTTGTTTGTTTTTCTCTAACAATGAGCAGCATATGCATATCACACTCAGGATGAAGGTTCTGGAATTGGTCATTTAATTTGTAGACTGTTTACTCTTACATGGTTTACGTATGGTTTATCAAGTCACATCGATATGTAGAAATGAAGAAAGTTTATAGAACTATGTATCCAAAATCATTTTTAAAATAGATTTATGAACGCTGCACTGGTAAAATAGCCCACAAGGTTTAGTACTATTGAAGCTTTTGTTTTCTTGTTCCTATCCACAGATTTATTCTAAAACTTCACTTTTAGCTGCACAGTGGGAATCATATGATAAACTTCATTCCAGAGGAACTAAACATAAACCCTGAGCTGCCAAACATTCAGCGTGTGAAAGCAAATGCGTCTGTGTAAACATCAATGTCGCTGAAAGATATTTTTGTACCGTTTTCTTATCCCCTGAGAAATAACAATGACTCACAACCCGCTCCCATAAATGAGAGAACGTGATATGTAGGACAGGTTACAAACAATGTAATTTGGAGTTTATTTGTCATGCCTACCTTGTTGATTTTGTTGGTTTTGGGGAGCGTCTGACTGATGTGCAGGTCTGTGTACCTGAGTGGATTGTTGATGTCACATGGCACTGATTCAGTCCGTACCAGACGAGCTACTATAGAAAAAATGAAAGCAGAAAAACACTTAAGCTCTGTGGGAAACTTAAACACTTGCTTAATAACTTCAAGAAAATCAGTCAAGCGCTGCTTCTTATTTAAAAACGACAACAAATCTCACCACTTGTTATGAAATGCTCACATTATGAAGAGAAAAACATCTTAAGGAGTTTATGCTAATATGAAAGTGTCACATTTCTTCAAAAAGCATTGTTGAAGTGGTCCAATTAGAGCTTCTTACCTTGAATGGTTCCCTGTTGATCTTATTTGGAAAAAAGAGAGGGAAAGCATGAGAAGACAAAGAGGTTTTTTAGTTTTCAGTGATGTTAGTGTCAGAATAAACAGTGCATCATCCAAATCATTGCTCAAGACAGTCTTGATTCATCAGTCTAGAACATTTTGTTTGCTGTAATTAGAAGGTTTCTCTTTTGTGGGGACAAAAACACACTTTTAATAGCCAAGATAATTAAAAATAAATGAATAATTATGAGGGGAGAGTAGATATGGATCTGGAGTGCAGGCATCTGCTCTCTTCTAACAGAATAGTTAAGAAAAAGAAACATAAAGCTGCCCACTCATTAGCTTTCACCTGGGGCAGCTGATTCAGCAAACCAAGTACTCAGTATCAGTTTGCGATGCTTCATACTTTACTAGGAAAATAACGGAATAAAATAGACTCATGACGAGCAATATTGTTTTGCCTATTATATAAAGATAACGAATAATTATCTTGTGATAGCAGTGCAAACCATTTTTTAGTTTAAAGCTGAAACAATATAAGGCAAATCCCTGTGTAAAAATTTTAATCTTCCAATGAAGATATCAATTTATTATATGATGCAAACTTTACATATCAATGCATAGAAATAATAATTGAGTTATGGTTTTTCTTTACAATATTTTATTGGTACAGCTTAAATTTGTCACACATTAACAAATGAATAATTTGGCAGTATCAAATGAATTTTCTAGCACAAAGTTCCTCATTTCTCATTCTGAAAAACATACAGGTAACAAACTCAGGTTTGGGTAAAACTAATCAGGGTCTATTCCAGATTACCAGCAGCCTGACACACATCAGAAAATTACAGTGTGCCTGGAGCGACACAAGTTAAGGTAAAGATGCATTCATGCAAGATAAAAATGTTCCAACTTCGGTGAAAAATTAGCATTTACCCCAAGGCTCTACAGTATGATTTTCCTTTGTAAAGTAAATGAGATGAAGAAAAACAGGAACATGACAAAGACTAGCATGTTCGGTGAACTCTATAATCTTTTATAATTATTTGTCTTGCACTGTGAAAGCAAAAACGTATATAACAATCTTTGTCAATACAATGTGTGCGTTAAGCATTATACATTACCTTTGAGGGATTCTCGTCCGCCTCGCTGTATAATCAATAAATGGCAAGGTGGGGCTTCTTTGGTGCATTTGTTGTGGCACTTCAGCCTATGTGCGAACAGAATACAGAGACTAAATTAGTGCTTATTAGTTGCCATTTGAATATTTACTGAGTTCAAACTTATGCAAACAGGAAGCATTAACATTAACAGACAAGAAATACAAGCTGCAAACTTATATAATAAAGATGAAAACAAAGAGGTTAGACAAATGTCAAGCACACACTTAAAAGACATAAAAGATCAATATGATTTACTTGTTTTAAAAAACGATAACTTATTGAAATGTAGGATCAGATCTTACTTACTACTAGAAATTTAAGTGAAAGCTGTCAAATAGTCATGATACCTACTTGCAGTTTTTACATTTTAGTCCAAACAACATTCCCTTTCCACATACTATGCATGTCTGGGACATCCAGTACTTGGTGGAAAACCTGCAAGTAAGAAAAGACACAATAAAGTTGGTATCATCATATCAAACACCTTTGTAGCTATAAAAAAAACATTAATCTTAATAAGGATTTTTCTTTCCTATAAATGCTCATTAATTCAGAATTAGTTTCTGCAAGCTGTCTGGTTCTTCATATATAACCTTTTTGCAAGGATAATACACACCTGCAGGAGCTTCTTGTATAACAGTGTTTACCATTGCAATTTCATCACCTGCTGATTTAATTTGGGCCTGTTTCATTCTCCATCTTTTTTAAACTCAGTCTCAACAAACAGACAATCTGAAGCACAGTAGTGAGGTCACAGGGTTAATATCAATAGAACAATCAGTCTGAGTGATTGGGAGTTTTCAAGCTTGTGTTCATGATTAGAGTCCAACACAGCCTCTTCTCAATCCACAGTGCTCTGCAGCAAGAACCAATTCCCTGCGTAGATTGACTGACCGTTCCAAACACGTTTGTGACAATTGGCAGTATTTACTGATGCAACGCCTGGGCGCCAGTGGTGTCGCTGGCTGGCTAATGGCAGGTGAGTAATCTAGTTTGACAGAATCAAAATCTCTTTATTAGACCCCTCTTTTGCCTCCAATGAGTCACACCTCACTCCAACCAATTCTATTTGACAGAATGTTTTAGCGGACTGTCAATTATGTAGGACAGTGAGGTCAGATTCTGCATGACGAAATTATCTTTCAGCAAAGAGGGTGTGGCAGTGTAAACAAATGATTTTATCTAAAAAAAATACAGAAAAAAGGAAAATCTTAAAATAGACAAATGGAATTCAAATAGCTTGTTGTGTTCAAGGGGAGATGTTATGGAAAATCAACTTTTTGAGGTTTATATCAAATTATGAAATCATTCCCTTATCAAGAACATGAAAGTGTTACTTTGACTCAATCATACATGATTAAGAAACCCTTCAATCTTCCATTGCAGGCTAGATGCCTGCTAGCACAATGCATCGCCTATTCATCCAGCAGAGGTCCAACATTAGAGTTCTCCCACAGTTGTGGGAAACTGTGGATCTGCTGAGTTTAAAATCCAAGCAATTTATCAGTTCAACACTCCTGTGAACTGTTGTGAAAGGAATCATCATTGTTGTGATGATGTGCTGAAGGCCGACTGTGAGAAAAGGTTGGAGCTTCTTAAAGAGAAAGAGGCTATTTTCAAGGTGGTAATTTAATGTCATACCAATGTTCCTCTGTCTAATTGCAAACTTAAGCTTAAAAGCAAACAGGCAATGCTTCCTGAAAAAAAAAATCTTAATTTGACAGCATTAATACAATTTTGCAAAAAAATAGGGCCAAAAGTCCTATTTCAACAACAAACTAAATGCCAGTCATATTATAGTTTTGATGGCAGAACCAATTACTAGGTTTCATGTACAGATATTTGTTCACATAAGGTGAGGTAAGCTTGGATAGTTTTTCTTTTTGTAATAATTAAAATGATTCCAAACTTTATTCTTTACTTATTATTGTTATCTTTCATATTAAAACTGATTTGATAACAAACATTTTGAGTGTGACTAAAAAGCAAAAACAGAAGAAATCATTTATTTGTCCAATACAGTTTTTTTTGTAACATTGTATCACGTAAATTGAAGCACCTCAAACACTCCACAACATGCAATTTTCTTTAGACTTACCGGTGTTTTATTGAGTTTCCAAAATCTCTTCGGGGAATCTGTGGGGACCAGCGAGGCACTGAAAGAGTGTCTACAGGAAAGAACAAAGAAAGAGTAAGGTCTTCAATTTCTTTTTTTACTTTAAATGGTAGTTCTGACAGAATATCTATGAAGAATTGACTAAATGTCTTGTGTTCACTGTTCATTTATTGTATATGGCATTTCACAGTATAGGCATGCTTTTGTAGCAACCTTTAAGTCTCAGATGTAATCAGCGGTTCAGACAACTGAGTGTCAAGATGTCACAATAAATTAGATGTCTTGGTAATGTCCTAATTGATGACAAGGGTAATGGCCATATACCACTGACGGTTATGTTTTCTTTGGGATGTCCACAAATCCACAGCTAGTTAATTTGTTTCCAGCCTTAATTGCTAAGTGGACAAACTGCCAAATGTGGTCATAACACAATATGAATAGATTTGGGCTCTACATGTGAAAAAAGTAAGCAACTGAAAATAACTGTCACAAGAAATATAGTCAGAAGAACAGGATCGATTTAAACATAATTTGACTAAAGATGGCTTCTTCATAACTGTATTTAAACTGGACCTGTTTTTCTTGTAAAGGTCCCTTGAGATTGCACTTCTAGAAGAAGTATGAACTGAAATTGAAATGAAAGAGGCTCTTCTTAGTTGACTCCTACACACAAACTGCAAAAAGGAGCTTTAAGTAAACACAAAGGCTTCAGACTGGCTATAAGGGTTATTGATGCATAACTCGTTTCTATCCATTCGGAAATCTAGAAGGAGATATCTAATACTGATTTCACTAGATGGCAGAAATTGGTAGAAATTATAAGAAATTTTGACACAAACTTATAGAGATTTCAACCTGCAGAGAGGATTAGGTTATAAACATTTAGTGACAAAACAAACTTCTGTGAGATTATTTCTCTATCCATTAGCATGCAATACTATCTTCAGAGAAAAGATAACCTGACTATGAGCTGTGTATACTGGTAAGTCAATCATTAACAGTATAAAGATGACACAAACAACATCTACAACCAGTATGTTTGATCTACATATAATATTTCTGACATAAATATGTTTTGACTATTCGATTTTGTTAGTTACTTTTATTACTGGAGAGTATGTGAAAAGTTTCCACAGACAAGAACAACTAAAACAATAACGGCATGACTACAGCAACCCAGATGGCAAGACATAAGAATTCAGTTAAATAATGAAAGAAAATAGAAAGTTGACCACCTTAGTTATAAACTATACTTTCAATTCTTCAACTAATCTACTTAAGAAAATAGTGTCACAAACCAGCTATTAATGGAATTTTGTGCTTTTCTTCAAGTTGGTTGTCATCTAATTCACTCCAGATTTGGACATTTGTAAGACTCTTGAGAAAATTTAATATAAAAGCATAACAAGAAAAAGCAAAAGTTTTAATTAAATATGCATTAGCACACAAAACCATATGTCAGCAGCAAAGAATAATTCCAGCTCTCTGTATGCTGGACTTTTTTAAGCATTAGAAATGAAAAACAAAATCCAATGTTTTCTATAATACAATTCAATCTCTCTGTGGGTTTACCAACAGGTTTCATTTAGTGATTGGGCTACTTTTATGTTTTCTGCAGTCCATTGTGTGCAACTCTAGCTTAAATAAAAGTTCACAAAAATGTCTTTCGCATGGTCCATTAGTGCCTGCAGAGATTGAGCAGCACAGTACATCTATGTGTAACCTCCTACTGAATGGTGAGCATGGCAACCCACACAACAGCACTGGGTATGTTTGTTAGCTGTGGAGCTGTGCACTAAGATAAGGGTACCAATGATTTAATAACAAAATAACTATGTAGAAAAGTGTTGACAAAGTTTAATACTGCATAGAGCACCATCAAAAATTATTTCAACAAAGTTCATCACAATTACATCGAAGGCCCACACATGTAGGAGAGATATTTATTTTCCTTTTTGACAGCTGCACCGGTAATGTGTGGTCCACCAATGCACATTTAACCAATAGGAAGACTTTCAGAAAACATAAAAAAATTTGAAAAACACCACTTTCAGAGTTTATAAGAAAGTATGACTACTTGGAAGAAAATAAAGTGATGGGAAATTACTGAAGTATTGCATTGTAGTTCTGTATGTGTATGTGGAATGTCCCTTTTGCTCCCTTTATAACTGCAAACCTACCCAATTTATAGATTACTCTGAAAGTAAATAAAGCTAGGAAATACTTTAAAGTGGCCTAATGTTTTTAATGTGCTACTGCTCCAAGACAGGTCACTAAAATGGGCATCTTATATCCTCCACATCCCACACTTAGCATTGTGCCATTTATTTTTGGCAAAACCACATTGAACTGTACTCTACCTTTAGCATGCAGTGTGCAAGACAGTGCTATAAAAATGTTGCTGTATCTAGATAATTGGCAAATAATTAATTCAAAATTAGTAATATTGGTATCAGAGACACCCAACATCAAAGCAAGTCAACAACTGTTTCAGGTAGAAGTCCTGAGTTATGGCACCTACCACGGACATATTAATATCATTAAGGATTTACTTTAAATCTTCCTTCAAAATGCTACTCAATTAACTTCAACTCTGAACTGACAAAAACTTCAGAAGAAGTGAAGATGGCAAGAAAACAATATTATACAAGTCAGACATAAATCCTTTTTTTTGAGTCTTTATGTAAATTTATTCATGAGTATTGTGATGCTTTTAGCTAGATATGAACCCCAGGAGTACATAATTCTGGGAAACTTGAAAGTGTCCTGTTTCTGTGTGAATATAGAAACTAACAACTAATCAGGGCAGTGTAAAGATAAAACATTGAGGAAATAAATGCCCCTGGACCTTCTTTTCTCACTGCATAAAATGCCTGTAGTCCAATAAATGGGACTGTGTGAAATGAGATGGATTTAAACATAAATATTTCATATGCAGTGGCTATTTATTTTGTGAATTTTAAAGGCTTTTATTTCTGCTGGGTTTTTCCTTTGGAACATTTCATGGTCAAAATTCACTGCAGTCGTTTAGAGAAAGATAAATATAGGCCAGGGTATTTACCCGATGGGGCAGAAAGAGACAATTGAAATCTAAAAACGCCTGTAGGTTTTTATTTGGCCCTGGTGTTTGCATGAAGCAACTGCACTTAGTGTGTTACTAATAGAAAGAACGAAGAGATACCAAGACAATCTTATTAGATATTCTGCCTGAATTGCCTGAACTGCCTGCTCAAACAAATGCAGTTCTCAAATGCATTAGTTTGTACTTCAAACCAAAATACCATCTGCCCAAAAGCGTCATCTCCCTACCAATATCGAGAAGGTTTCGATGTTATTGTCAGAGCAACTCAGTAATCCCTTATAAAGAATGTGCTGCCAATATTTAATCTTGTAAGAGGTTTAATCAATTTGATTAATTGATCACCAGGTTGCTAATAATCACCAGCTGTAGACAATGATAATGTCGTGGTTCTGGTGCCATCGAGCATTTCCTGATTCCTGAAACACCCTTCCTCTGCTCCACCTCCAGTCTCTCTAGAGGCTTGATGTCTTCTCCCTGCACTCCGATGCATTGCTCAATTACACTCAATCATCCCTATAATCTAATAAAATAGGGAACTGACATCATCTGGCTCTTGTCGGCCTGGCTGGCAACTGGCAGATGACTTGACCTGTCAACAGCAGGGCTGAAGTTATTTATCATTCTGTATATGTACGAGTGTGCTGTTGACATTATCTTCAACAAGAGTCTTTGAGGGTACTGCTACTCCTGTACAAGTGGTAGAATCTCAAGGGCATGTGAGAGATCTAATTTTTATAAAAATGCATATGCTTGATATGCAACATATTACCATGCACCTATATTTAAACCCTCTTCTCTAAAGTTGTAACTTGTGATTTTGGCACCATCATTCAGAAATGTAAACAGTCAGTGAATGATAGAATAAATCTAAGAAAAAAAAGATTATTTTCAGATTCTTTAGTTGCATTTCATGATTATGTCATTGTAACAGCTTTCATATTGTTGGAGTAAAGGTAAACGGAGTTATCTTTTCTGCTCTTCCACTCTAAATCTATTCAAATGTGGTTGCTAAGTATCATACCTTCATAGCAACTGGAGACATCCATTGCAAAATTGCATCAAGAGAAAGTTAAATGGCAATGATGTCATGAAAGAAAGCATTGTGATCCTCAGTGGAGCATGTTAGAACGCTCTTTTAAAGTCTTTTGTAGATATGAGAGCAATTTGTGAAATATGTTAGTCATTGTGTAATGGTTTGTACTTCTTTTGCTGAATCGAGGTTTCCGTAGATTGGAATAACTGATTCAGTATCAGAATAATATTTATTTGATGCTCTATCAAAATAATTCTCAAGAAAAGCTAAAATACTGCATCTAAGAACAACAAAAATATTCATACCAAAACTAATTGTTCAATTTTTGTACTTGAATGCATTTAATTCATATGATTTCTATATAGGTTTATGCTTCTGCCCAATCTTTTCTGGATTAAATTAAATCAATAAAGACTGAGCTACTTTGTTGTATAATTGTCTTTCACTTTATTATATGTTTTTCTGCCTTTTTTCTCAGTCTCTTCCTAAAATACTCTTTAAATGTTTGAAGTAATATTTAAATTGAAATTTTACAATTAAAACCCCATAAATGATCAGTTACTTTGTGCTTCATATGTTGTTGTCAGTAATATCTAAGTAATATCAGTTTTGACTAGTACACAGTGGGAGGGATGAGATTTATTCCTACTTGTTTTTTGATATCTTAACAAAATTAAAGAATTCAATTTAGGTTGCTTATAGTGTCAGTTCACAAGAAAAAGAAGAGATTATGTGTGTATATGTATAAAAATACTGGTTGTGTCTTATGAGGAGTAAGTGGTAAGGAGATACTTAAAAAAACTTGCAGTAATAATTGAATTTCTATTAAATATTAATTGGGGCTGAATAAAAATGCAATTTAGCCTTTTTGTATTATTGAAGTATGCAAGTATGAGGTAATAAAATACAATGTGGAAAAGTTGAAGGGAAGTTTTCAGAACACTTGAGAAGGCTGTAATGTGCATATTTTCCCTAATTTGTTTCCAGCTTAATAGACGTTTATATACTTAAATGAATCATAAGTTTTGTTCATGTTAATGCACAGCCTCTCTTCATTATAGGCATTAAAAAAATGTAAAACTATTCAATGTACAAACAGCAAATTTCTTAAACACTGCAATAAAATCACACAAATGTCTGTGTTCCCACAAAGGTGACATATACCATAGTAAGAAGAAAAACAATAAAACAAGCTTTAAAATCCATCTAGGTTCTGTCTGCAGTTTATGCATGTGAGCTATTATTTGTGTGACAAATGAGCCTGTAGGAGTTTAAAAACCCCAAGGCGCCAGACAACGGTGGCCTCCTCCATCTTCTCCCATTTGTCCTCAGTCTAATTAAGCCAAGACTCTCATGGCCCTCCCTCCTCTGCCAAATAGTTAAATGACAAACACCATGTCATGGGGTTAAGAATGGGGTTTGTGTGTTTGGTTGTGTTCATTTCTGATCATGTTTAATGGGCATAGGTAAGTAAATTTACATAGATTATTTGCAATTTATTTGAATACTGTATCTTTTTAATTTTGCATACCTGCAGTACCTTTCTCCTCTGTCAGAAAGAGTAAAGTTTATCATTCAGTCAGCTCAGTTAAACATTAAATAAATTATATTTAACTCTAAGTAGGCTCCTCATGGTCTCTTTACATCTCACATTTGTACACAACTCTGTGCTTTCTTTAACCCATGTACAGTCAGAAAATGTTGTTTTTCCCACCATACATAAATAAAACAATCATCAAGTTCATCGATCTCAAAGAGAAGACTATCATACTTGGCAGAATTTAAATTAAACCCAAAAAATTGTTTTTAAAGATAATGATCTCAGCAACAAGCAACAGCTCAACATCAGAAAACAAAAATTGAGCAAGATGCAAAACTTAAATCTAAACTTTCAAACAGAAGCTGGTATAAATTTATTAACATAAGTAATAAACACAGAGATATTCATATTCATATCCTTACAGTGGGCTATAGAGAGCAAAATAAAAACTCAGCAGGACTGTAAAATTATATGGGGGCGTTAGCTGCACAATGTGCTTTATTATTTTACATGAGTGTTATATATCAGTGATATTGTACGGGCTATTGAACACCATATTCACAACGCTTTCCATCTATGTATTTTAATGAGTATTTCTCCAAAGCGAAACAAAACACATTTAGAGTGGCAGCAAAACATAAACTAAAAATGGGGTGGAAATATAGACTTTTTCCCCCTCTTCCCCTGTGTAAAGTGAAGAAAAACATACTCTGATGAACAAGAGACAAAGCCAGGTTGCTCAGTTGCTATAGCAACAGCTACACGCCGATCAGCTCTTTTGCAGAATGTTGTGCTATCATCTTTGGCAAGGGTATAAATCCCATCTCATTATTGGGGGAGACCATAAACAGGAAAATTTCTCAAGACCAATTTTGTGGGGGCTGGCGAGGTTCCATGGAAATGTAACGTAAAATGTGGTTTAAAAAGTTTTAAAATCACATTCAAGTTGCAGGACCAAAAATGACTAGTAATGCACATGAAACATGTTTTTCTAAGTAAGCAAACCATTGAGAAGTAAAACTACAATTCAAATGTTGCTTAGATACGAGTTTTGTTCAGTCTGATCTAATCTCTGCTACACCTTTGCAAAAAATTTAAGATTCTAAATAAAAAGGTTTTAATGAGTAACTGCTCTTGATAAAATTCCTCATTAACAATGATTTATTGTAATGGCTCCCAACACAAGTTATGGCCTATTTAAATTCTAACTTGTTAAGTTGCTTTATTTTTAAACCTTTTTTAGTTTTGCAGTCCTGGATGGCTGAGAACCAGCAGGTAGATAGAAATGAGTATCTGGGAAGTATCATAACTTAAACGTAACGCTTAAAGCACTGGGCCTTATATAGAAAAATATTCAGATTTTATATTGTGGTTTTAAAGTCTCTACGTTGAAGACAGTGAGAAATAAAGGCATAGCTTTCTGTTTTGTCTATTTGTTCTCTCCTGTTCTCGGCTCCGACACTCTGAGCCGGGTCCATTTGCTCAGTCTCTCCCTCCCGTTTCAAACTCTTCTAATTATCTTAAAGTTAAAGAATGTCAATATGAACGAGATGTTTGCTACCTTTAACAAAAAAGCTTAAGTCTATGAAAGCAGCTCTCACCCCAGCGGTTCTGAAGAGCCTGTGCCTTCAGGCACTGCTGTTGCTCCTCCTCCTGCACTTTGGACTGAACCATTGTTCTAATAATGGTAGGGGGACCTAAAAATTTATTCTTATTTTATTCTGGGATAAATGGCATATTTATTTAGTTTTTTGTTTCTTTTGCCTTTTCATATTGACATTATTTAAATGCAAATGTTCAAGAGGTTCAATGTTTTTTTTGTTTTTTTTTCTAGACTTTTGGGGGGGTCGGGATCCCCTCCCCAATCTTGGGTGTATCTTGCCATGGATGACTAAGAAACTACTCAATAATATAAACATCACTGTCCTCAAAAGGCTACCCCTCATCCTCTAAAAGTCATTGGTTGGGTAAGTCTTAACCTGAGTACCTCATACCTCTGTTCAATGCCATCCACTTGTATGAAGTGGAATTTCACACTCATAAAACATTTTATTGAACTAATACTGCAGCTCCTTTCAATTGACAGCGGAAATGTCACGTGGAACAGAATGGAAGCCCGGTTTCCTACTATTCAGGCTCTTATGATTGCTTGATAGACAATGAGCTGGTTTACTTAGAATATACTCAGACATATTGCACTCCCACGCGAGTCAACAGGTCAGCCTTCTCTTTCTATGAAACATTTTAGTAAACAGCAACACATCTTTGCTGCATTGCTGGATTGATACTAAAGTTAACAGGTCTTCCAAGTATGTCTTATTTTTCCTTTGCCATGTTTTAGGAGTTATTTAAAGAATTTACTTATCTGCCAATTCAAAAAGGGGCCTCCAATGTGGCACCAGATTTGGTTGCTAGGAGATCCGTGATGCAACTGCAAATCAGCTTTGCAAGGTTAAAGAGAGCATGTGACGTCATTGGAATACATGTAGAAATATAAAAGACTGAGCTGAGCAAAAAGCGCTTGAAGAACATTTAAGCCATTTATATCCACAAGCACACACTTGCAGACTCCCACACTCTCTTTCCCTCCCTCTCTGGTTCCATCTTATGCATGTCCACATTAGCTTTGGAGCAGGTGTGCTGGTAAAATGCCAGAACTAGATGTCCAAGTGGACGCAACCCAGGGTGTCTGTCTAATCCAGTTGTGTGGGCTCAAGCAGCCTCAGGCACAAGAGGTGAGCAGCACACAAATAAATGTGTCTCTGTGGTCACCATAACATTTCACAACCACATAACAATGATTTATTTTATCACCTGAAGCAACCCACAAAAACTGACTAAACTTTGAGTGGACCATGGGAGATAAACAACAACACCAAACAAGAGAATTGGCTTGCAAACGTTTTTCTTTTTTTTTCTTTTTTCCCAATGTTCGGACACCTGAGATTCAAATGAATGTTTGTGTGATACTTTCAGAGAACAATAGTTTAAAATGGTAGGATTTATTAAGATTTTGAGCAAGAATTACAAGCTTCCAGGCCAGCTAAAGGCAAAAATAGAATAGTGTCTTACACGCTTAGAGGGTCTCTAGTGACGTGGGATCCCCGTCTAGTGGCCATGGATTGGCAGCTGTTGTTGAAGATTTGGTGAAGAATATTTCAGAGCCTCACATTAATCCAAATAGTCAAATATGATCTAAACATTACCTGCATAGTAAAAGACACTTATTGAACCTTTGGGTGACTAATCTTTCACTTTGTATTTTAATGTGTTTAAGAAATTCAGACTTTGCTGAGATATTGAAGGCTTATTAACATTTAAAAAGGTCAAGCGAACTATAGTCAAGTCTAACTTTAAATAAAAGCTTGACTTTATAAGACCATCAAAATGATTAGGCTTAATTTTGAGTGATCTGCATTGCAAAATATAATAATAAAAGGTAACATGAAAGAAAATTCCTTTACCTTTATCATATGTCCCTACTTCACCAGAAGTCGAACTTTGAAAACTGGCTCAGCAGTAGTTTAAAATGCTTTTCTCTTCTTCCAGTCCTAAAGGAATTCAATATGAACTTCCCTTCTTTAAATTGCTGTCAAACTGTCCTTTGTCCCAGGATTTTGGCAGACAGTTATCTTTGCACAGTTGATAAAGCTTATGAATAATAAAAATGTTTTTAACCACTTAGTCTGTTTTTATAGCACTTAGAAACCATATTTATACTGTGACTAATGACTTGCACCTGAATACAGATAGGAAAGAAGGCTCACTTTTAGTTTTTTTAAATTCCAGTGGCTTTATTACTGTCAATCACAGTGTGATCCTGTATGTTTCTTGGATGTAATAAAGGAGCTTAGCTTTAAGCTTACAATCATCAAACCTCTCTAAAAGAATATTTTTCACCACTCTTACATTGCCACCTTAACTTTTCCGCCTTCTTGGTTTTTAGGTCCAGCTTTTATTAGAGATGAAAAATTGACTGGTGGTCCAATTCAGCCAATTTTCAGCTTGATCAACCTTGACCAGTGACTGATCAGCTGGAATCTCAAATATCTGATATTTTTCCTGTCAGTGAACATGTCATACCAAAAATAGCCAAATCCTTCAAGTGAAGACACTCAAAACACAAATCTTAAAAGTTAAATAAAAGAGATTGGAGTTTCTACCGCATATTTAGTTGTTTCTGTGGTTTATTATGGCTGCTACGTTTCAACACAGAGTAACACAATAACAGATAACTTGATAGCTGTACAGTACTGTGGAGTGGAGTTTGTCTGTTTAATGCTTTTAATCTTGCTGGTTGTGAAAATGTTGGCCACCTTTTGGAAATCTCAAGTTTCAAGATAAGTCGTGGTAAGGATCTACATTTTTTGATGTACCAAATACATTTAGAAGCTAATAGAATATGTTAAACTGTTTAAAATGTGACCCCTATTTTTGTTTTGAAATAACAAATCCCTGCTAAATCGCCTCTGCTCCTAATTTAAAATTTAATGATCACTCAATGAGAGGAAAAACAATGTTCTTTGTCACTAAAGCAAAGAAAATCTTTTGTTAAGAAAGAAACACTGGGGCGTGCCGTGGTGGCATAGGGGATAGCACGACCCATGCTTGGAGGCCTTGAGTCCTAAACGCAGCTGTCGGGGGTTCGAATCCCAGACCTGGCAATGTTTGCCAGTTGCCTTCCCCCTTTCCTGTCAGCCTACTTTCATATAAGCGACACTAGAGCCCACAAAAGACCCCCTGGAGGGGTACAAAAAAAAGAAAGAACGAAACACTACAACTTCTAAAGCAGCTGCATGTTTTGTAACATTCCAGTTAGCATTAAATGTTTTCAACAGTGAAATTAATGCTAAATAATGGATAAGCCCTAAAGATTTAAACACAATACAAAACCAAAGTAGTACTCATTTGCCATTTGCTAAATTTGCCAGATAAAACATTATATGATTCATGTACTGTATATTTGCTGGAAACCTTAATCCACTATTCACTCTATTGTAAACTATCTTTTATCATACAGAGAAATATGGATGAGTGACTTTGAATACAGATGTCAGAAAAGCTCACTCAGTGCTCACAGACACACTGATGAGTGTAATCAACCATGTGCAGAGCTTTTGAGATGTAAGGCTCAATTCCAAATATGGCCCGTGTGTGTCACTCTTTGTGACCAAAAGGAAGCGTAAACAACAACCCCCACCACAATTATTGCCACACCTGACTCAAAGACAGTAATTGCTACGAAGAACCAGTTATTAGGATTAGTGAAGAATTCCATTTTTTTTTCTTTGTGTTTTACATAAAAACTAATTTGATTTTTTCAATTGATGAATAAAATTGTCATTTAAAATTTTTATTTTGTTTTTACTCCTTTTGTCTTTGATTTGTTTTGAATTTGATTTAGTGATCTCAAATGTTTTAGAGACCAGAAGAAATGTGTTAGAAGGTAAATGCCTTTTTGCTGCTCTGTAAATGTAAGGTGTGAACGTTTGTACTTTTTAAGTTGATTAAATGATCATCTTTGATGTACTGCTTGCCCTGGGGAATAACTTTGATGTGACAGCATAGAAAATTCTTCTTAGCCACTTATGAAAAAATGCCATTGAAGCAAGAAATATGTGGTTTAGCCTTCAGTTACAATGGTGGCTAACTGAATAATTACTATGGGAATTTCCGTAAATAATTCCTCATACTTTCTTCATTCTGACAGATGAAACAAAAGCTACTGAATGTTTTGCATAACTTAACCTCTTACACCCTAAGCGAGCCGAGGTCACATGGCAGCTGGACCCACCGGTGGGTCCATGCATGTGACCATGCAAACAGATGAAACGAAAGTTACATTTAGCAGCTTTTGTTTCATCTGTCAGTATAAAGAAAGTATGAGGAAAAGCTTAACATGGACCATGCAAACATGGTCACATGCAATCTTACCATCAAGAGGATGGTAAAGGAAGTAAAAATCTTTAAAAATTAGTCAGAGAATGGCATCAGAGTGGAAACCTAGACTACTAAAGAGGCAGTATATGAGAGTATGAGCGAAGAAAGAATTGTGTCCAACTGGTTTGTACAAAGTAATTGTAGAAGTGAGGCACCACTAATATTTTAAATGACTGTATTCTTATCAATCAATCAATCAAACTTTATTTGTATAGCACATTTCAGCAGCAAGGCATTTCAAAGTGCTTTACATCAAATCAAACACAAAACTACAATGCAACATAGAATCAACAATAAAAACACAACATAGTCAGATTCCGTCAATAAATTTGCAATTGATTACGTTTTGAATACAACTCTAAACAAGTGGGTTTTTAGTTGAGATTTAAGAAAAAAATCTTAATATATTTTTTCCCTTTAATGTCTAACTGTATCCCAACAACTGATTGGATTTTATTTAAAAAAAATTTTAAAGTTAAACTGCGTTACATCAATAAAAAATACATTTCCTCTAAAGTAATCAAACCAAATCTAAACTGTTCTTCGGAAATAAACAATGTAGCAAAGACCAAGTTATACAGTTTACAGTTAACTGTATAACTTGGGTCATTAATCCTTCCATCATATCTTATCCACATATGATCTTAAGCAGTATATCCTGGTGGGAAAATAAGTGTATTCTCACAATAGCGCTCAGCTTAGCCCTGGCACTGATTCATCTTGAGCAGACAGTGTGTGGTCTCGGTCACCCCAGCCTATCTTGTGGATCCTCTGTCTGTTTGATTCACATGACTCAAGGGACGAGGGATAACGTTGTTGGCTGCAGATTTCTGACGTACGAGATGGCAGTGATACTATAATCCCAAACTAGACCCTGGACAGATGTTTATCCTGGCTGACCGGGCTACACACACACTGGCCGTATGCTCATCCAAGCGTTTAAACACAAACTCACATGCGCTATTCCCAAAATAACTGATGTGGACATTTCTATTTTTTCTAGGCCACATTGTTTACATCTAACCAAAATATGTCCTGACTGGTCAGATGCGTCAGTCTTCTTTTTTTGCGTTACAAAGTTATGTCGGAGTACGCTAGCAATTAACTTTTACTATATTAACCCAAGAGCAGACAACACTCTGCTCTTGAAAACTCTTTTCCAAAATGGACGCAAAAATGAGTGCAGAACCAGATTGCCTAAATTGAAAAAATAATTTAACTACATTTGTGTGTGCAACACAGACATAACCATATTTCTGAAGGTTCTTGAGAATTGTCTGGGCAATGCAGGCTAGTCTATTTGCAATTTGTGCAGCCAATGTCCCCTACAGTGTGAAACATCTTTTTCTTTTAGTTTGTTAAGATAGATAAAATGACTGTTGGCCTTTCTGATGAAAATAGATCAAATTGGAACAAGATCTAATTTGATGCCAATTACATGTCAAGCATGTCTACTTACAAGACACAGCTTTTTTGCAGGTTCATGGTTTTGGAGAATAATATTTTGTTTGCAGTATTTCTGTGCAATTAACTTCACAACTGATACATTCCTGTGTTAAAGTTAGAATCAGAGTGGAACCAAAAAACATTACTGTTTACTTGGGAATAAGTTCCACCTCCTCATGTGGTGAAATGGGAAAATAGCTAAATTTATACATTTGTTCATATTTTCCATATTTTTTACAAGAACAGGTACAAATACAAAAGCAGAGCAACTGAATTTTTCCCTTCTTCAAGAAGTGTTACCAGCTAATTTCTAAAATAATTGCTCAATTGACAAACTAATTTTGGAGAGGTAGTAATTAGTTGTTCTCTAGGCTCTTAATTATGCTTTTCTTCTAATGGAACAAAGAACTTTACATTTGCAAATACAGCTGTCAATCCTGGATATCTAAAAATGCATGCTAACAATTAATGATCTAGAAAAAGTGTGTGGTTGCAATCCAGGATCAGAGTATAAATCAAGTTTCAAAGGTGTGCTCCAGGATCCATGAATCATTCCCTACTTTTACATGAATTTACCATAATGTTTTAAACTTACATTTGTTTTCAGTTCTGTTATTTGCATACGTTCCATGGGAAAGGTTTAACATTGTACATAGAAATGTTGTTGACTAATAGAGTGCGTTTAGAGTTTTGAATTAGAATGGTGCTGCTGCTCGTGTTCTCACTAAAACCAGGAAGATAGAGCACATAACACCAGTTTTAAAGTCTCTCCACTGGCTCCCTGTCGCTCAAAGAATAGACTTTAAAATACTGTTGTTAGTTCATAAATCACTGAATGGTTTAGCACCACAATACATTAAAGATTTGCTGCTGTTGTATCAACCAGAACTCTGAGGTCTTCTTGTTCTGTTCTGCTCTGCATCCCCAGAACCAGAACCAAACGAGGAGAAGCGGCATTTAGCATCTATGCACCAAAAATCTGGAACAAACTTCCAGAAAACTGTAAAACAGCTGAAACACTGACTTCCTTTAAATCTCAACTAAAAACCCACTTGTTTAGAGTTGTATTCGAAACGTAATCAATTGCAAATTTATTGACGGAATCTGACTATGTTGTGTTTTTATTTTTGATTCTATGTTGCATTGTGTTTTTGTGTTTGATTTGATGTAAAGCACTTTGAAATGCCTTGCTGCTGAAATGTGCTATACAAATAAAGTTTGATTGATTGATTGATTGATTGGTGCAGGTTATGTCTGTAGCTATTTTATTATTTTAAGTTTGTTTCTTTTTCTCTGTCTTACGCATGCAGAGATTGATTATTCCTTTGCATGCCTCTGCTCACATCTATTCATGGCTACGCCCCACATCCCTGTTGGTTATGTCAGAGAGTATTCCCAACACTAAGTCACAGCCATACATCACTCGTTTCATTGACAGGGTCTCCATTACTCTCTATTTTTCTGCCTTTTCCCATCTCCTCCTCAATCTAATGGCTTCCGCAGTTTGCCTATAATGCATCAACCAATAAGGCTGCCGGTGTGCAGCGACACACTACCTCCGGCCGTAATGAAACAGCCTGATTCCTCATATGGTCCATTTTCCAACTAAGCTTTGGTTTGAAAGTTTTTCTAAAAAATATTAGATTGATAGAAAAAATAATTTTTTGTGAGTTGTAAATGGACACAGCAAAGTTACAAAATTTATTTATAAGCCTGAAAAGTTTTGCTTAAAAAAATCTGTGCACAGGTGTACAGGTTATCCTGCAAAATGAATTTGAAGTTACAATTGTGGATAAACTTTCAACTTGAGAGCATTTTTCATCCCCACAGCGAAATAATGTCTGTGACTTAACCTCACAGAGAGCAAAATGACTTTTGCAGAAAATAAAACACTGATAAAATGTAAGACTGGTTTATAATGTGCGCTCACTTACTTGCAGAGGGTGTTTCAGCATGAACGGGAGGTGTGGAAGGGATGAAAGACGGAAAGAAGAAGGATCGCAAAGATCGTTCGCTGTTGAGCGGTGACCGCTGCGTGGGCAGATTCTCACAGCTCCCAACACTGCTGTGAATCTTAAGGTTCAAGGGCTTTGTCTTCTTCTTGGCTCTGGAGGGAAGCAGGACAGTAACATACAAATTAGAAAAATAGAAAGCAGGATTTACACAGAAGAATCAACTGATCAAACACAGTAGATGGACACCAAAGTTGATCATCTACATCAGAAAAATACATGAACATCATGAAGCTCAGCCATTGGGCATCATGTTGCAGGATGAACCACATGAGATACAATTAGGAACACATTCAGACGGCAACAAAATTCAAACTGCACCGTGAAAATGTTAACGTAATTGAAGAGAAGATTAAATAATTACCAAAACCTTTGAAGAAAACTGATCAATACACAGTTGTTTCTTCTTTTATGTGAATTGAAAGTATCCAAGGTTTTATAAGACTTTTAAAAAATTGACTCATTTTGTGAATTTGAATACTAAATGTTAACATTTACATCGATTGAAAATACAGCTACTGACAGATACAATCTCTGTTTAGAATCTACTAGACAGCAAAAACACACAATTTATCATCCTTATAAATCAAGTTTATTGCTTTCAAAACCGAAAATGTCAAAATGTCTGTCTTACTGTTCCTGCCGATAAACGTTCTTAGAATGAGAGCACAGAGAAAGCGCAGAAGTGATCCAGCACTACCCTTCCGCCAACTTTTGTTGCTAAATATATTTCTCCTTTAATTACAAGAAAGAAAAATGTGACTGTTTGAAAATTTTTCCAAATGCAGAAAACATGGTGTGCATTTTAACGGGGTGCCACCCATCACTCTTAATAAGTTAAGGCTGTTTTAAAGTGATAGTTGGCAAGGCAGAAGCAACGTCTCGGCCAAGCAGCTGAATTCAGGCTGATTAATTAACCCAGTAAGAACAGCTTGTTAAACTTGTCTTTCTCTTCAAGAACAGACAAGTAAAGTACAAACCTCAAAAAGCACAAATACAGACTTAACAAGTGTGTAAGTATGTTCATTGGGACACAATGAATAATGTGTTTATAATAACAACATAACTACTTTTACATCACATAATCAACATTTAATTTTATGTAAGGTATCTAGAAATAATTGTAAATTTTGTTCAAAATCTTTATGGAACTATTTTTACTCAAGGTTATTCTATCTACCCAAGTTAAGTCAGGAGTAACAAGATTAGTTGAATTAACTCTGGACTGTCCTGCAGTGGTTGATATTTCTTATTACAACATTTTTAGACATAACCTGATATATTACTTTCAAAACGACTTTTTAATTAAACATTTTACCAGTAGCTTATAAGTTGTCAGCTTCCATCCTTCTGGGAGATGTTATCATGTCAAAGCTGAGTTTAATAAATTTTGTAGAACAATTTGTCTTTGTCATCTTGTCATGAAGTTTGTTCAGACGAAACATTTCTGTCTGCAGATTATCTGCAATTAGGAATTAAATGTGAAGGACAAAACATCTCATTAGTTTCAGATTCAAAATGAAACCTAAGCATAAGTAAATTAGGATATTGCAGATTTAACAAAAGTTTGCTGCACCATAAAGTTTTCATATTTTCAGAAATAACACAACTTACCTCAGCAAAGGCAGACCTATTATAACACTAGAATGTGATAATTGAGGCAGAATTTCTCTAGGACTTATAACACATTCTAATTCATTTCATAACTGCAGCAAATAATAACATGAGGTGACTTTGAGGGGATAATTGGTAATGAAAAGAATACCCTCCATTGTCCTTCATTAGAAAAATAATCTGCATGCTGTTAATTAGCTCTCAGGGAATTAGAAGTGCAAATTTTCAATCACATAGAACTTTTCACCCTGTGATGTCACTGTGTCTTCGTATCTCTTTTTTTTTTTTTTGCCTTAGTTGAGACTACTTACTCAACTTCTGTTTGTCCCATACTCCTATTTCCTTTTATTATTTGCAAGCAACAACAGGAACTAGATTTACTCATGTTGTACAACTGCATAAATTAAATTTTATTTTGAATTTATTTGCCTTTTAATGTGCAATGGCACAGTGGGTTTTTTTTTTATTTTGCAAAAGTTGCTTAATAAAACCCTCAGAATAGGTAAAACCTAGAGGGAAGGGTGAATTCAAAATATGTGTGGCTTTGTCAGGCCAGGCTACTCAAACAATCCCAAAATCCTTTTCACCCTGTCTAGAAGTGTCACTGAAAAATGAGCACATTTGTTTCTTCAGTGTTGCACTACTGTAATGAGTTACTATCAGAAAGTTTAAAAGTAAAGCAGATAAATGTCTTCAGCTCTGTTTTTTTATTTTTTTGCTCTCTATTCTCAAACTGGGGAGAAATTTGAGAATATGGAAGATGGCCGCTCACATTGAGTTGAATTCAGCTGGAGGTTTCTTTCTGTTAAAGGGAAATTTTCCTTACTACTGTCGCCAAATGCATGCTCAGTATGAGGGGTTGAAGCAAAGGCGATGACTTGATGCAGTCCTTAGTCTACTGATGCCAGATAGCTGGATGTGCTGCAAGTCAAAGACTTGATGCAGTCTGCTGGATTTCCTTAGATAGAAAACTTTTAAACAATTTTAATGTTGAACTGACCTTGACTGTAATATTTCAGATAAGGGATCAAATTGGAATCACTTTTGTGTCGTAGCTTGAGAGGCCATTGGTTCTGATTTGGTGCTATATAAATAAACTGAATTAAATTAAATAAGATTGACTGCAGTTGGGTTAAGATTTAAATTTTGTGTTGTTGTATCTGACTGAGATTACTTACTTACTTCTGTTGTGATATGGTAAACAATATAAACTGCAGAATTGCAATATTATACTTTTCTCATTATGAAGTCCTACATAAAAAACATCCTGGGCTGCACAGTTGGTAGTACTGTTGCCTTGCAGCAAGAAGGTCCTGGGTTCGATTCCCGGCCCGGGATCTTTCTGCACGGAGTTTGCTTGTTGTCCCTTTGCATGCGTGGGTTCTCTCCGGGTACTCTGGCTTAGAAAATGGATGGATGGATAAAAAAATTCTTCAAAAAGAGCTAAACATGATAAATAGGATTTCTAAACAAGAAAGCAAAATATAGACAAAAGCAGTTAGCTTGTACAAAAGACAAACTCGGCTTCCTTAAAAGTGTACTGAAAAGAGGCTGAGAGAAAAGTTCAACTGAAAATTTGACTTTTAAAAAGTAGAAAAAGAAGGCTGTGAGTTCTGATTTATTATGCAAAGTAAAAGTCATTAAGTGTTGAATCTCAAAGAAATCTTTCCTTACATGTCAGTCATTTTACCCCTTCACTGAGTCATGCAATTAGACCTGTACACCAGCCCAGCACTTCAGCCCCATCTCCTGCAATAAGGAAGCAGCCTGCAGGTTATCACTTCTTCGTCATAGAGCTTTTGTCAGTTATTCCGATTAGCTCACTTTATGCAATTTGAATCTAAATCAAGCCATTCATTTGCTCGCATGCATGCCTTTATCCTTTCCCCGAATAATTTGTGGATGTGCAGTAAGGGGGGGAGAATGTGAAAATGAATGTGAGGAGAAGGCAGAGGATTCCCACTTTTGGTTCTGAAAACGTCTGTCTGTGTAGGCAGGCGGAGAAAGGGGTCGGGGATGGGGGAACTTTCAGCTTCAGAGCCGCTAAAGCTTTTATTCAAGTTCAGCAAATAAAAAAGTTGAGGGGAAGAGAAACTTAAAGAATACATGAAAGCCATGTGAAGAGAAAGGTGGGTGAATTCCCAAGAGTCGAGAAAAATCAGTGAAGGTGTGAATAGTTCAGTTGTCTTTTGATGTAGCGTAGGACTGTAATGATGCGTCACTCACAAATGGAAATCACTGATGTTTTTATGGCTTTTATTGCCTTACAGTGCTTAGTTTCTGGTAAAAAGGAGTGAAAAGTGTATTTTAATGCCATTGAAATAAATTCAATAGGGATTATCTCACCTGCTGTCAGAGTTAGGGACTCAAGTTGCAACAATGTCACAAAAATAGTCACACTTGACTTAGAGTTTCACTCAAAGTGCAATAAATCTCTAAGGGGAGCAGAGTAGATTTCTGGCATAGTTTTTCTCCTCCAGTTGTTTCCATTGTAGGTACCGGGCCCAAATCAAACAAAGGCAGGTGGTTGTATAGCAGGTAGAATTACTAGCCGCTACCAAATTTATTAGTAGGTTTGCTAAATAGATAGATTTCTATTTATTTAGAATCTTGTAGATAGCAAAGCTTGTAACTTGACTTTGACTTATGGGAAACAATTTTACTTTGACTTTTCCCAAAAGGATTTGAGACTTCCCCTTGAAAAAAAAATTACTCTCATGGTGAAATACTTGAAACTTCGTATAGATTCGTTGTAATGGTGACTTAACAAGGTTAAGTTAAGAGTTTTCCCTCCAAGACTTGAGACTAGACAGCAAAAGTTTCTAATTTGGTTAAATATTACTAACTTGATTTGGACTCAGATTGAAAGCTTGACTTGGACTTGGGAAGAAGGTCTTGAAATGTGAAGGCCTTGGTTTTGACTCTCAAAGACTTAAGACTTGCCCCTAATAGCACTGATTTAGACAACTTAACTTAGATTTTGCCCTAAAGTACTTATGCTTCGACTTGAAATTGGACAGCAAGAATTCAGAGAAGACTTAACTTGACCTGACATTGTAGTGAAAACTTCTCTCAAACACTTGTAACTTGATTTGTGGTAAAAGGCATAAAGGTCTGACTTGAACTTGCCTGTCAAAAATGTGTCAAAAAATTTTTTGCCATAACTTAGGCTTGGAATAAATGCTCTTAGAAGAGCTGTGCCTTTCGGGTTAAGCTTCCTTTCAGTTACAGCTGGTCAACTCGTGAAAGTTTGAAATATGCAAAAAGGAGGCTTTAGACTTGCTCAAACATTTCTAGCAGAGATCGAAAGTCATAATAATGTATATGTTGTTTTTCTAATTTTGGCAAGAGGCAGAGTTTAATAAGAAAAGAAGGTGTAGAAAAGTTAATCATGCCAGCACTAAAATTTGGTTAGTCATGATTTTGTTTTCAGATTTTGGAATACCAATAAAGCAGGTGCAAAGATTTTCTTTTACAGATTTTCCTGACTGTTTATGTTCTTGAAGGATGAGATTTGCACTTCACAATATGCAGGCAATTAAAAAAAAAAAGAAGCCTGACATTCATGCACACACACATTCATCCGCCCACTCGCTCCATATCCACTTTCCCCACACTTGCAGAGACTCTAATTACAGTGACACCTTCAAGTAAAAGTTCCATTTGATCAAGGACAGAGGTGAGAGCAGAGGCACAGTGATCCTTCAAATGATTCTTTACCTTCTGACACATCAGGGTGGATCAAAAAAGAAGGTCCATGATGAATTTTATAAAACAAAATATGAAAGACACAAAGTGCATCTCAACACTAATGCTGTTTCTAGAGTTCGACTGAGCTCTAATTAACACTCTTGCCCATCTCAAGTGAATTACATGCAGAAATCTATCTACAGCAAAATTAGTCCATTTCTTTTTCTCTTAGAAAAATTCAAGACAGAGCTGCAGAGACCCATATGGTACCCTGTTGCTTTTTATGCAAATGGGACTATGGAACAATATCTCTGGCAGCCACTGCTCAGTGCTGTTTTAATAAACTTGGTGGAGGGAAAAAAATGAAATAAAGCTGGCTGGAATAATGATTACAACAGAGAATTACTAGGAGCCCTTTGAGAAGTCTCATCCAAAACCAGGTGTTCCTTGCTTTCAGAAGCTTGCAGCATCAAACCTGGACTGAATAAAAGCTGGCAGTCTGGCAGGTCGCCGTTTTTTTCTTTGTCCTGAGGCAGCGTTGTAGAGCCAATGCCAAACCTAATTTACAGGCAAGGTGAGGTTTCTGAAGTGAAACTACAAACATGCTAATTTTTTCAAGGCTCTTTGCAAAGATACTAATTTAGATACGTACCAAGTAAATAATTTATATTAATGTATTTATTTTCAGATTATACAATGTGCAATTTTAAAGTGGCAATTTGCATGCTAATATGTAAGTATTGTAACATATACCCACAAACTACAAGGCATGTAATGTGAAGTTGGAGGATAAATAAAGGTATATCTCAAAATATTATAATGTCATCAAAACATGAATTTATTAAAGTGACTAATTTCAAATGGAAGAATGCATAGACCCATTGCATGCTGTTTCTTTCTCTTTATTTTAATAATTGTGGTATCCGAATAATGAAAAGCTTCTAATTAATTTCTCAGGTCATTTGAATATGAATTAAGATCCAAAGTGTAACACCATGGGAAAGTGCAACCAGGACATGAGCTGTTAAACCAATCAGGAGCCACAGACAACATGAGAGGTGTCTTATCACATCACATTAATGTAGTATTCAAACAAAAGAATCCCCAAGCAAATATATTCTGTACATTATGTGCAGCACATGGATATGGGTCTTGAAGCACAGACTCCAGATGATGCCCACAATTTCTAGATTTTTTCCAGTCTCTTGATTGAGATTTAATTCACTATCCTTCCAAGGTGCATCTGTGCTGCTTGTATATCTTTTTTAAGTGAAGCAATATGAACGACATAACAGGGCTATAAGATTTCTGTAATAGAAGTTTTTCTGTCCTTCTGTAATATTCCAATAGTCTGAATATCTGAACTTTATATTTTCATTAGTAGTCATCAAAACTGTAATAAAACTGACATAAATACTTAGGATACACAGTTTTCTTTAAAATAGAGTAGATTAACTTTACTAAGCATTGCTTGCTTTTGTATTCAACCCCCTTTTGTTAAATAAATACACTAATTCCCTTTTAGAAGTTGCTTCATTGGAAGAACAACCATGAAAAAAATCCCTTTGGTTTACCTTAATTAATATCTGTTACTTGATCTAATGCATAAAGTTCTAACATAATACACCAAAGTTTTGAGCAATTATGTAACAAAATGTGAAAAAGTTCTAGAGGGAAAGAAACTTTTTCAAAGCACTATATTTTGGAGACAACTAGGTGAGAAAGTAGACTGTTAAATAATCAAATACAAAGAAAAAAAAATATCTGCAGGTCAATCAAGCTGATGTGGAAGCTGTGCGAATTTAAAAGTAAATGAAAAGTTATCAAGGAAAGTGAAAAACAATTTGTGTACCTTTACTAGTGTTGTTTAAGTTTAAATTTTACTCTCCAACAGAGTTATTTGAGTCAACTTTATTTAGCTATTAACATTTTCCTAAAATTATTACAAATGATGAAGGTAATGACAGTGCATAATGCAGTAACATGTAAACTTTGACTGATAGGAATACATCTTTAAATTTGTGCAGGAAAAAAAGAGAGCAGGAGAGCAGCATCAATGAAAAGTGAATGTGCAACCATAAAACACAGCTACTCAACAACTGTGGACAGTCCTCTCAAATAAAAATGGTGCAAAAAGGGTTTTCCCTTGTAAACTGTGCCTACTGTCTCCTGAGATATGGATAAATGTCAGTGTGCTGTCAGGGGCCGGGCAACGGACATAGCTCTCAGTACATGTAGTTACGACTAAATGATGAACACTGAGTCAAAAATGCAATACAACACCCAAAGCAAGTGAAAGAAGTCTCATAGAAAGTTTCATGCAGTTTGAGCAATGGAAAATATGAGAAAGAATGAGTGGGCAGAGGACAGGAATGCCTAGATAAGCAAGACTTGTTTTGCTTATCTACAGTTCCAGGATTTGAATTGTTGAGAACTGGAAAAAAATTACCAGGAAAGTAATAACCTGACAGGCAAGCAGGCCTGTGACATTTTCCCCAAAGCTCATGTGGGTTAGGCCAAGCCTACACAGAATAGGCTGTCTAGTTAAAACAGTGGAAGAGTTGTCATTGGAAGACTTCCTCATTCTTCCTCTTTCAGTCTGATTCTTAGACTGCCATCAGTCTAAGAATCAGACTGAAAGAGGAAGGACAAAAAGCATCCAGTAAAAATAAGTCTTCCTCATTCTTTTAATGGAAAAAGGAAACAATTATTTCACGGAAAAAGGCAAAGATGTCATGTCAAAACTTTTCAAAGAACAGTTCTCTTATTGTTTGTACTGCAGTCCAGGCTCCCAGCCCACTATTCTTTGATGCAAAGATAACCTTTCCTGTAAGTTATCTTACAGGAAAGGTAACATAATTGACCTTTTCTGTAAGGTAAAGGTAAGTTTCCTGTTACCTTACTGGAAACAGGAAACTTTTCCTTTCCTGTAAAGGAAATTAAATTATAAATTATTATAATTATAATTATTATAATATTATAATTTTATCTCTAACATTATAATTTAAGCCTAAAAATTGTGCAGAATTTTAAGCCTAAAAATGTTAAATACACCAATAAATCTGACAAAGAGCACCAATATCTAGTAGTTCAAAACATCTTAGACAAACTTCATGTTGTTATAAATGATGCTGGGAATTGTTTAAACTTTTTGTGTGTGTCAGCATGACTATTTTGTTCTGGAAAGGAAGGACATTTTTTAAACTTATGAAGTAGTGAGTAATTCAAATCAAAACAGAAACGCTGACTCTTTTCTTTACAGGAATCCATTTGGGAGTGTCTCAGAAAAACATGCTATGTGTGAAAATTTGTTGTTTTAAGAGACATTGTTAATTTAACAAAAGCTTCTGTGCAATGTGCAAAAAAGCAATGATTAATGACGCCTCAGAACAGGATGAACCTGAGCTCAGACAGTGAATTGCAGTGAAGAAATTTCCTTGGCATCCGTCTTTTGGATAATTTCCACTAAAGTTACATCATTTGCTACCACAGTATTTGTTATGAATAGAAAAACTGTCTACATAGCTTTGAAATACAAACAGCCTCCAGCATCATTTGTCACCACCTATATAAGCCGACACTGAAGGCAATTATATCATGATGTTGGTGACACCAAGATATAATTGCAGTTAAACAGTTAAACTTTTCTGTTAGGTTCAGAACACGTAAACCCCTAAAATCAATGTCTTCAATGGTTTCACAATAGTTTTGTCTTTGAAGAATGCAAACTTTTTTTAGTCAACCATATTTGACTAATGATAAGAGACGGTTCACTTAAAGCAGAGGATTAAAATTAAAACTACAGCTGTTTTTTTTTTTTATTTAGATATGTTTATTATGTTTAATCAACAGTAAATTAGTGCAAACTCTGAGACATTGGTCATTTTGGTAAAGTATGGCTTGAGATCTATTTGTTGCACACTTAGGTTAAGTACTAGAGGCAGAATGACAATGGATGATGATGTGCAGCTAAAAGTCCCAGAGCCACAAGATGTGAAAGCACTGCTGTCATTGTACTGTTATTTAAATGCATTTAACAGAACACAAAGAAGGACAGATACCAGCAATGATGGTAGAAATCAGGAAATGTGGTTTAGGTAAAAAGATAATTTTACCATTTTTGAAATCTATCAATGAAAAAAGAAATATGTTAAAACAAAGCCAACGTATGCAGGTTGAACATCCTAGCAGAATAAAACAGGTTTAAGGCTGTGCAGTGCTTGGAGAATATGCAAAACACTCAAGCATTTCTCTCAGATTCGGCAAACCTTTATATTTTAAATATTAAAGTCACCACATAAACCCAAAGATGATTGCAATTCTACAGCAGTATGGCTAAAAAATTAAAACATCATGGTGTTTCTAAGCCCAGACTTCAACTTGAATGCAGCAGTAAGCTTAACAGAGCTGTGCATAACTGACTGGCTGCTAAACTTCAGTGAACCAATATAAGAGTAAAGAAAATTGAACTTTCTGGAATTTCTCCTCAATAAAATGAGAAGCTGATTGTTACCAGTTGTGCTGAAAAACTTCATATTTGCTATTCGCTCTAGATGTTCCCATATATAGTTTGTGCTCTTGTCTGGGAGCTGAACTGCACAACATCATACAAAAGAAGGGACTGAGTAATCTGTACTTCAAAATGTTGAGGTTTTTAAAACCCACCAGTCTCCTTTTCTTATCTCTTGCATGCATGCCTGTGGGTCTCTCTCCCTATTTTACTGCTTGTGCTTGTACTTGTGCATATTTTTCCCAGCATTCAATTGATTCAAAATCTTTTTTCTCTATCCAGACAAAATGAAACCATTGCTCAAACCTTAAACTCTCTAATCCGGGCATTAAAGCGTCGGTGCTCGGTGTGAGAACAGCTATCTGACCCACAGCTTTGTGGGTTAAGTGGTAGTTTTAAAGCACAGGCAGAGCAGTAAATGACAGCACACCCAAAAGGAAGGAGGGGGTGCAGGAACAATATCAGATCTAAAGCTGATATTATCAGACGTGACTTGAACATCAGAGAGAAACACTGAGATGAAAGGCTCAACTTGACGGCTGGAAAGACAAATGGTTGTAATAACATTCCTCATGGATGCTGGGTAGTAAAACAGTCAGACTTTTACTTTGTAATACATCAGCTAACTTTGAATTTGTCTTGAACATCTTTGAGTTGTATCTGTCAAGGTAATGTTTCCCATCTTCCTGCAACTTACACTAGAAATTAAACTCTAATGATCATGTCAGGAAATTCTTTTTCTATATTAGCTACATCAAGATTGAATAAAGGCAAAACTTGATTTCCTCAAAATCTAATAAAATGTCTTAGGCCCATTGTGAATGGAGATGACAATTTCTCAAATATCTAATTTTTTGCTATAATCCCAGGAGAGTATTGCAGAAGCTTTCTAGAAGGCTCTCGCCACAACATTTACCCCAACAAGCTCCCGGCTCGTTCACAAATCACTGCAGGAAAACCATCTGCCTAATAAATCAATTTTCCACCAGTAACTGTGGCATTTGAGCCTAACCCCTACACTTAAACACTCATATAAATTCATAATCATGACTCCAATAACTAGGCCGACCGTTGAGGGAGGTAGGGCTGAGCACTCTTTACTGCCAATATATGAGTGAATGGGTGGAAAGAAGGGCCGGTAGCATCCGGCTGCACACAGCCTGGTGTAGACATATCCTCTAACCTGAACTATCATTAATGGCAGAAGGGCCAAAACCCTGATTAACATGGATGAGCTTTTCTTTTGCTGTTTTTCTCTTTGCAGAGGCACGGCTTTGGGAAGTATACTTAACTAGACTGAAAATGTCCCTCACCTCAAATATCTCTCAGGGTCAGGGTCAGTGTGGCTATTTATGTGTCCTGGGCGTATCAGGGAAACAACTTAGAGGCCACAGCTTTGTAGTAGCCGGTTAACATGCCAAAAAAATCACAGATCAGCCATTTGAGACAATGATTAAATTCATTTCAGTTACCTCCATAAAATAATTCCTGAAGCAAATTTTAATATCAGACAAAGATAACATGAGGAAACAGAAAAGGGAAGTAAGTTAACCAAACGAATGTGCCCTTTCGTAGTAATCATATTATTCATTTACTGTTATTAACCACAACTTTTCTTGTCACATTCAGACCTAAGTTCAACTGTATTAGAAAATATTCTAAATAGAATCTATCTGACATCATGAAGTAGGCTACAAGATCTCAAAACTCACCACATCATTCTGCTTTGAAACATTAAATAACATTATGATCCTTTATCTAAAAAAAAAAAAAAAAAAAAAAACATGAAGCAGTGGTGAATGTTTAAAGGAATGGTCAGTGTAAAAAAAACTTATCAATGAGCCCATTGACAACACATCCACAGGTTTGCAACTCTGATACAAAACATCTAAAGCACTGTAGACGCCCGTTAGCAAAGTTTTGTTTATGATTCTACAATACGGAAAAGACTTAACAAAAATAACATCTATTGGAGTAACTAAAAACAGCTAAATAAAAAGAGCTCAGAAGGTTATCGCAAACTTTGATAAAGCCCAAGACAATTGGGGAAAAAAATTTGTAGACGTAGAAAAAGTCTAGTCAACGTCAAGTAGACGAAAATGGTAAAATGACAATAAACCTGAACTTGGCCTTCATGGAAAATAGTGTATTATCATATTTCATACATTAAAATATAACATTTAAATATTTTGATTTTGAACTTTTCAAATGGGTTTGTACCTAAATATCAATAGGTCATTAATATTCAAATCCCTACAATGTCACAGAATTTAAACAATCTGCAAAAAAAAAAAAATATGGGCCAAAGTTTTTCCACAGAAATGTCAAAGACTTTATGAGAGCTACTGGAAACACTTCCAGCTCTTTTCACCAGGATTGGCACAAGCATTATATTTGGGGGCCAATTATAATGCCCCCAATATAAAAGAGCCAAACCAATCCAACTCTATTACATAGAGCCGGATCGGTTTGGACAGGTTTTTCCTTTAATAAATGAAATTATTATTTGAAAACTGCTTTTTCAAGTAGCTTTTCCTCCTTGTCTAATATCTAACTTTTTGATTATCTGAAAACTTGTGTAAATATATTTTTAGGTATCTATACTGCAGGTATTTTCTTGTGTTAAATTTGGAAAACTTACTTTTGGGTATTACTGTCTAATCCCATGTTGGACAGCTCAAGCAAAGCTCCAGTCAACAGTAAAATTCCTGTTTTAAACCAGTGCACAAGCTATATAAAGAAAAAAAACTACAGGTAACCATAGAAACTACAGCAATCTATATTATGAGATTAGCTCCGTTCCAGACCTTTGAACCACTAAGCACGTCTCCAGGTGGCTCAACAGTTCTGATGTTGTGCACTGACGGCCATTTCAGTTAGTTCAGGAAATGGTTGACCAATTAAAGCTTCAGAAAAAAAATTGTGAAGAGAATTGCTACAGACACAACCTCCCATTTAAATAAAAACAGAAAAGCTCAAGAAAGTTTGGCCGAAGTTAATGCAGCAATAAAAGTTTTATGTTTGGCTCAAAACTCGGCCTTCAGCTTTCTCTTAGAGGCAAGTTAAAAATTCTAATTAGCTTTGTGCTTTGCAACATAAATGTTGCAGTTTAAAGCCGAGATTACATCAAACATCCAAGGTTATATTAATATCATGTCTCAGTAGATCAGGACAATTTTAGCAACTAACTGGGGACCAACACGCCAGTAGTTTACCTTTCTTTAACTATCAATTTTTTTTTGACTAAGTAATTATAATACAAGTCTGACTGACAAATTAACTTTCAGTCAGACAGTTGTCAAGTTACTTAATGTTTGCATTCTTCTAATAGCCTGATTTGATTTTAATAATCATGTCAGGAACTTCCAACAGTAAAGGTCAATAGAGAAACTTCATGAGGGAAATATCAAAGAAAATCTTAGTCAACTCTTTCCACAAACAGTTGCTGATGCCGATGAGCGCGTTCTTAGGTCATGACCTCGATAGCTTGCTGATCATTGCATCAGTTTGTTGGTTCTGCACCATTATTGATTCATCTTTCCCATTAATGAATCTTGCAACTATGGTGTTATCCACAAACCTTTCTCATGTGTAAATGTTTAACTTTGGGTTGACAATGTAAAAAAATACAACAACCTGACATCACATGGTATAGACCGATTGTAGTCATGCAGTACAGAGACAACTATCAGGCTAAACAGAAGTCATTCTATTAATTTTATAAAGGTCGGATTCTAGTAACTGAGATCAAAAAAAGAGAGAAGATCAAACGTTTTTAAGGTGTAACAAAACTGAATTTCCTTTAGAGTTGGACAATAAGGGAAGGGAGTCGGCTATATAACCTAGCAACAAGTTGCTATTATGGGGCTAGGCTGCAACAAGTCTAGCACATTGGGGTTCCAACTGTTGTTCCATCTCAGTCAATACTGGGTCCAACCAATAGGAGTTGAAAAGCATCACATTGTGGAGTATTTTTAAACAGATTTTCATCTTAAATTGAAACAATTTACCCCATCTGAAATTAAGGTTAAAATAAGCATGTTTTCTCTTCCCCTTGTGAAAGGGATTATTTTATATCTATGGAATAAAAACTTGCATTTATATATAAAACTTGCTTACTGCCAAGATGTGACTTTGCTATTTATGACGTTTAAAACTTCATCATTAAGACTATTTTGGTTTAATTTCCTACACCGATGAACCAAAATCTTTTGAAGAAAATATAAAAATCAGGAATGACTGTAAAATAACGCATTGATAAGTTCTCAAAAAGATGCATAATGAGAGGGGTGAAGTCAAAAAGAGAAGGAAATAGAGAGCAAAAGGGGGAAGGGAAAGGGTAAAGAAATATATAATGTGTACACCAGTGAAGTGAAAGCAAACAGCTAAATTAGTCATGGAAGGAATGCAAATTTGCTTCCCCTGAGTGTTGCGTGGTAGAATTACCCAGAGAGAAGAAGAGAGTGAATCATGCCAACCCCTGGCACCATGTGATTTATTAGCAAACATCCAATTCAATAAGAAAGTGCTTAACATTCAAAAACCTGTGAAAGTCTCATAAGGTGGCATTAACTATACGATATTAACATTCCTACTGAAGGAAAGCAAGACAAGAGGCAGGGGAAAAACAAAAACGCCCACTTTCCAGAGCGTTCTTGCTTGGTGTGACGTGTTTAATAGGACTGTGACAGACTGAAAACTCACTTGGCCTTTTCCACAAATGCATGTTACTACTTATTACCATAGACAATGAGGTTTATTTATTGACACTTCAGCCTAAATAGCCTCTCCACTTTGAAAAGGGCAGGAAGAGAGACAGAGATGCTGAAAAATTAAAGTATCACAAAAACAGCAACAGATAGGGTACAACATTACCAAAGTGCATTTGTTGTTTCACTTCTAAAAATGGTGATTGAAATGTTTTTGGGGTAACTAGGAAAACATTTTAAAATAATTAAATGGATAATTCATCATTGGAATACAAGACAGTTATTCCTCTGATAAGCATTGTTGAATAACTTTGTAGCTTTTTTGAACTCCAATACAATAAAGTACAAAAACCTCAAAACGTTTATTTAAAAAAGTGAAAATCATTCTTTACCTTATTACTTTTAACTTATTTTTGAAAATAATTTTTGTGGTTCCTTTGAAATACTTTTAAATTTTAATTGAAAACACTAAAATTGCTGTGTTTTTTTTTTTTTTTTCACAAAACATTTTCATGAATATCTTTTTTTCAAATCTGTTTTTATTAATGATTTTTTTTTTCTCTCCATCCAGGTTTGATCAGTGTTTTAGTGTTGTGAACAAAAGATGATGCGATGCGGTTAAGACTTATTGAAACACTGTGAAATATAACAAATAGGTCATGAGGAGCTGCCGACTATAGCATTGTGGCATTTACTGAGTTGTGGTTCTCTCAAATTGTGTACAAAAAATTATTTTCTAGTCTGTTCCTTCGTTTTTTCGAAATGTTCCCACAAAACCAATTTAAAAATGGTGCAAGTTGCTTGATTGCTTTTGAAACAAAGCGCTGTCTGTGACCTCGATAAGAAGTATTTAATAGCCAGCTCTGTTCATACAACAGCATGACTCAAAAACTACTTCCTTTCTTTGAGAGAAAAATGTATTTCCTATCCACAGAAACATTATGCTCCAATGTGACACACTAATTATAATCAATCGTTTACAGTTTTACTTGAAATTATGTGTATAAAGCTCACCTGTCCACAGAATCACTTGCTTCCATTCAAACCGTCATAAAAAGTCAATGTTCTTATTGATGGATGAGAGCATCCACAAGAATCTTAGCAAGGAGGTTCAAATTGTTGAACAACATCTTGGCTTGTGATTAAGATGATCATCAAGAAGTAATGTAGTTATTCAGGATCTGAAGGCAAGTGGGATCAACAATAAAACCACTGGTAACACAGACAATGACTGATATTTTGCAGAACTGCCACAGAAGGCAGGTTTTAGGCTTACCAGTAAACTTCTAAAGGAATCAGATAAAGATGGGGAGAAAGGGCTATGAAGAGATAAGATCGTAGATTAGATATTTGGTGTCAACCCAACCAATCATGTTTGGAGGAGCAAAAATCCTAAGAACAAATCAACACAATAATGGAGATGGAAACATTATTCCTTGTTTGCTTTGCAAACGGTACCGTCCTGCAGATTATTCATCACACATGTGACAAACACAGAAACACATCAAGTCCTGAAGTAGCAGAAACAATCTCCAGATTTTTTGATGGAGCTTCAAGTTTGCAAACAGCAATCAAAAACTTGAATGATTTGCAGTTTCTGTAGAGATGGAGGACTGATATTCTGCATCTCCTCAATAAACTGAAACTACCATAAAATAGAGTTCTTCTTTGCAAGTCAGGAAACATACCAATTGACCAGAGCATCAAAATATTTTTCAACACAGTATGCTTAACAGCAAATGAAACCAAATTAAATTAAATAAGCCAATATGCTGCATGTTAATGAATCTGAAATTCCTCGTTTTTATACTCTAGATGAGAAACATAATTTGCTTTTGCTGTTAAAAAAAAGATCAACACGAACACGAATAGCCAATTTATAAAACTGCATTCATCTTCTTTAATTGTTCTTGCTAAGTAATGTTTTAATTTTAATTGAGCATCTTTGTGACAATATCTGCTAATCTTTCAATTACAACCTCATTTAATTGTCTGTAAAGCTTTCTGCTCTATCACTTATGAAGTTGACAGCACTCAAAAACTGGCCCATGTACACAGCAGGAAATGACAAATGTGGAGACTGGAAAGAGAGAGAGAGATTCAGGGAGCATTCAGGGAGAAAAACAAAACTAAATATGTTTGTCAGGAGACAAAGGAGTGAATTAACTCAAAACAAAACTGAATAAATTTCAATGTGCTCTCGACAGGTGGTGAGGAACAAAACAAGGTTTCTAATCCCAGCACACAGACAAAAAGTTTGCCATCTCTTCTGCATTATGATTTTCAAAATTGGTATCTGTTTCATCTCAGGATGAGACTTTCATAAGTTCGCTGATAATGGATGCATTATTTCTAAGAGGCGGGATGGGAGGTTCAGGGTGGAAGAGTGAAAACCATTCTGTGGTTCACTGGAACCTGAGAAGAAAACATTTCCTCAGAGACAAACACATTAAACCAGAAATCACAAAGCCATAGAGCAGAAGACAGAGGTTTGATGAGCAGACCACCAAAACTGGTGCAACCCAAAAGAACAATCAGAGACAGTTTTTAGGCAGTGAAACTGAGGTTGAGCTAAAACTCCCAGGGAGAGTTAATTGAAAGATAAATGTTAGAAATATCCTTGAAGATGCTCTAAACCCAAATACATGAAGAATGAATTAATGCATAAGCTTATTTGTATTTCCTCCATGAAATGTCTATTCTGATGATCTTCAAAAACTGGACTAAAGAACCAAATAGAGCTTATATTTCCATGTAGAAATGCTTGTTGCGAAATATCCTTTCTTGTCTAAAATTGAGTTACGTTTATGGAGATTGACTTCCTTTCATAAATCTGTTGAGGTATACCCTAAAACTTATATAAAAGAAAACTGTGTGTTTGAGGTTTATCTACAGCTGGTCTAAATGTAACAGTGAATTAATCTGTCAGAAGTTTACAAACCACTTTCACCATCAACTGTTGTCCATGGCAGTTGGTACTTTAACTTGTTAATAGGTAATGTTTAATAGTGTTTGAATTCTTCATTATGTCTTCATTTTCTTCTTATACACTATAGTGTTTCTAAGGCAAAAGGAACACAACAGGCAGATATTAGTTTTGCAGTGATATTTATCTGTCAGTGGAAAAAAAAGTGAGCCATTGAATGAACCATTTTTTCACTCAAAATCATATGCTGAGCAGCTTTGGACATTCAGGACTGGTATATTATGCAGTGATAATGAGATATTAGACCATATCTCATTAAGATAAAGCGAGAAACAGGCCTCTTGGGGTCAGGGGGTAATCCATGTTATGGTGTTCAGGCCACAGTGCCAAGCAATTAAGCTCAAGGAACCAAGGACAGACGGAGCAGTGTGAGCTTATTAGAATCCAGATTTCATAAGGCTGCAATATCCTAGGTAAGGAGAGGACAGGAAAAATCCAAACTGCAGACATTTAATT
The DNA here is from genome assembly GCF_019740435.1 of Gambusia affinis. Lineage (NCBI taxonomy): Eukaryota > Metazoa > Chordata > Actinopteri > Cyprinodontiformes > Poeciliidae > Gambusia > Gambusia affinis. Next base: position 28,500,234 of record NC_057870.1, on the reverse strand, counting down.
AATATTTTCCTCATGTCTGAGATAGTTCCTCAGGAAAATATTTGCATATTGTAAGAAAATAATCAAATTTTCCTTCTGATGTATTTGAATTAAGAAGAGAAAAACAGATGCCAACTTTGCAATGAAGCCAGTTCCTTTACACATTCACATATAAACCAAGTGAGTGTCTCATGCCAGAAGTGAAAAACCAACGTGACGCTTGCCAGCAACGATCTCCAACCAATTATGATGTATTACCAGAGATACTTGGCTATCAGAGAAGCCAGCATATCTGCCCTTTCGCAATAAGATGCAACGTTTCCAGGCACACACAGGCCATTGATTAGAGAGGCTCAACATGCCGCCTGCAGTCTATCAACGCTCGGGGACCGGTAATCAATTCTCTAATGCCGTTTGAGCCTATTCACTGCAGCTATGATCCACTGGTTGCACATGCACATACACACCGAGAGCCACCAACAAATGTCGATGAAACCCTATGAGTAACCAGGCATAAAACAAATATAGCTCAGAAGGCCATCAAAAAACACTGGACAGCTCTCAAAAGTGCAGCAGCGATAGGGGAATGTCATCTACTGTAATGGCATTATCAAAATGACTGCAGCTCTCCTGAGGCAGACTCTGGTTCCTGATTACCTAGTAGTAGAGGACCGTGTTCATGGCCAAATCTGATCAACATAGCACCAGACATAGGGGTGGCGAGTCAGGAACTAAGCCCCTTATCTCTTCTGACAGGCCAGAGCTCCTTTATGGCCAATGATATCCTCCTAGGAATTGATCTGATTGAGGTCAGTTAAAAGATTATGTTCTAGCAACGCTGCTAAAAGGAAAGTTAAAGTCCAATTTCTCTTTTGAGAAACTTGGATCAGAGTGAGTCACAAGCTCTGAAGGTTTTCTAAACCAACTGACCACTAATACCTTAAGACATTGTGTTTAAGACACCAAATTAGGGGACGCAAAAAAGCAAATAAATTTGTCACAAAGCTTCATTACCACAACAAAATCAAGAATATTTAAGAAAATTCAATTTCAATGCAAAAATATTTAAATAATTTAAATTACACAGTGGAGTTAACACTTACTTTGGTGTTTGATTCTCATCCAAGCGGTTCCCCAGCTGGAACTCATGGGATTTGCTCCGATGCAACGCCGTGAAACCAGGCAGCAGATAGATGAGCTTGCGGCTTGGCGGTGGTGGCGTTCCAGGGGCCTTCACTTTGTTCCTTCGTCTCATGGGGGGAGTACCTGGTGGAGTCATGGTGTTGACCACCAAAGGAGTCCGAGGAGGTGTGTGACCAAAATGCCTTTGGCGAGGTGATGGTGGCAGGGAACGGTGACCAGAGTCAAAAGAAGGGAAGAGTCCTGTGGCGGGGTTTTCAACAGTAAGTCGATCTGTGTAGAAAGGGGGTGCCAGAGCTTGTGGACTGTGGCACATGTGCTGGTTGTACTTGGACTGAACTTTGGGGCTTTGGGAGAGCTGGAAACGAATCCACTGACTGGCCTCTGGCTGGCACACTGGAGTGTTTTCCTTTCCAGATTCAGAGGTGGGCCACTGGATGGACCAGTCCTGTTTTGCTTGGCTCCCTGTTAAAAAGGACATTAGAAAACATTTAGTTGTGACATATACTAAAAAAAATGTTTGAAGGGTTTAAATGAACAGTGCCTTGAAAAACTTTCCATGGCAGTTGAACGTTTTCACATCTCTCATTATGAGACACTTTAATGTAGTTTAGGAATTTTGTACTTTACAGAAAACCAACCTAACGTAACCTAACTAATGTCGAAAGAAAGAAATGCTTGGTTTTGAAGACTTTGTATTTTGAATATATCCCTACAGCCGTCATTGTACATCTAAAAACTGAAGTTTATGTCCATACTTCTTTGCAAAACTAGTGCATGAAGAGCATTTTACAGGTCTTGCCACAGAGTGTCCAATGGATTTAGGTTAGGACATTGACTGGGCCATTCCAACACATGAATTATGCTTTGATCTAAACCAGTAGTTCTAAGTATGGATCATCCAGATCCATTGCCCTGCATGTTTTAGGTGGTTAGTTTATTGTTCTAGTGGAAGCTAAATTTATGGGGGGGGGTTGACCAAAGCAACTTCATGGTTTTCTCACTCTTCAAAAAATCCTAGTGAATATCACTGTCCATTTGAGTCCATTTTTCACCATCAGAACTTCAATTGCTTGCAGTCTGCAATGGAATCACTATTAGGGAAGAGCGCTGTTTGAACATAACCTAAGAGAATGAACTGCTCTGATATGTTCACATGACAGTAAACTAAATTTTAAGTTGCTTGCTTATTTACACTAAAGTCAACAGACCTGTAGGAGAACCACAGGTCTTTGTGGTTCTAATACGATCATACTGCTTGAGACACATGCTTGAGACTTTTAATGTAACTTGAGTGAACATCTCTGCATGATATCGAAGCAGGTGTTTACATTTACTTAAGTGCGGCAGATTGTGATGTCTCTTAATTGGACAGAAAGAGCAATGTTTCTGTGCAGCGCAGGCAGCAAGCGGATGTTTTGCAGCAAATGAAATGATCAGTTTTGCTACTGGAGCGTTGATATTACTGTTGCCATATGTCTCCATATTAGTAGTGTTTAAAATATGGTGATGGACAGACTATTCAGCAGAAGTGGATGGAGCAATAGAATAAAATAAAAACAGAGCAGGACAAAGCTGCATGAGTCACAACAAGCAAACTTTGAAACTTTATTTTTACTAAAATGAAAAAAGATGAAAAGAAGTAAAAGATTTAAAAGTGGAAAGCCAAAATGAGTGTTTTTGAGTTTAAGTGACTATACATTACCTCCATTACTGTGCAATTTATCCTCCTCAAGTTGTTCTTCAGAAAGAAACAAAAGAATATGTGTTTATTGATCTGGAAGGAAAGCAGCAGAAACACTAGCTTTTGTTCTATGTGCAGAAAATAATATTATTAAAATGTATCCTGGAAACTTTTAAGCAGAAGCATCCGTTTCTGCATGGTTAAGTTCTTGTTAAAATGTCCTCCTCTAAAAATTTCCTTTGACCTTCTAGCCACTATTAATGCATATTTCTGTGAGCAACTTTCAATTTTAAGTGTTTTTGTGTCATTATTTCTGCTCCCACAGCATTGTCTCTAAGGAAATGTAAACATCAAAAACATAAAAACATAAAACTTCAAACATATTTTCTGTACCAACAGATGAATCACTGGAAATATCTGCAGTGAAATATTCCCACGAGTTGGAAAACTTGGGGTAAAATTGCCACCAGCGTTTTTGTGTTCTTTAATGTTATAAAGATGAGTTTAAGAGAAGCGATGAGCTGAGAGGAAAAGAGAAAAACAAGGAAAACAGTAAAAGTCCTACTTATAAAGAACTATTTTAATTTCTTATTGTTTTAAATAAATTATGCAAATGTTTTATTTCACCTTTTATATTTGCAACATTAACATCTCCAGAATGTTTTGTGAAGTTAATTTTAGTTTGTAATAATACAGAGCCACTTTGTTTTTAAATATAATTTCTTTGTTTGCACCAAAAACAATCCAATTTAGTTGTACCATATACAATCCCACCCATTCTACAATAATCTGCTTTACTTTCAAATGTTTATTCATATAATGCAATTCAGCAAATATATACTTTCTCTGAGAGATTCAAACAACCCACACTCAGAAATCTAACTCAGTGCTGGCAACATGCCACATGTCAAAGCCTGTGATAAAATTTTAACCCAATGTCAGTGAAACAGACAGTACAAGTGGTTGGTTTCTTGTCTCTCGCTGACAACTTATCAGGGAACCTTTCGCTGGACTGGTTGTCATGGAAACCTGTTGGTTCAGGCACTGCATGGCACATAATATCTGCAAAATATTTTTCTTTATTTGATGTGCTTCTTGAAAAAAAATAAGTCACAACATTACATTGTGATCAGAATGTAAGTACACAACAATAACTAAATCTTGACAACCTCCTAACACATTTTACATTTACAGTCTAGAAATTAGTCGGAATCTCTTGAGTCAGAGCACTTTAGCCACTCTGCCCTCAGTGTGACCACCTGAGGAGCGCACTTGTGTTTGAACCCGATATCACCCCTGAGAAACGCTTTACAAACGAACAAAGATGGAGAGAAAAGATGAAGGCCTCATAGAGAGCTCATCCGGAGATACAGAGAATTGTGGCTTCTTTCTTAGCAAAGATATACCCGTCGCAGGCCACTCGGAGATGTAACAGTTCAACTTGATGCCACATGAACATTAATCAACTCCAATAAAAAAGTTCACAAAACTGAAGCTGACATCACAGATGGGAGGCAGCAGGAAGATGATTGCACGTGGGCTGGTTGAAAGGTGTTTAATGACTGACGTTCGAGGTGGCAATTAGTGTGGTGCCTTTCAAAATTAAGTTGTTTCTGGGAATGTTGACCGATCACCTTTGATTTGAGTTATGAGCTTCCCTTTGGTAATTATAGTCTTGCATGCTGCTGCCTCTCTTTACTGGTACTTCTGACAGTTCTCGTTAGATGATACCCAGGCGAAATTTCTCTGCAAGAGAAGCAGAGAGCTTGACTCTACCTCGTGAAACTGTTGCCTCACATAATGAGTCAATTCATGGAGAACATTAGTATCTTAGCAACTGCCTCAGGAAAATACTGTCAGGGCTTGTGAATTTATTCTGTCACATAGTTTCACCTGAGCAAAGGACTGTGGCTAACTAAAAACAGTTTGATGATAAATGAAAGGAAGAAGGCATGCCAAGCACAACCCCTTTGAGAACTGCAATCTAACTTGTTAGTCATTTTCAAAAGTACATTTCAGAAGTTTCATCTTTGCAAAGCTTTGATCTTAAAAGAACATATCTATACTTCAGAATTTATTAGAAATCCGGAGCTGATATTAATAATACCAGGACTTTAGTCTACCCTGTTATTCTCTAATGTTTCTTTGAAACATTGTGAGTGTTTCAAATGGACTCCACAAAATGATAAGAAAATATGCTCCACCACTTAAAAGGTTCAGCTTCTCCAAAAACAGGAGAAGCTGAACCTCCTGTATCGCAAGCAAATTCCAGTCATGAAGGCCATTTGTATAATAATATGTGTCATCATTAGATATGTTGGTGCATTTTCAGTTTTTAGTAGTTTTAATAGCAATATGTTCATAATGATAATTTGCAAAGTTTTTTTTTTGTTTTTTTGCTACAATGTTTTAGGGATTTCTATTTGTTTAGGTTCTCAATGGCAGTGCACTTAGTGATGCTGTGATGTTGACTGAATGAAGAGGCAGACTAAAAAGCTTAGAGGAAAATCTGTAGGAAAGAACTACACCACTCCTCTCCCTGCTAATTGTCCATCCCTGTCATAACAAGATTAATTATTTACAGCTGCAAACACACTGAGTATGCACAGGCGCAAGTTGGACAGACATCATTGTTGATCACGGAGTGCACCTGTCATCATGATATATTACTGACACCTGCTTCTTGGCTGTTAAGAGATGTGACACACTCCCCTTTTTTAAACACTTCCTTCACCTGACAGAAGTCTTCACTGAGCCAGACAAAAAAAATGTTGTTTCAATGTAAATTTGTTTTAATATAAATGAAACTAATAAAATTACATTTTACTTGGTATATGCCATCTAGAACTCAAAACATCAATATATTTTAGATATTGCAAATGTTAAGAATACAATGTTAAAGCTTAGAAACTGCCATTGTAAAAGCTTTGAAATTTGCTCGGTATGTACTTTGATTGGTGAGTTGGTGTCTTTCTAGGTAGTTTAATTGACTGGAGGTTTGCTTGGCTGGTTGGTACTTTGGTTGATTGGGAATTTGATAAACTGGCAGTTTGACTGGTTTGGGTAGTTGGTTAGTTGATTAACTTATTTACTGTTGTGCATGGTTAATTGATTTGTTCAAGAAATTATTTTTGTTGAGCTTTGAGTTAACACAACATCCATAATACTTTGAAAATGGAAAATAAAACATAAAATCTGGAAGAATTAAGGATGCAAACTATTAGTTGCTCTTTACCCTATTTCACTCCATCTAGCAAATATGGGACTATTATTCACGTAACATACTATCAACTAGACTGACACGTAGTTTGGCATTTAAAAGGTTTCTATTAGACTGGACTGTGATTTTAACAGTGTGCTCAAGCTTATTGTCACTGTGAATGATGAAACTCAGTCGCAGTCTCATTCCTTAAACTCTGAAAAATTTTCTGAGCACCATCAATAAAAAAATGTCTTCACAGCACTTTGCTGACATGTTTCATTGCAGAGATGGGGTAATAGGTTTTCCTCAGCAAGTTTCTTGATGGACAAAAAGTTCATTTTAAACCTTAACCTACCGAAGTACATATGCACACACATTTTAGAAGTCTTTAATGTAGCATGTAGCCCATGGTGATCTGTCTGTTTGGCAGACACTCCATCAGTTTTGGTGTTTTGCGTTTCATTTAGGGTTAACCTATCCCCACTTTAATTTACATCATGAATGCAGGAGGCAGGTGCCAGATCTGTAATTGTGAGGAGTAAAATATGTTCAACAATGAAGAGAAAATCAATTTGTCCACATCACTATTCTATAAATTTGAGATTTCAACATTTTTATGTTAAGGTTGCTAAATGTATGCGTTGCTTGTTCAAATACATGGAAGGAGTTCAGGATGAAGCAGTGATGAGATGTGCCTCAACACCAGTGGCATTGTGTTACACTGACTGAATGATGCACTGGCAGCAGATGCTCTTCTTCTATGCATTGAAAGCAAATCAGAATCAGTGCCTCACTAGTGATAAACCTCAGGAGATGTCACTCCAAAACAGTCATTGTGTTCAGATTTGTTGAAGGGATAAACCTAAAACTTGAAAGGCCGTAACTCTCGGAGACTGGAGTTGAAACCGCTGATTTATGTCTCTTTTGATTTTGCTGTTGTTGTATCTTGTGTTATGGTATGTTAATTGGGAAGCTTTTTTTTTTCAGTTTTTGATTATAGACCTAATTGGTATCCTGATATCTAGTTTTTATTTTTAGCATTTTCACTGCCTGATCAGCAGAATGCTGTTATCCCTCTTATCCCTGACTTACACAACCCACACTATGCAATCTGTTTGATGCGTTTTGCTTATGTTGTAGCTGGACGTCCACTAACACACTTCATTCAGCATGTCTTAGTCAGTTGTATATCCTAATTAACCCAAATTAGTTGCTGAGTTACAGATTAAAAATTCCAACCCACAGAAAGTAGATTTTAAATGGACAATTTGATGTTTTAACTAAATATTTTATTCCCTCCGTTTTTGGCAACCCCATCATTTCTTTGCTTAGAGTTTCATAAAAAGAAAATCCCAGGTTTTTTTATCTTACCTAAACCAACATGTCCACATCACATTTAGCTCCAAAGGATGCACCTGAACCACTTAGAATTTTTTTTTTCATCTTTTGCTCTGCCATCATTAATGCATAAAGCACATCCCATCATCATAATCGGTACTAATTTAACTTGCAGCCGAGGCATTGGTAAAAGCTGATAAGAGCCTCATAATTGGACTAATTACCTCCAGATATGTTGCTTCTTTTGGCTAAATGGCAGTGAAATGCCACAGTGACTGGTCCTTCTGGCTGCCATTGTAAACAGGATTTAGTGAAAAGGGCAAGGGCTGTGTTCAATAAATTCAGTGTCCCTTTTTAATCTCCACTCTTTTGAGTGGATCGGTTTGTTGAATGTTCTCGCAGTGTAATCACTGGGACTCAAAGTTGGGGCCTGCTAATTAGCTAACAGTCAATAGAGACCACCTGGGTGCTCAGGAAGACAGTTGTTAGTGGTTCGGTCAATTGCTTCTTTCAGTCGTTTGCCTTCTCTACTCTATCTGGGCTTTTTCTTCTCAACAAGACAATGTGAGTCTTCCTTACCTGCTATTGTCATCACTTATTTCTTGCATTGTGTGATTCTACATCTCATCGCCCCTTTGAGTAACTTGTACTCTGTTCCTCTGTATGTTTTTATTTCTCTCTTTTTTCTTTTCTTGGTGATGGCATTTGAAGCAAAGTAGGTGTGTGTATGTATACAATGCATTACTTTCAATGATCCAAGATTACAGAGCAAACACAGAAGAGAGCTGCGGTGCTAAGAAAAGATCAACATTAACCTTGATCAACAGAAGGCACAAATATTCTAGAAACCACTCATGTATGTTTGTCTGAGAGTATTTTTGTGTGTAGATTTGTCTCCAGGGGTAGACTTGATAATGTGTACATAATGCGGCACAAAGAATTGGCCTGGCTGCCTCCAAATTGTATGACTCATCCTTATTGAAGAGCTTGTAGTTCTTTTCTTTTTTTTTGCATCAGTTTCCATCCTCTATTATTTCACTAAAAAGCAACATAGTCACTTATTTTGCTTTTTTAGCAGATGAATACAATACATATAGCAGTCGACAATGTTCTGGTCTGCCAATTTTTATGATTCAAATGATTCATAACCTTAAGGAAAAGATGTATTAAAAAGCAAAAGCATCAGCAGTTATTTGTAAATCCTGCTCTCTTTTCATTCAAAATGCTTGAATATATGCATTTCTGTTTTAAACATTGCCTTTTTTTAAAAAATGCATCCTCCACTCTTTTAGTGTCCAAATTTGCATGGATGGGATTCTTTCATTTAATTTTTATTCTCACTGAAAGATGTGAACTTGCAAATCTCTGTTCCATCCACACGTGTGAACATGCAGACGTGCAAATTCAACTGTGTTTGGGAGCGAAGACGCATCTCCATTTGGATGAGAATACGAGGACCACCGCAGAGAGCCCCCTATTTCTCTCAGCTGAAAAGTGGCTCTCGCCGCTCTGCTGTTGTGCATTCGCACATTTCAAGTAAAGCCCACCCTCTTAAAGAGCCCATTAGTGGCTCTATTTGGTCAGACCATGTCGTTGGCGAGCAGAAAGAAAGAAAAGGAAGTGTGAAGACACAAATGAAAAAGAGAGGCAGAAAAGGTAATGAAAGTAAACTATAAGAAAAAGACAAATACAGGAATAAAATGACAGCTCACTCTTCCAAAGTAAACTTTGATTGTCAAATGAGAAGTAATCTAATGTGGACTTTATTGTCAAAGTTAAACTATGCGGATGAATAATACTTCAAGATTTGCATTTGTAAAATACACTGTAATATTTATCAATGACAATGCAACAGAAGTTTTAAGATTGCTTTGAAGAAATGACTTTAAAAAGATCAGTAATAAATTATAAAATAAGTTCTCATCTGAACTGCTGCTGGCAAACTAAAGGAATTACAGGAACCTCCAAACTTAGTGGCAGCTCTGGTAACAATGCACCAAAACCAACTGATTAAAATTTGTTTTTATTCTTGTAACATAACAAACCACATGGTAATTCAGAGAATCCAGTTTCCAAAGTGTCTACATTCAATGTCAAAAACACACCAAATAAAAACTGAGAGACTTATCAATACAGCCCTAAGACAGTCTTAAATATCTGCCTCATATTTCATTGTTATAGAGAGATGTGCTGCACATTGCAGCATTGCCTTTCTCCATATTTGGAGAAAGGCAATGCTGCTGCCTTTCTCCATATCTGGAGAAAGGCATTTTTCTTTCAATCTCTGACTAAATTAGACTCAAAATCTCCTGTTTCAGGTACGTTAAGATAAAAAAAAAAGCACTAGGGTTTTTGAATCCCAGAATAATGAGATATTTCTTTTCAGCTTGCATCAAATTGCATTGAGGGTAATCTTTCTTCAACTTCTCACAAGAGTTTGCTTAAACTTTGTTCAGTTCCTGTTAGATCTGCTCATCTTCCTTCCTGACTGGCCTTTCAGCTCGTGTTGGTAAATGTGATTCATTTTGATTTGTTTGTAGACAAGGACATTCTCCCCTGCAAGGTATTTTGCTTTTACTCTGTTTGACATGTACATTACACACCAAAATATGCTCAACTTGGGGCACCGAATCAATAAAAAAAATTTTTCAGTCTTTTTATTCTGTTAGCTAAATCTCTGGTGTCAACTATATAGCACACTTATGTGCAACCTCTAAACAAACATTGAACCAATCACCCAGTAATATTATTTAACCTCATGTTGATCTATGCAGATGCTCAATCTGCACTGATGAAGATTCACTCACTTTTTATGTTACTTTTAGACTTTTATTACTTACCAGTTCTGCCAAAAATTGCGAAGGACTTCATAGATTTTTCTTCAATGACTTCAGGGGTCAATAAGTGAAGATGTGCTATGAACAATTAAAGTTTTTTGTGTTCTAGTTAAATTAGACAGAATTACACTTTGGGCTGCATTTTAATCAAATCCATTTTCTTCTCTGTTTTCTTTTCTGAAAATCCCTCTTAAAACCCAACTATTCTGGTTTACAGTGAATAATAAAGAACTTAAATCAAAAGTCCCAGCATGACATGAGATCAGAACAGACAACTCTAAGTCATTAGGGAAGACCAGAGCAATCCCACTGACATCAAAGTGTTTCAGTCACAAAGAGTCAGGACTTACAACAAACTAGCCAATACATTAGCGTCTCTGCTACATGATAAAGCTTCTTCAGGGAGAAAAACACTCAAATTATGCGTGGGTTTTGCTGCAACTCATCCTTAAGATGAGGTTTTATTTTTATCCTCAATCTATTGAGGTTGATAGTTGTCAAAATAAAATAAAATCCAACAAACTGACATTAAAATTCTAATATTTTCCCAATATCACAGCACACTGCGGCTGTTTTAGTTAAATTTCTTCTGTTGGCAGGAGAACTACATTTATTTTGGGAGAACTTATGCTTATGCAGTTTCTTTCAAACATTTGAGCAATTTTTAGACTGAGTCTGAACCCATTTTACTCTTGACGTTTTGAGATCTACAGGGTATTGAGGTGGGAATGACGTTTATCTGTTATTACAACTGAATGACCTCCCTACAACTATGACTAAAGCAGATGCTGTACTGGTTGTGTAAAAATATCAATGCATGTAACTGAGATTCTGTCTGGGGGAAATTCAGTATTACTGCCTCCCTGTGTCTGATTTACAATTTTGGTTTTGACAGATGAAAAAGGAAAGTCAGTTTTTTTGTTCTTTAAATATTTCTTACACTCTGTTTTTTAAGAATTTGATCAAATATAAAGTTTGACCCAGTAACAGGGGGACTATATTTATTTATTTCTGATTTTTGAAATGTTGTAAACACACAATTTCCCATCTCTTTTAAATTTTTCTTAGATACTATGAACAGATTTCTTAGAAAATGCATTCACTTCTGTTTCGCTGAAATAAAAGTGTCAGAAAGTTGGATGACGCAGAGCACAAGCTCCTCAAATGACGGTTTAAATATTTTCCAACTGAGAACCAACAACCACAGGCAGTATGATGTCTGTGGTATCTACAGTTATGTTAAAACCCATTTAATGAAATACTCTCTTAGCAGAGTGATTAATGGAAAGCTGAAGGACAAAAACTTGCATCTTAATTTGAATTCTATGAGAAAGGACAGATGGATCAGAGAGAAAAGAAGTTATTCAACCCACCAACACAGTTCAGTTTCAGTGATGCTCTACTGCCCCCTTCTTGTTAATGTTTGTTATTGCAAGTCTTGGTTTCCTGATAAGCAATATACGGTCTTTTAAAGCCATCTGGTGGGGAGCAAAGGTAATGCATTTATGAAGCTTATGGAAAAATCTTAAAATCTCTTAACTGAAATATTTGAAAATTCTTCTCTGAAGCTCTGTTTACATACATATTCTGATCAAAAGCTTAAGAATAAGGGATTTGCTGGATAATAATCAGATTTTAAAAAGATCTTCAAATAGCTAAATAAATAATCATGAGCAAGAAAGAAAATATTGTGGAGAAGTTATTTTAATCTTCATTTATACTCAAAGCTGATGTTAAAAATAAAATTTACTAAAATGTCAATACATCGTAGTAAATCTGGTTCCACATTAGTTTTTTTTTTTTTTTTTTGGGTTAGGCATTCATAACAGCAGCAAAAGCAAAATGACTTTCTGTCTTTTGATCTACATGAGGAACTGTCTTGCATTGTACCTTCACCTAATGACTGAATGTAAGGTTGGATTCAATCACTCATTACTATAAATTTTATAAAAGACAGTAGGACAACAGTGCTGTGGTAGTACAGAGGTTAAGCACAACCCACATATGGAGATCTTAGTTCTCAAAGTGGCTGTTGCAGGTTCGATTCCTGGTCTGGTGACGTTTGCCGCGTTTCTTCCCCCTTCTCCGATTACTTAATTTCTTGTCAATTCACTATCAAATAAATGCCACTAGAGCCAATTAAAACCCCTTTTTTTACATTTTGAAGCTTCACTTAAAACCTGGTTGTGATCAAGACATGACGATACTTTTTTTCCCATCTAAACATTTAAATCTGGATCACTAAAAACATTTTTCATTATTAGATATATTTCCTAGTAACCTAGACTTCCATTTTTTTTTTTATTTCAAACAAAATCAATTTGTAACATATTAAATCAGCACAATTTTTAATTTTTATTTTTTGCTTAGGGTTACATTGCTGCTTAAATTTGTCAGAACTTTTACAAGTTTTTGATAATATCTATGTAACAGGTTATTGCAATATTGAGGAATAGCAAAAGTGTGACGCTTTTCAAAAGCTGGGGAAAAAAATGTATTTCAATCTACTCTGCTTTCCAGCTCAAAAATATTTGAGATTAAGGAAAAAAGATTAAAAATCCATGTAACTGTTGTTAAAAGAACATTATATTATAAGAGATTTACATCTCTGTGTCAGCAGAGTGGACTCTTACCAAGTTGGTGAGCCTTTCTGAGGCAGGAGAGGGAAGCGTTAAGTCGGGCACATTCTTCTTCGTTGGCACCAAACTTCTGCAACAGCTCACACACCTGCTCCTCACTCATCTCCAGTAGACCTTCCAAATTAACCTCACCTGCATTCATCTCCTGAAAAGCATGCACACAACAGATACACAGTGCCATTCATGTTTACCACAATGTACAGAAATTACAAAAACAGCACCTTTACACACCAGCAACAAGATTTGTAAAGAGCCAGAAATGGATCATAAAGACATGTTCTATGTTCCTTATGTGACCCAAACTTGAAAAGTTGGTTGACCCTGCGAGGAAACGTAAAACTCATGGTTCTTTTTTATTATTTTTAGCAGATACATGTCTAATTTCCTATCAGACACTTCTTGGTTAAATAAAAAAAAAGTATAAATCACCAGTGTATGAATAGAATAATTTGTTGAGGAAAAAGTTCTAGACATTTGCAGTTTTTCCTAGTCACTTTGGTCCACTTCTCACATCACTTAACAGTCGCACAATAGCCGTGCATTTCTCAAAACAGTACAAACTGCAAAAATCCCCACTGATAATCTGCAATAGCGTTTCACAAAATGGATAGATCATGTCTCAAAAGCAAGTATTTATGTTAACAGTGTCAGTGTCATCAAAATTTAAATGTCTCACTCCATCATTTATGAAATGATCAAATAGTTATTGTTATGTCTCAGTGACCCCATTTGAAATCCAGTTACACTAAGTGAGGTAAAGCTTTTCTTAATTGCTTTATTGCAATCAAACTCCATATTTTCAAAATAGTTGTACTACAGAAAATACTACAAATGTAAACTAAAATAAAATCTGTAAGACTAAGAAATTAAGAAAATAGAAATACAATTTATTACAGTATTTATTGCAAGGTATCCATCAAAATGAAATGTATGGGGGAAAAACATACGTATGTATAAAGCATTTCCTTTCAGATTTCGACTGTATGTGTGGCTTTTATTGGTTTCTCTATTATAACAACATTTCCAGCGGGGAGAAATGAAACAACAAAGAACTACACATCACCTCTGCGACCTCCTTCCTTAAGTTGACGATGCGGAACCAGTGGTCGAGGCGAGGGAAGTCTTCCAGCTCTGCACTGCGCTCCTCTAAGGCCACTTTGCACTTGCAGGACAGCTGGCGGCTGAAGTACTTCACCAACTTACCCTGTTAAGGACAAACACGGTTAGGAAAGTGATCCAAATCCATGCAACATTTAAATACAACAGATTGTTCACTAAAGTGTTGCATATAATGAGAATTTAAAAACAGACATTAATAACTGGTTGACAGCACAAGTCAGACAAAAGAACAAACAACTCATGCTAGATTTAAGAGAATATTTAATAAAAGACATTGAAAGAGGCTGTAGAGAGAACCCGTTTAATAACTTAAGGGCCGAAACTGTAAAAGCTTCAGCTTCGTCTCTAGGAACAGCCCAGAGCAGCTGGTCATCTGACCTTAGAGATCATGAAGGAGAAAACAGGTGAAGCAGACAGGGTGGAGGAAGGCTATTAAGACACTTCGAAACAACTCAAAGAATTCAAAACTCAATTGTGTAGCACACAGATTGACAGTAAACACAAACGGCCAGAACAGGAGTGATATGAAGTCATCAGTGTGATCAAGCAACAAGATTAACCGACTAGCTAACTGATTACAGGTGTGAAGGGAGAGAATACAAGGTTCTACCAAATGAAGCTAATACTAAAGAATAACTAGACCCAAGAAACAATTAAACTAGAGAAAGAAGGAATAACTAGACACAAGAAAAAAACATAATAAACCAGAAACACTAAGAAAAGATCTAAGCAGAGAAAATGAACAAGGAACACAAAAAGGAACCTGGCATCCTGACAAATATGCCATTAAAAACACCATTAAAGTTTTATAGTGCTAAAGAAAATATGCTGTTCCTGAAAGTAGAATGGAATAATTATTTAAAAGTATTTTTATTTCTCAGTTTTAACAGCAAACTGATAAATATTCCAACTTTCAACTAAATGATATGCAGTCTTATCCACATTGTCATCAGAATCAGCTTTATTGGCCATGTTTGTGCACACAAACAAGGAATTTAACTTCAGTTCCACTTTACATTTAAATATGAATATATAAACTTGTTTTAAAATTAAACAGGATTCTGATGATGCAACCACAGTATAGTCTTTCACAGCCTCTGTTAGAGCCATAAGTAGGAAATATTTAAGTTATTTGTACGATGGTTTGTTTTTTATCTTATCATATTTAGTCAAGAAGATGGATATTTGTTCAGGCCATTTTTATTGTGAAATGTAGTTTTATTTTGAAAGGCTTACTTCCTGTCAGGCCATATATTGTATTAGAAAAACTATTGACAGATTGCTTAGACGCTGCACAATGTAGTTTTTGACCGTGTAGGCTGTGTAATTTTTTGGGTAAAAAAGAATTGTAAATCTGATTTATTGTCATTTTTGTATTTGCATTTTTTTTTCTACATATTAAGAATCTTTTGTTATAGTCACGGTTTGCATGCGTCCTTTACTTCTTGTGTCTAAGCAGGAATGACACATATATTAAATTTGTTGACATAACAGCCTCAAACAGGTTTTCTTCTAGCTCCATATTTAACTTTATGCAACATCCCATCAATGCTGACTTTGTGTCTCTACCCTGCATGAACCAGCCATCACACTGCTGGTGTCATTTGACAAAAGTACTTTATGTTTGCTGTGGCCCAAACATGGCAAAGTGCCACAGGGATTGTTATGACTTCCTTTCAACAATACCTTTCTCCTTACTCTAATGTCATTTAACATTAGACATGTCCAACACATGTAAAACCTGCTCATAAGTTAAAATAGGCTTAAATCTCCATTTTCAAAATAAAAATATTAAAGACATGTACCTTTCTCTCTTCTACAAAATTAGGCTCTATTTTGTCACATAAATTCAGTGAAACGTAATAAAGAATGTGTAGACGTCTAATACACAAACAAACATTACAGTTTATATCTACTTCTTAGACATTTAAGCTTCTTCAGCTACTTTACCTCATTTTACGTCCAGATGGAGTTTATTAGATAGTAAGCCAATTCAAATGAATATCAAAACTGTGAATTATAAAACAAAAAGAAAATAATATAAATCCACAGTCATACATGAAAATAATAAGGAGTCTTTTATTTCTTACTGATTCTGTATCTTTTAATGCAGAATTAGAAAATAGAAATATTTTAAGTTGGAATGTAAGGGAAGCACAGGCTTCAGAGTCACAGTTTCCCCTTGTGGCAACAGATTAAAATTGCAACCTATAAAAATAGAACCTTCCCACATAAAGCATTGAATAGAGTTTAATTCTTTTATTCTAGAATATTTTATTTCCCCTGGAAATTTTCTTCAGTGACTTTTGTAAAAAGAATTACTGATATGGTAAAGCTTTGTGTTATTTGTTGATATTTTCTCCTAAGAAGACACATGTACAGTCAAATATGAAAAACAGCAAATGTACTGAAACCTAGGAGTACATTTTTAATAGAAGAGATGGTGCTAAAAGTCTTGTAAAAGGTAGTGAGAGCAGAAAAAAAACATAATTCTCTATCCATACTTACATGCAGAATGTTTTTCTTTAATGAAAGAAAAAATAGTAGCTATATTAAGCCAGAAAAGCAGCTATGTATAATTTGATAGTTAGCAACATTTGAGCTCAGAAAAGCTGCCATTTGAAAAATTACATTTAAACTTATATTATAAATTTCAAATTTAAAAGTTAAACTTTCTCACCTGACCTCAGATTTCACCATGAAGGTTTTGGATTTGGATTGGTAACATTTACTCTTTTAAACTTTTCACATGGGGTAAAACAAATCTATTATGTTTTAAAAGATGAAGTAAAGTCTAAGCAGGTCAGTTTGAAAGGAAAAAAAACTGATCAAGATTTTTAAAATATATTTTCTGTTCCTTCCTAAATTAATTATTAGAAAAAAATTGAGTTTAAAAATACAAATGTCTTAAACATGTGAAGGCACAGCTGTAATGTGCTGAAATGGCAGAACTTTTATTATTGAACAAAATCACATGCTAACAAAGGAACATACTGAAAAAGATCTTAAATAACTGAAATCCTGCATCCGAAAACATTTGGCTGCATGATTTTGAGCATAACTCAGAAATGATATAACAAATAATTCAATTGAAAAAGCTTACCTCAGTCAAAAATAAAATAACGTAATCATAATTTAACAACAGAAAAGTAAAAAACAGATTTTTAGGGGCTTGTAATAATATGACCACCCCACAATAAATATTCTCAACACATAGAGGCCACCAAGGAAACAACAGAATGTGAAATTATGTCATCAAAAAGTATTGGTATGGATACCTGCTGAATCAAAGTTACATGTGTTATATTAAACTATGTATGTCACTTACATCCCCTCTGAAACGCTTCATTGCAGCCAGGAAACTACTTGTCCTGACTGAATGACGCAGAAGAAGCTCCTCACCACTGCTGAACCAGGACATATTAATGTCTTTGTTACTAAGGAGTTTTTGGTCTGATTGAAGACAATGGTGGGGGCCCACAGAGGGTGACGTGATGCTTGAGATTTAGATGATGCATGTGGATGGCCCAGTTCCAAAAGTACACCTACAAAATGACTGCTAGAAAATAGACATTGCTGGCCTACATCAGTGCATACCAAAGTAGAAACCAGTGGAGGAGGGACCAGCAAGTCACCTCTGAATGCAGAAAACCCTCCAGTAAAAGCTGCCCACGGCTGCTAACGCTCTGCCTGATAAGGCAGCTGCTCAGTCCACTCCTACAGAGAGACACAAATTTACCAAAAACTCTTACTGTAGCTCTCATTCTTACTGTGCAAGAAATTCCTTGGAAAAACCATCTTAAAATGTATCGAACTGATTTTCTAAATATGTGTTCAAATATCTGAGCAGTAAATGTTTTGCTTTTTTATTTTAGTCTAATGTCTCCTTGTTCATCACTTGTTAAAGTCTAATTTAAATGTCATTAATATAATTTACCCATAAATTGTTTGTTTTGAGTGCATTACGTTAAGACAATTGATCTGATCTGACTAATTGAGGTCTGCAGTTAGTGGCACTGCTTGTACATTTGCTTAAGAAATTATAAATATATATATATATATATATATATATATATATATATATATATATATATATATATATATATATATATATATATATATATATATATATATATATATATATATATATATAAATATATATATACCTTTTTATTATATTCACATCATCTCACACTGAAATTTTTTGAAAAATCTCATTTAAATTGATTGACAATAATTTGTATACATTATAGATGTTTTGAATGGGAGTCTGGTGTTCAAACACAAAACACAACAGATTTGCTATATTTTAAAAGGCATAAGAATGACATGAAGAAAAAATCTAAATACACAAACTATCCACATTTTCTACAAGCTATATCAGCACTGCGAAATTTAGACAAAAATTACATTTGAAACACAATTTTGCCCAATGATCTTGGAAGTTTAACTTTATTATAGTGCCTGGAAATTATTATTTAGCAATCTGTGATTTCCATGTTTCCCTGTGGTATATAAATATAATGTGACAAAGAAGATCTATATTTTTAGTCTCCATTCAATACAGGAAAAATCAGAGTGTAGAATGTGACTAAATTAGGTCAGATGTGTGTTTTTAATAGATTTTTACCTGCCAGGAACTGTACCAATCAAATTTGGACAAAGACCCACGTTTGTGCAATAGTAGAGAACTATTGCACAGGGTTGTATCTTGGCGTGACAATGTATCCATAGCAACTATTTACTTTATGACTTTGTAAAAAAGACATCTTTACCACAGTTGCCAAGAACACATATGGTAAACATGAGAACGTAAAGAGTTTGCAGACTTGAGCACAATTAACTCAGCTGCTGCTTCCTTCAATCCTAGATTTAAGATGGTCTGAAGAACAGAAAAGTATGTGGAAAACAGATTAATTTAATGAAGGAATATGTCAGAAAAGGGGCTAAAAGAATGGGGTTTGATTCAAAAGTTGGAAATCACATTTTATTTGATCAAAAAACTGTTTTTCTTTCTTTTATACCTGCTTTAAGTGCCACTTAACCTTTTAAATGGCAGTCTATATGACATGAATAATAGTGGTTTCTGACATCTTTTAAATCTGCGTTTTTGTTGTTTCTATAAGACCAAGTACAAAACTGTGCTGCAATTATAAAGCACTGATAAGGCAACATGAAAACCAGAACTGATGGAACATACTGCCCACCATGTGTATAGACATAAGCTGCAGCGACTTCAACAATATGCCACAATTACACATGGCTTTTGCACTTTATTATCTTTACCTTCTGTCTCTCCCGTTGCACACAGATTTCTTCTGCCAGCAGTATCTTATAAATCATCCATTTACACACGTTTAGTGGCGAGACTATGACTTTTACATTTGGCAGAATTGGCAATCTGGGAAAACCCTTGTTCATAAGTAGGATGATATCCAAGCAAATATCTCTAAAAGCTATTTCTTACTGCAAATATTCTCATGCCTGCAGCATCTTTTACATGTTTTGGCATGGATAATAATGTGTTTCACATTAACTAGAGGTGATGATGATAGTGAGAAAGATGTAGAAGGTGTCAGCTATAAAAACAATGGCAGTTTGGAAAAGAAAGTGTCCAAAAACAGTTTCAATGCTTTTGATAGTTGAAAACTAACTGTGAAGATAAACACTGATTAGCACAAATAGAACCCACGTTGTAGATTACATCTTACAACAAGTGTATTTGAGAAACAGAACAACCCAGAAATGCTAAGTTACAGATATAGGTCTTTATAACGGATCACAGCTCAGACACACCTGTTGAATTTATGTGTGCGGGTGAAAATGAATAAACTTTAAAATTATCTGTGTTCATTTTATATTCTCTATAAAAACAACAAACAAACAAATTGATCGGATATGAAACAAAATCAATCTACATGTTTAAACTTCTTCAGTTATGTGCATTAGTGCTGTTCTTGTGGATTGGTTCTCTCTAACACTATATCTCTAGTATTATTTCCAATACTCTTAAAGTTTCTGCAGCATTTATTGTTGATTTATGATGTCAAGAGGCAAATATAGCAATGGGTTTCAGATTGTAGGTTTTATATGAACAGTTTTTAATGCTAAATCTTTGTGAGGTTTTGTTATTGATGGGTGTCACACAGAGCAAACTAATCACCTCAACATCGTCAAATGATAAAAATGTTAGAATGTGGTGTAAATTGCTAAATACTTTTTACATGCACCATATTTCTGTTAAAACTGGCTCAAGCTGTTTGCTGATTTTCTACGATGCTATGTTCCTTTAAGACTCTTGAACCAAATGAAATCTGTTCTCTGTGAAGAAATGAGCTACAGTGACCGCTCCACGACTGCCGCTCTGTTAATCCTGACAAACTGCAGCGCTTAATAAATCTACAGCAGGCTGTCACTTCCACACAGCTTCAACCAATCTCTCCTAAAGAGTTCATACACGTTTTTTTCTCTTGTTTTTTAATCAATTTTATTTTATTTTATTCGCTATTTTACTTAGCAAAATTTAAATCTATTCCAGAACTCTCTTCTTTTTCAGCCTATTTATAAAGCATGAATAGCAAAGTTCATTATCAATTTATGGAAGACATTTCTTCACTTATGCTTGATGGACAGACATTTAGATAGATGGATCTGTGACTGAAAAAAGAAAAATGCACGAACGGACAAATAGACGAATGGACGGATATTTAGGTCAAAACATGAAGAACAAAGCCTTAAATATGTTATTGCAGAGGACAACAACCGGGAGCATTAATCAGAAGAGGCCCATGGTAACACAGGAGGAACTGCAGAGATCAATAACTTAAACTCAAGCTGTCAACAAGACAAAAATTATTTGTGAGCTCTGCAAATAGAAGAGCAGCTATATGGGAGCAACTTTTTAAAGAAAATCAAAAGAGCTACTGCTTAAGTTTTCCACAAATGATGTTGGAAACACAACAAACATAATCAGAAAATATGGCTCTAGCCAGATCAGATTAAAGTTTAGCCAATTTAATCTCTGAATAATTTTTGGTTTATTCTTACTCCTGGAAGATTTAGATTTAAAGTTATCCTTAGTCCAATAAATAAGTATGTTTTCTATAAAAAAAAAAAAGACACACATTCTTAAAACACTAAGAAAATGCAAAAGGAGTTGTAGTAACAGTAGCATAAACTTAGAAAAAAAATTGTGACGTGACATTTGAAAACAATTTCTTTCCTACTTATCAAACTTAAGTTGGGACAATAAACTTGTTAATTACATAGAAGCAACACCAACAAGGCAGTAAAGTTTTAAATTACACCACAAAAAGACTCAACAACTTAGGCTCCATTTAAACACCGTATCTCTTCATGGGAGATAATCTGGTCCACTTAGAGTTTTGAATGACTAAAAGTGTAGACACACATTTTAAAAACTTTAAAACTTTAAAACTGGGGGGTTAATTAAAAAAAGACCCATTGCAAGCATAAAATCACAGCAAAAGACTTTAAGATATGAGATTATATTAGTGAAAATATTAAGAGGTCAAGAAGTTTGAATATTTTTGCCAAGTAAATTAAAATCTTCCTAGATTTTGACAAAATGAAAGCATTTTTTTTCACCCAAATATTTACCAGATTAATATAAATTTCTTTAAAGTCCCTCATCTAGATTATGTTCAAAGAGAAAATTTAAACAGAGAAGTTTCTTCTAGAGGCTGGCAACATTTACTGTTTAACAAAGGTGCTAAACCATTCTGTCCACTAAACATTAAAATCATATGAACAAAAAATACTTGTGTCCACAGTTCATAAAGAATATTTAAGAGAAAACTTATCTGATATTTCCAGAATAGTCATAAAAACCAAGACATAACAAATATGTTATTATGAATAAGTCAAAATGCTGCTAATTTGTAATAAACAGATGGTTAATCGTTTATTTTAAAGGTTAGTGTAATATGTATAGTATCACCGTGACGTTTCAGGAAGAAGTCATTACATCCCTTGTGTGTTACACAGTGAGGCCTCGGTTTCTCACACTGTCACTAACAAAGACAATAATGTCTTTCTAATATAAAGCGTTTTGAGATAATGTAAAACTCACTCAGGTGTTTCCATACAGGAATTCTAACATTAAAAGTTATTGGAAGGTGTGTGGTGTAAGAGGAAATATTAAAAAGATTTGAAAAAGACATTTTGTTTTCTATCCCATCCATTCTGATTTCCATGAAATTGCTGAAATACTTGTGCGTTTTTTTTCACTACAACATTGTATGACAACAGGTGATTCAATTTCTGCATGAAATCCCATCTATTTTACAGAATTAAAAGAAAATTGAGATAATGTGTTAAGTGTCATCCATCTGTCAGACCATATAGACCGAGCTAAAGTTCAAACTAATAAATGTACTATAATGTGACAGAAATTAATTTTCTGCTTGCTAAGAAATGGGCTACAACAGTTTCCAATGTTGGGGGTGTGCACTACACTTTTAGTTATACAAAACAGTAAGTGGACCATGTTTAGATTATCTCCCATGAAGAGATACATTTTAAATGGAGCCTAAGTTGTTGAGTCTGTTTGTGGTGTAATTTAAAACTTGCTTAACTGCCTTGTTGGTGTTGCTTGTGTATAATTAATTTCCAGAAAACTTTTGGAATTACTTTTTGCCCAACTTTTTAATTGCAACTCAAAAGTCAGACACAAATAGTTTACTTGTTCTTTTAGTCTTGGTCAGACAGCACTTTATATGACCCTGTTTGCCTCGAGCAGAATGAACTTTTCATCCCATTGAGCTACAATGTTCCAACTGTTCCTCCCAACCTTTGTAAAGAAAAATCACTATGGTTCCACTTTGACACAAAAAGTTTATCTGAAATTTATCTCTGCCAGGGTTTTGTCCACCTGACGGAACTGAATACGAATGAAGCGTTGTTAGAAAATTTGTCTTCTTGATTTCTTTGATTGTGCTAAGATATGTAGAGTTGGTTCTGTAGTTGTAGAAACATGCTTGACCAGTCTGGAATTTTATCACATGTAGATTTTTTGACGTTGAATAATTTGGAAAGTTGCCAATGTTAGAGGTTTTTAGCTTTAGCCGTAGAGCAGACCTCTTGATAAGAAGAAGAACTGAACTTTATGGACTCCACAATGTACTATAAAAATCATCTAATCTAGGGCATGACTTTATGGAATCAGATAAATAAGAAGCCTGCTCAGGTGACTCCCTCTTAAAGCATTGTTGTAAAAATGACTGTCACTGATGATGCTCCATCTTACATGGTGGTTTTGCTAGCAAGAGCATAAATATCTCAAAGGAAATCCTGATCCCCAGTATTTTTTTCAAATTCACTTTGTTTTTCTGCCACACTAGGCCTCCTAAAAGTCTTCGCTCACTTATGAACAAAATCTTAAGATACTCAGACTCCTGTTTTTCAACACCAAATGTTATTTGGCTTTAATTTCTGCATTAAAAATAATTATAGTACATTTCTCCATCTGTATAGAAAAATCCTTGTAAAAAAAATAATGTTATTTAGTATGTTAACTGTATTCTACAAGTGTCTAAGGGCTGCCATCAACAATGTGTAATTATGCTAATGGCTAGTGTAACACATCAGACATCTAGGTGACAATGTTCAAAGAAAATGCTAAATATTGAGACTGATGACAAACATTTGGTATTTTTACGACAAAACCAGATATCACATGTATTTCCTCATACACACAGCTTTCCACATAACATTACTGACATCAAGAGGAAAATGTCCCAAGAAGACATATAGAAAACAACAAAAGTAAAAATGTTGGTGAAGAAGGCAGTGCATATCAACCAGAAAAATATTTCTGAAATGTTCTGAAAATATATATTTATCTGTAAGAAAAAGCAGCAAGTGCAACTAAAAACGTGATGTAGTATTTTACAGAAAATATTTATCCAGTTCTCCAAGTGATGACAGAATTATTATTATTTTTATTTTTTTTCATTTTCTTCTTTTTTAAAACAAAGCTTTTTAAATGTAGTACATTTTAACAGGCTATTCTTACTTAAGTAGTACTATAAGCTGCATAAATAAATAATTTTAAAAAAACATAAATTGAAAGAACATCAGAACATTTCCAGGAATATAAACACACATGGCACTTTTAATAGCTGTTTATTATACAATATATAGAGGGGATGTTTTGTTATTACCTGATAACTGCTTGTATCTTAACATATTTTATAGTTATATTTCAACAAATGCATACATTTGCTCTTACTCAATCTTTACTCTTTTTAAATTTCTAGAATTTATTATTATTTTGTTTCTAAAATACCCTTATTTACATGTCTAGAACAACGCTGTTACAAATGTTGGTAAAAAGACATTCACAATTTGAACATGTTTTTCAGGAGTTGCTTTAAGTAGATGTTCCTAAATCTTTGAAACGTGGGGGACTGAAGTCTAAATTTAATAACAAAAGAGCTGCACCAACAACAGGATGTGACAGTCAAAAATTGTCACTGTGGGTGGAAATTATGTCAGTTTTCTTCTATGATTGACATAAACAGAATCTAAATGTGACCAAAGCTTTTAGTTATTGTAAAATTCCTATTATTGCAAAAAAATACTGATTAAAAAAAAATTCAAATTATTCTGTAACCTGGGTAAATACAGCAATACATCAAGAACAAATTGTGGGTAATTTACACTTTAAGATATCTGTCACCAATTTAAATTTCCTCACACTTAAAAAGACAAAAGAGAACATAGAAAGGACATCAGTCATCCTACCTACACACACACACACACGCACACACACAAAGAAAACATAACAAATGGGGTTAAAATAAAACTGAAAAGAAAAAATGACCTAGTATCAATCAAATATGAGGTCAAAAACCGTTCTCAGTTCTGAGGAACAACCAGCTGGCAAAATTCAACTGAATGGATTGCTAATTTAACATATTCTATGTTAATCTAACATACAGTAGATTAATATTTGACTGTTTATAGTGAACACCAAAAATATTCTGTAAAATCATTACTGAAATCCCAATAGGTTTGGTTTTCTCAAAACTGCCAATTTGCTTAGTTGGTTGGATGGCTGGTTTGTCATTTCAGCTGTTATTTTATTTCATTTATTTATTTTGTGGTATGGACTTATTGTTTCCCTAGTAGTAGCAAAAAAAATTCCAATGGGATTGAATATCAGTAATAATATTCTTTATACTAATTTAAATTATATTAAATTACAATCAGCAAATAATAACTGCAACTTTTGTTTAGCCTGTGTTGAGATGGCAAAATGCTAGATGAAGTCTGGGAAACATAGTTAATTTTTACCTAAATTTAGTTCTAACATCACAGTATTACAAAAAAAAATAAAAAATACCCACAAACAACAAAGAAAACAATTCAAAAGATCTCAGAATTTGCATAACAAAATGCAACAGTAGTTCCCATCACTCATGAATCCAACTAACAAGGTACAAGTTCAGCTGCGGTTAGCACAACTTGGCATGGCTGCATTAGAGGTGAGGAAATCCTCACCCTTTGCAAATAGTTTTTGTGCAGTATTTGAAGGAAAAGGGGCTGCACAGTGGCGCAGTTGGTAGAGCTGTTGCCTTGCAGCAAGAAGGTCCTGGGATCGATTTCCGGCCCGGGGTCTTTCTGCATGGAGTTTGCATGTTCTCCCTGTGCATGCGTGGGTTCTCTCCGGGTTCTCCGGCTTCCTCCCACAGTCCAAAAACATGACTGTTAGGTTAATTGGTTTCTCTAAATTCTCCCTAGGTGTGAGTGTGTGTGCGCATGGTTGTTTGTCTTGTATGTCTTTGTGTTGCCCTGCGACAGACTGGCGACCAGTCCAGGGTGACCCCGCCTCTCGCCCGGAACGCAGCTGGAGATAGGCACCAGCAACCCTCCCGACCCCATTAGGGAAGAAGGGTGTAAGAAAATGGATGGATGGATGGATTTGAAGGAAAAGGTTGAAGAAAATAAATGGGAACAGACTAGACCTGTGGGGCCAAAGACGGTCCTCGAGGGCCGGCACCCTGCATGTTCTAGTTCTCTCTCTGGTGGTAGTAACAACCTTTTCCGCATGTCAATGTTCTTCTTAGATCTTCTAACGAGCCATCATTGCCAGCTGCATTAAACCAGGGAGAGAAATAAAACATGCGGGATGCCAGCATTCGAGGACCGACTTTGGGCACCACTGGACTAGACCACAAATTTTCATAAGAATTAGAAGAAAATATTTCTACCATAGCTGACAAGGCTAAAGTTCTCTTCATCCTTGCAGATTCACTTGTGGTTTATAAGCTAAAATATATGTACAGCTCGAACTTGAAATTAATTATTTTACAGTGCTGAATAATTTTTTAGAACACAATTTATGATTTGTATCTCATGCCAAAAACACAGAGCTAAAGATAAAACTTCTATCTTCCAATTTACAGCCAAACTAAAGGGCTATTTCAAAGGTCTTTTTCAAGAAATATGGGAGGCATTCAATCATCTCTCATTTAAAATCTAAATGGTTCAAATTTAAAACGGATAATAAAGTTATCTAGTTCATTTGTGCTCTTCACTTTCTTTATTTTTTGCATTAAGGCCACCAGAGGTACATGGTGTTCTGCTTCAAAAATAACTGCATCCCTAAATCAAACCTGGTATGGATTATGCTACATTAATTACAACCTGTACAAAACATCAGCTTCGACTGGTTTTAACTCCACTTTAGTTCAGAAGATGTTCTCAAGCCAATTGAGAATATCCTTTGTAGAACTTTCTGCTGAACCACACTGAGTAATCAAACATAAAAGGTCAAATGCATGACCAAATTGCAAGTCTTCCAAATGTGTTTTTGAACCAGATGCTCCACATTCAAAGTTGTTTAACTTGAAACATGTGTTAGTTTTGTAGCATAAATTTAAAGAAGAATTCAAATTGATATTACTGCAATAGGTTTGGAGAACTTTCTAAAACATTACTGTATTTAGCAAACCCATCAACAACACTTGAAATGAACAGATTACATGTAAAGTAATTAATGAATCAGAAATGTTTTGGAAATACTTAAAACTAACAAATAACTGTGTTTCATCAATGCCCTTTGCAGTCAGCAGAAATGTATGTCACATTAACATGAGGCAGGTGGCCTTTGTCTCTGTGTTGGAGCAAATTGAAACTCTTCACCTCAAAAACCTCACAGGCAGCTTATACCCACACATTCTGCCTTTTTGTGTATTTTAATTAAAACTTCTGAAACTTTTCTTGCAATAGTTTAAAAAAAGGTATTTTAAACCTAATTTAGAACTGTCCAGGGACCACCAATGCCTCTCACCCAAAAATCACTAAAGATAGACAACAAAGAGAAGCAAGATGGATTGCTTGATGAATACTACGTAAAATATAAAAACAAAAAAAAGAAAAAAGAGATACTGTACGGGAAGATTTCACGACAAAAGAAAAAAACGGTTATTAGAAGTACTCATATTGAAAGAAATATGCAACATAGTATGACACGACAACTTATAAAATGTACATAGATGCTTGCTTATTTGGGCCTAAAATCAACAACATTCTATTTATAAGAATATGGAATAGCTGGGCAAGTAATAGCAGGGCTGTGATGGTTATAAAGTCCACAAATTAAGCATTGTGAAATGCTTATCATCATTTGTCAATCCAATTTGCTGCATACACCAATAAATGCCAGTCTAAGATATAGCAGATTAAGAACTCTTTAGCAAAAAAAAAACAGATGTAGACAAGTTATGTCGTCTCAATGCAAAATCTAGAATTTCCTACTAGGTCATACCTCCAAAATTGATGATTTTAAAAAAATAAAATAAAAAACAATTGGTGCTACCCAATAATCCCTATGAAAGAAATATAACTGAGGAAAATGTTTGATTTACACTTTGCATTTTTAAGTGGATCTCATGGTTTACAAACTTTGATTTTCAGTTTCTATGAGACAGAAATATGATTATATTATGCATAGTTTCCTTTAGCTGCGCTCCAAAAGGAGAAAGACAAGAGAACATGCATTCAAGTAAGACAGACTAGCTGAGCATTGATCCCTTTATCATGTCAGGAAATTGCAGCAAGCAGCTGCTCAGCTAAATTTGAAAATATATAAATTAATAGCAATAATCCAAAAGTATAAAACATATCTAACTGTGACATGCAAGGACCAAAGTTTATCTTCCCATAACATACAGTGAATATGATGGAGAATTAGATAAAGGAGAATTAGATAAAAGAAATGTAGAAAACGCAGTTATTAGTAGCTGAAACGTATTGCATATCAGGGTCACCAAGTCTTAATCCTCCTGTTATGTTCATTTCTGAGGTACAGCAATAATGTTCGTGGGTCAATTTGACTCGGAACATAACAGGAGGGTTAATAAAGCCATTAGACACCACGTATTTGTCAACCAGTTATTTGAGGGGGAGAAGGGGAAACCCTTTCTGTCCTACCATTACAAGCATAAATTGACTTTAACTTGAACCATGTTCTTTGGATAGCAGAAGTGAAGATAAGCTGGAGCTTTTCTTCAGTAAACATTGAGATAAGCAAGTCTGGTGTAAAATAAATGATGAATTTCTGGAAAAACACCTCATGCCCACTGTTCAGTACAGTGGAGAAGCTATGACGCTGCGGGCCTGTCTCTCTAGCAAAAGACTGGAGATCTTCTTATTGTTTCAAATAATTCTTGCTATTTGAAAGAGCTAATGAACTCTTTCAAATAGCAGGAAACTACATTACAATACATTCTGCTGTTTGCCAGGAAGCCCTAGAATGCCTTATCATGAAATCTTTCACAATACTTGTGGCCAAATTAACACAGAAATGCTTCACCAGATGCAAAATTACATTTCCACCATGGTCTTCTCAGTCCCCAGATCTAAATTTAACGGAAAGCCACTAGCCTGAAGCATTTCTCTTTCATCACTTCTATACTTAACAACTCAGACTTAACGCATCTCAATATGTTTGTGTGTATTCTAACATCCAGGCAGATATCCCTGTGGGGCTCAATGTGTAGCACTCACAGGTGACTTTATGATTGGCTATTTTTAGTGCCATATCTCAATTATAATCCAACTGGGACTGAGTGTGTTTTGATGAAACACACAGATTCTCGGTGCTGACTTTATGAACACCTCATTGCACTTAACAGTGTTTGTTTGAATCTCTTGAGACATCACCCATAAACATTCTCACAGGTCCTTAATGCTGTGCGATCCGCGGTGCTCCATGGTGAGTTTTCCACTCACCTTATCGCACTTTATGGCATGCTTTTTAACGTCCTTGCCATCACCGCCTGCTTTAAATGGTCTCAAACAAAAAACATCGCGGTATTATGGGTATTACATAACGCAATTTACGGAATACCCCATGGGCCAATTAAGGGATAACGATATTTTGTAACAAAGTCAGTAATCTGCCAGCCTTGCATAACGCCGGGGTCTGGATGCGCCGTGATACAGCAGATGCGCAGGCTGGCGTGCTGGTAATGGATTGTAAACACGGGCAGCCTATAGGCCTCGGCTGCCTTGCTTCAGATATTATTCTGATGGAGGAGAGCCACCTTCTCTCCCCGCCACCTGCAGAATGCGCAAGTCTCTAACAGCCCACTGCAGCCCCGTGGCCTCTTGATTTACTGCACCACACAAAAGCAGATAATAAAGAGGGCTTTGGCAGCAATCTTTTCATATTAATGCAGTGACAGCACAATGCCATGTTGCCCCGCTGCATGGAGGGAAAAAAAAAACACGTATAAATATGCAGAGTGGCCTAGAAAGAGCACGGTGACAGCCCTCGGTGTATTGATGGAGATGAAGGTATGGGAAACGGTGCTTACCTCCAGCGTTCGGATCTCTTTTTGTGTCAAGTCGTTGGATGTGGCACATTTGGTCCGTAAACCCTCCAAACTGGAAATGCTTATGTCTATCATGTTTTGCACCAACTCGCACTGCTGCAAGGCTTTCTGCAAACTCAGATGCTGCTCCTCGCTTTTTGTCATCTCCTCGTTCATAGTTTAGCAACCGATGGATGTTATTTCCCTCCCCCCCTTTTTGCACTTATAAAATAAACAAAAAAGTAAAATAGGAAGAGGGAAATTTTTTTGAATAATTCAAAAAAGAAATGTGGAGGAGCCCATGGAGCAGAGCAACCTGCAGAACACCATGAAACGAGATGTTGCAGGTTTTTATTTGAGCCGCGAGAGAGTCGACTCCATTGTAACAGTCCTCGTAGTTTCCTGCTGGATCATCAAGGTGTCTCTGGAAGGATGCTTAGATCAAGCACGATGTACAGACACCGAGCGGGACTACACGGCTGGACGCAGCATCCATCGGGTGCCCCCTTCCTTTCAAATGGTTGTTAAAGAGAAGAAGAAAAAAAGAAAAAGGAAGAAGAAATCTGATGCTGCTCAGCGCATCATAAGCAGACGAATCGGGAGGAAAAGCCTGGTTGTTGGTTTAAAGGTGCTGGTGTGTGGACTGGACGCAGGTACTCCCTGTCTCCCTTGGCAGCAGCTGCATCCCGGTTCGTTCCCACCACACCGACATGTTTCCTGTCAATCAAACCCACAGCAACAGCATCGCAGCGCCCAGGCACAGCCGTGAGGGGCCGCTCTCCGCTCTCGCGAGAGAAAGTGCAGCAGAAGACCTCAGTCTGCAGGACTGGACGTAAAACTGGGTTATTTTCTAAACTTCTGATCAAAAATACGATTAAAATGCCCGAAAAAATACTTGATAAAGAGGTTTGGGTTTCCTTTTGGTATTTTATTTATTTATTTATTTATTTATTTGAATAATTTGTTTCTGTGAAATAAATATTAATAAATAAAACAACTGGGAATTAATTCACTCCAGTATTTAAAATACAGTAAGCAAAACTTTAATTATATAAAACTTTAATTATATCCATGTTTAATGCTTAATTCAAATATATCTTACAGTTAATAAAAAAACAAAAATCAGCTAACAGACACGTTGAGCCAAAATAAAACTAAAACAGAATTATTGTCCTACATAGTAACATATCATCATTGTATAATAGAACTAAACGCAAAATACTTAAAATTATTGGATGTAACACTCTGTGAGCAGCAAGTTTCATTCACTACAACAGCTCAAACTG
This sequence comes from Gambusia affinis, assembly GCF_019740435.1. Taxonomy (NCBI): domain Eukaryota; kingdom Metazoa; phylum Chordata; class Actinopteri; order Cyprinodontiformes; family Poeciliidae; genus Gambusia; species Gambusia affinis. The sequence goes on along the minus strand of NC_057870.1, from coordinate 28,469,165 downwards.
TCTGTCCCACAACTTACCAAGACACACTTTCATTTTTAACTATATGCTCCAGAATCAGGATGCTTGATGATGTTGCTTTGGAAACAAAGCACATGGTTTCCCTCCTGAACCTGTTATATAGGTATCCTGATTTTTCACAAGGACAAAACAGTGAATAGATAGATTCATTTATTTAAATGTAAAAACAGATTTGTCTATACCGGCGGTTTTCAAAGTGTGAGGCGCGCCTCCCCTGGGGGGCGCCAGAGCACTTTAGGGGAGGCGCGGTGCGAGGGAAAAAGTAAACCGGAAAAGCTATCTGCTTGCTGTCTACTGATGTGAGAGAAACGTCTTTTACGCACACGATCAACTCTGTGGATTTAGGAAAAAGTTGGTACTGTGGGTGCAGCGTGTTTGATCAGTGGAAATGTTTCCCACCTTAGAGGATATTTTGGCCAGTGATGTCAGTAACGTTTCTGACGTCGGACCACTTTTTTCCATCTTAGTAATCTAAGCGTTGCTATTTCAAATCCAGTAGTCAGACTACAGTTACTTATCAAAATCATTTTTGCGTTACTATCTTCTTTTTGTTATTTAATCAGTATTTCCTCTCTGGCGTCTTGTCGAGTGACCGACGTCTCTATGCAACAGAAATGTAAACAATGGAGGGAGATGCGCATTTTGTTGGTGGAAAAACTGGAACTATTTTCAGTTTCTGTCGCCAAGTCCGATTATTATAAGCGGCTTTGGGCTTCATTTTTTAAAAGTCGCTTGCAAGTTTAATGAGCGGCGGGTTGCGCCTTTTTGGGCTCGTTTTTGAACGTGAAGTTGCTCATTTGGGCTTGGAAATAAGTAGAGACTCAATAAATCCCAGAATTTGTCAGTCATTAAGCTAGTTTTAGTCAGTCTCTCCCTGTTCATCATTTCCCGGATGATCCGTCCCGCTGTGTCTTTGTTAATGTCATCTTAATTTATTACCTCTCAATGACATCGAGCTTCGCGTTGCGCTCCAGAAAACTAAAATATCGAAACCAATATGAACAGCGCAATAAACGTGAAAACAGCCACGAATAAACGTGTCCGTAGTTGGCAATAGTTATAATGGCAAGTTAGCACCGTTATAATTATTAATATTACGGTAAGTGTCGCAGCCATCTGAGCTGTGGAGCTGCAGGAGGAGCTCTGTGCGCTGCGACATCAAACTCAGGGGCGTAACGCAGATCCTGGAGGCTGGGGGGAGGGGGGCTTTAAAATCCTTCTTTGAGTTTTCCAGACAACAGTGGACCACACAAATTACTCATGTTTTTTATTTTTGTACTGTTTTTTGTACAATCTCCTCTTCAGTTCAACCTTATCAGTGGAGACACATTGTTAATGTTATCATTATAAAATAACTTCCAATTAAGTATTAGCAAAGATCAATGTGATTTTCACAGGAGGCGGAGCGTTGTTGTTAGCAGCTGCTGAAAGTAACTTAGTTACTTTCCAAGTCAAGTAGTCAGAATATAACTAAGTTACTTTTTCAAGGAGTAATCAGTAGTCCGATTAAAGTTACTTTTTCAAAGTAACTATGCCATCACTGGTTTTGGCCAGAGCGGGGGCTGAAGGCGGAGTTTTTACAACTCCACCCCCCTCCGCGCAGCAGGCATTGGGCTCCTTGGAGGGGGGCTCACCCTTTCATACTTTGAAAACCCCTGGTCTATACAGTCAACAATGTTTTCCATTGCTGCTTTAGATTGTTCGTAACTAGCAGAGATTTTAGCCTGAACAGCTTCACAATTTAATATAATAACAGAGTGGAATAGAATAGAAATAATGAAAAATAAATAATCTCTTCAATAATATACCATTGCATGCTGAGAGTACAGAGAAACATTACCGACTATAACTATCACTAGTATCAACAAACTCAGTGAGTCTTTAAAACTCAGCTGTTGTTTGTAACAGACTATCTGCTTCTTGTAAATAATATACTGTTGCTTTTTATGCACATATTTTATTTATTTATTTTTTGTTAAATTTCTATAATCACCTGAACATTTATTTAAATTTTACCATTCTACTTCAGTTACTGTTCAACATTATTTTTTATATGACGTAAACTTACCCTTACTGAACGGTCCCTTATTCTAAGTTTTATTTATTATTTTTGTGTGAATATGAATTCTCCCTTACATTTTACAGCGTGCAACTGTTGTCCCGCCCATTTGAGACCAAAATGCGTCACCCGATTGGTTGTACGGCATGACGTTTTGACGCCGTTTCTTCGCTGAGCGCGGCAAACATAGCCGTCGTCAAAGTAAAACGTATCCAAAAAACTCCGAAAGAGGACACATTTGATCTAGTTTTCTTCTTAACTGTTACCAAAATACATGGCGTTAACAAGCAAAGGGCAATTACAGACCAGAAACCTGCCATGGTGAGCTTAAAATCTATGTATGTCGGCAGTTACAGCTAGGTTTATTAGCGTTAGCTAGCTGACATCAACAGTGTGTTTTCACGGTAGCTCCTTACTTCATCAGATTATGTTATGTCTTCACTGTTCAACCACTGTTGTAGGTTTTTTTTTTAAGATATTAGGGTAGTAGCTGCATGTTAAAGAACTATTCTACTAGAAAGCGGGTATAAATATGTATACGTACAAATATCGTAGCACATAAAGCTTTACCTGGGTTTTAGGCACAGGTTGACACATTGTATAAAAGTTTTGTTTAGAACTTGAGGAAAAGGAAGAAACGTCACACAGGTCTGCAGAAGTATGGAAATGAATGTATATACCTTCAAGGTCTGATTAGTTATGTTCACAGTTCTGTGTTTGGCATAAATAGACAATTTGCCTCAGCTTACTTTTACAATTTTCTAGTTTATTGTTGCAATCAGTGCCTCAAGTTTTCCAAACATTTCCAGATTGAAGTTGTCATAGAAGCTTACAATTAATAAATACTAATTGGACTTTTGTATCCGTTTTCCATTCCAGGGTTGAAAAATACAGACCTCAGACACTGGATGATTTAATTTCACACAAAGACATTCTGAGCACCAGTGAGTATTAGCGCTCCACTACAGTAAAAACCAATGAATAACTGTCTGTATTAAACTGATAACACGGTTTGTGTGGTTTGCTTCTTCCTTGTCTTTAGTCCAGAAGTTCATCAGCGAGGACAAGCTTCCCCACCTGTTGTTCTACGGCCCTCCTGGAACAGGAAAGACCTCCACCATCCTCGCCTGCGCAAGGCAGCTCTACAAGGACAAAGAGTTTAACTCCATGGTGTTGGAGGTGCCGTTAAAATCCTTATTACTAGATTTTATTTTATTGCAGTTTGAAGGTTTCTTTTATTGCAGTGAGACCTTGTTTCTCTTTAGGTTTATGTTCTAATTTGACTCATTATGTTTTGCAGCTAAATGCATCAGACGACAGAGGGATTGATGTAGTCCGAGGTCCTATTCTGAGTTTTGCCAGCACCAGGACTATTTTCAAGTAAGCAACACGCCCTACTTCAAAAAGCAAAAGCTCTGATTTGGTTCATTTCCTGAATGACTGCAAATGGAATTGCAAGCTGCTTCCCGTTTATGCATCCCTCTTCTCTTCCAGAAAGGGCTTCAAGTTGGTGATACTGGATGAGGCCGATGCCATGACCCAGGATGCCCAGAATGCATTGCGACGAGGTGAGCCATCTGTTCTCCCAGGCATCGCCTACTGTGAACTTACACGGCTCACTGAACACACACATAATTTGGCTGCTTGTGGATAAATGTATCTGCTCTGCTAACCTGGTGTTGCTTCTCAAAAGTGGCACATTGAACAGATTTAAAACATTATTTAAACATTTCTTTACTCCAAACCTTTGCAGTTGTATTTATAATTATATTTTTATGTCAGATGTTAAAGGAATTATATGCAACTTGTGTCTGATTTTGACTGATCTGCTTGTCAAAATGTGTAGAAAGAAATTTGTTATTCTTTAATCAAGTGCAGTTTCTGAATAAAAGGCTGATATTATATGACTTTGAAAATGTTGGGTTGTTAATGTTAAAAAATGTTTCCTCAGGTTTTTACATGTTCTTCTTTTATTGGTTATGTTGATATTCGCTTCCCCTTTTCTTATTGCTCTCTCCGTCTGTCTCAGTCATTGAGAAGTTCACAGAAAACACTCGATTCTGCCTGATCTGCAACTACCTGTCCAAGATCATCCCAGCCCTGCAGTCTCGCTGCACCAGGTTCCGCTTTGGCCCGCTGTCTCCGGACCAGATGATGCCTCGACTGGAGCACGTTATCCAGATGGAAAAGTAAGAAAACTTCTTGATTTTTGTATCGCTGTTTCATTAATAGCTTCTACATTTATGAGAACCTAACTGATTAAAAGATGTAAGAAGATTGACCAAGAACAACTGTTATTGAATGCTTTTGTTCTACCACTTTGATATTCTTAGTAGTCATTTAAGTAGCTTTATGACATAAAATAATTGACCAATTATTATTATTAAACACATCCTCCTGGATTTTATTCATTTTAACTGTTTATCTTTGTAGGAAATAATGAAGTTTCTCCAGTTCAATGAATGTGTAACTCAGTAGGAGGTTTTGTTTTTTTATGTACAGACTGTGTGTGTATTGAACATTAAAAAAACAACAGATTATTTACAATACGGCACATCAGTGCAGAGCAGAATCACAGACACGCAGTAATCACATTGCAGGATGAAAAATTCAGTTGCCCGATTAACCACTATTTGTTCCAACCTAAATTAAAATTTTTTGTTCATCAGCATTGACGCCACTCCAGATGGAAAGAAGGCCATAGTCACTCTATCAACAGGTGATATGAGAAGATCACTCAACATCCTGCAGGTACGACTTGAAGCTAATAACTGCTGCTGAGTCGGCTTTAAACTGAACTGTGGATTGTATCAGGTGGACAGCAACCTGAGCTGACTGCGCTCTGCCTCTCTGTGGTTTCAGAGCACCAGCATGGCGTATGGGAAGGTCACAGAGCACACTGTCTACACCTGCACCGGTCATCCTCTCCGCTCTGACATAGCCAACATTCTCGACTGGTGCCTCAACAAAGACTTCACTTCAGCTTACAAACGTATCCTTCCCTTTCACTTCCTATTGTTATGCAGATAATTCAATAGCTTTAAGTAAAGGATCACTTTGCATAAAGTTATATACATATGCCAGTTAGAATCTATAACTTTAGATTTACTTATTTTTTAACATTACTTTTAGTTTTTGGAAGATTTCTTTTTAAATCTTATAATAAGATTTTTCTCAGTAGTTTGTGCTTTACCAGTTCTTTAACACTTTTTAAAGAGGTTCTTGAGCTGAAGACTTTGAAGGGTTTGGCTCTGCATGATATTCTGTCTGAGGTGCATCTGCTTGTCCACAGAGGTAAGTTGTCTGGATCTATACATTTCCTATTGCTCCCTAAGCAAAATTAAATCCTATGATCTAATCATGACCTATTTATCAATTTGCTCAATGTTCTGTAAACAATAAAACAACAGTTTTTACAAAATACTTTAAAATACCACTTTAGAGCACAAGAAATCTGTTTTCTTCACATGTATTCTCAAAGACGGAGACAAAGACATCTTGGACACAACTTGGATATTCCAAAAGCGCAAAAAAAACATGGTTCAGAGTGGATAAAGCTGCAAGATGAGACTTGAGATTTAAAGAAAATATACCTTATTTTTTGAAAACTTCAGTAGAATCACATTTTCTGAAATGCCAACTGACATCATCAACCAAGACATATACAGCTTATTTCCCTGTTCTGATGCTCAGGTTACAGCATTTAGGCATGTATTCATGTCTACATGGTTACAGTTTATCCAAAAATTTGGCTTAGAGTTGTGTTTTATACTGTTTACACACTGCATGAAAAAATATTTGACATTTTTGGGGGAAATGATCTTTTTATCAAAGGTCTCAACCCAATCTGTTTTATCTGCAACGGAGTGCAGGCATGTGTTTTGCCAGCAGAGGTCGCTGTAGCTAAAGCTTTGAGAAATGAACCCATTTTTGAACCAATTAGCTCAAGTGGTTTGGTGATTCCCTTGAAGCTTGAAGCTTGATTTGCCCATTAATAACCTCAATCCTACAAAGTATGATTGCCTGCAAACTATTTTTATCAAACCCGCCCATAGATCCATACAACGTGTCCAGAACTGTTTATAGCTACAAAAAGTTGCTTTGTATGGCACAGTCTGGAAGTTGAGTGTCTGTAATACATCATTAAAAGCCAGAATTAAATAACATTCACAGCCATGATGAGCGTATGTAATGTGGCTGAAGGACATCATAAGTTAAGACATTATTTTATCATTGTGAGGCTTCTGAACGAGGCCTGAAACCATTAATCTGATTGATTATTGAAATAATTGTCAAATAATTTAGAAATTGATTGTTAAATTGAGTATATGGATTCAGTTAAAGGCAGTTTACTAAAACATAATCAGAGCAGTAATTAAACCAAACTGTACAAAAGATTTTAATTTTGCCATTATTATATAAAAAAACTTTAATGTGTAAATAATATGTTCTAACCAGAAGTCCTCAAATAGGAGTTTGAGCTTTACCCTTGTAGAAATTATGTAAATTGCATAAAAAGGGCTTCAATTTTTTAAACGATTAAATCAATAATTGTTTGTTGCAGCCCTAATTTAAACTACTAAATATTTTGCATGATGTCCTTTGGCATGTTTAGTCAAAGGTTTTCTAAGGTGGTTTTTTATTTTATTTATTCAAGTGGACTTTCCTCCAGCCATACGGATGGGACTTCTTATCAAATTAGCCGACATAGAGTGAGTACACTTACGTTATCTAACAACAATTGCATAAATATGTATTGATAAATGCTACTTTTGCACCCTGTAATGTGCCGTCTTCTTCAGATATCGGCTGGCGGCAGGAACCAATGAAAAGATCCAGCTGAGCTCCATGGTTGCAGCCTTCCAGGCCGTCAGAGACATGGTGGTCAGTGAAGCCTCTTAAGAGTTAATCTAGAGGAAAACTGGGCCAATCACAGCTCTAATAAAAAACTGGCAAGTAGACAACAGAGCTGCTTCCCAAGCAGATATTTTGTACCCAACTTTAAAACACAAACCTGCAACTTATTGACTTTTCTTGTTCAGAGTAACAAACTGAGAAGTGAGGCTATAATGTGCACCATGATGAAATGCTGGTCAATATTAGCAAACAATCCACCCATCCCTGTTTCAGAAAACAATTCTTGGATAAATGTAAATGTTTATTTTCACCTGTTTAATAAAACTTTATACTTTATTCCAGTTTGGGGTTACTTCATATTAACAATTAACATGTGCAAATTAAGCAGAAACACACCTGTTCTTGGATACCACAGGAATTAGAAACATATCTACAGTTCTTATTTACACAATAAATTAGCAGTATAAAATTGTTATATTCAAGTCATATGTGAACATTTAGTTTATGCGTCTTATTAAAGTGGTAGTGCAATAAAAGAAGTTCCTTAGTGCATCTAAAGTAGATTACATCGCTAGATTGTTTTCATTAATCTCAAACCTTGAACCTATTTCCTATTGGCAAACAAAAAGGCAAGCTTGTTAGTGTATAAAGTTACTAAGTTGCCAGATTTATTACTCCTATTTAGCTCTCCCAGTCCTCCTCGTCAGATGAGCAGCAGGTCTTGAGGCGTTCAGGGATGTTTCTGTAGGTGAGGTACTCCAGGATCCGCTTGGGGAGCGGTAACGCCTCTATCTGGTGCGTTGACACCGAGTGGCGCATTGTGGAGCGGCAAAGGTGGCACAAACTGGGAACCGTCCGGGGTGTCCTCCAGAACCTCACATGGCCGTCTCTGGTCCTGACAGAGGAGGAGGAGAGACTTCAAAATTGCAGTTAAACTGCAGTGAGAAAATATTTACCTCTACAAATTTTGCTTTGTTTTTTTTTTTATTGCATTATGCTGCTTGTAAATTTATGCAAGAAAAATTGACAGTCCAGATCAACCTGGCTCACTTCTAAGAACCAAGAACTTATTTTAAAGAACTGCAGACCTGTTAGGCAAACAGGACATTCAAAGGAAAGTTCAACGGTGAAAACTATTGCCAACCAAAAACAAAAAAAAATTAAAAAGCAGTTTCATATTTGCACCAAAAAAATAAGATGAAGAAGATAACATCCAATTAACTTTACCTAAACTAAAGCTTGAGGCAGTTAGATTTATAATAATAAATCCTACTTTTAATCTTTTTTTTTTTCAATTTGGCTCCAGTCAGAACTTAAGAAAGTTTAAAGCCAATATGTTATCCATTTAAGCTACATAGATGCTATTTCTACACCTGCAATCAGCAGGAACATTCGTTTAGTTTTATTTTGGTTTTACCCTGTAGCAATAACGCCCCCTTGTGGATGGTAGTTGCAGCAGAGTCCGCTGGAGTCTTGGTCTCTCTTTGTCTGCATTGTCATGTGTCTCTCTCCAGGTTCCCAGATTCTCAGAGCTCTGTGAAAACACAACACATTGGTCTGAAATCTTTTGTCCAGTTCATTATACCATGTATCATCTTATGTTCAACTTAAACTGACAAAGACTTGCCTGTCATCAGTCACAATTGCCAAATATAAACCATCTGGGGAGAACTGGATTGAAGATATTTGGTTTTGCCCATAATCTTCAAAGTAATCGCTGCAAACAAGAAACAAAAGTCAGTCCCTAAACACACCAAAATACAACAAGACCCCAGGAAAAAGTAGAAACTTACGCAAGAGTGGCCAGTTTCTCAGCCGTGTAGGGATCCCACAGGTCGATCCACCAGCTGGAGCCGCTGAAGGCGGCGGTGGCGAGAACCGCTCCGTCTGGAGAGAAGTCGCAGGAGGACAGGAGGCACAGCTTCTTATTGGTCCCTCCTGTTAGGTTCCTGATAAACGTATACGAGCGCAGACTCCACAGGCACACCATCTGGTCAAAGCAAGATCACAGAGGGTTAAGACATCTCTCAGCTTCACTGTTTTCCTACCAGTGGGAATCGCTGTGTAAATTGCAGATTTATACAAATCATGTAACTTGATACTCAATCACAGTCTAGGTTTCTCAGCGGGTGTGCTGAATCTGGAGAGAGTTAAAAATCTGGGATTACTTAAGCAACAGTTGAGAATGTGTCATGTTTGCTCTACCCTGCTGCTCCTTGGGAATAGAACAAAGACGCCGAAGTTCACAACTCCCTGTCAGACCTCCAACAACACAGGAGAAGATATTCAGAACACTGCCAGCTCAAAAGCAACAGGAAAATGTTCACAAGCAGTCTCTGTGTCCATGCATGTGAATGAAACCAAATAAATCCACTGAGATCTAATGAAGAGAGTTGTGGACTTCCACAATTTTGTCATCTCACACAATTTCCAGACGCCAGAGAGTTCAGGGGACTTCTGGTTTGTCGATATATTGAAGTGTAAATGTAATGAGACTTCACATTTTCAACAAAGGGATAAAGATTGTAACTTTTGTTCTGTTGTCTGAAAGGGAAGTTTTAAACCACAGTGACCATTTTTATAACTGAAGAGAATCCCATCCAGATTGCACAGTACAGGGTCAGCAGCATCATGTGACGTATTTTGCTGTAGGAGGGACTGGTGCGCTTCAAGAAATATGTTGCAACATACGGTAAGCAGAAACAGACATTGCTTCAATATTTCCACACAAGCAATAGCCAGGTGGTCAAATTGTTGTAACCTGAACTCACCTGAAAAAGTTTAGTCTGATTTAACAGCGTCTCTAAACATCTGGTTTCAAATGCCTGTGTGTTTCCTTAAAGCAACGTTCCAGACCGTTCTGTTACTGCGAACCTTGAAGGCATGCAGAAATACACAAATAGCCTCCTTTGGAAATTCCCATATGCAAATGTTGGGATTGACCTGAACACATCACGACAAATGTGAAGGAAGAAATGACTCACTCTGTCAAACCTGCCAACGGAGGCGATCATGCTGCAGTCAGATGAGACGCTGCAGCAGCTGATCCAGTCTTTGTGGCCAGAAAGCACCTGCACCTTTTTACCTGAAATGGAGAGAGGAAGAAAGTGAGTGAGCTCAAGGAGAGCAAACACAGAGAGTCCTAAATGTGGAACTGTACACTGAAGAGAAAGGGAACACGAGTCCCTTAAGGGAACATGATGAGGCTCTAAATTCAAACAGATTTGGTTCAGTTTGTATGGATAAAACAAAAGAGAAATGATGACAGAAGGCAGCAGTCAGTGCCAGAGTATTTGGAGCTTCAGGACAGTAAATGACAGGAAAAGCTGCAGCTTCCTTTTCCAAAATACCAAAATAATAATAATAATAATAATTTAAATGCTTTTTGATATTGAGAAAATTGTGTACCTTTGTGAGCCAGGTCCCAAATCCTCAAAGTTTTGTCCCGGGAGGATGAGATGAGCGTGAGCGATCCGTTCTGTGGAAAAACCAAATTCCTCACGACGCCCTCGTGGCCGTGGAGATCAAAAACAGCATTTCCTACAAAAGAAGAGAACGTAATTTAAAACTGACCTAGATTTTATTTTTAAGTTCAATGCAACACAGGAAACACAAACGTCACGAACCTGTTAGCACGTTCCACACCTTGATCACCCCGTTCTCCAAGCCAGTGGCCAGGAGCAGAGTGCTCTTCCCTTTAGGTCCTTTAGACAGCTTAGTCGGACAAGCCGCTGCCGCCGAACTGGGAGGTCTGGGTCCGAAGGCGAGCCCCCACACCGGGTGACCACAACTGAAGCTCTTATCTGCCCTGTCCGTCTCACCATCCTGCCCCTCTCTGTGGGCGAGAGCACAATCAAGAACACAGATACCAAATGTAGGCGGTGTGCAGCTCGAGCCAGTGATGAAGCGAGGCTGTTTTAGTTGCTTCTGTTGTTAGCGCTGTACTGGGAAAGTGTGATATTCTGCTTCTGTTGTTTTTCAGCGAATAACGCCCACTTTGATGCTTTTATATCAGTACTGATGAAGTCATTTGGTTTGTTTGCAAACTGACTTTTCAAGATGCAATACTCAAATATTGATCATATTAGGTCTGATGTACAATATTTTTAACCAACTCGACCAGGAAAGAGCAAATGCTGGAGAAAACGACAAAAAAATCGGGGGTAAAAAATTGTCACTTTCAGATGCAGAAAGGGCTTGTTTACATCAAGACAAGTGAGACAGATCTAAAGTTTTTTATATTTACTCGAGATTGTTTGGAAAAATAAAATGAAATACTTAAAATATAAAGCTAAACACTAATAAATTAAATTAATAAATTTTTCAATCAGGACATTGGTATCCAAACTTTGCACTGTAGGGGAAAATCACCAAGTTGAAAGCACTCAGTGGACATATTTTCCAATTAACAATGCAAAGTAATTTTATTGCAGATCTTTAATTTGTGTGATTGAAACATGCAATATTTTTATGAAACAAAGTAGAAATGAATTTATTGTAAGTTCTGAAAATAGTCCCAGATGTCTTCCTTAATAAAAGAAAGGTGTACAGTCTTCTATTTATTTATTTATTTTATTTTAGTCCAATGTTTTCTATTTTGTTTGTTTAATGTTAGCAACAAAAATGAGAACTTTCTCCTGAAATCTCTGCTGTCTTTCACCAAGTTTAACAAGTCGAGCTCAAGTCTGCTTAAATTCAAAGTAAAAAAACATGGTTAATGAAAATAAAAATACTGTTTGCTGTACTGAACAATTTAACTTTAAAAAGTTCACCTGCAACATCTCCATTTGCTGGAGGCTCAAATTTATACCATTATTAATTTGCAGTTGGGGACAATATAAAACTATTCCAATGCTACAAATGACCCCCACGCCAAGCATAATCAAATTCATACAACAGTAAAGTATTTTTCAGGTTACTGTAATATAACATTATATATTATGTAAGCGGATACATTTTTTAAATGCCACTCAGCACATATTTTAAATATTAGGCTGATTTTATATTTACACTGCGCGTTTTGGTTGCAGCATCACCAATGAGCAATCATGTATCACTTCCAAGCACAACGACATTCACTTCAAATATTTAAAACCTGGGAGTCACCAGCGCGTTAAACGATACGGCTGCAGCTGACATCAGCCAAAGGTGTCCGAATGTCCTACGGGAACGTGAATGCACCCTGCTGGGATTACAGACGTGCAGGTGAACCTACTCGGAGTCCAGAGGCCAGGCGACCACCCACACGATGCCGTGTCCCATCGACCAGGCGAACCAGGCTCCGTCCGGGGAGAAGTTCACGCTCCACGTCTCGCATCCCGCCAGGTCCAGCAGCGACGGAGGCCGCCGGGTCTTCAGCTCCAGGAGGAGAGCTGGGTCCGACGCTGGAGGAAGATGGAAAATCGGAACATGATCGCTATTTGACAGACTCATATCTCGCAGTGAGGGGCAGCAGGTCGTCTGGACCGATTCCTCCCCCCTTCCTTCCCTTTTTCTCCTCCTGTTGGAGGTTTCAAGCCCTGTCTCCAGGGAGTGCTGCCTGGTAACGGAGCTCCGCTCAGAGATCATTCACAAATAAGCACTTACATGTCGGCTGCGGCTCCGTGTTGCTTTCGGTAGAGCACATCGTTTCCCTTCTTCACATTCTTCAGACTTGCGCGTCTGTCCGTTTAGCTTGAGCGCTCCTTTCCATCAAAACCAAACCAGAGAGTTTAACAACTCACGAAGAGATGAAGCTCCTTCCTCTCTGTAATCAGACGTTCGCTATGTGAAAAATGCAGCAGTCAGAAGCGAAATGTTCAGCTGATTTCCTGAAGCCTGAGTCACTTAGTACGGTTGGCTGTGAACGTCGCCCAACGTAGTCACGTTTTCTATTGTTACGTAACCCAAAGCAAGCCTTGACCACACCTCCCAGGAGGATATAAAAACATCCCAACAATCTTTTTATTTTTTTATTCCCCACTCGTTATTGTTTAATGTGGATAAGTGGTTGGAGTTTTATTCATGACACGTTTTATTGCATGTGAACTTCATGCACTTCACACAATGTGAGTAAAAAAAATAAAATAAAAAAAAGCTTAAATACACTAGAAAAAACCAAGGCAAACACAATAACACATAGGCTCCATATAAAGACTAAACCAGAAGTCAGACTAAACCTTTTCCCTTAAGGTCAGTTACAAATTCAGAATAATGAAATATCCTTTTTATTACATTATATTCTTTATATTCAGAACTTTACAGAAGTGTTCTTTAAATGACACGTGTCAAACTCAAGGCCCAGAGGCCAAATCCGGCCCGCCACGTGTGGTCCTCTAGACTCTAAAGTGCTACATAAATAGAACCTTCAGGGTAAACAGCAGAGCTTCAATGTTATTTTATCAATCAAATCAAAGCAGTTTTTATCTCTATACTGTCAGTTTACATCAATATGAAAAGGTGTTCATAATAACATTGATATCAATCATTAATAAGTTCTCGTTGAATTCAGAGTAAGCTATTTCTTTACATCTTTGCAATTTGTTAGTGTGTTTTATCAATATTTATCATCTTAAATACTGATATTTGAGATGATAAATATTTAATAAAATACCTCATCTATTAAACCGGGCCAATCAGCGAACAGAGGGAGACGTTGTAAACAGTGATGTTGATTTTCTGCGCTCTTTTAGAATTGTATTCTGCCTGTAGTTTTATCAATGGCAGCGGAGGAAATGAACGAAGGTGTTCAGTCCCTGTTGGTCTCGCTTCCAAATATTGAATTAACATTAACAGCCGCCTCGTTCAGTTCTTAACTTTTTAGATCAGCTCACATTTTTTTATGGAACTGAGATCAGTACTTCATGATGGCCTCTTCAAAACATTGACTTTGTTGTCCTTAGGTCTCTTTATAGGGTCATTAACCATTTGAAAGACGCATGTGTGCCCATATTCTGCCTGATGTCCTCATATGTTACATTAGCCTTTTCACGGACGTTTTCTTTCCTTGTGACGCATTTATTGAGTGAAGGTGAAGGAAACCAGATTTGACTCCCTGATATGACAACTTAATAACAGTTTTCAAACACTAACATGACTAAGATTAATCTGAGTCATTATTTTTGCTAAACACTCTTGATGAGCTTAACTGGATAATTTAACAGACTCGATAAAAGATAAAAGATTTAACTTTCTTGTTGGTTGTGCTTAAGGTCTGACTTTGAATTAAAAAATAATGTGTTGACTCCATGACGGCAGCCAAAGTCAAAAACAAAGCTCAGCAGCCTTTGATTTAATTCTAGGTTTAACTGAGATACCTGATCTGAGCAACTCAGACATTTATGTAAGCATTAAGAGCTTGACAGAGAAGTCGAAGGAATTCAAACGCATCCTATGTAGAGCTAAGAGCCAACAAAATGACTTTAGTACGTTGGTGTGGAAGGACCGCCGGCCGTTTGGATCAACTTCAAGTATCTCAATATGATGCAATTTGAAAATGATACCATACTGAGATATGGCAAACAGTAAATGCATAAATTATGTGAAGGGTAGTCATGAAAGCAGCATATTTGGCTAAAAAAAAAAAAGATTGGTTGGCATCCAACTCCTAACATGCATACATACCATGAATTATTCACATCTAAGCTCACACGGCTTTTCCAGTTGTTTTTTTTTAAATACTTTTTATGCTGGATCTGCTTTTAACAGCAGTTACCAGAATTAGCTAAATCCACAGACAGGTAAAAATCTGTTATGAAAAGATGGTCCCAAAGGCTCCGAAGGATGTTTTATGTATAAGGGTTTCGTTTTTATCTAGGGAATTTGTAATAAAATCAGGACTGTGACTTTTACAGTACCGTACATAAATAAATTTAAAAATATCCTTTAGGAAATGTCACCTGTCCGTTATGTCTTGTGGAGCCTAATCTTTAAGCATTGCATGATAAAGGCCAACAGTAATTCTGACACAAACCAGCTGCAATCAATTCAATCAGTGCTCGGCAAATGCATATGTCAATGTTTTATTAATAAAGTGACTTTAATAGTCAGATTTTTTTATTTATTGCATAAATTTAGTTAAAAGGATTTAGAACATTCCAGTCAAGTTTTTTTAAAAAGGGAAAATAAAGTTCCATTTATTTCTTTTGATATATCTGACTTTAAGAAATATAAACACATTTTCTACAATTTATGACAACTATCAATGTCTTAGGTGGCAGGTTTTAACATCAGTTATCTTCTTGTAGTCATGAAAGCAGCATATTTGGCTAAAAAAAAAAAAAGATTGGTTGGCATCCAACTCCTAACATGCATACATACCATGAATTATTCACATCTAAGCTCACACGGCTTTTCCAGTTGTTTTTTTTAATACTTTTTATGCTGGATCTGCTTTTAACAGTGTAATACATTATTTAACTGCTTTTGACTTGCTTTGACCTACTAAAAAGATCCCACATAAAAAATTAAATGTGCAAACTGAGGGACTTAGTAAATGTGCATAATGTGAATTAGATATGATGAGCAACAAATTAGAAATTATTTACAGATGTTAATGTTAATTTAATTTAAAGCATAAGAATCAGTTTTAGTGCATCAGAGAATGTTTGATTTGTTTTGTCTGAATTTAATTTGTTTTTTTGATATGGTCACATTTTATTGTCAAATTTTGTTCGTTTACTTTAAAATTTATTTAAGTTTTTTACATAACGTGATTAAAATTTTCCGCCAAGCAAAACAGCAGCAGCAGTGTGATTCTGGCGAACACGAGAAGATGCCTGACATAAAAAACCTTTTATTCTGATCATGTTTTGGAAGTGAGTCAGTCTGTGTGTCGCAGCTCTGAACTGATGGTGACATATTTGAAGTTTCGGTGCAGATCGATCAGATCTGTACTGATCGATCTGCAGTGTTGGCAGTGTTTGTACAGCGTGTGATGAATGTGAAAACCAAACACAAAAAGGTAGTTTCCTCACACATATTTCCTGCTTTAATGTCACTCATTCAAAATTCTGCACAAACAAACGTTTAAAATAAACATACAAAAATGTACAACACCACTAAAAAAACCTTTTAGAGTCTAATTCAGTTGTCATTAGAAATGACGCATTAATTTTCAAGCATCTCATCCCTAAAATGATACGAGTTCCTCCACCTCTTCTCTGGATTCTTCTGTTAGCTCTTCAGTTCGCTCTTCTTTCTGTTCGGGCGGCTCTGGATGTGTTTCAACGATGACCTCGTGATCCTCACCTGGACAGAGAGGGACGCATTATATTCCTAAACACCTGAGTGCTTAAACCAGGGCTCCTATATCATCTTCAAGGAAACATGTTTCAGTTTACAGACTATCTTTCATTTTATTTCACCATTCAAAAGAGAAAAATCTGAATTTCTGAGAATTAAATAAGTTGACTTGGAAGTAGAGGAAAATTTTAAATTTTTTTTGGCCATATTAAGACTTGTGTTTCAAGCCAATAGTGACTATTTTCTCCTTTTTTTATTAGTAAACAGCAAACTCATTCAAAAATTCAGATATTTGGCCTTTGAAACATTTATATAAGCGCTGTAAGATGG
The DNA here is from genome assembly GCF_019740435.1 of Gambusia affinis. Classification (NCBI taxonomy): domain Eukaryota; kingdom Metazoa; phylum Chordata; class Actinopteri; order Cyprinodontiformes; family Poeciliidae; genus Gambusia; species Gambusia affinis. Next base: position 28,452,679 of record NC_057870.1, on the reverse strand, counting down.
ACCTGTGGTTTTGTCAAAGTGATTTATTTCCTGAAATGCAGCATGTCAAACCACAAGTAAAGTGTAGCAATCTTTGAACATATACTAGTTGGCTTATCTATTTCTGAAAGGTAAAATTCACAGAAAAAAGTAAATTTTTGGATGTTTACCATAAGTACAGTTGTACATCCTAATGCTATATTGTCATTTGTTTCAACTGCATTTAATAAAATTATACAAAACCACTGGCATTTATATATATATATTTTTTATAATTTTTAAAATCAGAATAAAAGGTGTATTTTGTAGAATTTGTATTTAGTGTTGCTGAGTGTTGCATAGAAAGACCAGATTTATTAAGCTTTAGAAATATAGATTTTGAAAAAGAGCCGATTTAAATAAACCCAGATGCCAAAAGAAAGCTGTGAAATAACACTTTATCAAACTCCTGAAGCAAAACGCAGCTTAAGCACTGTGTTGTTTTAGGATTTATGGAGCATGCAGATAACAAAACTTAAATAAGGAACTGCGCTGGACTCAAATTGCCTGAATATAATTAAAAACTCCCTAAAAAAAACTAACTTAAAAACATCTTACTGGAAGGGATCCGATGTATCTGGACGAGTGTCGTGTGGCGACCGTTGGTTAAAGGAGGCAGTCGGGGGACGGCGTCTTGAAAGATCTGCTCATCGTCCGATTCCACCAGGTCCACCACGTCTCCTCTGTCCTCAGCTTGCCTGCAAACAGGAAAACTGAACCTCACATTTGACCTACAACTCAGGACATTAAATCCTTTTTTTAACACCCATCATTGAAATTCAAAAGGAAGTGAAAATATAATGAATCTTGATTGCAACACAACTTTAAAAAATAAACTGTTTGGATGAAAGAAGCTTTGTTTTGGAGCGGATCCCTGAGCACAAGGATGCCTTTGAGAGGCAAACAGCTAACTGTGGTCGGTGGCAACCTACCAAGAAATGCTGGAATTCCTGAGCAAAAGTGATGAAGCACAAAACCACCACAAACAGGTTTAGATGTAAACAAACAAGGTTTCAAGTTTTCCCAAACTCTGCTGGAACACTGAAGACTAAATGTAAAATAAAAATAGTTTTTTTCAGTAAATTAACAGAACAGCTACAAAAAGATTTTAATACTCACTAAGGATGGATTTTTTTTAGTCCTTTCTTATTATCTTAAACTTTCTTTCTTACACCTTTTCTGTTTGTCAGCATATCATTTCTTTATATATGTTTTTGGTTTGAAATCGAAGAGAAAACAAATTAAAAGTGACTCAACTGTAGTAGCACCTGCAAATTATTCATATTTTACATTTTCTAAAGATGATTTATTATGCCAGATTCTGGTGTATGGGAGGTAAACTCATCAGCATCAGTATGAAGAATAAAAAAAGTCACGTGGAAATATTTGCTGAGCCAGTATGAAGGAACATGAAGCATGTAGTTATGTCTGGGAGTTTAATTTTGGAATGTTTTCGTAGTTTATCCATCTAATTTTGTTGTGCATAACTTAAAATTAAGTGAATATATATATATATATATATGTTAGAAATGGCAACATAAATTCATGCTAGTTATCAAAAATGTTCAGATATTTCTAGAATACAAAGTGTGAGTGGTTATTGGCTTTCTGAGAAGTGATTGTTGTTCTCAGAAGGGTTTGGCATCAGTTCAAATGCATATCATGGCAGTTGGTGGTGATAAGAACCACTCCCATCAGTGAAAACACACTGATGGGAGTGGTTCCCATCAGACTGCTGGTAGACCCACTGGTTTACAGTTGTATTTGAAACGTAGTCAATTACACATTTATTATTTATTTAACTTGATTTAATGTTATGTTTTGATTGTTGATTTTATGTTGCATTGTGTTTTTGTGTTTGTTATGATGTAAAGCCCTTTGAAAGGCCTTGATGCTGAAATGTGCGATACAAATAAAATTTGATTTGATTTAGACTCCAGTGACTACCCAGAAGATTCCCTAAAAAAATCTGCTGGCTTTTATTTTACAAAACTGTTTTATCATCTATCAACTTTCATTCATAAAAAAATAAATAAATAAAAAAAAACTTTGAATCTCAATCTACTGTTGTTAACAGATAAAAAGCAGAACATATAAAAATTAAAACAGAATAGAAGCTTTAAAAACTACAGATTAAAAATGCATATACTAAATTAGCTAATTTGTGAATTTGTTGTTTAATGTGATATTTTTTACTAGTACCCCTAAAATTAAAAAAACATAGCAACAAATAGTAGTTTAATTATTATTATTAGTATTTAAATGTCAAAGTAAACTATTAATAATACATCTACATTTTGTTCTATATTTTTTAAATAATTTTTTTTCTTGTTCTTTGTAGCTTTGTCTTTCAAATTAAAACTTGGTCAAATTTTTTAGTTTTTTTCCTTTTAGAAAAAGTTTCTGTAGTTGATTTTGAATCATCTTGCTGGATTTTTTTCTTCTTCGGAATCCGAGATTGCTAATCTTGCTAATCTATGTCCACACCCTTGCAACCCTACACCATAATACTCCCACCTCCGTGCTTCGAGTGTGGGCTTCAGTCATTCATCAAGCTTCTCCTCCAGTTCTATAGAAAACAATTCACTTTGCTGTTTTTAGATTTTTAGGAAGCAGAAACGTAATGTTCATGAATTTTACTTATTATTTTTAAGATATATAAAATACACAAGTTTACTTTTAACCAGGAATTGAAAATTGCCACCATTCAATTTAAACATGGTGGAACTTACTGTACCATGAACGGAGTGCATGCGCCAAATTCCTGCGACTACAAAGTATGTATTGATTTATGATGCCTAAATTATCTAACTGAAACAATGTCATTATAAATAAAAAAACTTTAATTTTTCTCTTTTGATAATTAATAATCCAGTTAGGTAGTTATTTTATACCCACTTTCATTTTATGTTTGGTTTATTAACAATCTAATTAATCTATATTTATGACTTCTGGGATGAAGTCGTAAATATATGAAGTATTTCATATGAAGTATTTCAGAAAGTTTCTACTTCTGAGTTTGTTTTGGAAGTTGTAGACTTGGGCTTTTCTTGGTGAAAGTATTTTACTTTAGTAATGAAACAAAAGAGTTCAAGAATGTCGATTTAATAATTAATAGTTTATACTGAGGTAATGCTGCATTACTTTAATGTGCCCCCTCATCCTGAGAAATGTAAAATGCAACCAAGCACAGGCAGCATTAGAAAGGATAGCTGCAAAAACATTTTTATGATTAAAACAGTAATATTCATCCAAATTGAGATACTCACATGAAACCTCCTCCTGAAAGAATAATAATAAAAAAAGAGGTTAGTATAGACCAATGTCTCAAATACCAGCACTGGTCCATTATCTAAGGTTTAAACTGAGCAAACACTGTGTATTATGAGAAACAGCAGTTACCCAGGCAGATTGTGTGTCTCCTGGAGTAAAGTATTTTAGCCACGATGAAAGCGCAGCCCGTGATCAGGGCAGCTACGAACACCCCGATCACCGCTCCAGTGTACGCCGACGATGACGCTGAGAAAATAAAAAACAATGACAGGATTTTAGGGCAGTTAAACGGTGGAGCGGCAGGTCTGCCAGCATTCCAGACGTGGAGTCAACACCTGTACTGACCGGCTTCTAGATTACATCTCTTCAACTTTACATTTACTCCAGCCACGCCCTTCACATAACTTCATACATGCTTTTATAATAAACTCACCTTTCACAGTGAGGAAGACCTCCAGCTCGCGGATCCCGAGCGCGTTCTCGCTGCGGCAGAAATAGTACACTTCATCGTACTTGCTGATGTTGACTATGGTCAGCTTGAGGTCAGGGCCTTCAACAGACAGGATGTATTTGGATCCGGGAACAATCGGCTCCTGACTTTGGCCTTTCCTCCACGTGGTGTTGGCAGCCGGTACTGAGCTGGTCTCACGGCAGGAGAGAGTCACGTTGGTTCCCTCCAGAACTGAGACCATCGGATTGCCCTGTGGGTACGGAGCGCCTGGGAATACAGAAAAAAACAAAAACAAATTAAATCTCCAAAGGTTTCTTCAAACACCAAACTATATGAGAAATAAGAGTTTCTGTCTGCAGCTGTGTTTCCAGTAACCACAGAAAACTGAAACTGAAATTATGAAAATAATAATAATAATTGTGCTAGGATGAGGTAGATTTTCCAATATTTGTGAGGAATTTTATTCAGTGGGGTTACACATTAAAACTTGCTTTAATCTGGAGCTTTAAATTTTTGCAAAAGTACAAAAAGTGTTTGAGTGACACTGTTTGACACTGAACCAAACTCATATCTAAACATTTACATTTTAGACTGAATTCTATGAGTCTCAAAAGTTTGTTAATGAGGAAAACAACACGTTTTATGTGCATTGCCACCTACCAGTCATTTTTGGTCCTCAGCTGTAACATTTCATATTGGAAAGGTTTGTAATGTGTTACACTACATATATATAGGAGATACAGGACTAATAAAGGACATTATTGTAATGTAACTATTAAATACATTTTAACCATACCAGTGCTGATAAGGTTTCATTAAGCATTTCATAAATTTTGTAATCTTATATTGTGAAATCCTTCAGATTAGATGTCCTACGAACAGCTTTTGGATTGTTTGTTTGACAAAGACACAGCTTAAGTCCGGGTTTGGACATCAGTCAGTGAAAACTGATAGGATAAAAGCAGCTTGTACATTTAAACACACTTTATTTTCACCCCTCCTGTGTTTGAAGAACTCTCCTCATGTGATACGGATGTTTATGTCACTGCATGACTCAGGAATAATCCAGCTTCATCACTGGGTGTGTTTATACTTTAAGCAAAACTCTAAATCCCACATGTCAAAGGTTACAAAAAATTAAGAAAAATCTTTAAAACAAGATTATTCTAGTACTCTGAAGGATGAGTAGTTGGAAATATTTTATTCATAAGTTTTGATTAAAATCTGCTTCCTGCAGGTTTTCACACAACAAAATAAAACATCGCTCCATGAATGATGACCTATCACCTGGGCAGGAGAGACCGCATTAGATCACCATGCAAACTATGCATTACTCACACGACGCACATTTTCTGTTAATTATTTCTGTGCTAGAAGTCCAAGAATGGGCGGAACATGTGAGCTAATCCGGCTGCTTGAAGGGATTTTAAGAGGTTTGGTTTTGCACCACAGACAGCAGAAACATCAGATCTACACAGGAGATGAAAGTAGCTCCACTGAAACCTCAGGACTCTGCAACAGGATTTATTCCAACAGAAGCTTCTACATTAAATGTACTTTTTGTCCTAATAAAATGCTACCACTCATACTACACCAAGGTCCGTGGTTGTGCTGCATCTCTGTTTCAACACCAAAATTAAATGGACAATCAGTGTGTCACCATGTTCTCCAGCGGCCTTGTAATAAGCCGTTCATCTAAATCAGGAACTAAGGTCTGGAAGACCTGAGGAGTTGGTGTCTTCTGCACTAAACCTATTATTCAATAATCATTAACTTCTAGGACTGTCAGATAATGTGTGACCTACTTTGCTATTTACTTAAATAGAGACAGAATTGCTGTTAACTTTGTTACATAATTTCCAGAGTTTTAAAAACAGAAACAGACCAAAAGCATCACAGATCCTCCAGCATATTTAACAGAGGACATGAAGTGTGTAATCACACAGTAATCACGATCATTAAACCAGCTTTGGTAACTTTGAGGGATGGACTATAAATTAATTTTATGTTGTTTTTTTACCACCAATGCACCACTTTGATTTCTACTGGTCATAGTGATGATAGTCCATCCAAGAACTATCATCATTTTTTGACACGTGTGTTTTGCAGACATTTTTAATGACGTTGAATCAAGTAGGTTTTTTTCTGTCATATGTAATTTTTTACGGAAAAAATTGTTAGAATAGTAAATCTGATTTATTTTTGAAAAAATCTGAGATTTTATATTTAAGACATTTTGCCTAGCATTAGGACCTTTGTCAGTGTGGGCAGATGACAAGTCCTGCTGGGGAATGAAATCAGCATATCCATAAAGTTTATCAGCAGGAAGCAGCATGACAATAAAGCAACATTTAAAGCAGAGAAGAATTTAAACATCTCAGCTTTGATTTCCTTGGATTTTTAATAACATTCTGGACATTTATGGACAAACATTTCTGAATAGTTTTGTGATCATATATGTTTCACAAATAATAAAAAAACATGCTGTTTAATGCAAATCAATGTGAAAACCAGTCCATTAATAAGAATTATTTGACTTTTCCAAAATGTGAAGGAAGTCTAGCGATGCACTGAGGGAGCTGAAGAATTGAGACAAGAAACAGAAACCACAGCTCTTGTCTTATTGAACTTGTTACACATTAAAGCAGGAATGACAGCCACACCTATAGAGTGAACACTCAGAAAACACAGAGTGCTGCTGTTAAATGTGGCTTGTTCTACACTCTCAGACCTACAACAGCGTAGAAGGGATAGAAAAAGATAGAAAAAATAGGAAAGTAGAAAACTTCAGCCAAAAACCAAGGAAATTTTCTAGAACAAACAAGAGTATTTCTAATCTCAAAACACTGAAAGTTTGCTAGAATTTTTTTTTTTTTTAAATTTGGGAATAATCGCAGAAAGTTGAGTTTCAAAAGTTAAACATTTTCAACTTTTCAAACAGAAAATTTTCAAAAGTCGCAATTTTTTTGACTTTTCAAACTCAGACATTTACAAGAGTTTCCAGAAAAATTCTGAGATTCATCTCAAAATTTCTGAGTTTTTTTCACTTAAATTTACTCTTCCTTTATTTTTTTCTATCAACAATAACTTTAATACGTCATCATACAAACCTTTCTACCAGTTGCTGCTACATTTACTGTTTAAACCATGATTTTTAATAATTCAACTTGAGCCTAGATTCATTATATTTTAAAAACTATAAACTGAACCTTTTAGTTATTCAGAATGGGTGAAAATACTGATCACTTCTGCAGATGGAAGTGACCAGTATCACCTGCTGTTTTACTGATAACTGAAAAGACACTGTTAAAATGACTAATTTTACTCACTGAGCGTAATGGAGCAAGATCTCTCATTTTCTCGTTTGAGCAGCTCATGCCGGGCCGTGCAGGTCAGTGTCTGCCCCTCTTGCAGCGTCGACCTGTTCAGCGACACAACGAGGCTGTCTGTCACCTGGAAGTCTCCGTCTTCGCCCCACCGAAGCTCCGGGGTCGGATACGCCCCGAACCAGAAGCAGTTCAGCTGGACACTGGAGGAGTTCTGCGCTTCCACGGACATACAGTCAGGGTGTCCGCTCGGAATATCTAACCCAAACACAGGCAGGGAGAAAAACAGGACTAGTTCAAGAAATTATTTATTCTATGATTTAATTACTAAACCATTCTTCTTCTTTTATCAATGGAGGCATATTCAGGAAGAACTTTTATTAAACCTGCTACAGTATAACTAAAACTGTGACTTTGCTAACCTTCACGCCATTTGAACGTGGTTGCATTTCATCACATTACAAGCACAAACTTTCATGAATTTTACTGAAAGTTTAGGTGAAACTCCAAAGTAAAGTAGGACTTTAGAAAAAAGGTTTTCAAAATGGTATAAAAATAAGATTCTGAGGCATACATTTATTCTCAGCCTTCTTATCTCTGATACCCCTAAAAAAATCCAGTTCCAGGAATATGGATTAAATTAAATACTTTTTTTAAGTGAACATAAGCAGTATTTAACAAGTTATCTGAAGTATTTTCTGATTTTCTTTGGACATTTGCTTTTTAATTGATAAAGCCACTGAGTTCTGATTTATTAGTCATTTAGACAAAAAGATGCTCCAAAACTCAAGGAACGGACCAGTTTTATGTCGACAAATAACAAAACACTCAGCAAAACAGCTATTTATGTCTCAAATGTACAATTTGTTCCAACTTTATAAGCTTAATCTATGATTAATATGAAGTATGGCAGTTCATAAAAGGAGAATTACATTTAGCCTCACAGTAGTTAACTCACTGATAGATGGAGCTTCTATTAGTTCAGAAAGAAATTATTTTTACGAGTATTATTACTACTCTGTACTGAGTAATTTTAATATGAAGGGTCACTACTCTTACCTCAGTAAAATTTCTGAAAACTCTACTCACTTCACTAAATAAACAACAAACATGTTTAAACCACAAATTCACCAGGTACAGATAAACACCTGAAGTTTTGGTTAATGTTTCTTGTGTTACACATTGAAATTGATTTGGAAAACTGTTTCTTTTGCCTGATTTTATTTTGAAATAAAGTTATTTATGTAAATTATTTTCATTTTGATCTTTAAAATACCATAACTTTAGATTTTGGTCTGTCTGATGATCTAATTTTTAAATATCCAATGATTGATCAGTAACTCAGCCTTTTTACCAAATACTTTTTTACTCTTGATTGATTTCTTGGATGGCTACATTTCTATTTTACTTTAGTAAAAATATGTTGAAGAAGTGCTACTCTTCCTTTAGTAAAATTTTGGGTGCTCTACTCACCTCTAATATTTGCTGAACCTTAACTTTGATTATTATTGAGTTTAGTTGAACCCTCAAATATGAAAGAAAGAAAAAACATCACAGAATTACAGCGTATTTCTTTACTCTAGCGACTTACAGTACACCAGCAGCTCAGTGCTGTTATTGACCATGCGGTTGGAGACGGTGTTGAGGGCATTGCAGGTATAAACTCCCTGATTGCTGGGCTGGATGTCCTTTATAGTGTAATTCAGAATTGTAAATGACGTGAAAGCCAGGCTTGTGTTATTGTTCGGAGCTCCACTGAAGGTCAGGTTCAGCTGCTGAGATGAGGACGACTGTGCCCTGCATTCAAAATGGAGGGTTTGTCCTCTCTTACTGACCAGTGTCCTGTTGGGTAGCATAATTGTTGGCTGAATCAATGTAGACACGTTGTTCGGTCCACCTGAAATAAAAGAGTTTAGCATGTTACAAATGTGAACAACCTGATTCTTACAAAAAGAAACAGAAAAAGATGATTTGATGATGCAAATTCAAATAATAGCTTCAAAATTAATTTTGGTGCATATGTTTAAGATAAAGAACTGTTACACCTGCAGACAGACATTTATATGTCTGTCTGGCTTTTACTTTTCCTTTCAGCTCAAACAATCTGTCACTACCATGTGGTAAAAAGAGCCCTGCATAAAACAAAAGCAGGAAAAAAAGCTAACTGGATAACTGCTTTTTTATAGGTAATGATAGACTGTTGGTAGTTTTTCTGTGCCAAAATAACATTTACTTGACAGTTTTCATTGGATTAGCCAAAAAGAAGAATAAGGGGAAAGCTCTAAGAAGAATTGCAATACCAGCAGCTCAAATAATTGCAAGCAAGTTTAGGTTACTTGAGTATGTCACCACTTTGCCAATGTCTGAAAGAAGAGACAAACTGTTTTAATATGGAAACCATTTCAACACCAGCGTTGGTGTCCACAACTGAGAGAAACCATTGATCGAGAAGAAAGTCTGCAGTCCAAATATCAACATTTTTAAATTTAAATTTAACCGTCCCACTCAGACATGCCAATAGTCTCTGGGTCTGGGCCTGTTGAGTATAGACACCTGGACACAACCAAATGCTCCAGAAGGACAATTATAACAAACACAAAAGCTTTTTTTTTTTCTTCCAGAAAGGCCAACCCAAATCCCAGAACCTGGTGAAATGACATGCAACGTTCTTAAAAGTTCGGCCCCCAAAAAATTATTCAACTAATTTCAGATGAACTACTCCAATCCTGTGACAAAGAGTGGTCAAACATCTAGTAAGAATTTTGTCAGATTATGTTGACGGCAACAAAAATGACACACATCACTATGCATTTTGTCTTAACATCTACTTCCTGCAGCTGTGGTTTGGTTTGAGGAAAATCTTGATCATACTTAATTTTTCATTTTTAAAAACCATGGCAGATAACCAGTACCAGTACCAATACATAACCAGTACATAACTACTAGGATTTTGGGGTTTTAATTTACAGAAACCAGATAGGAGAGTGTCCAAACAGATTCCAAATAGAAAGTTAAAAGTAAAAAACTCCCTTGCTGTCATGTGAACAGGCAGGTGAATATGTGGAAGAACCAGTTTGGTTGAAAAACTGCTTCAGCCACTGCAGGCAACCAACGCCCAGAAGAATCCCATTAAACTGGAGCCATACTGGTCTTCATGCCCACCCCACTTACTGGTTACTTGAAGCTGGACTTGTGCGTTGATGGTTCTGTTGTCTGGTAGACTGGAGCTGCACAGGAAGCTCCCCGTATCATCAAAAATCACTTTACTGATGCTCAGACTCCCGTTAAGCTCCAAGGTGAGCCGCGGGTCTTTGGCAGAAGAGTCCACATGTAGATCACCATTTGAGGCGATAATATGATCGTCTTTCATCCATGTTGTCCAGACAGGTGTTATATTCCCTCCGGTGTAACACTGAAGTAAAACGACGTCGCCCGGTGCGGCTGGCAGGACAGTTTCGGTGGAGAAGGTTCCCGCAACTGTCGCTTTAAGACGAGAGAGAAGAAAGGAGTTAAAACCTAATTTCAACACACCTGTTAGAACTATGTCACCACAACTCACCTGCCGCACACAGAAACAGTTGTAGAAGCGCTAGAGATGCGACAGTGTTCATGTTACCTTTTCTACATAGCCCTCAGGAATAGCCGAAGAAAACTAAGACTTCTAGTCCGGATCTGTCTTGTCTACCTGTGCGCGCTTGCATGTGACACCGAGAGTAAGATCATTATAAAGAAGAGCAAATGGACCGCAGTTCCAGCAAAGGTCACCGATCTGACATGATGAGCTACCTCTGGTGTCTCCACGAGAGATTTAGCGGACGTGCTTTGTTTCTAAGAGCGTGCAGGTACGGAAACGTTGGGAGGAATGAACCGCACCTAGGACTCACCTGCTTAAAGTGGCAGAAGCATCTTTTTTTTTTTTTTTTTTTTTTTTTTTTTTACTAATGATACTAATGGTGCGTAACACCACCATAATTTATCACATTATCATCTTTGACAAGCTGTACTGGATTCTGTAATTTTTCTCGAACATATTTTATCTGACAGAAAAGGTAATTTATTCTTCAAAATAATGAACTTTATCTGTAGGCTTTAGTTTTTTGTTATATTTTTTTTCTGGGAAAGTCATACATTATCCAAAATATTTTAATGATTGTTTCCTAATATGAAATAATAATAATAATAATAATAATAATAATAATAATAATAATAATAATAATAATAATAATAATAATAATAATAACATAACAAATCCTTATTTTTCCTACTTGTATGCTTAATTGACAGCCTGCCTAAAAACTCTCCAAGCCTGTTATTGTTATTATTAATATCATTAATATAATGATAATAGCAACAAAAAAAAGTTACTATTTTTTTAGCAAATTAACTCAAGAACTGAACTTATGCTATGAACTAAACTTACGATGTTTGGATGTTAACTGAAGAGAAAATTTATCTCTCAAATTTCAATCAAAATGATTTCCAAATAAAAAAATTTGAATTTTAATTTGTTTGTATTAACTTTCTGTCCGCGTAAGACAAACCATTTGCTAACTTTGCAAGATCAACGAATGGAACAAAACAATATGCTCCATTTACCAAAATGCGTTTAAGGGCCAGTAAAACAGTTGTGTCTTTGTCAGACCCCAGAATCAAACCGAGGGAGTCTGTCTGATTCTGAAAACAGAAAGTGTGTCAATGGAGCATGCGGTTTGAAGGAGGGACAAAGTCAGGACAGGCGATCTGATTGATGTTCATTTTAACGAATCAGATTCCCTGTAGCAAATTACGCAACTGCGCCCTCTGGTGGTCTTTTGCTTGTTTGTAGTTCAAATGCTTAGTCTTTACAAGGAAAATACAATTTCTCTTACTCCGACTTTCATAAGATGTTCTAATCGTTAATTTTAGTCAATTTTATTTATTTTACATCTATGACTGACAAAAATTCAGCAATAATCTGTTTTTACACCATGGATGGTAATGAAGAAATGAGGGGATAATTAACTGAGACTGTATTGCCATCTATTAACTCTCACAGATTTAATTACAAAATTTATTGCATTTTTAAACAGTTATCTTATAAATTATGTGAGAACTAAATAATAAAATAGTCATTTGTAATTTAAAACATTTGTTACAATTACATTAACATCAACATGTCAATGTAATCCGGATTTCAGGTTGTCCGTGAATGCAGCACTCCTGGTAGGTTCTACGCCCCTGCAGCAGCGGTCCAGTCAGCGCGGTCTGAAAACAGAATAAAACAGAGAAAATGCCCGTGGATCTGAGCCAGTGGTCCGGGTCTCTCGCCTTGCAGGAGGTGGAGGAAAAGCCAGCGAAGCCTTTGACAGTTAAATATGACTCTCTGGAGATCGACAAGCTTGGCAAAGTTGTCACTCCAACGCAGGTTAGTGAGCTAAATGATGTTAAGCTAACAGGCAGTGGAGCTGCTGGGTTATAGAAAGTCTTAGGCCAGTTCCTACAAATAGTTTTTCTTTGAACATTATTAGACATTTTTTGCATCTATGTGTGCATTTGTTTGGTCACAATAAATTGGGTTACATGATGCATACCGCATGTGTGAAGATGAAAAAGGCTCAAAAGCGACCCCCAATGGATGTCACAGTAACTTTGTTTTGAAGAGCTTTTTTAACTAAAAAGTTGGCCGTTGCCTTATTATGCAATTCTGCTCTATTCACATCTCGGCTTTCTCCCATTCACTTACATTCCTCCGATAGAATTTCTACTGGGCAAATCAGCAAACAGAAGTAGAAGTTGTGAAAGATGGCATACTTTTTCAGCAAAGATTTGTGAGAAATTAAATGAGAGATTCTTGTTCTGTGCAAGTAATTAAAAAATATTAAGTTATGGGAACTCTAACTTTACTGTAGTTTCCATTACATACAGGTGCAGAGTCGCCCCACCTCTATTGAGTGGGAAGGATGTGACCCCAGTAAACTGTACACTTTGGCCCTGACCGATCCAGACGCCCCCAGCAGGAAAGACCCCAAATTTAGGTGAGATTGAAAGGATTTTGGACCAAGTTTTTATCCTTCTTCTTTGACTCGGCGAGTCTTACAGTTGTCTAGCAGCGTGAAGTCAAAAATTAACAAAATTTCTTGAATTAACTTTGTTTTTAACCTTTTTTGTTAAAGAGAGTGGCACCACTTTCTGGTGGTCAACATGAAGGGGAATGATGTGTCCTCTGGCTGTGTCATGTCTGACTATGTGGGCTCTGGTCCTCCCAAGGGCACAGGTAAGAAAGTAAATGAGAAATGACAAATTGTGGCACAAAAGTGATTGCTGCTTCACTAATTACCACAGTTGGTTAAAAGACGTTAAGAAAATATGTTTGAAGTCTTTTCAGTATTACAATTAAATGTAAGGAAATCCCTCAACAATCTTCTTGTCTTGTTTTGACTCCAATTTCCAGCACAAAACTCTTTCCTCCATATGTAACATTTAAAAACTGCTGTAATGTTTTCCCTCAGGTCTGCACAGGTATGTGTGGCTGGTGTATGAGCAGCCGGGCAGCCTGTCCTGCTCCGAAGCCGTCCTTACCAATCGTTCTGGAAACGGCCGCGGCAAATTCAAGCTGCAGGCTTTTAGAAAGAAGTACAAGCTGGGACCCCCGGTGGCGGGTACCTGCTACCAGGCAGAGTGGGACAGTTATGTGCCTGAACTTAACAAGCAGCTGGCTGGAAAATAAGCGAGCAAAGACATCAAGCAAGTGTGTTTAGTAGTAGAAAAATCCCATGGTGTTCCTCCACTGGAAATGCTCTATTCATTTAAGAAGAGAAAGCACGGTTTTGTGCCACTGTAATGTTTTTTTTTTATTATTTGCTTATCGCTGTTACAAGAATGACTCCTCAAAATGAAATGACCTGTTCTTACCTGCAATAAACAGTTGGATCAGCATTTTCCACTTTTTCTTGACATTTAGTCAATTTCAAATTCTCTAGAAATACAAATTTAGAAAATTATCCTCTATAACTGTTTCTCAAATGTTTTAGAAAGAGGTGCCTGAGTGTTGAGTGTCAACGGATTAAAAAACAATTTGTGGTTGTATTAAAAATATGTTACGTTTGGTTTTGTTGCACACTTAATTTTTACTCAAATGTCAATCTTGTGATGGTCCAAATTAAAAAGTAAAGTTGAAAACTTCAGATAGGAAACGTTTTGGGGCTATAAACTAACCTCAACCTCAAAATCCATCTAAAATTCTTTTATAGCTGCAGCAATAAACTACATATCAACATAAGACAAGACTATTAGTTGTGTCTTCAAACTGTCCTTAGCCTGCTCACTAAACACATGATTTACCAAAGTGCAATACATTTGACTTGCAACTAAAGCAACTATCCGTTGGGTTTGAGAAAATTTCTTGACAATAGTTCTTACTCTAGAGGTTCACTTTCATGTGGGAAAAAATCTCCAATGCACTTCTGTTTTTAGTAGCTTCTGTTTTACTTGAGCAAAGTTATACTTATTACATATGTATTACTAAGCTTGCATTTGACTTTATTTAAAAAAAAAAAAAACATTTTGAGGATTGCTAAGGACAAGGTATTAGAAAATACCACATATTTTCACACTTATCTGGAACAATAAGTTTTCCACTGTCTGCTTCAGGTTGTCCTGGGAGCTTTTAAAATCTTTTTCTCTGCACATATTGAGATTTTTCTGATGAGAAGGATCAATGAGATTCAACAGATCCTCTTTGATTGCCGGAGGTTAGCAACTTCTTTGTAATTGCATTGTTAAAATAAGAGCAAAAATTCCCAAGTATCAGTCTGAGAATCATGAACCTGGAACAAAAGAAAATTCTAGAATAGAGACAAATATTTGGCAAATTTATCCAACTTAAATGTATTAGATAATTTGTAAATTATACAAAAAAATATTGATGCAGGACAAAATAGTTAAAATAAATCTAACCAATTTAAAGACTGATTGTGTGAATAATAATTTTATACTTTTAAATTGATGTTTGTTTTAACTAAAGAAATACATTTTAATATTTTGTCTAACATTTATCTCCATGGCCATTTGAAACTGGTTCCAACGCTTAGAGGAATAACGTTTACACTTATTTACTTTGTGTGATGAGCACTTTATTTACAAATATAATTAAAATTCTGACAGATTCATGCTTTCTTTAGACCTGAAAAAAAAAACATAAAGTGCATGCATTAATAAAGCATCATACTGGTCTGGTTTATAAGAAAATACACAGCTTGAGAGTTGTGTAAAGCAAAAAGGAAAATGAAAAAAAAAAAAGAAAAGAAACTTCTATTAATAAATGATGGGACTTCAAATACTATCTGTAAAAGTCGGGGCAGCAGGAAAAAAAAGAAGAAAGCGCTTTTAAAAAATTCTTTTTGGATTTGTGTGACAGTTAAAATACAATATGAAAATAAGTAAAAGCTTTCCATAAATCCATCTATACACAAGATACAAGACAGCCCTGCCCTCCCATTGAAGCCCTTTGTACTAGCTGGGAGTATACAGGTCACATGTATTTCTCTGTATTTCACATTGGCTGCCAGTGCCGTAAAATCACACGGCGAGTACCATGATCCAGCCTAACTTCAGCAATCAAATTGACCTGAAGGAATAACATGTATGATCTGTGCACCTGTTTGTACACCATGATAATCGTCTCTCAAAGTATCAAATTACTCAAAATTTGTCCTAAAAATGTCCTGATGAATAATTACCAAAAAGTGTTCAAAGAAGCAGCAAAGACGACGCGCTGCGGAAGGATCAGTTGTTTCATTTATCAATTTGAGAGATTTTTCTTTTGCACAGCTTTAGAGAAGAAAATCATTTTTGCATAAATGCGTGTTTGTGGAGCGATTTCGCTCATTGAACTACCCTCATTTTTCTCTCCCTCCTTCTCTTGACTTCCACTTTTAGGTCACACCAAAAGTGTCATCATTGCGCAAGGAACAAGAAACACTGACTATGTTATCATTATCATTACAAAAACGTGACAACTACGAGAATTTATCTATCTTTTTCTGTCATCTTGTGACACCACAAGAGGCAAGGAGGGGGAGGAAGCTTCGGTGGGACTTGGGCATCTAAAACCTGCCGTCGACTCCGTTTGACCAGCCATGAAACACACTGGCTCAAAGAATCTAGAGCGTTCTTTTGTTCCCCCCCCCATACGTCTGTGTGTTTTTGATGAGGATGTCAGCAGCAGAAAAAACCCTGCACTGTCAGGCCAGGTCAGGTAAAAGGAGAGGACGGTTGATCTGAGGCAGAAGGATGTCGAGGGCGGCACACGACAGCAACCTTCCCCCCCCTCATCTGTAGTCGTCCTTGGGAAAGTCTAAGATACCCAGGTTGCAAAAGCCCTGCCGCATGCTCTCCATGTCGAAGCTGTCGATCTCCCGCTCCTGGCGATCCAGCAGGTGCTTAATGCGGTCAGTTCGCTCCTTCTGAAGGGAACCCAGCTCCTCTTCGATCTGGAAGGTTATACAGAGGAAGAAATCTAATTCAGGCTGTCGTTCTGGGAGTTTCTTTCCTGAAAAGCTAAAACAGTTTCCATGAATTTTATAATCTGTATGATAGAACACTAAAAAGTAGTGTATAATTGTGAAGTAAAACTTATATGGTACGTGCCTTTTAAAATCTGAAAGGAGTGACGTGCGTTTATGCTCAGTTTCCCAACACTTTTGAAAAAAACACAAAACTGCAGTTACAGCTGGGGTGTCTCTACCAGCTTTACACACTTAGATGCTAAACGTTTTACTCAAACTCACTCAGACTAGATGGAAAAGATCTGACCTTCACCGCTAAAACAAAAATCTTACCAAGGATTTTTTGTATAATTTCTACTGCAAATATCTTAGTACACTTGAAATAATACTGAAATCTTGCCACAACGTCTCAATAGGATTTGACTGGGCCAGTCTGACACATTTGAACTGATCTGATGTAGCGCTGGCTTTATGATTAGGGCCATTCTGCTGCTGGAAGGAGAACCTACACACCAGTATAAAATATTTTGTAGTCTCTAAAAGCACAGTAGCATATTTATCCTCTCAACTTTAACTAGATTCATGCAAAACATAGTGCATTGCATACAAGTCAAAAAGTTACATTTTTGTCTCTTATCTCATATTACATTAAAAGGGGCTGATTACAAATGCAGGCCACAATTTTCAGAATGCATGCTTTCCACTTTTCAGTAATGAACTCTGTGGTTTTGATATTAGATCCCAATAAAGTGCACAGAATTTTGTGATTGTGAATAAGTTTGGGGGTATTAATACTTTTCCAGGCACTGCGGGTCTTTATTTAACATCATAACATTTTTATTTTGCTGGTCTCCCAACTTGCTGCAGTGCTCACTGCAGTCCTAAAATGCAGAGCCAATGCTGATCCAAAACATAAATTAAAAAGTGATTAAAATATGATGTATTTATTGTAGAAACATTGTGCTGATTACATCACAGTGTTGTGTAATCATTGTGGTGTTATCTACTGAATAGTATTCACCTGGAAAGATGATGACTGTAAATACCTGCAGACTTTTGCTCTAAAGTTCTAGAAATGCCGTAGTGGAGTACACACATCTGCTCAACACACACATCCATCCACAAGTGCACCCAAACACACTGCCTGGTGCAATACGGCAATCTGACAAACTACTGAGCATGCACAGAGAACTCCAGACTCTGACCGTGAACCGAACCGGAGCACAATAGTGCTTCAAAAATCATGACATCATCTTCGTACAGGTTTGCAAATCTGGCTGTCACCAGCAGATGGCAACAAGCAACTGCAGGCGGCGCAGCCCGAGTTGGACCAACAGAACTGGATGAGGGCGGCATTTCAAAGGTCCCTTCCTTTGTTGTCGGAGTACTGTCTACTAGACTGATGCGATGACGTAGGTCAGTTTGAAAGGACGAGTTCTCTACTGCCGTTTCATCTCATGTCACTGATTTACATGACAGTCACATTAAAGATGACCGATGTACCTGGGAGGATCTCATAACCGCTTTATGGGACAAATACTGATAAAAATGTCAAATCAGAACAAATATATAACAGCCTACAACTGTACAGCGCCTGGAGTTTCTGTAAAATAAGGTGACGAAAACAGTAAACATCGTCTGGCGTGATTTCAGGTATCTGAATTACACATTTTGAAAAAGTTGCAATTAAAAAAAGTGATAAAATGACACAATGGGGTTGATTTGAGATTCTGCACAGCAGCTAGGACTGTAGGAGAGAATGGTTGTCTGCACCCAGCAGGAAGTCATGCCACTGTCATCGCCACCTGCGGTGAAGGAAAGCTGTCTGTGTGAGAGTCTCTGCAAACATGTGAATATCTTTCTGGGTCACATTTTCAGGTTCACACCGGCTGCTGATGTGAATCCGGATGTTCACAGCTGTGATTAAACAACGGCCTTGCAAAAGTTTTCATATCCTTTTAGCCTTTTTTTCCACATTCATTACAACATCAGACATAGTGCATAATTGTGAAACAAAAGTGATATAGTTTTCAAAATGGATGGAAAATTTTAAAGTGTGGCATGCACGTGAATGCAGCCACTAACAGGTTTTCTCCTTGTATTATATTATTTTAAGCCTCATTTGTCTTTCCAACAACTATTACCAGTTAAAATTACTCACATGTGGACTCTATTTCTTAATTTGGTGACTTCCAAAGAAAAACAAGATTAAACATAAAACCCTTTTTTAATTAGCAAATAAATAAATAAATGAAGAGATAAAAAGATCGAATACCATCTTTCAACTTCAAAATTATTCCATACTTTGTTTCTTTTACATAAAATACAGTGATGTTTTTGGTTGAAATTCACAGTAGAAGAGACTTTCCTCAGATGCAATCGCCTTCAACTAACTCACTCAATAATTTAACCATTCATTTACGGGTAAACTTAACTTCTTAACTATAGAAGTTAAGTTTACACTTAAGGCCTTCTACAAAATAAAGCACACCTCTGCACATACACACCACAAAGCAAGTTTGTGCAATCACAACAAATAGTCTCCACTTGCAAGGAGCCTTATGGGCTCCGTGACGACAAAATGTGGCTCTCAAGAAAACCCAATGGACATCGAGAAATATAAAACAGATGCTGCAGTTTCAGCAGCATCTGTTTTATAACTCCAGTCAAATAGCATTTTTGCTTTAGATCTTGTGTTTAGTCTTGCATAATAAATAAGCAGTAAGTATTTCCATCTTGCAGATTTCATTTGCTTAATTTAATGTGACCACAAATAAATATGTTGAATGTTAAAATCTTGTCTCATGTAAGGCAGCTTTAAGTGACTAAAGTATTTCCTACAGCACACCTTTTGTTCCAAGTGCGCCCGGCGCAGAGACACCTTCTGCTCGAGCTTCTGCTGCTCACGCTCGTGCTGCGCTTCGGTCTGCATCTTGATCTTGCTCTGGTAGGCATTGAGCAGCTCCATCTCCTGCTGCAGCTGCTGCCTCAGGGCCTGGCACTCAGCTTCCTGGGCTTCGTCCAGACGCAGCTGACAGGGCCGACCGCGGACCGCAAGGAGAGAGGGACAAAGTGACAGAAAGAGGTGGAGAAATGGGGTGAAGAAACCAAGAAAGGGATGAATGAGTGGTGACAGGGAAAGTCAGGATATAATATGGGCAGAGAGGGGAGAAAATAAATATGGTGCCAACCAAATATTTCCTCCATCGCTTAAAGAACCAAAAGCTTTTAGAAACCTCTGGCCTTACCGCCTGCGAGGCCATCATCTCGTTGATGCTCTGCTCATACTGCTCCGCCAGGATGGCCAGCTTGCGAGTCTGCTCATCCTTCAGGGCCTTGAGCACCGTCTTGTGCTCCGCCTTGGGCGTAACCTCCATCTGGTGGTGGCGCAGGGCCTTGTACTGCTTGGTCTGGACCTTACATGTGTCCTGGAACTGCTTCTTGATCTGAAGCTCCAACACCTGGTGGACAGTTCAGAGTAAGGCAGAGAAACAAACACTATGAAAAGAGGAGTGAAAGTAGGATGACGGTCTACCCGGTACGGGTGCTTGAAATCCTTGAAAATGCTTGAATTTTAAGTAGGTGTTTTCAAAGTTTGAAAAGTGTTTGATTCTGGTATAAAGTACTTGAAATTCAAATTGCACAGTTTAGTGACAAAGTGCAACCTAATGTTTGATTCAAGGCCCATTGCAAAATGTTATCGAAACCAGATATTTTTATGTACCTTAAAATACTGACATTTTTTTCTCTCTGTCTGAAGTTGAATCTTTCATGTCAGTGAAACTACTTACAAGAACAGTCTTAGAGATATTTTTGTAACCTTATTTGTATATTGTGTTTTAAGCATCTAATTTGATTAGAATCTTGTTTGGATTTGAATTGTACTGTGGGAAAAGTCTGTGAATCCTGTCTTTAGGTTTATCCATTATGCACTGAACTGTGAGAAACACTGTTACTTTCTAAATCAAACGGAAATATAACAAACTTCTAAAGTGTTCTTGCACCATTTGCCCATTTTAATTCATTACATTTATGTTGCATCACTGCCTATTCAGAAATGAAGGAGAGAAAAAAAGATATTGCTTCTAGTTTGCGCCATCTTGGAGGTGAAACCCAGTTTCCTTAAATCCCTGTTCTCCACCAGACAATATCCAGCACACTGATGACTGCAAACACGTTTTCCCCTGTGATGACTCACTTTGAGGTTCTTGGGCTGCTGCCGAAGCTCCAACACATGTTTGCGGTGGAGCTCTCGCTCCCGTCTGTTGTTGTACTCAATCTGGTTCTCCAATTCCGTTTGGTGCTGCAGGCGGATCAGGTCCATCCGCAGCTTCTGCAGCGTCTTCAGCTGCCGCTGCTCCAGCTCCTGCGTGGACTCATCGTGGCGGATCAGCATGGCGTGCTCCATCTCCTTTTGAGTCTTCTTTTTGTTTAACTCCTGTTTTGGGAAAAAAATCAAAAAAACCAAATGACCACTTTCAACTGAACTCAATTTGGTAAAAATTAAAAAATAATTGTTGTGGCAAATCTTATCATAGTTTGTTCAAGCACTCGCTGTGGAATGAAAGGATCTCCAGTTGCAGTCTGTGTTGCAGCAGTTCTTAAAGCTCTTTTGACTTTTCAGCTAAAACTTAAATAGATGCAGAGGCACCCTTCAATCCACCTTTCTCATATTACAATAAAAGTAGGGCTGAAATAATTAATAGGACTAATCGTGGCAAATCGATTATTGAAATAATTGTCAACAAATATAGGAATTGATAAATTGTTAATGGGAGAAAAACATATAAAGAGCAGTTATCAAGCCAAAACTGTACAAAAAATATATCTACATTTTGCAAAAAAATATCTTTATCTGCAAATTTTGCCTTCTACCAAGAATGTCTCAAATTGTAAAAAGAAAATCTCCTCTTAAGCACATTTTCTTATCCAATTATTAATCAGTTAATTGAAACATAACCAGCAGATCGCTGGATTGACTTTAAGTCAACCAGAAAGGGCTAAGCTTTATGTATTAATGATATAAGTTGGGTTTTTTGTTGTTGTTGTTTTTTAACTGCAGACTCTTTCATTGCCATAAATGATTAAGCATTCACTAATGCAATGCTATACTGTTGCAATTTAGAAAATGAAATGTTTATTTTCTTGTACAAAAAATATTGAATTGTATGTTTATTTGCATCTGTTCACATATTTCCAATATTGTATAAAAATACTTAAGTGATTAAATTAAAAATCTGCAAAATGTGCAATTAATCGATTAATCGATTAATGCGTTTTGATTTTGTACGTGTGTTTTAAGGTATTTTATGGATCCTTTTGTAAAAGCATAATTTTATTGTAACATGTGTGGTGTAAGACCTAAGGATGAATAATCTCTGCTATGGTAGAGACTAATGGGGATTTTTAAATAAACAAATTGTCAGAATAATTATTTACTAACAGTTAGTTTCAGCCATGTATAAAAGCAAAATGACAACACAGTAATAAATGACCTCAAAAGCAAAACTGATGTGGGATGAAATATAGGAATTAGAGACATTGGACTTTAAAACCCATAAATTGACCTCTGAATAACAGTTACATCCACATTAAATCTGGTCCTTATTTCAATTTAAACTCTTTGTGAGTTTGTGTATTTTCCCACAGGGAGCTATTGGCTGTTAAAACTCGTCTCTGGATTTTAAGTGCCGGTCAGCTTTCTAGATTATGACATTGTTGGCAAGCTTTTCTCAGTAATAATCTACTTATTAAACAATGACTGTTTTCAGCAGAAACACGCTGTTTTACGTTAAATCTCCACCAACTACTTTAGAAAACAACAACACAAATAAAGAGGTCATGTAGATGAATGTTTTAACAGTTTTGCAGATGATATTTAAGATGCATAGCTTCCACACCTCACGGATCTGTTCCTGCTCCACGTCGTGCTTTTTAATCATGACTTTGCGCTTGAAGGCGCGGCAGTTCCTTTCATAGAAAACCCGCTGCGATGCCAGAAGATGGGCCTCCTCTTCGGCCTGGGAATGTTGCATGTTCTCTTTGTGCTTGGACAGACGCTCCTGCTTCTCCTTCTTGGGTGTACTGTGGTCCTCATTCATCTCCTGAGAAAAAGAGGAGAAACAGAGCGGCGACTGTTGACTGCTGCAAATCTGCTTTCTAATTTGGAGCTTAAAAGGATATGTGAAAAGCAAATGTAGTCTAAAGAAACTGTGCTTTACAAACGAATGCTTTGAGCTCATATTAATATTTGTTAGCAGACTGCTTATTGCAAACTCCAGCTAACTTCTTATTTAGGCAGAAAACACTTAATTTTCCTTATTTTTTGGGCTTTGAGGTAATCTACAATTCACAATAATGCACTTAACACTGAAGCCTGATCCCCTCTCTCTGGAGTGTCTAATACTGTTGTAGCCCTCAGTTTGTCGAAAATATCTTCTCCTGCCAGCGATGCTTTCCTTTAACAGTGCTGACCTAATTTTGGTCACTTATCTCCAAACCGAAAACACAGCGCGTCACACTCCCAGCCCATAGGAACACTTTCTGGACTTCATTTCGGGGTTATGGAGGGATAAAAATTCTCCGGCGTAAATATGGATTTGTACTTCTCCCATTTTGTGTGCATATAAATGTGTAGGTACAAAGCAAGTAGGCTGAGTGACTCAACAAAACTTCCACTTCAGAGGTTTTGAATGTGCATGTTTGCATGTAGGAGGATTGACTCAACAGTAAACAGTAAATAGGACGGTGTGTCACACCGGAGAGAGGCGTACAACGGAGGAGAACAAGCAGAGCGAACCTCCTTAATCTTCTCCTTGCAGAGCTTGTACTGCTTCTTCTGATTATCCAGAAAAGTGGTCAGCTCTTTTTTCTGCTGCGCTACGATCTGCTGCTGAAACTTCTTCTCATCTGCAAAGGCTGTCTTCATCTGGAAGAAAAATTAGACATTTAAATGTCTGTCTTAAATCAAAAGGTTGTAGATGTAGATCCTTGTACACAAGGAAAAATAACAATTTTGACATAACATTTCATGTTATGTCAAAAAATAAAATGACATAAAATTCAGATATTTTACTCAAATACTTGAATTTTAAGTCAACATCAACAAAAAAATTAAATGATTCTGTATTAATTTGGAAATAGAATGAAAAATAACCAATATGCTTCTATAAATAATAATAAACAAAAAGGTAAAAACTGTAAGCAAATATTCTAAAGTTGGACTTCTTGTCTACTGTTAAAGTTTGGATAAAAACACAATTTAAAAAGGTTTTTTGTCCTAAAAATCATATTGCCAAGCACAGGCATGCTTCTTCTTGTGATAAACAACGTTGGGGTAGTTTTTGCGGCTGCCATGCCTGTTTATATGAACAGATTATACTATCTCTTTGCTGCTTGGACACGCTGTGTGCTAATCATAAAGATATGCAGCTTGTTTATCAAGGAGTAAAATGGTGTGACCCATTTCTGCTCTTGCACTTCATCATATGCGTCATTAGGAGGCAGTAGTGAGATGAGATCTTACAATTTTCCTCTAAAAGATGAAATGTTGGTCCAAAGTACCAATAGTTTCTTTCAGTAGCTTTGGAACCATAATTCAAATTTTAAAAACATGTCTTTGTTGGTCATCTTTTCCCTGAAATATATAAAGAAGCATAACTGGGAGTGCAATAAGTGTGAATTAGTGTATTCCTGCCCACCTCCTTCTCAGTATGCACTACGTGGCGTTTGGCCAGCTTCTCCAGCTCGATGTAGGCATTGTTGGCCTGCGTCTCCACCTCTTTCTGCAGCTTGAGCCGGTGCTCGTCCATCTCGGCCTTCAGCTTGTTCTCCAGGGCGATCAGCTGCTTCTGGTGTTGTCTCCGCATTCGCTTGTAGCCCGACATCTGCTCCCGCAGTTCACTCTCCTGCTCATGCTCGTGGATCTGTTTGGTCACCTGTAGGTAAAGATGTTGGTGAATCTGTACTGTGATACATTTGAGAGGCACTTGGGGGAGTGTGTGTGTGTGTGTGGGGTGGGGGGCTCTACAAAAAAAACCCCACATCTTACCAAGTATTTAAATATTAGTACACTTGACATAAGACGAAGAAAAATTCCAAGTAACTTTTCAGCAAGATACAGGTCCTTGTTTTAAGTAAATAATCCCTTAATATTGACAAAAAAGTACTAGGTTCACTGGTACATCATTTAATTTATAACAAAACATTTTTCCATGTCATAAATGTAAAAAAAATGCTAGTGTAATTAGTACTAAAGTTTGTTTTATCTTATTTATAGTGTACTAAAATATTTGCACTAGAAACAAATCAAATACTCAGTAAGATTTGATGTTTTTGTAGTTTATTCAACATAAACAAAACAAGATAAAGCTATAAAAGTATTAAGACTTATATTGACAAAAACATTTGATGAAATCCAAAGTTTTTAACTTCTGCCAATTGTGTTTAATTAAATGAACAAATTAGACACAAATTCACCAGTAGAGCTTCAAAACTGCTCTTTCACACAACTAATGCATATACAAAATCTTACCAAGTATTTTTGTCTAGATTCTGGTCTTATTTTAAGCATAATACTATATTATGCTTAAAATAAGACAAAATTTGCTAACAAGAACGATTTTGCAAGACATAGCAGCTTGTTTTAAGTCGATGATTCCTTAATTTTGATGAGAAAGTACTAGCTCCAAATTTTTTCACTTATGGAAAAAATGTTTTGTTTTAAGTGAAATAATCTGCCAGTGAAACTAGTATTTTTTTAATGAATTTTCTAGAATTATTCACTTAAAACAAGGTCCTTTATCTTGTATGTTAGTGTCGTAATTCAAGAAACTAAATAAAACATACTTGGTAAGATTTGGTGATTTTGCAGTGCATTTGCAGCACAGATTAGGCAACCTCAAAAGAGTTCAAATGTCCTAAACAGCTGCTACCAAACCTACCGTCCACTGTTTTTCACATACAACCATAAACATCCTTGATTTTCAAACCAAAAACTACCTGACCCACAAACCTGAGGACAAAAAGGGTTCTCCGTATCTAGGCAGCATTCGCTCCGCATCTTCTCATAACTTCCACCCGAACTCTTCCGGCCAAACATGATGGCAATTTTAGCCAAGTGCACCAGCATCCAGGAACCTTGTGCGGCATCCTATGCCCGACACAACCTTGCCTGAGCTCCGATGCTTCCCGGAGACCCCCCCCTTTCTCACCCTTTCCCAACCTTTACAGGACGATGAAGCCCCCTCCCCTTCTTTGGTTTGTGCCCTGGGCATGCAGTGGCCAAAGCAGACGTGTGAACTGTGAATGAGGCAGACCAACTCCGTGGGCCAACAAGAGGACAGAGCGGCTTTTTAGTACGGCTAACGCTAAGCGGCGGACAGCAGGTGGGTCACATGAATACCTCATTTAGAAAGAGTGAGAGAAGTTAGAGGAGGGGGGTTCAGAAGAGAGTAGGCTGACTGATGAGGGAGGGACGTTGTCAAGAAAAAAAGCAAATAGAGAATAACTAAAACTAGAAAAGAAGAAAAGAACAAAACCAGAAAAAGAAAAAAATATATACCTTAGTAGTATAATGAGCACAAACATGGTGAGAAAACAAGAGGGAAGGGTTGGGGGAAAGGTGGACTCTGAGCTCTCCTCCTTAATCTGTGTTGAATCAATACCCCTACTGTAATAGAGCCACCCAAATCCTGGTCACTTGCTTCACTGCCACAAAGGGCCAAGTCACGGCATGTGGTGGCCTCTTTCACATAAGGCTGTGGGTCTAAAAAGAAGATCATACTCAGGGTTCGGGGCCAGCGGGTGGGAGTGATCAGTGGGAATCCAGAAGCTAACTTTGCTGATTCTGCAATGCAATGCTTTGGAACGTCGTTAATGCTAAGTGACTGACTAGTTTAAAAGACAGAGGTTGTACAGCTATAAACATTCTCAAAACATTTTCACTTGGTGCAGAAATCAAGTTTGAGCGTTGTGTTTACAGGGTGTCAAATTTGCTACAACAAAGACACTCTTTCTGGATGAGCTCTGGCAGGAAAATATCCAAAGGTTACTTCAGATGCATAGTGACATATGGTGAAGTCATCTTGTTGAATAGAGGAAGCAAAAGGCCTCTACAGACCACAGCTTAGCATCCAGTTTTCCTGCAGAAATCATTGATGTAAAAAGCTTGTAGTTTATGTATTTACATCTCCTAACACAATAAATGTGAAACAAACAAGTCTTTTAACTACTACTTTAACTATATTTTAATGGCAGAGCTTTGCCTTTACACCTTAAACAGTTTCTTTCTAAAGTGTAAAGAAAAATTATTAGGTTGTAAAAATAACATTTTAGATTTCTGACAGACAGAAATCTAAGAAGTATGACATGCATACATATTTTGTAACTTGTGAGTCCAAACTTCTTACTGAAAAGTTTTCAGAACCAGCATTGAGAACTGTGAGGGTTTTGGGTTTTCTCTACCAGCTCTTCACATTTAGAGACTGAACATTTCTCCCTTTGTTCTTTTCTCTGAACAGCAATTTTTAAATTTTGTCATAGATTCTACAGATTCTTAATTGGGTTTTATGTCTGGATTTTGGGTAGGCCATTCTAACACGAATGTGCATTAATCTAAACTATTGCATCCATTGTAGCTATATGTTTATGGTTACTTTCCTGTTCCCCTGGCTTAAGTGTCTTGCAACCTTTAACAGGTGTTCATCCAGGATTTCCACTCACCAATGGACACCAACATATTTACAACATGTGGAACATCTGAAGGCAGTTAGTTTATTCAGGGTTGGAGGGGGGCTACAAATGCACAGCACACTTTTCAGATTTCTTTTTCACAGTTATGCACAACTTACAATACATATATGTTTGTTACTGGAACATGACAGAATGCAAAAAGGAATTATTTTATAAGGTACTGCATACTACAAGATTGCTTGGTAAAGAATCCTACTCAGTCTATTGCTTCAAGTTCTAGGTTTTAACAGTTGGCATGAGGACTTAGCAGGAATGATTGATGTTACATTTTATTGTAATCAGCCAGAGGTAGCCAGGCTGTCAGGCCACAACCTGCATCTGACGGTGAGGAGTGGAATATTTTATAACAATGCTGTTTCTTAAATCATCTTCAATCTGTTAACTCAGGATAAGAGTTTGGTCTACAATCAAACTCTTATTCTGCTTTTCTGTTTGCACTAGTACGACTCTTCACTTTGCAACAATCTTTTGGCAGTTTTTTTATTCTTCACATTTCTGTATGATTGTTCTTTTCTTTCTTTTTTTCTGAAACTAATCTCTACACTGCGTATCAAAATTACCGATTAGTGTTGGTTTCCCTGTCCTTTGCTTATAATTCAATCAGTGATGCTGTTTTGTCTCGCCTGCTTATCTCCCCTCCTCACCTCGATGACAATCTCCCATCTGCGTCTTCCCTGTGTTCAGCTGCTATGGACATGATGCATTTTCATTTTACTCACCCTTTCATTTATCAAACATCTGTCACTTTTGACAAGTGGACTTAAAATATGCTAATCTGCACTTACATTTTTCTGAATGTATGTTATTATCACATTTTTTATGTTTTTACACATCTAGTTCCTTTTTGGCAATCTGTTTCCTACCATATGGACCCCTTATTAGACTCTCGCTGCTTCTCTTTGTCTACCTGCTCCCAGTCTTGGCGAGTCAAGGCCAATCCGAGAACGTCTGTGCTCGGCCGAAAAAGGATGATGTCATTTCTTTCAACGCCAGCAGGCAACACCGGCGCTGTAGCGCTACAATGGTGCTGAGCTTTTCGGGATGCAGCCTCATTTCAAAACAGGCTGCTTCAATCACACAGAGCCAGACACCGGAGGTGTAAACACCAAAACTTTAATCCACCTCACTGCTGAACGGGCCAAAATATTTTAAACTGCTTTAGCAGATTTGGATAGTTTGTGGGATTTTTTCAGTTATACAAATGCAGACATTTTTGTTTAATCTTGCATAAACAGAAATGCAACTACATAGCATGTCAATTAAGGCTGAAACAATTAATTGGATTAATCATGATTAATTGATTTAAGATAAAAATACCTATGTCTGTAAATGTGTTTTAGCCAAATCTCCCCTGTGGCATTGTTATAGCTTCACTTAGTTCTGCTTTACAAAATGAATCCAAGAAAATGTTTATTTTCTTATCTAAAAAATATGTATATATTTGCATCTTTTAATGTGTTTCTATTGTATAAAAAAGCATAGGTGGTTAAATAAAAAAAGCGTAGAATGTGACATTTTTTTAACCAATTAATCGTCTGAATAATTGATTATTAAATGTCAACACAAAAGGTCTTCCTTCAAACCGTATCTGTTCAATGTCTCCGTTTTAGGTAAAATCTTTTCCTTCTATTGTAATTACTTTGGTCTTAATTCCCAAACTTTTCATGTAAGTCTTGTAGATGAATTCCTATCGAGCTCAAAAGTATTTTGTGTCAAGTACAAAAAAAGGTGAAATGCAAAGATAACATTTGAAAAAGGTGCTTGGCAAACAACACAACCAGTGCTTGGCCCAGGTCTGTTGTTGGCTTGTGGACTTTGGTCAAGGACAATCTGAGGACAGCAAACACACGCTGCCTTATTTTTCCGTCAGATGTCTGATTTAAGACCAGACGGCAAAATTAAAACCAGTGGGTCAGGAATGAGGGAGCGCACACGCCGTCACACATTTTCACACAACTATTACTATCTAGTTACTAGAGCTGGTTTCCATGACAACAGACAGGGAGGGTGAAGGAGAGAGAATGAAAGAGGGACATAGAAGGAAAGAAAGAGCACTCCCCCCTCCACATACACCTTTATTGAGTCACATCTGAGAATGATGCATTAACAAATGAAAGAGGGCAAGAAATGAGAAAAGTGGGGAGGGAGGTGATAATTTGAGGTGTTGCACAAGCAGAAAAAACAAAGCGAGCAGATAAAGAAAGACGCTAAACGTGTGGAAGGAAAAAAGCATTCAAAGAAAAACCGATGACTGAAAACAGAGTTATGACCTGATCGGCTGCTTAAACATAAGATTGTTCAAGCATGTGTGGAGAAGTCACGCCCAGAAGCAGCTGTTCGCCCCGCACATCCACAGACAGGTCTTAACAGAGACAAACAAAAGAATGCCCCTCTGTGCCTTGCTACGCAGCTGCAGCATACGTACAACAAAATTTTGTCTTGTGGCAGAAGGAAAAAAAAAGGCCTATATATGTTTTTGTTTTCAAAGCAACCCAGCTTTCAAGGTGAACCCTCTAGAAATGATTGAGTCTTAAACCCTGAGGCAAATGGAAAACTTTTGTGGAATCTCAGGAAAGAAAAGATAGAAAACATCTAAAAGGGTGAAGATTCTTCTTACAAGTGAAGCAGACTTGATGGTGGCAAAGCCGGCTCTGTTTTTATAGTTGGAGGCTTGGCTGCTTTTGTCAGAGGAGGCATGCCTTGGCTCCGGCCGGTGATCTCTGTGGATCCCATCCTCCCAGTTATATTGATGGTCCTGTGAAAAAGCACAAAAACAAAATGAGACAGATTGCTTTCATCAGCATCAACTGCACCCAGAACTCAAAAACGGTGCTATTGCAGTATCCTGCAACATTTTCTTTCGTATTTTGACTAGATGCAGACACTAAGGAGAACCTCCACTGAAAACACATAATCTCTACCTACACAGCTGGAAACATGCAATATTTAATGTCAGCAATTAAGTTTTCATGTTTCTTGCATTTCATTTAAATTATTTTTATGTGTAAATGTAAAACATAAACATGCATAACAATCTAAATAAAAATAAACATTTCAAATTGGTCATTTCAAGATGTCATACCCCAATTGAGGAAATCTCTCCAGTTGATTTTATACTTCCAGTTGATTCCTTCGCTTAATTTAAAACCGCAGCTACAAACCTATTTGTACAGAAAGGATTTTTCTTCACTTTCATGCTGTGTTTGATATGCATTTCCTATGTATTTTATTAAGCATATTTGTGATTTTATTTGTGAAATACAAACAAAATTTTACTTATTTGTTTGTAACTTCTGTGCTCTTTATGAGTTTTCTATTGATTTTTATTCAGCAGTTATGAAAATGTTTATTAATTGTCAATATAATAGTCTAACAAAATACAACATTAAGAGTTCCACTATATTATCATGTGACTCCTCCAAGACTTATATCCATGAAAAAAACTTTCGGAACAAATAAAACAAGAGTAAAAGATAAAAATCGCCTCGATCAAGCACTGGTAATAGATTTATATTTTAAAACAAAAACAAATGCAATTGATAAATTCAAGTGTGTGATGTAAACAGATTAAATCCCTTCTGATTTCAATCAAACAACTTCTAAATTTTAAAAGGAATCTTCGCCTAAGCTAAGTTGAGTAAAGCCTTATGAAACACGGTGAAATATTAACACCCCCGCTTTTTAAACTCGGTTTCACAGGGCCTGGGGACCGTGGAACTGAGTCATGTGAGGAGCGAACTTCATCAACATCTGAAAAACAATGTGTGTCACTTTCAAGTCTTCTCTGCTCAGCCCCCTGAACTTACAACAACACGCTGGCTGTCTGCCTGTTAAGTGACAACCTTATTCATGTATCGTCTCACCACAAAAGAGAAACCGAAGGAGGAGAGTGACAGAAGTGACGGCCCTCTGCTTGGTGCTTTTTAAAAATCGGTGTGTATTCATTAAGGATTTTGTGTTGTGTTGACTTGTGTGAGCTCTGGCAGCGTGCGAAAAGACGGCTGAATGGGGGTTAAAGCAGTGGATGTGCAGCTTACTGGAATGCACAGGCTTTGTTCTCTGAGTGTTAATGATGTCAGCGATGAAGTTGAAGAAATTGTAAACAGTGACTGTGTGTCGATGGTTGCCATGGTTTTGGGGGGAGTGGATCATGCATACTTGTGAAAAAGAGTGAGAAACTAGAGGATGTAGAGCATCATTTCCTCTACAATAAAAAAGTGTGAAGTTGTCATCTCCGAAAAGAAATAATTTCATTAATAAAATTTTTTATTTCAAACATTGATAAACGTGCTCATTAATTGCACTATATTATGAGAAAAAAACTACTTGTGGTCAATTTAATGTTCTGCGTCTTTGTGGTGACACACTACTGTCATGACACACTACTGTCATGTCTTTAGCGGTTTTGAGGATTTTTCTTTTCTAGTGCCAAACACTCACAGACATCCCCTCATCAGCCTTGACCTTTACCTTTTTGGTGTGTGCAGAGGACTCCAGCGTGCTGCTGTAATCCTGGGGGTGCATCATGGTCATGTCGGAGCAGCCGTCGTCCAGCACCTCCTGGATGCTGTTGACGCTGCTGCTCTGGCTACCGGTGCTGACAGAGGTGCTGGGGATGGAGTGGTTGCTGCCCAGACTGTTCATCTTGCAGCTTGGTGCCTCACTGTCCTGCTGGGACCACAAATGTTCAGAAACACACGCATGCACACTCAGACGTTGATGAATGACATTGCTAAACCATTGACCCATTTAACTACTTTGTATGTTAAATAAATTAAGTTTCACATGTTTCTTTTCCTATTTTCTTATTCAGGTTAGAAGTCTATGAAGTATGCAAATCATAGACAAAGTTAATAAACTTCTATAGCTGCTTTGCAACAACAGGAAAAGTTCCAAAATATGTCTGAAGTTAAAAAAAGTGTTCTAATTCCATTTAATCCTCATTTAAAATGTAAACTAAGATATTTTCTGAATGCCTCAATCAGCACAATCAAAAAATGTAAACTTAAAAAAAGGACTGTAAAAACTAAAAATATTTTAGTTTGCAACCGTTTTATGCAAGTTATGAAACCCAACTACCTAATCGTTATTGATCTCTTTATCATCCACTTCTGACTTTTTCTTTGTGTAGTTTCCACAAAAAGATTTGTTAATTTAAGAGATTACAAACTCAACTGAGTAAATAATATAACTCAGACTAAATACACACACACACAAAATGTTTTGTGACTAAAAGTAAAGTTATTTTTGTATAAATATTCTTTACTCTGATTGTATTCAGTCACACTGCATTATTCCCTCAAATTTGATTCCGTTCTCCTCACCTCCTCCTCTTCTTGGCTTTCCCCCAAGGGCCCGTTGTGTTTCTCCTGGTAGAGAATCTTTTTCATCTTGCGGTACTGCAAGTTGTCCAGCTCCCGCACTGCATCCTTGGTCCTCTGGATGAGGTCAATGAGAATGCGTGGCGAGCGTTCCCGGCGCACAAACTCATGCTGCGCGAGGCGAACAAAAGTGGGAGAGCAGGAGTTAGTAAGTGAATTACTTGAACCGGACATCAACTTTGATCTTTAAATCTTCTTTCTTTAAACGTCTGAATAGTTTTGAATTGCTTGAATTAGTCCTCTAGATTTCAAACTTTGCAAGTGAGCTGGCCTGGCCAACAAACTCGCCTGTACATTTCTACATTTAGTTGATTTATAGGTCAACTAAAAAACTACAAATCCATTTAGTGGAAAATATTTAGCGAGAAATATACATATATTTATTTATAAGCAATAACAAACATCTGAAATGCATCACTATGTGAAGCTTTTCAAATGTTTCAGTATAAATATTATATTTCTAATGTATTAATGTCTACCTGTGTATACCGTAAGATCAGTTACATACAGCAGCATAACCTTAAAACTTGTAGATGAATACTTTAAAAAAAATTTAATGCAAAACCTTAGTTTTAAGGCTTTGGAAGAGCATGTCAAAATGCATGTAAGATTATAACTTGCGTCACTTTATTCTCTAGTTCAATGCGATGTACAAGTGTTTCTATCACTAGAGGGCGCCTGTAGGTTGCTTTTCTTGGGAGTCTCAGCACCCCATATTCTCTCCACTACCCTCATTAGATGAAATCCTAATGACATTTCCCTATACATTGATTTTCATAAACACTCTTAAACCTTTTTACTTCAACTAAACTCTAAAATAATTTTGCCTTGCAGACAAGTTAATGACAACTGTATCAAGTAAAACAGAAGTTGAATATCAAGCTTAGAAAGCTTTTGATTATAATTGATTTTTTTTTTAAAGAAATTATAATCCAAAAGGTAAATCATTCTGAAACATTATGAGGTCAATAGTTTTGAATTTTGCTTATAAATCGTGTGATATTTCTCACAACAGTTGTGCATGCTAATAAATATACAACTTCTCAAAATATCTTCTTAGTTAATAAAAATTTATTTTCTTTAATTTTTACATTTTTTAAATGTAGTTTTCACAAATTTGAGGTCACATAAACAAGCTGTTTATGTAAAAACTAATCGAGGTGTAATGTGCTGCAAGTTGGGATGTTTTGCATATATATGATTATTATGTGCATCTCCTGTTATTGATTAGTCATAGCAGATTAATGAATGAGAAAGAGGATTTGAGGTTTTATTTTTCTGTAGCACTATTTTTAGCACTTCACCTTACAGTAACCAAAAAACAAGAATAGAAAAAGGAAAGAATTTCTACCTCCAACACATCCTCCCACCACACCACATATTCACACACTGAGTCACTCTCATTCATAAAATATTGAAAGCTTTAATGGACGAATTGTATGGAATATACGCAACCAAAAAAAGTTAAATTTTAGATCTATTTGTAGCCTTTCCTCTCCTTCTGTACACCCTCCTCTCCATGTGACAGATGATGGTGTAATGGGTTAGCCAGGACACAAGGGAGTGACATCACACTCTGAAAATAGCGATGCGTGATTGTCCTGTTTTTTGATGGACCTACAGTAGATCAGAATGTGGGTGGTTGGCCGACCCTGCCCCACCAAACAGCTAAGACTCCGAGCGATTATCACCAAAGAGTTTATGTGAGAAAATGTGACAGCCTTCCTACAGCTCCTTCTCCAAATATAAAGGGGCTTGCTGTAAAGTGCCATCCTTAAAGATTTACCATGTTGAGCATCAGATATTTATGAGGATAAAAGCATTCCAACTCTTTAGCTTTTTGATGCATCGCACTGGTTGACCAGTAGCCATTTTAGTTTAAAAGAAATTGTTTTTGTGTAATGTGAATGAACCTTTAGTGCGAAAATACAAGTCTCAACCCAGTGCTAATGGTAATAGCTGTACAGCTTACCAGTTTACATTTTTCATCAACACAAAATGTTAAAATGTTTTAAGTTGGACTTTGTAATTGCTTTCCTTTCTCTTTGATAAAGACAGGGTTGTTATGCTAAGCTATATCAGGTAAAAAGATTCATTTAATGGTCAGCTACTATGGAGGTCAGAAATATACATACATAAAACATATGTAAAGATGTTATCTCAAAATTTAATGGATTTATTTGACTATACTTTATGGAAAAGATTGTAAATACAACCGACAATATTGTATTTCCTTCTAATAGAGGGCTAGTGAGTAATATTTCCTAATTTATATAATTAATATCACTTGTAATAAGGAACATAGGGAGAGAATGCAATTAATCTGAAGCCAGAACA
Organism: Gambusia affinis; assembly: GCF_019740435.1. NCBI lineage: Eukaryota > Metazoa > Chordata > Actinopteri > Cyprinodontiformes > Poeciliidae > Gambusia > Gambusia affinis. The sequence continues at coordinate 28,417,656 of NC_057870.1, read as the reverse complement.
TGTAGACCTAAAAGGCATGAGACTTCTGACCTGATTTTTTCTTTTAAAGAGCTTGGAGGAGAATATGCCAACGCGTGAGTGTACTGTTAGAAGAACAGCTTGCACATTAATGTCTGAGAAGACAAAATATGTTATTAATAACTAAATAATACCTCACTCCTGTATGATTTTCCATGAAACCAAGCTGAAACAAAATCTATAAGATAATTCCTTAATGTTTTGATTCGCAATTAGGATTTAGTTAGGGATATAAGGAAGAGTAAAGTAGTGTCTAATAGGGTTAAGGTTTTGACAACAGTTCACAGCTCCTGATGTGACTGCTACATAACCTCACACCATTCCTTCACCATCTGCAGCGATGGAGGTGTTGTAAGTCTGGGTACGGCTCTGTGTGGCTGAGCATGATCATCAAGAACATAAAGCTCTTAGCGGCCCAATAGGATTACCTGTTGGTCGCACAAACAAGATAAACTCTGCAACACGAAAACTTAACCAACCTTCATGATTTACCCAAAGATAGGTTCTTTTAAATCTTATTTGGTGCTTACACCAAATAAATAGAATAACCTGCAGATAAACTGTATGCTTTATGAAATATTTCCTTTCATGGACAGTTTAGGTCTCTTTCTGCACTCTTTTTCTTAGTGCATAATACTCAGAGCAGTAACTTCACATTAAAACATTTGAACCAGATATGAAAATTACAACATGCTTTGTTTTGGATACAATTTCAAACTTTTGAATAAAAAAATATTATGCATCAATCTAGAAATCATTGAGATAGTGCACAATCATTAAGCTGCAACGAGGTGCTGAACATTGAGCTTATTTTGTTATACGTTAGTCCTTTAAATGTTAAGTCTATAGACACATACAGAAGTATATAAATAGGTTTTTTTCTTACACATGCTGATGAATTCAATTCAATTTATTTATATACCGCCTACTCACAGCAAATGTCATTTTGAGTTTCTTTACAAAAAATGCAAAACACACAACCGTATCTATACTTCTATCCAACTGAGGATTCAGTATTGACTTTCATTCATTTTAGTACCCGTCTAATGTCTAGAGACAATTTCCCCAATCTAAACCATTACTAGTACTAATCAAAACTTAATTCACACCACACATCTAAACCCAACTAGTAGAACACATTCCAATTGAGAAAACAGTGAGGATTTTCCACAAATGATCTCCCTATGTTGGTGAAAATGGTTGTAATGGTCCTCTATATGTTTTAGCACACATACACAGGCTTGAAATAGTATGCAATCATATCAAAGGAATGTATAGATAGCAAAGACATAAACCTGCTCTGAAAGACATGACTGCAAGGCATAAAAGAGGAAGCAAAGCTGACAAGAAAGGAAAAAGATGTAAAGAAATAACAAGCAACTCTCAGCAGGATGCCCTATTCCTGCACTTGAAGACATAGTGTGTGTGTGTGCTTGCGTATTGGGGAGCCGTGGGTGGATGGGAATGACTCATCCTCGAGGCTCAGGGACCGACTAAGGCAGGAAGTGAGGTCACAGTTGGCAGAGTAAGAGAGGAAGCCCACTCACTCGTAGCAGCTCCCCTGACGAGGGTCTGTCCTGAGGAATTTTCAGTAGGCAGAAGTCAACAAAGTTCCGGAAAGCATCCGACCTGCAAGGCAGGGATATAGGTCAATAATTGTCCTCACATCAAACATTAATAACAGGGAATATTAAACAAAAATAGCAATGACTATAAACAAATATGTTATCCACTTGGACAAGAGGAATACATGAGCCATATATATATATATATTATATAAATATGTAGAGCAATGAAAATACAGGCCACTGGAGATGTGGAACTCTGATCTAAAAATATGCTTTAAAGCGCATTACAGAATAAAAAATCATGGTAATGGGGTGTTGAGATAAAGTAGCCCCCGATGGCTGTGGGGATTTTAATGAAATTAATATGCAAATCCAGGGTCACAGGCAGGTCAGAACATGCGCAAGCACTGCACTTTCCAAACACCTTGCCTCCCTTTACCTAAACTTGTAGCGCTTTTCCCATCTGAGGCCAACACAGGTCCACCAATACACGTGTGATGTGCCAATGTGTGCACACAGTGTGGCCTTGTGTTTTGGTACAGAACACTATTGAGCTAATGTCTCTACTGGTTTTATCTGGCTGGATGTTGCTAATGCCCTAGGCAGCTGGAGTTCCTCCAAAAATACCACAAACCATGTGCAGTCCCACACAATCAGTCACTTCAGCACAGCGCTGGAAACCAAAACTAATTTTACAACAGGTGTTAACTGAGAATTCAGGAAAGAAAACACTTTTTGAATCAAAATTTCATGAAAAGTAGAGATATTTAGTTAAACCTCGTCTTCAAGACAAAGATTACTTACAGTTGCCCAAATTAGATAGTATTTGCAGAAAACATGAATTGATATTTATGTGTTGCTAAAATGCCCATTAAGCTGTGCCTTGCAAAAGTATTCAGACTCCCTTGAACTTTGCGTCATGTTTCTTCCACAAACCTCTACGTGTTTTACTCATTTGGATTCCTCTATCATGGGTCAGTAATGAGCAGAACCACATTTTACTGCAGCAACACCTTCAAGTCTCCAAAACGTTTACACATCCATGTGAGGGCATAAAGAGTGTCTTAACACCAAATTTCTAGTCTTAAAACAGATTCTCAACTAGACATAGATTTTGACTGGGCCATTCTAACAATATGCTTTGTAGTGACTTAAGAGTTTAGATCGGGCCTAAAATATACAACATGTTCTGGACCAAGCCCATAGGCATTGTGTCTGAGCCAGGACTGAGCCAGTAAACCAGACATATTTTAATTACAATTTTTACTGTTTTTGTCTTTATACCGCCATTGAAGTGAAGAGTGTAACTTCTCCCATTTTTAGCTTTTTCTTAATGTTTTCCAGCTCCATCTTGTTGCTTGTTGAATTGCAATATGAGTGAAAATCAAATATTTTGGGATGTGTGACTGATGGGAGCGGAGCAGGGTGGAGCCGCGCACATGAAGTGCACTGTGTTTGGTACAGACTGATTAACTTCAGCACCCTATGTGCGTTCTTCCTCAACAGGTAAAACTATGTATTCCTCTATTTAGACTATAATAAGTAGATAACATAAAAATATGTTGTGAATTCTTGTTTGGTTTTCTCTGTATGTAATGCAGGCTTATTAAACGCACAAGCACAACCATCAAGCAAATAATCCTGGTGTGAGGGCATAACTTAGTGTGAGGGCATAAAAAGTGTCTTAACACCAATTGCAAATCCGGCCCAGCCTGAATCTCAAGTCGGGTTCAGGTTGGCTCGGGAAGCTTCCTCTTCTTTAACATGTCCATGTGTCCTTAGGCAAGGCATTCAACCCAAAGTTTCCAACTGATATTGGTGCAGAAATGTGTGCATATTTGTAAGAGTGACTGGGTGAATTTGTTTATGGTTTATTAAACCACAAACCTCTTTTGACGACTTTATGTATAAAATGTTATTCTTCTAAAACTTTTAAATAAAAGACAGATATATTAAAAAAATGACAAATAGCTAAAGCTGAGAACATCAGACTTCAAAGGGGTAAATGGACTGACTTTATATACTATTTTTCCAGCCATACCAGCCACTCAAAGTACTTTACACAACACCAGACCCACATTCAGACATTTGCACTCACTAACACAGACACATTATGAGCCTTACCCAGGGGCACATTGATATGTGACAGAAGGAAGCTGAAATTAAGCCCACAACTTTAAGACTGCAAGATGCCTACTATTTCCACTGTGCCAGTGTCACCTAATGACAGAAACTGGGCTTAATGTAAAGCATTTTGAGTGATCAGCTTTGAAAAGAACTATATAAATGGAGTCCTTTTAGCATTTAATGCTCACTTTATCCAGCATGACACTTGGGTAGGTTTAAAGTTTTTCTATGCTATCCAGATCTCAGATTTTGACTGACAGATGCTATCAAATGCTTCATCCCTGACCACTGCTGTGGTCCTTGGTTTTCACAATGCTTTATGTTCGTTAATGTTTTCTAACAAGCCTCTGAGGACTTCATAAAATATTTTTCGTCTTGTTTTTATTTGCATTTGTCCCCCAAGTACAAATTAACATCTCTTAATTTCTTCATTAAGACACATATTTTAACATTATTCAATCACTTATATTAGGGTACACCAAATGTATTCTTAGTGACAAGAAACAATGTACAGAATGAACACACAAGGTTCCTTCATTTACGAGATGAATCAGACATAAAAATGTCAAACAGTATGATAGCATCTGGTAGCACTGCAGGCTATAGCTAAAGAAAACAGATCTTTTTCTCTCTGTGCAAGATGAGATGGGGTTGCACAGAGATAGCAAGAGGCTGTTTAAAAAATGTTGGTCTAAATTAAATCTCCAAGAAATAAATAAATAAAACAATTGATGTCTGGAAGGATTGTCCCAAGAGAATCTATTAACATTCACAGTCAGGAGCTGTGAGGTTCAAAGCTCCAGCAAAATGCACGAAGGGAGCCATTTTACTCAGTAAAACAGCAACTAATGTGTGCCTGGATGAACATTGTATTTAAACCAGACAAGAGAAAAGAAGTTAATTTAAATCACAGGAATATTTTTGAATAATCTAGACTGCTTTGTAATGATGGTGCCTTTTATTATAGCCCGGTGGTCAGGATGTAAATAAACAGAATTTTATTGGTCAGGGCCTCGTCCTTGCATTCAAAATAACTCGGAGAGTGACTTTGCACAAGGCTTGTCATAGGGCTCTAAAGCCACAGGGGAGTTTTAGTCTGACTGTGAAGTGCACAGAATGTCTTTCACTTTTGCTTTATGTTTTTGTTTCAGCTGGTAAAATGAGCTGATTGGTGGTGTTACAGACATTTGAAAATATAGTTTTTCTCCTTCATATACAAAAATCTAGATGATAAACCTTCCCTTTTTTGTCATTTTACATGAGAACTGTTCAGTTCACTATCTGACCACATGCCATGTAACAGACACAGCAAACATGGTCAGAGGAGTCCAAATAGAAAATATGTTTATGTTGGAATATGATGGAATTACTAAAACTCACCACTCATTTGACTGCAGCGTGGGAGAGTCGTTCTGTGCGATGTGATATAAGGCACTCATGGCATTCATGTTGAACAAGGGAGGTTTACGCTCCGCTAAAACAGGAACAGATGGGAGAGTAAAAGACACATGGTTTTATTCTTCTGTCAAAGTTTTAAAAAGGACCCATCAGGATCACAAAGACTGAAAAAAATAAATAAAATGCAGATTTCGACAAACTGTTTTGCACTTTAATTTATAATAATCTAGTCAAAGCTTTCATTTAAACCACTTGGAAAGTATTTGCTTACCCAGTTCAATACAGGTGATCCCCAGCGACCAGATGTCCACTTTACCTTCATATTGACCCTCATCCATGGCTAAAATCACTTCTGGGGCCATCCTGTGGACAGAGATAGGCACATGCTAACACTCCCACAGATACACACAGATACTCTATTAAGTACGAGGGGGAGAAAAATCCATGAAAATGTTATAATCTGCTAAGCTTCTCAAAGCTTTTTAAGACTCTGGTATGCTGTGATAGCAGCTCGGTTTTTGGAATGTGTTCCTATAAACGAGTGTGTGACAGTTTTTGTGCATAAGACAACTTGTCCAGCTGTTTCAAAGCTGATTTCACTTACAATCAAATATGAACAATGTGTGAATTTTTTTTTATATTAATGTGGAAAATAGATTAACATATTTTAGTTTGCAGTTATTATTACATGTAAAAAAGATTCTCTGATTAATAACTTGAAATCCCATCTAGAGATTAAAAATGACAAAAACCGATTTTGTGGTCTCAATTTACGGATTTATTTCTTTACAAGCTGGATCCATGGCGACAAGAATGTCAGACAATTTTTTATGAAAATATATCCATATATATCTATATATATAAGCAGTTTATATTAAATTTTAAATCGGTTTTTAATATTAAAAACTGTTTTTAGAAATTTAATTGTGACACTTGGCAAAAAAGAAAGATTGTATCCTTTAATCTTCATTGGAAAATAATCAAAAAAGTTATTGTTAGTCTTATAAAATTAAAGTCCTTTTTAAATAGAATCATGCTATATTCTCTATGTTGTGTTTTTCTCTTTCAAATGTTGTATTTGTGTCCATGGTTAAAATAGCTTTTTCAGAAAAACATATTCTCATAAAGTATTATTTGACTTCTTAGAAAATTAAGTTTTATTAGGTTTGATTGTGTTGTGTATACAGACCAGTAAGGTGTTCCAACAAAGGAGTTGGCAGGTGAGGCAATGGAGGCAGAGCCAAAGTCAGCCAGTTTGACTTGACCCAGCTCAGTCAGCAGGATATTACCAGCTTTCACATCTCTGGGTGAGGTCATGGCATGAGGGAAGAGAGAAAAGGTGACATTATGTGGATTAATAAAAAAAAAAAAGCAAACAAACAAAAAAAACAAGCCAGTTCCAGATACAAATTTATTGACACCTCTCAGGGAAAAAAAAATATAAAAACTTATGACAATATTGTTGAAGATTACACAATGAATTAACTTGAATATCAAAAAATATTTTATTTTGAGAATGTGAAAATATTTGTGTTATGTGATAATTATCTATTGTAAGTACAGTGAATAACAAGAACCCATATTTATACAAACATGGAAAAACTTTTCACATTATAAAGTGATACAGTTGTATTTTGTTTAGCTGGGGTGACAGCTTTATATTTCCACAAAGGTGAGTCAGTAAAGATAAACATCCTTATCGCACTGACATGCTCATTTACAGATACAATATTCATCTCAGTCTGATATCATCTGACTATCACAGTAATTAAAAGAGGCCATGTGACTCAGACATCACTCCTGTCATAGCTTTCTGGCAAAAAGATAATATTATGGACAAGTTAAAGAAAACATTTACTTTACATCCTTCCTGTACTTTTTTGAGAATGATTGCAGACATGAGTGTTTTACAATTTGACAACAAATCTTCACTTTGAGTGGAAAAATAGGAGTGTCATTACTAATCTTACATTATTGGACTTATTCATTGAAGGTTCCTAACGGAAAATGTATTAAGCAAGCAAGTTAACTGACTCACCTGTGAATCATATTATGGGAATGTAGATAAGCCAGTCCTAGCAAGGCACCGTGGGTAATGGCAGCAATTTCCATCTCTTGCAGTGGTTTCTTATGAACTTCAAAGAAAATACAGAAATTAAAGTTAAACAAATCTAATGACATCACACAGAGAAAATGTTCCTTATGGGTGGTTAATAAAAACAGCATGGTTATGTGCCAATGTAAAAAATTAATTTAATTGTGACTGAGAAGTTTTATGATGGCTAAAGACTACACTAAGGGAGACCAAATCTTTACTTGTTTGAAGATGGTTTGATTTGCAAAAGGACAAAGATCAAATAAACACCAAATAGCACAAAAAACAACAAAATCCTCCTGTTTTAACCCTCTGTTCTTGAACGCAGGTTTGGGACAGTTACCAGCATGACGTTTTTTAAAAGTTATGTCTTCAAATCCACTGAATCTTCAAATTACTCCATGTGTAGGGCCTAAAATCTTGGTAACCAGAGGTTTTTCTGGTTGCATGAAGCTTAGAGTAACACAGTGCTGCTTCCCCTATGGCTGTGCTCTACAGGCTCATAAATCTTTCAGTCTTTTACAAGACAAATTCAAGTGTTTGGAAAAAAAGACAGTTGCAACAAACACGTAGTGTCATAATGTGGAAACTAAGCGTAGCAGTTAGTGGAAACGAGCAGTGTGATCATAGTCAACAAACTATGATCAGCGTCTGTTAAAAACTAAAAACAGGCTAACTACAAGAGCACATAGCCTGATTAAAAAACTTTCATCAGCTTGTTATCATAAACATAGTTTGTGTTTAAATCTATAAATCTATAATAATGAGAGCTAATCTCAGAATCACAGTAACAAACATAAAAATTATTTTAAAGAAAAATCTTTTGCGACAGGGTTAGATGTATTTAGTATATGGAAAACAAACCCAAATGTTTTTCTTCCATAGTGGTACAATCAGACAACCCTTCATTAATTTATGAAGACTAAGAAGAAACAGCACATCAGGAGTGCTTTTTTACACACATCAGGCTTGTATCTGAAATTCAGCTGAACAGACAACAGTGTTGTTTACTCCACCAGCTTTCATTTTAGTTCTGTAACATCAATGTTGCCTTCTAAGAGACAGATCAGCAGAAGGTCCATTCAAAGCCACAATCACCTACTTCAATAAGGAAACACGCATGAAAAGGTATGCAATTTCATATGCTCACCCTCTAATAAATCTGATGCGGAGCCCAGGCAATACTCCATCACCAGCTGAAACAGAAAAATAAACAAACAGCTCATATGGTTTTGACACCTAGGATACAGAGCATTTGGTCAAATTTGTTTAAACTGGTGTTGCAAACCTATCATAGGCTGAAAATGTGTATTATTATTAACACTACATGCAGATAAAGAGTAATCTGAAGGAAAACATAATTTAAAGGATGTCTGGATAAATAAAAACAAAAACAACAGAGACACAACAAAGGAGTGCTTGAAGAAGGGCCCACTAACCCAGGCAGTGTTGTCTTTCAAGTAGCAGCCTTTATACTCAATGGTGTTTGGGTGTCGCAGCTGTCCCAAAAACTTAACTTCTTTAATGATGTCCTGCCACTTCTGCAAAAAAAAAAAAAAGAAAAAAGTTAATTCACACAAATATTAAGGTGCATTTTCTAAAAATTGATTGTGCTGCACCAGGACAAACAAAAATAAAGAATAAAGGTCTGGCTGGGTTTGAAAAGTTTCTGAAAACATCAGGCAACAGCCCTGAAACAATCCCATCATTATCATACATTTATAAAATAAGAAAGTTTCTAAAACCACTGAATAAGGGTTTAAGTTCAACTGGAGTGCAAGTTGTCATCACAAGCTGTAAATATGGGTTCCTAAACAGAACATGGAAAGAAAAAGTAGACACTTTCACTTTAGTTCTTTCAAAGTAACTAACTGATGCAGGAGGTATTTTATAACAGACAATTTATCATGCTATGTTCAATCAAAATACAGATTGGGAATCTTATGAAACTCCAAACTCTATGTCACAAAGAAAGGTTAGCTGATATTTGTCATAAAATCTCCCCTTCAAACTTCAGCTTTTTGCAATATGTTGGAAAAATAAAACCACTAAACTGCAGCAGAGCATTCGAAAGTTATATGTCTTGACTTTGTGAATATTTTCTTACTTCAGTGGTCTGTTTTCCATTATAGGACATCTTTTTGATGGCCACCACTTCATTAGAGTAGGAGTTACGGGCCTGAAAGGAAAAAACAAGCATATTACAGATTTGAGAGAAAACAAAGGAGTACAGGCAGCAAGATATCAGAGGTCCTCTTGAATTTTATTTATTTTTTGCTTATCTTGGCATTTGTGTTGAACTACTTAACTTTCTGTGAAGACCCTTGAGTTTGCCATGAACAAAGCCATTGAAAAAGCTACAGCTGTAAATTATTATATCTATTCTTTTTACAACTGGCTTAGCAAATCTCTTTCTAGCTGCATTTCTTCCTAGATGATGCCACTAACTGTGACCATAGCCTTGCTGGACTAGTTTTGTTGTGGTTTTGTGGGTCTGCTTTATTTTCTCAAAGCCCAGCAGATTGATGCTCTGACTAAGCCTGTTACTTCCTGTTAAACAGGAATTGTTCCTTTCCATTATCGCCACATGCTTTCTCAGGAAGTATTGTTGCAAAATCAGTAACTTAATACAATCAGTGGGGCTTCTTAAAATACATAATTTTGTAATGTCTAGCTTTATATTCCAAGTATGACTGGAATGTATGTACTGCAATTTGTCAAACTGACTGCTTCTTATGAGGTTGTTATGGATAATATAACAATATTTTAATTGTAAAACCATGCAATAAACCTATTATAGATGCAAATGAGTCATTTTATGATGCAAAGGAGGAAGCAATAATAGAAATAAGTTTTAATAAAGGCAGCTAAATCTAAGCAGGTAAGAATAATTTGGTTATAGTCAAGACATTTTGAAGTCTAATATTGAGAATAAGAAATGTAGGATTTTTTTAAAGACTGAAGAACACCAGTAAAAGTTTAAATCAATCATATTAATGTAAACATCAACTGTATACAGCTGTATATACACAAGCATTAGATTAAGATTAGATTAAGATTAGAGTTTTCCCTGAACATTAACTTTGTGTATTGGTGTGGGGAGTTACATTGGATGACCAGATAAATTTCTTCCATAAAAAGTATCATACAGCATACACAATATCAATTTTCTTCCACGAAATGATTCAGCAGAGCGTCTCATTTGAACGTAAACAAATTTTCACCAGGCAACAGCATCCTGCTTTTTAAATTGAAACCTGCAGGTGTGTGCCTCATGGTTTCTTTGTAGCTACTGTAAAGTGTGTGAGCTGTCAGCCCAGATCAACATCACCACCTTGACCCTGTGGTGTTAAACTTGGAAGCATCTGGCCCAAGGGAGAGCTAAGTCTGAATCCCCATCTCAGCTTCAGTACAGTAACAAATAAAATCAGTCTTTTCTTGTGATTCAAATGACAGCAGATTACAGATACTTTCAGCTGTTTTTATGTTTTTTAAATGTCATCCCGTCAGTTTATGTATGCTAAAAAAATTATGTGAAACTGAAATGAAACTTAATGGTTTCATAAAATCTGTTATCCCAGAATGTAGGGAGAAGATGTGGGGTTCAGTTAGTCATTAATAACCGTTTAATCTCCTCACTGTATAACAAAGTGTTCTGGATATAAAACCGTTTTCCTCAATAACAGAGTTTATCTTTGATTCTATGCACAGAAAATATAGACATCCGTTATCGTGGATGCCTTTTCCTAAAAACAGAGAAAATGCACGTACATATAGGAACTTGTGCTTCTCCACTGTCATTAACCTACAGAAATCCCAGCACATTATTAGTGCTCCAGGTTTTCCAGCTGCCACACGGCTCCCATATTTGCAGATGGCCTGCATTTCATTCAGCAGTGGAATTTCAGCAAGGACATTTGTTCCACAGGAGATTTATTTTAGAAAAAAACTTTGATTTTCATATTAAAATCTCTTTGTCCTATGACTATGCAGATGCTAAAATATTAATGAGAGAAGTTCTGATCTGTCCAAAATACAGATTATCATTATAATTATCTCTATTAAGGTTAATGAGTGGCTGCAAATAACTGCACATTTCTGTCTATAAATTACAGACATACCCTTTCTTTTGAAAGAAGGTTATCAGGATTTGTAGCAGGAAATACACACTGAGAAGCAAAATAATAATAAAAAAAAAATGTATAGAAGATCAGTGTTTTATTTAAAGTAAACAATCTATAGAGCTGTAAGAATGTAATGGTGCCCGACATGTTTCCTCTATTCAGGCTTAAATTCTTCAGATCATCCCACAGCTAAGCTCTCAAACAGAAAATCCCAAAGCAAAATGTCTGGCCTTCAGTTTGTGACATTAAGCACACCTGGACAAGAACCCAAAGCAGACCAGGCATAGTCAAAATTCTGGACCTAAATCCAATTGAGTTGCTATAATATAACCGCACACAAACAGTTTGTGCTTGAAAAGTGGCTTAATTAAAGCAATTCCGCAAAGAAGAATACACACAAGCATGAAAAATAAGAAATCACAGAAGAAATCTGTAGCATTGTCATTGGGTTGTACACCTCAATTTTGCTTAGTATTTGTTTCCCCATCGCTAACTGTTTCTGTTTCTTTTTACTACTGTTTACTGATCTGTGATAATTACAATTACTGATGATCATCTCAACTTTTTTTAAGCTGGAAGAAAGTTAAAATAAATACAGCACTGGACATTGGCTAACATTTGATGTATTGTGGTTATTTGTACATGTTTGCGATTGACAGTGGAAAGAAAAAGATGGCAAAGCCATAGCAGTAAAGAAAATTAAACCCCTTCATCGACTTCACTTATTCCATGTAAAGAGGACAGCTGTTTACCATACTGGGGGGCTAATCACCCCAGCTCTACATCTGAGGTTGAAGTGTGGGATGGGATGTGGAAAAAATATCCATAAGAAGAGAAGAAAGAGCGAAGATGCAACATTCTCTCATCTCGCCTCCATGCAGCTTTAAAATCAAAGGCCTGATGAGTAGTTAGTGAAGATTAAAATTAAAGGCAGCATAGAATGTGCTGAGAGGGGATGATTTTACACCTTAAGAGTCATTATAGATTAATTAAATCCATATATTAACAATAAATAATGGTTGTGTAAAGCAACTAGATATTTTAACAATATAACTGTGAATTATTGCTCCATCATGTGGTAAAGAGTTTAAACCCAGCTGTATATTACGCTAAGCTTTAAAAAGTTATATCAGCAGCCTATTATTTTAAAACTGCATTATTGCCAAAACTTTAAGCTACAAAACTCTCAAGGTTTTTTTAGACAGACAACAGGGATTAAATCAGAAATAACGTTAAGAAGCAACATTTCCATTTATACTGGCATTTGATCAGTTAAGAACTTAAACAAATGTTTAACTTCTTGTTTTCGTTGATAAACTTTTAGGACAGCACTCACAAAGTAAACAGCTCCAAAGCTGCCATGCCCGATTTCATGTAGGTCACAGAAGACCTCCTCCGGGTCATCTTTGAAGAAGAGGTCGGCCAGCTCGGGATCCTTCGGCACTCCTTTCCGTGTGGATGACGGCATCATGGGCTGGACATGGGCTAGGCACCGGTGACCGCAATCGCATACACACTGCCGCTGCTGCTACCGCCACCAGATGTCCACGATGGGCCCGGCATTGGCCAGCTAGACCTGGGAACACAGTTCAAAACAAGGTCTTCAACTTTTTATTTTTTTATTATTCCATGCAAGTTTTGGAGAAAAAATGTTAAACTCAACAAATGTCTTGGTTCTTTTAAAAATATGTCTGTATGCGTCTGTACATTAAGTGTTTTTATTAGTGACTTCAGGCTGTTGGTAGGCGATTTAAAAAAAGGAGACAGTCATGATGATGAAGCTTTGTCGTGCTGCACAGACATACACACAAACAGGCACAAGCTTGACAGCTGAAGTTGAGTCACGGATTCATCACATCCGCACATGCACAGTGTGTAACAGTTGTACATGTGCGTGCATTCACTTACAGCAACACAGAGTGTTGCATTTTACAAGGCTGCAGCCAGGCCGTCAAGCGTGTATGCGTCATGGACAAACTGCTCCAGTTAGCTCCACTGCACATTCAACACACACATGTGCGCAGTCGCATGACATCTCTGATTCCAGTCTCTCCCGTTCTTTTTCTGTCTACCATGAAATCTCTCTACACATCAGCCAGATGCAGCAAGCAAATCTGGCTCCAAAGGATGGCCCCACACAGAGGAAGCTGACAAGACACACAGGCCAAGACACTAAGCATCAGCATCATACTAATCCTCTAGCCTTAAAGGGATATAAGCCCCAGAAATATCAGTCTTAAAGGCAAGGTTTGGTGCAGTCTGCCTCAGTGGCACTAAATGCACAAAGATGACCGTCCTGAGGTCCTGAATGGGAAAAAGTTTCTTTTAATCTGATTTTGTGGCCAATTTCCCATCACCGTTTTTGTGCAGCTCTACCTGCTGATACTAATTTCAGTATCATTTCTGTAATAAACAAACATTTTTCAGATTGTTGTTGAATTATTGCCCATGGTAAAATAAAACAATGATATTCTCACAAACAGCCCAAAGTTAGGGAGCTGTCGCTTTACGTCAATGAAAATGACAAAAAAAATTAATAAAACTTTTTTATAATAATTAATTTATGGGATCTTTACAAATAAAATACATCTAAAAGAATTACAACACATATCTTTCACTTCTTTATAAGACAGGTTATGGGTAACATTAATGTCCTACTTTACTTTAAAGAAGCTTTAATTTAATGATATGTTTAGACAGGCATGTCATTCTAAATAGCTTATAGTTGCAAACTTTAAACTGTTTAGTTTAAAGTTTAACTAACTAGTTCAGCTATTTAGTTAAACTATTTAACTAAATAGTTTAATATATTTATCTTTGTAAAGATATCAAAGAATGATACCATCATTTAGTTTCAATATTTACAATCACAAAACAAGAGTTCTCAACAAATGTAATGATAATTGCTGACATTAAATTTGTGTGTGTCTCCGAAAGAGAGCAGATGGAGTTACACAGCTCTGCGGTTAAACAGGTTTATTATTTCAAAATGAACAAAATGATAGATCTGACATGTAAACTTTCTTTAACATTTTGTCTCAACATGAATTTACCACAGTTAATGATTAGCATAGCTAACATCAACCTTTAAATATTCCCTGTCGAGTTATTAAGCTCCAACTTAGATTTCTAACAAAGTAGCATCTAATAATCCAGAATGACCAAAGACAGATAGAATTCAACTGTTCCAAAATATAAGAATCGGAGCACATTTTTTGTAGTAGGTAGTATACTACCTGATGTATGCCAACATCTCACTCTTGAAATAAAATTGAAAATAGCAACCTGCAGGAATGACTGACATTAAAATGTTCTTACACTTTTTGTAATTTCCTTCGCTTCATTTTTTAACATCTCACTAATTCTGTATGTTCTTGCCCAAATAAGTGACAGATTAGAGTAAAATAGTAAAGTTGTAAAGATATTAAAAAATGATACCATCATTAAGTTTCAATATTTACAATTGAAACTTTTTAAAAATACTGTATCATTAAAAAAATAATGGGATGATTCATCTTTTTTAATTATACAAATAAACCTTATGAAAACAGAAACCATTTCATCTTTCCCATTTAGATGACATGAAAATTCCATTGACAAGTTTACAAGTTAACAACATTAAAGGCAAATACAGATTTTATTTTTGTTTCACTAGCATCAGACTAAGCCCAGGATGAAAGTTTGGTCAATAACAAAAATATTTATACCATCTAGATCCTTGATAAAAAATAAATAATAATAATGAAGGCCTATCAAGCATTTTTTAAAGTTTGTGTAATTCAGGTAATTAAGAAATCTTATTTAGCAGACAAGAACGTTGTAAACTACCAAACAGATATTTGATGTGTTCTCGGTGAATTAGTAAAAATAAAATATCCAAAAAGAGAAAAAAAAAAAATTGCTTAAAGCTGGTAAAACAGAGACTGAAAACCACAAACGGGGACCTACCTTAAAGCAAAAATAAACTACACTTTTATTTCTAATGCTTGCATGTTTTTCTGAATGGTATTTATTTCACAATGTGTACAAATGTATTGTCTATTTGCTGACCTGAGGAACAAAGCA
The DNA here is from genome assembly GCF_019740435.1 of Gambusia affinis. Lineage (NCBI taxonomy): Eukaryota > Metazoa > Chordata > Actinopteri > Cyprinodontiformes > Poeciliidae > Gambusia > Gambusia affinis. Next base: position 28,402,261 of record NC_057870.1, on the reverse strand, counting down.
GTGTGTTCGTTTGTGTTACTCAGTATTTGTCTGTCTTCTGGTTGCATCAGCCCCTCTTCCTCTCATCTCTCCTTTTTGAGTTCTCCAGATAGTAACTGGCTCAACATCAATTTCAACTCCCTCCTCATGAAACACACACCAACACAGGAATACACATAAATAGTAATTTTGCAAATAGTAAAATTACTATTTGTGATAAATTTTTGTTCAGATTTCTTAACACAGAATGCCAAAATGTGAGGAAGTAATAAAATTAAAGAAAAAAAGGAATGTTTGCTAAAGAATGACTTCCATCGAGGGATGGCATTTACAGTTGGTGGCGTCTATAAATCAGATCTGGAAATTAACAATGGAAAAAAAAAAAAAACTAAAAAAAGAAAAAGAAAAAGCTAAAAATAATATGCTGATTTTAATAATAGTAGCAACATAGAATGTCAACATCTGAGGAAGTAATAAAATGAAAGAAAAACTTATTGTGTGCTAAAGATAGACACACAACACAGAAGCAGCTTCATCACAATATGTGAGCATTAGAAGCTGCATTCCACCTGCTAATGCTCCATTCTACTGCCCTCTCCTTTCCTCTGATAAGTGATGCAACTTGGCAACAACAGGTTGTAACACAGGGGCCTTGGTAAAGCTCTTACCAGTCCAGTAAAGAATGTCGCTTTGTGTGTGCGCACGTGTCTGAATCTATGAAGAGTATTGTTCTAAAAGAGCTGATTAGGCAAATAGCTTAGGCAGATTAAATCTGTGCTGTGTGATTTATTTACTACATGTGTACTAATACACAATAGTATGAACTGCCCACAAAAAACCAGTGGGGATAGACACTATTGTATTATCTCTATTGTAAGGATAAAGATTTCCCATGATCATAATTGTACTATAACAATTGCAACCCCCTAAAAATTACAGTATTGTGTGGAATCCATTTTATTATTTTATTCAGTGTCAAAGGAGAAGTAACATTTTCTAACAGTTTATTATGTTGGTAACTCTAGAGCAGTGGTGTCTTTTTGTCATGCGAGTCAAAATAATCTAGTATTATAATATATGTAATACAAAAGTATTCACAAAAAAATGTAATTTAATAAAAATTAAATGATATTTTTTTTAGCTACCCAACATTAAACTAAGAATGCAATTCTTAAAACTTACAAATAAAGTAGTCAGAATCTTTGTAGGAAAGGGATGTGTAAATTATTGTGGGGTTTTGTACATTTGCCATCTATAAAAAGAAAAAAAAATTTTTGGGCTTGACTGAAATAAATATAAAGAATTTTAGCTTATTCTCAGTAATGAGAACAAGATTTGAGTCAATCATTTTAATCAAGTTATATGCAAAAATGCAAAAAGTGTGGTTATTAAAAGATGAAAGCCTTGTGTTGTACCTAAGACTTTCCAATGTAACAAGATTTTAACTTGTTGGCAATAACTGTGTCCCAACTAAAAATAAAAAGTCCCCGTCTGTGTCATCCACCATTCTTAAATTGCAGTCAGGGGCCTCACAAAATTTGTTCCTGGGCACATTTAGGACAGATGTGTAGCCAGAAACCGTGGATTTGTGGAATAAATACTAAAAAAAACCCATCAATAAAAGTTAAGTCCATATTACTCATCTTCATATGGTTTGTAGGTGCATGATTACTGCAGTTTCTGCAATGATGCATTACAGACGATGCAACATATAAACTTTAATCTGTAAAGAGGAGATTAGAGAATCTATGCCAAAATGGCCTGATATTTTGCATAGCCTATACCAAACACACATCCAAAACTAACTCAAAAATAATTCATTAACTTGATGCTCCTCCTCTCACACTTTAGATGAGTGAAAAAAAAAAACATTTTCAACTGTTATGTTAGTTGAATGCACAAAATAAAAGGGCCAAAGATTAATTTCAGCCTCATTCCAGTAATTATACATGTATGCATGTACATGAAAGCATCCATGTGTTAAATGTGGGTCAATATTATCACATGAGAAACGCATTAACATGAACTAAGATACAGATACTTCCTCCTCTCTAAGCCTCTTGTGCTTTACTAATTGATATGCCAGATTGTTATTAAAGACCAGGTTTATTGTGGGCATGGATTAATAAGCCTGATTATTTAGAGAAAATATTTCTCTGTATAAGTAAAATTATTTAAATGAAGACCTTTTTAGACAATTATGAATACAAATTTCAGGTTTATTTAAATTATTCAAAGTGGTACGGTAAGTTATCTTTATAACAGTTTGAATTTACCTTTAATTTTAGTTTATCATCTTTTCCACTGAAATTTCTGTTTTTAGTTCTGGCATCCAGATCTCGTACTTTACATTTACAGCTTTCAGTTACATTGCTTCAAATACAGTATAAAGTCAGTCTCACAAAGGTTATTAATGGGTTTAGGTCAACTGATGAAATCAAAACCTTGTAAACGTAAACTTTTTTATGATGAAGCTGATTGAAAATTACCAACAATAAGCACATACAAGTTCCAAATTTTAACACAATCGCATACCAAAACAAAAAGGAGGAAACTATCTGATAATGTGTGCATTTGAATGCATTGATAACTTGGATGCATAAAAGGCTTCTTTAAAACTCCATCTTATCCTGCTGGTTTGGAGCTTCATCAGTTCTTTCATGTCTCTTTGCTAAGATTTCCCCTTTAATCTTCCTTTTTCTTAAACAAGAAAAAGAAACTCTTTGGTAAGGAAAATGTTTTTCTTCCTTCATCATTCATTTAATTCATTCCTCCTTCTGAGGTTCTGTTTGACAGTGAGTGTATGTGATCACAGGATATTAATGCACATTGAAGCATGAACATTAATATTAACACATTTCAATGTACAGAGTGGAAAGAGAGCACAGATACAGCTGAGATATATAGAGAGAACACACAAGCATCCATATGTGTCTGTGTGTGTGGGTTTGCATGGCCAGGGGGTTTATCAGCTTAAGCCAACCCCCTCCCAGCTTTAGACACAAACAGGAATTAGACAGACTGTGGGAATTCTTACTGGGGTTCAAATTGCCAGACCTAATCAGTAATGGTGGGGGAAAAGAACTGTGCTGATGAAGTTTATGAGACTTATGTGTGTCAAAGTGAAAGCATAAGAATTACGTAATAATCCAGCTCCCTTAACTCCCACCAGGGCATTTTAAAGAGCACATTTAGGACTTTAAGGATTTTCTGTGTGTTTGTCAGTGAGTGGTTGGATCAAACATACCCTTAATAATAATAATAATGTGCATGTTAATAATTCTGTATCATGAATACAGATAAAACATACTGTGAGCAGACAGAGCCTCTCATCTCAGAAGAAATCAAAGTCCTCAGAGTGCACTGCGTGTGTGTGTGACGTATGCTTGCGTATGAATGTGTGTGGCTTCTGCGTTACAGTAAGTGGGTCAGCCTCGTTACCGTATGAATAATAAAAAAAGTTTATTTTAAGCACAATACCAGCTTGCTAACGAAGAGGAAATGTAAACGCAGTACATGAGAAACAGCTGTTTCAGTATGAATTGTGAAGTTGGTTTATTCTGAGAATTTTCACAAATACAAACTATCTGGCATGTGTGGAACGGGCACAGTCATTTTATTCAAATCTGATTGCCGTGCTACAACAGCAGAAACTCAGTTATCTTTCTCATGCTGTACAATATATCAAAATCACAGTCATTGTTACAGTTTCTGTGTGTACAAAAGGGATTTCATGAAGGTATATGAACCCTTAACAGACTTATCTTAGAGATGTATTGTATGTCACTTTTCTCTATGAAGTCAAAAGTTCAGCTCATGATAACCTTTATTTACTAACCAGCATGTGATTCAGCAGAGCAGAAACGGTTGCCAACACACACACACACACCCACACACACACACACGTGCGCACTTGATTTTGGTCAAATTATAACGACTGCTGAAGGTTCTTAGTGCAGCAAAGACAGATTTATGTTATTGCTCAAATCAAAAAGATCTTAAAAACAACAGATCAACCTCAGGCTTTCATCACTTACTATAATATGGAGTTGATTTAGAAAAACTACACCTAAAGAAAAACAAAGTATTGAATTCTGACTTTAAAGCATCACCAAAAGTCTTTTAAGATCACATAAATATATTCAATAAACTAAATAAGCTACATTTATTTGACAAATAGAAATGAGTGACGTGGTTTTGCAAAATAGAAATTTGGGACACAATTAAGAAAATGTGCTGTAAAAGTCAGAAGAAACTATTAACCCTGTTGTGTGTTTGCACATTAGAACACCAGCAGAGCATTGAGGTTTCAACACAAGGCAAACCAGGACCTAGTATAGGGGTGGCTCATAGCTGTCCTGTTTGTTTATGTAACTGTGCAAAGAAGAGCATTTCTATGTGAGCATGCACTGGTACAAAAACCTTGGTTGGTAAAATGTTTGCTTACAGTGGTGAAAAGTAAGTGACATGATGAGTATTACAAATAAAATAAGAGTAAGAGCAACAGAGTGAGGTGTGTGTGTGTGATGACTTACCGGTAAGAAACGTGTGACAGAATATGTTAGCCTATCCTCAGTCTCCCTCTCTTTTCCACTCTCCTCAGAATAAACCCAGAACTGCAGTTTTGTCAGCTTCCCTCATGACTGGAATAACACTGTTCCTGAGGTTTAATGGGGAAGAAGGAAAAAAAGAAAGGAGCTAGTTAGATGGTTCTTTATTAGGTACAGGAAAGTAAATGTTGAATGTGGACTTTAAATATTTGTCAAACCAACATTACCCAGGAAAACAAATTGGCACAAGATCCAAGACACCAGTAGAGAGTTACGCATAATCACTTTTTTCTCATAAGTATGTATCGACATTAGTAATGTTGGTGATTTTATGTAAAAATCTTTCGGGATTTTGTAAACATTTTCTTTACAGAAACATTTCCTTGGGACTTGCGACACTATATTTCTCCAGTTGAATTATATTTATTTATTTATTTATTTATTTATTTTTGTTCTCTTTAACTTAAAAAACATTGTGTTAAGTTTTTATTGGAGGAGTCACCTTTTTGTTGAGTGAAGTAAATGAGAAATATAACTAAAATTACTTGTGACTTTGTGAAGAAATTCTTTTTTGGACTACTTGATCAAAAAAATAGTTGATAGGAAAAATAGGTTGTTAGTGGCAGCCTTGCTCTGTTGTTCATCCAATGAGACTGCCAAGAGATTCTATGAGCTCATGGAAATGTTTGGCAAATACGCCACACACCAAAATGATGTTTACTTTCTATTCACTTTCATCAGGGCTGCATTTAGCTTTTTGTGTAAAACGTTCCTTATGTTGAATGGCTAATAAAACAAGAGATAAGAGTAATACAAGTGATACTCGCCCTGTGCAAACACATGTAAAGCTTTCATATAACTACAGGAGGAGCATACTATGTAATGACTCAACTGGCATTAAAAATCTCCTTGGTATTTGTCAGTGGTTATTATCCCAACAGTAACTACAGTTACTCTATCAGCTTTTAGGCAATAATAGACTTCAGGTATTATATTTTATCTGGGGTTTTTCTACTTGTTTTTGCTCTTATTTATGCTGTGAATCATAAAGATCACAGCTTCCACAAGGTGAACGACCATTTTACACAGCAGAGGGATGGAAGGGATTTGACCTCTGTGTGCTGCTGAACAAGTTCTTCATGAACCTCCTATTAATGTTCAATGACAGATCACAACAATCTGGACAAACACAACCTTTCAGTTGTTCACCCACCAGCAAGCACAAACAATATTTCTCCTTCACCCACACAGACGCACACAATGTATTCACAAAGATGCATCAAATCTGAGCGAGTTGTCCTGACAGAAGAGCGCTGTCAGCTACTGCGCCGTTTTTGTCCTGACAAGCAGGTGGTGAAGCATTCAGTTTTACCAGCGAACACGAGCTGACCTTTCCGCAACACATACTGGCCTAAAAACAGAAACAAAACTCTCTACAAGTAGCCCTACAGTCTTGAAGCTTATCCATTATTCAGATCTGTAATGACCTTGTGACTTTTCTTTGAACTCTGAATAAATTACATGTTTTTTTCCCCCCTTTTCACCTAAAAAATAAATTGTTACCCTTTTCTTTTGAGCTCTTAGTTAATCCTCCAACCTCTTGCACGCTTGTTGATTCTGATGGAGCCATGCGGCAGACTGTGTGCTCAAAGGAACTGTATTCAATAATAAAACAGAGTGATAGGATGGAGGGATGAGAGAGCAGGGATAAAAATGTATTGTGCCCCGTCTGAGAGACTGAATGATTTATAACACAAACTGACGCTTGCACGAGCCTCTGGGAAAGTTGAGGCTGCACTTCTCCTCCCCCTCACACTCTCCTCCCCGCTTGGCATTTATGACCAGTCAGTTATGGAAAGGTATATTCATGAACTATCCATTGAGAATTTTTTTTTAATTCATCTTCAAAATGTTATAGGTTTCTTACTTTAAAGCTCCAAAATTAATGATGACAATCATTTTGAACTAAAGATGATTAATTAGAATTTATCTAAAGATGATCGATTGCAGTCCATGCTACTTAAAAACAGCCAAGTGAAATGTGTTGAAAAGAAAAAGGTATCATTGTCAAGGAATTTGTAAACAGCTTAAAGTGAGTTTAATTTTAATCTGAATGACTATTAGTTTTAGTATTAGTTTTAAATTTTAAACAATAATTAGGACTCTTAAAATGTCATTGTCTAATGCGTTATATTTTTTGGGCATTTTTCTGTGATGCTTTGACACAAAAAGTTTAAAGTTTTCAGTTTTCAAATGTGAAATTAGCCAAAGTCATGCCATATACAGCTGTCTAGCAGCTTTGTAAGATACTTTCTTTATACAGGAAATATTGACATTTAGGACTTGCAACACAAGCTCCTGTTATTCATTATGACATTATTCATTATGTCCCTAATTTGTGGATTGTCAAACAGTACAGAAGAATACAATACAACATTAGTAGTAGAAATGTCTTAACTTCATTCTCAAAAACTTTACCGACTCTCATCAAGTTACTAATGTTAAGCTATTTAGGCCAATTTTTACACCCTCTAAGCAAAGTAAATTACAATCAAATGTGGATTCTGACTATAATTACAAGTGTCAAATTTTGACGTGATAACAATTACTTAGTAAGTGACATCTTTATTGAATTCTTATCCACACCCTTTATTTTCCATTCCTTTGGGTGCATAACACACTGACCACTATGAATCATAATTCATGAATCATGGGCCATAATTTCTGAGTTGCTAACTGGTCATGAAAAGCATGTCAACTGCCCTGAATTGTATTTGTGTTCAAGGGCAAAATATCTTACAGCTTTTAGGATGAGGCCAAATGAGTCGATGTTGGATGGAGTGTTGAATAGAAAACAGACTCTGGCCAAGTTTAGAGCTATTTTGGTTCCAGATTCATCTTGTTCTCTTATTAATTTTTTTTTTACAACATGGCTCCACATGATTCACACAGTATTCATGGTTGCTTGGAAAGAAACCTTGGGAATTATTTAATGAGACTGAAAAAACAGTGGTGCTAATTTTTTTTAACCTATTTTAATTAGAATTTGAGAGGTGAGGTGTCTGATTTTATTTGGTACTTCAGACTCAGTATCCAAATGTTTAACTCCCACCAGATCCTTTGTGACTGACATGGGACTCTGATGACTCATACTTGAGACAGGTGGACTTGCACATCAAAGTTAAATATTGCTTAATATAAAACTAAAGCAGAATAATGTGTTTACAATGTATAAATTCCCCCAGGATGTAAAAAAAAAAAAAGACAGAAAATAATATTTTCTGATACAATGAAGTGAAATATTATGTCCTGATTATCCTACCAGGGCGGTATGGTGTGGATTTTATAGCAGTGACTCATTTACACAGAGTGAGCTCATGAACAGTTTATATCAAACAGGATTTTTACACTCTGGGGTCTGGTGTAATCTCACAGGTTTATGAACTCTGATAAAAAGTATGCGATTCTTCCATGCATTCAAATATGCAAACAAAACACATACACTAAAAGGTTTACTGTTTAGATTAAAGCCAGATGTAAGATAACTGTGATCATTGGAGGACTGAATGGTGAAAACTATAGTACTAGGTGGCCCATACAGAAATACATATTTAATTGCTAGTGTGGTTTAACTTCAAAGTAAAGACATTAAGCTGTTAAATGCAAATAGAAACTCTTCTTAAGCTGTATTGTTTAAGAAGCAAAGTGTTGTCCCGTTTGAACTACCGTATAGCAATCTGACAAATATTTGTCCACAACAAAAAAGAATACATTAAATTCAGAATTAATGGGGCAGCCTTTAAATAAAGTAAAGTCATTCTGATCACTGAAATGCTTCATTCCTACAGACTTTAATTGTTTTCACCTGAATACATGGCATGTCCTTCAAAATAACAGATAGTAAAGCTCAGATATGAAGGATTTTCTATGATGATTTATGCAAATAAGCCAAAGTTAGCCTGACTTCAGTTGAAGCAAAAGCTTAAAGGATTGCTGAATGTTTTTTCCAAGTTGTCCTCAATTTCTATTATTCTAACAAGATTTGAAAATGTTTTGTATTGTAATGCTACTGATACGAACGAGCAGGAAAACATGCCTTCTCTGCTGCAGACATGTCCATTAAAGTAGATAAGCTCTCCGTACTGCTGAGCCTCATCTTCCTGACTTGTGACTGAGCAGAGACCCATTTTCCCCTTACAGCTAAGTTGAATATCAATCCTAATCCCCTTATTAATGTAAAAAAAAAAAAAAAAGAAGCTATTTGCAATGATACAGACTTGTGAGGTGTTATATAACATAACAGAATAAGCATGCTCTCTGCACAGAAAAGCCTTTGCACGTGAGAAGGATTTTTACACCACTGTCTTACTCTCATGTGTCCATATAAAGGATCTCAGACTACGGCAGTATTAAGCTAGCTTTGGAAGGTGTGTTTGCGAATATCCAGAAGTTATGAAAGGAAAGACTATTTAAGGGGTCAGGTCTAGATCTATCACTATGTGAACGTTTAAGAAAAAAAGCTTGCAAATTTAACTCCTAAAGAAAACATTTCTGGTTTCGTGTAGATTGTTAAGTTGCACAAAAACAACAATACCACAACTGACATCATAATTACCAGATGAATGCTACTGTCTAGTGAATTATTTCCCAAATCATTCATAATGAGCGTGAACATCTATAAACCTTACAACCTTGAAAAGAGGTGGGAAGATGCAGATATATTCACACATTCAGATAACTAGTTACATACTTTGTACTAAACAAAGCTGACACTTTATTTGGGATGAAAGTTCCCCCCCACGGAGAAATCCCTTGAATCCAGATGAGTCATTATCTATGTCCAATGCCTATCCCTCTGGAATAAAGCCTGGAGTTTTCTCTATTAAAGCCATTTATCCTCTTTGGCAACAATCAAGGTTTGTGTCTCTGAAACTTATTTCCCCATCCAATCAGGTCAATAGTATGCCTGGTCTGCTGCTTTGTTTTTACCAAGTCCTGCAGTGTTTTCGTCAAACGCGCATAATCAATTTCTATCCTTCTTTTTCACAGATACCTCCAACCCATAACACAAGCTAGACAAATAAAGCACACAGTGTGGCAGAGCAAGAGGCTCTTACATTATTCAGTAGCTCCTCTTAGAATTTTACACATCAGAGAAAGTACTGGATGAAGTGGAGGCTATTCATGGTTACCACTATGACCGTGAATAGCTACCGTTGCATCCTATTGACGTTCAATACAATTAAAGCAAGAGATAAAAATACTATTTCTTTGAAGTGAGGAAGAGATGATTTTTTTGTTTGTTTTACAGCAACTGTTAATATACATTCACTGTATTGTTTGAGTTTAATGTTAATCACAGTGTGGAATAATTAATAGTTAAGTTTCAAAGTGTTTTTGACAACAGGCTACATCCCCACATCCTTCTCAATTATACAAAATGTATAAAATATTTAGAAACATGAACTGTTCTTGAAGATGCTTTTACTCTACATTGGCTGTTTTTACTGTGTAGTTTAATCTTTTAAGTAACTTCTGCCTTCCACTATGTCAGTATATTTATTTGCATAAACACGAGAGAGGTTGTAAAAGCTTTTAACCTGCAAGTTAAACAATTTTTCTGAAAAACTGTCGTGATTAGGTTGTATGCTGATATTTACTCAGCATTTCAGAAAACAAAGCAGCTCTGAGTAAAGAATAACTTATAATGAAGATTAAAGATTAAAAGAAAAAGTACACATCATCATAAATTTTTTTTTAGCATACCTGACAAACAAGCGAAAGCACTTAAGGGCAAGTTGGCTTACTGAAGTTTGATCTGGGATCAAATACTTCCAAGTTTGACCTTCTGATGTATAAAGTGGCCTAATCTTATTGCCTTTTAAATCTGAATAGTACAGAGAACTGTGTGACTGTGCAGGGGATTGCCAACAAATGTCACCTTCACTTGGTTTGGTTCACTTTCCCACTGGACTTTTAGAAATGGACTGAATGGGCTGGTTAACATGCAACAGCTGCTTGTTTGGGGAACTATCACGACACACTGGTCATTATGAACAGCAGGAAAGGCAGTGAGCTATCCACCACATTGCCTTTCATGCAAGGGACAGACACAGTAGCAGCAAAAAAGATGGCAGAAAGTGAGAGACTGAAGTACTGCTGTGGTTAGAGAAACAGACCAAAGAACTGCTTGGAAAATCACATGTGACTTCTTCCCTGCAGTTCATTTTCTCTTTATAGTTGGCTGAAGTCTTGAACCTTAAATATTTAAGAAATAGCATTATAAAATACCAGAGCTAGCTGAGAACATTTCAGATTGTAGCTTTATTTTATCTTTATTTCCGTCACAGTCTGTAAATGCTGTAAAACATGAAAATGTGGGAGTTTGAGGTTTATGTAACATCTTCTCTCATGGGTAATCATTTTGGCCATTTTTTTCTGAAACCCATGTATCACATGGAGCATCCCAAGTCATTATTTTAAAATAACGACTCCACCAGTGCCACCTCCTCTAAGCTGACTCACTGAACAAACACCAACATGCACATGTTGGTTATGATGCAAATTGTGTTAGAAATACCCATCAAGTAATGTGAAGAGACTGGCAGAGAGCGCTCCAACAGACTCACTTTAGTTACTGACCACAGAAGACTTATGACAATTCAAGACCATAGAGATACTGTGAAACTCATCTTCCTATTGTGATTAAAACAGTTTTGTTTGGTTGACTTCTGACTGCATATCAAAACATTAATCTGCAGTAGAAGAATGTTTTACATTTTAAGAAAGAAATACATATTCTGATAGTAATAAAACCCACAAGATAGTAGCATTGGGAGAACTAATAGACAAGAAACAGAGAAAGAATTTTACAGTTGAATATATTATTATATTATAAAGTGAAATATTTTCCAGTCACAATGACTTCCTGGTAGAAAAAGGGAGAAAGAGTTTTTGACCGAGTTTAAACTCAGATTTACACTGACCAAATTTACACACCAAAATGTTTAAACAAATTGGCAATTTGGGTAGTCATGACTTCCATATCATTTGACACAACTGGAAACCCCTCTGTAGATGACCTGTAATTTTTGTTTTTCTTATATAACACCCCAAGCAGACTGGATCGTTGTGTGACATCATGGAAACATCAAATAAAATTGGCAAGATATTAGGAAGAGGATTGTGGACCTGAACAAGTCTGTTTTATGTTTCATGTGAAATTTCTAGACACCTGAAAGTGACAAGTTCATCTTTTCAGAGTATTTTGTGTTATTCCCGGATTATCAATGTCATGTGACCTGGTATACTCTCCCAGTGTTTGTACCCGAATCCTGTGAGCTGTCTTTACCTTTGGAATATTTTTCATACACAATTATAATTGATACAGTTAAGAATTGATAGTATCATAAGACAGCCCGGGGTTGTTGCCCAATCAATATGACCTCAGTTCCAGCTGAACTCGGTCATGCTACACACACTGATGGTGACACCAACACTAATCGAAGGGCCTCTGTTTTGCTTTCATACCAGTTTAGCTCCAGAAGCAGTCAGGCTTAAGAATGTGACCCCCAAAGGTCAGGACCTCGGATAGCAATCCTAATTGATATTTAACCCTGTTTGTCCACAATGCCTTTATTTTTTTCCTCTAGGGACATTTAAAAATTATAGTACAGTTTAGTTTTAATATGTATTAATCTACGTGTACAACATTAAAGATCAAGATTATGCATAAATTGAAACTTTTAGACTTATGCAGAGACTAAGAACAGTCTCAGACAGCACAGTAACCATCTACTGCATCACCCAGCTGCTCTCCTAAAAGGCCATTTAAAAGAACTAAGGTGTTGAACAATAGTAGCAAATCTTCACGCTTGGTATATGTTCTGATCAACACACCACACAGTAATTATTACACAGGAAGATATGGTCATTCATTCATCAGTTTAGATTCACACAGAAACAGCAGAACCTTTAACCTGTGTGGAAGCACCAACCAGCGGATGTAGTTTTAACTCCAAGCTTGTATGTGCGTTTGAACATGTAGGCAACAGAGAGCAAAGTGTAGTTCTCTAAAGCCCAACAGGGTTTTTCAATCCAAAGCAGCAGAAAGATTAACAGAGGCCTACTTCACAGCTACATAATGACAGCAGGGAAGAAGGAAAATGATTATGGACTACAACATGCTACTGCTTCTTGCAGAGTTTTATTCACAATAAAATATTTAAAAGACAAAAATTTAATGGAGAAGTTGAGCAACCATTAGCTAGTAGAGACAGGCGCTTCTCTGCCATAAATGGCAGAGTTGAGTAACTACTTAGCCTTACATGTGTCCATCTTTCTCTGACATGGAGGATGATCAAGGCTTTCTAACATTCATAATCCGATGCAACTGATTTAGAAAAAAAGGGACAGAATCATAGCTTTTCCTCTCACCTTTTTCCTTGCATACTAACCAAGGTTTGCAGAAGTCAGAAAATTTTTAGAACCAGTCTGCATGAAGCTAGGAGAATGAACATGAGCTTAGCCTCTCAACTCAGGGAACAGCTTACAGAGGAGACATCTATGCAGAGAAGTGAGGAAAATTAAGCTCGTCATCACAATATTCAATATTAATATCCAAATTAAAACAATTTCCTGATGTTGTAGACGTGACAGAGATCATTTTATCTGATTACTCGTAAAGTTTGGGATCTAAGCAAAAGTGCAATTGCAAAGTAGAATGTTACAAAATAAAATTTTCTTGATTTTACTATTAGCACATTTACCCAATTTAGGGATGAGTGAAGGTGTTTGAATACACCTTTAATGTAATTTGACCATAAAAATAAAAAAACAAAATGGGTCTACTGAAAGTTTCACAAAGTATGCACAGTATGCTACAACAAATGAAACCATTTAAATAGTATCTTTGTGGCCGGTTGCTAAAGTAAATGAAGTAATACAGCTGCTGATCATTTATTTACCTGGTTGACTTCAAAAGATAAAGCACAATGAGAGAAGCCAAAGCATGCTAAGCTGTGTCCTATCTTCACATTTTCTTTCTTTGTCAAATGAAAACAGAATGATCATACAAACTGAAAGATAAAAGACACAGAGAGGGGAATGTAAGACCCCCAAAAAAGAAATGCACATCTGGTCCACTGAGTCATTCCCTGTGCGTTTTCTCACTTAGTCTTTTTTTATAAAGACTCACAATATAAATTATGTATACCGTCATCATCATTACGGTTTACACAGTGTAGCAGAGGGCCCATAGGATTTCAGTTTTATGTAGTCTTCCAGCCATTAGCTTGGGAATTCATTTAGTGTTAGAACTTAGCTACCCTCTTCCCCTTTTAGATCTCAAGGATTCATCAAATCTGTTTAATTCTACGAAGGAAAAAAAAAAAAAAAACATATATATATATATATATACCCTTTCTCAAAAGGTTTGAGTGATGCTTTTTAATTTTTCTCTGGATGAGTCACATCCAAATTGTATTAAATCTACATTAGATCAGTGAGTTGTCGATTGAGAAGAATTCCAGACTGGTGAGCTGAGCTGAGAATTACTCACACCACAGTGGGAAACAAAACTTTCAAGAAATCCTGCCAGACATACCAGGTTTGGGTAAAAAGGTAAACATAAGAAAAGCAGTCAGTGGTCATGTTGGAGTGACTAATTTTAGTCCACAAAATTTAAGTTATACAGCATTGGCAAAAAAAAAATATCAGCAATCAAGTTGTTTTAGATCTTCTGATTGTATTGCTAGTAATTAAATTAGTCATGTTATTGATCAATTATTACACAAAGGCTGGAGAATACTACTTAGCAAATGTTCACATATGCACAGTAACTATGCATTAGTTTTGAAATCTGAGAGGAACATTTTAGCAATAAATCAAAGCTTAGCTAAGTCCAACAAAGTATTCCAATGTCATGTTTTAATCCTGACCATTATTTTTGCACCAGTGCTGCTCTCGTTCCAAATGTTTGCTTGAACGTTGCATTTGGTTTTAGAGATGGGGTGAAAAAGGTCATTATGTTCACAATAATAAAGCCAACTATTATAAAAATTTTGTCTTTGGGCTTTAGAGTCAAGTTAACAAGTTTTAAATGCCAATATGGTCTTGAGTATGAATAAGAAGCTCTTAGACATAATATATTACGATACTTGACTTTATAGGAGCTGCAGCTGCATGCTTCTGGATGTTACCCACACAGAATCTGGGTTGAGAAATGTTATGTAATTTAATTGTTCACATTGACACAAAGTCAGCCAAATACTATATAATTATTTGCTGTTTTATGATTCTATTCTGAATAAGCATCTAAATCTTTAAATCTAAGATAGCAGCAGCACTAACTGAATCATGTACCTTTCCTCTGCTTAGCATTTGCAAGAAACCCTATGGCCTATCTGATGGAGGCCCAGAGTACTACCAGGAAACAATAGCTGGATATGGGGCAGGAAGGTCCTTGTCTATAAAAATAAGCGATAGTGTCTGCATGCATTGGTCTCTTTGATGGCTTGATAATTTCAGTACTTCCTTATAACCCTTTCGGGATTTTTGCAGAACTGCAATTATCCTAAGGTTTGAGACCTTCTGGCTTTGCACTTCTGACATATGTGTGTTTCCGTATGATGAACGCTTTTATGTCTGTTGGTGAGAGAGGACACAAGACAGAGTGAGGGACACAGTGCAGTGGGGTTGGATGATTTGACTGGCATAGCTTCCTCCAATCACAGTTTAATTGGACAATTGCTTAGATTAACTTCAGGCTTTTTAGAATGAGAAAGCCATGCAAAACTGTTCTCCAATGTACTTCTAAGTGGGGTGGTGAAAGTCCTCACTCTGGATTGCTCTAAAGCTTAGTTCCCTCAAGAGAATCTCCTATTGTATTAGTCTCTCTATTATTCTTCAATAAATAAAACACACAGGAGAAAATGTACATTATGTGTTGCAAAATTGTACTCTCCCCTCTCCTCATGAGTAAATTAAACAAATCGTAGTGCTACCAGATCAGGGGAACAACACTTTGTGGTCAGCAAGAAAAAAATCTCTAGTTTGATATTTTAAGAGCCATTAAAGTGATTAAAAAGAAAGCAGAAAGATGTGAGATGTCACCAGAGTTTCTCTATTTTATTGATTTTGTGCTTTCAACCTTTGCCCATCATGGAACATGCTGAATTTGGAAATGTTGGCAGTCTTCTGGAAATCTCAAAGGTCAAGTAAAGCTTGGCATACAGTGCACAATATTTTCAGTTGTATTCACCTCCAGCTCTATCTTTACGATTACAATGCAAGGTTCTGTGATTTACGGAGAAGAAGAAGAAGAAGAAAACAATGAAAGTGAGGAGACACTTACCAAGACTGAAAATGCTCAACAAAAACAAACATGCTTCCTTTGCATTACTTGCTGTTCTCCATCCATCCATTTTCTAACACCCTTGTCCCTAGTGGGATCAGGAGGGGTGCTGGTGCCTATCTCCAGCTAACGTTTCAGGCGAGAGGCAGGGTACACCCTGGACAGGTCGCCAGTCCATTGCAGTAGTTGATGTTCTATGCAGAGAAACTTCAACTTCTCTACATTTAACTGCATACTTTTACTGAAGTTGTGTATTGCAGCTATGAGAGTGATAAGTGAACTTAAATCAAATATGCAGATAGAAATGTTTAAGGAAAAAATTTTCTCTTTCACATGACTTTGAAAATGCTGAAAGTTCATAAGCTCCAGTATTCAAAATTCTGCCTGTGTTTTTTCCAACACATCTACTTTCAAGCAAGCAAAATTTAATTATGATAATAATACATCATATTACTTGCTGTACTAATTATAATAAGCCAAATTACTTTTATACTTTCTTAAGAAACATTCCAGTGAGTGACTTGTGAGTGTAAGAGCTTCAGGTAAATTTGACTCTTGGCGCTGCTTAAACAGTGAGATTCCCTCAAGGAACAACCAGAATTTCAAACAAGTTTGATTTTTGTATGACCATACTATTACTGATCAGGACCTTGCCATGAGGTGTGAATCACTTTTACAAAACACTATGCATAATGCAAATATACATAAATATATATATATATACATATATATATATATATATATATATATATATATACACACACACACACAGTTGCATGACTGGAATACTGGCTGAAAATGGGCCAAAACCAGTCCACGTCCTACAGGCACAAAATGTCATTTTTAATAACGTTAACTTCCCTAATAAATTTAACATAAAACTGAACTATAAATTCTCCTCATTTTAAAAAAGTGAAATCCTCTAATACAATGTGCACTCCCTCACTTTTTGCACTATCTGCATTTGCTTCCAATGTACTAAAAAATTATTGAAGCTTTATGTCAAGAAAACGACAAGTGGACTAATATCTGTATCCGAAGGTCAAACCTTTAAAAAAATGATAGATCAACAATTGGCCACAAATCTCTGGTACATTTCCAGCAAACATCTAGTCTAAGAAATCAAAGGTATGCAGATAAGAAACTGATAAGACAAGACATGTTCCTGACATTCAACTTTTTGCCCTCAAGCTGTTGCATTTTGTTTCAAATCTGTGATCTTGTGCCAAAGACAGAATCATTTTTTCCCCAATTATTCAAACTTGTATTTATCCTGACACACTGGTGGTTGGTGAGAGCATTACAAAATCTCCCCTAGATTCCAAGGCAAATCTCCACTTGACCCAATGAAGGCTGTCCAGTTACAGCATTAGAGCCGCACAGAGCTTGGGCTGAGGCCTACATTCTCTTGGGACTGGGGGATGGGGGTGGGTTGGGCGCACACTGTAGTAGCCTGACAGAAAAGGAGTTTTCAAGCCTTTGCTTCAGCACAAGGCCAAAAAATAATAATTAAAAAAATCCTCAAAACACAGAATCATTTGTAAATGATCGACAGCCATTGGATAATGCTCCCACTGAAAAAAATAACTGCCTCAACAAACCCTAGGTCTGACCTGAAATAAAACAATAAAATAAGTTGTTTTTTTTTTTTACTTTGTAACTTCAAGGTTGCTGAGTAAAACTGACTTTTTGATAGCTATGACACAAAGAAGCATTCGAGTAAGTCAAAGGTTGCTTCCAAATTAGAGCAGTGTGGTACAGCACATTACCTCATCCCCACTCACATTAGCAGACGTGTCCATCATAAGCATGCATCCTAGGCCTTGCTGACATTCCCAGCTCTGCTAAGCTAGTGTTGCACACTGGAATTCTCCCTGAAGGATGCAACGGAAAGTTAGCAAAACAAACAATTGTAGGGCTATACATGACACTTTGAATTTTTTTAAAAAGAGCCCTATTACCACATATTTCTAAAAATACTCGTGTCTGAGCCTTTTTCTTCTCTCTGCCGAGCTAAAATAAGCCCCAGATCTGGAGGAGTGGTGGAGGGCAGATATAACACAAATCAGCAGTCGCCAATGATGATGTACGTTTGGCTGATGGGAATAGCTGCTCATAATTCCTCAGCATGTCGAGCTAGCCTAGTCATGAAGAAAAAGATAAAGGCTTAGAGATTTCACAACAGCGCTAGAGAGGAGGCAAATGCAGCCAAACATGATGAGGATTCAAAAGAGACAACATTGGAGAGGAAAGAGGTGCGGGGGGGCAACTCATGGCCACAGCTGCAACTTGGCCCAGAGGATTTGAGACATTCTTGTAATAAAGGGCTGTAATAAAGTCACTCATCCCAAGTTTCCACACCCATTGCAACCAACTTTCCAACATGCCTCTTTTATAACAAATTCTGAAGAAAGAAAAAAAACAATGGAGAATAGAATGCACAAGAGGCATAAAGCTCAGGAGGTGTGTTTACCAGGCTGATTTCCATTATTTTATATTGTATAAAATGACAATAAATTGTGTGTTTAAGTCAGTTTAAGCCAGATGCTCTAGAGAAGAGCTTGTAAAATGTGAAAAAACCCAGAGGGTCACTGCAGGTGATCATATGCCCCCAGATGGGCTTTCATGAAATATACTGCAATAAATTCCTTTTCATGTACACATTTTCATTAGAATAAACTTAAAAGGATGACAACTTGATCTTCCAGCTGACCAAAATTTAAAGCAACTGCTCAGTGTAGATGGTTTGTCATCATTACAAGGTGTTGACTGAACAGCAGAGGTGGAACAATCACTTTAAAGTTATTTGATCAGAGTGCATCTGTTGCATCACAGTTTTTTCCCTCTGAGACAACATTTAGAGAACCAAGACCGTGACTCAGGTACACATCAGCTGCTGTGTCGTGACTGAACCCATTCTACATGTTTCCGATGAGTGGGATTACATTCAGTAGTGCAAAGACACTGTTTCCATTAAATTCAGGAATACCACGCAGAAATTGGCTCTAATTATGCATTAACATGCAGTGTTATGTGTTTTCCAGATATGTTGTGCCATTTTATAGCACAGTCAAGTATGTTACCAACAGTTGTTATTAAAAATTATATATATAACTATATATAGAAATTTGACTTTGTGATATAACCCTGTGAAACTGGGCTTCTGTCTCTTTAAGAAACTCTTGCTCTTTCTGCAACTCCACCCTCAGGAAGTCATCACAACAGCTCTCCTCTATTAACCCTTTAATGCTTTTACCAGCGTTGCATGGAGAAGCTCAGCTGAGCTCAGTTGATGCGCTCGGGTGATGCACAGTTCAACCAGGAATTGGCTAATTTCTGCTGGCTAGTCTGAAGGAGCTGAGTGGGGAAACACGGGAAAGAGGTGGTCTGTAGTGCTGAAGCTCAGAAACTTGAGAATTGCAGTTCCGAAAAAGAGCTTTGTCTTCGAAGGCGATGCTCTGTCCCATCTAGGTGTTTTGCACAACTGAATGGTTGCCACAGGAAATTAAAGGACTTCTCAAACATAAATGAAAGAATAAAGGCAACAGTCCAGGTTGTTTTTGATGAAAGAATTACATTATAACAGGATGTAAAGCTCAAAAAAGTCAATTTTACATAATACTGTTCTTTTAAACTCAAGAGCATATGCAGTCATGAAACAATATATTAATTAAATAAATGCACTTATTGTAGAATAAATAAAAGACCTTAAATCTATGAGATGATCAATCAAATCAATTACAGCCATCTTTAGGATGACTTAATATTGCTCTTAAAATTTATATTACAATAAAAGATTCCATAATAGCTGTTGATCCAGTTACCAAATATATGCACTGGTTCTCCTCCTGCTGACTTCACAAGACCAACATAGTGTAGCAGTGCAGAGTTTTGCTGTCTTTTGAAATCATCATTAAAAGCAGTATGCATGAGCACATCTGCAAGTCCAAGAGAAATTGGGGGTAGGGAGAGCAACATTTTCCCTGTCATCTAAGACAGCATGTCTATGTTAAACATGCTAAATCATATCACTGCAGAACATTACACCTGAAAACATCACTTTAATATTGATAGGCTCAGGTCCTATAGCATAGTTAATCAACACTACTAACACTGACTTTGAAAAATGGAACAAATCATTGTTTTTTTTAAGGGTTTAGCCCCTAGAAATGTGGATAGAAACAAGTGCATTGTTTTCAGTTCAGGTGAAAAACATTACAGTGGCATGATGTTTTCTGATAGCTTATATTTAGAAAATTAATTAAAATTTGCATCAGATGTGTTAGGTAGGATGTTATTAGGTAGAAAAAGAAAGAAAATATTTTCTCTAAAGTTATAGATATATTTAAAATCTTCCAATATCTCCCGCTTCATTCATGGGGAAATTTGACCCATAAAAAATAAAATACCCAAAGATTGCTGATAATTGTAGTTAACAGCAAATTTCTTTCTATTTTGGCGAAATAGAAAGAAATCCATTGGAATGTCTTCTGAAGTTGAAATTTTGACCAAGAATTCAGATTTGACATGCCATCTGTTTGTATACTATTAAACTCATGGTTCATACAGAACTCTACAAGCTCTGATTTTTAGTATGTTCCGCTATGTTTTCAATGCTTAAAACAGAGAAAAACATTTCATCAGCTTATTCTGCTAATAGTATTTACCCTGGTGACCAAGCACAATAATGAGCCAATCCTATTGGTTTTCATCCATCCCAGATCCAAACTAACTTCTGAGACAAGTCAAAAATAGCATAGGACGAGCAATTTTAAGCAATCCAAGAATATCCCGTCTTTCCACATCCTTTTTTTAAGTTACATGAAACTCTGCAGTGTCCCTAAGCTTGAAGAAAGTTATAATAAAACTTACAGACTTTGAAAGCTCAAATTGTTTTTTTTTTTTTACTGAATACCACCAATGCACCAAAAATATGTTTTTTATCTTGTTACTCATCTATTTGTGGTGTCTGTCTATGCAAAGTATGAATGTCAATGCCACAGGCTGCAGAAACCTTACATGAGCAATTTTGGTTTTAGGCTTGCTCAATTTTGTGTTAGCCAGTAGGGAAACATTCCATTTTCTTTCATTAAAAGATACTGCAATATGACTGGAAAGGCAACTCAAACTCAACAGTCAACTGTCTCACAACATGAGCTTACATAAGCGACACCTGAAATAAAGAGACTGTGAGTAAGATGTTAACAATGATAGTAACAATTGGGGTTCTTTCTGTGACACCCCAGCTGTGACCCTATTCACAAAAGGGGCTCTCTGGCACCCTCCATTGATGGCTCTGAGGTGGCTCAATTTGAACCTCCTATGATGCCTCACTCCTTCCTTCACATCAACTGAGACACCTACCTCAGGATGAATTTCTGTTTTCAAAGTGTGTCATAAAAGAGTCTGTTCTTGTTGTAGCTTCCTGTCATTAGGAAGTGATAGATACAAACAAGGTATTTTTAAAGTGGGCATCAAACAGTAACAAAGTAGCAATAACACCTTATTGCTTAGTAACTGTATTCTCATCACAGCTCATTAAAGGAAATGCATTCTGGTTGCTACTTAATATCCTGGAACACAAGAGATAGTTACAATAAAAACGTAATTTTTATGTGAGTACACATCATTCGGTGAGTACACATCATTTGGTGGCTTGGTTCAAACAAGATCATGGAGTTTGTGGAATTATATATGGAAGCCCAAAATTATTCATACTTTTGACAGATAAGGAAAATCATGTGGCAAGAAAATGCTAATGAATTTAAAAGATTATCTAATCGTAAATCTGGTGACTAAAATACTGAGAAATCAATTCCAATTTAAGATGTCATAAGACCTTGTTAAGACCACTCTGAATAAAATTTAAGGCCCTTATCTTCACAGAAATGTACAAACTTTGTCCAGCCAACAAGAAACAAATTTACACTAATCCATAAAGGATGCATAAAGCTAGCTAGCTAGCAAAGGTATATTACAATGCAGTGCAGATGTTTGCGTTCAACTCAAACTTTTGACAGAGAAAAGTCTCACGAGAAAAATTAAAAAAAAAGTTCTACAAGAATAACTGTCGCACTAATACAAAATCTAAGACCTGTATTTGCATTTAAGTCCAGCTTACTTTTTATATATATAAATTCAATATATTTAATTTTGGATATATGAATTTAAGGCTTTTGAAAGGATGGACAAACACCCTGTAATGTTTCTCAGTACCACCCACTCCCTATCCCCCAAACATATTTGACCAACCTCACAAGGGTCACTGATATGCACACATTTCTTTTTTCATGGTCAGTAAATACACCAAAACATAAGCAAACAACAAGACTATTCAGTTTATAAATTATTTTTGTGTAAAGAATACGGATATTCTGAATATCATTTAGATGGTTAAAGGAAGGACAAAAGATGTTAAAAATCATTTAGAAAGGGAAGAACATTTTCAATAAATGGATGTTGGCTGTTCATTCAGACAGCTACAATGAGTAGGTCATCAGATAACAGAAAGGTGAACATATGACAACAACATTGTTCTGGTTACCCCTGTTAAGAAGCAAATTCTGTCTGGATTAAGAAATCTCAAAAGAAAGATTAAACTTTTCTACAGGAAATACACATAGCAGTTGCTTTTAGTAACACTAACTTTGCTAATATCTGGGGGCAAAGATGCTTTGAAATATCAACTCAATAATCAAGTCTTTGTCTTAAAGAAGTAATATTCTGTTTAACATTTACGCTGTGTAAATCTTCTTGCTCTCTCACACAAGCAGCGGGATGTTGCCTCTGGTCGCAATATATAAAAAATGACTGATCACAACAACACAAAGACTCATGTATACAGGCAACACATGAAATTAACAATAAAATGGATAAGACTATGAAACTTCGTTTTACATAATCTTGTAGGAAAATGTACAAAACAGTAAAATTAAAGATTGACATTTATTGTTCAAAATCTGAATCAATACCTTTATTAAATCGATGATAGAAGTATCAGGCAAAGAATCTCTATATTTGATGTTGTGCACTATATAATCTGTAGGCCAGTACACCGACAAAAATCAGAATGAGAGCAACCTATTTTTGCAAATTACACGGTCAAGTTAGGATCATAAACAGTGAATTGTCCTGCATATCACAAGGAAGTGTGTCACTTTCTGTTCCGACTATCAGGGCATATTTAAAAGGTAACTAAGAGGTATGAAAGGACCCACAAAACTGTTCTTTGAAACCTGCTAGGAAAATCAGAAACCTCAAGAGGAAGAAAAAAAACATACAATTTCCTGTATGTGCTTAGGTAGAGCAGCATCCTTTCCAGCCAACTGTGCACCAGTCTATTATGCAAAGGAAGTAAATTGAGTTTACATTTGTTTTCAACTACTGCAATCCTGTTAAGCTAAAAGCTGGAAACAAAATATCTAAAAATACCGTAAATCAATCTGAATGACATGCAGTTGCAATGTCATAGTGAAGGATTACAGTTCTTTCTGTTGATTCCTGTCTAACTCCATGGGCAGGCTTCTCAAAATAAATCTTTACAAATGACACAGTTTAGCTCTGTAACGCGGCTCCTGCTGCCTCTCGCTCACTCACTCATGAGCTCTACACACACAAGAGATGACATCATGTTGGGTCAGATTGGGTTTTAGTGCTCAGCTTGCTATCTACATCTGCCATTTCCACAGCATCGAGCATTCCTAACGTTTTCCCAAAGCTGTAAATTTAAGCAAGCATAAGTCTGTCTGCAGGTGACGACATGAGAAAATTATTTCAAGTACGAAATAACAAATGACGTGCGGTTTTTAATATTATTGTCGCAGACAACGAATGAAACATTCCCTTAAAATTAAGTGCATAGAAATACTATGCTAAACATTGATAAACGAGCGCAGACATATGAACCAAAATGAGGCTGGGAGTCATGTTGTGGCGGACGTAGCTGTCTCAATATCCATTGTGACTACGCACTGATAGTAAAATCTCACTCGCAACAAGGCAGACTACAATGGAAGGTACCACAGTTATTTCTGATGTTACACACTGAACGGCACTGCATGACAGTGCTAAAATTACACACAGGACAAGTTCCCACAACATCCAGTCGCATTGTCGTCTTACAACCCCCCTCAGCTTTACACTTCCACTACAACCTGTCACCCGTTGGCTCAGCGTACTCACCCCCTCCAAAAGGAGCAAACCAAACACCAAAGCTTATTCCCTCGTCAGTTCCAGGTGCAAAACATGCACATTTCGGCGTAGCTTTTTTCCTTATATATACATGAAAACATTTATGAGCAGGTGCAGAGAAGCGAGAATGAACACTTCGTTATGACCATTAAAAAGACAAACCTACGCACTTTAAACCCAGCGATGCTGGTGTCTGTGTGTTACCTACTCACCACCTCTGAGTGGACTGGCGTTCAGACAACAAGCCGAAGCAAAACCAAAACGACGGTGACCATCTCCAACTCCAATGTACTCAATAAAATCCACTTTTTTTTACCTTCTGACATTTAGCTACACTAGCTTAGCCGCTGACACGAGAGGAAGTGTCAGTTCAGTTTGAGAGCGCGAGGCTTTAGCGCAAGCTGTTAACTGACAAACGGTGGCAACATCAAAGGGTGGAAAGCCGCTCACCTTTTGTGAAAGTCGTCCAGGTTAAAAAAGAGAAGAAAAAAAAAGATAATGCGTACTTCAGAAAATGTTTAGTCCGACTTTGAAGATGTCGGTGCGACTTCGCGAAGTGCTGTCAGTTGGTCTAGACTTCCTGAATGACGGAGCCGCGGGAGAGCAGAACAACCCCTCGCTCGTGTTTGACAGTTACTTTGACAGGCAGGCGGAAATAAAGTTGCCTGCTGAGGGGACCGCTGGAGGATGTGCGCGCTACAGGCTTCGGGTTTCTTTAAGTTTTTTCCCCTAATATATTCATACATTATTGAGATGGTCTGTGCTCGTTTAACAAGATCAAATGCACATATTTTAGCGTTGGAGTAAAGTTGCTTTACCAAACACAAAACTATCCCTCCCATAAAAATAAACGATCAGAAATTTTGCACCTTATTTTCTTTGCAAATCATTAAAGATGCATGACCTGAGTCATACCCGATTCTGTTGCAACTTCAGGAAAGAAAAAATATATACTCGGTGCAATGCTGCCATCTGCTGTTGTAAGTTAAGTTGTTTTTTTTCTTTTGTCCTCAACGAAGAACTGTGAATATAGCATTACTTCAAGTAAATATAGTTGTTGGAGCTATTTATTCTTTATTTCTTAATCCATTTGAATTTTTTTAGTTAATTCCTAAATTTCTATTTTTTTATATTATTTACAGAATTTAATTGCAGGTGAATAATTGTTGATTCTATTTATGTTTTGTTTTATTATTTTTCTTATTTATTCTTTCTGAGTCAGACAGGAAGTAAGGTGGGTCGGTCCACTTTCTATAAATGTAGGTGCCTGGTAAAAGACCAGCAGGCATTTGGGTTTGGGGCCTATGGTTTTTACCAGCGCAAGAGAAGTAAATAGGAGAACAAAGGATGGTTTGAACATTGTAATATTTGCTGAAAAGGAAAATAAAAGCAA
Source organism: Gambusia affinis (assembly GCF_019740435.1). NCBI lineage: Eukaryota > Metazoa > Chordata > Actinopteri > Cyprinodontiformes > Poeciliidae > Gambusia > Gambusia affinis. Next base: position 28,376,796 of record NC_057870.1, on the reverse strand, counting down.
CCAAGACAGTCAACAAGTTTGGACATTAAACTTCTTTCACCTGCGTGAAGAATCTTGACCCCAGTGCCTTATAGTGGCTGAAGGAACTTTTATTGGATGCTTGGTTTGGCAAACAATCGCCACTACAATAGTTATCCAAGAAATAACTCAAGTAAGAGTTAAAAGTATTTTGTCAAAAGGCCACTCAATTAATTTGTATTATCCACCCATCTATTTACACCTTTGTCCCTTGTGGGGTTGGCAAGGGTGCTGGTGCCTATCTCCAGCTAAGGAACAGGTGTTATGCCGAGAATTATATGCCCTGTTGCGGGAGCGCGCAATATGACCGGCGACAAAAGTTTTAAAGATACTAGTGATATTATCATGTTTCCTAACCATGTAAGCCCTAAAACTGTGTTTTTTTTATTTCGCAGATTAATTGAAATAAATAAGGTTTTTACATCTTTATTGAGACATATGAGTCGAACGTTTTTCAGTCAGTGTGTGATGAAAATGTTCTCCGCAGATTATTTGAAATTCCCCGATTTTTCTTTTAACACCATAATAGCTTAAAGCATTACTAAACAGAAGCCCGTTATGTAGAACATTTTATATCATTATTAACTGTCTAGTAATGTAAGGGGGTGCATTTTAATTTCTGAGCCTGCCAATATTTGTATCCCCTGTCTTATTTTCCTGTTAATATGAAATTTATAGCAGTAGCTCAGAAAACAATCATTAGAAAATGTGAAATCCCTCTTAACTCTTTGTTTCTTCAAGCTATGAGGGGGATGCATTTTTTGGCAATATGGATTTTGAGCCTGTTGATATATGCATGCCCTATCTATTTTCCCCAAATAGTGTCCTATTTGTATGAAGCAATACCAGTAGCTCAGAGAACAGGAATGATTATGTAGAAAGGTGAAATCCTTTCCAGCTCTCTAATTATTAAGAGTTAGATTTGAGTAAAGGTGAGGAAGGTCACCAGTGGCCTCCAAATGTCCCTTGCCAGAATATGTCCTGCAGTTTGAAGACTTTGGATAGTAATGTGTTATATGAAATGTTCTAGACAATGACACATATCCTCTGAGCTACTAGAGTGACTTTCATATCTGTACAACACTTTTGAACTGAAAAACAGGGCATGCAAATATCGGCAGCTGACGCGCATAAACGCGGACAGCATGTAGACTGGAATTCAACCGGCAGCCGGGCCCGCACTTTGCAGGGAGCCTCGACCAGAGGCCCCCCCTCCCCGGGTCCGGGGAGAGAGGAAAGGAGAAAGGAGAAGGACGGCAGACGGCGTAAGGCACGGTCCCGTTGCGGGAACCGACCGCGTCCCGCCAGGCGTCCCGGACGGTCTGCACTCAGGGGTACAAAGGCCACAGCAGGGTGGGGGGGAAGAGGCCGAGCCGTGGTCCGACTCTCCCCTCCGACCACCACCACCGCAACGGGCCTGCGACAAGCCCCAGCCGCGGAAGGAGAGCAGGGCTCCACTTCTGATTGATGGCAAAGCGACCCTCAGAAAGGAGTCGCCCCGGGAGGAGCCCGGGGCAGCAAGGTGCGTTCGAAGTGTCGATTATCAATGTGTCCTGCAAATCACATTAGTTCTCGCAGCTAGCTGCGTTCTTCATCGACACCTGAGCAGTGATCCACCGCTAAGAGTTGTCTGAGTTTTTTCGTGTGGGAAAAGCTCAGAGAGTGGGTGGTTTGACAGAGACAACCGACTGCCGTCAGCCTCCAAAGTTTCAAACGTCTCTACTGTCGGCCCCTCTAACTGTCAAACTCCAATGGGTACTTACCCTAACCCTAAATGTCCTGTGGTGCCACAGTCCTGTGGGCTTCAATCCCCATCACTGCCACCAGCCTCCAAGGTTTCAAACGTGTCTGCTGTTGGCCCCCCTAACTGTCAAACTCCCATGGGTCCTTCCCCTGACCCTAACCAAAACTCAATTCACATCTTAGTCCTAAATCTGACCCCCGACCCAAAAACAGCGTTTCCCCTTGTGGGGACCAGGCTTCGGCCCCCACAAGGAGCAGTGGCTCCCCACAACGTAGTATATGTCAGGAAAATGGTCCCCACAAAGTATTAGAAACAAACGCGCTTGCGCGCGCGCACACACACACACACACACACACACACACACACACACACACACACACACACACACACACACACACACACACACACACACACACACCTAGGGAGAATCGAACCCAGGAACTTCTTGCTGCAAGGCAACAGTGCTACCAACTGCGCCACTGTGCAGCCTTTAATTTGTATGAATTTAAAAAAAAAAAATGTGTGCAGATTAACAAAACCATTACGTTTTCTGCATATTTGTATTTTAAAGCCTGCAATTAAAAAAAGGAAGAAAAAAATCGGTATTTAAAAAATTACTATAAACTATAACACATCTTAAAATAAGGAGGTTCAAAATAACATCCAGGCACAATCTGAATCTGGTGTCTTTTTTTAACCACACCAAACTCGACATTAATCTAGCCATATTAAGTTTATTAAAAATGTGCTAATAGTAACTGAGCCATGTGAGCTTGACAACTCTTTGAATGAACGATGTGACCCAGTTTTTCACCTGAAAGCATTATTTTTCGTTAACAAATGTACGTAAATTCTGTAAATAATAGATGTGCTGCATCGGTAAGTAAAAGACAGCTGGAAATGACAAAAGACTCTCACTTAAGCTATATTTTTCCACCTATTAGCTATGGTAACACTTGTGATGTGTGCCTTGTACAATTAAATACAGAAATATGACCTTCATATTCAAAACTAGTTGCAATATCAGGTAATGAATCGTTTGAGAACCAACACAGTTAGTTTCTGTTGGTAGCTGAGCCAAACTATTTGGATCTCAAAAATGAAACGGAGTTCCCATTTTCTAATAGGCATTCTGGTCGTTCACATAGATTCCAGAGCTCTTGAAACAATTAATAAAGATATTATTTTTGTCAAGCGTACGTTGTTATGAAACACAGTTTGTATTTTCTTAAGTTGAATTATTAAATACAATCAATGTAACCCTATAATTTTATAATTTTATTTTTTTACATAAATTGTGTACAGGCATATACGTGGATAGCATGGCATACAGAGGTCCTACCAGTTGTAGGCGCAGTTTCAAGAACCCTGCAAAACACAAATCGATTGTTTATTTCATGTTTGTTTACATCCACACGGATAAATGGCTTCCACTTTGATTTCTCCTATGGTGGATTATTACAACGACGAAGAGGAACTCGATAGCGTGGATGACGACGATGACCGGAGTTTCAGGGGAAGAGACTCAGAAGAAGGTAACGTTTAAAGGAATCCTCAGCAACACATTAACTGTCGGGCTCCGTCTAGTCTTTGGAAAAGAAACGGAAATGAGCGGTTCTTGCAGAAATATAGCTATAAACATCTCAACCCAGGCGTTTCAAAAGACTACTTTTGCTAATACGTGTTTTAACTTACAATGTGTGATTTGCTTTAGGGTAAATTTTGCCTTTAGTTCCCATAGCTAGTGACATCAACAACAATTTGTTTGTACAGTAACTCGCTAGCGTGCCCTTTCAAACTATAGACTCCACCCAGATGATTATTAGCAACAAAAAGTGGGTGGTTTCCATGCTTGAAACAATTTTCCTTCAACCACATGTTTTATACTCGACAGTAAGAACGGAAAACCCATTCAGGGAATTTAGAAGATAAGCATTTAGATAGTGTGCAAGTTTATTAAGGTTATTTATAGTAAAGACAAATGTAGCGCAAATGTATTTCACTGTTAAGCGCTTGGACTGAAAATATATAATTAAACATAAAATATCAGGCAAAATATGTATTTATTTTCGTTGGAATAATGTGAGTTTTTCGTATAGTAAAGATTTAAATTCAGTAAATACTGATCAGAAAATATAATGAATGCTTACGGATCAGAAACCTGACTTTTCAATCTTGTTGCATTCTAATAAAGAGGAGAAAAAACATTTCCTGCAGTATTTGATCTGGTCAACATAGAAAGATTAACTTCAGTTAGGTTGGTATTTAATTAATAATAGGTATTTATTAGATATATAAGCTTTTTTTCCCCCGCGACTGTGTTTGAGGTCTCCGTCAGATTTTTTTCTCCCTAAAGAGCTGTAGTACATAAGAGGACAAATGAAAGAAAATGTACTGCAACGTTTTTATAGAGGCATGTGTCCTGAACCAGCAGCTGATTTTTGTTAAACTCGTAAAAGTGTGTATGGGGAATTAGATGTTGTTTTTATAAACTGAAAATGTTAGGAGTTGCTAGTTTTGTTGCATCAATCAATAACATAAAGCTATTGTGCAGGATTCATGACATATTAATGAAAAAAATACTTTCTGATCTCGTGCTGAACGATTGGTGTATCTTTAATGTATTCATAGGAAAATAAAAAAAATAATAACGTTGTAACTACTGCATCGCCCCGTATGAAACGAATCTATCAATCTATGTAATAAGAAGCAGTATTCAAGATGGGAATTTTACGGGATAACTTTTTTCATTCATTCCCATATCTATGATCATTTATTTTTTCCCCTCCCCAGTAGTTTTTGCTCATGATAAGCGCTGATAATTAGGCAGGCACTGAGCTCGGTGACGTTAGCTGTGAGCGCTGACAGGTTGGCCCTGCCTGCTGTGTCCACTGCTGTGCCCTTTTCACACTCCTCACTCAGACCAGACGGATTGCGGTGAATCTTTATTAAAGAAAGGCAAGAAACAAAACGAGGCGATGACAACACTACAAGGTTCGCTAGTCTTCTGACACTAACCTCCAGATGAACAGCTTGGTTTATTTTATGTAGTTTTGTTCCTTCTGATGTGTTTCTGATGTCCTTGTGAGCTACAGCCGGGTTACTCTTCTAACAGGAGACGGAGCTAACTTCAGCTAGCACACAAATGCTAACTGAAAATGAAACTTGCTGTATCAGCTTAACTTGGTCTTTTTTCTTTCTTTTCTTTCTGTGTTTTGAGATAAAAACTATCCGATTCTATTCGCCTCTTGACTGTAAACTTTGCTTCTGAGTTTGACACGACGTTTAGCATCGGTGAAAAACGTTAGCGTCCTTTATTTTTGAGTTGCCGGTGGACTGACAGCACCACCACTAAAATGAGCTGATAATCATCCGTTGCAGCAAATGCTAAAAGTTTTAAATAACATGAAATGTTATTGATAATGTCGGTTGATTAAACTCACTGAAATGCACTTCTGGTTTTATCCATCGTCATTGTTTAGCCGAACTTTTTCTCGTGTTGTTTCACAAATGTGAACGTGATCTCCCATTCAAACACATCCGAGGGCATCCTAAGAAAGGGTGTTCACCATTACCTCACTAGTGCCACGCACTAGTGAGGTAATGGTGCCTAAGATAATCATAGCGAGCATGCTGACAAAACTCCTGAAATGTCTGTGTTAACGTTTAATTTAGAGTTCAGTTTTTTAATTCAGTTCCTGTCATTCTTGCTTCCAGACACAGAAGATGCAAGTGAGACAGATCTTGCCAAACATGATGAGGAGGACTATGTGGAAATCAAGGAACAGTAAGAGAATTACCCTTTCTTGCTATAAATTTAGAATAAAAGTTTCTTTTTGTATGATTATGACCTGTATCCTTCATTTCTTTGCAGAATGTACCAGGATAAACTGGCCTCGTTAAAAAGACAGCTGCAGCAGCTGCAGGAAGGTAGCAAATAAAGTTTTAATTTGATTAATGTCAGAAAGCAAGTGCATTCTATCTACATTTAGTTTGATGATAATGATAATTATAATAACCGGGACACAATGTCGACCAAAAGAAAATGGTAAATAAGTGCTCCTTCTTGGTCAAATACTGAAAAAGAAACCAACAGCTAAATATGAGATATAATAATCTACTCTGCCTTTTGTTTATGAATACTTACTGTTTCTGAGCTGCTGACAGTGCTGTTTACAGTTCTGTAGCCACACCAGCTGCTCTCATAGAGTACTTCGAGTTCAGACTGAAACTATTGTTGAATGTGTTGTGCTTTTTTGTTTCTTTTTGAAATATAGAGTTTATTCTTTCAGAGCCACAAAAGTCCAAGGTTTAATCTTCCACAGAATTAATCGAAACAGCCAGTAAGATGAGGGATAATACAGAAAGACAGAGTTCAGATTTTCTTTTGTCCTTGCAGGTAGTCTACAAGAATATCAGAAAAGGATGAAGAAGTTGGACCAGCAATACAAAGAGAGACTTCGAAATGCAGGCAGGAACACAATGCTTTTTGATGTTGATGCATCCAAATTCAGAGCAGGTTACTGTAAGTTTTGGAGTAATCTGTACGTTAGTGGGTGTTTTGCCTGAATGTCCACCAGGAGATGAACCAGATCATGTTGAAGTAATGTAGCATGAGTTTTTCTCTTAAAAGGTGGGAAAATGTTTGCTAGTCACAGCATTCTACGTTTATTAATTGGTCATGTAAAATGCATACTAGTTCAGATGTGATTTAGCACTTTTATGATGTTGCTGTTGGACAAGAACATTATATTTCCTGCCTGGAGGATCTAGTTCATAGGGAAATGTTTATTGTCAGTAATAGTTCACATTTGGAGAACTTTTCATATGACAGTATAAATGCAATGTAAAAAATGTGTGAACTATCCCAGAAGAATCAAGATCAGCTGATCTACTCTATCAGAGGTGACAGGTTGATGCAATTGGCATCCTACAGCAACATAAATTCATTTTGGTTTTCAGTAGTTTTTATTTTATGAATTGCTATTGATCCAAAATATTCTATATCCTCTTTGATGGAAACATGATTAATATTTTACAACACAACAAGGAAACTAACTACCGTATTTTCCGCACTATAAAGCACACCTAAAAACCTTCAATTTTCTCAAAAGCCGACGGTGCGCCTTATAATACGGTGCGCCTTATATATGGACCAATATTGAGCCGCAACAGGTCTCGCAACTACGGTAAGCAGCCGCCAACTTCATTTTACCCCATAGAAGAAGAACTCCAGCTGCTAGATATTGGTGTCACAGAGCATTCAAAGCTAGACTGCGAACTGCGTGGGAACAGTGGATGACAGAAGGCGAACACACGTTCACCAAGACGGGGAGACAGCGCCGGACGACATACGCCACTATCTGCCAGTGGATCGTAAATGCCTGGGCTGATATATCATTCTCTACTGTGGTCCGAGCTTTCAGGAAGGCAGGAATTGTCACTGAACTGCTAGACAACAGCAGCGACACTGACTGAATTTACAATGACGACTTTGACAAGACGGAGCATGTTGGATGTCGTATTCGCCCAACTGTTTAATTCGGACAATGAAGAAGAATTCGAGGGATTCGTGGATGAAGAATAAATTAATAAAGTGAGCTTTACATGTTTATTTTGTGTGTTTACAGTTGAACAAGGTTGGTCATATTGTGAATATGGACTTTAACGTTTGAATAACGTTGAGTTATTGATATATTGTTATTGCTTTGCACTATTTAGAGTGTTACTACATTTGATAACGTTTGATTTACCGTAACAGTATCAGACTGTTTTTTTTTATGTGTTTATTGAATCTAGGAAAAGTTCCCCTCCACTATGTGATATAAATGTTGCACTACATGTTACCACGTCACTGACTTTACCTCGGGGAAAATAATAAAACAGCTGTTTATTCATTTTGGGAGTGAATGGAGTTGTCAGAACGGTGGTTTGTAATCTATTAATAAAGTTTGACTGACCTATCTGACTGTTTTGTTGACATTCCCTTTAGCGCAGCTCCATTTAATGGATGCACAACGTAACCCCAGCCTCTACTGTAGCATCTGTTCTATGCGCCTTATAATGTGGTGCGCCTTATAGTGCGGAAAATACGATATATCAATGCATAGAGTTTTGAGCCTGATCACATACTGTAGATTGAAATTAAGTATGATCTTTTTTTTTTCTTTATAGAGTTGTTTCTTCACCTTGAGGTAAGTAGATTTGATGGAAAAAAAAAGGTTCTGTATTTGTATTTTTCTCTTCAGTTAAAAGGCAGACGTGGTTACTGTCTTTAATTTCTGCAGACAGAACAGGTGGAGAGGAACTACATAAAAGAAAAGAAGGCAGCGGTGAAGGAGTTTGATGATAAAAAAGTTGAACTGAAAGAAAACCTAATCGCAGAGCTGGAGGAAAAAAAAAAGATGATTGAGAATGAGAAGTTAACAATGGAGCTAACAGGTGGTAAGGAAACATGAATACGCTTGTTAATTAAGGATTGAAATACTGGTAAATGAAATGCATATTTAGAGTGAGTTTAGACTGATATCTAGATGTCAGGCAAAAATAACAAACATGGAAAATACAGATTTCTGTTTTGCTTACAGTTTTTTCAAATACTTCTCAATGCCAAATTTTTCTTGCATTATTACTTTAATCTTCTACGCTAAATGAAAAGACAGCTAGAAGAACTGATTGTTTTTTTAACTCATTTGTTAGGACTTTTGAGTAATTGAAAGAAGAAGTGATCTTTTTAGTACATTAAAATCATTTTACTGTAAAAAAATAAGATGCTAGGTAATTGTTAACACTGCATGAAGAAAGTAATTTTCAGAAACTGACAGCAGTTTTTTTTCTTTTCTGCAACTCTGAAACACCTGCAAATCTGACTTTTGATGTTCCTTTTCCTGGTCTTGACATAGCATTTTGTAATTTGGTTTTGCAGGAGGCATATTTCTGTTTTCTGCACTTCGACCATTTTGATGGAACTTGACAGCTTGTACTTTAGAATACCACTGGTTACTTCAAAGTACAGCAGCAGAAGGATAAATGAGTTTCTGATAGCATCACATTTAGCAATTTCTATCCTGTTTCATAGCATCTTGACTTAAATGAGATGGTTCCATATAATCCAGGCTACATTACTATGATAGGAACTCAAATCTCTATAGACCATTAAGGAAGTCAGTTGAATGCAATCACAGCTGGCATAGGTTAGAGCAAGTCATGGTTGAAAATGTATAATCATAATAATATTATAGTGTCTTGTTTTGTGTCATTAACAGACTCGATGGAGGTGAAACCTATCATGACGAGGAAACTGAGGAGGCGACCCAATGATCCAGTCCCAATCCCAGACAAGCGAAGAAAACCGGCACCAGATATCCTTCCCATGAACTCTGTACAATCAGCTACATATGAATATAGGTCCATGTATTAAAATGCAAGAAGTGTCTACCTTGACTCTTCAAACCTCAGCTAAATTATTTATTAACAGATGAGCAGATAATGGAAGACCTAAGAACACTTAATAAGGTCTGTACTTCTATTCTAACATAAAATGTGTTCACAAAATTGATTTCAAATACTTTCATCACTTCTTTTTTTTTTTTTTTTTACAGCTAAAGTCACCGAAACGACCAGGTACATCAGAGGTCATCTTCAATGGCTAATATTATTTTTAAAAGCTTTATTTTAAGAGAACCGCTTGATATTCATTGTAGTACAAAACATTTTCCATCTCCCTTTCTTTTGGTTTTCCTTTCTTGTCACATATCCATATCAAACAGTTTTTAAATTCAAACAAGTTAAATCTGAATAAAGAAAAAAATCAGTTTTTAAATGTTGTTTTATTATCAATTGCAGAATTGTTTTAATTCAGCCAAATTGGAATTTCAATGATTAATATGGGTTATGTTAAAATCATGTCCCTCCATGTCAATAATAGCTTATTTTGGGTTCCAATGATACCACTCTAAAACCTTCATTATACAGCACATACTGTCAGTGTCTGGTTGGAAAAGGAGACGCTTTCGACCTGGTTGGGTTAGATATACAAACCAGCTGTTTCTATAACTGATTTTTGTGTGTGTTTGTAATATTTCTGATTGTGTCACCATGTCCAGTGTCTCCTTCGTCTCCCGAGCATGTTCCCTCCGCTCCCATGGAAAACCCCTCCCAGCGTTACGAGGCCCGCATTGAGGAAGGGAAACTTTACTACGATAAAAGATGGTGAGATTTTATCTCTTTTATCAGAGAAAGCATGACTCTGTGTTTTTGAGGATGTAATTTAAGCTGCTGGCGTGGTACATCTGCCACCACTAGATGGCCCCATTGCTACGTGTTTGGTGCACGTTTTCAAGCTGCTGAAAACTGTATCAGTTTTTACTGAATGTATACCAATGCTTGAATCAAATATAAATATCACAAACCTCCTCTTGGGTAATGTGTCTGCATAGCAACCAGTGTAGCATTCTCCTTTGATTTATATGCAAAGATAATAAGAATCCCTGACCAGACTCAGCCCTGACACACTTCTGTTTGAGAGTGGAGGTCTGAATCAGAAATGTCAGAACATCTATTCCTTTCAAAGGCGAAGAAGATAATAGAATTCCACCCTATTAGCTGCTGCCGTAGCCAGGGAAAGTTGAGAGGAGCAAGTTGTGAGGTGCGAATGTATCCCTTTGAAGCCCAAGTCTCATTTATTCACGGCTGAAGAAGACGTCAATGACAGAAAGCTGTCTCAAAGTGCCACAGGGAGATACAGGCATCATTATTGTTCAGTAAGCTCTTAATGATCAAATATTTTCAGCACCAATCTGTTCCTCTTGCTTTGCTTTGTCCGTTGAGAGTTTGGAGCCTTTTGGAAAAATATCCAGACTATTTGTTTGGATGTTTTAATCCAATTATCTACTTGGTGCTTTCTCAGGATAAATGTAGTTTGTTTAAGTTGATGAAACTATTTTTGCAACTTTTTGCTGTCTCCTTTCTTTCAAATTGATATATATATATATTATTATTAATTAACTTTTTTTTTTTTTATTTTTTTTATTTTACTGAGACAGGTACCATAAGAGTCAAGCCATTTACCTGGAATCAAAGGATAACACAAAGATTAGCTGTGTCATCAGCTCAGTTGGGACCAATGAGGTAAGTTAAATTTATTAATGTTATTAGTTTACTTAACTCTTTGATTAAGTTACATTTACTTTGTGAATAGGCCTGTCTCAATAACAAATTTTGCTGAGTGATTAATTGTCTCACAAATTATTGCGATAAACGATAACATTGTTTGAAGACCTTTTTACACTGATTTAATGGAAATGACGTAATAATACATATGATTTCTTGTCAAAGATAGATGCACTTTATTTTCAAAAGAACACTTAACACTGGAACTGATAAAATAAACAAAACAACCAAAAACAAAAATATAATGGATTCTCAGTCTCCATTAACAAAAATGTACTTGAATAAAAACTAAACAACTTAAAGCCAAAGTGGTAATAAATATTGCATCTAACCAAAAGAGTGCAGATTATGAAGTCTGTATATTATATTGCCCTTCAGTAATCATTAGATATAAATATAGAAGATGGGTACATCCGACTACCTGATGCAATAGTTCACACTACACGATTTTTTGCCCCGATTTCCCCCTCACGACAATTTTAAACGTTGGCCGTGTGTTACGGTAGATCGTTGTGGCCGCTCTCATCAAAGGTTTTACCCGACGGGGAGCTTTAACGCAGCCTTTTGAATATGACAGGTAGCCAATCAGAAAGCGCGGATTCCCCTCCGTGCTTTCTGAGGGGAAATTACGGAGGGGAATCCAGCGGACATTGGAGATGATATGTAGAAACAACATTAATGTTTATTCAACATTTCATGCAAAGAATATAGAAATGACAAGGGGAAGAGTTGGAGCAAAATTGTTACCGCATTTGAAAAACACGGTGACTTTTCAGCTGTTCTTTGTTAATGTGACATAAATTGGTTACAATGATTTTCATTCAGTCACGACTGACACTAGCATATGCATTGCAGGTAGATTGTAGTAAAGCATTGTTCAAGCATGAACTAAACATGATGTACAGATATTGTTCATAGCCTATTTGCAACAGGCCTATTTGTGATCATTGAAACCTTTTTAGCACAAGAATGACTAATTGACTTTAGTGTTGCATGTACAAGTCGGTACGATCTACTTGATTTGCCATGCTCACTCAGTGTTTTATTTGTAATTTAGGTCAAATGCTAATGCAAATTTCTAATCTTGTTATTTGGCAGCTCCTATGCCTTTAACAGGTGATGAAATGCTCTGTATTTTATGACTAATTGAAGCTGTAGGTTTTAAACGAACAAGGAAAATTTCAAATCTAGGGCAGCCTTTATAGCCGACATGTAAAGCGTTGTCGACATCGATTTGATTGTAATTTAGTTAATTTCTTGGCTGATTAGTTGAATTAGTTTCATCCTTTAAAATTGCAGGTGTAGGTAGCTAAAAAGCAACTCTGCTCCACTGTTATGTTATGTATGTGTGTGAAGACAATTTGCTCCAAAAATGTACTTTCCAATAAGTTCATAAAATTAGAAATGAGCCTAAGTTTATGCATTTTATTCATTACCACCTACATTATATTCATATCAATTTCTCTGATTTTACATAAAGTAACATAGTAAATGAATTTAGTTCATTTACTATGAAAATTATTTCAGACTAATCTCAAGTGAATACAAATACCCACCAGAAATGACACGAAGATGAATCCAAAATGGAAAGGCTTTGTCTGCTCACCATGACTCAGCTTGTTGAACCACTTTTAGCAGCATCAGTCTCTCCTATTGTTCTAGTGGTCTTTTGGCCTTTCTACTTTACTTTTCTTTAGAAGAATCTTAAATTAATGAGTTACAACAACATTTAATTTCCAATTGGGATCATTAAAGTATTTTGTAATGGAAATCATCACCTCTCCAACACAATGCTTGCTGTGTCATTCTGTGTCTTATAGTCAAGCAACTTTATTTTGTTGTCTCCTCTCTACTTGCAAATTAATGTCAGGGTATCATATCCTACTAGAAGAGAACAGGCTTTTAAAGTCAAGCTTGTCAGGTCTTTGTTATTATTATTATAAGCTTTAACATTGAAAATGCAAACCTTCTTCTTCTTTGGCAATTTCTCTGAACTGTGCACTCTGACCTTGAGAAAGATTTGTCAGATCCTCTGTTCCTGGGAGGATTGGCAACTACCTTTTCTGAGGTCTTCTTTTTTTTAAACTGTTAACTTTTAACCCACAGCTGTGTTCTACAAACAGCCAAATCAGATGCTTTTACAGTTGTGGTTGCTCTCAGTGACGACTGATAAAACAGTGGCATTTGAAGATCAGCATCCGGCCAATACTTGTCTTTTCAACTCTATGGAAGCAACAAAAGTGAACTTGGTTTTCCCATGACGTCACTAGTAATTTGTATTATAGCTTTGTGATATATTTAGGAACTAATACAATTGTGGGATCAGTTTTTGTAATCTTGAGGTTAAATTTGAATCAAGATCAGGCTATTTTTATGTAATTATATAAAACCTTACTGGAATGTGGTTTAGTCCTACTTTACCTTGACCACAAACCAGCACTGTTAAGATTGTAACACTAAAACTAGGAAATGTAACTTATTTGTAGTTGTATGCCTGAACAAAACATGATGTACAGATATTGTCCATAGTCATCCTTTCATGACATTCATGAGATACATCCTTTCATGACATTGATAAATTACAAGTCTTCCTCTTCTTCTGTGTTCTCTGTGCAGATTTGGGTGAGGAAGACGAGCGACAGTACGAAGATGAGGATCTACCTAGGACAGCTGCAGAGAGGAACATTTGTCATCCGTCGACGGTCTGCTGCGTGAAATGTTCCCCGGCTCCGCCCCACCCAACCCCATCTGTTCATTTACTTGTCCTGCCGTTTAACCCACTCAATCATCCACTCTCCCTTGTTGGTGCATTTTCAGTTTTACCATGTGGCTCTTATTTGTACCTAATATTTTTCATATACACTACCCCAATTTTCTTAATAAAACATGAATGCAGAGTTTCAGAGCTCTTTTGTTTTGTCTTTTAAAACATTTACTGGTTCCCAGTATTATTGTGACTATGTACCATGTTTTTGGAACCATATTGAGATTATTTTTGCTTTTTATGCAAAGCAGTTAAAACACATTTTCCAAAATTGGCAACTGTTTGCCAACTGAATCTGCTGTGTTAATTTTAAGAGAGAAAATTGTGAAGAATTATTGCTTGTTAGGTATGACCCGCCCACCTAAATTAGTTGTTTTCAAGAATATCCTTGTTGGAATGGTAAACAAAAACTGCTTGTTGTACAGATACAGTTTAAGTAACTTGTTACATTTACAAGTGGATGAGAAGAGGAAAATCTGGGCCTCTCTGCTTAGGCTGCTGCCTCCTCGACCCAACACTGGATAAGGAGAAGATAATTGATGGATTGCTATGTATACTGTTTGTTGTCTCTTGTAAAAGAAAAATGTATTTTGCCATTTCATGTCACCTTCTCCATATGTAAACAGTCTGGAATAACTCAGCTGTGTTGGCATGTGGATTTCAGGTGATTCACTTATTTTTTGTTTTATTAAAATGATTTAGCTTTTTAATAATTTTAAGAAGGGTCTCTGATTTAATGATGGTGTAATCCTTCAGGTCACTGAAGTATTTTATGCCAAGAGTAAATGGCACGCCTTAAGTAGTTGTAGTTACTGTTTAATGATTGGTGATGTGTTTCCATTATATAACTTAAGTAATTTGACATTTTGGAAATAAATTTGATTAAGAAACAGGCCATTTCGAAAAAAAAAAACAACCCAAAAAACTTGTTTTCATTAAAGTTTTGGTGCTAGGATGAGGTGGGTTTTTGGCCTTAAAAAATTTACAAATCTGCAACACTATCAGCGTTGCACAAATCACATGACCAGCAACCGGATGTTGCCACTGGTGCAAACCACGAAAAAGACAGCAGGAAGTTAGAGGATCATGGAGCAGCATATTTTTTAATGACATTGCAAGAACACACTTATTCCTGTGTGATTTTAATTGTTTCTTCTTCTTTTTTGGACATTTGCTGAATATTGACAAAGTTTAGCAAAGTGCAAATGTAGCTGTAGAATGACCTTATTAGAAGACAAGCTTGGTTTTGTTAAAGTAATTTATAAATTAGCCAATTGCAAACTAAAGCTACAGTCAGTCAGTGGCTGATTGAAAAATGGCTGCCTACATTTTTAGCTGCCATCATCAGATGGTAGGATCAAAATTTGGTGTGAATAACTTGAAAGTTTATCCATCCTGTATCATAAAGCTCAAATACTCTGCTGCTGGTTTCTTGAACATTTCAGTGAGTTCGTTGTACTCCCATGGCTTCCAAAGTCATCACATCTCAATCCGGTTAAACACCTTTTGGATGTTTCTGAACAGTATATTCACATCATGGATGTGTGAAATCTGCAGAAACAGTGAGATGCTATTCTGTTTATATTAACTAAAATCTCAGGAATGTGTTCAGTTGATCACTTTATCATCAATAAACTGTTCTGGATATAAGGAGGTGACAGGTGAAACACTGAAGACGTAATTCTAAATCCTCTACAGTTAGTCTTGTGATAATTGAACAGCTTAATTGACTTAAATTTGTTGCAAGTGCAAAGCATAAACTACTGTTATGTGGTGGGGTCAGAATGTAAAACGAAACTCATCACAAATGGAGGACTGTTTTTACAACTAAATAAATTTACCACAGGTGGACTCATCCTAAACTGTTGAAACTGTCAGTGAATTATCAGTAGAAACAGCTCAATTTTAAACCTTATTGCAGAGGCTGTGAATATTTATTATGTAGATGTGATTTCTTGATTTTCTATTTTGAATACTAAAAATTGATATTTGTTTTTAATTTGCAAAAATCTCAAACACATTATTTCCCCATTGCTGTATTAGGATTTTGTGTGTAGAATTTGGAGGAAAGGATTTAATTCAATACAATTTGGAATTAATAGAATAACAAAATGAGAACAAAGTGAAGCACCGTGAAACATTTTAAATAGATTCTTTGGTCTGAGGACCCTTTCCTGTCCTCAAATATTATATAGCATCTTGAAAAGCTCATTTTTTGTGTCAAGGACAAGCATTTGAATATATCCTTTCAGCTTTGTAGAGAGAGAATATTTTATTGGACATCACATGGACTTGACAGCATCTCCATATAATCAATGTGACCCAGTCAGCTCACAGCTCCTGTCCAGTCATACAGCCTCTCAGCCATCTCTCCTCTTGGTAAACAGCTAAAATGTTTGGCATTCAGCGCAGGTCTTTGCCAGCTGAACAGCCTGCCATTTCCTTCCTGTGTGTCCTATCATTTTAACCGGATGGCATGTTTCACTTTTTCTGACTTAATGACGCTGCCGCTTGGCAAGAAGGACAATTATTTTCCACACCACACAAAATGTGAGGCTCACATGAAAAGGCATGCTGTCTGGAAGCTGCGAGGGGTGATTGCTCAGTCTTTGGTGATGATATAAAATGAGCTGATATGTGATGCCTGTCTGCTTTCTTTATTGCATCACCTGCCTCACCCTTGGTTAAGGGCACAGTAAAATTCACTCATACAAATAATGTGATGTATCAGCTGTTAGCTTCTTGTTTTCTTGTTTTTAGTCATTTTAGGCAGCACATTTCAGTAGATTTAACATTAGGAGCTGTTTCATAGGGAAGACACAACGTGATCGCCTTATTTCAGACTCAATGTCTATTTCCAATTTTTGAGCAAAATATTTTGATGTTTAAATATTGAATTGTTGTTATTCTTTAAATGTTTCTAATAAAGAAATAGTTACCTTGTAAATTACAAAGTCAAATTTCTTTTAAGTCATTTGATTTGAATAATATTTTTATAACAACTGAAATTATCATAGCTATTTGATTGTACTATAACATGGCACTATATGTCTGAAAAATACATAATATGGCCACTTTAAGGTGTTGACATCAAATATATCAACAGGTGCATTTATTCTACATACAGGCCTTTGAAAATAACTTAGACAGTAATTTTAGTGGATACAAACTTCAGAATTTGAAGAAAGTAATAAAAAATGCTTTTAAACAGCAGAAGCATTTACATACTAAAAGTTACATTTTAAAACCATAAAGGAACCATGAAACTATCTAATGGTATTACTGAGGCTCAGTTGCAAAATTATCTGTGTCTTTACCATAAAGCTTATGAGCCGATGGTAAGATAAGGTTTACTTACAAGTTCTCCCACTTGACCAATTTTGCTCTCTTACTATGTTCACAGTTAATAAACTGCAGGACTGACTCTACTGTCCAAATCCACACCTTTAAAATCAGCCTTCTCTTGCTCTTTGGCAGTGTATAACACCCAAGCTTTTACTTCAGGTAGGTGTATATGCTGCTAGGATCAATATGCTGAGTAAGCAGGGGAGACAGGAGGAGCAGTTAAGCATGTAGCCAGTCTTCTGGTGATGAATCCATTTTTCTCTCGCACACTATCTGTTCACCAGAGTGTGTAAAACGCCAGCTGACACTTCCCATGTGCAAAACAAAAACAAGGATGTGGTTTTAGGTGTGTTGGTAAACCTCACAGGAGCTGTTACTCTTAGCCAGCTATTGCTTGTGTGCTGTAAAACGTCACCAGGGGCATCAATAGAAAAATCCTCCTCAAAATCTCCCACCGACTCCAGCTCCAGTAGCTAACTCTCTCTTTCATCTCTTTCCTCCTGTTTTGAGCATTCGGTGCACTGCATGTTTGCACAGTGATACATGGCTGCAGGAAGGAGAGCTGCATCTCCCCCTGTATTATCTGCTGGAAAACGAGTTGGACCCAGGCACATTTTTGATATGCCTCCGGTGAGCAGAATTAAATTGATGCCATGTTGGTCCTTGGGAGTTGTTTGAGCATTTGTGTGCATGTGCAAGTTCCTGTTCACCCAGTTTATCACCCTCCTGCAGGTCTGCAGTGGGAGAGGAATTCATTTAGAATGCAAGATCCTCATCTGAGTGTTAATATTTGACCTGAGGTTATGGAGGAGAACTAAAGCCACACTGAGTCATTTGGTAACTGTGGCCAGAATTGTTTTCACCTTGTAGTCTGGGGAATGTAGCTATTGGACTCAATCAGAAACGTCCCAAAATATATATTACGTCTTTTCATCTGGAATCCTGGAGTTTAATTGATAAAGTAAAGTAGCAGCAGTGCTGCCAATTAGCAACCACTTTAAATTCCACTTGTAACTTTTAAAGGTAGGATATCTAACTTTTATTTTAAAAATTGTTTCTTTACATATTTGTTTAAATTCTACCCATGTTGTGACAGTCCAATATGAGACAATCTGTGAAAAGATCACTCTCCTTCCAGTACTACAATTGGGGATTAACGCTAATTTGGTTTGAAACACCCAATATTGTACAGCTTCTGTTTTTAAATGTGTTCCCATTTTTTCTTTTCGAAAGTAAACTTCATCTTCTTCTAGCTGATTTAATCCCATCACAATGTTGTGATCATTTCAAACATAAAGTTGTCAAGAAGCTTCTGCTCATTTCAAATTCAGGTCAATGAATAAATTCTTCATACGCTCATAAACTATTTGTTTTTTGTCTTTTGATGTTGTGCAACAAAGTGTGCATCAGAGTTAAATAACCCATTTTGGAAACTGCCATGAGAGCCACTGATGAGAATAAGAAGTATTAATATTTGTTAGATTTGCCCCCAAAACTGCTCTGCTTAGTGTGTTCCTCCACTTATTGAAGTCAAAACAAAACAAAGAAAAAAACTTAAAAAACCTGATTTAAACTGCAATTGGAGAAGCTTTGACTATATGATGTTGTGTATTTTTTCAGTATATTTAAGATTGGTATTGTGCAAAGTAAATGTTGCATTTTATCTCCCTGCAGCCTTTTATTTACTTAAAGAGAATTGGCTAATGATGATGGTATCATATTAAGCTCCTGTTTGTTGATCAGTTTTAGCACAAAAGACCTTCTGAAAAGCCTTCTCTTCATGGTTTTAAAGATGGCTGCATTATCAAACCGAAACGTCTAATGAGAACACCGAGTCCTGATTCGGCTGATATCATCACTTACAAACAGTAGTGCAGTTACTGATCTTGGCATATGAAAAATATTGACTCCTGGTAACATTTACTCACAGCAAGCACAGTTGACAAAAAAACCTATAAATGACTGTTTAAGATCAATGAAAACTTTTTTATTGACAATATAAAAGTGAACCTTTTTCATGAAAATAAACACTATTTCAATCTGGCCACTTTAGGAGTCTCACAGTTCACCTCTGGTATACTTTGCTGATCAGTAGCTATGTCAGCACTGAAAATAATAATAAAGAAACCCAAACATAAATCCCCTGTCCATATTGAAAAACTAACCTGCATATAATTTTGAGAAGGCATACATAAAATAGGAGCAACAACAACAACAACAGTATTTGCAAAAATCATCTGGAAGCAACTGTGCAAGTTTATCACACAATTTCTGCATTCACCGGACTCCTCAAGGTGCTCTGTCTCCTAAAGAGAGGTTTCTACCTTGAAAAGACACATTTGGTCTTGCCTTGTGAGAGCCAGGCAAGCATATGGAAGACGGTGCATACAAACAATTTATCTCCCCTTCAAGCGGTCCTTTATTTTATCACTGCGACCTTTAGAGAACAGAAAACATGTCTTCTCGCTCTCCTGAGCTTCATGAATGTGGGCAGGTAAATGTTGATGTGCTCACATGTTTGACAGGTACATTGCTTAACTTGTTTGCCAAAGGCTAGATGAGTAATCTCGTGGACCACCAATAATATAATGCGGTAGTTGTAAACACCAGCAGCCTGTAGTTATCTTGTTTTAATAAGATACCTCAACAAAATCTTGACAGTTTTGAAAACTTACTTCAAATTCAGTAAGTAAAGGAAGTTTAGAAAAAAATCTTATACATACAAAATCATTAAATTTGAACTGTTTTGTTCAAAAACAGAATTTAAATGCTTTGAAACGTTTCAGAATACCATATTTTCTTGAATCATATTTTGTACAGGGCTGTTTTTTGAATGTCTCTGATCTGTCCATATTACAATTAATATAAAGTATTTTTACCCTAAAAAATAGTCATCAATTGAACATTTTTTAGGCAAATAGACGGCACCTTCTTGCCGCCAAGTAGACTTAAACTGTTGAACAACAATTGAAGGAAAGTTAAACAGCAACTTAGAACTTTCTTTTTTCTAAATTTCCTTTAGATTAGAATCGGGCATGACAGCTTTCACCTAAAAGCAATATAATTGGTGCTGTGCTCTAAAACTGATTGATTTGTTAGACATTCGACATGCAGTGCGACAAGTAAATCACCATGGAGCGGAGAGCCATATGCACTGGTCAAAGTTCAGTTTGCACTGTGACACACAATCACACATCCAACAGATACAGGATGCCTGTGAAGTTGTCCTAACTGAACAGAATGTAGCACATCAATGTGTAAAAAGAGCTTCTGCACATTGCTGTTGCGATCATGCGTCACCCCCAATGTCCCCCCTTTCTTCTCTCACTGTAGCAAGGTCTAGTTTTAACATGAAAAGGCATTACCATAGCTGTTAGACCTGCAGTTTTAACAGGTATGATTAAAACTGCGGTAAAGTAACTCCTTAGTTACTTTTGGAACTGTTTAGTTTGCTCTGTACTCAAAAATAGGTTTCAAAACTGACCTCTATAGTGCATGCTGTCCGGCATTCACTGGCTTACCTAGAGCACAGCTACTAATGACTGGTCAGCTTCTCACCATCTTCTTCTAATCATGATAGCGTAGATAGCGGTGGAACTCTGAACTTTTGACCCTTTCCTTCCACTAATGCCTTCCACCCACCCGGATGAACATCTTGCTCCATTTCAGCATTATTAGCTCTGATCGAGCTTGGAAGTTTCTTTTTCTTCTTCTTTTCTATGAAAGTGGGAAAAAAGGAGGGGAAATGGATGTGATTAAAGCCCATTGATTGTGAGATGTCTTCACAAGGCATGGAGGAGCGCTCTGAGTGCTTGCCAATGCCTCATTTGGAGTGGAGAGGAGGGGATAATGGATTCCATCTTGTCATTCCTGTCTTTTTTAGCGGTTTGTGACAGAGATGGGATGTCATCACTTTGATTGCACTGTTGTTGCTTTGTTGCGAATCTCTCCTCAGTCCTGAATTCCTACTGCAGCTTTACAAGCACATTTGCTGACAGAAAAATCTTGCGAATAGGCAACAAAAGGCATATACTGCTGCCAGAGATTTAAGCTAATAAGGAGAAAAATTTGCCAGAGCATGATATGATACCTCTCCTTCCATTAGCTTTATTAGGGCTGAGTGTAAAATGACTTCCAATTAGAGTTTCCTAGACAACATACTGGCTCTGCATAGTAATAGTCTTTGCCTCTTGAGTTTCATTTTATTTTTTTGCACTTGTCAGGAAATTGTTTTCCCTCTCCCCTGGCCTTTCAGAGGTAATTTTGTGTGCTGCAGTGTCTGTGCTATCAAGAAAGGCAATTTGTCTCTTCTGTCTGTAGCCTTGCATGTTGAGAACATAAAAAAACTCCATGAAGACTATGTGGATTTGTTTGTACCTATTGTAAGGATACCTTTTTATTCGTATTTTATTATGTCAGTGTAAGAATGATTGTCATAAATAACGCTGCCATAATGTTCCCATAAGAGATTTGGAAATATAAAGAAGCACAAGGACTTTCTGAGGCGAACACCAGGCAGTCGGCATGCCTTGCTGGAGATGCCATGTCCCATGGAATACCGCATCTGTTTCCATTAGGTCTGATTATAGCAGCATCCCATTGCAGAATACATAAACCAAGCTCAGGTCTTACAGGTGTCGCATACTGATGTCTTCACCTCCATTTGCCACAGTCTGAGTAATAGTGAAGCAAAATGTCCCATTCATTGGAGAGTGAAATGCAATCACAAAGTTTCTCTCAACAGAGGCGCAGTGCTCAAACTGAGATATTTCTGGAGATTGCAGTACAGCGGCTCCAACAACGCAGAGTTTTCTCTATAAAGAGAGTTTTTTTTCTCTACAGGAGTCTGACTGTAAATCTGAGGAAATAAAACTCCCCCAAATCCCTTTAAGCGGGAAATGTTATTGAGAGGAATTACGTTTTATAAAATCTTTCCTGGAACAGAGTTCTGCTGTCAGTTTTTGTGAAGTTGGAAAGAGCAATGCTCTCATTTTAGTCAGGGAACTTTTGGAAATTAGCAGAAATCACCACCAACAGTCAAATATTGTAGTCAACAATTTTTTAATTCAGGATAAAAAAGTATATAGAATTTTATTGCGGTACCCTCTGGATAAGTGTGGAAAAAGAAGTGTATGGGACATAATCTTTCTTTCCTTCCTTGAGCCCTTACTCTTGTTTCTGTCCTTCTTTGCTCCCTCGGGTCTCTCCATCTTTCTTTCCTTAGTTTAATAAGTTAAAGTTTTAGTGTTCAATATGTTTTAAGCCCCTGGAGATATTTGATGCTAATATCACCAGAAACACAAAAATGGAACAGGTCTATTGATGAATCTATAGTGGATCCTCAGTATTTGTGACGATTTGGGATCACTGGTGTTCTTAATCTCCTTTAGTCTAAAGTTTACAGACACCAAATGTACCATAAATTGGACCAACATGCACTAAGGCAGGAGCTAATCTATACAATTTTTACCAGACAACTCTGATCTCCATTCTTTGGGCTAAAGCCAAGGAGTGCCAAGGAAAATAAATGTTGCTTCTAAACTGGCTACTTTGCAAACCCTAACCAATTGTGTGTCACCTAGCCTTGTGCTTTTGTATTGTAGCTTACCGGGATTCATTTCCTTTCAAATATTTTTGATAAAATCTGTGAACAGGAGATTTTTTTTCTCAAATGTCTTTGCAAATTTTGCTTGATTCTTGTCTCCCTTCAATGTTCTGTCTGACATTTGTCTCATTGAGATAGATTTCTTTGGAGGCATTTCATCCGGGCCAATCAGTGAACAGAAAGAGGAGTTGTGAACGATAATTTAGAGTTTTTGTACTGTTTTTGAATTGTCTGCCTATGGTGGTAGATAGGACTACCTCCAGCTTTCTTTAACAACCATCTCATTCCACTCAACATTTCTCTTTTGGCAGAAGGGAATGATTATTTACAACGCACACAATTTATGGTAAGCTTCATAGTGTAGCTTCTTTCACAATCAAGCTGGTGCATTACATACGTCACAGCCAAACATCAGAGACTGGGTAAAATCAGAACCAATTGTTTAAATCAGAGTCCAACAAGCAATTGTTTCTCAACAGCTGAGAGTCCAGACACTCTATTCGAAGCAAAGCTTAGAACAAGGGGCTCTTTATCTAGTCCAGAGGACTCCAAAATGTTTTATACAATATATTCACTCAGAAGAAAGAAAGAATGACTATCATACAATTGGCACCACTGGTCCCTCTGACCACCACTAGCAGGCATGGCAGGTGAAGTGTTGTGTCAAAGGACTCTACAACTGAGATAGATGGCACTGAACAGAGTCAACAATGCTGCAAAACATTTATCAAAAAACAGAAAAGAAAATTTAAAAAAACGTTGTATCCTTTACTTGTCAAGGTTAAGCTGCTTTTACACTAACTTTTTTTGCAATTACGCAGCTTGTACCGAAAAGCACAAAATAAATAGCACCCAGTTGTGTTTATAACTGTATATAACTAATATCTGCATATAAAAAACACCCACCATCAGATCCCAGACAGCTGCAGGTTCGACTTTATAACCACTCTGGCATTACAAATTTTTCCCAGAGGCTCTCTCTGGAGGTCTGATTGACTGAGGCAATATTTAATGACGCTGCTGTGTAATGATGGCTGGCATGCAATACTGCTATATTTATATGCAGCAGAGACACCTACCTTGTGTTTATGTGATGAAATATCAGTGGTTCTCCCCTATTCCAAATAATGTCTGCTGCAGCTTGGGAGGACAAAACAACAAAGCAGCATAATCCAGTCTGAAACATGGTGTTTTTAATTGAAAACCTCTTTGATTGCCTTTGAAACTTACATTTTTTTCTTCTCTTGTAAAATTTTAAATTAAAATTCATACCTTATCATTTTTCAGGGGCACCACCACCTACAAATTTTCTTAGCAATCTGGACTTTTCCCATTTACCGAAGTAAAATAGCTTTCTTTTGTCAGAGAGCTCTTCTTCCTGACAAAAAAGAACCTCTAAATCCAAATAGACGCTGCACTAGGCGATGACATTTATATGGAGTTATGAGCTTCAGGGACCTTGGTCGTTTATGGTGGTATTGTATTTTTTGAAAATACAGAAAAGAGATTGCAGTGTTGACAATACAGACATTTCTAACCTGAACATGCCAACTAAGTGTGTAGTCATGGAAAACAGCTGAAAAGCAGGCATACTTTCTTCAGGAGTCCAGTTATGCAGGAAAACTGGGTGAGGTTTTTGAAAGTGAAATGGGGAACTTTTCTGTAGCTCACAAAGAAAATTTCTGTTCAGAAATGTTTCATATAAAATTATTATGGATTAAGTCTTTATGTTTAATGGAAGAAAACAGGACATTGTGACAGTGGGACATAGTACAGCTCCTAACTCAGCTCTCATGGATAACTTTCACAGAGCTGCAAGCCTGACCATCAAAATAACCAAAGGTATCTATGTAGGGAAAAAAATTTAAGGATGAAAATGTATTTTACCATCCATGAACATAAGCTATCCTGCTGCTGCAGCTGCTATCTGGTTGTATATCACTATTTTAACTTCTCTGATACACCATATGTGCAGGATTAGCTTGAGGGAATTTTTTAGAAAATCGTTCTTATGTGAAAACCGTGTAAGAGTTTATGGAATATGGTGGGACATGTTATCTTTAGAGTACAGCTTTTGACAGCTACATTACTGTGCTGCCTTTCAGTGGTCTGGAGTAAAACATGGATTGATTCTGTCATAATAACAAGGGAGTGGTTGTTTACCTGTGTGTTGTCTCGCTCCACTCTCAGCAATCCAGTCCAGAATCAATGTTCCTCAACATCAACAGTGTGATTCTTATGGTTATGGTAATAAAGTGTTTTTGTTATCTTCCCCTTATTGATATTTCAAATTATTAATATGTCATAGAAAGCCCTGGAGCTACTTTGAGTTGTCTTCTGTATGACTTAAGCAGAACAGTTGTTTGCTCAATAAATAAACAATTTTAGAAAAACATGCATCTTAACTCAGAAAGGGTTAGAATAATAGTTACTCTTAAGCCCTTTGATTGAAATAACATTTTTTGAGACACTTGAGATGTCAACCTGGAGAAATTTTGTCCCATGCCTCACTATTAACAAATCTTTGAAAGGTTTTTTGCGTCTCCAGCGCCACATGTGGCTTTTACAAAACCAAAATGAATCTTTTTAAAGTTATGGACACAATAAGAAATGGCCATTTTAGTACTTTCCTGTAAGTATCTACAGCAGGTTCTTAAAAGTAAGTAGCTTTACTCATCCTTCTTAATTTTTCATATAGAAAATGATTACCTCATTCTGCAAGAAAATTTTCTTCCTTCATGTAAAGAGGATTCATTTTGTTCAAAAATATGAAAATAGGAATATATTTTAGCTTAACTGTGTGAGCTTTCATTAACATTTGATGCAGTACATATTTAGTAAATAGTTTTTTGTGGATCAAGGCAAATTTTATTTTGCAGCAGCAGAGGCAAAAGTGGCCCTTGACTTGATCCAGGACTTTTCTTTTCTTGATTATTTAGCTAGTGCTTTATGGATTCACTGACAGTCACTAGGCGATTCCTCTTTGGTTCTATAGTCAGTGGGGACTAATATCACACAGCAAGATGCATGATAAGAACGAAAATAATGGTTGGCATTGCGCTATTAGTAAATTACTGCCTAAAAAAGGAACTATTTTTTTATCTAGTTGTATTTTTAGAGGAGGTTCATCTATTACAATGAAAACATGTGGTGGAAATCTGTACATATACTTTTCTGAGAAATGTTAACATTTTGTGTTGGGAGTCCAGAAAAGTCATGCAGACTTTGCTTAAACACTGACGTTGATTTTTCAGGAACATATAAAGGTAGAAAACACCTTCTCATTTCTAAAACTATACAATATTGTGTGTTTAATTTCTGTTTTTTCTTGTTTGATGGCTGGTCATCATGTCTACACCAGCAAAAGTCAGCAGACTTTTTGAAGTCTCTGCTTGTCACAGAAATGAAAGCATACTTTGAGATATTTAATTATGTGGGAGGAATGAATCAAGGCCTGTTTCTCTTCAATAGTTTTTCAAAGCAACCATGACAAGCAGTCAGTGCACTAGAAGCTTTTAATTATAAGGAGAGAAAAAGTTGACTTTTATATGGAGTTCATACCTGAAGGTTTTTAGATGCATATTGTTACATAAAACAGTCAAAATCAGAATGTCTCTAGACAAAAGGTATATGAAAACAAACTGTGCAAAGTTTTCTGGTTCACTTTGTTGGTAAAATATAATCTTAATCACAAAACAAAATTTGTAATGTTTTGTCTCATCATGAGAAAAGAATTCAGCCTCTTTATGGATATTACAATACAAGAACTGAAATATTTAAATACTTTAGACTAAGTAGTTTAGTATTGAAATAAATAAAATCTATTAAAAACCTGGACTTCAGGGAAACATCAGAAAGAGCTCTAACTATTTTACATTGATGATGTGTAATCACTATTAGACAGCATCTAATAATATCTTACAACAACCAATAATTAAAAGCTTTGTAATGCACAAAACAGCTTTTGCCCTCTATCTGACCCTAGGCTTAGTGATTATTTAGTTGTGGAGAACTATTGATAAACTATTACATCCTAATTGGTAACATTAGGGAACAGAGATGGACTTTAAACCGACCCATCACTGCCCATCCAGGTATTTTAGAACGCCCTAAACCTCACAGGGCCTTTATCATCAAAGTATGGTCTCGGTCTGACTGTCCTTCTCTAGATAATAATGTTCTTGTCCAGTCAATAAGAGCTGTTTATTGGATTAAGCTAATTTCCTAGGAGAAAATATTCTCACAGGCTGAATGATGGTTATTGAGCCTGAAAGCCACTCTGAACCTGCTCTTCCTCCTCAGTTTGAACATGCTGAGAGGAGGCATTTCAGACGGCGTATTAATTCAAAGCCTCGAAAGGCTGTCTGATAGGAAGGACTTCATCAGCAATGGCAGAACACAAAGTCCGGTCGAGATGCTGCTTATTTTAAAAGATCCCACCGTTCAATATCACAGCAATAAATTCAAACTTTTACCAGCACATCATGAATACTGCATGAAAAAGATAGCGAGCTATAAAACGGTGAGAGCCCCTTTCCAGACACCTTGCTAATAAGATTCACACACTAGATCGTAAACTCATCACAGGCAATGAAATTTAAATGAATGCAACAGTAAACATGCCATCCTTCACCATGAATTATTCATGAACCTGTTGAGGCCAGTCCACAACATGCATTATCTCATTGATTAGGTTTGTGTTGTGTAAATGAAAGCCTACGAATGTTTCAGAGTTTGTCCCTTCATCAGGCTCTCCACCTTGGGTGCAGTCGGAATTCTGCATGTGTGTACAAACTGTGCATTAAGTGAAAATTGTCTTGAAAATTAAGATGATTAAAGTTGCAATTACATAAAGTCACCAGTAGAGGGAGATTGTTGTAGTTTCTAAAAGAGGTATACTTTCTTTTTCTGCTTTTTCAACCTACATAAAGCTTTGCATGTAATCTGAAGAGAAGAATTTTTGAGAATTTGGTATTTTGGTAAGTAGAAAGGAGGACCAGGAAAGTAAATACTGAATACTATTAATAATTAAAGAAAAGTGGCTTACTTCCAGATGGAAGCAGAGAAAATCAATTGGTGTACTGTAGATCTGGCAGATTCAGTGTTGAGTTTGAACTGGATGATGTGAAAGTGATGAGTAGCTTCACATATGCAGAAGGATGCCAAGATTGATGAAAGGGTTAGCTCTGACATGCAAGTGAATTAAAATGAGCAGTAGAAAGTTATTTAAAGGAGGTGAGTATTCATTAGGAAGATCAAATCAGGAAGTAAGTAAAATATTGTGAGCACACTTCGGAGAAGACAAATGTTAGGCTACAGGCGAGTATTTGTTGGACACAGGGTAAAAGAATGCTCTGAGCATTAAAAAAAAACATGAAGGGTTACACTGGATGGACAGACAATCTAGAAAATGCAAACATTATTGCTGGTCTTCTTATTGTGAGATGCAGCACTGAAGTAGACAGCTCAGACTCTGGGGGGAGATCAGCAGAACAAAGGAGAACAGGTAGAGAGGGAACAGAGGGAGAGAGAAATATTCACGGACATAACGCCGAACCACCGTACAGAATCATTACAGGTTTATAGATGCAGAACTTTAGAAGCCAATAATAAACACTGCATAATAAACATAATAAACTCTATCAAACTTATTGTACTGTAAGTAACATAGAGCAAATATACCACTCACCTGCTTGACAGAAAAGAGGAAACATATTCCAGCAATACATAATGAGATAAATAAGATCAGTAATTTTGATCTTTCTGGGAGTGGAAATAAAAGTAATCTCTAAACCTGCTGTTCTACATTGACAGGCTGATATATAACATTTAAGTCATACATTTACCATACATGCTGAATTCTTTCAGAAAAAAATTGTGAATCATCCACTTTTTGATAAACTCTTCTGACCATTTCAGTGGGCTTGGATTGCTTAAAAGTGAGTAAGTTGTACATATATTTAAATTTTTTTTAACAAAAATTTGCAAAATCACAATTAAGCACTATTGTCTCAATAAACTTGCATTATCTGTGGTTATTCTTTTCTAATAAGGTTACTGAAAATAGACAGTTTAGACAGCTTGCATGAAGTTTAGTCTTAGGTTAATAATTTAGGAGATAACAGAATAAAAGATGAAACATCTGATGGAGATTTTTCAAGGCTATGTGGTAAAGTTGCTGGGTTGTACTCCTGCAATCTTTTAGTATTTACACATTTTTGGAATAAAAAACACACAACAGCAAGCCTGATTCCCTATAAAAACAAAATTCATTAATAAAAATAATATTTTTATATATTAAAAAAGTATAGTTAAAAAATAGAAAGGAGGGAGAAATATTTTTGAACTTTTACATATCTAGAGGATTCTGATGTCAAATGGGCATAGGGTACAAAAAACTGAGTGCAAAAAATGTGTGGAAAAAAATGCAGTAGTTGCTACCAGTGCTGCATTAGAATTAAGTCATTTGATGGTGATTTCTCTAAAGAAATGCAAGTAATTCCATGTAATTTATTCCACTCATATTCTGGATATATTAAAACTTCAGTCCCAACATTTCCAGCACTGATAATATCATGTGTGTAGTCTAGCTTTCTGAATGCTGGGTTAGATTCCAATGCCAATATTGTAATAAGAGCATATGCTAAGCTGGTATTTTCATTCACAAAATATTAAAATATATCAGGCAATGCATAAATGAAAGGGGTATAAAAGTCAACAATAGCTGGGAGATTAGGAATGCTGTTTTTCAGGCTTTTTGGTGGAGCCCCCAGAAGGCATGTGAAGGATTAAATGTGTGTTTGAGCAATTTATTTTTATTTAGATGTTTTGTTTGAACCTATGAGTGAAATGTTAATTTAACTAGACAGATCATCTATCTGTCCATTTTCCTTTGCTTATTCCAGCTTAGATCACTATAAAATTTACTGTTATTGAAAAGAAACTTATCATAATAGACGGCTAAAAAGCCTCTCAACTAAAAAGATGAAAATAATGGCACTTCAAAAATTGCATATCTGGAGAGATATAAAACAGTTTGTGCCAGTCTAATGTGGAACTGCCATGGAGAATTAGTGCAAATTAGTGCCACAACATCAGTTGATAGAAATTCAAATTAGACTATTTCTTATTCTTTCTTCTTGTTGCATATTTTTATGAATTTGCAGTTGTAGGCCATAATATATTTATCAGGTGTTTTCAATATGAAGGGAAATAGTTCTTGGTAGTTTAAATGTAAAATCATTAAGCTCTTTAGTTCATGTTAATGTTGCAGATCAGAGAAGATCTGTGTATTTGCAGGAACAAAAATAAAATGAAGGACTAAGTTTGTCTTTTGTTCCAAGGTTTCAAGCTGAATTCTTGGAGAAAATGTCGTGCATACTTTACAGCTTGCAAGCAAACACTTTGTGAAGTATGAGAGGTACTTAAAGCATTTCAACAAGAGGAAGAGGAGCACTTCTTCTTCCTTGAGCTGAGGCTCTCTCAGTAATTGCAGCACCTTGGACAGTGACAAGGATCTGCACTCAGAAACTATTTGTAATGTATTTCTGCTTTGTCTTTTACAACCATCCTTTCAATGCTGCACGTCATCTAAGCATAGAGATGTGTTTGCGCTTCTAATCAATAACCACAGCACATACCTTTCTTGTTGCAAAAGGCTCTTTCTGTATTGGTTGTCTTTATATAATCTTTTATTTTCCTAATTTCTTACAATTTAAGATTAAGAGTCAAAAGATAAAGTTTGAGTCTTGTATTATTGCCCTTATTACCAGATCTGGTTTTAACACTGTGTTCCAAATTTTTATGCAGATTGGATTTAAGTGTTATAAAGATTAAATTTATTTTGTGCTATTAAATTTATAGATGGTATTGTGTGTCAGGGCTCTTTGAATCACTATAATTAATTTCAGAGAGCTGGTTGATTAGTTTGTCTGGTGAACTCAATTAAAGGAAATCTACTTAACAAGGATGTTCCACATTATTAAGCAGGCCACAGGTTTCAAGCAATATGGGAAAGATAAAGGATCTTTCTACTGACGAAAATCATCAGATAGTGTAGTGCCGTATGACAAACAGCTATTTGAAGCTGCTGGAGCCTCTGGAACCTCAAGGTGGAGGATCCTCCAGAGGCTTGAGGTGCATGAATCTACAATGGATTCATTCAATGGATGCAAGAATTGTGGGTTGTGATATCAAAGAAGGGGTTCTATGTTAACATGTAACTCGGTCTGTTAAGATGTTTTTGATTGAAATAGCTTTTGATCTTAGTACATCTGACCACTTAATGCTGCAAATATCACTTGCATAATAATTTGGAACATGGTATATAAGGAAGCTGTTTGATCATGAATGATGATCAAGAATCCTTTTCTCTTGTATGTCTGTTTTGCTTCCCAGACTATTGAGCGTGACCAAGGAAATATATTTACTCCTGCTGTGTCGTTGACTGCAATGAGCATTGAAGGATAAAAGAAAATCTGTGTCAGAGAAAAAAAACAGAATTGAAAAAATAATTGCTGTATTGTGTGATCTCTGTCATGCTGAGATAGCTGCATGATTCTGCATTTCTCAATCTGAAGTTAACCTTCAGACACACATTAATGTTTTCCACTTACAGAAAAAAATCCAACCCCACAAATGTTGCATGCATCTATCTGTTTATTTGCTCTGGAGTTTATTGCTTTGCTAGTTTTATGACATGGTGTTGAGACTACAAACAGCACTGCATTACACTGCATTTCTTGGGGGAAATGAGGCCTGATGAGGGGAAGTGGAAAAAAACAGGGAACTCTATTAGAAGTAAGAATAGAATAAAATAGGCAATTCCATGGAGTGTGAACTCTAATATGAAAGGATTTTTTTTTTTTAGTTTCTTGCCATTAGATTTCATAATGCTTTGTCGTTAAAATCACCATAGCTATGGATAATAGCAGCTGTGTTTAATGGTCGGTTGGATGGGCGATCTGGATACTCTGTAACTGGGACTTTAGGAAATCCAGATTTTTAAAAAAATCTTAGAGAAGCTTGGCCGTATGCAGAGACTTCATGACTTCCCTTCTTCCTGTCCAGTCACTAATAAATTAAGAAATCTAGTTTCACAAAACCTTTAATAGAAAATAGATTATCCTTCTGAACAGACTGAAATTGATACATGGATTATTTCATTTGTAGCTGATGATGTGTTGTTAAGCTCTTTGTTTGTTGTCCCACAATTAGTTTTCTATAAATCTTTAAAGATGATGTATCTTGCCCACTTTTTTAGTAAGCAGTGTTTCATTTTGTTGTTTGTATTTCCATGACTGAAGCCACCAAATAAAATTATATCTTCCTTCCTTTATTGAAAACTATTTGATTGTGTATGTAATTGCATAAGTGTCATGATAAATAGATACACATTTGTGCTTTCATTCTTAGAAGTAATACTGTTGTGCATAACTCATGCCTTCTTCCTTTTTCTAGCACCCCAGTAGCAGAATATCAAAGGGTTTTTATGGTTTTGCTTGGTGTTTTTTTGCTGATAGTGGAGAAAAAAGAATTTGTGGTCTCTAGAATGAGTTGAATCAAACAAAACAGGAATCTACTCCCACTAAGATGCACTCAAAAAACCCCTCAAATGGAGATGTCTATGCAAGCTTAATCTTTTCCATGTAAGCCCAGCCAGTCTACAAAGGATTTGTGCATCATCTCTGGCTTTAAATATAAATTCATTCAGGTACATCTATGGTGACAAAACTGCAAACCCACCTGTTAAACCCACCAAATGTTATTTTTGATATCGTCAGAAACCTTGATGAATTCAGTCACAGCTCCTGAATAAAATCCTCTTCCATGTTCCTCCTGAATAACCAACTCATGCCCTACCTTAGTGAACCAAAGAGAGCAAAGAAAACTGCAGAGTTTCTGCCTCTTCTCTTTGTTCCCGGTAAATCAGGAAGACAGAATTTGCCCTTTTTCCTTTGCAAAGCAGAACACTGTCATTTCCTTGTTAGAGGTAATTTGATTGGGTTGTTCCATGTATTCCTGGATGGTGATGCAAGTGGCTATGAGCATAATGTGACCTTATTGTGTTTGACACATATCTGAAATAATTTTCTTCTCTCACTCGTTGTTTCATTAGGATCTTAGAGTGTGGCAGATTTTCGTCCTTTGTGATTGTCTTATCTCTATACAGAGCACATTCCTGCCTGCTGGTTATAATTACAACTAAACCTGCTCTGACATTTTCTTTTGTCTCGTTTCTCTGAAACAGCAAGTGTTGATAGAGATGGGGGTTTTATGAGACAGGTGACAAAATGTCAATGCTTTTCTGCATGGAAGAGTTGGAGTTTTGAAAGTTTCCACATCTCACTTGATATGTTTTCAACCCAAAAAGGAACAACTTAAGAGAATAATACTCCTTTCTAGCAAATTATTTTAAACCTCCAATTCATGGGAAGCAAATTAAGGCTTTTCATGTGTGCATAAAACTAAAAAGTAGAAAAAGAGTAACCTTTAGGAGAAAGAACTCAATGGGCTTAATCAAAGCAACTGCTGACACAAAGGTACCATGGGGTCCATAAACAGTGTGCAGTGGGAAATCTTCTTTCTGAGCTGTACCTATTGATTTTGTCCAAAGAATATATATGGCAAATCTTAAAAGAGAACATAATTGTTTATTGCTTTCATAAGAAATTACCTCAGGGGGAAACCTTTTTAAGATATCTCTTTGTGTGGTACTTCTTTGGATGAAAACAATGATGTTTGTAACACTGTACCACAATAACATATATATCGAGTTTTACTTTTAATTAGACTTTCATCTAAGATTTAATACATGGGCACAAAGGACTAACAACCACAAACCACAAATCCAAAAGCCAATTGTGAAATTAATAACAATTAATCAAGCATGTTTATTTTTGGAGTACTCAGAGAGAACTCACACAATGTTAGTCTGAGCAGAAAGACGCCTGACCAGTATTTTAACCCAAACCCTCAATACAAGATACCAGAGCTTACACTGCACAGTCCACAAGAGAAACCAGACTACCAAAAATAAAACACAGAGTATCACTCAACACAGAACCAAAACCAACAAATAAAACCCAAATATAAAGCTACCATTTATTATGCCATGATATAAATATTGCACAGGGAAACATGGACTTGTTCCTGAGGAGAAATAATTCATTTCTTTATATTGTATTCGAAAACTATTTATTTTTCCACAGGCTGATTTAAAATCCCTTCAGAGAAACATTGAGGAAAAACACATCATAGAATGATGCATCACAACAGGAAGACAAAAAAATAAAAAAATACTCCAATTAACTCAACATAAGACCAAACAAACACGATAATGCTCTTAAAGGATAAGCATTCATAATACTTTTTGTCTGAGATGTAGTGGACAGAATGCTTTCAGTTAAAGTAAACAAGTTGTTATTTAATTTTGTTTTAACTTCTTTCCTAGTAGAAGTAAAATAGTTGAAGGGAAGCTGAGGAGTAGATGAAAGATGATAGGTAACTCTGTTCTGTGATCAGACATTTCAAGTCAGACTGGCTCATGAACAAACCTAAGATCCTTTCAGAGGTCAAACAATGAACCATGGAGTAGATACTTTACTAACTTAATCAAGTTCCTATTAGAATCCTCAGCAGGAGCTGAAAGCACCAAAAGCACCATTATCCTTGGTACGGCGTGTTTTATTATGTGTGAGGTGCAAATTTATAATGAGAAACCATGTCTTTCTAAATGCCAGCAACAGAAAATATTCTGTTTACAAACGCCTTCTAAAACACTCTATCCTGTCTTTATATATTAAAAATATGCAAGATAACATGCATGTATATTTTTAAATAAAAACACACATTTCAGACAAATTCTGACTTATCATATGAAATATGAGAAAGCTTGAATTTTCTGAATAGAGCTAAACTATTATATTTCTCTATCAGTATCCTTACTGCAGTTTCTTGTGCATGTAATCAGTTCTTATTCAAGAAGACAGAGAGCTTTATCAAACAGTTTTTAAAGTAGGTATTAATTTTGAATGTTTATATATCGTCCACAAAACAGTTGCGAGATGTAGCTTTACATATTTAGTGTGGGGGCAAAGATTTTACAGTAAAAGATAATTATCCATGTCGGCTAAACGTTAGTAGGATTAGAAACTGTTAGTTTCTCACATTGAAAGCAGAACTACACCTAAAGATCAGAAGTAATTTTAAAAATTGTTCATTCTCCCTGTTTCAGGTTTATACAATTATTTCAAAAATGATGCAGGGTGATATTTTTGAAAATTATAGCTTTAAATGTTGATCAGGACAATTAGAAAATTGTCACATTGTGAAAACAGAAATCTGAGGGAGCGCTCCATTAAAAAAAAAAAAAAAAAAAGATACCAGTTTCTGAACTGATAAAGTTGTACATATGGGTTCCTCTGGAATACAACATTATGTTTGTTTCATTGAACCTTAAGTTAGCATTCACCCAGGTTTAAGGTAAATTTGTGACTTTGTCGTTATCTTCAGAGCTAACTTGACCTCAGTCACATGTTGTTGATTTTTCAACTCTCTTGTGCAAAATACCTGTATGGATGTAGCGCCACCTGTGGAGGCAGCTCCTCCTCAAAGCTGAATATTTGAGCCCTCTACTTGGCAGACGTCATTACAGTTGATTTCAGTAGAGTTGAGGTTAGATTTATTCCAGAAGCTTAATGTTAGTTTACTTTGTATATTCCAAAACTACATTTTATGTGTGCTGGGGATCATTATGTTGTTAGATCACCTAGCTGTGTCCATATTAAAAGAAACTGTGCATTACATCCAACCAGAGTTAAACCAAAAGTGTTAGTTTATGCATTTGAATCACAGAAGCAACCCAGCACTACTTTCACCCCTCCTTTTTCTCAAAAAGATTGTCAAAATTTGACCACATTTAGCAACTGTTAACTGGCATCATGACATTTATTTCACATTTATTAGTTCTAGCAAACCTAAATATTAACACTTAACTCAAAAATCCACAATGTCCCATCAGGAATACAATACGTTCTATAAAAATAGTAACTATGTCTGAAAACTAAATCAGTAACGTAATGAAACTGTTTCCTAACTTTTCTTTTATGCGTCTATATTTCAGTTGTGAAATAATGTCTTTGTTATTCTGTTTTTGTATTTGTATTTGAAGAGATGTCAGCAGGTGTGCAGATTTGTCTGACAGTATTTTGTCATTTACAATTGATTTTAAGCCAATATACTATGAAAGAACACCTAAACACTATTAGTTATACCAATATCACATTCAGAGCCATTTTTCAGAAGCAGCAGCCCTCTTGTTACATAATCACCGGCTACAATTTTCTTTAAAAAAGACAAGATGACCCATGAGGCCAGATTTGGGAGGACATTCTCCTTAAGAGCTAAGCTGCCTCTATATAAAAATAATACTCTCTTATCCTACATTGCATGGTGTTATCATTTCAAATCTAAGGTTTTGGAGTGTTTATATTTTGACTATCTCTGAATAAACAAATGCTCCTGCAATTTTTTGTAATAATGTTGCAGGTCTCTATTTCTAAGCATTCTGACAACTCTCTCAACAACAAAACAAATCCAATGTTTTATTTTGTTAAGAATATTTTTTTTTTACTTGATTAGATTTAGTCTTATGTAACTTTAACTCAATATAGATAAATATCAAGAGATATTTATTCTTAGAGAATCATTTCTTGTCTAATTTCAACAATAAAAGATATGAGAAAAGCATAGATCACAAAGAAAGCAATGTGATTAAAGGGAATAGTAAAATAGTGGAACTAGCAATACAATACCAAAGTCTATAAATTTGTAGCTCACTTGTCATTTTCACCAAACATATTGAAAAATTCCAATTCTAAGTTCATCCTCTAAAGAATATCCAACTACAGCATAATAATCCATCTGAGAGGTGAACAGATAGATGTAAAGAACCCTGACCAGATTATGTTAAAACAGTAAAATTTCCTTTTAATTTAGCAGCCACTACGAAGCTGTGAATCAGATACTAACTCAAAAAACATTACCCACTAAGTGCTGCTAAGACATTCTTCTTACAGTGACTGCACTGTGCACAACACAGTGGGATGACTGTTCCCAACTGATTGGACACGCAAATAAGCTGTAAAACCTCTTTTGGAGCAGAGCTGACAGATAACTTGTTTTTAAGTGCTTGTGATGTTCCCTAAGCTTTCCCACAATGGGTGGTGAGCCAGATTGTCTAAATTAAAAAATAAAAAAATGCTTCTGCCCGTACAATTACATAAAATATGCCTTCATTGATTCTTGTAGAGGAAGTTCAGGCATTGCAGGACAAACATGAGCCAGCTGAAGTAATGTAGTTGTACAAATAAATCTGAGAATAATATGAAACCAACATTTATCCTCATTTTCAAATAAACTTAATAATTATGGAAATGCTTTCTTTTCTCTAAAATGGCCAACAAAACATTTTTTTAGGAGGTTTCTGTTTTGCTAGATACCCTAACACTATGTTTCATATTTTGTGATGGTATCAGTTCTCTGTTGCCAGTTTTATTACTCTTGATCTGAAAAGCCAAGCTGGAAATCATATTTTTCCAAACTGGGGATTTGGATTTGAACAGACCTCAGAAACTATTTTACTGACTGTCATCCCCATGTTTACATCCTAAAGAACAAAATAAATAACTGTGAATTTTCTGGCAGCCACAAAACTCTCATATACAGTTAAATTTTTGACCATATTTTTTGACCATATTTCTCTGCTTATCTGCCCTTCTTAGTTCCAGTTGATAAGAAGCTGAATCCTCTGTAAAAATTGTTGAGATGCTACAAATGAAGCTGCAACAGTTTACATCCACAGGATGACATAAAAAAATGCTCTCATAACTTGTTCAGTCTACCAAGAAAGACTGACATGTTTTGATCATGATAATTAATTTCAACATTTGACTGCTCATCTTTAATGTACGGAAGAAGATTAGGGCCACCGAAAAAAAAGAAAAGAATCCTGACTTTGATCTCAGAATTCTGAGATTAAAGTCAGATTTCTTTTTTTTTCCTGGTGGCCCTAATCCTCTTCTGTATTATTGTGTCCCATTTAGATTGAAAAAGAAGAAATGAGAAAGATTTTTTTATGCCTAGTATAGTGAAAGCTCCATGTGTCAGCCATTTTATTTTATTTTTTTTTACTGAAGATTAAAATGATTTATTCAGTCTTAACAATCATTGTACTGCATGTACGGACTCAATTTAAATGGCTATTTTTCTGTGGAAGCTATTGTCAGCTCAGAAGAGAGGAAAGGCTGCATTACTCAAAGTTTCCTTTTACACAGATTAAACTGATTGCTAAGCGAGGCCATTGCCTGTGTCATCTTCTTCAATCATTAAAACTATTTTTCTCATTTTCCATTTTGATGTAAACATGTACTTGTGCATCAATTTCCCAGTTAGCTACAAAACCCCCAAACTCTAGATTTTTTTTCTGCATAGCCTAATGGAGCTTAGGCGAAAATTCAAACTGGGAGACTCGACCAGCTTCACCACGTCATCACCACGCCTGGCCTCAGCCAATCCGGAACGGAGCTCCACACCGCTCCAGCCAATCGTCGTCCAAGGACACCTTCAAGAGTTCAAGCTACCCTGGGGGCTTCCTGCTCGTCAGCCGTGCTACGACCCACCTCCTCCCCATCTCCACCTTCACCATGAGGGACATACTCTAGGATCCTCCGTGTTCTCCCATCTCCAGGCTCCGCACCACCACCAGGTCGGTCCCGGGGGAAGACTATCCGAGCTCGCCGAGCAGACCGCCTGCTCACGGCGATCCTCGGCTCGTGGTCTTCTGCCGGGTCCGAGCGCCAAAGAATTGTACCATTAAATCTTTTTAACTGCTATTTTCTTCTCTTTGTGAGTCTCTCCAGATTGAAATCTCAGTTGGAATTGTTTAAATGAAACCTATGCAGAAAACTAGATAAGGTTTTATATGCAGTTCAATTCAACAACAAACAACAAATGCCGTCTCAAGGCACTTTACAAAAAGGTTAAATTTATGCAGAGGAATATTCAATCAGTTCAATCCAGTAATATAGACAGATTCCTATGTAGCCCTCAACTGGTAGCAAAACCTATCACATCAAGATGTTATTAACAGCAGTAGCCTCTTTAGTTGCTTTGTGTAGGAGAGAGACAAGGTTAAACAAGATAAACAGGGACACCTGTGTGTATTACATTCAGAAACAGAATATGAGGTTATTTGCAGCAACAGCTCAGCCAATGACTCTCTGATCACTTGTTAGATAACAGAATATTGGTTATGTTGCATATATATTCAGGGAAAGATTTAAATTAAATCTCTTTAATCACAAACATATAATCTGTTTCCCCACCTGAGCCTTAGCAAAAACCCTTCTTTCCTTTCCCTTAAAGACCAAAGGAAAATTATTACAATAGTTCCAATTAATCTAAAAATCACAAGCATATTCATTTTGTGATTCAACTGATAACGACAAAACAAACAAGCAATTCCGACACGTTCTAAGTATCAGAACTCATAAAAGCTTTGACAATATGTTGTGCTT
This sequence comes from Gambusia affinis, assembly GCF_019740435.1. Lineage (NCBI taxonomy): Eukaryota > Metazoa > Chordata > Actinopteri > Cyprinodontiformes > Poeciliidae > Gambusia > Gambusia affinis. Next base: position 28,337,572 of record NC_057870.1, on the reverse strand, counting down.
CCTTTTATCACACAAATATGAGACATAAAAAAAGTCTGATTTATTTAATGTTGTGACGATAAATGCTCAGCAACACCACAGGGAGGCCATTTCAAAACAGATGGGTAATTCACTAAACTATTCACTGAATTATTGAGAATCATTTTCTCTGCTCAGTCTACAGTGAATAGTTCAATATGTTCCCCTTAGTTAAACTGCCTCATGATTTTTAAGATGAGATTTACCTGTGACAAGTAAAAGCCTCTGAATTTTTCACACCTTTCTTTGAACAAACACATGTAATTATTATTTATTGAAAAGAATGTGTTAAAGACACAGATTTCTGGCTATCTTACAAAGTATCCAGGCGGTCAGCTGAGACTCTAGAACATATAACGTCAAACAAACTCTTCAGGTTTAGTTAGATTTTGGGAAAACTCACACTGTATAGTTACTACAGCTACCGAATAACTACAAAAACAAGGAAAACAAATCACATATGCTCATGACAATGTGCAATCAGTGACTTGGACCAGAAGATCTGAGTGGTCTGGAGGGTTGATACAACAAAAGATCCTTAATATATTTTGTTCCTATGCCATCCAGAAATGTCCACATTAGAATTATTTCAAGTCTATTCTTTGAGCTGCAGTGTAAGAACTTTAGAACTGAGGTGATGCGCTCTTTTCTTTTAGTGAGAATGTGAGTAGTGTTTTGCATCAGATGCAGCTTTGAGATTTTTTTTAGACAGACCTATGAAAACACTGTTGTGGTAATCAACTCAACAAAAGATAAACACATGGATGTGTTTCCCTATTTGATCCTAATGTTCTTCATGTGATAAAAGGTTGTCTTTGTAATTGTCTTTATGTGTCTGTACAGGCTCAGGTCTGAGTCCAAAGTCCTACCAAACCTGATTGTATAAAATAACCACTAAATAAAAAATACAAAACTAAGGGGAGAAACCTAGAAAATGCTCCTCCTTTGCAAATGGTTTAAAATGTGGCTCCAACTAATGATGGTCTGTCCTATATTCTGATTAAACCAGCTAATAAAAATGTGGCCACTTGGGAGCTGCCATAATGAGTATGGAACATTGACCTTTTACCCCCAGATATTTTTATTACCTACCTATTTAGCAAAATGTTGTTATTTGACATTACAAGATAATATAAACAACATTTTGCTAAATAAATACACACTCTTTGCACAAATATTCTGTAGGTGTGTCAGAACTTGATGCTTTACAAAATGTACTTTGTTTCTTCACATCTTAAAAAATGAACAGTGTGACATCAAGTTTACATTAATAAAAGAACTTTTATTAAAGGTTTTATGAACATTGATTTAAAATGATGAAATGTCCCACTTCCTTCTCAACAGCTTTGCAAAAGAAGATTATATTTGTCTCAAACTGAGCTACTGCTGCACATATTTAACTTGCCTTTGGGATCAAAAAAGGATTTGAATTGAAAAATACATTATGTATAGTTCTTCCTTTTTACATCTAACATTTTAGAAAGTGACAAAAGGAATACTTTCAGTTGAGCTTCAGTTTAGACTTAATCTAATAAAATATCTGAACTGTTTACTTATTCTCTCAGATTGTTTATAACACTGCCTCTCACTTGCATTAGCTATCAAATTGATATAAGCTTTCATCAAGTGTCTAAACAGAGAAACTAAAGCGGTGTAGTGGTAACTACAGTCCCCTCAAAGATGATGATGGAAACTGATTGGCGCTAATTACATTTATCAAATAATGCAACTGCAATAAAAACCGTTTTGCAAACCATGTGGGAAGCTAACTAAGCTGACAAGGTTGTGTGCAGCTTTCAGATATAAAAAGGAGACTCCAAGATGCTTTCAGCGTGTTTGATCAGGTTACTGCTTTTTCACTCATCTGGATGAATAAGCATTAGACAGTGACAAAGACTCGATCTTTTTGGAGAAAATTGTTCTCTCCATGTATTTTTCCTGTCACGTCTTCAGCAAAAAAGCTGCTGGAAATAATGATAGCAGTTTTGAAAAGTTGACAGTAGTGATTTGAAAAGATGTCAAACCATTAAAAGGGCTTTGAAGTGTGCACCCATTTCTTTGCTGTATGATTTATTGTGAAACATTAAAGGTGCCTTGTAGGGCTATTTGTCTAGAGTGATGTCTGAACAGCTTTGTTTGTTTGGTTTCACTCTTAAAGTCAACCCAAGACAGAGTTTTGACTTCGATGAATAAAGTGCATTAAAAGATTCCCCATGTAATAATCTTGAATAAACTGAACAAAAGAAAAAAATGACATAGACAATATGCTTTAAATATAAAGGAGCTTATTTTATCTGGGAGATATGGATTCAGTGACATGAAACTCAATTTGCCTGTTTTGTGTTACGAGATTTATGCTTCGGTTTTTGTGCCAGTTGCTGCTTCAAAATTTTCTTTAACATTGAATATTTTTGTTTAAACCTTTGGTGACAAATTTTTCATGACTAAACCTTGTACAAAACAATGTAGCCTTCCTCCTTAAAAAGAGCTTCAATTGGGAAAAAAAAATCCTGTCTCTTCCATAAATTTTAGTTTATAATATAAGTGACGTATGACGGGAAATTAAAGCATTAAACGTAAAAATCGTGTCTACTTTCTTGACTGTTTTAACGACTCTGAAAGATGAAGGTTTAAAGGAAGATTTTGTGTGACATCTTTTTGGCCATTTATGCTGTTTATGGAAGCATAAATGGATGCCACCATCAATGGATTAATTCTTTAGTTCTTGGGCAATGGGAGCTGACATTACCTTGATGAAAGTTTAAAAAAAGAAAAACCGCTTACTTCATCCATTGTTTATGTTCAAATTTACTGCGTCTGACTTCTTCTGGTGTAGAGCTATGATGTAACCGTAGGATGAAATACGTCATGACTGTTCTGACTGTAAACACTTTGAAAACTCTGATATGTACCAACTTAGTAGCACATATGTAAATGGCACAAGTAGGATGTTTTGTGGGTAAAAAATAAAAATTAAAAACAGAATTGGGCTGTTCAGACTGCTTTAAAAATGTCCGATATGGGTCACATGTAGACTAAAGAATTGGTTTGGGGTTGCATTGCCAAATCTGCTATCTCCATTGCTCTACATAGAACTGGGTCTTAGGGGTGTCAAATGAAGACAGGACCTTAAGCAGCTCACCTAACATCAGACTATTTTATACTTTGTTGTATAAAATAGGTAAAAAACAAAATATTAGACATTTCCACAATCTTAACACTTTATCACAAACACTTTTTCTGTGATAAAGTGCTTTAAGTTTAATGTCTTCCAGTCTAAACAGTGTTGTGGCTCTGTCTTATTTTCATAAGACAGTTCTGAACTGGCATCATAACAACTTAACAAAACAAACATGGTGTAATAAAATACCTTCATGCTACTAGATTTTTTGTGACCTGATTGTTCATACACTGGCATTTGCCAATATACACACAATTTTTTAACCACTAATTGAAAGAGTGGAAAAGATGCTCTTGTGCATTACATTGGTTCATTACATTAGTTTAATTATTTACATCTGAAAAGGAATTTTTTTGTTGTTGTTGTTCTTGCTGGATATTTATGTATAAATAATACATAATGAGTGTATGAAAACCAAATAATAATATACTCCTTCTTAGCACTGCTTAGTGTGATTTTAATTCTTAGAGACAAATCTCTGTAAGACACCCCAGGATGTGTTAAACTGTAAATACTAATGGCAAAAATCCATGAGGAATTTTTTTTTTTAAAATCTAGAAACAATGCAACCCATCGCCCGTGTTACAAAAATATATATTGTTGTTTGTGTAAATTACCGATTATTCCTTCGGATTACAATAATAGAAATGCATAAGATAATCATTTGAGGTGGAAATACACCCATAAGCCTATTTTGTTTCTCAAAGGATTTCAGTTGTGCTTTGTGAGTCATTGAATTATTCAGTTTGATTTGCTGTTTTCAGAATAACGGGTTTTACGCACTGAATTATGGTTTGTTTCAATGTTAAATACGTCCTAAAGGGAGATAATCTTGACTCAAGAGTGCCGAACGCTTGTGTCACTTTAAAGTTTCTTTTCGGCAAAAGAAAGTGTTTCTCTGTCAAACAATGTTTTACACATCAGCGTGCTGACATGTTCTTGGCAGAGAATGAAATGTTTGAGAAAGGCTGCAGCGCTAAATCAGGACTAAGAGCATCGTAACCCAATGGAGTGTAAACGTGTCATAGAAAAGCACATTCCATGGTCCAAACGGATGCCCAACACAAGAGGAAATCTATCCTCTCACTCGCTGCTGCTGCTGCAGCTGACAGCGTTCATCGCCTGGAACGCTGCAAGCAGAGCTTTGAGGCCTCAAACTGAATAAAAACCTGCCTCTGTTGTTGTTATTGTTGCTGTTTCAGGCCAGTGGAGGGAATTTATTTTATTTTTGGATTGGGTGTTCAGGCCTCGGGCACAATGCATTGTGGGGGTTCTGGTGAGTCACGTCTGTGTGGATTTGGTGATAGAGATGAAGAGCAGCTTTCTTAATGTCATCTGTAATACCCATGCAGACATGTAGGATCTAATCAAGTGTGTCACCTCCCAAAGCACCACATGGAAAAGAAGCCACCAGTTTGTCTTTCAACATTGTACATTTGCTTAGCATGGCTGGTGTGCCTACAGCCAGGATTAACTGTATCGGCTTTTGTTTTTTTCTAGCTTTGACTGTTTCTTTTTAAAGAGTCACAGAAAAATCATCTTTGCAAACTGAAGACAATATCTTACTGAAGACTGACCTCTTCACTATGATTTAGCAGCCCTGGGCAGAACCTTCTGCCCTATTCAATATGAGAACCTCAAACCTAGTCAACCATGAAGAGCTTTTCTGTCCTCAGACATGCTGAGACATTGCTGATTCATGGAGATTCACTTTTCTCCCTTTTCATTTGAAGTTTAAATGGACATTTGACTCACCACCCAGCAGTGAAGACACAAAGAAAAGTTTTTTTATTTCACATCCAAAGCCAAGAAGATTTCAGAAAACATAAGATGCTCAGTTTCATTCAGTCATTCTGGACTAACACCCTATCTTATGGTTTTCTTTTTAAGCATAAAGCAAAATTAGTTTGGAGATAAATAAAATTCAGTGCCCTAATTTTGACCGTTTTACAATTTGATTAGAAGAAACGTAAAAAAAAACCCAAAAACTGATTGTGAGTAAGTTAAAAAGCAAAATTATATATAATTATATTAACATATGATATATGCATATAATTGCAATATATATAAAATTTAAAGGTCATGATGTCAGTGATTTTTAAATTTAAGTTAAAAAGTAAAATTTTTGCTCAAAATTGGATCACTTGAAAATAATACTCTCATTTAATTGTGATAGTTTATAATTTAGAAAATGCTTGCAGTTTATGGATGTTTTCCGTTTTTAAATATCTTAAAAAATCCAGCAGGTAGAACACTGAAGCTCATAGCTGCCATAGGCAATAAATAGAAATGTCACAATAACCAGGAAGATGAGGATCATGAGGAAATTCTTTAGTGGTATAAATTTTAAATTTACTTCTATGGACTTTACTTCAGCCTTGATGGCCAGAATACAACCTAAAATTCCTCCAAAATATGTCTGTAATCATCAACAATGTAACAACCTACTGTTTAAGCTCTTAAAGTAACATAAAGTGAAGTGACTTGAAGTATTTATTCATCTTATGAGGTTAGTATGCACTCTTTTTTGAGATCTTTAACTGTAAATACTTTCTATAAGCTCCGTAGCTCCTGCAGGTCAAAGAGAACGACAATAAAAATAATGATTGTTGGTTAATGTCTTAATCCAGTATTAACGTGCTATCATCATTCACTGTGTTACTAAAATCCATCTGATTTGTGAAACTGCAACATTGCCTTTTCATTGGACGCCATCAAAAAGATACCACAAGTCTAAAACAATTTCTGTCACTCAGTCATGACAGTTAATTTAAAATGTTTGTTGTATATTTTAATCCCCTGTGTGCTTTTCAAATATCAAAACACTTTGAGTTGCTCTGCAATTACACTCAAGCTGTTGAGACGCTTTTATGGGATTAGCTTGATGTCAAACAAAAGCATGCCGGACACAAATAAGATTAAACGTAATTACTGCTGGTACACCCTGGACATGACCAAAGTCTTGTCAATGAGCAAACTGTGTTTGTGAATGATGTCAAAAGACAGATTATTATTAAAGACTCAGCTTTATTTCCATGAGGTTTCAAATTCAGAAACGTCCCATAAGACATTCTGTCACCCTGGCAGCAACAATAATCACATATTGATGATTCCAGACAAGAAAGTCTTACAGCAATTTGGATTAAAGTTGTTTCCTTAGCCTCAGAGGGGCGTGCATGAAATCTTAATGCTTTGAAGTACTTTACGTCTTGTATTTATTAGAAGATTAAGAGCAGAAGTATAAAATGTGAAGTTTAATATTATGAAGTAGAATTCTACAAAGAGTTTCTCTTAATTAATCATGCAGCATATGATCACTTTGAACTGTATAAATTAGTATGAAACACACACACAAAAACATTTTATCCAGTCTGCATGTATTTAAAACATGAATTCTTTCCCTCTACCTATTTTTATCTCTAACTTCAAAAAGAATATTTATTTAGCAGCATTTCTCAGCTCTTACTACCAGTATTTCTTTTGTCTGCTTACGTTGCAGATTTAAGTATTAAAATTAAATTTTGTATTTAAATGTCTTGCCAATACATAATCTCAGGGAATAAAACCAAAATGCGTTCAAAAATGCATTCAAATAAAATTGCTCTTTGATTGAGAATTTTTGGGTGTAGCAGGCAGATGGATGGATGGTTGGATAGAAATCCAAAACCCCAGGAAATGATGAACCAGTCAATGACAGTAGATGATAAAACAAACTAGTGAGCAGTTCTTGTACAAAAAGCTATTTATTTATCATTTTATTTGCCATACTTTTTCTATTTGTTTATCTGAAACTTTATGTACAATATAAGTACAGTGATGACATTGCTATACATTGGAAAACAAAAAAATCTAAGTATTTTTGTCTAATTTCTGTTTTCACTAGAATCTAGGCCAAAAATACTTACTACAGTAAAATATATAATCCACTTATGACTAGCACCTTTTCATCAACATTAAGGAATTGACTTAAGATAAGCTTCTACATTGTGCTTTAAAGTTACTTGTAAGTTAATTTAGTCTTATTTCAAGTGTTCTAAGATATTTGCACTATAAACTAAGTCATAAATTTGTAAGATTTTGTGTTATTACAATGTGTTGTCTGAACATCACAATGCACATGTTATTATATTGTTGGTACATACCACTCCTTCAATTTGTAGATTATTTTATCAACCAGAAAATACCACTAGTTAGTTTTATCCATCATATACAGTTTAAATGAAAACAGATGTACCTATAAAATACATTGCTTTAGAGAGATTTATGTTTTCTGCAGGTGACTTCTAAAATGTCCCTGCTGCTGAATTTACAACAGAACCAAATCTGATCACAAGCTAAGGAAGTTCCCTTTGTAGTCTCCTGGATTAAGAGCTGGACAGCTTTAAACAGCCATCATAATTATTCAGGTATATTGTATAGGTGTGTTGTAAGTCTTTCTCTTCTCAAGGTCGAGGGGAAAAACGAGTGGAGCACTATGTATGCTGTAAAATGAAATATAACCTCACTCTCACCTTCCAGGGTCAAAGAAAAAACAACAGCAGACATAAAAAATAGGAAAGAGTAAGATAATATTTTTAAACTACTGTGATAATGACGGAAATTTTTTTTTTTAAATGGCCAGAAGTAACTTTTCTTTTCAACAGATATGCAAAAATTATATATATAAATGTATTAAAAAAAAACAGCAGCACACAAAAACTATGATTTTTCAATGCGTGTGTGTATATACATATTATGTAGTCGATCAAATAAGAAAAACTAGCAGGTTGCAATGTGACAACATGTGATAACTTTTCGGTGGTATGAAAAGTTTTACAAGATACTGTAAGAGAAAATAGGACTTTAATCATGTCTGTTATTCACTCATTGTAGCAGATTTTCACTGTCTTTATCTTTTTTCCAGAAGGGAAAGAAAATTACATATTAACCAAAAGGGGTAACATTTTTACATTAAAACTGTATTTATATTCATGTTTTACATCCTGATGCTGTTTACCATGACCAGTCAGTCAGACAAATGTATGAGCAACACACTATTCTCACATATTATCCTGGCAACCATGAAATGCTTGTTTAGACATCAATCTTTCTATTTCCTTAATGCAGAAATGGAGGTCGCGGCTTCTGACGTAATATGCAGCCTGTCTGCCTCCCCAAGATGGAGGTCTGGCCTGATTTCAAGGTAGGCTGCCTGGCTAAATTTAGGAGCTGTAATTCATTCATCACCCTGTTAGTGAATGCACCAGAGATGGCTATTCTTCTTCCTAGGTGTTAAACGTGTCCTTCAGGGGCTTTGCCCATGACTTTGAAATAGTCAGCAAAACAAGATTTTCCTCCGCAAATCTATTTGCCACCATCTAATTGTATTATTTTCAGCACAGTTCAGTCAGAGAACTGGATCTGATAAAGAAAATTCAGAATAATCAGAAAAGTGAAACATTCTTTTTCTCTTCTTTTGTATTTGTTTCTTGTTTATGCAGGACTAATTTTCTTTTGTGTGGTTTATGAAACTAAAGCAGGATTGTTTTGAAAACCATCTTTATTGGTCAAGATTGTGTGAACAAACAAGGCACTTGACTTTGGTTTTCATTCATGACTCGACACTTGAAACAGTTCCCTCTGAATAACAGTAACCCCAGACCATAATACTGCCACCACCAAGATTTTCACTGTTGCAATTAGTTTCATCCTTCATAAACTGTCAAAAATTTATAGCTGTAGGATATAAAATTTTCCAGCAATTGACTGGAAAATTTTACAAGAACAGCTGAAGATGAGATGTTAAACTTTTAGCCAACAAGACAAAATGTTTAAAAGAATCAAAAGGTGGCTCAAACAAAGTATTAGCTTAAAGGTGCAGAGACTTCTGCAACCACATTAATGAAAGTTTTTTTAGTTTCTGTTTTTCCTCCCAGACTAGTCAGTGAAATTGGATGGGATTTATGCCAAATGAACGCCGGGAAATGTTTTTAAATAATTGATCATGGTCTCATTACTTTGTCACAAAAGCTGACATTTTAAAAGGGACCACAGTAAAATCAGAAATAAAAAATAAAAAATACATGCAGGGCTTTATTCACCATTTACTGAAGCAAGGATTCCTTATTAAGATTTATGATGAGATCTAAAATCCCAAGTCCCTAATTGAACTGAAAATGAAAGCAGTATGTTTGGGTTTTGTTGGTGTTGCAGCAATCAATTATTGGGTTCTCTCTGAATAGCATTAATTGATGTGGAATTAGCAAGCACGCCTTTAGCTCTCAGCCCATTATCCAGCGATTACATTGCAGAAAAAAAAATGAAGAGTCAATTCATTTGAATGATTTCACACTCCAAAAAACACACTCAGAGATTTGGAAGAGAAAACTGATTAAGTGTGGTGGTGAGTAATGAGACCATCCTCAAGTGTTCTGCTAATGAGCCAGTTCATGAAGTTAGTCATTGGATGAACTGTATTTAAACATGTAGTGTCTTTTAATTCAGGGACTGAGATTAATGGTTGTTTGTTGTTTTTGTCTTGAGGTGATGTTGAAACTAATTTTAAAAATCTTGATAATCTCATTTTGTTACATCACACCATCATGATGAAACGGGTCCAGGAAGGACGTTCTTACACTCACACTGTGCAAAAGTGAACCAGCTCCTGGCAAAGACACCACCGATGGCACATCCTTTTTTCCTCTGTCCACCGGGCACAATCGGCCTAACAAGAGGGTCAGTGGCGAGGACGGAGGAGACAGACAGCAATGGCCCCCCGGGGGGTTGCCTTACTCACTGCTTTAATCGGTGCAGTGATAATGATTTGTGGCAGTGACTGCAGGGAGGCAGTTAGGGTCTATTTGCAACTCATTGAAAAACGTGCTTGCTCTCAGATTAATGATCTACCACACGGTTCCAGGGAGACTTGGTGGAGAAAATATCATAACTGTCATCTTGTCCTTGATGTCGAGCATGCTGAGTAATATGGCAGCAAGAACTGATTCATTAGTCATCAATTACATTATTAATCAGCGTTTGACAGTCGGGTCAGAAAAGACGCTTTTACAGAACTTTGTTTCTTCATCTGGCGTTGAGTACTGTAAATATAAAAAAATTGTTTTGTACAACAACAAAAATTGCTATCAGTCAAACTTAATGTTGCACTGCAATAAAAATGCTGAGGATTTTATTGTCTGCTAAATAGCCTCCTTGTTCTTTCCAAGTAATTAATGTAATTGAGCTGTTCATAAATTATACGACTCCTCGTTTACATTCAGTGCCAATTTCCTGAAAGCTGCATTTATAGAAGCTTTTGGCAGACAAGAATCCTCTCTCACAAAAAGCAAAAATCTTTTATTTACACTTCTAAATCTTATCGTACTAAAAGTTACACAGTTCATTTCTGTCAATTAAGTATTTTGGCAATATTTCCATTTAATCCTCACAGTTTTTCAGAATTTTGATCTGAGTTTGGGAACAACAGACATGTCTTCTCAACTGTGTGTATAAAGCTATTTTTAGCACTAAAGCACAGGTAGCTGATACAGGAAGTTAGAAAAGTGTCACCAGTTGCTTGAAATTAATTAGTTTTGTTACTGTACATTTTGCTTCATTTTAAATAAATAACATAGTTTGGGAAAGAATATATTAGTCTGAGATTTAAACCAGGAATTGTTTATTGGAAATGCTAATTACTGTCTTCTACATTATAAATCACAGGTAAAAAGAAAAGAAATCTAAACATTTGCTTTATGGGTATTTATGCTGTTTTCCTGTGATACCTTCACCAAACACAACTCACCCACTGCTGCCAACAGAGTCTCTTTCTCCTTCCATCCATTACACCTTAACTCAACTCTCTGACTTTGCATTTTACCACCACACGGTCTTCCAGAGTTTTATTACAAGTCCTTGCTTGTCTAACATAATAAATGACTATATTATTAGTTCTGAAAGCATCTGAAGCTGTTTGCTGAATAAGCAAGTGAATATATCTACATTTAAGCATACAGCAGATCACTTAGCTTTAGTTTTCCTCCAGGCCTTACATTGCTGTTTTGATGTTTTATGGTCCTTTTTACAGACTCTCAGCAGTGCAGTTTATAAGGAGTGATTCTGGCACATTGGATTTTAGATTAAACAATGACTATGCGGCATAGTAAGTCTTAAGTTTTTTTAGGTATTGCTTTCCCAGATTTGTCAGATTGGTTTGTCATTTGTTAAAAAGTGCAACCAAAGGATTTTAAAAGTGAACCCTTTCGCTTAACAATAAAAATCAATTGAGAAAATTGTCTTATTATAAGTTTAGTTGATGCTTATTCACTTTGTGAGCCATCCAAAAACACCAGAGTCAGAAAATATTGCCTTTTGGCAAGGGACAGTTTGGATGTGATGACAAATGCGGCGTGTCAGAATGCACAGGGAGCAGTTACATTGTCTCAGTCCTGCTCAATCTTGTAATATTAAATCTGTCAAGCGTAATTGGTTTCCTACCAGATTAAAACATAAAACTGTGGGGAAGACACTGTTTTCTCCTTACCACCATCTGTGCTCTGCGATGGGACACTGCAGTAAGACTTGATGAATCATTAGGTCATTAAACATATCCACTGTAACTTGGGGCCAAAAGGAGTTTTTCTGATGCTATTTTTGTCTCTGATGGTAAAGTCAGACTTTTAGACACCTTTGTTTAGTTTTATTTAACAATAATCTCTTACTCTTGCTCAGGGGCTGGTGTCTAGCTCCAGTGGTCATTGGGGAGAGGCGGGTTGCACCCTGAACAGGTCAGCAGTTCACAGAGCTTTGTAGGATATTGTTAGTTTTTTTTAATTGGGTACTTTTTCCACTTTTTGGCATTTTATTAGCTGAGCCACAAAATCTGTGATTTTATTAGGGCTGGGACAATGACGCTTTAATTGTGATTGTTTAATCACATAGATTTTAAAGTGTTAATTTTTTAAGAGCAATTAATTGCATTTTGTTTTAACATGCTAAAGTCCCAATTCATAAACTTTGTATTATTATTTCTGGTATCCCTGTACTTCTTACACACAAGCAACGTCTCCAAACAACAGAAACCTCTTCTCTAAGCCCAGTAGAGGTTAACTTATGTTTTAAACATAACTTGATGGGACTTGGTGTCGACCACTGTTGTGTGAAAGTTGTTTTACCATTGCAATAAGTGTTACTTACCACACTGCAGTTAATTAGCTGCAGCAATAACACAGGCAGGCTATAATCCTGTATACTGAGGTATTCTTAATGAAGCTTCATGATATTTAAATAGATACATCCAACCTTCACTGTGCATTCAAACATTCTAGCATTTAAAAAGCTTTTGTAGTGAAAATCTAAAATCAACTATGCTGTCTTTTGCAACTTTTCTTTCTGATGCCTTATATTGACAATAGTAACTATAAAATTTAGTGTTACATTTCTTTGCTGTTCATGTTTATGATACTTATATCATAAACATAACAGCAAAAATATGACTGAAATGCATCTTAGTGGCATTAATGTCAAGATAATAAATGTTTGTGTGTATGTTGCTGTAGAGGGAAGAAAATCATTCCTAACTAAATTGCAGCTTTCTTTGACAGGAAATGCTGTTCATAGCATAAAATTTAGCATATCAAGTTTCATTAATGAGGTAAATAAAATCCTCATCTTAGCCTTTTCTACCTTTGTAGCATTTGCAATACATATTGCAAAGCTCTGTTAAATGTTGAAAGTTATTGCATGCTTTTTTATAAGTCATGATGCAGTTATCTTCAACTGTTCAACACAATAGATAGTAAACATGATCCTTTTAAACACAGAAAGACTGTAATGCTACTTTGAATGGTTAAAACAGTCAAAGTGGATGCTTAAGCTGATTTGGCAGCAAACATTATTATGTAAAAACTTTTTGTTTAACTATAGAAGAAAGGGTTCATTGGTAAGCTTGTATTGTGATGTTTGGCATTTATCTGTGTGAGATAAATTAGCTTTCAACATTGGTTTCAATCATGTTTTATTGGAAATTCAAATCTTGAAGACACACAACCCACAAACAAGGTTATAAAGTTTCAGGCTTTGCTGTTTTGATTAATCAAATTACGTAAATGTTGGTGCAGACTCCTGTTTTGTGCTGCTGCTGGTACAGGAAGAGTTGGATGTTGCATGTAAGAGAAAATGATTCATCAATCTGACAGCAACATGGTCCAGGGAAAAGCACATCTACTTTTATTAGTCAAATTCTAATGTAAATCTCAATAGTTTACAGAATAAATATTCTTTCATACATAAATTTGGGATTTTATATAACTAATTCTGAAATTGGAGCTCTCAGCTCAAATTTTGCAGATTAAGTGCTGAATTGTATAGCTAATTGATTGCTGCAATGCCAATGAAGATTTTTTCACCCCCAAGATTCAAGAAGTACAGAAATAATTTTTAATAGTTAACGTTTTATTGAGATATAAATAAAAAAAGAAGTGCTTCTATTACAATGATAAATATCTCATTTGCTATCATAAACAGACAGTGAAATAAAATGTTTCAGGTGTATTTTTTACGTTTTGCCTTTAACCCTCCAAGGAAATAATATGATAAGTCACCCCTGAAGATTTTTTGAAAGTTTATCTCATTTTTCTCCATCCCCCTTTTCTGTCTTCCAACATTCTCAGCTGAGATCTTATAAGTGTTTTTTTTTTTTTTTTTTTGGGAATGAACTGAGAGCAGCTCCCAACTCAATCCAACGAGGACTGCATTGTGAAAACATCTACATGTGTTTTTAGTATCTCAGTGAGAAACAACATTCTGGCTTGGGCTTCTGGCTTTGTGTTTGAGATTTGATGGCTGGCAGCAAAAACAAAAGCAACACTTTATAAAATAGACAGATAATATTGAAAAGCACAAGCCAAAAAAATGACCATCTGCAAAATATATTTTTACTCATCAAGCCCTTGGCTAATGTTATGTTATATGATGCTGGCACCCAGAGAGCAGCAGATGCCTCCGATTAGCTGCCATTTCTTCTCAGTGGTACTACAAATATCTCTCTGCTTCCTCCCAAGGTTGATTGTGCGTCAAGTGTTATTTTCTGCCAGTGACGTGTCTACTAGCGACGGGGAATGATGAAGGAGATTAAAGACAGAACATGACAATGATGAATCAGAAAGAAATCCGCCTCATCTCTGTCCAAACAGCCACAGATTCAGGTGGGATCACACAGTCAGGCTGGTCAAGTGGACCAGATTCTTCCAAGACTGGGCTGGAAGATTTACATAAGACAGCTGGCTTTGATGCATGTGCTGCTCTGCAGTGATTGGGGAAAGATACGGAGTATAAGAGCTTTATGCAGAGTGCTTCAGAAGCAACATTGTTGCAACATTATTAGCTTTCAACATTGGTTTCATTCGTGTTTTATTGGAAATTCACATCTGGAAGACACACAACCAACAATCATAAAGCATTATTTATGCTTTATGATTAATTATTCAAACTTAAAACAAACTCATTATGGAGTAAAGAAATGAAACATACTTTTCTTGCAGTCTTACATGTAGCCATTCTCTCAATAGCAACAAATATTACCACAAAATATTCCCATATAAACAAATTTGAATGAAGTATTCAAAAATGTACATTTTATTTTATTTTCTAAATCTGATTTTAAAAATCATTAAAAACTAACCAAAGGTTACTACAGTTCAACAAAGAAAAAGTGATTTTTTTTTCAAATACAACTCATCCAGCCACAACGTTTGTGTCACTGAGTCACAGAATACGTTCTCGTTCTTATTTCCTGTTATAGCCACAAAGGAAGCATATCAAATGCAGCCTGTCTATAGAGGCTATCAGAAGTGATGGTGACAAATAAAAAATGTATGACATGTTTTTTGTGTTTGATAGCAGTTGTATAATGATGACGGCCTTCTGACTGCAGTTTCATTGCTGATCCAAGGAGAAAATATTTGGTACCAGAGAGTGACAAGCTGAGGTTTCTTTCAGTTATTGGAATTTAGAGAGAAAAAAAAGATGATTGAAATCATGTTTTGTGGGAGGAATCTGAGTGGAATATTTTCCATGAGTGGTAGCATCATTAGTTTGTTTACTTTGCCATTTATTAAGTACATAATTAGCTCTTCAAAAATGACTAAATGCTTCATCTTCATGCACCAAGTATGAACTACTACTTCTGAAATATCAATGCTAGATAAATTCATTCTCTGTCCACGTAGAAAAGTGCATGATTCATCAAAACTTATTTTCTCCAGACACATTTAAAGGATGAAGCTTGTGAGAAAAAGAATCTCTCAGAAACATCTCATAATTGAGTCATGCCAGGAAAACCATGTTTTATTGCTGTCTGTATCTTTGTGAAATCAGCATTGATACGAGAGAGAAATCAAGATTGGGAGGTCATAAGCAGGATTTATTCTACATTCAGAGTATTTGCCGTGGCTGATTGAATCACTGCTTCATCAAAGCGGAGCGTCGTCTCTGGCAGAATTAATCACCATTTCTTTGTTAGTGGCGCTTGTTTGTGTGCTTCGTCTCCTCGCTGCTGATGATCTTGAGGGGCATTCAAGTCTGAGAAAATTAAGGCCATCAAGGATGTGCCATGCAGAGTGGCTGATTGCAGAATTCCCACATCAGGGAGCAAAGTCCATTATCATTAGTTATCCACCGATATGTGCTGTGGTGAGTCAGGAATGACAGAACGATGGGATACAGAGAGGAAAAAAGGAAGCGGGCAAAAGCAGATGAGCTCTACGGAGGATGGATTTAGGGGAAACTGAAAATAGCACAGAGGGATAGACAGGGAAGATGGAGAGAGAAGAAAGTGACAACATGACGTATTGATAATTACCTCAGCAGCTACTACAACGTACAAAAAAGCACCAGTCAAAATTAAATGTCATCATTTGGGATGAGACTGGTCGGTACCCTGACTCAGCTCGTACAAGGGCTACCCTACCTGTCATTTGTCATTCGCTCCAACATTCATCACTGCAAGCCTGCAGTAAAGCTTATCTGAAGTCAGCACATCGAAAAGAAGTTATAATAGGCCGCCATCACACGTCTGGAAGCCGGGAAGAAACCTTTGAGAGGCAGGTTTTTATGTGCAAAAATCAGTAAAACAGAGTCAAAAGCATTAATGGTTTTAATAGATCAGTTCAGTTTGAAGATTAATCACCTTAACAAAATAAAGTGATGAAAAATTGATTTCTGGTTAATTTACATACATCTTAATAAAGTTTCACTCTCAAACCAATCACTGTATTTACAGAAAAGACACTATAGCAACGTGTCACTCCCATGAAAAGTGTCCTATAGAGCTTTGATATCGAGAATTGCCTCTATTTGCTTACACACCGTCATTTTGACTTGTTTAAAGCAATCATGTGGCCATTCATTTGATGGCAGTTTTATTGAATTATTATCTTTCTTTGTTGGTCTCAAACACAATTATTCCCACAATACAAATGCAATCACACCATTACCGTCAGTAAGTTTATATTTTTAAATCAGGCATTCTCAGTTTTATTTTGGCAGAACAAACACAGAAAAATATTTACAATAAATCTTATATTAAGGGTTCAGCGTCTTTCCAGAATACATACTTTGGGATACTTTGGATTCTGAGCCCCAAATTATTTAACTGGAAAACAGTCACGATGTTACCGAGCCTTAAATAAAGAACTTAAAATGCATTCAAAGTTCACTCAGTTTTGCAATAATTTGTTCTTACTTTATTTACGTTGTACATAATAAGTTTTTGTGTGTTTTGCATATTTTACCTCTACAATTAAAGATCTAATAACCACCATGTTAACGAAGCTTGCACAAAGAGGACATATTAGAACAAATATTAGGGTGAACATCTCTACACGTCTTATCAGAAAACTTAAAAAAAAAAAAAAAATTAATTAACTATATAAATACACCATTTATGTGTTGTTGCCATGTCATTTATCTTTTCACTTTTGCCCTTGAACCAGTTTAATTTGTGTTTTTATTCCGTCATGTTTAAAACACAGAAGCATTTTGGTCCTTTTTGCCATCTCCACACCTAACATGAATGGAAATCCAGCATTGTGTGAAGAATACACAAAAAATCACTGAAGCATAACAGTAGGAGTCTCTTCTAAGGATGCTGCTGTTGAATTTGCCCCTTACAAAGCACATTTTTCAGTCCCACACAAGAAAGACAACAGATGAACCTGCTATAAGCAGAGCAATCACTTACCAGTAAATGTGTGTTTTTCTTGTGTACACTGACAATCAACATCATTTTTCTTCTTTGCTTGAGTATCTTTTTGCTGCAATCAAGTGTTCTGTTGGTCACTTTAGTCAGGAGATCACGTGGTGTGAATAATTCAAACATGAGTCTTTCTTTTGCTCCTTCATGCTGTGAAATGAGGGGTGGAGTTGAGTTGGGATTTCGCTCAAACCTTTAGAGCACAAAATAGTGTTTATACTCCCTCCACATCCTCTCCCACCGTGTGTGCACGCCTGCGTGTGTGCAGCAGCAGCGATCCGCGCTCGCTAGTGTGGCCACGGCTGGTGGGTGTGAGAGGGTGGGGCTCTGGTCAGCCATTGATAAGGAATCCCAGTGACAGGAACCATGTGTCCACTGTAGATAAAATTAAAGGACAAAAGAAGGCAGGAGAAACAGAGGGAAGGCTAAGAAACAGAGATTTTGTAAGCGTGGCGACTCAGCCTCAACAGAATCAAGGTTACAGCTTGCAAGAGGAGACACATTTCCAGACACTGTAAAAGGATTAGTTTCACCAGACTCTAATGTCGCTCTCTCTGTGTTGCAGTCTATGCATTTCACTGCAACTGCAAACACACACGCACACACTTGATGCTTACATTCCCAAATAATGTTTGCATCTCCTTTGTTGGTGCATTAGAAATTAAAAGAAAAGTAAGGCATATGGAAGCAGATTTCCTCTTAATATTCTGAACCGCACCGGTTTGATTGTTACCTCCTCTGGCTCTGCGTGGAACAATCCTGACCGATGGCAAAGAGCTGAGCACATCTGCAGCATCAGAGCAGATTAGAAAAGTCTGGAAATTAATCATTATGCACCTGGAGGAAAACTACAGACTTGAATAGTATTTGAGAAATTATGAGTTCCAGTGAAAGTGACTAGTTTCACCCTGGCGTTTGATAATTTATGTGTGTATGTAAATGTGAATGTGGAATGATTTGAAAGTAAAAATGGATACTGTGATTCCCTTTTCTTTTATCTTTGATATTAATTATTTTCTAGAGTAGATGAGACAAACTAAGCTGAGCTGATCTATTTTGTAAGTCACCACATCCAAGCAAAGCGCCTTCATTACATCTATTCAGGCAAGAAACACCTGAGGATAAGATTGCAGCAGCACTGACTTCCTGAAACATATTTTCACGGTAAAAGAAAGTGATACAGATCAGATGAAATCCTTTAAAAAAAGAGAAGAAACCATGCGAGGAAGTGATTTCCTCTTCCTCCCCAGGTATTTCTGGCCGTCTGCAGGGCTGATAGAGTTTTGAATCTGCTGATATGGAGGCCCTGTTGGAGCAAGAGGCCTTATCTCCTGAAGAAGAACTCCTGGTGACAATATGAATAGGTCTGTCCACAGAAAGACAAGGAGGCCCCTGCAAGAGAGATTTTTTAAGTTTTTTCCACTCCTGAAGTGACCCTTTATGATTGATATTGCAGAAAAATATATTAGTTTCCTTGTTTTCTCAAATATGATTTTTTAGCGCTTACAGTGCTTGTTAAAGGAACAAAGTAAAATTTTATAAAATCTTTGCAAAAGGAAAATTGAGCTCTGTCAACACAAAGTCAAGACCCAAAAACAACTTCCTTTCTTACTTCAAATAATTTTTTATGCTCATACAATATGGTGTCAGACTCACATTTGGGTCACAAGTTAGATCACGATTACAACTCACATTGCATGCAGCAACTGGATATCATTTGCTGAGATAAATGTCCAACAATAAATTTTGTGCTGTTTCAACATTTAGAGATTTAGTGCCACAAGATCTTGTTATATAACATCTATACTACTATACACAATGATCGAGACTTTAAGACTTTGTCTTTAAGGTCTTAAAGATCAGTTTTTTAAGACGTTTGTATTTGTCTTTTCTAAAAAAATCTTAATGATAACTGCATCCTTTCATTTCTAGAAATGTCTGCAATCATACAAAAGAATATACAAACAATGTTCAAGGGAATCCTTTATGTAACACAACATCTGTAATACACTAAAAAAGAAGAAGATATGCAGCATGTGGTTAAAACAGATGACGTCTGTCCTTAATGGCCAGTGGCCTGCACCTTTAGTTTTTTAATATGTTCTTGTCTTAAACACTTGAATTAAATGTCAGAGTTATTTCCTCAGCATACAGTGAAGCTCTAAGGTAAAAGTAAAAGCAAAACTCTTACATTGAACTGTGCAGCTGTTGGGAAAATCTTGATGACTGTCAATGACTGTCAGATGGAAAAGAGGCTTTGAATAATCACTGAAGACTCTGACAATGCAGGACAGACAGGCAGGAAGTGAACGGATCTCTACTGAGATTGACCTGAGATGAAGGGTTAAGACAAAAATAGAAAAGATAAGACAAACTCTGCAAGTTCCAAAGTGAATTGAAATAATGATCTTTTATGCTAAAATTTAAGTGATTCTGGATTGGCATCTTGCTTATTATGAATGGATGGAAAACAACTACCAAGTTCAGTCTCTGTTACACTTTAAGACAAATTCTTGCTGTAAGATACCTAGAATCAATAATTTATGATAAAAAGTGTAAAAAGTACATTTTTAAGGGGAATGTAGCTGATTTTATTCAACTGTTGAGTGTCCAATGTCACACCTTACAATAATATAATTAATTTTTCCTCTTTGTAGGGGCTCAAATATAACTTCATCATTTTTTCCGGCTACTGAAGTGCATCAAACCATGAGCATACCATTTATTTCTGTAGGAAAAAATGTCACATTCTTAATATAACACTAGCATAACAAACCCAAAGAATGAACCATTTACTGAAGGATATGATTATAAAGAAAGTTTTGGATGAATGCAAGTACTATAGTGGTGCAGAGGTAATTGCATATTAAATGTTGTGTTGTTGTCTGTAACACATAAATGGGATTGTGAATTAAAAATGGGCAAAAGGCTAAATCTAAATGAGATAACCTGAGACATAATGCTATTCCATGTAATTGCTGCAAATCTGTCAATTGCAGATTCATGATGCATCACCACCCCACATACAAGGAGCGGTGAAGCATCATGTTGTGTTGCTCTTAACACATCGTCATTTTGTCCATTTAGAGAAGGTGGTAAACATGCCTTGGTCTAACACCTGGTTATTTTAACTACTGCAATTTCTCACATTTTCTCGTACCACTCTGCCCATT
Source organism: Gambusia affinis (assembly GCF_019740435.1). Classification (NCBI taxonomy): domain Eukaryota; kingdom Metazoa; phylum Chordata; class Actinopteri; order Cyprinodontiformes; family Poeciliidae; genus Gambusia; species Gambusia affinis. The sequence goes on along the minus strand of NC_057870.1, from coordinate 28,316,973 downwards.
CTCCTCTGACATCAACAAAGCATGCTCTGTGTATGGATTCTGTGGAAAACGTACAGAAGGTTGTGCTTAGAAATAGCAGTTTTTGAAATACTCAGACCAGATGATAAAAACAACCATGAATCATTCAAGGTTATCTTATTTTCTTTGCTTGCCAGTTTTGATGCTTAATTTGAACATCAGCAAGTTTTCTTTACTTTGTGTAGAAGTATAAATGTATTGAGCAGCTGCAATGTGATTGGCTAATTTACTATCTGTGCTAATAAACAATAATTACATAGCTGCAGCATATAAAGTAGCTGGTAACTGTTTATAACTACTTTAAAAATTTAGACGGTTATTAAGAACAACAAAAGAGATTTTTTTTTTGTCAGTTTATTTGCTTCATTTATCGGTTTTTGAGAAATGATGCAGAGAAACCCAAAAGTGTAATGGAGTCTGAAGTACTAGTCACTCCAGACCTGTGAAGGACTGCAGCAAATATACTTACTTAATGATTTTAATAATTATGAGAGACTGAAGGAGAAGGCCAAACATTTAACCTCTGACAGCAGATCCATTTTCCTTTAGGTGCGATGTCTAAGGAGCCGTGCCATCCTGGATCGATCCGTTTGTGCTTTGTGATTGATTAATGCTGACCACTACTGTCAAGTTTGCCCTTCATAGGAAGAAATTAAGCGTGAAGGCACTCAGCTCTTGTATTCCCTCCATACTTCAGGAGAGTGATTGCATTTTAGAGCTTCTGTCATCTCAGTGAAACAGTCCACTACTGAACGACATCATTGGAGAAGCAGCAATAAACTCAGTCATGACGTTGGACACTAAATCAGGCCAGCATAGAGTTAAACCTGACCGCCGACTGAATCAATTACACAAATAATTCTAATTTCTCTGACAGATTTTGTCTGATTGAAAGTGACTTTTGTATTCTGATTGTTATATGAAAAGAATATATGTGCATTTGGCAGAACCGTATAAAATAGCACTGAAAGTTAAAAGGAGGTGATAAGTAATTTTATCACTGCTTTCCTTATATGTGTGTAAATAAATTTATGGAGTGCTAATCCTGAATGATGCAATTTGATCATTGCTTGTTGATTTTTAAAGTTGCTCAATTATTGATCATTAAAAATGATGTGGGATTAAAAAAAACATTCCCAGTAACAGGTAAATAATAATACAAAAACGTTATTTAGCTGATGCAATGAGTAGCCTCTGATTTCAACAACCATGTTGAAAGACACATCCAGTAGTCGTGAAAATATGTCAGTGTGTTTAAAGAGGGTCAAATTGGCATAAAGCAGAGATCACAGAAACTACTAAAACTGTAGTATTTGGTAATGACTACTTTTATAAACTAGTGAATTAAAAATGTCCAAAACATCAATACTTGGCTGGTTTTGCCGCCTCAATTCTAACTCTTGTTTTTCTATGCAGAGTCTGAAATTGAAAGGAAAACATCCTCAGAAAACTGAATGTATTTGAACGCTGATGCTCTGAAGCAACAGGATTGTTGCCTGCCTGCATTCAACCATTAAACAAAATGTATGAACATGAATACTGCCCACTGCGGACAGATGCTACTTAATCAAGTAAGCAAAGTGAAATAAATTTAACACTGATTTTAAATCTGTGCAGCAGATGTAATTAGTTTTATTGATGCTGGGTACTTCACCAGCTCTGCAAGATTGCTGCCATTATGAAACAGCAATGGCTTCTGTCAAGTATAAAGGTCAAAGCTATTAACTGAAAAAGTTTTCAAAGAGTTGGATAGATTCAAGAGGGTTAGAAACTTGCTGAAGTATTCACCATTAGAACCGTCTATCTTTCTGTTATTTTAATTAGGAGCAAGGTAACATCTAACCCACGTTGTAAGTAAGAGGAAAGAACAATTTAGCCAAACAAAAACAGAAGCTGTTGACATTATCTATTCCCACTAATCCATGCAGAGTAGCTGTGGACAGTTAGCCAGTTTGCCACCAGACAACAACCATGCATGCTCAGACTCAAACTTAATTTAGAGAGACAATTAACTTAAAATTCATGTTTATCAACTGTGGGAGAAAGCAAAACTACCCAGAGAAAACCAATTTTCAGGGAGAACAATCAAACTCCATAGGCTCGGATTTGAACCCGAGAACTTCTCGCTTGACGGAAACATTTAACCTTAATGTGCACCTGATTGTTTGGCAAAAATAATAAAATTAAGTATAAGGACTGTATAGAGTCCTATCATTCTTTCTTTTTTCTTTTTATCCAATGACCACTGAAGGTAGGCTGCAGAACTGCAATCAGGTCCAGAGGATGAATTAAAAGATGAATTACAGTAAATGAGAGTAACTCTACCTTCAGTGACTTAACCTGCCTCCGTTTAAACCATCATCAGTGTTTCTGTTTCATTCTGCTTTTGGGTTTTTGCAAACATATTTGGAAACACTTATGTTTATGTCATTTATATATAATAAAGAATATATAATGATACTTAATGTGCAAACCATTCCAACTTTATGAACACAGACACCATTAATCACTTTGAAAAACTCAGTACTACACCAGACTGTTTAACTTTACTTTATTTGCTGAAACAACAATCTTTTACTTAGAAAAAGAGGAACATAACTCCCATGGAGACAGATAAACACAGCAGTTTTTTAGCTTTGAGAAATGATTTTAATAACAGTTTAAACGATTTCTGCAAAAAACTGTTGCAAAATTAATTTTTTTTATGTCGCTCTTAATGAAGTACACTCTATACAATCAAGAATGCAAAATTCAACATTGATTTTCCTCCTCAGTAAAAGAAAAGTTTGCAACATTTCTAAGAAAAGCAGTCTCACTCCACAGACTGAACACATTTTAACACTCCTTCATCCCTCTCTTGTCCAAGTTACAGGTCCATGCAGCGAATTCTGCTTCTAATATACGATACACAAGACATTATATGGCACCTCATATCATCCAATCTTCTCATTTCAGAGAAAAGCTTTACCATGGAGGAGAAATAACAAGGATGACCCCTGTGGTAATTGCATTCTGAGATTCAGAATTATACACCAGTTGGAATCTGAATCAAGTTATTTCCAAGCAGTTACTGCGAGAATTACTTGTGAATGCTAAAAAGTAGATTTGAAAATGGGGTACACAAAGGTGGTGCCAAGCAGAACCAATGACATGACTTTTCTAGTTTGTGGAATACCCAGAGGTAGGGCATAAGGACACAATTTAAATGACAAAATGGAGACAAAAATTGTAAAAACAGGAGAAATTAAACAGGGACCAGTTGGAAGTATAACATTGATGAGGAACAGAGAAAGATTCTTCTGCAAAGTATGAGTTGTGAAACAGAAGTATAAACATACATAGAGCATAGGCAAAGTCTCTGACTTCCTTTGACTCAGTTGTATTCAGTTGGGCTCCCACTGTTAAAACTCAACATAAATGTTTTGCGTAATAAATGTAATCAAATGAAAATCTTTTGAAGTTGGACGTTTATCTGCTAAAGGAAACTGTTAAAAAAGCAATTTCCACACCTGTGGCACACTAGTGACCCACAGTGAGAACCATTTTCTACAAATGGAGAAAATATGGAACAGGGTTGACCCTTCCCAGGAGTCAGTAGGAAACCAAAATGACTCCAGGAGAGCATCAATAATTCATTCAGCTCTGCAGGTATCAGTTGCCTCCATTCAAGTGATTGTTTATGAAATACGAGCAAAAAGGAGAGCAGGCACAAATAGCATTTGAGAAAATTCAAAGGCAAAAACCACAGATGACCAAAAACACTCAAAAGCTCATCTCACATTTGCCAAAAAAAACAAGAAAAAAAAACAAAAAACTTCATGATTCTAAAGACTTTTGGAAAAATATCACAGCCTTCACCTTGTCTTGTCTTAACTGTGCAAATTTTCCAGCAGTGTTGGTAAACATTTGTTTGGGTTCTGTTTACCCACAAGGTAACAGAACACAGTTCCCTTGAACAAAGATTAACTTTTTCTGTATCATAGATTTCCAACTTGGAAAAAGAAAAGAAGCCCAAATCTAAGTGTCTTATTTGAAAACAACAACTAAAAAAAGTGATGTAACTGTACAGTAGCTTGACAGATACTATTATAAAAATAATCCTGAAGCTGTCTGATAAGATCAAATAGGGTTTTTGTTTTGCTTTAGATGACATTTAAAATCTGATTACAGGTTATAAATCCATATAAAGTTGGCTTTATTTCTCGTGTTCCTCAGTGGCCTCTCATTCCCATGTCAGTAGTTAGAATGTCACTTTGAATATGTACTAAAATAATTACAAAAATCCTGCTGGTCGAAAACTTCCTGGTTAAAACTGCAAAAATAAAATCCTGTATTACAGTGAAACCTGGGATGGTGGATGAATTTAGGACATCAGCTTCTTGTTCTGAGAACAACAGACATGCATACTTTATAGATCCTGACCTCAGGATCAGAGATCAATGTAAAACACTGAATCAAATCAAGTGCTTGTGTTGGTTTCATGATGCGACACATGGAAAAGCACAGTAGATAAACTAGAATGATGTAAAGAAATGTTAAATGTTTGAGGTGTGTTTTATGTTTAGTTTGCATTCATTTCTAAAAAGTGTCAATAATGCATTTGACAGCTTTTTGAATTTTTTTTAGCAGTAAACTGCTAAAATGGATGACTGGATGAAAGCCTGCGTGCCTCACTGGGATCAGGCTGGGATTTGAATCTGGGTCAGCTGCCCAGTCAAAAAGCTTAGCTCCAGCTGTATTTTATTCTGGGCTAAGCTGGTTTATGCTAGAATATTTAGTCTGAATTTTTGTTCTTTGATGGAATCCGACGGGTATTTGTTTTTAGATTTGGGGAATAAGCCAAGCAATTTGATCTAACACTTGATCAACCTCAGTTGTAAATGCCTGGATGAAGTTTGTCAGACTATTTTTCCTCTGATTGGTTTCACTCACAATTAGAATGGTTCAAAAAGCAGAAAAAAAATTGCTTGAAGACAAAGCAACATGCCACAAATCTCAAACCTCACCAGCTGTTTGCTCATTGTTTTTTAAATTGAGATTAATACTGTATAGCAGTATACTATCCTGAAGATCCTGAACTATCATTAAGTGTAATGATTTTATAATCCTATAAAGAAATAAGCAATGTGTTAGTTTGAATGTTTGCCATTGTAAGAAACAACTTTCATAAATATAAGATTTGACAATGTCCTTTCTACCTCTTCGTGTTTAACTATGAGGTTTTACAACACAACCAGCTCAGTTCTTCTGACAACATAGCAAAACAACTGGAATAGCCTGAAGTCTGTGAAAATGGATTGTTGTTATTACTAATTTACGTCGTAACTTTTCTTTAAAGACAGCAACTTCTTTCATTTTCAGTCACATTTCAATTGGTTTGTGACAGCAAATCTTTATTTGTTGTTGCCAGACCATTGATATATGCTCTTTCTATAGAAGTTTATTTCCTTTTGAATTCAGAGCACATGAAAAGCTGTAAACAACAAAGATTTCCACCACTGCCTTAAAACTCCAAAACAGCTCAATGGCACTCTGAGCAGAAAGCCAATGTGCAGCTAATTATAATAAGGTTAGGTTTTTCTGTGAAAGGAACTACAGCATATTATTAATTCCATAGCAACTGATACTGTATTCATGTGCAGCTCAGCAGGTTCTCACTTAGTCTTTGAACTGGTCTTTGCACAGCAGTTACAGTACAAATCACTTCATTACGCAACTTCCAAACAGTGTTACAAAGGGTTTCTACCAGATGCCTGCAGTACAGAAAAAGTCATCCTTATTAGCCAAATTAACCTTTAAATTCTCAAGATGACAATCGTTTGTGGATTCATGTTATATAAATTAAACTAAACTGAGTTGTATTTTAATTATACTTCATTTTGTGTACAGTGCAACAGGACCTGCATTCAAAGCATTCCTGAGTTCCTTGGAAAGTGTGATTTCATTACAATCGATATAAGATCATGCAGGAATACTGAACAAATTCAAGCCTCAAAAGCAATCAGTCAGTAAGTGAATATGCAGTATTGAAATGTATTAATGGACTGTTAATTGAATGTTAACTGGGGTATGTTACCTTTAAAAATGCTTCTATACCGCACTGCACCAGTGAAGATTCAGAGACAAAGATTTATCTGTATAGAGGATTATTTTGGGAAGAATCTAAAAGCTGAAGATAGAAATGGTCAACTTCCAAAGAGACTTTGAACACAGCGTCTCTTAATAGGCTTATGGACAGCACATACACACACACACACACACGCACACGCACACACCCACATGCACACACAGCTTCTAATGTATGAGCTCATTACCCACAGCTGTATCTAGGTATAGCACAACCATTTCCAAAGACAATAACTCCCCATAGCAGTCTGTAGCTCTGAGTATCTTTAACATGTTCAGATGTTCTTTAAGTTATTTGCTCACATTCAGGGTGAGTGAGCCAAGTAAACCAGCCCTGCTTTAATCAAATTCTGATTTCTTTGCCTAGAAAGTCCGGTTTGTTTAAGGAGGTGTGATTGCAAAACTGATTTCTAATATGGACCAAACTCTGCATAAAAAACCCAGGTTTTGGTTCAGTTGAAGTGAACTCTGGCACAGTTGGAATCCATATGTGAATGCAAGTGGTACCACTCTGAAAGCAGGAAGTGGACTATAGTGCAATGCATTCTGGGTATATACAACTGAAATAAACATGAAAGTCTAAAGCTAACAGCGGAAATGGCTCATTGTCTTTTATCAAATATTGAAACTGCTAAAATGTCACTCCACTCCATCTTTGCTTACATTTTGTGAAAAAGGAAGTTGCGCTCTGTGTCTTGTTCAGAGATTAAAATTTTCTTTCCTTCAGTGGTTCTTAGCACAAGTGAGCGGTGAGCAGAAAATTAAAGGGTTTAATTTGTTGGACACAGTTCAATGTGACAACGAACTGCATGCACAATTTTGGTCCCCATTCAAACTGAGGCTACCAATCTATCAGGTGTGAAAACACCTTCGGTGAAAGGCTCTGGCTTAGAAATATGCTACTAAGACATAATGCAATTCTCTTATGCTATCAGGCACTGCAAAACATGTTTAGTTCAGGGTAATCAGACGGTGAGAACTCACTGTTTTATGTATTTCAACTAGTTTGGTAGACAAGAATTTAGCTAATATATTGTTGACAACACACAGTTTAAAACTCCATTTAGTTAGTAACTTTATCTTAAATTAAATTGAAGCTGCATCATTCCAATTGGTGCAGCTTCAATTATATATATATATATATATATATATATATATATATATATATATATATATATATATGTGTGTGTGTGTGTGTGTGTGTGAAAAAGGTAAATTTAATTGAATCACAAATTATCGGAAAGAAAATGTGTTTCTAATATTCCTAAGGATGTTTTGCCTTTCTTCAAAAAGGCTTTTTTGGGTTAAATGAGTTCTTAGAATAATTAGAATAATTTAACAATTTTTCTTTGGGATGAGTTTCATACCATTTACCAACACATTAAAATTCATCCTCTATAGGAAAGCTGCGTTTCAGCTGGAATTCTGTTCAAGATGATGTGAAAATATTTAATTAATTGAGATTGTTTTTAAGTGAAAGAAGAAAATTGGAAAATTTAGAATTAATTTGAACATTGTGTTTTTATTTTCTATTAGATAAGCGATGTTAAAGGGTGGAAATTGCAAAAATTAACAATTTTATAAAACATGATGGAAATGCAAGTCATATGTAAACATTTTCCTTGGTGTCCAAATAAAAATCTTACAGCTTACTTTCCTTTTTTCCTGTTAATCTGAGTTGCCATTTACTCATCATTGTAAATGTTTGTTTCTCTCCCCCAGCCGGTGAATGGGTAAGTGAATTATATCTAATAACATCTGCCTGATAATTTTATTAATCTATTCATTATCTGATGCAGATTGGCTCTCATCTTTTGAGAGACGGGTCACCAGTCCATCACAGGTAATTATATTTAACAAGAATTTTAAAAGTGTTTGTGAATCAGAAAGTTTGATGTTCTTTCATGTTTGTTCCTCCTGCAATATTGTTGAATATGCAGCAGAGCTACTGCTTAAAGAAAAATAACTGATTGTTTATTAAAATTGTATGTCATATTCATATGTTTTCACAGAGACAAACTTTCAAGATTGTCTTCATGTTGTCATCCTTCCATAGCACAATCCAGTTCATCTAGTTGATTAGAATTAGCTGTTTGATCTGGTTTAAACAGTTTTTTGTTCTGGTGCCACATATAGACATTGAAAAATAAAAATATATATTTTGCTTTATGTTTAGTAATGCTATTTAGGTGGGATGAAACATCTTTAGCTGTCCAACTTCTGCTGTTAAGACTTGAAAGGGTAACGTACTTCCTTGTCTGATGTAACCAGGTTTCACCCTCTGTTGTGGATCTAACAGGAAAATATGTGTAAGTGTGTTTTTTATTGCTTTGCTGCAGCATTGCCAACTTGATAACAATTTATCCGCATATAAGTCAATACATAAACAGATATGTATAAAATAAGCTAACATTTTATGCACAAAAATCTCATATATCCATTTGATAATTCTTAAACCTGTTGAACATAACTGTAAAATATTGTGATTTTTTTTTTTTTTCGAAATTGAATGCCTATTTTCCTTTGAGCTTAATGAGAGAAAATAAAACAGAACAGTTCCTTTTAACTAGTAAACATGCCTATCATTTCTAAACCCAAACTGACGCGCTTGTTCGAGATAACGTGGCTCCAAAGTGGCTGAAAAACTAAAGAGCTTGATGAATACAGGTAAGAAGAAAAATGTTTGAGCCTTGAAATTTGCTTTTTATTCCTCTTCAGATAAAACCATGTTGCATAAACGTGTGGGTGAAAGTATGACGTTAGCAATTATATTGTGCATAACAGAATACGTGCTGATGGTTAATCTAGTGGACAATAAAGCTGCATAACCTTGTAAGAAAGCAGTCATTTAATAGTTTCTCACTATAAAGTGAACAAATCACTGGGAATGAATGAATTTACCTTAAATTCAAAATTCAAAATTGCAGCAGCTACAAAGCAAAATACAGAATTTGATCTTTGCTTTGGCTGAATGATAAAAGAATATCTTACAGCACAGAACTGGTTTTCTTCCCTTTACAATAATTTGATGAAGCATTTTACCGTTATGAAGAACAACAATTTTCACAGTCATGGAAGCACATTACAGAAAAACGATTTACATTTAAACCTAGACTGCCGTTCTACTTACTGTGTGATTGTATTTGTGTGCGGATTCAATACATATGTCGAGCTTGGTTTTTTATTTTGCACACAAATTTGAACTCCTTTCCTTTCTTTCTTCCTTCCTTTCTTTCTTTCATTCTTTCTTACTTTCTTTCTTTCTTTCTTTCTTTCTTTCTTTCTTTCTTTCTTTCTTTCTCTCTCTCTCTCTCTTTACCCCCACCTGGCCCAAGATTGGGGAGATTTTTATGCCTCAGTGTTTCATGGGAGGTTTTTTCTAAGCTATATCAAATATAGGCCTGGAAATAAAAATGCTCTTTTCCCCGGTTTACTGAAGTAAATTCTGCCCTTGTTACTGTTCTCAAATTCCTTCTGAAATCTATATTTTTGTTAAACAACTCCACTTATTGCTGGAAGACAATGCAAGCCGGTCCTCAATGGAAATCATTCAAGGATATATTGTAGTAATGAATAACTTGATCTCCAGCTGCTAAGCACCTGGTGTTATCTGGCTGACATTAAAGCATAAAGAAACAACACCTTCCATCCCCGCAACATTTAAATGAGAGAAAGCACAGAGAAGCAATTTGCCTTCAGATGACTTTCTCCACTGTAAGTGTCCTCTCCCACGGAGTTCTCCTGGCATAAAAGCTACATAACAATGATTTAGTCTGCCTAGAATCAGAGTGCACTTTATGAGACACAACTACACACACTCACGTCCAAGCAGATACACCCTCAGGCCAAGGGAATCATCAGTTACAGCCGATTCACTCAAGTCATCATCGTCTCCATTTTTTTTCTCCTCCCTACATGCACAGAAGTGGCACATGATGGACTCAAACCCTCTCAGTACCTCAGATATGGAGCGCTTTGTTTGGGAGGCATGCTATCAAAAATAAACCCAAGGTTCTATCGGGATCTTTGAGCGGCTAGTGTTTTGGGGTTGCTGGTTTGAGCATGTCTGCTGTTAGCTGTCTTGGAAATAAAAACAGTAGAGTTCATCAGAGGACTATATTTATCTGGTTCTGTCAACAGATGGTAGATACAATACATGGAAACATGGCTCCCTGTCTCTGAAGTGTCTTTTGCTACCAGCCCTTTTCACTTTTTATGAAAGAAAATCCTAGTTAAATGCATTTAGAAGTTCTTATCAGTTCATTTGTTTTATTTACAAGCATTAAGAGCAAAACTATTCTTAATTAAACATGTAAGCCCTTTGTCTACTTTTATTAAGGGCAACAGTTGTATATTTCTAAAACAATAAATGTATTTTTAAACTGAGGTAGCAGACAGCTTTTATTTTATTAATTGGAAAGAATAGATTTGAATTAAACAAGATTGTTTCGCTGTGAATAATGTTCAGCTTTGCTACTTGTGCTGTTTGAGAACTATCTGAACTCCCCAAGTGGAAACTGTCAGTACAGTTATATTTTACCTCGGAGAAAGTTTTGTGTCTTTCAGTTTCCACTCATGTGAACCATAAAAAATATATGTTTGAACAGTTCTGGTGCTTAATGGCTGATATAAATAATGTTGGCTGGTTTTAAAAAATAAAAGAGATACAGCCTGGAGTATCTGATTATACTGATGATATGCATTAAGAAAACATTTTGTAAGTTGCATTTTTGCTGTTAATTTGTAAAGAGAGATTAACAATAGAGTAACCACTGTTTCATAACCAGCAATATAATGTAACAATGGCAATTAAATTGTTATAATGAGAAATTTGTGAATAAAATGTCAACTGCTGTGCAATCTGGACAGAAACAAATAAAAAGAAAAGGAGCAACATGTTGCTGGATTCATAAAAAGAAGGAGATTCTATTACTTTGTTATATCAAAGTCTTTGGTAATTTATGTACCAATTTCCATTTTGAGGGTGACAAATCTGTCAAATTTGTAAAACAGGGTTTATTATTAGTATTACAGTTATGGAAAACTTGCCAAATAATCATCCATCCATCCATCCATTTTCTGAACACCCTTCTTCCCTAATGGGGTCGGGAGGGTTGCTGGTGCCTATCTCCAACTGCGTCCCGGGCGAGAGGCGAGTTCACCCTGGACAGGTCGCCAGTCTGTCGCAGGGCAACACAGAAACATACAAGACAAACAACCATTCACACACACACTCACACCTAGGGAGAATTTAGAGAAACCAATTAACCTGACAGTCATGTTTTTGGACTGTAGGAGGAAGCCGGAGAACCCGGAGAGAACCCACCATGCACAGGGAGAACATGCAAACTCCATGCAGAAAGACCCCGGGCCGGGAATTGAACCCAGGACCTTCTTGCTGCAAGGCCACAGCTCTACCAACTGTGCCACTGTGCAGCCCCCAAAAAAATCAGTAAAACCCATATTTTCCAAGTTTTTGTAAGAAGTGTATTTACAGTTTTTGAACTAATATTCTTATTTCTCAAAAATCTTGCTTTATGTTTTTTTATTTCCTCTCTTCTGCACGGTACGACTGTATGCACTTATGATATTATACAAAACTGAGGCCACTGAGAGAAGCTCTTTCAGAGCACTGAACCAAAACATATCCCTGCAAAAAGCCTCTTTTGTCTGAATCAGTCTGTGCCCATCCTGAACCTGTTGTGTAAGGCCACTGATGGCTTCCTCTTGCTGCAGGGTCAGAGCGGCAGCCATATTGATTTTGCTGTTTCTAAAGACAGTAGCAAACAGGGCAGGCACTGAATACCAACAGGACTAAGTTGAAAAAAAGCAACGACTCATGGTATTTGTCTGTTTCCCTGCCTTTCCCTGCCTCTCTCTTGGGTTTGAGTTCACTTAGTTTTTCTTTCATGATCTGTGTCAGTACTTTTTGTTTTGCTAACTAATGTGATGGACACAATTCAATATTGATGTATTTCTCAGCTTTTATTGGACCAGAGACTGGAACATGCTTACTAAGAGACACTGAGTACTATGATTGTTAAATAAGTGTAAAGTCACACAAATGTTTTACTACTGCAGCTACAGCATTTGTATACAAACTGCAGCCACAGGGGCATCCAAGTTATTCATAAATATTCTCTCTCTGATCAAAGTAAATATAAATGTATTGTTTCTACAATCAGACAAGAACATGTGAGCAATCCCCTGACATGGGCAAGGAAGCAACTTCCCCAAATCTTTGCTATGTAATATTCAAAGTTCCATTTGTGGGGACTATATTTAAGAAAGGACAGTATTTATCTTTAAAATTTTGTTATTTAGAATGCGTTACTACAAAGCACTCCTCTATTACTGCCTAAAAAAAACTTGTATTTAGCACTTCATATTTGTGTGAGTGCTTGAGAAGAAGACACAATAGATCCACAGACTGAAACCAAAACCATTGAGTGCATAGGGGCAGATTTCAACCTGACTCCACAATGCATTGCAAGCTTAGTTATCTTGTACAAAACCAAGGTCTGCCTACTCTATGTAAAAATAAACCATTTTTTTCTAAATTTGCAAAGAACTTGACTCTCCAAGTCACTTTTGATGTTTGTGAAGCAAAACAATCTGTAGAGTTGATTAATTGTAATTTCTTATGGAACTATTCACACATATACATCTAGGAGTGCTGCTAAGTAGTTTCTCTTAGACCAACTGAAATGATCAGACTCCAAATGAACAGGAGAAATGTAGCATCTCTTACTTAATACATTTTCTTAATTACAAACAGTCTTTACCGTACAGCGTTGCCCTCCAGACTCTTATGACTACCCAGGACTCTGGAGGCCAGCGCTGCACATTATCGCAAGCTGCCAAACTAGTTTCACTGCAAATTCTGCTCTTTGGTGAAGAAAGACAAATGGACAAATAAACCAGCTGAAGTTTTACTCTGTAAGAACTCACTCGGTTAGTTTAGTCAGTGATGCTCCAGAACGCACAAATGACCAGAATGAAAAGCAAATAAAACTCAAACTATGGTTTTTGAAAAGACTCACAAAATTTTGGTCTCTTTGAGACAAACAACCTGCAACATGCAGATAAGATTAAAAAACATGCCTGCTGTCCTCTCAGATGACAGCTCATCTTTTTGGGTCTGTAACTTTCCGTTGCCCGGCTCGAAAAACTGTATAAGCATTTCTCTGTCACCTCTAGGCACAGAGCAGAAGCAGCTCTGCTCCGTCATCCTGTAACCCCGTGGTTTATTTGGCCTGATGGAGACTTCTGATTTAATTAGGTAGGATGTTGTCCTCTCATCTTTGCCCTGTGTGGGTCAGATTGTCCTTAACATCACCACGCTGGCCATCTACTTACTTACTTGCCAAGTCCCTAAAGGGAAACTTTGTCAGTGTGCATGTCTCCTGAAATTTGCAATGAGAAAGGGAAGAAGTTTCAAACTTGGTGTTTTTATCCATTTTCTTTGATCCAGGCTTCAAATTTGTTGATTTTCAATTCAAATAAATATTTCAGCTATTTATTTCAGAGTTTATTTTAGCTTCAGAGTGCCACTTGAATTTCATCACATCATGTCTCGTAGCAAACAGACATGAATGTTTTTCACCAATTTTATTTCTGATAAACCAACTCAAAGCAGAACAAAATTGTGAATGGTAGAAAAAGTATTTTACATTTTCAGTTTTTGTTTTTTTTTTTTTAATCTGAAAAGTGTGATGATTTCACCCTTTTTTGCTGCATTATAACTTCTACAAGTCTTTTGGATATCTCTACCAACTCTGCACACCTGAAAACTGAAATTGCTTGCTGTGACTTTGTGTTTACCATCATCACTGCACTAAAATGTCAAACCAAGTTTTACAGCCTCTAATATTTCACTGTTTAAACAGCTTCATGCTTGTTTTTTTGTTTTCTTTTAACAGTTAATTTAATAATTTATCTTGGCTTATTAAAATATAGATTAGGCCCAAATACAAATATCTTATTAAACAAAAGTCAGTTTACTAGTTAATATTTAAATGTTTTCTCTTGCATCTATTGTTGCACTGTATCGTTTTGTATCTTTATGTCCTATATCTATGTTTTTGTGAGAGAAAATAAAAAGTATTATGTGGTAAAACTTTCAGCTGACCTCCCCAGGCTCTTTGCTCTCCTGTCCACTATAGCTGGCCACATAGATTTTAGGATTTAGTCAAAACAAAACCCTAGTCTGGCCACTTTTTGAAAATAAAAACCCTGTTCTTCAAAATAATAAAGGTTTTGCTGACCTTCCAAGCTATTGTGGTTTCATTTTACTTCTATAAAACTCACAGTTGTTATGACCGGGGTCAGAGGACACTTTGCACAGACTGTGTGTCTCAGATTCTGTATAGAAACGGAGGGCAGACAATTCAGGTGATTTGTTTTGGCTACATAACCTAACCTAGCTGCAAGAATTAACGAGTTATGAAGGTGAATTTATTTTAAAATAGCTGCTATTTACTACATCAAGTGAAATTTAGAGAACCAGAAGTAAACAGATCACCAGTATGAATGCTGCATTTCTGCCAAAGTGTGTAAATGCAACATTTTCCAAGAAATGATGAATATATGCGAGACGTTTTTTATTACCATTATTTCTTATGGAAGGTCAGTTTTGTTCATTTAAAGAATCATAATAACCCTTAATGTTCAGTGCAGCTTTTATCTTCTCACATATATTTTCTCAGAAATTACATCAGACATTTAATGTGTGGGCTGTATTGTGGTAATTGCTGATATTGACATTTCTATAAACTTTTACAGTGGCTGCAGTGTCACATTTTCAAATACATTGACTAGAGAAACAATTGATCAGCATCTTGAACAAATAAAGTTCAGGAACTACTGATTTAGAGAAAAATACTCTCAGACTGGGAGTGCAGACTGACTGAAAAATGTATTTTTCCGTTTTCTTTTCTTTTTCTAATTTAGCAAAAACTGAAATAAAACACTTTGTGATCTTTATAAGAAGAAAAAAGGTAAGTCAGTTCCTGCATGTTATAGCACCTCTTTTTTCCTTTTTACTTCATCCATATGTGAGTCAGGCTCTACATAGAAGTGTTGGTTGTTGCCATAGCAACCACAAGTTCTTCCATTTTCAGGCTAATTAAAATACTATATTGATTTCTCTGCATTGGAATCAAAAAATAAAAATGCAGGATTTGTTGATAACACTGACAATTATCAAATCCTAAGAATGTACAAAATCACAATTTTCCATTATGTTAATGGAAAATAAACATAATGAGCATGAGCATGCTGTTGCTTCCTAAACCGTTGCAGTCGTTATGCTGGAATGTCAAACTATAATATCATTTTCTTTATTCATATCTTGTTATTCAATTGATCTCCTCCCCAAACCTTAACCTTGGTTTCCAAATTACACTGCAGTTAAAGGATACGACTCTTCGCTCTCAGGTACATGGAGGGATGATCAAAATGTAATTTTGAAGAAAATTATAACTCCACCGCTACTGCCTGAAAATCAAACAATCAGGTTAGCACAGCCTCAGGCAAAGCACCTGGAGTTCACAGTTTACAATTTATCAAAGAGATTTATCTAAGAGATTCAGAAGAAGCCATTATACCAAATGAACAGTCAGACTCTGTCCTCAAATCCATATTAATAAGCTTTGCTTTCCTTCTCTAGTCCTTCTTTCAAAAGGGATTTTTGTGAAAAAAAAAAAAATCATTTTAAATCTTTTTTTTTTTTTGTAAATTGTTGTACACAGTTAAATAGAGCACCAAATACCTGCTTTACGGCTCCGATTTCACAGAATAATAACTTATATTTCCAACTGTTTGTTGTCAAAGTAAATAAATAGTAACTGTTTCAGCCAATTAGACAAATAAATAATGACACCATAAGCAGAGTGAGTGATTGTTTTGTTTGTTTCCAGCAAGAACTGTAGTTCTTACAGCCGTTACAGTCATTAGTATTTATATTTTAAATGTAGTTATTTCCAAGACATGAAGCCTAGGCGAAAATTCAAGCTGGGAGACAAAACACAGCCGTCACACATCAGACACTCACCACGCTCCCGCCGCAGCCAATCAGGACAGGTGCGCCGCACCGCTTCAGCCAATCGTCGTTCACGGATCCCTTCAAAGGACAAGCTTCCCCGGATCTTCTTGCTCGTCAGCCGTGCTTCGACTCTACGTATGCGCTTTTCAACCTCTCCCACATTCAGTCAGCTAGTCAGCTGCCTCCCGTCCGCCAGCATTCCCGGTCCTTCAGTCCCTAATTCAGCTCGCAGAAGCACCTTCCGATCATCTTCGCCCTCTTTCAGAACCAGATACAGGGAGTGTCCCTCACCTGCCGGCTGCGCTCCTGTCGACTCCCAGTCATTCCTCACCGATCTAACCACCCTATCAAGCCTGCATTCGGCCTCCAGCGATGTCTTCCCCTCATTGATGACGCAGGCGTCCTCTGGCATCCGCCTGGTTCCCCGTTCCGGCTCACCATCGTCAGTTGCTACGGCTCACTGGTGCTGTCAACCTGCAGCCAAGCGCTGGTTGTCTCCACGATCCGCCGTGGCTCCATTGACGCACGTCGGCTCTTCCTCCTCGTCCCATCATGGACTCGATCCGTTGCCCATCTTCTCTACCAGTCCACCTCCAGGAGAAAACCGAAATCAGACCGCTACGCTCACCTCCGCGTATCTCAGCTCGCAGCTGACCCTTCAGCCTCATCAACCGGGAACTTCGTTTACGCCCATCGGGCGTTGTCTAGGTAAGACGTACCCACTCCTGATTCGCTCATTTTCATACGCATCATGTCACCGTCAGCGCACCAGTACCTTTAATTCAAGTTTATTTCGCCTCCTATTGATGGTCAGTTGGCATCTTCAAGGTCTCGACTAGCTCAATTAGTTAGAAGAGCCGAGGTTCCCTCGGCCCCGCCATTTAATGGCGGACGCTTTTGTCAACCTCATTCCGTTATTTCCCCGCTCAGGCCGCCGTAGCCCTCTCTTTCCTCCGTTGCTTAGCTCGCTCCAAATTCTGTCAGAAGTCCCAGTCTGTATCTCAGCACATTCTGCCCTCCAGCCCAGCTGCCGCTGGTCTCCTAATCACAGCACTATATTTCTTTAAGCTCTTTTCACTAATGGAGAGGATTCTCTTAAAGCTACACATGAAACGCACCGAAAACAAACGAGTTTGGTGCAATCTTTTATTTTCAAATTCCTCTTTTATTAGGGGAGAAAAAAACAAAAAAGAAAAAAAAAAAACCTCGGACCTGCCGCTCTCGCCTAGTTCCACACTTCTTTTGATCAGGGTCAAAGGACCTTCAGCCACGTAGTCCCAGTCGCCTGCGTCAACCTCAACCCTCTAACAGTCAGTTTCACCTGCACAGCAATCCGAACTGCACGAGCGTTCTCTTTCAAATATTTATGTAGAAAATATTCAGTTACCAAAAAAAAAAAAAAAAAAAAAAAAAAATCTCAAGTCATTCAAAAAATCTCAAGTCATTCACTTGTGGCAGTACCACCCGCTTTTTCCTCCTCATTCATTGGTTCCGACTCCTCTCAAGGAGGCACTCACGCAGCGAATAAGCAGGCATGCGCTCTAAGAGGTCCGTGCCATCTGCACAGTCGCAGTCCAACACACGCGTCAGGATACGACTAGCCAGCGTTTTGATAAATGCACGATCTCTCACGTTTGTCACAATTGCTACGTAATCTCTGCTGGAGCTATTCGCAATGAACCACAAAGCGCACTCGCATAAACAAGCGTCGTCCTTGATAGCCTGATGGCTTATCACCAAGTCTAACCGTCGTGTGGAGGCCAAGTTTATGTAGAAAATATTCAGTTACAAAAAAAAAAAAAAAAAAAAAAAACAAACAAAACAACACGTATTCGTTTAATCAGTGATTTAATTAAAGAATTTGTTGAGGTTTAGGAAGTATTATTATATTGTATGTAGCTTAATTCATAATGTTTTAAGTGTTTTATTTTAAGTTTGTATGCCTTATAACTTCATTGGCCACTTTGAAATTTATGCAAAAGAGGCGAGGAGCCTGGTGTTATAGAGGGGGAAAAAGGCGAGGTCGCTGCAGTGAGAATCGACAGAGCCGCACAGTTTTTTTTAACCGTAGTTCGTTCTGTGGAGGTTATTTAAGATTTGACTGCTCATGTAAAGGATAACACAAGTAACCGTGGAATAAATCTTTTTGTTTTACATCTTTACATCGGAGCGCTGTGGGAGTTTTTGTTTTTCCTCCTCAAACACACGAGTGAAATCAGCGAAATTAACCTTGTGGCAACACACGTCACCTGCGATAAAGCTTACAAAGATCTAACTTCCCTGGCATGTGGCCGTTTACCTAAAACTGTTATCGCTTGTCCCTCCCTGTCGGTTGCAAACGTAACCCAGGCTTTCCCTCTTCAAACCTGCAGTGGTGGAGACACTTTAAGGGCTCTGCGTTGTCACGTTGTATGTGTGAAGGTAGGATGTGTTCCTCACAGAAGAGTAATCAGGCGCAGGGCTGTTCGCCGTGGGGAGACAACACAGCTTACGGCCATCAAGTCGCACAGTCTGCAGGTCCCTGTCCACGCGGCTCGCGCCTAACAAGTCTATCAGACTGCAGGCCCCCGCCAACACAGCTCACGCCCAAGTCTCACAGACTGCAGGTCCCTGTCCACGCGGCTCACGCCTAACAAGTCTATCACACTGCAGGCCCCCGCCAACGCTGCTCACGCCCAAGCCTCACAGACTGCAGGTCCCTGTCCACGCGGCTCGCGCCTAACAAGTCTATCAGACTGCAGGCCCCCGCCAACACAGCTCACGCCCAAGTCTCACAGACTGCAGGTCCCTGTCCACGCGGCTCACGCCTAACAAGTCTATCACACTGCAGGCCCCCGCCAACACAGCTCACGCCCAAGTCTCACAGACTGCAGGTCCCTGTCCACGCGGCTCACGCCTAACAAGTCTATCACACTGCAGGCCGCAGAGATAGCTGCTCACGCCCAAGCCTCACAGACTGCAGGTCCCTGTCCACGCGGCTCGCGCCTAACAAGTCTATCAGACTGCAGGCCCCCGCCAACACAGCTCACGCCCAAGTCTCACAGACTGCAGGTCCCTGTCCACGCGGCTCACGCCTAACAAGTCTATCACACTGCAGGCCCCCGCCAACGCTGCTCACGCCCAAGCCTCACAGACTGCAGGTCCCTGTCCACGCGGCTCGCGCCTAACAAGTCTATCAGACTGCAGGCCCCCGCCAACACAGCTCACGCCCAAGTCTCACAGACTGCAGGTCCCTGTCCACGCGGCTCACGCCTAACAAGTCTATCACACCGCAGGCCCCCGCCAACGCTGCTCACGCCCAAGCCTCACAGACTGCAGGTCCCTGTCCACGCGGCTCACGCCTAACAAGTCTATCACTCCGCAGGCCCCGCCAACGCGGCTCACGCCCAAGCCTCACAGACTGCAGGTCCCTGTCCACGCGGCTCGCGCCTAACAAGTCTATCAGACTGCAGGCCCCCGCCAATGCGGCTCACGCCCAAGTCTCACAGACCGCAACCCCGCCACGCGTCATTCTCTCGACCGACTCGCTTCAGTTCTCCACGGACGCTGCCCGTCCTCTGGTTTTGGGGGCTTTAAAAGCTAAATGGTTGCCGGAAAGTGGCCTTCCTATTTTCCTCAGTCCGAATCCTCTACATTTTATGAAATATTTCCCTTTGCCGTAGCTTGCCGCCTCTGGGGCCATCCTTGGAGCAGAATGCGTTTATTAGCGCGCTGCGATAATATTACCATGGTCCAAGCATTAATAAAGGCTGCCCATCCGTTAGCTCCATTATGCCTTTCATTCGCCGCTGCACATGGCAAGCTGCCAACAACATTTCATCATCTCAGCTCAGCACGTTTCCAGTTATTACAATGCTATCGCCGACTCTCCGTCCCGTTCTAAGTTTCAGGTTTCGCTGTCCATGCCTTGCTGCCGACGCTCAACCCGAGCTAACGCAAGCCTTCGAAGATCTGATGCTTAATGAATGGCTCTCTCCACTCCCTCTCGCGTTCATCACGCCACTACATAAAGTTGGTCTTCGCCCCATCTACACTCTCCACATACTCTCGCCTGGCAAACCTTCACCAAGTTCTGCTCTGCTATCAATTCTCCCCTTTACCCTGGTAGTATATCCACAGTTCTCGCTTTCATCACCTACTGTTTCGACCACCGTCGATTCGTACTGTCCTACATCCGCAGTCCGTTCGCGGGCATCAGTTTTCACGTGAAGCTACAGAAACCTAGTTAATCACCTAGCCTCTTCTCGAACTCTGCTGCGAAGCTCCTTCTCAAAGGGATTGCTAAGCACAGCACCTCTATTCCCGATAGCAGAGACTGATCACACTCCTATTACCTAAGAGTCTCATCACTGCGCTCTGTTCCAGAGCTTTCTCCTCCTACACCTAAGCTCTCCTCCATGCGCTTCCTCCTAGCCTCCCACGGATTTCTTGGGCTGAGTGAGTTCACGTCTGCATCAAAAGTATTCAGTTTGTCATGAGATCTATCTATATCTGATCTAAAATTCTTCTCGGACCACTACAATCCTTCACATCAAACACACCAAAACGAAGGTTCATGTACTATCGCTATCGCACGCATGAACGTTCCGTTCTGCTCTTTTCACACCATGCTCAAATTCACATGTAAAGACATCAACTCTGCCACGAATCCAAATCTCTGTTTCTCACACCTGAATGCTTCGCCATGACTGCTAACTGGTTCACTCACCACCTCAGACTGACGTTAGCAGCTTGCGGTCTTCCACCTAGTCACTTTTCAGGCCATTCTTTTAGAATAAGCACCGCTACGTCTACCGCCATTCAAGGCGTCCCTGTAGCTTCTCTCCTTCAGCTCGGACGCTTGGCATCCTCAGCCTTCTCATCTTACATCAGAACCGATCTCTCAATCCTACTCGAAGCTCAACGTTCCATAACTGCAGGTAAGCATCTCATCATATCTGGTGGTGGAGCATCGCCATCCCTAACAGTCCCATTCTGCCTAGGAGATCTGGCCGGACCAGCGGTCCTCTGCCCTCGGCTCGACAGCAGCCATTCCATCCTCCACAGAGCATCAAGCGGTTCGCGCCTAACAAGTCTATCAGACTGCAGGCCCCCGCCAACGCAGCTCGCGCCTAACAAGTCTATCAGACTGCAGGCCCCTGCCAACGCGGCTCGTGCCTAACAAGTCATGTGACTGCAGGCCCCCGCCAACGTAGCTGCGCCTAACAAGTCTTGCAGACTGCAGGCCAGCTAGGCCTCAACCCGGCACCCTCTTTTGGGGGGAAGACTACCCTGAGCTAAACCTGGACCGATCACCTGCCTGGTGATCCTCAGCTCACAAGTCTTCCGCCGGGTTCGAGCGCCAAAGTTTCTGTATCATTAAATCTTCTAACTGCTTCTCTTTCTCTGTGTGAGTCTATCCAGATTGAAATGAAGCCTAGGCGAAAATTCAAGCTGGGAGACAAACAACAACATCACACATCAGACACTCACCACGCTCCCGCCGCAGCCAATCAGGACAGGTGCGCCGCACCGCTTCAGCCAATCGTCGTTCACGGATCCCTTCAAAGGACAAGCTTCCCCGGATCTTCTTGCTCGTCAGCCGTGCTTCGACCCACCTCCTCCCCATCTCCACCATCATCCCAGGGACATCTTCCTAGCTCCCTCTCTGCTCCTTCGTTCAAGGCTCCGTTCCACCACCAGTATTCGGACCGGGGGGAAGACTACCCTGAGCTAAACCTGGACCGATCACCTGCCTGGTGATCCTCAGCTCACAAGTCTTCCGCCGGGTTCGAGCGCCAAAGTTTCTGTATCATTAAATCTTCTAACTGCTTCTCTTTCTCTGTGTGAGTCTATCCAGATTGAAATGATGTTTCTCAGAAAATTATCAAAAATTTTGACTTTTGATCATTTTGGTCTATGAAAAAAAGGTTTTCTTTATTATGCTAATGTTTAATAATTAAACAATAGATCTATTTTGTAAAATAACCAAAAGAAGATTGTGTTTTTATGCATATTTTAGGTTGATTCTGAATTTAAAGTTGTTTTCTTGTCCTATTTGAGATTCACCTATCTAAGGTTTTGTCCAGTTTTCTTCTATAATGGATGGATACATTTCTAGACCCAGGATTCCCCTTAAACTTGTATAGCAACCAGAGTTGTTCAATTGTTTATAAAAAGTACACAATTTATTCATCTGTATGATCTCCATTGAGTCTTTTTTATTGGTCAAATCATTACAAATTTGTAAATGATTTGATTTGACAGATAAGTTTTGTTTTCTCTGAAATTAGATCGCAACGTCTGACTTAAAATGACACAATAACTCCACAAGTATTGGAAAAAAGTAGTTTTTTCTAGAGCACCACATGTCCTCAAAACTGTCTTGAGAAGGAAGATTTGTCTGCACTGAACGCGGTGGTGACAGCTCATCCACAGACAATAGCAGCCGTGGATTCCTGTTAAAGACGGGGAGATGTGATCGCTGAAATGAAAACAAATTTACAGCTCTGGGCTTTGACAGCAGGTTGAAAGTTTGCTTTCCAGTGTTTTAAACGATGCATCAGATGAAGAATTGACAAAAAAAAAAAAAACAACATATTGGCTCTTGCTGATAAGGATAGAGAAAAAAAGTTACATTTCGCAGTAATTGCATACCCTCTTTTGTTGAAAAGTAATAATAAAAAAATCCATTAAGAGGAATTCATCTGCCCCAACAAAAGCAATTACTGTCAGCAGGAGATCTGAGCATACAAAGTCACCCAGCTTCACCACACACAAAAAAGTCTTCCCCCATATTTCCCTCAGCTATTTTTAAAAGTCCACTTAATTTTTTGTTTACCTTCAGTGGAGGCTGTTCACGCTGCGCCCTGTCAGCCAGTACAAATATGAAAGATGACTCCTTCAGGAATAATTGGGCTTTACACTGTTTTCAGAGCAGAGATGCACACAATGAATGTCAGCCACTAATTATTGCAACATTTTCTATCATATTAATGCAATTTCAATGCCAATATCAAGAGCCAATTAGGATCAAGAGTCCACAGCTTTTGAAATCTGTTTGCATTAAACATTTTAGCAGCTTTTTCTAATTGCTTTTTCACCTACCAAAACTTCTCTCATCTTCACACAAATTAACATTTTCAATAACAGCCCATGTCCTACAACTAAGCGCTTTATTTAAAATCTATACAAGCAAAAGCTCTTCATAAAAAAAAAAATCTGTTTTGCAGAAGCCCGACCCGCTGCCCTGGGCACAACCCTCCGATATTTAACGCAACGGCACAGACGCTTATTTAATATTCCCAACGACGATGAAAACATTTCCCTTCTTGTTTGTGCTCCCTGGTTTGATTGGAGAGCACCTCAGTTTCATCTTTATGCAAAGCACACTGATGAAGCAGCCACTTATCATCAAGCGAGTGGTGGTGTTATACATCAAGGTTTCAAGTTATCAACTAATACATGCATTATTAGTCCCAATGAGGCATGAAGCAGTGTCATTATGCATATGCATTAGAGGAAAGATATTTCCACCTCCACCTGTGACTTTACAATGGGGGAAGTGTAATTCACCTCCTAGTAATGAAAGAAAAAGAGTTAAAACTCTTGTTCTTTATGTCTTGCATTCACTTACAATGATGTAACATTCAGGTATTTTAATGGAAATAAAATAGATCTTCACCTGAAAGGTGAGATTTTAATTGGTTTTTCTGAAATTTGAAAACCAAATAAGTTCAAAACAGACAGGGTTGTGGATGTGTCTGTGTTCATGTAAACAAAGTGTAACTTTAACTTCATGAACTTTGACCTTTGACTTCAGGCTCATTTTAGCCTTTACATTTAATCTCAAAGCAGCTCAAAGGAGTAGACTGAAACAAAACCCAAAAAATATAAATAAATCTTTATTTTTTTCTTATATAAGGAATACAGATGAAATTATAACGATATGTTTTGAGTTGTATTATAAAATTTGAGGATACCAAGTTTAGACTGAAAAAACTGAATGTTTCTTTCAAACCACTAAGGCATTTGGACTACCCTCCCTTTCAGACAACTGCTTCTGTTGAAGTTTTCTCTATGGCCAGTGGCAACATTTCAGTTAAATTTAAACAGTTTGATGTTTGGTGATTAATCAATGTGCTTTAGCCTTAAAATTTCCACACTGGCTTCTAGAACAGGTTCTAAATACACTATCTGGATTGATTATTTTCCAACCTTGGTCTTCATGTTTTAGATATGTCTCAGGTGCAGCGCACCTGATTGGATTACGTTGCCAGCATGTCAAGTGAATCTGAAGCTTGTAATTCTTCCATTAAGTGAAGTCAAGAGTGTTTGAGAAGGTAAACATCTATAACACCTAAAAATGCAGATTGGGAAACATTGTACAGGATTGACTCTATAGATTAACTCTGAAATACCAACCCCAATTTATCTAAAAGAAATATTCAGCTCTTGTGAAGCCTGTTCACTATTTATACTGAGAAACAACAACTCAATCTGTTGTGTTTTATGGCTGGTGCTCGTGGTTTCACAGCTTACCCTGAGGAAACAGATTTAATCAGCTAATCTTTTAGACAAAACAAGGTGTCTTGAATTTATTTACCGCTAAAGTCTGAACTAAGTCTATTCTATGTTGCTTAATTTATAGCCACAAATAATGTAGGCTTATAATATTCAACTCTGAAATGAGAGATTCTGTCAGGAAGTTGGTACATCATTGTTTGTTTCTAATTCTTTGCACATAAACAGATACAGTAATTTGCCCCTATGTGCCTGTAAACAGTTATAAGACTTCTTACATCTTCGTCTGCATAACAGAAAGTCAGGTTATCCTTCTATTGGCATCAACATCAAAATGTTGGGTTTGGGCAAAGAATGAGTGGAAAGGCGTGTGATGCGATTTAGCTTGTGCTAAGTCAAATTTACTTTATTTAATCAACTCTTCTTAGATTTAATATTCTAATTCAGTTAATTCATCTGGTGCAAATTCACAACTAATATATTTGTAGTAAACTTTTCAAGGCAAATAGGACATATTTATATAAAAAAATATATGTTCATATCCATCCAATTTCATAGACAGAGTTAAAATCTGCACCTTAGAATTTAACTCTAATTATAAAGCAATGCAATGGTTTTTGTGTCAGGTGGTTCAAAAAGTTTGCTTTTAAAGGAAAAGCAGTTGATTGCATTGTTTCAGATTTGTAGAAATAACTTATTCTGAGCCTGTGGTAACAGTAGAAAAGATTGACTCCTTTAAAAAAAACTCTAAAAGAAGCAGGCCCATCATTAGCCGCCATCTGCTGCAGCAGAGTGAGGCTTTTCCAAGATTGAGCAGACACAACAACAAAAGAAGCCCTGGTTCAGGAGTACATTATCTTAAAGAAAAACTAAACAGTTATTTTCAGCAGTAGCTCCTTGTGTGCCTTTATCCAGGAGATAAAGTTAAAACGGGGTGGGGGCATTCTGCACGATGAACTTTTTTGAGCTTTGTATAATTTTATGATGTTATTCTCCCATCAAAGTATACTTTGAGTGTTGCTCTGATTCAGTCATGCATGTTTAAGAAATCCTTGAATCTCTTGTGGAAACCATTTGGGACCCTCATAAAAAGCTCTGCCTATTTACTCAAAGCTCCGTCTTGGAGCTTTAGTCCATTATAGAGCACCACTCCCCCACGCAGCTCCACCAGACTAGTGGCAGCAGCTATTAACAAACTACAGGAACAACTGTGTACCGGCTGAGATTGTCATTCAAACTACAGCTCTTTTAACAGCATCAATGGAGAAAAAGGAGAAACGTTGTGGTGACGTGATGAGTGTTGGAGAAGGTAGGAGGTTCTTAAAGAGACAGAAACCAATTTCAAAGAGCTAGGTGCATTTCATGATGCAAAGTCATTTATGTATTAAGTTGTGTTTTTTTATTTTTACATTTAAAGTAATTTCATAATAACTGAAGGTAAAACAATTATTTTACTGTGCAATAAAACGGCGCTAGGATATCCACCCCAAAATCATATCCAAAGCAGTTAATATGTTTCATAATCAGCAATAGCAAAAAGGTTTTAAAATATTAAAAAAGTTCATGCATATTTTGGTTGAGAGTTTAAAGCCTCATTCATTGAATTAACAAAACTGTAACAAACAGTGTGGAAAACTGAATACTAATCTGAAATATTTGTGGTATGTTTTAAAAGTACTCTTAGCAATAAAAGAGATTTGTAGGTTGATCAACTGATAGTAGCCTAAAAGTGAACTCAAACTTAAAAAAAACATGAGATGCATAAGAATATTTCTGTATAATTCTGCTACATCCGATACAACTTCAGTGTTAACTTTTTGTGAAAGTTACACGTTTAACATAAATATTAACAGCATGTCATAAGAATAAAAAGAGTGAAGAAAACCTGCACATCTGTGTGATCCAATCAGACTAGAGAGCAAACAGATAAATCCGACAGTTGGAGAAAAATGCAGGGAGGTTTGGATCAGCACATGCCCTGACCGGCCCTCACTAAGCTGAGCCCTTTGTTATGCTGATTTACTCCAGCCTTTTGTCTAAGCAACATGAAGTGTGAGCTTCCAAGAGAGTAGGACAAAGAAATTCAAAAGCTACTGACACAGACACAGAGCAGGCTGTATTCAAATTTGAAACCTTAATCACACGTAAAATAGAGAACGTAACACCAGCAAGCAGAATGATTCCATTTTGTGCAAACTTTTATCATAAAAATGTATGTGCATGTTTTATCAAAACTGAACAAGTAAAAGAATTAAAGACGGGAAAAATTAGATTAAACATAATGGTTCTTTCACCATTATGTTTTATTTTTAGCCATTGTTTACATTTGGATTTACAGCATTCGACTTCTGAATTATGCTGCACCATCATCATATTTCATCATAAAAGTTGGATAAACTGCAACATGACCATTCAGACTGCAGATACTCGCAAAATTATGCATCTGATAGAAAGTGGTACAAATAGAGGTTTTTATTGGGGTGAAAAGATTAGAACTGGAATGTTTACACTGCTTTGAAAAAGTCTGATATGAATCATATATGGGAAAATAAACTATGCTGTGCTAAAGTTCTGCTTAATCTGTGAAAAAAAACCAACAACAATAAATTCATTTTAATATGCAGTAAATCCTCATTATATTTTGAATTACTGTTATATGAACTCTTCAACATTGTCTTGACTGTGGGAAACACAGAACATCAGCAACAATATTCGATTTAAATTAAGCTAACAGAGCAAGTGTGACAGTTGTATTCTCACAGACTTTGTTGTAATTTTAGAGATTCTGTTGAATTTATTTCTGTCTTCTTGTTGTATTTTTGGTTTTATGTGATCTGATAAAAGCACTGTTTTATTAAATATTGATTTAGAGATTTTTAAATAAGAGGAAGAAATAAGAAGAATGAGGAGAAAGAGAAGACAATTAAAGATACAGACAAGGATGCATAGAAGTAAGGATGAAAGGTAAACCAAATTACAAAACTAACAGACAAGAACAACACACCCACATTACACACAGAGGTGTCCCTCTACCCCAGAGTCCAGCCCCCCTTTTGACGTCACCAGCGCAGAGATACAAAACAAGCTTTTGCACAGTTCAGCTCCTCACTCAGCTCTCATTCACGCACCCGCTCACACACTCTTCAGACTCACACACAGACCTTCCTTCAGACACTCTTGCCTCAAACCTGCTCAGCTGCTGTGGGTAGGAGTACAATCAAAACACAGCTTCTGACCAGGAAAACTCCTGTCTCCTTCTGACTGAGCCATGCTCCTCCATCTGTAGGACGGGGGTGCTTCACACTGTGTAAAGCTTCCGACTGGGGCAATAGAAAGAAGCTCCCCGGACTCCCCGACCCGGACCCCATCCCAAATAGAGCAGCAGATGTGACTGAGAAGGAGAGGCGGAGAGAGAAACACAATCTGCCCCCCACCCCGTCCCGTCTTCAAGAACAATACCCTGCATTCAGCTGGAGAGGGTCAGTTTTTGTCCTTCTCCCCAGGCTGCAGCTCAACTGGAGAGCAGACAGACGCGCTGACACGTTGACCCGCTGCAGCGAAGAGGAGAGGAAAGCAGCCCGCTGCACTCTACTTGCTTTGATTCAGTACTTGGACAGTTCCCGAGCAACAACTGGAGAGAGCGTGTGAGAGTGTTTTCAGCAGACTGTGGAGCGTCTGGCTCATGAGGGACTAAAGACCACATCTCACTTGCAGATTAAAAAAGACAAAAAAGAAAAAAAAGAAAATCCCTGTGATGCAGAAACCATTTTCACTCAAGCTCGACCTCAGTGGTCCTTCTCCGACCCTGGGATCGGAGGGAAGCACCGCCACCGGCAGCTTCCTGCAGCTGGGAGAGAAGCAGCTCTTTGAGAAGTTTTGGAAAGGGACTTTTAAGGCTGTGGCCACACCGAGACCGGAGAGCGTTATTGTAGCGAGCATTACCGCCCGCCACAGAGTGATCGGGTAAGTTCTCTAAATTGTGCTCACATGTTGCTAAGCTTTGGCAGTTTAGAAAGAAACTCGAGCAGGAAATAAGTGTAATGTCTTCAAGGATATCTGGGTGTTTAATATACACATTATGAAAAAGATCATACAAATTCAAACTGAATGTATGCTACATCTCACTGGGAAGATCGAGATGTTTTGAATTTTAAATGCATTTCTTCTTTTGTATTGTTTCTAATTTTCGGTAGTTTTCACACAGAAATGCAATTTCTCTTCAAGAGTACAACTCAACATAAACATGCTTGTTGATATTTGGAGTCATGAATTATGGATAAACAATATGTTGCAAATATCATCTTTGCTTTATGAATCTGCATAAAAGGACAAGTTGAAGCACAATATGTTTTGCCCAGTCTATTTGGCCAAAGATTCATGTGTCATGAATTTGAGTTGTAAGTGCTTAATGATATATTTTGGAGTCTCTTCAAGCACCCTGACATAGGATAATAAAGTGTACAGAGAGAGTTGGATCAAGATGTCAGAGGTCTGATGAAATGTGGATTGATCACAACTATAACTTCGCCTCACATGATGTCCTAATGCTGTACAAACACATTATGTGTGCAAATCTATTAGGTACTTTGAAAACCCCCAGGAATTATAGCCCTTTATCTGTGTTAAATGCCTTAAATTGTGCTTTCAGTAAAGACTTTTGAAGCATAAATGTATAAAAAGGGGTTTTATTGTGATATGATGTCAGTTTGATTCTATTTTAGTGGTCAGTATGACACGATAAAGGCATTTTATAATTTCTGTCCATTCACATGAAGACAACTAACCAGTCTTAAGTAAACAGGCAGTGCTGCGTAAAATCAACCTTTTTGAGCTTTACATCATGTTATAATTTTATTCCCTTATCTAAAACATACCTGAAGTGTTTTTCTTTCATGCATATTTGAGAAATCCTTTAATCTCCCTTGGCAACAGTTCAGTTGTGGAAAACCTGAACCTGAACTACCGCAGCCTTCGAAACTCCTCAAAACTTCAAGCTTCCAAGCTTTTGCCTCATAAAGCATCCCTCCCACGTGACTCCTCCACTTCGATCCTGCAGACTAGCTAGCAGCTTTTAGCAAACATCTTCCTAGCTCATCATTCTAGCTAATTCTCAGTGAAATGCTGATAACATTGTTAAAGGAGTGGTGTTGTGATGACTTCCTGAATGCAGAGTATCAGAAAAAGCAAGAGTCCCTTGTAGAAACCAAGACCCAATTTCAAGACACTAAGCTACAAAACCAAATTTCTTTAAGTCATATTGTATTTTCATAATAACAGTGGGTAAAATAGTTACTTGATTGTGCATTAAATGACACCATGTGACTGGAAAGCATATTTCTTTTTTAAAGTCTGAAACTTGAACAAGTCTGATTTTTAGTATCTTACACATCAGGCATCTTCTTAGTTTTCTTCTGTACCCTGTGTTGGCACACACCCCAAACACATATCTGCCGCGTTTAAAGGTCATGTGACAGCATCGTCCTGCCTCTGATGTCAGACCCGTTCCTCCTCTCCTCTGTGTCACAGCTTCGCCTGAGTCTCTGTTGAAGCAGCAACCCGTCACGTGTGTGCTGTGAAGGTTAGCTGTAGTACAGCAGCCGTTTGAGGTGGAGGAGAAACATTTCAAACTCTTTTTCTGATCATCCTCTTGTCTACATAAAACTATTTACCTTTTTTGTCAGAAGCTGTTCTGCAGCCTTTATGTTTACCTGATTTCTCATCTCTGACAGCTGTTTCTGTCTGTGCTTGAGTGGCCTGTCCATGTGCTAGCGCATAAAAAGAGATTCTACTCATAAATATTTTAAACGAGTGTTAAAATATTTGAACAGGCTTACTTATATATACATACAAATCTAGTAAATGCCTGCCTGGTTGACCTTTAAATGGTTTTGACACTCTCTATCAACTTCCCCTTATGTGAAATTAGCTATGTTGATGAGGATTAGAATGGCCCATTTCATCTGACATCGGCACAGGCAGTGGAAAAGCACAGTGAACCAAATAATGGGTCTTTAATAGCTTCTGTTACCGCAGGAGCATACCGCTGCACATGACTTGGTTTGAAAAGATTTTATTAGCTTTTTGGATTAGAATTAAAAATACTTTTTGTTCCTAAAATGCGACTGAACATGTCAGGCCTCCAATCAGACAGAACAGATGCACATCTTTGACTCCAGTCTGGAACAAATTTAAATGAAAAAATAAATTTAAATTTAAATTTGCAAAAAAAACAAACAAAGCAGAAAGAAAGAAGGCAAAGTAATGTGGCTCGCTAGCGTGAACTGAGCAGCCTTTTCTCAAATAGCCCGAGGTTCTGGAGCTTTGCCATACTGTCTCTTCAAGTTCAGCCTCCTTTGGAAGAAATCTCTCCTCCAGTCGCTTCGCCCCACCACTGTTTCTGTCCGGGTGACAGTGACGATGATGGCAGGATGGCAGGCAAGAGCAAACATCCCCAGAGTGCACATAAAATGTTGCTAACTTGCCTGGACAGCTCGTAAAAGACAAGAGGAGTGTCCCTGTGGTCCAACATTTGTCTCAGGGAAGGAGAGGCAGAGGGACCTCTGGGTGATGCAGATCATAAATAATGACTAAAAAGTGAAAACAACACACAGAGATTATGGACACAGGCATTCTGCCTCCCTGCCCTGCTGCACTGTTGATTTTTTGCACAGGCAGAGAGGGCGTCTTGGGAATGCTTAGACAATCAGAATGCATGGCCTTAGGCTCGCTCCTCTGCCTCCTTCTTTCCAAGAGGAAGCATTATTATTCACTGTGGAGAACTGAGGGGTGACGAGCAAATGCACTGAAAGCGAGAGGGCATTATGTACAACAAGTAGAGACGGAAAGAAAAGAGAAGGAGACAGAGAAAGAAGCCACAGGGAGACGCTTCATGTTCAATCAGCATGAGTTCTTTTCTCCCTGCGCTGTCCTCACCTCTCCTTTCCGCTCCACTCCTTTTCTCTGCTCCTGAAATGAAACGCTGGAGGAACCCGATGGCCACAGTGGACTAATTAGAGTTTGCTGTCGTCCCCCATGTCCCCCCTGCCACTTCTCTTGGAGTCCCACAGAGAAGAGGAGGAGTTTGCTGGGTTTGTGCAGCAGGTTGGGCTTGCCATCCTTCATGGGCACTTCTGGTTCAGATTACTGGAGCTCGGGTGCAAATGTCAGTGAGTGCTTTTGTGTGCCACCATGCACGTCTGCTGCATCTGAGACGTTTTCCAGCAATTGAACGTGTTTTAAATGAGGGCTTTCAGTGTGGATGTATGCTGAGAGCGTGTGGCGGCTCCGGTGGTGGGGCTTCGTCCAATTCTGTGGCAGATGGCAAGCATGAGTGTCTGCAAAAGGAAGCAGTGGGGTGTGTGTGTGTGTGTGTGTGCAATGTAGGAGGGGGGTATTCAGGCTTCTTACCTCAGCAGATGCTACTTTAATGAGGAAGAGGGGGAGAAGTGGTTGGAGGGGCTTGTCGAATGACAGTACCAGAGGGAGGATACCGCAGGCCGGACGGAATAGCAGGAACACTTTTGAGTGAAGAGCAAAGCAATCCAGCTGCAGCCTCAGCATTGACTACAAGTTCTGAATACAGCTGAACAATTAATCATCTGCTGAGATATACAACCATGATATGGAGAATATCTGTATTTTGTTTTAACCTTATTTTTGTACGTTTGGATTAACAGGTCAGCATCAGCCATTTTAAATGAAATTACATCTTAGGAAAAAAAATTAAAAAATCATTTTGCCTGTTCAGTGCATCTTTCTGCCACCATACCTCAGCTTCCCCTTCTTGCTCTCATGCTACTTTATTGATGTTTATCTCTCATCCTTATCAAGACTGCAAAATTCAAAGTCTTTTGTCATTTGCAGCATCAATGCTGAAAGGCACAACACAAGCAAATGCAGACAAACTGTTCTCAGAGAGGGGACAAATGAGTACAAGAAATTGAGTCTGAAAACATGAAGCAGGGGCCGTCAGAGCTCCTCCAGAGATGAGGCATCTCTGCCTTTCTTGATTTCCCTGTGAGAGTGACAAACATGATTTAGTGGCGGAGCGGATGAGGGGTCTGTCTGCCGTAACTCTCCTCTCTGCTTGTTTTTCTCCTCTCTTCAGCACTAAGCACTTCTGCCCAACATGTCTCCCTCTATGTATTTCTTCCGGTTTTGTTTCACTGCGTTAACTGGCCCTTCCTGTGTCTGTCGTGTTACTCTGGGTAATACGGACAATGACTGACTGCTGAAGCATTCCCACTGAAGAGTGGGAGATGATGCCAACTCCCCGCGAAGCGATTGTACTTATCAACAAAGTGGATTCATATGTCATACTGATTTCCCAATCCAGTTGCATCCCACCACTGTTGTTGGCTTAACACCCGATGCAGCACTCATGTTTATTTTATGACACTTTTCATTTTGTATATGAGGGAATAAAACAAATGCTAATTGGAAGGGTGCATCAATGATATGAAAAAAAAAGATGAAATGGATGATAGTTTTATTTTAATAGAAAAAAAATGTTAAAGTAATTTTGCAGACTGGCAACAAATGTGCACTAACAGACTAAATTGAGAAATACAAATGATCCCTCCTTGGTTTTATATAGCAGATGGACATTGAGAAAAATGTCCAAACAGAAATAATAATAATAATAATAATAATAATAATAATAATAATAATAATAATAATAATAATAATAATAATAATAATAATAATAATAATAATAATAATAATAATAATAATAATAATAATAATAATAATAATAATAATAATAATAATAATGGCTCATTTTTCTATGTTTTTGCCTTGATTGTCAAAGTGTCCAGAGTGTATCCACACCCCAACATGGCAAGGATGAATAGGTATTGAAGTTCAGTGTGTGTGTGTTTAGATGAAGGGTGTAAAATATTCAGTGTCCTACAGAATAAGTCACTTTTTTGTTTTTTTATCTTTTGTACTCATTGATTGATTAACCTGCTCAGATAAAAGTTCAATGTATGAGTAAAAGATGTATGAGTCACTGGCAGTGACTCATACATCTTTCTGTCAGTGGCACTTAAAAATAAATGTAATTCTAATTGATCTAAAATAAGGAGATATTTTCTCTAATTTATCTTCAGACAGTGAGGAAAAAAATTTAATTTGTTGTGTATATATATATATATATATATATATACTTATGATTTCATCTGTATGTCGTTAGCTACAGAAACAAAAGATGGAAACTCATGACTGCCTGTCATTTCAACACATCCAGTAGGTGTTGCTTTCATGTACAGTGTGGTGACAGCTACCTGCAGAGGAAAATCAGTCAGAATAAATCCAAAGTTAGCAGTGACAAATCCTGACACCCAGCACATTTCGTCTGGCCAATTAAACCGTTTCACAAGAAGTAAAGCAAAACTACACAATAGAGCAACTCTACTTTACTTTTGAGTATTCTGCAAGAGTACAATGTGATCACTTTATCATTAACAAACCCTTAAACTGGCAGACAGAGCTGCAGCACATTAATGACAAAGACCTTCACTGGCTCAGAGTAACTGTAATACATCACTGGAAGAGAGTTTGAATGAGATATTGATGAACGCCAACAACTAAACGATTAATTGAAAAAGTGATCCTTCTGGCTGTTGAAGCTCACGTTGACATTTCCAGATTTCAATCTAATCTTCTGAAAGTTGCTGGCTGGCAGAAATGAGTTTGGTTTTACTGAC
Organism: Gambusia affinis; assembly: GCF_019740435.1. NCBI lineage: Eukaryota > Metazoa > Chordata > Actinopteri > Cyprinodontiformes > Poeciliidae > Gambusia > Gambusia affinis. The sequence continues at coordinate 28,282,575 of NC_057870.1, read as the reverse complement.
ACACCGATTGATTTTGGCAGGCATTACGTTGCTGCAGCGCTAACTTTGAAGAGATGTTTCTCAGCTGTTTTAGCAAAATGAGTCCGATGTTTGTGATTAAAAGCAATGAGCCCCTTGGATTGGAGAGCTTTAAAATCCCTTTGATTTGCATTTTTCCAATCTTTCTCTTTTTGTTTTCATCTGCAGAATGTAGGGCAATCCTGTTTGTTTGGTTTTTAGAATTAGAGGCTGGAACTGCTCTGAATCTAGTGGTTAATCGTCTGTCTTTCTGTTTGTAAACTTTGCAAAGATCTATGTGTTACAAATAAAGATTGACTTGGGAAGAATTTAGCAAATATACAGCTATCTAGATGTGTATGTCTTGTGAAGCAAATCAATATTTAATTTAGGAATATTTTAAATTGATGCATGTGTATAGTGACACATATTATGGGAGGGAATTGGAATTTAGTGAGATAATTCCTCCAGAAAATCAAAGCAGAGAGCTGAGTTTAAACCCTTCCCTTCAAACATCAGCTCAAAGCTGCTGTGAAATTCTTCCTAAGGAGAAAATATTTCCCTTTCTATGGTTCATTCAGCATGTGAGGAAAACTGAGCGACACGCAGCTTTCCACCTGCAGCTGGTGGCACATGTGCCACCTATCATCCTGCAGAGTGCATCTTCATTTCGGATGTTTTGTATACTCTGAGTGTATTTTCTGTCTTGGGGGATTCTAATAGATCAGTGACAGTTTTAATGTATAATGAACTTTTAACCACTCCATGATATAATTCCCTAAAATTTGACGTAATCAGAAGCGATGCAGGGCGGCTAACCTTTCAGTCGACGGTGTTGATTGGATCTCAGTCATATTCAATAAATTAGAAAATGTTTTCTGATGAGGCTCATTTGTAATATTAAAAGTAACTTTTGAAAATAACAACCCTTAAGCTGGTATTAAGCATAATTTTTATTAGTCACCCATTTTTAATTCGTTTGTGGTAATATTGTAACTTAAATGTAATGTTTTCATTAACAGTCAGCGTAAAATCATCATAATTAAGTTAGTCTACATCATGTAATACTGTAGTTAGCTAATGAATGTGTGAAAAAAATGTACTTTTTAATAATGATTTAATTAATGGTTTAATTAAGTGCTTTGTTCCAGTTTCCTGTGGGGAAAGTAGTTTGTATCAATCAGTCATAGTCTAATGTTGATGATGCTGATGATGCATAAAAGCAGTTTAAAAAAAAAAAAATCTGCAGTATGAAAGGTTTTATGATTTTTGCATTTTTGTCCATAAGAATTCCAGGTGTTTGCACTAACAGATTAATGTGTGTTTGTAATATTGCAGCTTTATGGATCTGCACCTGCTTCTCTCACTTTGAGCTAAAATGTGGGCTATTGACATTTGAAAAGACTTGAGGCCTTTGCCTCCATTAACATAGTAAATGAAGTTGATGGATTGCAGCATGTGTTTTCAATGCAAACTGCAAAAATATTTACAACAAGCCGAAGTAAAAAGGAGGATTCTGTACATTTTTGAGGAGTAAAGAACAGTTTATCTGCAATAAGTGAACTCTTTTGAGCTCCTTGGTTAATTTAGCTTACATTTTAAAGATGTTGTTTTGAATGTTTACAGAAACTGACAATATTTCTTCATTTTACAAACATGTAATGGTTGTTTTGTGAAAAAACTGGACAAATGTTGCCTCAGAATAAAATGAATCGATATGCTTCAACTGCATCCAGACCTATAAAAGGTTATATTCATGTTTATATTTATGTTTGTATTTATGTTTGTATTTATGCATTGCAGCAAAATCAAATCCCAAAATTGGCTTCAATTATTTTTGTGTACCTTCTTACATACAATAATATACAAAATGCACTTCATAGGAAATACTGGAGTTTCAAGTGGCTGACATTGGTTTAGATAAAATAGCTAAATTTTTTCAGATCCGTGTCTCTCTTAAGTAGAAAATGGTTGCAGTATTGCTATAAAAATGAGAGAAAGCAAAAAGGGAAGAAAGCTAAAAAAAAAAAAAGACAGGATGCTGTGTAGCCAAGATGATAACATTTTTTTACTTGATGTCACATTCCTGTCCAAAAATATGAATCGTCTGAAGTTTTGCAAAATGCAACAAAATCATACTCTTTGTAGGTACACAGATTCAAATCCATGACTGGGAAGAGAGAAAACCTGTTGACTGTGTTAAAATTAAATCTCACAGACAGGCAGACATGACCAATTCTTGATGCTTTTATTTATAGTGGGTCTAAAGGAGGAAGGCTCACTGATTACAACCAATTTGATGTTCACAAAGTAAGATTTCCAAGATAAAAATAAAGCTTGAGACGGCTTTCATCTTAACTGCTTGTCATTTTTGCCTGCAGCATTGAGACAGCAAGAGAAACAACAACAAATGTAAATTGCATATGTGTAAAAAAAAAAATTGCCCTTTCACTAAAAAAGATTTTTTCTCCCTTTCTGTTCAGGATGAAGTGATTTTATGACTTTCAATTTAAAATAAATATAGCTCAGTATAACAGTTCAGGACTCTGTGTGCTTTTCTCTTCTCGCTGCTTTCACAATGTGATTTAAATGTGTTGTGATAAGGCCACTTGTTGTACCACTATTGTAATACTTTGACTAGTTAATGTCTTGATTAGGTTTTAGGCAGGGAAGTTTAAAAAATGAAAATGATTGTCAAGTGGATTCATGCTGCTCAGCTTGTCCATACATGAATCCCAATGTGACTAATAAAAAAATAACTAAACTGACTAACTGCAAATCAGGACTCACATTTTATTCAGAAAGAATCTTGAAAGTCTTTTGCTGTGATGACAAAGTTTGCAGACAAGCTTTTTGTCTATGTTGAAAACATTTGGAGGTATTATTTTTAAAACCATGTTTTGCTGCTTACTTGAGTTTAAGCCCTGAAGTCCTATACTCAGAAAGCTGATAGTAAAACACTGCACTGCCATTGTTACCCACAGGATTTAAATATAATAAAACTACTTCCGTTAAAATAAAAGAGCCCAAATAATAAACATTCACTATGTGTGTGATTTGTCAACTTCCTTTCTCTTTATCTGATTTAATCAGTAATTTTAGGCTCAACTTTTTGATCTTTGAGGTACCATGACAAACCTAAATCTAGATATTTTAAATCTTTTATAGTTAAAAACTCTGACTCATGTTAAATACATTTTAACTTAAATGTATAATGTAGTGTGTGCATTTAAAATCTGAAATTTGAATCTGTAGAAAGTTTTATTCTTAGTTCAGGCTTGGTTTTGGGATTTGTTTAAATTATTGAAGGACTGAAACGATGCACTATGTGTAGACATGAAGAAGAAAACCTCAATAAAGCCTTGATTCTCTGTATTAATCCAATGATAGATTTTCTTATTGCTTTGTTAGTAGCTATCTGTTGCTGTTTTTGTTGGCTGCCATCTTTGTTAAGATTCAATATATCTGCCCAAGATTAGTCCTTACCTCACTTGGTGAGTGTTCAGATTTGTTGAGCTTATTGTTTTGCTTTATAATTCTAAAATATCTTAGATGGACACCATGTTAGATGCATTATAACTGCACATTCCTGGGATGAAAAATGGTAATTTTTTCTCATTAAGCATGTAATAAAAATCAAAGCATTAGATTTATGTTTTCTTCTTTCAGCCACGTTTGTCTTTTTCTTCAGTTTTATTTTCTTTTTTTAACCAAGTTGGCTTCTTTCTAACTGGACCCCTAGAGCAGTCGTAGTATTCACTATTAAAATGGAAACTTATCAAAGTCAACTCCTCATCACTTAAATTAAATCATTTCAAGGCTGAGTGACTCTCACGTCTCAGCCTCCTCCTCCATTTTTCATTTTCGCTTCTTGGCCATCCTCATTTCAGGAAGACGATCTGCCATTCATTTAAAATTGCCACCATTTGCATAACTGATGCCAGGGTGAAAGGACGCACTGTAGATTCCCCAAATTCAATTGACGACGGTAGCACAGGAATTTATTGGCCCGATGCTTTAGTTTCATTTTTCTGTGCTTGATTCTCACCTTTGCTGTCAACGCTTCTTTTTCAGAGGTGAATGTCTAGTGAAAACATGCTTTGCATTATTTTAAATTTTCTGTTATCATTGGATCAGAGGAGTTGGTTGAATTGGAATCTTTACTTTTTTCAGCTGCATGTCATGCTGCAAAATTAAGATAGTTGATGATGAATAAAAGTTTCTGCTATTTGTAGGACAAGAACAACATCTGCCAACTGGTTTCGTTGCTTGTGAAAAGATTTTGATGTGTTGGAGAGACACACAGTGTCATAAACTGTGGGGCAAATGTCAGACTAGAGATGTTCACAAGTAATTTTTTTCAAGTCAAGTTTACATATTTTGAAACCAGATAGATGCTGTCTAGTCTGCTGAAAGTTAAAAATTTGATTTGTTATTTTTAGGTCTAATTCATTTGACCATTTAGAAAATACAGTCAAACATGTATCAGTTTTTATTAACTGCTTCAAGGAATTTTAAATGAATAAAATGTAAGATTTGACATTCTAAGATGTTTAAAGAAACCGATTAGAAATTTCTAAAAGTATCAAACAGGAAGTGCTTTTATTTTGATGAATGGTCAGTGCCTTTGTAATGATGCTTGTTAATGTTGGTGTTTAAACTGATAAATGAGGTTTAAACTCTCCACTACATTATCCACATTATTCCTACAGCCAATGAGGCTTTGAGAGAATTATGCATATAACTTTCAGAGCAGCAGTTTTCCATCTAAAAAAGACTTTTTGTTACAGTTAGCGATGAAAATACTGGTGTGGCACAGACCAATGAATTACTACAAATTATAAAATACAAGTACGTCTTCCATACCTAAACCTAAAACTATGCCAGATCTACTTCAGCATTGGTCGACGCACAATTTGGTGTACTGATTTTCCTCTTTGGGCTTTTTTTTTTACTAAATGAAAAACAAACATGCGTGGCCTTTTGTGGTTGCTTCAAATTTAGATGTTTGCTCATGTGTCTTTAACCTATTCAAAGTCCACTGATGACAGCAATAAAATTATAATGCCATTAGAAGGCGTAGCAGAAACACTCAAAAACAGCCTAAAGAGACCAGATGAATCATAATAGCATGAGCACATTGGGAAATGACTGCAGTTTTTTGTATGTTTTGAAACTACCAATGATCTGTTTTGACAAAGCTGACCTACAGAACCAGAGAACCCAAAATAGCTTATTCACACTGGTGTATTACACACTATGTTTTTTACTTTTCCAGTTTGTCAAAGCACAAATTGGTCCACAAAAGACAAGTAAAGAGTCAGGAATTGAGCTAATGAGCTTCCTAAATGACAGAAAGCTAAGTTAAAGTGAAGAAGTTGGACTAGATGGAGCATTAGAGTCACTGTTTTGGATTGCATAACTCTGAAGAGAAAATGTCGACACAGAAACAATAGAAAGCTTTTGAAAGTGGCCATTTATTAGGTATTTATAAAAAACCATGGGATGTTAGTTTAATTTGGAAACTTAACCAAAGAATTTTGATGCTCAAGTGCCACTAAGAATGACTCTGAATGAAGATGGATAATAACAAGTAATGAATACTTTGTTATTTAATACGTATCATTATTATTCAGAAAAGTAAAACAATTTTTACTTTTTTGTCGACTGCGGGGTTTTTTCTGTCTCAAAAATATGATGTTCAAGCAACAGGAAAAGTTGCCTTAGAAATGAAGGACACCTTGATCAGCTGCGTCTGTTCTTTATCTATTTAGTAAGAACTTATAATGTCACAGTTTAAACATGATGTTTTTGCTTTTAATTTAATCAGTAGGTGCTAGACAAGGTTTAAAAACAACCTCCATCCTTTAATGTTGACTGTTATTCCTGATGACATTCCTGTATCCGGCACATTCCAAATAAAATTCATAAGGACAAAAAGAGATGACAGGTTTGTCGCTGCTTCCCAACTACGAGGTCATGCTGAGGGCAGGGGGGCATGGAAGGGTGTAAAATCAAAATCTGCTTTCCTTCTACAACAATACATAAAAATGTGCAGTTGTGTTCCTCTTTGGCTTGATGTATTTTTTATATAAATTAATATTAATGTTTCTGTTGTTTTGGGTTCTGTAAAAAGTCAGTTGTATTCCAAATAATGGGCTTATATTGATATTTATCACTGTTAGTAAGGATGATTTTATAGGTACACCATTTCAAAATAAGGCCAGAGCCTGTGTGTAAATAAATAATTTACAAATGGTGGTATCTAGGAGCTGGATTTGAATTCGAAGCCTTCTAATCCAATTCTATTTGAAAGATAGACAGCTATTTCATGTTGCACAAACATTCGAATAAACCTCCACTGAGTCTGGCCAAATTCCATCCCTCCACCACGAGTTTGTCAGCTGTTTAAGATGTTGTTTTTGTCTTCTGTCATGTCCCTGCAAAGTATTACCAAAAGAACAGCAAGACTGTTCCAAAGGTCTTGCAGTTTGCTCAAACACAACTTAGTAAATTCAGGTCATGCTGCCGAGGTCACTTGTGACTCTTTGTAACCTTTTCAAGCAAGCCACACTTGTTGGACTATAATGAACTAACCACTTTTAAAACAGTTCCTGTAACACTTTTGAATGTTTTATACTCCTTAACCAATGGGTTAAAGATTTGAAATATTTATGAACAACACCAGTTTGTATAAATACTTCAGATTTGCTGCAGTCATGTTTGCAGCTAAAGTGGATAGACTTTGTTTTTCACAAAATACTTCAGCATTTTGTTTTTGTTGCGTACATAATGACACATAGCAGTATGTCGGTAGTTTTCCATCCTGTTCCTTCATGTTTTCAATGCATCTCCGCTCCGGCACACCTGATTCTAATGATTGCATTACTTTCTCAGCATGCCATCCAGTGCTGCGGAAACCTTTCAGTCTCCCATTTGTTTGTGTGAGACAGCAGGGAAAAACCTAAAGCATGTGAAGCTGCGGGTCATGTTTTCCGTGACCCACAGTCATGCACTGCTTTGGATGATAATGTTCTTCCTCATTGTAAATTATATGGCATAGGTTCAAGACCTTATAAGTGTCATGTAATTTGAGAATATGTCGTGGCAAGTAAATCTTCGATCTTGATTTAAGTTGTATTTTATTTTTAGATGACTGCATTGAACACTTCAGGAGATTTGAGAACTCATAAGTGGATGAATGATTTTATAGATCCAATTTAACAAATGTATTGCTTATTATTGTGCCAGTTTGCTCTGATTTTTTATTAATACCTCTATGACATTATTTATATTCAGCCAAAGGTGCCCTTCACATTAATTAGAAAATATTAACACTTACACTCATTGTTGCTTCAGTGTTAAGAAAATGTCACTGCTTTCTTTACCTGGAGATCTATATTTAGAGATAGAAAGATGATGATGGAGGCTTACAGAGACTTTTCTTTTGGTTTTCAAGTTAATGTTTTTTTTTCGCTTTGAGACCTTTTGAAGTGAATCTTATTTTGCAGAGGAAGACTACCTTGTATTCATGACGTGTAATAAGCAATAGGAAGCCAAAATAAATCTCGTTCCAGCTCTGATAGATTTTCTCTGTCATGCAAAGTTCAAACTTAAAACCAGCGACGATTCTGACGAGTTTTGAGAACTTTGTAGCAAAAACAACTTTGTATTGTTTTTTTTAAAGGATGTTTTTAATTATTAATAATAATATTATTGTTTTTGTTGTTTTGTTTGAAATTTCACAGTTTAAATAAGCATTTTCAAAGAACCATGCGATAAAATCATAAAGAAAAATCTCCACTTTTTACAGATTTATTTCCTCTTTTAGCATGAACTAGTCTTTGGCCAGTCCTTGACTGTTAAGCATAAAAAAGTAAAAAAATATACCATCCTCAGAAGGACTGCCTCATAAAGATACAATGGACGCAGAGTTTCTCCTCTAATTAAAATTATCTCACAGGGATCAGGGTGATCTGAGGATATTCTAATTAAAAGAAACATAATTGATGTCTCTGGTATATGAGCTAATTTCAGTGGCTTTCCATCACGATTGATAGAAGAGGGGGGACATTAAGTTTTGCATTGATAAAAGTATCGGTTATCTCTCTGCTCCTGATTCATTTTGAAAACATGAAAGCCTCTCTGATAGCCACATAATTAAACAGCTATTTTGGGGCATTCAATTTAAACTTGCGTTTGGTTGTGCCCTTGTAGAGGACTTAAAATTGCTTTGTCTCAGCGTTGTCTTTGACTGTGATGACCGTTTAAGGAAATCTAGTCACAGTGGAACAGCAGATCTCACTGAAATGAGAATTAATGATTTGCCTTTGATCCGGCCTGGCCAATGGAGGAGTAACTTTTGTCCTCAAATAAATGACTTCCTCATACTGCGGAAGATTTGGGAATTAGTAAGACCATGCAAGAAGTTTGACTGACTGATATGACTTCTTTAACACTTCCCGGAGAATTCAAAGGCTTAAAATTAAAAAAATTCTGAACACTGGAAAAAAAAATCATGAGGTTTTATAAAGAATATCCGCCTAATTTGGTTGTCTTCTACGATAACCCTTATCTGTACTTGGATTCATTTTCAGAGTTTGTACTCCAAAACAGCTCACACTTATCATAATTTACTTAGATTTATCGTACATATGATGGTACATAAATCTTTGTATTTAACTGCAATTCAATTGTTCTTTTTAATTTGGAGGAACAATTTAGCAAGTTCAGTAAATGATAAAAATGAAAATTTGCTGCACAAGCTAATTCTTGTGCAGCAAATGAGTTTAAGTATTTTCTTAAACTCTTAAAGGCTGAATAAGATAAACATAATACATATATGTTTGTATTGTAAATAAACTTAATGCTCAGTTGTTTAGTCATTTTGGAGTTGCTAGTTTGATCATTCTGTATTCCTTAGTCTCTTTCTTTGATTAGATCAGTCTTCTGTTTTACTTCAGTTCAATTATTTTTAGTGTTACTATTTATGTTTATTTCTTGTTCTGAGTTATTTTTAGTAATTCTTGTTTAATTATGTTTCTCAATTCTAGTTATTCTTTAGTGTTAAACTTATTTCCTGTTCCCCAGTGTACTGCTCCTTGCCCCCTGTACAATTTTCTCTCTCCCTCTCCTCTGTCTGACTCCTGCTTTTCCCTCACTCCTGCAAACCATCAAACACTGTATAAACAGTGTACATCTTTTGTTCAGTGTTCAACCTCCCCAGTATTTAAGCACCTTTTGCTCAGTCACTCCTTGCCAGTTCCTCTCGTACACTCTTGTTATTCTTCCTCTCTGCTCCCTGCAGTCCTTCCCCCCGGATTTGTTAGTGTTCCTTTTTGGCTTCTTTGGTTTTTCTGCAAGTTTGTTCTTTTTTATTTATTTATTTTTTTTGTTAAAATCATAAAACTCTATTTGATGTTTCCACCTGCTGCATTTCACAAACATTCATCATGACACTTACACCAACAACAAGACATTTACCTAAATGCTGGTGGGCTACATGAAATGTTTGGATATGTATAAATATGTGCAAGGTTGAAACTAAAAATCTATTAAAATTAAAGATGTGCACCAAGCTCCTGTGCAGTTTTACAGTGGCTCACCATTTTCGTCAGGAACAAAAAGGGTTCAACTGCATCAAAAAAAGTGCAAAACTAACTAACATTTAAACCCAGGATGAATGTCTAACTTTCTGACTGGGACTGTGTATTATGAAGCCTCACTGTTTTGTTTAAATAGGTAAGAGAGGTTGCTTTAATTTTTAGATATTTCAAAGAAAAACTCCCAGTCGGATAGACTTTCTTAGAGAAAACCGCTAAGAGCTTCAGGTGATTGACATATTTACTCCTTCTTCAGCAAAGTCCTCCACCACATGCCTCTCTCTCTGTGACTGCCCTCAGTGACTCCTCATCCTGTCAAGAATGGGCTGAGAGAGGCTAGAGATTAGGGGCTTATACTGTATTGGAAAAGACGAATAATCTCTCAGACGCCCTATCTTTTTCCATAAACTCTAAGGCGAGAAGACCATCCACCTGCCTGACAGACTGACTGACTCATTGATAAAACACCACCAGGGTTAAAGTACATCACATTGAAAGAGCTGACTTTAAATAACAGTTTAGGAGCATACCACTTTTCAACACCTCGGGTCATTATTGTGGATAACTGCAATAACTGGAGGCTCTAATCCTGGCCTGAAGCACTCTCTCTTCCAATGCCACATGACTGATTTTACTTATAGATGTGACATGGTTTTGAAATGCTTTTTATTTCTTTAAAAATTCCTCACAGTGTATCCAGTAAAACTTACCAAAATCACAATCAGAGGTATGCTTTTACAGTCTCTGTTTAATACCAGGTAGAGCTAGGTGACATGGACAAAATAAGTAAAGCAGTTCTATCCTGGGTCAAATTTGAACTCGTGTGAAACCAGCTTGTGTTTCCGCACAGGTCCAATTGTTCTTAGGTTGCAACTCAGTTTGTATCCCTGTAATAATGAGATTTAAATAAGCTTTCTCTTTAAGATTTTGTGTTGGATTCCAAAAAGCAAAAACTAAACCAAAATTGAGGAGTGGTGTGAATAATTTTAGAAGACTTTGTAAATTGTTGGACAAAAATACTGCTTTGATCAGTAAAACATTACTCTGATGTAGCACTCAATCTTTCTGTCACTGGGATTTCAATGTCTGAAATGTCCCTCTTTGAATCCCTTACAGAACTGGGTGTGATATGAAGGGACATAAGACAAGCAAACATTAGTAAATGTTGTTAGGAACAGGTCCAGAGTGTTTGTAGAAAAACCTGGAATTTTGTACAACTTTACACAAAAACAGACAAACATAACAGTGTAGGACACAAACAAAATAACTTACTTTAACAGCCAGATTACAAAAGACTGATAATTCCTGTGAGGCTCAGTCCAGCAAGTACTCCTTGTGATGTATTGACTAGACTGATGGTCCTACAAGCACATTTTCAAGTTACCTGTTGAGAACCAGTTAAAGAGGAAAAGTCTTATCAGAGGAGGACAGGCCACCTTACATCAAATAGAAAGCCTTTCTATCTTTTATGTTTTACTCCTTAAAAAATGAGTTAGAATGCAATCGCCTTCTTCCAAACTTTGTCTTCTGCATTTCCCAGGAGAGGACAAAGTGGACTTTCTACCTTTTTGTCACTTACACCTTTACAACAAACCCTTTTTAAGTTATTTCTTCCACAGAAAATGCACTTATAATATTTATTTGATGGAAAATAAATAAGGGTTTACATCTATACCCAGAGCGGTTCACTCCTGGAAGGGCTTTTGTTTGCCAGGAAGGTGTCAGAAATGTGCCGTTAGGATGCTGGCAACTTTTGAAACAGATGACAGGCTTTGCATGCGTTGCCATATACATGCCGCGAGAGATTATATTTGAACACTCCTTATTTCCCTGTTGCCCTGGAAACGAAGTGTCACATGCAATTCATAATATATGGCTTGTTTACCTGTGGTGTATGGCACTGATTCCTTTAATATAGTGCTTAAAATAGTTTAAAATTTAGCATGCTCAGTAAGCCCCCTTATTACGTATACTGAAACGCTTGGGATTTGTTTGCACATAGAACCAGAAGCAAAGCAAGAACTCACTGTGAACTGCACAAGCAGCTGGGAAATAATACCTGACTTAGATGTCTTATTAAAAAGACTTCCTGTTTTTTGACGTACTTCTACTGTATTGTATATTCTGATATATCTATTTTAAAATCAGAAAAGGCAAGATGTTTTGAATAAATCATAAGTCTTAGCCACAGCTGACACACTGCTGTGCATGAGCTTATGTTTCAGCAGCAATATGTCATCTGTGCAGCAGGTTAATTCAGTGTACAGGTGGTTGGGCTTGTAATAAAAAGTGTGTAAAACACCTGACTGGCTGCCACAAGAGATACAAAGATTTCTTCCTAACATTGTAACATGATGAAAAGCTAAAACAAAAACAGATTTTTAAAAATTTCCCACTTTTAGCTATTCTTGTCAATTAAGTTTGGCCTCTATTAGAATATAGATGCTGCTAAATTCGTACTATAGCCAAACGTGCAATTTTTGTTTCACTATTTAGTTGACCAGTGCCCCCTTTAGGGTGTTTGGCCATTTGTATTGTAACTCCTTGAAACTAGTTTTTTTGATCATGGCCACCAAGATGACACTCAAATAATATTGGTTCTAAATGTGACCCTGTTTTAAACATTTTATTACAGTTCCTACTGTTTTCTTGAAACCATTTCCATACTTGTGGATCAGAATTTATGGATTTTGTGAATCACATTGGTTTGTCTTTCCTATTTTAAAGAGTGGTTAAGAGAAAGGGTCACTTTTAACACATTTCTGAAATAATTTTCATCAAGAGCAAAAATCATGGCAATGCTGATTTTAAACTAAAACTGTT